>NC_045427.1:275040-1667540 GCF_902635505.1 Sarcophilus harrisii | reverse complement strand
TCTGTGGCAGTAGTAGATTGGGGAGAAGGAAAAAGGGGTATGTTCTTACTCACTAGATACCTTCCTCTACCCTTTCCCCACCTTTTGATTCCATAGAACTTCAGAGCTGGAAGGAGCCTCGGCAACCACTAGCCTGGACTCTACCTGAAAAATAATCCCATTTATAATATTCCTACAAAGTGATGGAGAAGACGAGCCTGACGCTCCTCTTCCTCAGGAAGTCCACTTTGGGACAGCTCTACTTGGACAAAACTTGCGCGGACACCTAAGTCTGCCCCCGTTGCCAGCTTGCCCCCTTCCCAGTTTTGCCTTCTGGGGCCAAGCACAGAAAGTCTAATTCTTTTTCTGGTGACGGCCCTCCCCAGAATGAAGGCAGCTGAACACTCTCCTTCAAGCTAGACACCCTGACTGTTTTCAGATGTCATGAATACAATTCCCTTCCCCCTTTTCAGGTCCTCCTCCGAATGGGGTGGTCAAACCCGAACACACGTGTACTGGCCAGGATGCAAAAACAGGACCTAGACCATCTGTGACTCTTGCTAGATGCTGGACTTCTCTTCTTGGAGTTTAAAATCAGGTGGCTGTTCTCACAATCTTTGAGTTCACATTCAATTCTTGTGGAAACCCAAGATCTTGCCCAAACTGCCTCCCCCGGCTTATACTTGTATTTCTTCACCCCCGTATAAGACATGACATTTATGCACATTGCATTCTGTCTTATTAAATTCAGCCCAATTCTCCAGCCTGTCAAGATCCTTTCAGAGCAGCTGCCCCTCCCAGCTCAGGGTCATCTGCTAATGTGATGAGGAAATCATCTCTGCCTTGATCCCAGTCATTGATAACAACCATTAAACAGCTCCGAGCTGAGTCCAGCTGTCCACTTTGGGATGAAGCCATCTATTGCCCCATTGGCTGGCCACGTCTCTCCCCATGTTTTATAGGAACGGGTAGGAAAGACTCCATCAAATGCTTCCCCACATTCTGGGCGAACCTCGTCTGCCACGTGCTAAGAAAGAAGCCTGGGTCCGTCTGGCACGAGCTGTCTGTTCTCAGAGAAGCCACCCAGGCTCCTTCT
The DNA here is from genome assembly GCF_902635505.1 of Sarcophilus harrisii. Taxonomy (NCBI): domain Eukaryota; kingdom Metazoa; phylum Chordata; class Mammalia; order Dasyuromorphia; family Dasyuridae; genus Sarcophilus; species Sarcophilus harrisii. Next base: position 1,666,465 of record NC_045427.1, on the reverse strand, counting down.
GATTAGGGCTTTCTTTGAAAGCTATTCACCAGCCATTTCTTTGATGAGAAAGTCGACAATTTCATCAGGAATCAAGGTCAAGCGCACTGTCCTGCAGTTTTCAGAATCTGTGCTTTTCTTTCTTTCTTTTAAATTGGGATGTTTGCCCATCTGCAGTCCAGTGGCATCTCCCCAGTCCTTCCCAATCTCTGAAAGGTCACTGACAGTGGCTGTAATCATAGCTGCCCGTTCGTCCAGGACCCGAGATTGTCGTCCTTACGGCTGATGACTCGGACTGGGACAGCTCATTCAGAAATACGCTGCCTTTTCTCACTCATCCTCATTAGCTGTCTCTGCTCCCATTTGGTTTTTCTTTTTTCCCATCTTTTTAAGAACAAAGATCAACCCTCCCTCCCTGCTGCTTTTAGGAATATTTCCCCCTTCCTTTCCTTAAAGTGAGGTCTGAAAACCCAGTAAAAATAGAATTAAATTAGGCACGTGCTAATCTGTAGTCTTCCTCTGCCTCCTGTTCTCCTCCCACAACAAAGGTTCTAACAGAAGGTGGAGCCAAGATGGCAGAGTAAAGGCAGGAGTTCCCCTGAGCTCTCCCCCAAACCCTTCCATATACCTTTAAATAATAAACAAATTCTAGAACAGCCGAACACACACAAAGGTGGAATGAAATCATTTTCCAGCCCAAAACAGCTCAGAAGGTCAGTAGGAAAGGGTGGACCACAGACCAGGTCCTAGCAAATCAGGAGTGGGTCTTGAGAGCCACTGAATCAGACACAGCAGCTGCTTCCAGGGGTCTCTGGAACCTATAGATGGTAAGGGGTCAAACAATGAGAAGGGGCTCACAGGGGTCTCTGGGCTGGTGCCGGATGGGACTCTGTACCCCACTCTCTGTCATAGTCCTGGGCGGCAGTCCCAAGGTGCTAGTGCACATCAGAACTTGTGGCCAGTTGGAGAGGGCCTCTCCTCACAGTTTTAGGGCAGAAGAGAGTGTTTATGGTCATTCACAGTCCAGAGAACAGGCCAGGAAAGGAGAAAACACATCTCCTTAGATCAGACCACCTTGGAAAAACTGAAGACTTAGAGGTCACTGAAAAGAGCTGCACAAAACCCCTAAAGCTTGGGACAGCGTACTCTCCACCCCGGAAGCAGATTCCCACTTTGCCCAAAAAGTTAAAAGTCAAGTAATATGCTGAGAAAATGAGTAAACAACAGAAAAAATTCTGACCACAGAAAGTTATGGTGGCAAGGAAGATCAAAACACACACTCAAAAGAAAATAACAAAGTCAAAGCTCCTCATCCAAAACCTGCAAAAAAACATGAATTAGTCATAGGTCATGGAAGAGCTCAAAAAGGATTTGAAAATCAAACAAAAGAAATAGAGGGAAAAATGGGAAGAGAAATGAGAATAATGCAAATAAAAATCATGAAAAATAAGCCAATAGTTTGGTAAAGAACACACACACACACACACACACACACACACACACACACCCAAAATTGAAGAAAATAACACCTTAAAACACTGAATAGACTAAATGGTAAAGGCCAATGAGGAGAAAAATGCCTTCAGTAGCAGAATTAGCCAATTGGAAAAAGACATACCAAAATTCACTGAGGAGAAAAAAAAAACTACTTAAAAAGTAGAATTGACCAAATGCAAAAGAAAGTACAAAAAGCTCCCTGAAGAAAATAATTCCTTAAAAATTACAATTGAATAAGTGAAAACTAATGACTCAAGAAACCAAAAAACAATGAACAAAACCAAAAGAATAAAAAAAAAGACAGTGTGAAATATCTCATTGGAAAAATAACTGATCTGGAATGTTGATCCAGGAGAGAGAGTTTAAAAATTATTAGGCTACCTGAAAGCCATGATAAAAAGAGAGCCCAGACATCATTTTCAAGAAATTATCAAGGAAAACTATCCTGATGTTCTAGAACCAGGAGGTAAAATAAAAAAGGAAAGAATCCACCAATAACCTCCTGAAAGACATCCCAAACTGAAAACTGCCAGGAATATTATAGCCAAATTTCAGAATTCCCAGAGAAAGGAGAAAACATTGCAAGGTCCAGAAAGAAATAACGCAAGTATTATGGAGCCACAGTCAGGATGACACAAGATTTAGGAAGTTCTACATTAAAGAATCAGAGGACTGCAAATATGATAGTCCAGAAAGCAAAGGAGCTAACATTACAAACAAGAATCATCTATCCAGAAAACTGAATATAATCCTTCAGGGAGGAAATGGATATTCAATGAAACAGAACACTTTCAAGCATTCTTGATAAAAAATCAACAGAGCTGAATTGAAAATTTGATTTTCAAATACAAGACACATAAAAGGGAAATAGAAAAGAGAAATGCAAAGAGACTTAATAATGTTAAACTGTTTACATTTCTATGTGGGAAGATAAGACTTATAACACATAACTTTCTCATTATCAGAACAATTAGGAGTACATACAGATAGAGGGCACAGGTGTGAGTTGTATATCAAGGAATGATATCTAAAATTTAAGTTAGGGGTAAAAGAGGAGAAAAGTAAAGAGAGAAGTAGAATGAGGTAAAATATCTCATATAAAAGAAAAAGTAAAAGCTTTTACAGTAGAGAAGAAGAAGGGGGAGATGAGGAGTGAGTGACCCTTACTCTCATCAGAATTGGCTCAAAGAAAGAATTACACACACAAACATTCAATTGGGATAGAAATGTATTTCATCCTGCAGGAAAGTAGGAGGGGAAGGGAATAAAAAAGGGGGTGGTGGTGAAAGAAGGGAGGTCTGATTGGGGTAGAAGACAGTCAAAAGCAAAACTCTTTTGAAGAGGGACAGGGTGAAAAAAAGAGAAAGATGATAGAATAAATGAGGAGATAGATGGAATTGGATGGAGGAAAATACAATTCCTAATAGTAACTGTGAAAAAAAAAAGTCAAAGTAAATTTCTCTGATAAAGTTTCATTTCTTAAACAGATAAAGAGTTGAATCAGTTATGTAAGAGCCATTGCCCAATTGAAAAATGATCAACAAATATCGAAAGTTTTCAGATCAAGTAATCAAAGTTAGCTATAATCATGTGAAAAATGCTCTAACTCATTATTGATTTCAGAAATGCAAATTAAGGATGGTAAGAGGTCAAACAATGAGAAGGAGCTCACACCTACTAGATGGGCTACTAGGCCATAAAAGGAAAATGACAAATGGTGGAGGGGATGTTGGAGAAACGAGACATTAATGCACAATTGATATAATTGTAAGGTGTTCCAACCTTTCCGTAGAGCAATTTGGAACAATGCCCAAAAGGCTATAAAATCTGATCTTGCAATATCACACGAGGTCTGAATCCCAAGACAGATAGAAAAAAAAGGAAAAAGAAAAGAACTTATATGAAGAAAAAGATTTGTAGCAGCTCTTTTCTGGTAGCAAAGAATTGGAACTTGAGGGGGATGCCCATCAAATGGGGTATGGCTGAACAAATTGTGATGTAATGATATGTGCTTTAAGAATTAATAATCAGAATGTTCTCAGGAAAACCTGGAAAGACTTCCATGAGCGGATGCAAAGTGAACAAAGTACAAAGTAACAACAATATTGTCCGATAATCAGCTGTAAATAACTTAGCAATTGCTACTGGGATCCAATATAACTCTGATCCAGTGATCCAAGATAACTCTGAAGGACTTGTAATGAAAAATGCTGTCTGTCCCCAGAGAAAGAAGCGATTGTTTCTGAATACAGATTGAAGCGTATCTTTTTTACGTTAGTTTTCTTGAGGGTTTATTTGTGGTCTACGTTTTCTTTCACAACATGACTAATATAAAAATGTTTTACGTGACTACACGTGTATAACCTTTATTGAATTACCTGCCTTCTCAGTGAAAGAGGTGGAAGGAAGGGAGAGAATTTGAAACTCAAGTTTAAAAACAAATGTTAAGAATTATTTTCACGTAACTGGTGAAAATGGAGTTTAATAGTGAGACTCTTTTTCCATCTGCTCTCCTCATTTCTCCTGCTTTCCTCGATGATTGCCAGAGCTTCTCTTTTTCATTATTGTGCGGGTAACTAATTCCCTCATCTGTGTGTCAGAGTCTGATCTCAGTCCTCTCTCTGTCCACTCCTGTAGAATGTCCATCATTACAAGTTGAGCTCACATTTGGTTCCAAAGGCCACCCCTGCAAAGGGTGTCACTTATTAAAAAAAAAAAACACTCTGTAAGGAGCTACCTTTTAGTGTAATGCTTCTGTCTCAGATGAGCTCTTAAAGTGCTGGGTAAATGTTAGTTTTATTAAAATTATATCATTATATATTATATCACAATTTTCTCACCTGGTTCCAGCAGGTAGAGGAGCCTGATGGTGCAGTGGAGAAAGCACCAGACACACGCAGGAAGACCTGACTGCAAGTCCTGCCTCAGGTGTGTAATAGTCACTTTCTCTGTTTGCCCCCCTTGCTTCCTCTGCAAAGGGGTCAGTATTAGAACCTCCTGATTTCAGGGCCTCGGGAAGATGGGACAAGATGAGGTACGTGCAGCAGCACTTTATGAATAGGAGCGCTTCTTATTCCCGAAGAGCAGTCTCTGCCCACAGTAGGTGCAGGTTCACTTACCCATGCAGGGGAAGGTGCCACTCTTTGGGCAGGACTCTGATGCAGGGAGGGCAGCCAGAGGAAGGTCTTTGGGAGGGTGGTGGGGCTGTGGGGAGACAGTACAAGTCAAACTTGGAGAAAAGAAGACTGGGGTCCAGCTGGAGACCAGCCATAACCACATGATAAACACCTCCTTGGCTTCCTGGGGAGAAAGGACAAAGTTGTTCCTTTTGACCCCGGAGGGAAGAGCTCAGCGAGACTGGGGGAAGCTACAGATCAGATGTGGGCAGCAAGGTGGCTCAGTGGATAGAGCACAGGAGCCCAGGAAGGTCTGGCTTGGAATGTGAGCTCAGATGCTTCCTAGCCTCAGTTTCCTCATCTGTAAAACGAGCTGGAGGACCCTCTGCCACAGGGAGTAAGTGAACAACCACAGAACCCATGGAGGCTCTGGTCTTGCCCCCACTTCACGGGAGCTCCTCAGGCTGAGGCTGACTGTCTAGGTGCTCCTTCTGTCCGGTTGGGACGGTGCCTGACAAGCCGCTTCTCGCTGTCAGTCAGCCCCTGGAGTCTGCTGCAGAAAAGCCCGGTGTTCTCCATCACTTCATCATTGAGGAGGGTCTTCCCTTCCTCTGTGCTCCCCCGGGGCTGGATGGGCTGGATGCCTTTGTAGGTTTCTCCAGAGACCTGACACGGTGGGTGCCCAGACCCCCGGAGACTGTCCTTCCTGGAGAAGTTTTCAAGGAGACAGAGAAGGAGCCATGTCTGCCTTGGTTGGGGGGCTTTGAAGCCTTCTCAGCAAGGGGGGAGAGCTAATCAGATACCTCACATGACTTTAGAAAAAGTCTCTCTTTAATTAGTCATGAAGGAAGCCAAGGGGGATACACTGAGGCTGCCTTTGATGCACACCATGAGCCCGATGTCTTAGAGCAGCAGCAGCTTAGGGGAAATGGTTTGTGACAAGGTGTATGTATTCTGGGAACATTCATAGCCGGTGGCTGCAGGTCCCCAGTGCCCCCAATGCCCCCAGGGACAGCCTCCCTGCTCTCTCCTCCAATCTTATTCTTTCCTTTGCAGGGGGAAATGACAAAAGGAAACTGTATGAGGAGCTGATAGAGGTTTCCTGCAAATGATTTATTTCTCAAACTCTCTGTGGATGGTGGGAGAAGTGGAGTCACTACAGTTGGATCAGAACCAGAATCAGAATGGGATCTTGCCGTTTCTCTCATCCTCAGCCCTCCGGCCTTGTGGCTGCTGAGTCAAGGAGACTGGAGGGGTTTTAGCCTCCAATAAACACCTGATAAACATCATTGAGAAAGACCCTTAAGCTCACTCAGACTGACAACCAATAGATATATTTATTTTTCTGACTCAGGCATTTCCCATGGCATTAGAAAAGTTTCTCTTTAACCCTGGTGCCAGACGTTAACTAAAAACAGTATGTTTTCAGCTGGAAATTTTCAGGGATTCTTTCTTTCTTTCTTTCTTTCTTTCTTTCTTTCTTTCTTTCTTTCTTTCTTTCTATCTTTCTTTCTTTCTTTCTTTCTTTCTCTTTCTTTCTTTCTTTCTTTCTTCTTCTTCTTCTTCTCTTTCTTCTTCTTCTTCTTCTTCTTCTTCTTCTTCTTCTTCTTCTCTTTCTTCTTCTTCTTCTTCTTCTTCTTCTTCTTCTTCTTCTTCTTCTTCTTCTTCTTCTTCTTCTTCTTCTTCTCTTTCTCCTTCTCCTTCTTCTCCTTCTCCTCCTTCTCCTCCTTCTTCTCCTTCTCCTTCTTCTCCTTCTCCTTCTTCTCCTTCTTCTCCTTCTTCTCCTTCTTCTCCTTCTCCTTCTCCTTCTCCTTCTCCTTCTTCTTCTCTCTTCCTTCTCCTCTCCTCCTCCTCTTATTGTTCCTCCTCTTCCCCTTCCCCTTCTCCTTCTTCTCAGTTTTTGGTTTTACAGATTCCCTGACTTTATAAGTTCCTAGCCTCAGTTTCCTTGTTTGTAACATCCAGGACATATCATAGAAACTCCCCACCTTAGGGTTTTTAATACAATGGAAAGAGGCCACAAAAGGGCTTGTGAGCCATTTTGGAACATGAGTGATTCTGATGTTCATGATATTATTCATGATTTGGGGAAGCTGATGCTGACATCGCATTTCAGTGAGGAGCAGGATGAAGTGATATTGTCAATAGTGATGATGGTGATGTGGGGATAGGATTAGGGTCAGTAATGCTGATGGTGTGGTTGGGTAAGGGGACAATGGTGGCAGCAGTGATGAAGTGGTGATATTCATGAGTTAGTGTGAGAGGAAGAGAATGGGAGAAGGATGATGCTGATAGTGATGATGATGCTGGAGAGGTCAGTGATGATGCTGATTGAGGTCATTGCTCTGTCTTTAACTCATGAATAAGAGAATAATTTGAAGAGGATGGGGGATTTGTACCAGAAAAGAAAAGTCATCAGTGGCTCTGATGATAATTGTCTTTGAATAGTGGAAAAGATTTTTTATTGAAGAGAGTGGGGGTTTATTCTGCTTGGCTCTAAAGGCAAACATACACAGATGCAAAGCAGGTGGGGAAATTTAGGCTTGATGTCCATTTACAATGCTTCCTTACCATCATTTCCAAGGTCTGGAAGACACTGGTCTTGAACCTTTCCTTTTATATTCTATTTCCTGCCCCATCTTTGAGTAGGGCTGTCCTTAACCCACTTTACTTAGAGGATAACACTTCTTCTGGCCCCATATGGCCCTGTATAAGGGTCCTTTCTAAGTTGCTAACTCCAATGTATGTGAAGTAGTGATCCCTGCCAATGAGATCTGTGTGCCCTCACCTTCCTCCATGGTTTAAATCCATTTCTTCTCTTGATAATGGGACTGCAGAATAAGAAAGGCCCTTGGCAATTATCCAATCCAATCTGCCCCTGAAGATGGAACCCCTTGTATAACATGAAGGGCCATCAGTCTTGAAAATTCCTTAGCATTGGAAAGCTCTTCCTTTGCCAGTCTCTCAATTTCCCTCTCAGTTCATTCATGAAGCTCTAAGTGTTAACAATTCTTCAGGCAATCATCATCATCATCACATCTGTATAATGTTTTAAGTTTGCAAAGCTTCAAATACTGCATTTGATCCTCACAATGACCCTGTAAAGAAGGGATTATTGCAATCCCTATTTTACAGATGTGGAAGCTGAAGCAGAGAGAGAAACGATTTGCTGGAAGTGACTCAATTAGGAAATGTTGCAGGTATGGTTTGGACTCAAAGAACCAAAGCTCTGTCCATACTGACAGCCCGCTTTGCTTCCTGTGGAGCCAATACAACACTAATTGGTTCTGTGGTAGAGAAGACCCCAAATGATCTCGGGGACCAGGAGAACAGGCCTAATTTATTCATTCATGTCTGATTCTTTGTGACCCATTTTAGGGTTTTCTTGGCAAAGATAAGGGAGTGCTTTGCCATTTCCTTCTTCAGTCCATTTTACAGACAAGGAACTGAGGCAATTAGGATAAAGTGACTCACCCAGAGTCACACAGTAAGTGGCTGAGGCTAAATTTGAATTCATGAAAATGAGTTTTTCTGAATCAAACACACTTCTCTGGAACAGGAAGTACTAAATAAATGCATCTTGATTGAATGATGGATGACTGCTTGATTGTAGAAGCCCTAGTTGTTGAGGAGCCTGGTGATGGATTATGGGTTTTCCACCGAGGAAATTCAAAGGAGCTCTTCCCCAGGCTGATCACAGATTGATCAATGGGGAGAGCACGTATCCCGGGAATCTCAACTTCACAATTGTGGAGATCCTACGGTGCCCATGTGGGGAGAAAGTCCCCACCTGATAAAGTCAGAGCAGATCTCAGTTGGACTCTCTCCTTATTCTCCCCATTGCTTCTCCTCCTCCCTCTGGGGAACCAGATAAAACTGGTAAAGGAAACAGTTGTGCTCCTCTATGCTTTCTTTACTCTAGGCTAAATACCCAGGGGCTCCTCCTGAGCCAGGGTCTTGGAGCTTATCATTATTCTGGTCCCATTCACTAGAGATGCTTTTTTGTGATTTGTGACAACACGTCTAGAATTGTATCCAGGTCTGCTGTGGAAGGGGAAGGTCTTTATGACCAAAGAAGAACTAGAGATCATTACTGATCACAAAATAGAAAATTTCGATTATACCAAACTGAAAAGTTTTTGTACAAACAAAACTAATGCAGACAAAGATCAGAAGGGAAGCAATCAACTGGGAAAATATTTTTACAGTCAAAGGTTCTGATAAAGGCCTCATTTCCAAAATATATAGAGAATTAACTCTAATTTATAAAAAATCAAGCCATTCTCCAATTGAAAAATGGTCAAAGGATATGAACAGACAATTCTCAGATGAAGAAATTGAAACTATTTGTAGTCATATGAAAAGATGCTCCAAGTCATTATTAATCAGAGAAATGCAAATTAAGACAACTCTAAGATACCACTACACACCTGTCAGATTGGCTAAGATGACAGGAAAAAATAATGATGATTGTTGGAGGGGATGTGGGAAAACTGGGACATTGATGCATTGTTGGTGGAGTTGTGAACGAATCCAACCATTTTGGAGAGTAGTTTGGAACTATGCTCAAAAAGTTATCAAACTGTGCATACCCTTTGATCCAGCAGTGTTACTACTGGGATTATATCCCAAAGAGATTATAAAGAAGGGAAAGGGACCTGTATGTGCACGAATGTTTGTGGCAGCCCTTTTTGTAGTGGCTAGAAACTGGAAACTGAATGGATGTCCATCAGTTGGAGAATGGCTGAATAAATTGTGGTATATGAAAATTATGGAATATTACTGTTCTGTAAGAAATGACCAACAGGATGATTTCAGAAAGGCCTGGAGAGACTTACACGAACTGATGCTGAGTGAAATGAGCAGGACCAGGAGATCATTATATACTTCAACAACAATACTATATGATGACCAGTTCTGATGGACCAGGCCATCCTCAGCAACGAGATCAACCAAATCATTTCTAATGGAGCAGTAATGAACTGAACTAGCTATGCCCAGAAAAAGAACTCTGGGAGATGACTAAAAACCATTACATTGAATTCCCAATCCCTATATTTATGCACACCTGCATTTTTGATTTCCTTCACAAGCTAATTGTACAATATTTCAGAGTCTGATTCTTTTTGTACAGCAAAATAACGTTTTGGTCATGTATACTTATTGTGTATCTAATTTATATTTTAATATATTTAACATCTACTGGTCATCCTGCCATCTAGGGGAGGGGGTGGGGGGGTAAGAGGTAAAAAATTGGAACAAGAGGTTTGGCAATTGTTAATGCTGTAAAGTTACCCATGCATATATCCTGTAAATAAAAGGCTATTAAATTAAAAAAAAAAAGAATTGTATCCAGGTCTGGATCCAGGAGGGCACAGGGGGAGAGTATGGCAGGTCTCTCCCGCTCTCTCTCATGGACCCTGCAATTCTGTTGAGGTCATGTGAGCTTTGGGACCTTGAGGTCCCTTGGGAACTGTGATTATCTTTACCCAAGTTACCAAGGAAACACAAGGGGTCACAGAAAAGGACCTGCTCCCCTAGGCATGGGCTCTACTAGTATCCTCAGCTTCTTAAGGGACCATCCTTGGGTCTACAACCAGCATTGTGCATTTCTTCATTGTAAACAGATTTATCAATTACTAAACATTTATTAAGCACCTAGTATGCTCAGAAATCTAGTCTTGCAAATAGTAAACAATTCAGTTCTCTTTTGTATCACGGCTATTTAAGGAAGTCCTAAAAGCCTCATGGTGAAGAAGGGGAAGGTATCTGGGGGTCTTAGGAACAAACCTGGAAGAAGTTCTTCCTACAAGAAGGGCAGGTCTTGGTTAGTCCCAGGAGGAATTTGCCAGTGAAGGTCAGTGACCTCCTTTCAGCAAGTGTAGAAATAAAAAATGGCAGCCAGTGTGGTCTTAACAGCTTCTGGAATTGGAAGCTGAGGGAAGCTGAGAGGCCACAATACAAAGCTTGGAAACTTTGAGGATTTGCCCAATAGAACACAGGCAGTCATTGTTGGGGCAGGATCTGAATCTGGGTCCTGTGACTCAGCAGAGATCTTTCTATTTTGCCTTTTCTAGAAAAGGCTGGAGCTAGTCCAACATGTGTTACAGGGGTGTCAAATTCAGATAGACCAAGGACTTTCCCTATGGGTGATATAACAAATTAATTCTAAAATGCAATGTTATCTAGATTTCATTATATTTCATTTATTATTAAATATATCCCAATTACACTTTAATCTGGTTGGGCCACACTCAAATCTTGTGGTCTCATGTCTGACGCCTTTGGTGTCCACAATTCACAGCTGTGTGGACCTTGAATGGCTAGGATGCTGGGCTGGGGGGGGGGCAGAGACCCCTCCCGTGTTCCCTTTAGTTATAGGAAACCTAATGAAGAAAGCCATGGCAAAGGCCCATCAGCCAGGCTAGTAGTTGTGCAGGTGTGCCTGGTCTGGCTTCCAAGAAGGGTCATTTCCAAGCTGATTTCAAACCCTTCATTATATGGGCAGCACGTGCACCATTACTTGGAACCATGGGGTCCTGGGGGGGGGGCGGACATTATCCCAGGCTCCTTATTGGGTCCAGCTCCATAGATGGAATTGCTGCCAGTATCAGAACCAAAAGATGGACATATGTTCTCTTCCAAAGCTTGACTGAGACTAGACCCCAGGACATTCCTGCCTGTGGCTCTAGGGAGGAGAGACCTGGTACATCCCCCTGGAGGGAAGTCATCATGAAAGGTCAGTCTTTTATCCTGTGCCCTTAGATAAAGAAAGACCACTTGGAGAGGAGGCCAATGTCCCCAGTAAATGTGACAGAGAGCTCCTGTTCACCTTCCCACTGATCTCACCAGGGAGCCTGCCCATCGAGCCGAGGGGATACACCCCATCGCTTTGCTTCCTGACAGGTTCCTGATCCCTGCTGTCATCCCAGCCACAGAAGCCTTGTTCTGGGAAGAAAGAGGAGGTCCAGTTCTCCAGGAGGTACTGAAAATTCTCGGCTTCTGAGGGAACCTCTTCATGTCTCTCATTCCTCCCCGTTCCTATGGATCTCAGTGCCTCCTACCCACCCCACTCCACGAATGTGAGACAAAGTCCCAATACCACAAGGGCAGGGCACTGTTCCCTCCGCTCCCCCTCTCCCACGAGAGATACAGAGAGTGAAGGAGAGATGAGAGGTGAGGAAGTAGGGACGTCTATTGTAGCTGCCCTTTAGCATCAAAGGGCAGAAAAGAAATGGAAGGATCAAGTAAGGGATTTACGAGATCGGGGGGAGGAGGAGATGTCTGGAGGTAGTAGGGAAGGAACAAATAGCCAAGGTGAGATAGGATTTAAATTAATGAGGGGGTGTGAGTGGGGGGGACAAGAGGGTGGAATGGGATCACTTGGGCAGGTAGAGGGGTTAGGAGTAAGGCTACATCTTAAAGTGAGCCAAGGTGGAGGAGGAGATAATGGCAGCACATGAGTGATACGAGCTGAGCAGGGAGAAGAAAGAACTCACAGAAAATGGCTTCAATTTTTTCAGTGAAATATGAGGTAAGATTTTCAGCTGAGAGGATGGGGGAGGGGTGCCAGGAGAGGTTTGAGGAAGGATGGGAAGGTTTAGAAGAGGCAGAGGCACCTTAACAAAACAGAGAGAGATACAGGGAAGAGAAGAGAATGTGTGAAAGAGTGACAGACAGAAACAGAGACAGAACAGGCGGGTGTGTGTGTGTGTGTGTGTGTAATGTGAGAGAGAGACAGACAAAGATAGAGACAGAAGAATAGCACGTGTGTGTATGTGTGTGTGTGTGTGTGTGTGTGTGTGTGTAGGTGTGAGAGACAGAAGAGAAGCATGTGGGCATGCTTCTGTGTGTGAGAGCATAAAAGAGCCAGGCAGACAGACAGACACAGACAGAGACAAAGACCTGCAGTGGAAAAGCACATGTGTGTGCATGTGTGTATCTATGTGTGAGACAGACAGACAGAAACAGAGACACAAGCAGGCAGACAGACAGACAGATACACAGAGAAAGGAGAGTGAGAAGCAGAAAGTGGGGAAGGTGGGAAAGGAAGACTGAGGAAAGAGGAGAGGGAGGAAGTGAGAGAGAGAGGGCAGGGAGAAAGGCAGAAGGAGAGAATCTCACACACACACACACACACACACACAGAGGCAAAAAGAAAGCTACAGGGAGAAACATAGACAAAGAGAAGATGGAGAGATAAAGGGAGAAATGGAAGTAGAGACAGGAGGTTGTTGTACCCCATAAGGACCACAGCCTGATAGATGTAGCATTGTGTGGCCTGCAATTAAATCCTCTGGGGGTCTCTGTGTCTCTGCCTGCTACTTGGCAATTCCCGGGGCTGGTTCCTGTCATGACTGCCACAGAATGGGGCTCAGGTGGAGCCCAGAGGAAGGTGAAAGAACCTCCAGAGGCCTCCAGTCAAGAGCCCAGGTCATTTAGGGCCTTTTAGTTCGGGATTTCTTCACCTTGTTTGTCTGGGACCCCCTTGGCAGTCCATTAGATGAAGTGTGTGGAGCCCTCCTCTGAATCTTGTTTGTCCTTTGTTCTCAAAGAGGACCATGAGATAGGGGAGGGGATGCCGGTACCTACAAGTGAGTTGGATTCAAGGGAGGGAGGGAGGGCTGGGAAAGGTCATCTGTCTCATTTTCCCCTTCAGAGCCATTTGGGTCCAGTGGCCACATACAGAGCAGGACTATTGGAGATGGCCCACAATGCAGTGGGAGACCTTGACCTCCTCACAGGTCTCAGTTTGATTGAGTTCCCACCCATTTGGTGATTAAGGCGAGGTAGCAATTGAACAGCTTTTAAAAAAGAAAGAAATGCTCAGTTTAGAGCTAGACTTCTTCCTGGCCAAACTCACAGATCCCTCAGATCCATCCCAGACCCCCCAGAGTCTAAGGATGCCAGATTAAGTTCCTGGCCTGCTCCTCAGAGAGGATCCCTGTGCCCAAATTGCCTCTAAGCATCACCCCAAACTCAGTATGAGCAGGGACTCTCCCTGTTGCCACCATGGCAGACCTGTCCCCCACCCTGAGCATTAGCCCAGGATCTCGGGTACCAGATGCCTTGAGGGAAAGGGATCTTCCTTTATTGCTTTTTCCTTCCCATGTCTGCATCCTGGACTTCTCTCTGTGTGCTCTGCTCGAAATGCTGAGATCAAGGTCCCCTTTGTTGCCTCTGCTGCTTTCTGCAAAGAAGTCTGTCCCCCCTTCCTGAGAGTCCCCTGCTGTCCGGCCTATACCAAGCAATGCTGGGGCCCTGCGAGGAGCCAGACCGCCCCCACTCCCACCCCCCATCAGGAGCTCAGGGTCCAGCTCAGGCCTTGGAGGCTGACAGGAAGGAGGGAGAAGCATGGAGTCCGCAAGTGCCTCCGACTTTTGTAGTCGTCGTGACCCTCAGAGATCAGCCTTCAGGATCCAGGCTCAGCTGGGCCAGAGTGCAACCTACTCCCCTGGGCTGGGGCTGGGGAGCCCGAAGGACTGCCACTGCAGTCCCAGATGGGAAGGGTCCCCATGGGGAGTGGGGGGCCTCCCTGCTCCGGGATGGACCCTCAGATACAGTCCCTCGCTGCCTTCTCGCAGCCACCCTGGAAGCTGCAGCCCGGGGCCACCACCCGCCTCCCTTGGGCGAGGAGCCCCAAGCCCTGGGGAGCCCCAGGGGAGGTGGGGGGGGCTTGATCCCGGCCTTTTCCCGGAAGCTCAGGAGGGAAGCTCGGGGAGAGGAACAAGTTCACCTGGTGCATTTCCAGCAGGAGCCGCTCCCGCCGCTCGCAGCCTGACAGGCTTTGTTGGGTGAGAAATCATTATTGGGGGGGGGGGGGAGTTGCAAAGAATCCTCATTGCGACGGGCGCGTAACCGCGTCTCCCATTACAGCCTTTCTCCTTTTTGAAAAATAGACGTCAGGTAATTGTGCTCACGTGGCGGGAGCAGGAGCAGCATCCCTTCTCCCGAGGAATTAACATTTCTCTATCGGTGGGAGGCGGCCCTGTCTTTCTCCCGGCTCTCGCTCCCTCCCCAGCGGGCCCGCGGCCCCCGGCCCCTGGAGCCGAGTCCCGGCCCCGGGCGCTGCCTCCGAGCAGCCGGGCCAGAGACGGGGCTGCGCGGGGCTCCGAGGCGCCCCTGCCTCCTCTTCCCTCAGCCGTCCCGGTCCTCGTGCCCCGAGGGCCTCTGGCCCTGCTCTCAGGGCTCCCTCTGCCCCCCGTTCCCAGCCGGGCTCCCTCCGCCGGCGCTTCCCGGGGGCTCGGCTGGGGTCCGATCTCGCCCCTGTCCGCTCCAGCACCACGCGGTCCCGTCCCCCGTCCCCCCCATCCCCGGCTCGGCCACAGCCACGGCTGAGACTTTCAGCACCTCGGACAGCACCTGCGCTGCTGCGCCCGGGAAGGATCCCACCCCCCGCCGAGAGCTTCATCCTCCTCCCCGACAAAAGCCTGAAGACTCCATCCTTTGGCCTGGAGCGTGGGGAGGAGAGGAGAAGGGCGGGGGCAGATTACGGAGCCCGCGCTGGGCTGCACTGGGCGGAGAGACGGGCGGCCCAGGGCCCGACCCCAGCCCGCAGCTCTCTTGTCTCAGCCTCGGTTTCCCCCCCTTAAAATGGGGATGGCGCTATGAGGGCTGAGGTGAGGATCAAATAAGGTGGCAGTCGCAAAGCACTTGGGGATTGGGAAGTGCTCGCCTTATGTTGTTGCCGACATCATTCTAGCTGGCTCTCGGGGCTAAGGGGCCGGGCAGGAGCCTGGAAAGGTGTGAAACGTGGGGCCCAGAGGAGGAGCTGGGGGTCTGTCACTGGAACAAAAGCCAGGGAAGACAAAGAGAAGCAAGTCTGCGAAACATGGGAAACCCTAGAATCCTGACGTGAGCCCCAGGGGCCTGCGGGAACTGGGTTTATATAAAAAGGTCTGGCTGCCGAGGAGAAGGGACTAAGCACTCCTAGAGAGCCAATTGTGTGCTAAGCTCTGGGCTGAGCATTTTGCATTGGATCCTCTGGGAAGAGGTGCTGTTAAATACCCCCATTTTACAGATGTGGAACCTGAGTTAAGCAGAGGTTGGAGGAATTGCTTGTAGGTTCTGAGGCCAGATCTGGGCCTTCCACACTTCCACACCATCAGGTGAATGATGCTTATTTACCCCCACCCCACCCCCACCCTGGTCCCCCAGAGCTCCCCTGCATCCAGGCAGGCTCCATCTTCATCACCAAGAAGGCTAGGATTCTGCTACTGGCCAGAGGCTCCCATCCCCCTGTTTCTTTCTCATCCCACTTCCTCCCAAATGATGCTTTTGGTCTTTGGTCACTGACCAAACTGAGGCCTGGGGAAGACTTAGGCTTCCAAAGGTCAAGCCCCCGGGACCATCACCAGTGATCCTGACCCGTGTCTTACTACTGGACTCAGCAGGGGGAGGAGGCCGGTGACTTTGCCCAGCTCTGCTCACATCAATCCCATTCACAACCCCAGCTGCAACACTCTTATCAACGGCATGACCAGCTGCCTCTGCTTTTCGTGTTGTGTCTCTGGGCCAGGGGGCACCGGGGGGAGAAAGAGTTATTATTCCTATTTTCCAGATAGGGAAACTCCACCTCAAAGGATCCCTTGATTTGAAAGCAAAGTAAACTGAGGCCCAAAGTTGCACAGGAGTAAATAGAAAGGGTGGGGTTTGAACCTTGGTCCTCTGACCCACTGCCAGGGCTCTTTGTCGGTACAGACTGCTCCTGGCTGCTCTGTCATGGGGGAGCATCTCCCATCCCCCATAATCACCCCCAGCTTTCATGTACTGCTCTACACACGCAAACTGCTTAGCGTGCTTTATCCCCTGTTGTCCATTAATAATAAATCTAGCCTTGTTTCTAAAAACAGGAGAGAGGAGAGGAGAAAATGAGAGAGAGAGAGTGGGAGAGATGGTGAGATGGAGAAAGAGAGAGAGAGAGAGAGAGAGAGAGAGAGAGAGAGAGAGAGAGAGAGAGAGAGAAAGTTGAGGCGAGTTAGAGAGACTGAGATAGAGAGAGGGACACATCTCGAATGAGTGAAGGTCTTTGGAAACAGGGTGCACGGAGCTCAAAGCTCCTCCTTAATGGATCCATGCATTGACGCTCCAAATCCTTTCATGCTTAATTGAGAAATTCCCACTTAGGGAGGAAGAAAAGTGCTTACCAGATGACCCCCCCCCTTCCCGACATCACGGATGCCCCAAATCCGATGGCGATTATGCATTTCCAGATGATAAGCCTTCTCCCTGTGACATCTCCATAGAAATGGACTGAAGCGCAGGGGACTGTGAATAGGACCCACACTGTTCAAATTGGAATGTTTTATTAATCACAGTTCTTAAAAGATATTGAGCCTGGGAGGAGGGAGAGCCAGCTATCAATAATACATGTTCCCGAAATGGCCCTGAGACGGAGCTGTCCCTTTATAAATATTACAAACTGCACACACAGCCCCACAGGTAGCGACAGCACTCAACAACGAGAGGAGGAACGTGGCGAGAGCTGCCCCCTTGTCATTAGGATGGAGGCCTGGGATCTGCCGTTTACTCTCTTCTAGAACCCCCCTCCAGGCTTGGGGACCAGTGTCACACGATCCCCCCATTGATGGATGCTTATGCTCCAAAATAGAAGTAAATAACTGGACTGGGACGTTGGATCCTTGAGCAAAATCAGAGATTGCTGGAGCTCAGTGGAGCTAGCAGGGGGTGCAGTGGAGGGCACCCCTGGCATCTTTTCACACCCTCATTCTGCTATTTACTAGCTGTGTGGCCTTGGCCAAGCCCTCATCTGTGTGGGACTCGGTTTCCTCATCTGTAAAATGAGAGGGGCCTGGGTGGGCCTTTCCTGCCCAGAGCTAGGATTCAGGATTCACACCTTGTGGTGCTGCTTGAGTGGGGGCCGCATCCCAGTCTGCCTTCCTGGAGGTGGGCGCCTAATTTTGGGCATGCTGCAGCCTCGTTCCCTTAGTGCTCAGGATGGCATGACAGCCAAAGGGCAGCGAGCAGACCGGGGCTCCACAAGGGAGAGAGCACATAGGGAGGCTTCCTGAAAGCATGGGAGCTCAAGAGCACCTGTGCCCCTCCACCACCCTTCCCTGCCTTCCCCTTGGGCTCTTCTTGGCCAGAACCCTCTAGACAACTCCCATTTATGCTGTGTTTTTTCATCACACCCCAGTGAGGCAGCTGTTTTCTGCCAGACATAAAGGGAAACTGAAGCTCCATAGTACACTTGCCATCTGCACCCAGGACCTGTGGCTCTGAGTCGTAACCTTGCATCTCACCCATGACTGTGGTCCCCATCTAGGTCCAGAACTCCCTGAGGACCATTGCCTCTGCCCGTTCCTTTCACTGGTGGGGGGCAGGGGCTGACTGAGGACGTGAGGGGGGTTCTGGCTGTTGCCATGGTTTCTCTGGAATCAGGGAGTCCTTCCCCTTGCAGCTTTCCAACCTACACCCCGAAGGGCCTTCAGGCCTGGTCTTACTGGGTGTGCAGGATCCCAGCCGTTACTTGTAATACTTAGAGGCAACTCTGTTCTATTATGGAATATTATTGTTCTGTAAGAAACCATCAGGAGGAGGATTTCAGAGAGGCCTGGAGAGACTCACAGGGACTGAGGCTGAAGGAAGGGAGCAGAACCAGGAGATCACTGGACACGGCAACAAGGAGACTATACAATGATCGATTCTGATGGCAGCCCTCTTCAACAATGAGGTGATTCAAGGTAATTCCAGTGGGGACTGCGGATCACAACATAGCATTTTCACTCTTTATTTTTGTTTGCTTGTTCTCTTTCTCATCTTCCCTTCTTGATCTGCTTTTTCTTGTGCACCGTGATAATTGTGGGAACATGGATAGAAGAATTGCACATGATTAAAATACATGGGATTACTTGCCATCTAGGGGAGGGGGTGGGAGGAATGGAGGGAGAAAAAATTGGAACACAAGCCTTTACAGGGATGAATGTTGAGAAATGTCTATGGTTGGGTTTTGAAAATAAAAAAGCTTTTCAAAAATTAAAAAAAAATGAATAGCAGGGAGTGGTCTGTGAAAAGTAGTTGACTTCCTTTGGGTAAGTGCCTCTAAGAAGAACCCTGGAATGAAAAAGCAGGGACACTTTGGTCTCTTTTGCCTAGTTTAATTTGCTTCCCAGAGTGGTTGGATTGGGTCCCATTCCCCAAAGAAGACACGGGTGACCTGACTTTCCACAGCATCTCTAACGATGAATGTCCCTATCCTTTATTATTTTCACTATTGGTATTTCTTATTTCTTTGTGATTTCTAGCTGAGTTCCATATGGTTGCTAATAGTTTGCAATTCTCTGGTGAACTGTTTGTTCACATCCAATCTAGATGCTCATCGAGCCCCCTTCCAACTTTCAAATGTGGTGATTGTGTGATAGCCACTAACCACTTCTCCATTAGCCAGTGGCTTTTGGTCTGCGATATGGGTCAGTGAGTGCAACTCTGGCCTCAGACTCTTATGGCTACGAGACTGAGCAAGTGGCTCAGCCTGCCTCTCCCAAGAGGACTTGTTGCAGTTGGTGAATGCTTCTTCCCTCCCATTCCCTTCTAGTTACCGATACCTCTCTGCTGTCAGAGCCCTTATACAGATATGGGATGCAAAGGTTTCACCCTCCATTTGAAAGCTTCCCTTCTTACACTAATTACATTGATTTGGAAGCTGCATTTGGGGTTAGGGTTAGGAAGTCTCAAGTTCAGACAAGAGTTCTTCAATATACTGTCAAACAGTAGTCAGTATCCAGTTCTTATTCCTCTTTCCTTCCTTCCTTCCTTCCTTCCTTCCTTCCTTCCTTCCTTCCTTCCTTCCTTCCTTCCTTCCTTCCTTCCCTCCCTCTCTCCTTCTTTTATTCCTCCCTCCCTCCCTTTCTCCTTCCTTCTTCCCTCCTTCCTTCCTTCCTTCTTTCCTTCTCTCATTCCTTCCTTTTTTCTTTCCTTCCTTCTTTCCTTTTTTTCCTGCCTTCCTCCCCTCCCTCCTTTCCTTCTCTCCTTCTTTCCTTCCTTTCTTCTTTCCTTTCTTTCTTCCTTCCTTCTTTTCCTTCCTTCCTTCCTTCCTTCCTTCCTTCCTTCCTTCCTTCCTTCCTTCCTTTCCTTTCTTCCTTCCTTCCTTCCTTCTTCCCTCCTTCTCTCCCTCATTCCCTCCCTTCTCTCCCTCATTCCCTCCCTCCTCTCTTCCTTCCTTTTCTTTTCTCTTGGAGATATCTTTTTCATTGACAGCAGACAGACATCATCTGGTTTTATTTTTACACCAGAACTTGGTGCCCTTTGCACAAGATGTAAAAGTTAATTGGTAGCTAACATGCTCTGATGACAACTGGCTTGCACTTGAGGGATGCATTTTCCCCAATTGCCATGATTTCCGCGCTTCTCCCCTGACAGGCTCCCTTGTGAATGAGCCTCACGTGAGGGCTGAGCGGCCCCTGGTAATGGGGTGGGCACTGGTGCTCTCTGGCAGCTTACCAGCAGTGATAATCACACTGTGGCCACAGACACTGTGTATTTTCGTGGAGTGCTAAAGAAAGGATCCCCCCAGTGCCCTGGCCCAGCCGGCTGCAGGTAGCGGGGCGTTCCGAGAAGCCAGCGTGAAGCGCCATCTCTTCCAAGATGCTTTTTTCTGGGGCATTTTGCTTTAGAGAGAAGCCTCTCAACACGCCCACCTGGCCTTAACTCCTGTCATCAGCCTCTGGGCTGGGCTGCTCTCCACGAGACGTTTGGCTTTCAGTTCAGTTCCTGCAAATCAGGCTCAGGGTGGAGGCAAGGGGAGCAGCGCTGAGGAGCAGACGGGGTCCCGATGACCGAAGAGCCCAGAACAAAGGACAAGGAGGCCACGTCTCGGCAAGGTGGGGAAGTGGAGAGAGCCTGAGACCAAGGGTCGAGTCTTAGGGCCCCCTCATGATTCTGCCAGAGACTGATGGTGTGATGTTGGACAGCTGGCGCCTTTGGTGAGCCTCCATTCATTTAATCTCTGAATCACAGCATGTAGGCGTGGGAGGGAACATGAACACCCAGGAGTTGAAACTGCTCCGTTCACAAAGGACCAATTGTTCAAGAGAAGTCAGAGCAACAAGAACAATGCACATTTACCTAGAACTTCAAGGCTGGACAAAAGGGGGGGGGGAACAAAAACTTCTATGATAACTTTATTACATATTTAAGAGGAATAGCAAGTTGGACAGAATAGATTTCAGTTTCATGTGCAATCATTTTTTTAGTATATTGTGTTGTGGAAAGGCTTGTTTTATTCCATAAATTAAAAAGAAAATAAATTACATTTTCTTAAAAAGGAATGGTATCTGTAAAAGACTGCCGTGGGGAAGGGAAGAAGGCCTGAACTCTGGAGAAAACAAGGTGTTAAGCCGGTGGAATTGATGAGATAATGGTTCTCTAGCTCCCATATAGACTTAGTACTTAGCATGGTGATGTCATGGTTCTCTAGTTCCCATATATACTTAGTGTTTAGCCTGGTGATGTCACGGTTCTACAGTTGGCACATGCTCAGTGTGCTGTAGACATGTAATTGTACTTAGGTATATAAGGGCTGAGAAGGACTGGAAATGGGACCCTCCATCTTTGACCAACCTCATGGGTCTCCTGCCTCCTTCACACCCCCGCTAAGACCAAGGACTCAGGCTGATCCCGAGGTCCTGCAGAGCTAGTCCGGACATTACAGGGAAGCAAGGTAGAGCATTCTTCATGGATTCCTCTTGCAAGGAAATGCAGGAGGCAGAGCATGGCAGTGCGGTGACAACATTGGTGCGAAGACTGGCAAGACAGAACTAAGAAGGCTCGTATGGGAGTCCACTGCAGACTAGACAGAAAGCGGGAGGACAGACCATGGACATCAAGGCACCACATGCTACTTAGGGGAGCCTGAGCTTTCCTGACACCTGGTGGAACTCTCTCCCTCTGCCCAAAGTAGACGAGCTGGGGAGTTTTTGCCTCCTTGATAAGGTCCCCTTCAAAAGGGGGAGGGAGTCATCTGGGGTCCTCCCCTTCTGGATTGGCTGCTGAAATAGAGAAAGGAGGTAGGAGGATGGTCTGCCAGGGAGTGCCACAGGCAGGTGTGTGTGTGTGTGTGTGTGTGTGTGTGTGTGTGTGTGTGAGACTGTGAGACTGTGTGACTGTGTGTATGTGTGTGTGTGTGTGTGTGTGTGAGCAGCTGTTACCAATGACCCGGATTGCCAAGATTATATCTGCAGGTAACATCGTGTTGGGTGTTGGGTGATTGGTCCAGACTATAAGGAGATCTCAGCAGACTAACTACATTTTGGGCCCTCTCTGGTAAGATGAGATGGATTAGGGATAAATGTAAAGTCCCACATTTGGGATCAAAAATCAAACTTTATAAATGAGAGGTTGGGGGCAGAGAGGGGAGTATTCCTCAGTTCATCTGAAAAAGATGAAGAACTTATAGAAACTTGTGACTGGGGGGAGTTGATGGAGAAACAGAAGAGCCAATAACACCTTGGAGATGTTCCCCTGCATTCAGAGAGGTGAGCTTCCAGGAGCGAGGAGAAGAGCATCCTGTTGTGGTAGAGTCTGGGTGGAGCTGGCCATGGGTCTCTGTGGAGATGCAGACAGAGACAGGATGCTCCCCCCTGCCCCAGCCCTTTACAGCCCTTCCCACAGCCTAATTGTTCTGACCACTGGGAAGAGACAAGGACCAGGTGCGCCCGCTTACTTCCTGGGCGATCTTAGGCTAGTACCTTTTTTTCCTTCTGACTCAGTTTCCCCACACTCTGATGGTCCTCCTGGTGCCAGTTCTGACTGAATTCTCAGGGTTTTGTCTTGCAGAGTCTTGCAGAGTGTGTGTGTCTGTGGGAGGGACATGATTGTGTCTGTGGGGGTATGGTTGTTTGTGGGGGGTGCATATATGTGTCTGTACATATGGGGGCTATGTAGGACAAGGTGTCTTGCCAGCCCAATCCCACCCTCTCCTCTATCAGGAAGCACAGGCCCATCCACGCTGGTTGGCCGGCCCCCTGGAGTCCATCTCAGGCCTCCGGAAGCCAGAGGTGCATCTGACACGTCTGAGTCAGGGATGGATTTCCAGCGGCTCTTTGCAGCCTCATCCTTCCCAGGGTGGGCCCCCGTGGTGAGCCTCTGTGGCTTCCGTGGGGCTGGAGGGGGGCTCTCCCCAGGATAACTGAACTGTGGACCCCCGTGTTCCCTGTCTCTCCCTAGCCCACTTTTTGTGCTTTCCTAATGAAGCCAGCTCCAAGACTGCTGCCTCTGGGGCACTTAATCACCTGGTAGTTTCCTCTAATATCCATCATCTGAAATAACTTGGACTGTGTGTGCAAAATTCTCCTGGCAGCGACACGGTGTAACAGCGGTCCCGGACACAGCGTTCGTTGGCTTTCTCCCCCGTGCCAGCCGGCATGTAAAGAATCACAATTAGCCGTGTTGAGGGCATGAGTAATTAATAACCCACAGGAGGTGTCAGAGGCAGCAAAGGCCCAGCGAGGGGACAGGGCCTGTTCTCGCCTTCCCTGGTGGGAGCCAAGCCCCAGGTGAGGGGGTGCTCCTCCTCCGAAGCTCCAAAAAGCCGACCCAGCACTCCCTTCCAGGATGATTTATTGCCGCCCACCTGTGCCATGCTGAGCCCCTCTGCATGGTTATTAATAAGGCCTCAGGAAGGTCCCATCAAACCTGCGCACAGGCGCAGGGAGACTCGGGCTGGCTCACCAAAGCAGGGATGTTCTCCTGAGCGCAGAGTCTTTCCCATTTTCCCACTGAGGCCCAATGGGGGGATTTTAAACAAAAATGAGGGTTGGCAGCTCTGGGGAACGAACGTCACCTCCTATCAAGCATTTTTTCAAATGAAAAATTATGTTATCATCCACATGAAGCACCTTCAGAGAAGGTCCTCCTTGCTTTCAGGTGGTCTTTAGTAGGTCCTGATGTGATTAGGGGTCATAGAATTGACCGTGGGCTGGGAAGGTGCTTCTTCATCAAGGACACTTCAGCTTTAGCAATTTAGGCTCCTGGGGAGGCCCTGGACCCCAGGAAGCTCACAAGGTCCGTGGAGCAGAAGGTCTGCCCTTAGACTGCCCTCTTAGGCTCAGGGACCGCTCAGGTTCTGCAAGCATCCAATGGAATGGAATGGAAAGGAATAAACATTTATTATTTACTATGTGCAGACACTATGCTGAGCACTTTACAAAATCATCCCAGTTGATTCTCACAAACCTATTATTATTCTCATTTTTATAGGTAGGGAAACAACTCACTGACCAAAGTTACATGGGTGTATGGAGCTGTCCAACTACAATATAGCTCTGAAACCCCAATACCTGGGGAAACTCTGACTTATTGTTAAATGGATTATAGGCTCAATACTATTGGTTGTCCATGACGTCAGACACAGAACTTGAAAGCTGGGCACAAATTTTATGTAGAACAAAGCCATAAAAACAAACAGTAAACAACGAGAACACAGTGATGTGATAAACAGTGACATTGCTACCAAACAATTGTGTCCAGGGATCACCTAAACTTGGGAAGTCCTTCTCCTGCAGAAGGGCGATCTGGACTCATGAGCTCCAGATTATAGATAGTTTGAGTTGGATTTCCTGTGTTACTTCTCTTTGAGGGTCAAAGGAATGTGCCTCAACAGATTTCCAAGCAGGCATTTGACTCATACAACCATTAGGACTGATCATCAGAAATAAAGGCAGAAAATCTGAAAGAATTATAAACCTAGCACTCATAAGATAGAAATATGGAACTAGAGATCCGATGATGACTGAAACCTGGAGAAGTGTTATTTCCTCCAGTCTTAGCTTGCATGGGTACTCAACCTTATTGGACCTGGTAAGTCCATTGGAGGGAAAAGTGACTGGATACAGGAGCCAGTCCTGGCAAAAATTTAGCGTCCAGCCTTTTTGTAAAGGTTTTATTGAAAATGCATTTCTATTTCTTCATCTTATTGATCTATACCAGGAGTTATTAACCTTTATTTTTGTGACAAGAACATTTTCAGCAATCTGGAGAATTTTATATACCTCTTAGAATAATGTTTTAAGTATATATAATACACAGTTCATAAAAGAAAACAATTATATTAAAATAAAAGTATGAAAACATATTTTAGAAAAGTTCATGAACCTCATCTTAAGAACATTTAGCTATTATCTTTCTCTGTTTTATCCCTTACTGGTATAGTTATGGTATGAAGACTATATTTGTCTCATAAATAAAAATTGGTAAAATATTTTATTTCCATTTTTAACAAAATTTCTATGGAGAGAGTATTAATTATTGATTTATTCTTCCTTAAGTATTAGATAAAAGTTATGTATCAACTACTTCCCCAACCTCCTTTGGCAATTCCTTTATGATTCATTCACTATCACTTCCCGGTATTGAGTTGATTAAGATCCCTTTTTCAAGTTTTGTTAATTTTTGTATTTTATATGTTTATGAGTAATCACCCATTTTTAAAAAATAATAGATTTTCCTAGTATGTGATTATAAATAGTTAATTATAATAATTATTTTATTTCTTCTCAACTGTGAATCCATCTTATTCACTTAAAATACTATATGTCCTTACTGTTGCTCCTACCACAGAATTTTCAGTTATTTCTATAATTTACTTCTTGACCCATTAATTATTAAGAATTTGATTATTAAATCTCAATTTAGGCTTGGATCTTTTGATTTGCCTCCTCTATTAATTACTCTTTTATATTATGATATATAAAGATGAGGCTACTATTTATGCTTTTTAATTGTTATTTATAATTTCCCTGTGCCATAGTTCATGATGCATTTTTGTAAAAAGAAACATGTAATAAACATATATACACATATAAGCAATCTATGTATACCTAGTATGTTAATATTATATATATACTTAACAAATATGCCACACGCCTTTCTAATCTAACTGGATTTCCAACTAGTCTGTTCATTTTAATATCTTCCTTTGTTTTTGTCTTCCTATTAGATTTCTTCAAAATTAAGAGATTGACATTAAAGTCTCTTACAATTAATGTGTTACCACTTAGTCATTTTTACAGTTTACTTGTAGGTAGAATGCTTTTCCATTTGGTCCATATGGTAATATAATAATTTTGCTCCAGGTTCTCATTTCAGTGTGTATGTATTTTTATCTTTATGTTTTTCTTGTATGCATCAGATTTTTAAAAATCCATTCTGCCACTCTCTTTGATTTTTTTCTAAATTTGTTAATCAATCAATAAGCATTTATTTGAGATCTAATATGTGCCAAACACTTTGATAATCACTGGGGATAGCGGTAGGGAGCCATTGAAGTTTATTGGGTCAAGGAAAGAGTGGTGTGTGTGTGTGTGTGTGTGTGTGTGTGTGTGTGTGTAGGGAGATCCATTTGGCGATGGAGTGCAGAAGAACATGAGTCTAGGATAGATAGGGTGAAGACCAACTCCATGATGAGTGGATGTGTGGGGTGAGGGAGAGTGAGGAGGCTGGGATGGCCACAAGCCTCCGGGTGGTCAGCCTGGCACCAGGGAAGATGGCGGTACTCTTGATGGAAAAGTGGAAAGGTTAGGAAGGGGATGTTCATACATTCTAGTTTAGGGCAGTGGTGATGACTTTTAGGGACTTTTAGATGTGGGATTTCCTCCAGGCATGTCTTTTGCATTGATATTTAGTTCCTTTCTCTTTAAAGTCAGAACTTTGTCCTTATCTATTAAAAGCTGAAAATGATTGGCAAGGTCTCTCTCTGGGTACCCATTTTTCTTCCTTATTAGAAATGATTTCACTGGAATTTCACCATGAAGGGCTTCCCACACTCCCCTTTAATGAATAATTTTAGTTTGTGAGATCTTAGCTATCTCTCTTCTGTAGCCTATGGAAAAAAAAAATGACTTTCTCAAACTCTTAAGTTCACTACAGATAATAAGTAGCTTCCCCTACTCTATCACAAACATTGGAGGCAGGGGTCACTTTCCTCCTTAACATTTTCCATTCTTTCCCTTCATAAAAGCAGTCCCTGCCTTTTGGTGAAAATTAGATCTAGAAAATCCTCTTGTTTCTTCTACTTTTGATGAAGGAAATGACCATGACCAGCACTAAAAGCAACTTTGTTTTGGTGATTTGTTAGCAGGGTGGGAGGGAGGGAGACCTGACAGATGCCCCATCACTGGCAGTCCCCGGGCACTATGGTATCCCCAAAGGGAGAGCTAGCCTCTCTCTTTTAGGGCAGAGCTTCTTCACCTTTTCTGTGATGGTCCCTTGGCCAAACCCCAAATCTGGGCAAAGTTTGAAGCCTCTTTCTCAGACTCATTGTTGTTAAATTGAGGGAGAAAATGCGAATTTTCAGTTGGAAGTTATAAAAATATGTTTTCTATGTAATTTCCCAGATCCCCTGTTATCTACCCAACTAGCCCCAGAGTTAAGAGCTTCCCCCTTAGAAGACTTAGATCTGCCTCTCCTCGTCCCTGCTTCTCTCTTCTGGAGCCAAAGAGAGAGCTGCCCCTTCCTTCCTGGAACAGACCTTTGAAGGCTCTAAGACATAGTGTCACCCGCTCCCCTTTCCTCCCTCTCTTCTCCAGGCTGATCCCCGCACTGACCCGTACTTTAGCCCTTCCCCAGCCCGACGGCCTCTTCCGGACATTCTGCAGATCTTCAGCGTCCTGGTTGGACCCGGGACCTAGAGCCGAGTCCAGGACTCACAAGGCTCTGACAAATGTGGACTGCCCAGGATGGAGGAGGGCAGGGGAGTCCCTCCCTTTTTTGGGAGCTCCCTCCTCCCGTCCCTCCCAGCCCACCTCCCCCTTGCCCGACTGTCTGGAACTTGACCTCATTCCCCATCGTGGCTTTGGAGCCAGATTGCTCACAGCCGAGACCCACTGAGGACTTTTCCTTCTCCTCCTCTGTGACCCGGGGCCCCGAAATCCAAAGAGAAAATGGGACCGAGCCAGGGGGTGGCAGGGATGGGACAGGGCTGGTGGCTGCTGCCTCCCGGGCTGGGCGGCTCCTGCTTCTCACGGCTTAGCCTCCCTGAGCTCGGGTCCTCCCATGATTTAGAAGGAAAGACCACAGAGCTAAGCCCCGTTTCCATCCCTCAGCCTGCCCGGGGGCTTGCTGGCCTGCGCTTTAATGGGCTGAGTGAGTGAAGTGCCCAGGACTGTGCCCACTGCCACGGGGACACAGGTGGGGAGCAACACTTGCCTCCCGCATCCTTCACAGGAGGCTCCACCTGGGCTTCAGCAGGGAAGCGGTTAAACTCCAGGCTGCTCTTCTGAATGCGAACTGCTAATCAGCCGGGGACCAATTAGTGATGCTGAAGAATTAGAACAAATCAATGCGGGCAGATTGCTGCGGGTCAGACAGCTGACAGCCCGGGTCACTCTCCCACTAAGCCCCGCCTCTCCCCTCCGGACGCTGCCAGGAGATGGCCTGTGGTGGGCACGGGCTCTGCCCTGGCTGGGGGGGTGGGGGCCTCTCAGGTGGGATAAGTGACGGGCTGATGACACCTCCTGCTCCACAGGAAGAGAGGAGGGGGCAAGCCGAGCTGCAGTTAATAATTCACGCTGTGCATTGTTCAGACTCCACCCCCCTCCCCTTGCCAGGCAGCAGTGCCTCCGACTCCCAGGTAGGAGATAAAAATAGCCCGGACTTCTCTGGGACTGAAAACAAAGCCCCAAGAAGGCATTGTGGGAGTCGTGCCTGGGACGACATCCGCCCTGGCTGCCCACCCTCGTGGGACTCCTTCCCATGGCCGTCTTCTCCAGGCCGGGGCTCGAAGAGCACATCCCAGGCTGTCTCGGAGGGGAGGTGACTCCCTGGGTTGTCCAGGCCCTCCTCCGCCTCAGACACCGTGCCCCTCTCCCCCACCCCCTCGCCAATGCCCTGGCACCATGCCCCTCTCCCCAATGCCCCTCTCCCCCACACCCTCGCCAATGCCCTGGCACCATGCCCCTCTCCCCCACCCCCTCGCCAATGCCCTGGCATGTGACCACTTCCTGTCCTCCTGAAGCACCACAGCCAGAGGAGACTCGCCACCTCTCACAGGAGTCTCTGGCTTTCTGCACTTGGCCAAAAGTCCACTTCCTTCCCAGCCCATCCACAGAGACTTGTCTGGCTCCCCGATTTCTCCTCGCTGATCATCCCCCACAAGGACTGAGAGAAGTAAGGGGGAGGCCAAACCTTCCCGGAAAACAGGGGGAGGGGAGGGACAGATGCTGGGACCCCCTGGGTCTCATATCAGTGCAAACAGAACTGAACAAGCTGGGCAGAGGGAGCCGGCTCAAGAGCAGCCCCATGATTTGTGGGCTCTGATGGATTCCCAAGGCCTCCATAAGAAGTAAGGGGGGGCAGGTGTCTCCCTGAAAGCCCTGTGGCTGCAGAGAAGGGGGCCCTTGGGCGGAGAGGGCAGCCAGGTGGGCACATAACCTCACAGAAGATTCCCAGTGAGCTCACAGAGCTAGGGGAGAGAGGTCGCGCTCAGTGTTCTTCCGTGTCAGTCAATCATCAAATATCGCCTGCCTGCAAGAGGTAGTGCTGGGCTTTTCCGGAGACCCAGGGGCCACTGGGACGGTCTCTGCCCTCCAGGAATGTCCGCTTGTCCAGAGGAGAAGGCCCGAGCGCCGATATCAGGGGGAGGCAAGCGGGCTCTGGCCCGGAGAAGGTTGCTGGTCTGGTCTTGGGTTCGTCCAGAGGAGAGAAATCACGTCCAGAGTGGAGGCTCTTGAGAAGGCAGCACCAAGCTGGCACTATAAAGACAACTTATCTCCAGGTTCAAATGCAAAGGAGGCACCCAGAGGTAGAGAGCAGGAGCCTGGGAGCAAAGGCAAAAGGGTCCACATGGTACCGCTTCCATGGGTCCCATCCTCAGCCCACTAACAATGGCAGAGATTTCTATGCTGTCATACAGCCTTTCCCCTTCCCTGGCTTCAGAAGCCACCTCTTGGGAGAGGCAGCTTAGCCCTGACCATCCCAGAAATCACCCCTGAGATCATTCCCAAGATCACCCCCAAGATCACTCCTGAGATTGCCCCAGAGATCACCCCAGAGATCATCCCCGAGATGATCCCAGAGATCACCCTCAAGATCACCTCTGAGATTGCCCCAGAGATCACCCCCAGGATCACTAAAGCCAAGCCCAGAAAGCTCGAGAGCTTTGACAAAGGATACACAGCCTGTATGTGGGGGCATTTGGGGACTGTAAGCTATGTGAATGTAGGGAGAGAGAGGCCCACAATGCTTCCCAATGCACCTGCTGAGGATGACCCCAGGTGTGCCCAAGGTTGGAGGGGATCTAGGGGGAGCCTCAGGAGCGTCCTGGAAACAAAAACCCAAGATGGGGCCATAGCCAAAGGCAGGTGCCCCCTCCCCAGCAGCAAGATGGAGGGATGCTCCTCCATCCAAGGAAGCTGAACTGACTTCAAGGCTGCCCCTGAGACTGGTGGAGCCATAGCCAGGGAGGAAACCTGCCCCTCGGTGGGACATGAGTCTAAGGAACGGGAAGAGGGACCCATAAGTGAAAAGGTAAGAATGAAATCAGGGGCTGGGGATGCAGGCAAGAGAAAGAAAAGAAGCAGACTGTGGCAGCTGCTCTGAGAGGGAGGAGGAGGAGGAGAGAAGGAAGCACGACTCAAGCCATATTTCCTTCTGTGTTCCTTTCCAAGTAAGGAAATCCTCAGACTTGGATGAATAGAGCAGGAAGGCTTGGCAGGGTGGAGACATGGGATAATCACAAAGCAACGGAATTTGGAAATTTGAAAGGATCTTAGCAGCCCTCCATCCCCAGAGGAATCCCCACCACAGCACGTCTACCCGCAGTTAGCCTTTCTTCTGCAGGAGGAAAAAGATCCCGAGGCGACCTCTCGTCCTGGATTTTGAACATGGTGTCCAGTTTCTTCTCTTCCTCAGTGCCCTGGGAAACTGGGCATGGAGTGTCCTAGAGACCTGCAGGAAACGTCTAGAACAGAGACCCTGAAGGCTTGGGGCCACACTCCCTGAGAGAAATGGAGAGTCCTAAACCAAGGGGGGCGGGTGTGAAGGAGGCTGAGTCTAGGGCCTGAGCTGTCCAGATGTGGAGAATGACAATGACCTTGGCCATGGGCTTGACCATCCAAGAGAACTCAGACTCCATATCCATCCTTGATCCTTGACCTTAAGGTGTTCAAATTAAGCAGGTGCCCCCCTTTGGGGTATCTGGCTACCAACCAAGTTATGATTGCTTGTCCCTGGTTTTCCTTTGTCTTTGTCCATGGGAGGTTTCTGAAATTGTTTTAAACAGGTGATGGTGCAGCACGGGGAAATTGTCCCTGCAAATTACCTTCCCTGGGGAGCTTTCGGCTTACCTGGCCCTGGCTTGGTCTTCCAAGACTTTCCAAATCATCTCCGTGTGAGCCTCCCGCACTCCCCTCAGCACCCTTCCCAGCCTTCCAGGCAGCTCTGGGGCGTTGCCTTCTCCCACCAGGATGCCAGCTGTCTTAGGGAAGGGCTGCCTCAGAGTCTTGCAATTATTTAGCACCATGCCTGGAGCATAGCAAGTATTTAATAAATTTTGTCTTCCTCTCAATCTCTGTCTCCCTTTCTTTACATAAATATATGTAAACACATATATGTTTTTTAAAATTTTATTAAAGCTTTTTATTTACAAAACGTATGTATAAGTAGTTTTTCAACACTGACCCTTGTAAAACCTTCCCAAATTTTCCCCTTCTTCCCCCCACCCCCTCCCTCAGATGGCAGGTAGTCCAATACATACACATATATATGTATATGTGTGTGTGTGTGTGAAAATATTTTTCTTTTCCCAGCAATGCCCCTTTGACTCTGTGTCTCCTTTCTCTGACTGTCCAGTTCCTCCTGGAACCCACATTTTAAGTTCCACTCATGTCCTTTCCATTACTCTCTCAGCTTTGATCCTGACTCCCCCTGCCCCCAATACCCTCATGGGGGTACCTCCTATCCTTTCCCCAGCTGATTTTCAGCTTCCTTTTTATGTGGGTGGATGGAGAGCTCTTGGCCTTCCTGGATGGGTGAGTCCCAGGTTACCAGGTGCAGGTGACCTTTACCCTACAGTGATGGACATCTTAGCAGATTATTCATTTAATAAATGATAACAAATTAAAGGTTAGACTGTGCAGATAAAAAGAGAAAAGGAAAATAGAGTCCTCAGAGAGCACATATCCTATCAGGAGAAAACAACAGACTGGTAAGTCAATAAAGACTATGGCCAGAACACTTCTCTAAGGCTGGAAACCATTACTGAGAGAAGTAAGTTGGTGTCCAGGAGAAAGAAGAGTTTGAACTGAGCCTTGAAGGAAGACAGGGAGTTTGTGAGATGGAAGAGATGTGGAAGAATAATTTAATATATTTTTTAACACACATTGCTTTATGAATCATGTTGGGAGAGAAAAATCAGAGCAAAAGGTAAAAACCATGGGAGAGAGGAAAAAAACAGAAAAAAATTTAATGAACATAGCATGACTTGATTTACATTCAGTCTCCTCAGTTCTTTTCCTGCATGGAGATGGCATTTTCCATCTACAGTCTATTGGGATTGCTTTGGATCACTGAACCACTGAAAAGAACCAAGAGTTTCCTAGTTGATCATCCCACGATCTTGCTGTTATTGTGTACAATGTATTCCTGGTTCTGCTTGTTTTACTCAGCATCAGCTCCTGTAAATCTTTCCAAATCTTTCTAAAATAAGCTTGTTCATCATTTTTGTAGAATAATAGTCCATGACTTTCAAATACCATAACTTATTCAGCCATTCCCCAGTGGATGAACATCCACTCATTTTCCAATTCTTTGTCACCACAAGAAAAGCTGCTACAAACATTTTTTGCACATGTAGGTCTTTTCCCCTCCTTTATGATTTCCTTGGGACACAGACTCAGTAGAAATACTACTGGATCAAAGGGTATGCAGTTGTATAGCCCTTTGGGCATAGTTCCAGATTGCTCTCCAGAATGGTTAGATCAGTTCACAACTCCACCAACAATACATTAGGGTCTCAGTTTTCCTCCATCGCTTCCAACATTGATCATTATCTTTTACTGTCATTTTAGCCAATCTAAGAAGTGTGAAAGTAGATGAATTTAATTTCATCATCTGAAAATTGTCTGTTCATATCCTTTGATTATTTATCAATTGGAGAATGACTTGTATTTTTATAAATTTGACATAGTTCTTTATATATTTTACAAATGAGACTATTATCAGAAATACTGGCAGTAAAGATTTTTTTCTCAACTTTGTACTTCCCTTTTAATCTGATTTCTGTTGGTTTTATTTGTGTAAAAACTTTTTAATTTAATGTAATCAAAGTTGTCCATTTTATCTGTCATAATGTTCTCTTATTCTTCTTTGGTCATAAATTCCTCCATTCTTCAAAGATCCGATAAGTAAATTATCCCTCATTCTGCTAATTTGTTTAGGGTATCACCCTTTGCATCCAAACCATGTGTCCATTTTGACCTTATTTCAGTATGGGATGTGAGATGTAGGTTTATGCTGACTTTTTGACATATCATTTTTCTGTTTTCCCCAGCAATTTCTGTCAAATAGCAAATTCTTGTTCCAGAAGCTGGAGTTTGGGACTTTATTAAATACTAGATTACTATAGGCCTTGATTATTGTGTTGAGTCTAACCTGTTCCACTGATCCACTACTCTCCTTCTTAGCTAAATGGATTTGATGACTGCTGCTTTATAAAATAGTATTAGGTTTGGTATGGCGAAGCCACCGTCGGGAAGACATTTTAGACAGAGGCCGCTACACTGATAGAGAGGTGAGAAATGAATGGCAACAATGGAAGAAAAAGGCAGATTTCTTGGAAATGTAGAGCTCCTGGAGGAGAATTTTGGGTGCAGCTGATTTTAGGTTCTGGGGATCCACATCTAGAGAAACAAAGGTCTTTCAAGGTCATCTAATCCCCTCCTTCCATTAGACAGTTGAAGAAAGTGAAAACTCTAAAGATGAAGTGGCTTACTAAAGCTTTCACAGGCAATGAGCAGCTAAATGATTTTTATCTCCAGTTAAAATTTGAACTCAGTTCTCTCTCCACTGTCCAAATAGCTAAAATAGGATTCTTGTATCTGTTCCAAGAAACAACAGGGAATCCGTGGCTCTTAAGCAGGTAAGGGGCATAGAATCATTCTGTAGAAAGAGCAATTTGGAGGCTCTGTGAAAGATACCCCTATGGGAACAGGAAAAGTGACAGACTAGAAGATTAATTAGTACATTGCTTAGTAGGTGAGAAGCAAAACTAGGTAAGCCTGAAATGCATTGATGTCTTTGTGTATGTATGGAGGAAAGATTCAAGAGGTTCTGTGGAGGTGAATCAGTCCACCTTGGCCCTTGATGGCCACTGATGAGAGGAGGGAAAGGGAATAACTAAGGCCTCTTTTTGTAGGAAAACAAAAGTACCCCTGGCTACCACTGTTATTTAATAGTGTTCTAGAAATGCTAGCTTCAGCAATGTGACAATAAAAAGAAGTTGAATGGATAAATATAGACAAAGAGGAAAAACAATCATTATTGTTTCCAGATGATATGATGAGGATTTAGAGAATCCTAGAGATTCAGATGAAAAATTTAAAAAAAGAACTCCAACAAAGTAGAGGCAAGTAAAACAAACCTGAAACATCACCAGTCTTTAGGCTTATTATTAACAAAACACAGCAGGGAGAAATAGAAAAAGAAATCCCATTCAAAGTAGTAATTCAATGTCTTGACTCTCTTGAAGTCTGCCCATTACTGGACATACAGGAATATTACTACAAAACACTTCAGAAATAAAGAAGATGGAATAATAAGAAAGATATTAAGTGCTTGTTATTGAGCTATGCCAAATAATAAAATTGACAATACTGCCTAATTAGTTAACTTAATTACTGCCATCCAAGTCAAATTATCAAGGGGTTATTTTATGAAACTAGACAAAAATAGCAAAATTAATCTGGAGTAATAAAGTGAAGAATCTTCAGGGAAATAATGGGAAAAGAAGTATAAATATCATTAAACCAAGACATCAAAACAAGCACGCACACTTCAAATTACTAAACATAAGAGAAATGCAAATCAAAAACTCTTTTGCCTCACACCTTACAGATTGTCAAAGGTGAGGAAAAAAAAGAAGGAAAAAGACTATTTTTAGAGGAACTGTTAAAAGACAGATGCACCTCTGGTAGACCTGGGTATTGAGTCAACCACTGTGGAAAACATGTTATCCACATATATGTCTAAAAGTTTCATTTGCCATCTTATTTGGCTCAGCAATATTACTTCAAGGGATGTGTTCTGGGCAAATGATGGTGATATTAATGGTAATGTCAAGAGTTGCTAGACATTATACAGAGCTTTAAAGTTTGCAGAGTGCTTTACATGCATCATCTTTCCAGAGCTTTATAATGTCCCTATGAGGTAGGAACCATTGTTATTCTTCTTTTGCAGATGCAGAAACTGAGAGAACTGATGTGATATAGAGTCACACAGTTAGTGAGAATCTGTTTAGACTTTCTTGAGCTTTATAATGTCCCTATGAGGTAGGAACCATTGTTATTCTTCTTTTACAGATGCAGAAATTGAGAAAACTGATGTGATCTAGAGTCACACAGTGATAATCTGTTTAGACTTTCTTGAGCTTTATAAAATCCCTGTGAGGTAAGGACCATTGTTATTCTTTTACAGATGCAGACATTGAGAGAACTGATGTGATCTAGAGTCACACAGTTAGTGAGAATCTGTTTAGACTTTCTTGAGCTTTATAATGTCTCTGTGAGGTAAGGACCATTGTTATTCTTTTACAGATGCAGAAATTGAGAAAACTGATGTGATCTAGAGTCACAGTTAGTGAGAGTCTATTTGGAGCTTTCAGACTCCAAATTCAATGCTATCCACTGTGCTGTCTAACTTCCAAATAATACAAGAAAGCAC
Organism: Sarcophilus harrisii; assembly: GCF_902635505.1. Taxonomy (NCBI): domain Eukaryota; kingdom Metazoa; phylum Chordata; class Mammalia; order Dasyuromorphia; family Dasyuridae; genus Sarcophilus; species Sarcophilus harrisii. The sequence goes on along the minus strand of NC_045427.1, from coordinate 1,630,985 downwards.
TCTAACAGAGAAAAGATATATTTATAGCATTCCTTTTGTTGTAGTGAAGGATTAGAAACAAAACACACACCCATCAAATGAGGAGCACCTAAAGAAATTGTGGTAGCTGAATGTATTAGAATTCTACTTTGGTGTAATAAATGAGGAGTATGATGAATGAACGGAGATATATGGAAAGACTTAAATGTACTGATGCAGAATGAAGTGAGAAGAAATCAGAGAATACATTCAAGTTAAGCCAAATAAATATTGTTGACTTAAATGTTTGTTGACTTGAGTCCACATTTTATGATGAAAACAATGATGATGTAAGGGATCTGATCAAATTATTTCAAAAGATTGGGGATGAAGTCCACTTCCCACCTCTTAGAAAAGAGATGATGGTTTTGAGATAGAAACTCTGATATCCCTCCTCAGACATGGTCAATGGGCTGATTTGGTTTGCTTAACTCTACAAATTTGTCCCAAGGGAGAGCTTTTACCTGAATGACTGGTAAGAAGGGTTAGTGGCTAATGAGAGGCTTGAAAACAGCATCAATAAGAAATTTTTAAATGCACAGAAGAAAACAAAGAACATGCAGGGGGGCACCCATGCACCAATGGGACATCCATGCAGAGATGGGGATGTTGAGGAGTAGCCAGACAGATGGGGGGTGGGATCAGGAGAGAACAATGATATAGAACTGGGAGGGGTGGGAGAAGAAGGTAGCCATTAGTGTCAATGGTAGGGTTATCAAATTTGCAAATGACACATTTGTAGAGGGACTGAAAACCTGCTGGGTGAGAGTCACACTTCAAAATGTCCTTGAAAGGCTATGATGGGAGGGCACCTGGAAGAGATTACAATAAAAAGAAATGCAGAGTTTTATTTACTCTTGGGTTCAAAAACCACATCAGCCACAGATACACAAGTTCAATGGGGGGGGCGGGGAGGCAGGGTTACAGAGTGGTCTGAATGTCTGCAGGGGCTTCCACGGGACTCTGTGAGAATGATATGAATGGCAGCTCAGAAGATTGCTGCTGTCTGTGTCCGCCTTAAGAGAGGTAGAGGTAGAAGGGGCAGTGCCTGCTCTCCTCCCTCGGGGTCAAAGCCATCTGGACTGCCATGTTCTGCTGTAGGTTAGAAAGGGAGCTGAAGGACCAAAGGTGGTTGAGGGAACTGAGAATGTTTTCTCTGGAGAAGACTTAGGGGGATTCATTAGATCTTCCAGTGTCTACTAGGTGTCTACCTGGGGCTGTTATGTGGAAGATGAGTTACCTTGCTTGCCCCCACCCCCAAAAAAAGCAGCATTGGGACGGTGGCAGGGGGAGCTGAAGAGAGGCTGGTTAAATTTTGGTGTAAGGAGATTCTTAGTAACTAACATTCCACCTGTCTCAAAGGGGATGCTCTCTCTGCTGGCCTGGAGAAAATGGCCAGCACTGAGGGTTGTGGAGGAGATGAGAACTCAGATATGAGGGGGAGGGGAGATCCCTGTGAGATCCAGTCTGAGTCCTGGACATTTGGTGATGTCAGAATCTGAACCCAGATCTCTTGATTCCAAATATTTTATTTTATTTTTTACCCTATACCAAGCTGCTTCCCCAAACTGACTAAAAATACAGCATAATGACCAAAAGGAAGGAATTTCAGCGTTTACTAAGCACTTGCTGTGTGCTGAGAATGGTACTAGGCGGTAGATATCCAGAAACAAAAGCAAGACGATCTAGGGATTTAGAGGAGAATGGGGAAGAGGGAATGGGGGCCACAAGAGGATGTGATGGGCTAGATTGGGGCGGCCCAGCATTCGCTGTCAGCTCCTTGGCAGTAGCATACCCAAGGGGAGAGGAGGCAGAATGGTATCAGGGCAGGTGGCAAAGGGAAAACCTGGATGGGGAGCGAGGTGAGACAGGCCAACCCCAGCCAAGAGTTCTGAAGGCTGGATGTAGTCACTCACTAGGGGATGGTTTTTGCAGGTCTAGTCAATGGATCCTCTTCAGGTGGACGGAGCTGGGAATGTGCATTATTTATAGTGATGTCCGTCTTTTAAAAAAAACATATTCTCATCGTCATCCCGGTTCCGGTTCTAAGCGGGATTTGTTTTCCCAGGGCCTGCAACGTCTGCTTCTCTGGCCACACGGCAGATGGTGAAGCTGATTCACTAAAGAGTTAAAAGCAAGTCTGAGCCCAGGCCCCACCACTCCACTTGGACGTCCCCACCACGCAGCCTCCCCACTTTCCAGCTGGGACCAGCTGAGCCCCGGCAGCCAAGGAAAACAATTTGTTCTGAGCCCGAGCTGTCAGCGTCTATTAGGAGCGGGAGTGGGCTGAGCGGGGCCGCCGCGGACCCGGCTCTCCGCGCGCAGTCACATTGCCTGTCGCCTGACAGCTGTGGACACCGAAGCCATGCAAATCGTCCGTGGCCCAATCACTAGACTGTGAAAAATCCGAGCGCAACAGACAGATGTTGCAATGTGATCACCACCTTTCATATTTAATTACGTCTCCCAGGAGCGGAATGAGAACGAGGAGGAACAAACGGGCAGCCCACGGAGGCGGCGAGGGGTCCGAGCCTCGCCCAGCGCAGAGGCTTTGGGGTCCGGGGAGAAGAGGACGGAAGCCAGGACAGCAATGGGCCCGAGGAGGACGAGCCCCAGACTGAGACCTGCGGGGCCTTCCTTGTCAAGAGTTTCTCTCATCATGGATTCCTCTTTGTCAAGGATAAAAGGTTGACTGATTCAATCAAAACCAGCGTTGGCTGGCTAGCAACACCTTGCTAGGCACTCTGGGGGGAGGGCACCCAGATATTGTATGGAAGGGGGTGAAGTGGTCTGCAAAAGTCCAGGGTCAGAGAGCAGTAGGGAGGTGGGGAATGAAGTGTAGGGGAACAAAGTGGGCTCGAAGAAAGGAGACAAATCTGAAAGGAGAGCTCTGAACAAGGATGGGAAGGACTCCAGGAACATGTGCCCTCCCTCTGTTTGTCTCCCTCTGCCCTTCTGGTAGACAGAGTTCTGTGGGGATGGGGGGCCCCTCCAGCTAGGGGAAGGCAGGGAGAGGCCTCCTCCTTGTGTCAGAGGATGTTGGTGCTTCTTGTGTGTGTGTGTGGCGGGGGGGCGGGGGGGGGAGACAAGCTCTCAGAGCTTATGGGTCTCAGTGTCCTCAGCTGTAAAATGGAGGAGATTGTCTTGTGTTGCCTTCCTAGTCCCTTCTGGATCCAGAACTGAGACCTTCTGACTGGCCATGAGAGGGAGTTCTCCACTCTGCTTCCACCTTTCCCATGTTCTGGCTAAACAGAGAAGTGCCCTCTGGGTGCCCACTCTCTTCTCAGCTTCATTTCCTCACTTTCCTCATGTTTTTACCTTTTCCTCTCTGTATCCATCTCTCTGCTAAGCATTAGGGATTCCTCAGAAAAAGCTAATCCCTATTGTGTCTAGAATGGCTCTTCATTCTAATCTGCTCCACTTCTCTTTTCAGAAAAAAAGCTTTCTTTCTTTCTTTCTTTGATCCATCTATTATCTATGCAGCTTTCTATCTATCCATCTATTACCTACCTATTTATCTATCTTTCATCCACCCATCATCTATCTATTTTTCCATCTATCATCTATCCAGTTTTCTATCTTTCCATCTATCCATCCATCATCTAGCTAGCTAGCTATATCCATCTAGTTGTCTTTCCATCTTTCCATGGATCATCTATTAACTCATCTATTTATCCAATTACCTATCTTTCCATCTGTCCACCTCTCATCTATCCATCCATTTATCTATCTATGTATCTAACCATCCATCCATCCATGTATATCTCCATCCATCCATCCATCCATCCATCCATCCATCTCTCCATCCATCCATCCATGTATCTATCCATGTATCTATCTATCTATCTATCTGTCCATTTACCTACCTATCATCTATTGATTGAACTACCCATAACAAACATGTTATAGAAACAGACACTCTCAGGCCTGGTTTTTGGAGTTTCTGGAGCTGGTTTAAAAGAGGGAGAAGGGCAGAAGTCTTCCCCTTTCCCCAGTTCAGTCTGTGTGTGAGCTAACTGGAGGCAGCAGGAGGGGTAAGAAGGGAGAACAGAGATCACCTCATTTGGCTGCTTTTAAAGTTGAAGTCCAGCTCTGCTGCTAATCCCAAGGGCACACTGCCTCCCCCCCAATGCTCCAGGCTCATTATATATGTACATATGGATGATTTTTTCCCCCTTTTGACTCAGTCTCCTTATACCTGGTCTGGGATGAAAGTGCGGCAGCCCCTCAGGACCCCCTTCCTCTGCTAGTGTCCCAATGCCAGGCCCACGGGTTCTAGCTTTTCTACTGCCCAGGGCCCTTGTGCCAGGCCCTCCCCCAGCCTCAGCCTCCCCCATAGTAAGGCTGTAGGCATATGCCCCACACCTGGGGCAGCACATGCTTTTTTGGGGTTGTTGAGAGGGATCTGATTTCTTTCCTGAAGATCTCGAGCATCCACTGAGTCTGGGCTCTCGCTCTAAGCCACCTGATGGTACTGAAGACGCCAGAGTTTGCTGTGGGGCAGCCCTGACCCATGGAGTGGCCGGTGCCGATTTCATCTCCATCTCTTGGAGACTGAAAAGGATGGTTCTCTGCCCAAGGCCCAAGGTTGATTCTGCTTTGATTCCACTTTAACAAGAGGGGGGGCTCCCCTGGGCCTCCTGGGAGGCTGAGATCACCTCTATCTGTCTCTGGTTTGGCCCCACAGGGATCATGAGGGAGCCCTGCCTGGATCTAAGGGAGCTCTCCCTCAGCTTGAGAACTCTGGGAAAGGACCCAGACTTACAAGGGACTATGTGGCTTGTGCTGGACAGACAGGGTGACATGCAGCCGGCAGGGCAATCGATGAAATGGCTGTTTCCACAGAACAGGGCCCAGAGAGAGGGCAAGGAAGGTGCATTAAGCCAAGGGGGAGAGAACGGACTGGTCCGTTGGGCTTCCAAGCACTGCCCCGATCCCCCTTAATGCCATCCTTCCTTTGTAGAGAAGGAAAGGGGGATACTCCAAGCAGCCCAGCAAGGGCCAAGAAGGCAGGGCCAGGGGCTTGGAGAAGGAGGCTGCCTGAGGGCAGGACATGCTGTCCAGGCAAAGCGGGCTGCTGCCCTCTCCTCTCTGAGGGTGCTTGTGCTGAGCAGGGAGATCCACAGTCATGGAAAGGGCTCTTGGGGGTGGGGCTGGTGTATGTCTGTCTTCCCGGGTGTCAAATCCACTTCTGGGGAGGCTGGGGAGGCTGTGAGCCACCTGGGGCAGGGAAGCCGAGAGTCGTAGTGCCCCTAGCTATTGCGCTTTGCAATTTCCAAAACGTGGGCTTCACAACACCCCGGGGCTCACTGGCGCAAGGCCTTTTATTCCCAATTTACAAAAGCAGATAGAGAGGTTACCTGATGCGCTGGGAGTCACCCTCGGGGACCCGAGACTCAGCATTAAATCTCTGGACTTCTGGTGGAGAGTCAGACCCTGAGGCATCCGAATGGCCTCAGGGCTTGTTAGGCCCTCATAACAACAAGAAATGCCCTTTCAGCATCTGACCAAAGGAAGGACATGAGGTTGGCTTTGGGCAGCCTCTGTGGCAGGAGACTCAGCATGGCCCTCCCCTTTGGTCTGGCCTGATCATCAGAAAAAGCTTGTTGGATCCAGGGGAGAGACCAGGACTTAACGCCTGCAGCCCCTCAGAAGAGCCCCTTCTCCTCCGACTCCTCATCCTAAAATGGAGATAAGCAGACAAGATCACTCCAGGACTGGGTTAAAAAAAAACAACTCTTCTGCTACTTGCAATGTGCACGTGAACCTCCATTAATGACGCTCCTAAGTCTGACCCCCCCCTCCATCCCCTCATCATGACCGGGAGAAGACTTGGGGGCCCCTGCCTCAGCTTGGACCCCGCTCCCCTCGGGGCCTCAGGCATGGTCAGTGATGGCCTGTCAGATGGAGGCAAAGTCTCATTAGCAGAGGCTCTGGTACCTCAAGATGAATCCTGTCAAGCTCCATGACTCAAGGTACCCATTGGTGATGGAGAGAGTGGGGGAATGGAGATCAGCATTGGGGAGTGTGTGAAGGCCAGGCTCTGTTAGTTATCCCAGCTACTTAACCACAGTTCTCTTTTGCTTGCTAAGAACACTTTCGATGCAGTCACGTCTCCATTTGGGTTTCCCTTTGCAAAGATTAAGGAATGGGTTTTGCCATTTCCTTCTTCAGCTCATTTTACATATGAGTAAACAGAGGCAAACAGGGTTAAGTGACTTGCCCAGGATCCCCCAGGTAAGTGTTTGTGGCTGGATTTGAACTCAGGAAGGTGATTCCTCCCCGATGCTAGAACTGGGCACTCTCTCCACTGCAGCATCCCTTGCTGACCCTTAAAGGGCACCCGGTCCCTGAGTAAATCAATCAGGATGGGATTTGTACAAATCCTCCTCAAATCAATGAAACCCTTTGAATGAGAGAACTTGGTCCCTCCCTAAGGAGTTTTTAGAAGAGGAAAGAGTCATCTCAGAACTGCCAGGAGATCCTGAGGGAAAAGAGAGGGGCTGAAGGAGGATCCCCAACTCCTGGGGCCATTGGCAAAGAAAAAATAGGTCCAGAAGCTTTTATTCCATCCTTACTAAGTGCTGCACACAAGCTCTGTGAATACAAAGACAAGCACTTGGTGGTCCCTGCCCTCACGGGGCCTGCCTTCCAAAGGGGGCAGCTAACAGGGAACAGGAAATCAGGGTGGCAGTACCAACGAAGGAGCATGGGGAGCCCGGAGGAGCAGGAAGCCCAGAGCGGCATAAAGGAGGGAGCTGGCCTGAATCGGACACTTTCCCCCCAACGGAAGTTCCAGGAGGCACTGATCGAGCACAGGGGGCTGCCGGGAGGTCTTCTCATGGTGGACTGATTATGGGAAGGCAGCCACAGAGAGAAGAAGACCATGGCATCAGGGAGGAGATGTGAACTGGGTTTGGGTGAGAGAAGGCTGGGCGAGGTCTCCTGCCTCATTCTCCCCTCTGGGGCCATCCTGCTCCAGATCAGGACCGCTGGAGAGGCCCTGGAATGAGAGATTAATGGAAGGGGGCACTGAGGAAGGTCCTCAGGCTCCCTGAAGAAGAAGGCTCCTGATTACCTCCCTATGCAAGGATGGAGGCTCCTTCCAAGAAGAGACTGGCTCCTTCCCAACCCCTGCTCCTCTACCTCTGTCTCCAGACACTGTAATGTAATCCATCCCTGAATAACCCAAAGGTTTCCAGTAAGATTTCCTTTTGGCTCACCCAAAGAGGCCAGGGGTTAACTCGTGATAAATGCGAATGTAAAGGCAGTCAGACAGCCCAGCAAAGGTTGTTTGTCCTGGAAGAAGACCATGACCTCAGGGAGGGGATTCCAAGCCCTGCCACTGAATCGGGTTAGTGTGAGGGAGGGCTGGGCAAGGTCCCGGCCTTCCTTTCTCCTCTAGAGCCATCTGGCTCCAGATCAGCATGACTGCCTAAATGCAGAACTTTTCCTGAGGTCCCTCAGTGACCTGCACGGTTCATCTAAAATAAACTCCCTGAAACTGCAGAAGGAGGAACCGTGGTGGACCTCAGGGCTCGATATTGTTCCTTAATTTTTGTAAAAGACCCAAGTCTTGCCCTGGAGGAGGAAGTGAGACCAATGGCTGCCCTGTCCTGCCTCACTTGCAAGTCTGGAAATCCCTCTGCTGATGCCGTTGGTCTTCTTCAGGAAAGCAGGACAAACAAGCTCAGGAGGCTAAAAGGACTCATCTCTGCTTCAGGGCCCTGCACACGGGGCCTTTCAAAAGCACTTTCTGTCTCCATCCATCCATCCATTTGTCTATCTTTCTATCATCCTTCTTTCTCTCTATTTATCTGTCACTCCTCTACTTGTCATCTGTCTATCCAGCCTCCCCAACTCTATCCCTCTATTTCTCTATCATCTATCACCTTTCTACCATCTAGCTCTATCATTTGTATCTCTCTCCTTATACCCATCTGTATATACATATGTATATATGTGTGTGGAGGTATATACGTACACACATATCTTTATCAACAGGTAGAGGGACATCTAGGTCTCTGTATTGGTAAATCCACACATACTAGTGTCCATGTCATGGAGGGAAACAGTAGCAGCCAAATTAAGACCCGGGCTCCCCTCTTTAAGCCTTCAGCCAGGGCCAGAGCCCCGTGGCCAGATGGCTGGCGGTGGGCTTGGTGGATGGAGTCGCGAGTCCTTCCTGGGCTGGCCCTGGTAGTAAGTGTAAGAGTGGGAATGTTCAGTTTAGATCTTTGGACTTCAGGTTAGGGCTCTCTTCACCCCTCATCAATTCACCAGCATTTACCTGCCAATGGCTTCTTCCCATGCCCCCAAAGCCCTGCCTCCGCCCCAGCCTCTGGCCTCCCTGCCCAGGCTCGGGCACCACAGGCTAGGAACTTGCTTTGGGAGTGATGGGCAAGCCTGAGGATTGGAGAGAGCAGACGAGTGAAGGAGAGAGGGAGCAGAGATGGAGAGAAGGGAGAAAAGAAAGAAAAGATAGGAGGAGAAATAGGAAGGGAGGGGGAGACAGAGACAGAGAGAGAGAGAATGATGAATGGAAAATGGAGGATAAAGTCCAGAGAGGGAGTGAGCTCCAGTTAGGAGGCGCCTGTGGGAGAGTCCCAAGCCTGTGGCAGGAGTGTGTGTGTGATGGGTAACATCCCCACTGACGTTACCAAACGTTGAGCTCCCTCTTGTCTGGAGCAGAAGAGAACCATAGGTAATAATCTGGGCAGGGCAGTGTGTGACCTCACAGATCACCAAGATGCCTCTAAATAATGATCACAATCTGCATCGCATCCAACCCCCTTCCATTGCTCGATCGGGGAACAATCAGTCCCTAATTCAGTTTGGTGTTTGGGGATGGCCTTGGTCTTGGGGGAAACTCAGATATTGTCCCTCAGACCATCTTATGGGGGAAGACTGAAATAAGTATAAAAACTAAAAGTCCATTAAGAGACTCTAAGTTCCAAACGATACAGGCCGGCAGCAAGCGGTTCGATTCTGGTTTTTACATCCACCAGAGCACAGAGCTGACAAAGCAGAGTCCAGGGCCGCAGCCTCCATGGGAAATTGGGGGGTGGGGGAGAGGGATGGGGCCACCATCTGGCCTTCCAATGGAAGGAAGGGACGGAAGGCCTCTTGAGTAGGAAAATTGTGGGGCCCATAAATCATTAGGGTTGTAAATAAGCTTTCTCTTGAATAGATGCTTTATTTGTATGTAAACCAGAGAAATGTATTTTTGTTGAACTAGAAGAAAATCCATGTTTGCAAAATTTGCAAACAGAGCCCATAAATCTCACCAATGAAGAGGCAGTCTCTGCAGTGGGGAGGGGGTGCTCTCAGCGTTGCAAAATGGGATTTGGGCAAAACAAGGAATACAGCAAAATCAATTAAGGAAGGTGCTTTAAGGATCGAGAAACAAATAGCAGCAGCAATGCACCCCCGGCTCTCCTCTCCAAGTCTCCAAGGCCCAGGAAGGCGGCATCTGCCATCGTACCCCCTTGTTAAGGCCTTTGCTTCATTGCGGCACTTTAGAGCTGGCCAGGTTCCATGGTGGGCGCCATCGAGATCGATCGTGCAGTACCACCGACAATGACTGTGCTACAGCTGCAGCTCGCCAATTGGCTGGAGCCCATGGGGAAGGGGAGGGGACAGGGAAGACACCCCCCCCAATGCCCCATTTCTGGCCCAGCTGATGCACATGTGCTTTCTCACAATGCTTGGACCTCCCTTCTCCACCCCAGTTCCATCCCACCCACTCCCACGCCCTCCATTTCAGCCTTCTCCCCCATTAGGTGCCAAGCAGGGACCATCTTTCTTTTCTGTATTTGTACTCTCAGCACTTAGCAAGTGTCCGGCAGGCACTTAATGTTTAGTGATTATTGACTTATTATTCTCCTTGGAGGGAGTGAGGACGTATCTTGGCTGACCGTGGACTAATGGAGCCAATTTGGTCCGATGGCTGAGAACCCACCAACTTCCAGGCTGTTTGCCAGCACTGTCAGGGAGGAGGGGATAGAGTTATGAACGGTCCCTCCCTCCAGGGCCTTGCCTTCATTTATCGGACTTTTAAAATGATTATTTATTAGTGACTTCTTGAGGAATGAGTCCCTGCCTTGGTCCTTGCTGAAGCCCGCTGGTGCTTCCTGGAGCTGAGTGCCTGGGAGCAAGATCCGCCCACCCCAGGCCCAGAGCCCTGCGGCTGCTCCGGCTCAGCCTTCCTTCCTGGGCCTGAGTGGAGGCTGCTCCTGCTCATGGTTTGGGAAGTGGAAGGTACTAGAGTGAGTTGGCCAGGCTGGACGGTCCATTGCTGGTTTTGGGCACCAGGGAGGTAGAGGGCACTAATGCTGGCTGGCAGAGGCTGCTGAATAGTTGGCATTTAGTGGTGCTGCCCAACACTGGGAATGTCTTTACCTCCAGAACACGTCAGAGAAACCCAAAGGCCACTTGAAGACCATAAAGACCTCAGTCCAGAACCAAGGTAGGGGCCTGCTCAGAGCTTCAGGCATCGCCAAACCTCCCCTACTCCCCGCCAATGGGCAATGGCAATGGCTGTGGCAGCCATGGGCAAGGATGGTAGTGGGCTCAGCTGCTGCTTCCAGGCTCCCCTCTTCCCTTCCAGAGCTCCCTCTGTCCCTGGTCTGGGCCCACCCGTTATAGTCAGAGCCCATACTGTGTACCTTTGTCTAAGACAAATGGGCCAGAACTGTCCCTTCTCTTTCCCTGGGCATTTCTGCTCCCATGGACGCCTCTGCTGTCGTCCCTACTTGTCCCCAGCCTCATCCCAGGCCAGGAAAGCAAGGAGAATGCTGCCACCCTAACCAGCCCAGCCCAGCCCCCCGCAGGCAAGCCCTCCCTCACGGGCTCCCTCATAGCAAGTGGGTGCGGATGATTGCACCACACTGCCTTCTCACCAGTGCTTTTGGGGCATCCCGACTGCATGGACTACAGCCATCTCATGTTCAACATATCCAGACATTCACACCCCCAGCACAATCTACCATTCTTCCAAACTTCTGGGGAGAATGCTGGCAACCCTCAGCGCCCAAGTCTGCAAGCTCAGAGCTACCCTTGCCTCCTCACTCCTGCCCAGCCCCAGCCTCAGTCAGCTGCAGAGTTTCCCAGAATGCCTCTCCCTTGTGTCCTCTCACAAAGCCACACCTCTAGCTCAGGCTCTTGTCTCCCACCTGGTGTCCCTGCTGCATCTCTCTCTGGTTTCAGCCAGATACCAAAGTCATTTTCCTAAGTCTCCATCATCCCTCCTTTCTTCCTCGTCCTCAATCTCTCCATTACAGCTGCTTATCTACTTACTGGTACATGCCCATGTATCTGCAACTTGAAAAACAAGTCCTCCCTTAAGCCATCCAACTGCTAGTCCCTGTGCTCTACCTCTTCTCCCTTTTTAAGGAAAAGACCATCTACAATCAGTGTTCCTATTCTTTTCCTCTCACTCTTAGCTCTCTGCACTCATCATGCAACTAAAGCTGCTCTCTCTGAAGTTAAGAGCAATCACTTAATCACCAAACCAAATGGTCTTTTCTCCATTGCTGGTCATTCTTTCCTCCCCAATACTCTCTTCTCTCTAGGTTTTGGCACGCTATCTTCCCTGGCTCTCTCTCTACCTGATGGCTCCTTCTCAGCCTCCTTTTCTGGAATTTTATTTCAGGTTAAGCCTACTGATTGTAGGGGTCCTATAAGACTAGAATCCTCCTCTTCTCTTCTCCCTCCACATGCCCTCATTGGGTGATCTCATAAACTCTCATAGATTAAATCATCTCTCTGGTGATAGTTCTCAAACCAACTCATCTGATGCTAACTTCTCAGCTAATCTCCACTTTAGTATCTCAGCTGACTATTGAACATCTTGAACTGAACATCCTCAGACATCTTATTCTTGAAATGTCCAATACTAATCTTGTTATATTTCCCCCTAATCCCAAGTCTTTTCCCAGCATCCCAGTTACTGGTGAAGATATCCCCATCTTTCTCATTCTTCAGGGTCCCAACTTCTGTTGACTCCTATATGTCTCTCCTTCCTCTCTCCCTCACTCCCTTTTTTCCTCTGTCTCTTTCTCTGTCTGTCTCTTTCTTTTTATCTCACTCTTTCTCCCCTTTCTCCTTCTCTCCCTCCCTCTGTGTGCGTCTCTCTGTCTTTCCTTCTCTCTCTCTGTCTCTTGTCTGTCTCTTTCTATATCTTTTTGAAACTGTTTCTTGGTATCTGTTTCTTTCTGCCACTGTCTCTGTCTCTGTCTGTCTCTGTGTATGTTCCTCATCTCCTATTGCCCAGACCTGTCAATTTTACCTTTGAAGCTTTTCTTTAATATGTAAGCCCCTTCCCTCTGACAGGACCACAGTTCTGCTCCAAGTTCCTTTAACCTAACCCCTGGACTATTGCAGGAGCTGCTGGTGAGTCAGCCTGCTCAAGTCTCTCTCTGCTGTGATTTACCCTCCATTGAGCTTTTAAGTCCATCTTCCTATAGACTTTAGCAGCTCCCTAGTACCTTCAGGAACAGACATAAGAGCTCTGTTTGATATTCAAATCCTTTCATAATATATTCCTTCAGGCCTCCAATTTTACCCCTTCTTCACCTACTGTGCTCTTTGATCCAATGATATCAGCCTCTTCTGGTCCTGCTTTTTGTTCACTATTCCTCATGCCAGATAGATAGCTAGATAGAAAAATAGAAAGAAAGATGTAGATACAGATATGGAGATAAAGGCATAGACATAGAGATAGATATATAGAGATAGATATATAGACATATATTTAGTGCAAGTGCCTTCCCTTGGAGACTATCCACAATTTCTCTAACTTCTTCTTTGTGCCCAGTTGTTTTCAGGTTGCTTGTTTCCATTGGATTATTAGCTCCTTGAGAGCAGAGATGTTTTTCCATTTTATATCCCCAGAATTAAACACGGTGCCTGGCGTGTGGTGGGTACTTGATTAAAAATGGTTGGCTAGCTGACCATGTCACTCCCCTACCCAATATCTCCAGTGACTTCCATTGCCCCTACTAAAGATGTTTGATATACTATCAAATGGATCTTCCTCTGTTTGGCCTTTTAAGGCCTTTGTAATCTGCTTTTGACGTGCCTTTAGAGCCAGTACGAATTGCTCCATTTCAAACAATCTACCATTCAGCCGAATTGGCCTTCTTGCTAGGCTTGAGATACAATATTTCATTTCCTGTCTTTCTTCCTTTGTATAGGCTATCCTCCAATTCTTATCATGCTCTCACCACCTTCATGGAGGTAAAACCACTAGGGAGCATCTGGTTCTCTCTGAAAATATCATTAGATCCTCCCCCTCTGCTGCTCCTTTCTCTCTCTCTCTCTCTCTCTCTCTCTCTCTCTCTCTCTCTCTCTCTCTCCCTCCCTGCTTTTCTCCCTACACACACACACACACACACACACACACACACACACATATCACACACACACAAGCACATTCACACAAGCTTAATACAAATAAATGTCTTGAGGACTTTTCTGAGACTATGAATTTGACCCTCTCTGGCGCTCTCCATTGTGCTGCATCAAGAAATTAGAAAGAACAGATGGAAATGCCTAGTGGGTCCTGGCGGCTGCCCAGCCTGCACAGAGCTCATGGTGACGGATGTTTCTAATGTGTTTCTGCTCTCCGACCTAAACCCCCAACACAGAACCTCATGGAGAGCTCATTGCTAATGGAGACTCAGGCTCATTTTTCTTTTTCCTGAATTGAAGGATTTTATGTGTTTCTAAAAGAACGAAAAATGGTCTCTGCTAAAAATTATAGTTATTAAAATGACTAGAATGCTAATCCTGCTCATGGAGATGCAATGCTTTGCCTTCCTCTCCCCATGTCCGGAGAGACAGAAAAACACTCTGGACAGCAGCCCACCCGTTCGTTGCCAGGGCTGCAGATGCTCAGAGTGGGAGCAGTCTTCCAGGGGACTAGGTTCATCTCCTAATGGAACAAGCCTCATCTCTATAACACCCCTGAAAAAGACTCCCCTAGCCTCTGTTTGCTGACCTCCACTGAAGTGGTGGCTGGGGTGGGAAGGTGGGAGGTGGTCGCTCTGGAGAAGTACATTCTACTTTAGGAAATGTGCTGATCTCTGGGCTTTGTGATTTCTTCTCTTTGTCTCTGGGTCTTCCCTCTGATGCAAAGTAAGTCAGTCACATCCCTTTTCCATAAACCTTTTTTTAATCAACTTCCCCTCCCCCAATCCCCAGCTTTCTCTTTTCCAGGCTGAACACCTTCAACTGAGTATTGTGTGCCATCAGCTTATACCTTAGAGGCAGCTGGGTGGCAGAGTGGATAGAAGGAAGGGATTTTTTTTCAATCATGGTACTAAATGACTTATTTTAAATTTGGTCCTGAAGGTACGAGAGAACAAGACTTTTAAAAGGCAGAATAATACTAAACCTTCTCCAGGTCATGAGAGTGGCTACTCTGTGATTCTGTCTGCAGAAGAAATTTCCTCCAAGGAGTCTGTAATAAGAGCAATCATGGACCATCTCCTTGCTTTAGTTGTCTATGCATTCCACATCCCCAAAGCAGACAGGAGCATCATTTCCCTCCATAGCATGACGAGAGTCATATTTCAGAGACTGCTGGGAATCTTTCTTCATTCATAGTTGGGGAGAAATATAATGTGGAAGGCTCAGAAGGGGGAGTGTTCAGGACAGTCTTCTGGATGCCTGACAGGTGAGACAGGGGTGGGGAATTTGGCTCAAGCTCAGCATTTTCCAGGAGATAAAGCAGCTCTTCATGGGCCATGTGTGCGCATGTATGTGTGTTAGAGAAAGAGAGACAGACAGACAGGGAACAACAGAAATGTAGAGACAGACACAGAGATTAAAAAAGAGAGAGACAGTCAGAGACAGATTCCTTGACTCATATCAATTCATGTAGATTTTGCCTGACTTCTTTTTATTCATAATCTTTATCATACAACAGAGTGATACCTTTATATTTCTGCACAATTTCTTTATTCATTCTCCAACTGATGGGCATCTACTTTGTTTCCAATCCTTTGTTATTATAAAAGTATTTCTATAAATACTTTGCATCATTGCCAGCCATATCCTTGAGGCTTCTTGCCTAGCAGTGGGAACTCTAGTTATGAATATAGACATTCTAGTCATATCCTTTTTATAATCCCAAATCATTTTCCAAAAGAGTTGTGCCAATTGTTAGTCCCACCATTTCATTAATATTCCTTCTTTTCTAACAACCCAGCTAATGTTGAATATTCCTATTTGAAGAGGTTACTTTGCCATCTCTCTAAATATGAAGTGAGAACTCAGCAATGTTTCAATGTATATTTCATTTCTCACTGTGAAGTGAAGTTTTCCCATGAAGTTATTCATCATTTGCAACTAATTTAAGAACCCTCTTACAACAGAGTGATACCTTTATATTTCTGCACAATTTCTTTATCCATTCTCCAACTGATGGGCATCTACTTGCTTTTGTTTCCAATCCTTTGTTATTATAAAAGTAGTTCTATAAGTACTTTGCATCATTGCCAGCCATCTCCTTGAGGCTTCTTGTCTAGCAGTGGGAACTCTAGTTTTAAGGGGATGAAGGATATGAAGTGAAATCTCAGCATTGTTTCAATGTATATTTCATTTCTCACTGTGAAGTGAAGATTTTTCCATGAACTTATTCATAATTTGCAACTAATTTAAGAACTCCATGTTTTGCTTCCTTGGTGTCTTCTATATCGGTGAATGGATATTATGCTAATGTATTTCTCTTAGTTAACTCTGTATCTTGAGTACAAAACTTTTTATCAGAGATAGTTGATAGAAAAACTTTTTCCCATGTGAAAAACTTCTTTTTTCCATATACCTAGATGAATTAATTATATAAGATATTTTCCTTTTTTGGACATTTTAATTTTATATGTTTTTATTTTCATTACTTTTTTCAATTAAGTACAGATAAGATGAATATACAGAAAAAAGAGATAATCAATAAAGGGAAGGCACTAAGATGAAAAGGGACTTATAAGGATTCTTGAAAAAGGTGATATTCTACCTGGGACCTGAAAAAAAGAAAGGAAATTCTAGTGACGGAGAAGAAGAGGAAGAGAATTTCAGGCAAAAAGACCATCAGTCTTCGAAAAGTCATGAGGCAGAGAAATGGGTATTATGTGTAATCAGAACAAGAAGGCTGATGTCACTGGATTGAAGAATACCACACAAAATTTAAATGTGAGAAAAGTGGAAAGATCTCAGTGGGCTAGGTTATGAAAGGCTAGAACATCCAAACCTGGAATTTTATATTTTATATTGGAAGTAATAGGGAGAAACTAGAGTGGCTTAATGAAAAAATAAATGACTTTCCCTTTCTCACACCATTACCTTCCAATTGAAAAGAAAAATAAAATAAGCTTTATAACAAACATTCTTAATAAAAACAAAGCAATTTCTGACAATTATCATGTCCTAAAAATAAATATCTCATTTAGCACTTTGAGTCCATCATCTCTATATGAGTAAGAGTATGGCATATTTTTTAAAAAGCTTTTCAATTTCATGTGTTTAAGTTTTTATAATTAGCTATATACATTAATTTGGGGAGATCTATTTACTGATTATGTTGTGAAAAGAATATGATGGACTTCTATTTTTAAAAATATAATAGGATTTTTAATATTGAGGATATTTAACATTCACACATCTCTATGAATCTATTGTGTAATATGGTACAAGATACTGGTCTAATCCTTATTTCTGCCAGACCACATTCTTGCTTTCCTAGCACTTTATATTTAATAGGAAATTCTTTTATAAGTAATTGTGTTTTCAGGTTTGTCAAATTCATCATTTTTTCCTTCTTTCTCGTTTAGCCCCTTCCATTACTATAATAATTTTCTATTTTAACCAGTGACAACTTGTTTTGATAATTATTGCTTTATAATATTGTTTGAGGTCTGGAAGTACTATTACTCCTTCAACCCATAGATTCCAATACTTAGCACAACGTCTAGCTTATAGTAGATATACAATCAGTATTTCTTGACTTGACTTCCTAGCCTTTTCATTCTTTTCTTTGATATTCTAGATCAATTGTACCTCCAAATGCATTTTATATTATTATATCTCATTCTTCAAAGTTGGGTCTCTGTGAGTTTTCCATAGCAATAATTCTGTAAGTTAACAATGATAGCATAGTCATGATAATATTGATATGATACAGTCATGGTGAGTGCATATTTCTTGAATTCATTATATTCCTCTTTCCTTAAGGAATATTTTGGTATCAAATCCATACAAATACCATGTGGACTTGGTGGACTTACTCCCAAATATCATTTTGAATGGTACTAGCCTTGTGAATGTTGTCATTGTGAATCTGAAATGCTGAAGGATGTTTGGTTTTGCTGGGTTCGGTTTGTCTCCTACAACATCATTGTTATTGTGTCATCATTAATGGCTCCATCTCAAGCTGGCATTCTCCCATGGAAATATCCCCATAATCTCTGTATATTGTCTTGTCTCATTTCAAATTTTTATCAATGGCTTACACAAAAACAGAGACAGCATGCTCATCCAATGCATAGATGACTCAAAGTTTGGAGTGCTAACTTACACAGCAGATGTCAGAGCCTGAATCCCAAAAGTTCTTGACAAGTTAGAGTCTTGAGCCAAAGTTGTCAAGATGAAATTCAATATAGAAAAATGTAAAGTCTTGCCTTGGTACAAAAACCCAACTCTCCAAATATGGCAGCATATAGATAGCAGTTCAGGGAAACATGTTGGATGTACTATAGCAAGTTTTGGTTTTGTGCACTGTTTGGACAGAAGATCATTATGGTCCCTTACAACGCTCAATTTTTTTCTTTCTTTTTTTTTTAATCCTTTCTTTTTCTGGGTCTCAGGTTCCAGGGTTGGACCCCTCCAGCCTTAGGTCTCTGGGCATATCTTGGGATTTGCCCATATCCATGACAAAGTCCATCTCAAACTACAAAATATAAATGCATGTTCCCTGGGGTTATTATTCTACAGCTTTAATTGTGAATAGCCCTGGGAACAGAAAAGAAAATGTAGCTGATACAGACATGGTCGGGGAGGAGGAAATGATCTGTAGTTTCTAGGTGATTGTGACTGACTATGGAATGCCTTGGGCATCCAAAACATTAATAGCTGTGCTTATTGCAAGCTCTGAGTGGAACATCTAATGGAGAGCACTGTGACAAGTCCCATAGAACACCAGAGTGAGTTATGTTGCCAGGTTCAGGAGCGTGAATGTTCCCTACGCATGTTAAGGTCAGACCCCATTGCCCCATCTTATGTCCTCTCATTCTCTTGTGATTCTTATCTCCATTTCCCCCTTGCTATGGGATCCTCCCAATTTAGGTTGTAACTTCTCTGAGAACAAGGTCTCGTTTTCCAGTTTCTGCTTTCTCCCTAACCAATACCTCTTGGAACTTAGTTTATCTCTTGTATTGACTTCTCTATACGTACATTTTATTCTCAGAACAATGTCAGGTGCTGTCTCCCTTTTAAATCCCCAATGCCTCAATAATATGCACAGTATCTATTAAGGATAGGGGGTCAACAGAGAGAATTCTGTGTGACTAGTAGTCAAGCGCTTATTAAGTGCTTTCTGTATTCCAAACATTGTTCTAAGTGTGGGGAAAAGGAAGAAAAACAAAAACACCCCCTTCCCTCAGGGAATGGTGGGGGAGACATCATGTAAATGGCTAGGTGCACATGAGCTCTATGCAGAGGACATAGAGGATAATCCCAGAAGACAAAGGTCAACAGCTGGTTGAGCAGGGAAGCGGGACAAGCTGTGTCATCCATGTACATATCTGTCTCACACACTTACCAGCCTGATCAATCAAAGGGTGCATTTTTAGGAGGAGTAGTCTTGCTATCTTCAGAGACTCAAAGCCACAGAATTTGAGAGTCAGAAGGAACCTCAGTGGCCACCTAGTCTAACCCAGCCATAAAGAGAATCCTGTGATGTGCCCTAAATTAATTCTCTCTCTCTCTATTTCTCTCTCTCTCTCTCTCTCTCTCTCTCTCTCTCTCTCTCTCTTTCTCCTCTCTTCTCCTCTCTCTTTTTTCTCTCTTCCTCTCCCCCTCTCTCCTTTTTTCTCTCATTCTCTCACTCTATCTCTCCCCTTCCCTGCCCTCCTCTCTCTCTATCTGTTTCTCTGTCTCCTTCTCTCCCTTTCTTTCTCCTCCCTCTCATACATATATAAAGGGCTTAAAAAGTGCTGGATGGGTTGAATTAAACTATGAAAGGAGTGATGTCACTCCCACTTTCCCAGGAGCTGGAGGCTGTGGTCTCTTAATTCCAGCCTCATTTCCTCTCCTGACCCTGGGAAGGTGCTGCCCATCTTCCCGCTACTCCCACACTCCTCTTCTGCCCAACATCACACCCCAAGCCATGCTCTGTAACCAGCCACAGAATGATAATGAGACCATGAATTAAGATGACACGCGGCTGTCTCAGGTAGGGACAGTGTGAGAAACAACAGGACATGTTAACAATTTAAGGCCGGCCCGTGCGCTTTATAAGCTAATAACGTCACTGCCTTTTGTGATTTACTAACCCTTAATAATGTATTATTCAGAAATAGACTTGCCTTTCTCCCTTGATTTCCTCACTCTGTCCCCAAACAGTGTGAATGACTTGGGGGATGGGTGTTGGGGGATGGGCAGAGGATGCTACGGCTGGCTGGAGGCCCTGCCAAGGGTAGCCCTGGCTTCCTGAACATCTGAACGTGATGACCGCCTTGAAGAGCTGAGGACCCGTGGGCCTTTTGCTACCTGTCAGCAGTCTGCAGAAGGTAGGTGGTCACTGAAAGAAGCACAGGAAGGTCCTGGGGTTCAGGAAGCCAGGCCTGGAACCACGGCCTCTCTCCCTCATTATTGGTTGGTTGGTTTCTAGGCTGCTTTTCAAAATGTTCCTCTGAGCTAAGCCTGAGCTGGCCACAGTGCTTTCACATCTTGGAACCACAGCTCCCCAGGCCCTCCCGGCCTCCCCGTCTCGCCCTGGGCTTCCCTGCCTCCATGCATTTACTTGTTCCACTTGGTGCACCCTCACTCATCATCTTGAGGTACTTTGGGGACAGCCCTGCAGTCAACAACAAGGCGTTCAAATCTTCAAATCCAGATCAGTCCTTGCTGCATTCCACTGGGCAATTTCTCTGTTTGCCTCAATTTGTTCCTCTGTCAATTGGGGATCATCCTAGCACTTACCTCCCAGGACTGTGAGGGCATAATAACTGGGAAGCGTTTTTAGCCTGTCAGATCAATGGGTGCGTTAGCTCCTGTCCCCCAGGAGGAAGTCCATGGATCTCTCCATCTCTTTATGACTACACCCTCTCTCATTCACCCCTTTCCCCAGCCTCATCCCCTCTGACCTGGGCTACGGCCATCACCTCTCAATTCGTCCCCTTCCCTGAAGTCTCACTTCACTTGACTCTATCCTCCATTCAGTTAACAAGGTGGTTTCCTTAGAACATGGATCCCTGTCACCCCCCAGCCCCAGATGCCCCCTTGCAGCTCTAGGATAAAGAAGTCTCTCCTGTGTGGCTACTGAGTTCATGGCCGTGGCTAACAGATCCCAGCTCGAGCTGGGCAACGACTAGGGGCAGTTCTGGGGCCTCGGAGCATGGAGACAGATGCAAAACTGCCCGCAACTGGAGGAGAGAATTCTATGACTCTCCGCTCCAGGCCAGGGTTTGAGCTTTTGTTCCTCCTTCCCTGCAGCCTGGAAGAAGGAGTATTCTTCCCAAGGGAATTCTGGGCCCCAGAAGTTTGCCCAGGAGGCAGCAGAGAATGGCTCCAACCATCTGGCAGGTTTCCTATCCTGGAAATTCCTTCTGGAAGGGATCGGCTAAGAGGTCAACAAGGCCTTTTGACCTTCATATTTTGGGGTTCCATGTAAAGAATAAGGACATGGGTTTCAGTCTCACATCTGTCGCTTCTTCACTGCACCCCCTGGGATACCTCCCTCCCGGGGTCTGTTTCCTTGTCTGTAATATCAGGGATTTAATTCTAGATGGTCTCTAAGATGCTTTTTAGTTCTAATTTTATGAATATATAAGCCTAGACTCTGAGATGGCGTTTCCCAAACTACCCATTGGTCTGAACCCATGAGTTCTGTCATCAGTGTCACATGGAAAGCCAAAGAGATGTGGAGAGACCACACCGCCCTGGTTGGAAGGGTCAGTCCCCCCAGGTGCTTGTGTCCAGTTCTGGGTCCAGTCTTCTGGGAAGGCCAGCGGCCAACTGAGGAGGACCCAGGGGCTGTAAGCAGGAGGCGGTGAGAGCCCGGAGACGAAGCACGGGGAAAGAAAGGCGCGTCGGAGGCGGACGGGAGAAGAAGCCCGCTTCCCTCTGCTTGGCGGGCCAAGGTCTGGCATACAGTGGGCGCTTGGAGATGCACGTCCGTCTGATCCAGTGGGGGGGGGGGAAGGGGGGAAGGCAGCCGATCTC
Source organism: Sarcophilus harrisii (assembly GCF_902635505.1). Lineage (NCBI taxonomy): Eukaryota > Metazoa > Chordata > Mammalia > Dasyuromorphia > Dasyuridae > Sarcophilus > Sarcophilus harrisii. The sequence continues at coordinate 1,609,526 of NC_045427.1, read as the reverse complement.
TGTGCGCACAGCCGGGCTGCTCTCCCCGAGCCGGGTGTCTAATGACTCCGAGAGAGCCAGAGCGAGTGTTTCTGGAGCCCGGGCCGTGGCTTGTATTGATTCATTCTCAGTCATTGAATTATCTTTAAAAAATTTATGGTGCATTTTTATAGCAATAGCCAATCATGCATATCATTAGTGTGTACAGCGAGGAGCGGGCGCGCAGACTGACGGCTGCTCCATTATTGATGCAGATGAATCACCCAGTGCGGGAGCCGCAGGAAGGCGGCAGAGCACCTCGCCACGCCGGGAGGGCCGGGTGAGCCCCCACGGGTGTGCAGGTGCGTGCACAGCCACGCCAGGTGGGCCCGGATGAGCCTCCACGGGTGTGCAAGCGCACACAGCCACGCGGGAGCAGGGCGGGAAGAAGAGCCTTTCAGGGCGGTTGGCTCTGCAAACCCGGGGGTCTCCCAGATCCCCCACCTTACAGGGGATTCCCGAATGCATCCGCCTTGTGCGCTGCAGCTTCCCAGAATGAAGCGCCTTGAGGGCAGGGACGGTTTGCATTTTGTCCTTGGCATCCCCGAGCAGGCGTTTAATAAGTGCTTGTCTGATGATCCTGGCTCGAGAACCAGCCCCCGATTCCCCCCGGATCTTCCTGCAAGGAGGGAGTGCCTCTGGAACTCCACATGATGAGCGCCCTCCAACAAAGGCCCGTCCAAGAGGACTTGTGCCTCCAATGCAGCATCCTGCCCTCTGCAATCCGCTCCTTTCCAAAGAAATCCACATCTGGGCGCCTTTTCATCCAGTCACCAGGGAATGGGTGTTTGTCCACAAAATGCTCAGCCAAAAGCTAAATAGATGAACTCTGGGGCCTTGGGTGAAGAAAGTTCTCTCTCTTCCCAGTCGCGCCCTGGATTCTGGGAAAGGGGAAGGAACGGGAGGGGGAAGCAAGATGGAAGGAGCTGGTGGCGATTGGCAGTTGGCTACTTTACTTTGGGGCATTTCTAGGTCTGCTTTGCCAGGGAGTCTGATTCTTTGGCCCGCGGAGTGCACTGGGCAGGGGTATGTACCTGTTGCAGCCTTCGTGCCTAGGACAAGGTCTGGTACCTAGTGGGTGCTTCATAAATGCTGAATGATAGACGGACTTAATGTCAACTCATTAGGACCCAGAGACATCCCCCACCTTTTCTTTTCCCATCTCCCCCACTTCATGTCTCCTGCAGGAAATGTTCTCCTCTGAAGAGGGTACCTCTGAGAGGGATGCACAGTAGGAGCCCAGAGACTAATTTAGGCTCGACCTCAGGAGGACGTTTGGACAAACACAAGGGGCTACTTCGTGGGCTGCGGCAGTAGGTGGTGAGCTCCCCTTCCTTGGAAGTCTGGCAAGATGGGACGGCTCTCAACTAGGTCCGTGGTAAAGGTAGTTGCTACTCAGCTGCAGACCTGATGCTCCCATCAGGAGCCACAGGTCTTCAGCTTTCATGTAATTTTCTGAGAATCAGGAAGTGGACAGCACCTCAGGCACCAGGTTTTCCACAAACCAGGGGCCCACAGCCCTCCTCGGCAGCCTTCTTCTCCAAGACATACTGATGCTGCCTTTGACAGAAAGCTTCTTTTTTAATTTTTAAAAAATTTATGGAATAAAACAAGCATTTCCATAACATAGTACAAAAAAGATGATTGCACATGAAACTGCAAATCTACTGTGTACAGCTGCTTATTCCTTTCAAATATAAAGCAAAATTATGTAAATTTCTTTTTTTTTCTTCCTTGCCCTATACCCTAGAGATAGGTGTATGTATACCCACACAAATAGTTGTATGTATACCCACACATATATAAAATTATTCTACACATGCTTCTATTTATAGCACAGGAGGACTCCATCACAATCGTATATACCATATTCAGCCATTACTCAATTGCTGGTCATCCCCGCAATATTGAGTTCTTTGTCCCCATAAAGAGAGCTGCTATAAACATTTTAGAACATATGGGTTCCTTTTTTTTTCCTTAATCGTTTTGGAAACAGACCAAGTAATGGTATTGTTGGGCCAAATTCTATAGGTACTTTAATAACTTTTAGGACATAATTCCAGACTGCTCTCCAAAATGGTTGCATCAGTTCACACTTCCGCCAACAATGAATTAGTATCTCAACTTTTCCATATTCTGTCCAACATTTTCTGCTTTCCTTTTCTATCATTTTAGCCAGTCTGGTATATATAAAATGATTGCATTTCTCTAATCAATAATGACTTAGAGCATTTTTATATGGCTATAAGTTGTTTTGATTTTTCATTAAAAAAAACTTCCTGTCCATATACTTTGATCATTTATTAATTTGATAATGACTCATTTTCTTATAGATCCAACAAAGTTCTTTATAAATCTTAGACATGAGATCTTTATTTAATAAACTATCCACAAAAAAAATTTCCTCTAGTTTTCTTCTTTCCTTATGATCTTGGCTATATATTTTATTTGTACAAAACCTTTTAAAAATTAATGTAATTGGAATTATCAATTTTACAACTATTTCTACTATTCTTTCTTTCTTTCTTTCTTTCTTGCTGAGGAAATGGGGGTTAAGTGACTTGCCCAGGGTCACACAGCTAGGAAGTTTTATGTGTCTGAGATCAGATTTGAACTCTATCTCTGTACCACCTAGCTGCCCCTCTATCATTTCTTTATCCATAATTGTTCAATCTATCCATAAGTTTGATGAGCAATATGTTCCATTTTTTTTCTAGTTTTCTCATAAATTTTCTCTTTATGTCTAGATAATCAATGTTCATGTTTACCCTATTTTGGTAAATGGTGTGAAAATTCATGCCTAGTTTTTTTTTTTTTTTATTCATACTGCTTTCTAGATTCCCCAAGAATTATTATCAAATAATGAATCCTTATTCCAAAATATTTATCCTTGTGAAATACAAAATTATTATATTTATTTGTTGCTGTAAATTGTATGTCCACTCTATTCTATTGATCTACTTTTCCATTTCTTTACCAATACCAAAGAGTTTTGATAATTACTGCCTCATGAGATAATTTGAGATCTGGTGCTAAACCTCCTTCCTTTACACTTTCCCCCCATTACTTCCTTTGATATTCTTTTTTTTGTTGTTATTTTTTCTAATTCAGTGAGGTAGTTTTGGGATAATTTTATTTGGGTAATATTAAATTTCTGAATTAATTTGGTCAAATTGCCATTTTTATTATGTTGGCCCTCCCTACCCATGAACAATTAATATCACATCAATTATTTAAATCTGATTTTATTTATATTTGTATGTTTTTATATAGTTTTTATATACTTAATGGGTGTCATTATTTTAAATTACCTCTGAGGTATTTCATACTGTCTAAAGTTTATATTAAGTGGAGTATTTTTTTTTACCATCCATTCTTGCAGAGTTTTGTTTGTTCTACATAGGAATTCTTATGGTTATGTGAATTTATTTTATATCCTTGCTAATCCATTAAAAATACTGTTTCAACTAACTTTTTGGTTGAGTCTTTGGGATTTTCCAAGTATGTCATCATATTATCTGCAAAAAAATTAGTTTTATAATCACATTTCTTATTATGGTTCCTTTAATTTCTTTTTCTTCTCTTATTGCTATTGCTAAGATTTTCAATGTAATGTTGAATAATATTAAAATCATTGGACATCCTTGTTTTACATTTGATTTTCTTGGAGTTTATTAAAACTTTTAAATTAGTTAACTTAATTAATACAAATGATGCTTCTAAAAGTGGTTTTAGAAAAAGTTATATATTTAACATGTACTGGACTATCTGCCATCTAGGGGAGGGGATGGGAGAGAAGGAGGGGAAAAGTTGGAAAAGAAGCTTTTGCAAGGGTCAATGTTGAAAAATTACCCATCCATATGTTTTGTAAATAAGAAGCTATGGTAATAAAATGAAAAATAGAAAAAGTTATTTTTAAGGTATATTTTTATGACAGTTTCCATTGTTAGCAAGTCATTTCTTCCATTTAGCCATTGCTTCCCTCAAAGTGAATAAAAACTACTTGAGATCAGGAACCGATTCATTTGTTTCTGTGCTCTCAGTGCCTCATATAGCACCTGACACAAAACAGATGTATTTAATAAATACTTGTCACATGAATGAATGAATACATGAATGAATTAATTGATGCTCCTAGTTTTGTCCTCTGAGAACAAACAGAAGGCTAATCCTTATTCCACATATCATATCTTCAGATACTTGAAGATGGCTCTCATTTCCTTACAAAGGGTAAAGGCAGCTAGGAGCTACAGAGGATAGAAAGTTAAGACTTGGAACCAGGAAGACCTGAGGGCAAATCCTGTCTCAGACACTTACTATGTGACCCTAGGCAAGTCATTTTATTTATCCTTACCCTCAGTTTTCCCATTTGTAAAACGAAAATAATGGTACCTATCTCTCTGGGTTGTTGTGGGGATCAAACCTGAAAGATATAGATGCATAAATATATATTATATATGTATTATTAATATGTAAAAATACATAGATGATGGTAATGATGATGATGATGATGATGATGATGATTTTCTATAGGTTGAACATTCCTCTAACCTTCTGGCCTAGTTAATTAGAAACCTCTGCTGGCCTCCAATTAGTCCTCCTGCTCTATTGAAATATTCCCAAGGCTTTCCTTAAGTAAAGTGTTCTACAACTTTTTGAGTAAAAAGAGTCAGGTTTAGCTAATCTTAGTTTGTAGGTTGCACTTTTCAATTTCAGGAAAAATTCAGCTCCTGAGGCTCCCCTCCAGTTGTCCAATACTTCTGGAATGTCACTGACTTACTTAGCAGTCCTATCTGCCCTTCCCTTAACAGTCACTATTATTGGCCATCTGGCTCTACTGGCTGAAGTTTCTTGGATACTGTCTTCCTCTGTTCCCACTTACCTTGGGCTTTACCTCAGCATTAAACTTTTTTGGTCAACCCTTCTCAGTCTGAAAATAGTTTTCTTTGGCAAAGAAAAGAAAAATTTCAACCTTGCCATCATCATTTCTTAGCACCAAACCATCCACCATGAGCAGTGGTCCATCCTTCCTTTGATTCACCTCCCCAACCCAACCCCCCAATATGAAACACTTTCAATGGTTGTAGAATCCCAAGCTTCAGGTAATACTTATACCATTGTGTTTTACAGGTATACTATCCTTCTATATTCTCTGTTGTCTATCCATGTTTTCTTTTGTGTTCACATCCTGTTTAAGTCTGTTATTTATTTATTTATTTTTAGTTTTCTGTTTCATAGGATTAGGGGATTTTCAGAACTATTTGGAATCTCAGAAGCCACAATCTAACTCACGCAAGAAATGGAAGCCCCTGTAACGTACTTGATATTCTTGAGGTTATTTAGTGACATCACAAGATGTCACAAGGCATGAGGAAAGTCTTTTTAAAGACTATTGGTGAGACAGGAGGGGTCTACCTATATGGAGGTCAACCTGAAACATCCAGTCATGGCCAATGAGTGCACATGGCTATGAAGAACTTCATTCCAAATGGGGATTCTGAAGCTGAAGTAGAACTTCAGGCAGCCCTGAAGTTTCTAACCAGAGCTATGGAGATACAGAATTTTCCCTGTGACAGGAGAAATGATGAACCACAAAAGAAAGAAACTCCACTCTCCTGGGGGAGGATTAGATGCCAAGGGATGGGGTTGGCTACTTTTCAACCCTTGATTTTGTGGAGGTTTAGATAAAAACCTGTCAGGGATTTTAAAGGTCGTGTCACCTCTGACTACCACTTTTCACAGGAGACCTGGAATGTGCTTCTGTGTTCCCATTGGGCTCTTTATTTTTATACCTGGTTGTATCACCTGTTGTTGGCATGTGGTTCTGGGTAATTATCCTGGGATTCTTCACAAATTAATCCTACTGTCACTTCCAAAATGCAACAGATAGGTCAACAGCTATGATTAAATTGTCTGCGTTAATGAGTGGTTAGCTCACATATGATTATAGTTTCCTCTCCAAGTTTCATGTAAAGCTATTTAAAGACATTTTATCCATTTGAAGTTATGCATACTTCTCCCTGGAGGCATGCTGGATGTGTGCTTGGGGAGGGGAACCTTGGTCTGAGGCACTCAAACTGCTTGACTCAATGCCCTTGGACTAGGATGTGGACACTAGAGATGCCATTTTGGTTAGACTCACTCCTATCTCAGTGGATTGACTGATGTTGACCCAAATAAAGAACTAGACCAGGAAAAGTTAGAGATTTCCACAGCCTCCCATCTAGGAGGGATTTTTTGAGCCCAACTCACACCCTCTGAATCTGTGAATGAAGCTTTATCATACCACCAAATCTCTTGGTTTTGTGTGGTTTTGTTGAAAGATCAGGACAGTCGCAGACTGAGAGTTGGGAGGAACTTTATTAATCACATAGCCTAGCTTGTGCAGGACCCCACCTGCAATATTCCTGATGACCAGCCAGCTAGATTTTGCCTAAAGTTCTCAAAGGAGGAAAGTCTATCACCCCCAAAGAAGCCTGTTCACTTTGGGAAGAGTTCTTATCAATAGGACGTTTCATTCTGGCATTGAGCTTCAAAGGGCCTCCTTAAAACTCCATCCTCTTGTCACTGCTTCTGCTTCTAGCCTCTGGAGCCAAAGGGAGAGAGTCGATCTTGTGCCTGCATGACAGCTCTCTCAAGAATTGAAAACAAATGCCATGGTCCCTGAATCTTATCTTCTCAGAACCAAACATTCCTAGTTTCTTTGACCACCATTTGTCAAGGATTCAAGACCATTATCCATCAAAACAAACAAACAAAACAAAGCAAAACACACACACTTTTGTCAGGTTCACTCTTTAAGCTATCCCTTTCCTCTTATTCTACCCAGTGAGTCATCCCTTGTGACAAGGATTTTTTAAAAAAAGAAGAGAAAATAAAAACAGGCCATCAAAAGTAACTGATGTACCAACCATGTCTGATAAAGTCTATAGTATTCCCATCTTGGCAATGATAAAAAGGAAGTTGATTTTCTTCACTCTCTTCGAGAGCCACCTTTCAACATTATAATTATATGGTGCTCATTTCCAGATTTTTGGTCTTTTTGCTTGCTTTTTTGAAATCATTGCATACATTTTCCCCTACTTCAGTTTATTTTGATGAGTATTCATACACTGAAGCTTGTTTTGCCTTTTCCTAATCCAAGGGCATTAACTTTTTTTCCTGTATTTTTCTTATTATTACTACAAACACAGAAATGTTGTTTAGAGTATTTTAGTGTATATGGGGTCTCTCTTTCTGTCTTTAAACTCCTTGAAGAATATGTTGAACAGAGTACAAACATTTAAGGCACAATATTTGCAAAAATCAAAATTGCATTCCATAATGGTTGGTCCAATTCCCAGCTTCACCAACAGTCTGTTCATGTTCCTGCTTTTCTGTAGTCCTTCCAGCATTGACTATTTATAGCTTTTGTCTTCTTTTCCAGTTTGAGATGTGTATGAAATGGAAGCATTGTTTGGATTATAAGGAGTGATTTGGAACACTTTTTCATGTTCTTGTAAATAATTTGCCATTCTTTTGAAACCCATTTTCCACACTTTTTTGACTAGTTATTTATTGGTACATGACTCCCAATCTACTTGTATAACTCTTATATATCTTGTGAATCAGACTTTTATCAAAGAAACTCAATTCATGAATTTTCAACAAATTTTCTCTCCTTAGTCTTGACTGCATTGATTTGGTTTGTGCAACATATTTTTAAATTCATGTGACCAAATTAACTTTTTGTCATCTCCTCTTGCCACAATTTGGAAAAGTACCTGGCTTTATTCTTTATGGTGGCCTTTTGTACTTGAGACGTTTATCCACTGTGAACTGGATGTAATAAAGAGTGCATGATGTTGGCCTGAATCTGAATTCTGCCAAATCTTTTCCCAATGTTGCCAGACTGGAGAGGTCAAGAAACTGATGACCCTTGGCATCCAAAATCTTGAGTTTATGAAGATGATCATGGTCAGTCTCCTTGTCTCCTTTAATTTTTCTATATATCCATCCAATTATTCATTTACTTATTTATTTATCTATCAGCTCGTTCATTCATTCATCTGTTTATTTTAAAAACCAGCATGTTTAATTATTTAATGATCACTGTTATGTCAGATAACTTGAGATCTGGAAGTATTGTAATTTGCCCTTTCACTTGATGATATTTACATCCTTGTCTTTAAGATTCTAGACTTTTTGTTTCCCCAATTAAATTTTGTTGCTCTTTGGTCTAACTTGATGGAGTATTTTCTTGAGAGTATATTTTGTCCTGTTATAATTCTGTAGATAAATGCGTTCAGGTTGCATCATCATTTTAACTATATTGTTATAGTCTGATCATAAATAATTAATATTCTTCCTATTATTTAACTTTTAAAAATTCTTTAAACAATGTTTGGTAAATTAATTTATGGAATTTTGAGTGTGTCTTGGCAGCTTGGCTCCCGGATATTTTATGCATTTTGTAGTGGGTTTGACTGAGACTTCCCTTATTATTTCCTTCTGAGTTTTGTTATTGCTATTTAGCAATGCTAATGATTTGGAACCGTCTTGCTTTGGTGACAATATTAGTTATCTCGCTTCAGTTTTTGAAGATTTTCTGAGGGTTTTTTAAATTATATTTTATTTTTCCCAATTAAATGTAAAATCAATTTTAACATTTAAAAAAAGATTTAAGCTCCAAATTTTCTCCCTCTCTCCCCCTCACCACATTGAGAAGGCAAGTAATTTAGCATAGGTTATACATGTGTTGTCACGCAAAACACATTTCCATATAAGACATTCTGTGAAAGAAAACAGACAAAAATAAACAATAAGAAAAATAAAGAAAAGGTATCTTTGATCTGGATTCAGGTTCTTCCAGTTCTTTTTGTAAAAATGGACAGCATCTTTCATCATAAGTCCTACAGAATTGTCTTGGTACATTGTATTGCTGAGAATAGCTAAGTTATTTATAGTAGATCATCATACAATATTGCTGTTACTATATGCAATGTTCTTCTGGTTCTCTTCATTTCACTTTGCATGAGTTCATGTAAGTCTTTCCATCTTTCCAACAACATGCTTCTCATCCTTTTTTTAAAATACAAGAGTTTTCCATCAAAATCACATACAACAGCTTGTTCAGCCATTCCCCAATTGATGGCCATCCCCTCAACTTCCAGTTCTTTGCCATTACTAAAAAAATGTTAGAAATATTTTTGTACACATATTTCCTTTTTCTCTTGTTTTTCATCTCTTTGGGATACAAATTGAGTATTGGTACAGCTTGTTCAAAGGGTATACATGATTTTATACCTCCTTGGACTTAGTTCCAAATTGCTCTCCAGAATAGTTGAATTAGTAATCAACTTCACCAATAGCACATTTGTGTTTTAATTTTCCCACATACCCTTCAACAGTTGTCATTTTCCTTTTCTGTCATATTAGCCAATCTGACAGATTTGAGGGAGTAGCTCAGAATTGTTTTAATTTGCATTTCTCTATCAATAGCGATTTAGAGCATTTTTTCATATGACTATAGATAGCTTTGATTACTGTCTCTCGAAACGGGCCATTAAGGAATGACTATTATTTCTATAAATTTGGCTCAGTTTTCTATATGTTGAAAAACGAAATCTTTGTCAAACTCATTATATTTTTCCACAGTAATCGATTATGTATTCCTGTCCATTCTATTTCCCCCATGTTTATCCTAATCTCTCTTTCCTTTTAACCTGTAATTTCTCAAAAATGTTTTTCTACTGAATTTGTCTTCCTCCAAACTACTCTCTCTTCTATCAGCTCCCCAACTTTTTTTTAACACTTATTAAAGCTTTTTATTTTCAAAATAAATTCATAGATAGTTTTCAACATTCACCCTTGAAAAACCTTATGTTCAAATTTTTTTCTCCCTCCCTTCCCCTCACCCTCTTCCTTACCTGGCAAGTAATCCAATATATGTTAAACATGTACAATTCTTCTATACAAATTTTCACAATTAACATGTGGAACAAGAAAAATCAGATCAAAAGGAAAAAGAGAAAGAAAATAAAATACAAGCAAACAACAACAACAAAAAAAAACTTAAAATACTATCTTACGATCCATACTCAGTCCCTACAGAACTCTCTTTGGGTGGAGATAACTCTTTCCATCACAAATTCATTGAAACTTTCCTGAATCACCTTGCTGTTGAAAAGAGTGATGTCCATTGGAATTGGTCATTGTATAATATTTTTCTTGCTATGTACAAAGCTCCTAATTTTTCTTATCCCCTTTCCTTACTACTTTCCTGTATGAAAAAATAGATTATTACACCCAACTCCATGTGTCTATTATTCTCTCTTTGAGCCAGTTCCAATAAGAATAATGTTCATGTGCTCACATGTGTGCTTTCCCATTTTCCCTTTCACTGTAAAATCTCTTTCAGGTCTCTTTTATGTCAGAAAATTTATCACATTCTACTTCTCCCTTTTCCCTTCTCCAAGTGCATTATACTTTCTGTTTATTTTTTTTAGATAATCACAGCATCACTTTTAACCCTTATCTCTGCTTTCTATTTATCTGTACTTCTTCTAACTTCCCAAATAATGAGAAAGTTTTTAGGAGTCATAAATACAATTTCCCCTTACCTTTTTATGCTTCTTTTGCATCTTGAATTTGAATATCAAGTTTTCTATTCAGCTCTGGTCTTTTCATCAGGAATGCTTGAAAGTCATCTATTTCATTGAATACCATTTACCCTCTGAAGGATTATACTTGGTATTACTGGGTAGGTCATTCCTGGTGGTAATCCTAGCTCCTTTGCCCTCTGGCATACCCTATTCCAAGCCTGCTGATCCTTTACTGAAGAAGCTGCTAAATATTGTTATTCTGACTGTGACTCCACAATATTTTAATTGTTTTTTAGCTGCTTATAATATTTTCTTTTGATCTGGGAAGTCTTATTTTCTTCAATTTTAAAAAATTTTGTTTGACTGACTCTTGATGTTCATTTGTCCAATTCTAATTTGTAATGAATTATTTTCTTCAGTTAGTCTTTGTGCTTCCTTTTCCATTTGACTAATTCTACTTATAAAGGAGTTATTTTTTCCAATGGATTCTTTTCCAATTTCATTAAATTTATTTTTTAAGGAATTGTTTTCTTCAGTCAATTTTTATACTTCCTTTTCCAAGCTCTTGATTTTCTCATAATTCTCTTGCATAGCACTCATTTTTTCCCACTTGTATTTCTTGATTTTAAAAATCCTTTTTGAATTCTTCAAAGTGAACTTGTTGAGACTGAGACCAATTCATATGCCCTTTTGAGGTTCCACATGTAAGCAGTTTGCCATTGCTGTTTTCTTCTAAGTTTGTTTTCAGATCTTCCCTATCATCATAGTAGCTTTCTATGGTCAGGGCTCTTTTCATTTATTTATTCATTTTTAAAAGTTGAGCTCTTTTCCTAGGGCACAGGGGAGATTTTCCCAAACTTCTTTCACAGTTTGCCAAGGGCCCTAACTGGCTTTCTGCCAGGTTTCCCAGTGTGCTAGGTTTACCAACCTGTTGTGTCAGTGGTTGGGGACTCATAATTTGCCTTCTTCACTTGGATTGGAGGTCTTACAGTTGCTATGCTAAACCAATGGCCCTCTGAATCAGGATTGAGGGGCTTCTGCTACTGGTCTGTGTATTGACTAAGAATGTCCCACTAGATTTCCCCACCTTATGCCTGTATTGGGCCACGCTCCCATTTTACTCAAGTGAGACAGGAATTTCCTGTTGTCCTTTGAAGATATCTTAAGCTGGAAACTTGATTTACTCAAAATTTTTGTGGGCTTTGTCATTCCAGAATCTATTTAAAGACCTGATTCAGCATTTTTTTTCCTAAGGAAAGCTGGGGAGAGTTCAGGTTACTTTGTGGCTTCTTTCCACTATATTGGCTGGACTTTTATCTCCCTCACTCCCCCCCCCCCAAATAAACTTTTTTGGCACTTACAAAAGAAAATATTTTGTTTTTTTCTTTATTGGTGTTCATATCTTTATTTTCTCTTCTCTTCTTATCAGTATTATGTAGATTGCTAAATCTGGCAATAATGGACTCAGAACATCTTGACTTTACACTTGTGTATATTGGGAAGGAGCAGTTAGGTGATACAGTGGGCACAGTGTTGAGTTTCAAGTCAGTAAGATTCAACTTCCTGAGTTCAAATTTGACTTTAGACACTTATTAGCTGGGAACCCTGGTGATTCACTCAACCCTGTTTCCTACAGTTCATTTGCCCAATGAGCTGGAGAAAGAAATGACAAACCACTTCAATGTCTCTGCCAAGAAAACCCCAAATGGGTTAGTGAAGAGTTGGACATAACTGAACACCAAAAACAATATTGGGAAGGCTTCTAATGTCTACCCATTGCAGTTAATGCTAGGTTTGGTTTTTAAATTTGCACTTTTAGTTAAATTAAACACATAACATTTTGTGCTTTGTAATGCATAAAAAAGCATTTTCCATTTTTTCAAATTATTTTACTTATTCATATAGAGAATCATCTTTATATCCTTGGCACAAATAAAATTTTATTATAATTAATACTTTTAAATACATACACACATATATGAGTGTGTATGTGGGTATGTTGCACTCTCTTACCCACATACCCACTATACATACTACACATACATAACAATAAACATATGTGTGTGTGTATATACACACACACATATGTTTATTGTTATTCTAAAATTGGATCTTATTTGATCTTATCTTAAAAGGTTCTTTCTTTATCTATTAGTGAAACTAATTTAGACTTTTATTTCTCTTCATCCTTCTATGATTTTGATATGAGAACATTATTTATATGACAAAAGTGTTTATTATAATGCTTTATCAATTTTAACACAATTCATATAGTATAGTTATTGAGTAAAATATTTGATAGAATCAACCTTTGAAATTCATTATTATTACTATAGGCTTTTCACCTTCTCCACTCTGAGTAGTTTCTTTAGAAATTATTCTCCTTCATTTTCTGTAATTTAATCATTTTCAGATCTCTAGTTTCAAGTCTGCTAATTGTATATTTTTGGAGGTAATCTTCTTGTTCTTTTACATACTCAATTATACCAGCCTAGGCCATATCTAGTAGGTTCTACTAATTATTTTCATTTCTATGTTCTGTGTAATTTTGTCTTTTTTTCTAAATTTGGTGACATTTGTTTCCTTCTTGATCAGGTTAACTGAGTGATTATTAATTTGAAGTAATAAATTAGAGTGCATTTATAAGGTACCTATTCTTTGTTATATAATTAGTATTGGGAACATGAAGAAAATAAAACATATGGGTTTGTTTAAAACATCCCCTCAAGATGCTCTCATTTGAAAATAGAGAGACATTATTCAAAAAACCAGGTTTTACTTATTTTGGACTTTTTATTTTCTGATTTCTAATTGTTATTGTTGTGGTTTTAAACCTTCAATGAATACCCATTGTAAATGATTTCTTCCTGTTCCATGTGCCCAATTTTGTTAATGTATATTCTCAGAGAAAGAATTTGTCCTCTGAGATTTGTTTTGATTGGATGCCAGATATGTTGGTATGTTTTCTTGTGGTTGCCATTTTCTTCCATATCATTATTCATTATTTTGATGGTTGTTTGTTTTTTTTACCCACTCATTTAGGTTAACATAATGAAACCTTCATTCAGGTCTGTAATTTCTGCTTATATCTCCTGCATCTAATAATAATTTTATGCTGTTATGATCTGTGAGGATGTTTTGTATTTCTACTTTTAAAAGCTTATGTGCCATTAACATGTACTCAGCAACATAGCTGATTGTTAAAAACAAAACAAATAACTTCTCCCCCCCACACACAAAAATGTTCTATGTTTCATTGAGAAAGATTTCTGTTATTTCATGTTCCTATTTGGAAGTCATCATCAGTCTTCTTTCTCTGTCTTCTCTAACATTTCATTCTTTTTTTTTCTTTTTGCTTTGCTTTCTTTTTCTCATTCCATTAACTTTGTCCTACTAAGAAAAAGGAACATTAATATCTTCCAAGATTACTGTGTTATTGTCTCTGTTTCAGTTCAGTTATCTTTCCCTTAATTCATTTACATACCATGACATTTAGCCCATACTTTTTAGTGCTAGCATTGTTTCATAATCTATCCCGCTTTCAAAATAATGTAGTTTACCAGATTAAGTCATAAATTGTGAATTTTGCTTCATTTAATAGGGTGCTTGTAATTCCTGCTCTTTCAGAATGTCTTGTTTCTTAGTACATTCTGTTTCCAGATTTTCATTCCCTTATAGGTTTTTAAAAGCATCATCATTTTCTATGATCCTTTATTTATCTCTATACATTCTGTTGGCCAATATGAGAGACAGTCACTTCGGTCTAATCTTTGTTTTCTTTTCTACTAGCTTTTCTTTCACATCTGTATTGTTCAATGAGGAATATTATGCTTTATTTTGAGTCTCTTACTACTTTGAAGAGACCTTTAGAATCTTTAATTTTGAGTCTATTAGTCTAGTATTTTTCTTCTCTAGGTATTTTTCCCTTGAGAATTTTGATAGATGCTTAATTTCCAGCCTTACAGATTCTTTTAAAATAGTTATTTCTTTGTAATACTTTTCTGACAATTCTTTTTTATTATAGAATAATAGCTTTTCTTGTATTCAAAATTTTTCTCCACTCCCTTCTCTAGATGGCAAATAATCTAATATATGTTAAACATGTGCAATGCTACTATGCATATTTCCACATTTATCATGCTGAACAGGAAAAATCATATCAAAAAGGGAAAAAAATGAGAAAGAGAAAAGAAGCAAGCAAACAACAACAAAGATGGTGAAAACGTTATATTATGATCCACACTCAATTCCCACAGTCCTCTCTTTGGGTGCAGATGGCTCTCTCTATCAGAAGTCTATTAGAATTAGCTGGAATTACCTCATTGTTGAGAAGAGCCAAGACCATCACAGTAGATTATCACATAATCTTTTTGCCATGTATAATATTCTCTTGCTTCTTTTCTGTTATTCCTTCACAAGGACATCCATAGAATGCTCTCTTACATTGTTCTGGTGTGTGTGCATGTGTGTGTCTGTGTGTGTTCATTTGTGTATCTGTGCGTGTGGTGTGTGTGTGTGTGTATTTGAAGGATATTTCACTTTTTTCCAAAGTATAATATTTATTCTATGTGTTAGAACAAGTTAAAATATTCTCATGACTTAGTGTTTGTTTTTATGCTGAAATCTCAGTTTTTACTCAGTCTTTCTCACTTGGAATTTTTACCTTTTAGTTGTTCTTTTTTTTTTTTTTTTTTTTTTCATCTCTCCAGGCCCAGCAGTTGGTCTCTAACTCCCAGTCTGATTATTTGGGCTCTCTTCATTTCACTGCTGTTGCACAAACCATTCTTCTTAAGTAGAGGAAAACTATCTTTAATTGAGGCTTGGGTAAGAGTGGGAATTAGATGGGTTCCTGATTAGTGTGATCTCTGTACAGGAAATTGCAGCTCCTTTTCTGGGTCTCTTTGTTTTTTGTTTGTTTGTTTTCTTTATTAAAGCTTTTTTATTTTTTCCAAGCATATGCATGAACAATTCTTCACCATTAGCCCTTACAAGACTTTTTGTTCCAATTGTCCTCCCTTCCTCCATGTTCTCTCCTACATGGCAAGTAGTCCAATGCATGTTAAACATGGTAGAAATATATGTTAAATCCAATATATACATACATATTTATACACTTATCCTGCAACACAAGAAAAATAAAATCAAACCAGTAAAAAAAAAAGAGAGAGAACCAAAAAAAAAATGCGAGCAAACAACAACAAAAAGAGTGAAAATGCTATGTTGTGGTCCACACTCAGTTCCCATAGTCCTCTCCCTGCATGCAGATGGCTCTTTTCATCACAAGATCATTGAAACTGACCTGGATCATCTTATTGTTCAAGAGAGCCACGTCCATCAGACTTGATCATCATATAATCTTGCTGTTGCTGTTGCTGTTACAGTTTCCTCCTGGTCCTGCTCATTTCACTTCGCATCAGTTCCTGTAAGTCTCTCCAGGCCTCTCTGAAATCATCCTGCTGATCATTTCTTACAGAACAACAACATTCCATAATATTCATATACCATAATTTACTCAGCCATTCCCCAACTGATGGGGATCCATTCAGTTTCCAGTTCTTGCCTTTACAAAAAAGTCTGCCACAAACATTTTGTTTTGCACCCATGGGTTCCCTTCCCTCCTTTAAGATCTTTTCAGGATAGAAGTCCAGTAGAAACACTGCAAAATCAAAGGGTACACACAGTTTGATAACTGAGCATAGTTCCAAATTGCTCTCCAGAATGGTTGGATCTGTTCATAACTCCACCAACAATGTATTAGTGTCTCAGTCTTCCCACATCCCCTACAACTTTTGTTATTATCTTTTCCTGTGATTTGGTTCCCTTTCGAGGAAGTAATTTCCTCTCTACACAGCTCTGTGATGACATACATAACTATCTTATATGCAAATAATTGTGCTCCCTTTTCTTTAAATGCCCTGAAAAGATCGATGTTTTTCATGTCTCATCAAGTATAGAGAGATGTCGTTCAGAATAACTCATTGCTATGGGGAAGACACGAAAGGGACCACCACAAGCACACTCAGAAACATCATCCTATGAAGCCTGGCATATCAAATGGATTGGGGAGGAAAGTAAATGGGAATTCTAGGTGTTGTCATTCTTCCAGATTAGGCGATAAGCCTTTTAGCCAATGTGATATTGCTGTCTTCTTCTCTCATTGATCATCTTTATTTACTCTGGTACTGACAAATTTCCTGCTTTGGAGAGTATTCCACTGGGGGGTTTTGTCTAAAGACCATTACTTTGCCATTTTGTCAGTTCCAAGATCTGACACAGAACCCCTTAGCATCCCTAATCAATACAACGTTTTTGATTCTGTTGGACTGAATTCCAATTTCACCTTATCTCCATTTCCCCTGTTTTTTTCCCCCAAGGTCAAATTGAACAAGGTTATTCTCTCTTCCACACAAGGGCTTTTTTGGACATTGTAAGGCAGCTTGAATGTTTCCCTTGTTGTTAAATCATCTCATCTCCAGGGTAAATTATTCTTTGACATTTCAGTTGATTATCTCATTATATCCAACCAGTCAATCAACATTTATCCAGCATGGTTTTCTATCACCTCATTAACCTTGGTCATCTAGTGCTGGAGTCTTTCCAGATTGCCAGTGGTCTTCCTAAATGTAGTGCCCATATTGATAGAAGTCTGGGACTTCCTGAATTAGTAAATGGGGAAAAACAATATAGAACAAAATGCCATCTCTCACTTCCATTCCGTCATGATTCTGTCTATCTCAGTTACAAATTCATTTATTAAGCATTTACTAAGGGCAACATGGAAATGCTCCAGCCCTTGGCCTGAAAGAGCTCATGTTTTCTGGATCTCTGTGGATCAGACCTCAATCATGGGTTGCGATTTCAATTTACTTCTCGTTGATGTTTATCACTTAATTACATCTCCTGATGTTCTAAAAGTCAGGAGAAAACAAAATAGTCTTCGAGAACCTCTTTGGTAACTCAGTAGAAGCAGAGAGAAACATAAAAGCTAGGAGTAAATAAGAGGAGACAAAGCCTGAACAAATTGTGCACCTATGCATCCATCCATTCCTTCATTCAGTGCTTGGGATGTTTTCCCTTCTCCCTTTTGGCTTCCCCGGCTTCCTTCAAGTCACAAATAATATCTGATCTTCTATAGAAAATCTTGCCCAATTATACAATGATGAATTCCGATGGGCGTGACTTTCCAACAATGAGATGATATGAGGCCAGTTTCAATGATCTCATGATGAAGAGAGCCATCTACACCCAGAGAGAGGACTGTGGGAACTGAGAGTGAATCATAACATAACGTTTTCACTCTTTTTGTTGTTGATCACTTGCATTTTGTTTTCTTATTCATTTTCTTTTCTTTTTGATCTGATATTTCTTTTGCAGCAAGATAATTGTACAAATACATTTACATATATTGGAACTAACATATTTTAACATGTTTAACATATATTGGTTTGATTGTTCTCTAGGGGAGGGAGTTGGGAGAAGGAGGGGAACATTTGAAACACAAGGCTATGCAAAGATCAATGTGGAAAAATTATCCATGCATATGTTTTGAAAATTAAAAAGCTTTAACAATAATAAAAATAAAGAGAATCTTTCCCAATCTCTCTCAATTCTAATCTCTTCCTTCTGTTCACTATTTCCTATTCACTTTGTTGAGAACTGGTTGTTATTTAAATATTTGCATATTGTCTCTCCGATTAGATTGTGAGCTCCTCCAGGGTAGAGATTGTGTATTGACTCTGTCTCCTAGTTACTTAGCACAGTGCTAGACATATAGTAGGTTCTTGATAAATTCTTATTGATTGACCAGCTATTACATGCCAGGGTGACTAGAAGTAGGAATACAAAATTCAACATGAAGTGCCCCAGCTCTAAGAATCTGCTATTCGATTTGAAAAATAAATTACAGAAAATAAAAATATTTCCAAAGTGAAACCCAAGCAATTTGGTAACTCAGAACAGTCTTCGTGTAGGAGATGGAACTTGAACTGAGTGTGGATGGAAGTTAGAGGTCCTATAAGATAAAATAAGGTATGGGAAGCAATATGTGCAAAAGCACAGAGGTAGATGGATGGCCACGTATTAAGAGAAAATAGCAGGTCATTTTGTCTAAGATGTCATGAAGAAGATGAATTGAAAATATATTTCTGGAATGAGAATGTAAAGAGTTTGAACAAGAAGCAGAGGAAGTTCTAGGGCATCCTCAAGGTTCCAGTGAATCCCTGGAGTTTGGGGAGCTGTATTCACGTTGTCCATGGGCTTTGGGATGAGGTATTTGGCATTAGAAAGGCCAAGAGACTGAATTAGAGGTAAGGGAGGGCAAAGAGAATAGTTGGAAGCTACTGCAAGATTCCCACCAAGAAATTCAAAAGGTCTTAATTGGAGAGTCAAGAAAATGTCCCAGATGCCAAGAGGGGCTCCCTGCCAAGAATAGACAAGATTTGGCAACTGATTGAAGATAAGGACACCATAGGAGAACTATTAAGGACACTAGTAAGTGTCACTTAGGATGTGGTGGTGAGTGTGTGGAAGGGTAGCATAAAGCAGTCCAGAAAATGGGAATATCTCTCTTAGTCCTTCCTTACAATGAATGTGGGGATGCTTTCACTGGTGGAGGGCACCTGCAGACTTGTGAAACCCTTCCCTGTCCCTGTATTAACTGGGATGGTGAAGATCTCCAACTTCCATTGTGCTAGAACTCAGGAAGAACCAAAGGTCAATCTGAGCAGATTCCAAGTCCAGATACATTTCTTCTCTAGTACTTTTTATTTCAATGTTACAATCACTATTTCCACTTGCTAATGGGATTAGTGTATGTTTTTTTTTCCATGGATAGTTCCTTGATTTTTTTCTATAAATCTTGATATCATTCCCTGAGGACCCTCACAGCTTTTCAGTTCGCCCTGGCTCCCTGAGCCTTTAAGGAGAAGTTGTTAACTGAGCCAACCTTTCTCAGCTCCCACAGGAAAATCCCTTCCCTCTGCCTCCCACAGACCAAGATCACATGAAATTCTTCTGAAATCTTATCCCTGAATCATAATTTGACCAGGAACAGCACTGAAGTATCAGCCAGATTGTGACATCTTCTCCCCTTTGGGATCTGTGATCTGAGGAATCTATGGCCATTGTCCATTCCTTCAGGCCTCTGGTTTCATGACCAGGGTCTCAATTTCTCTGTCTCTCTAGAAGGGATGGAACAATGCAGCGCTCAGAAGCTTTCCCCTGCCCCCACCCTCTGCAGCACCCACCGAGTGCAGTTGTTGGCAAAGTTCTCCAATGTTTCACTGTCCTTTTTAGCATGACTATTTTCCATACATTAGAAATTCAGCTTCTGAGGTTGGAAATTAAGCCTCCTTCACGTGGGATGTGCAGATCTGCGCACACTGGGGGGCCTTTCCTAATTGCAGAATAATCAGTTATCATCAATCAAATGTGGAACCTCCTCCCGCCCTTTACAGATCTCATGAGAATCCTGCTATGGTCGATAAAAATACTGCTAACTTACTTTGATGTTATTAAAAACCCTCTTTTTAAAAATGGGTTATTGCCGATAATGAGTACATAATTTAATAAGGAGAACAAAACCATCTCAACTTCTAGAAAGCTCAGGTCCACAGCAGGGTAAGAGATCAGCCGTGGGAGTCAGCAGAAAGCCCAGGGTCCCATAGTGTTACACAGCTTCTGTGGCCATCAGTTCTCACGGTCAGAGAGAGATGGTCAGGAAGTCCCCCAGTCAGTCGCTTGGTCATTCAGCAGTTATTGAACTCCTCCAAATGCTAAATATGGGAAGAAGTGCAGCAAAAGCAAGCAGGTTGTACCCTCTTGGAGCTCCCACTTTCACAGGGGAACAACAGACAGAGTAGATGGCATGTGATCTCAGCGTTTTCCCTCTGAGAAAGTGGAGGGATCTGGGCAAGATCTGCTGTGGAAAGTGGGCTGGAGCTGAGTCCTAAAGGATTCCAAGCAAACCAGGAGGCAGGTGGGGGAAGGAGGATATTCTAGGCAAGGGGGATGAAGGTGGAAGCCAATGTTACTAAGACAAAGTATATGAAAGGAAGAAAATAATACTGGTGGACATGGAGAAAGGGATTAGATTGTGAAGGGTTCTAAATAACCATTTGGATGGTTATATTTAATCTGGAAGTAATAAGGAGTCACAGAAGTTTATTACATGTGTGGGGGAGGACAAGAGATAGGCAATGATGACCCGATCAGGCCTGAATTTACAAAAGTTACATTGACAATTAAGTGGAGGATGGGCTGCCATGGGGAGACCCTCAAGACAGGCAGAACCCACTTCAGGCGATTGTAGAGATCCAAATGGGAGGGGATGAGGGCCCACGAGAAGGGCAATAGTAGAGGCGAGAAGGGGGTGCAGAGGAAAGTGAGAAGCAAAAAGCAGGGAAGGAATAAGGCATTTCAGATTTTCTCATTTAGGTCCAACCATTATCTCTAATTTACTGAATAGACCATATCAGGGAGACAGAAGAGAAAACATGGGAGTTCCCTGGAAGCTTTTAAACAAACCTCAGAGAGAACTCATTAACAATGAATGGGATGGTAGCATCCAGCCTGGGTCTCTGATCCCGGTTCTCAGAATCATGCTCTAGGTATAAATCCTTCTTTCCATTTGAAAAGTCTGATTTCTTACCTTTGGCCACCTACTCCCTATACCTGAAGATCCCTGGCCTTGAATCAGTGTTAGAAATAGCTATTGATGCTTTGTCCTCTTGTTCCTGCTCCTCAAGCCGTATTTTCTTGGATCCAGATGGGACTTCCCAAGCAATCAACCAAGCAAGGGATCCAGAACCATTACCTACTGTGTTCCTGTGATTTTCTCCTGTTAACTCTCACCTCATGTTATATCCATGGGTCATGGAAACCATGTCTGCCAATGAATGGACATATATTTTGTTTTGATTTATCCATCTTGCACCCTTTGGGACATTGGGATATGTAGTATAGGATTTTTTTGGCCTGATGACCCATGATTTCTATCCTGAATGAAATACTTGTCACCTAATTAGGCTCTTGAAACAACCCTGACCAACTCTACAAATTGTGCAAAGGCCACATAATGTCCTCTGCAGTCTCCCTTTCAAGACTTTCCTGAACCTGCTTCTCTTAGACATAGCAGTCTCCCAGGATACCAGTCACAATGTCCTGAATGCTCAGCTACACAATCACTCGCATCTTTTCCATTACAGATTTCTTCCTCCTAAACTCCTCTGATTGTTTTCTTTGACCTTTTCATAAAACTCGACCAAGCAAAAAAAGAGACACTTACCCTAACTACTCTTCTTCTGCCTAATTACTCTTCTATAGAAACCTGTTTTTTAGGACATGTGGTTTGGACAATAGACAGGGAGGAATCTCTGTGCACCTTCCCCCATTTGTCCCACACTGTTAACCAAAAGGAAAAAGTCAGCACTAAGATTTTGTAGAAATCTCACCTTATCCTTCAAAGCTACGCCTTCAGCTGAAGTGAGCTACCGATAGTGCCTTTAGTTACATGACCAATGCCCAGAGATGTCTACATTTCAAAAGGGAGAGGCAAGATGAAGCAGCATACCTCAGATTTGTGCAGCCAGGTGGAGGGATGCAGATCTCTCTTCAGACTCAAGAGAAAAAAGCAAATTAGAAGAATATAGGATAGTTTACCTCTCAGATCTGTGGAGAAGGAAGGAATTTGTGGCCAAAGAAGCACTGAACTTTATTCCTGAACACCAAAGAGAATTTTTGATTATATTAAGCTAAAAATGTTTTGTACAAACAAAACTAATTCAGACAAGACTAGAAGGGAAGCAATAAATTGGGAAAACATTTTTACATTTAAGGGTTCTGATCAAGGCCTTATTTCTAAAATATATGAAGAATTGCCTCAAATATATAAGAATTCAAGCCATTCTTCAATTGATAAATGGTCAAAGAATATGGACAGATAATTTTCAGATGAAGAAATTAAAAACATTTCTACTCATATGAAAAGGTGCTCTAAATCACTTGATCAGAGAAATGCAAATTAAGACAACTCTGAGGTACCACTACACACCTGTCAGATTGGCTAAAATGACAGGAAACTATAATGATGAATGTTGGAGGGGATGTGGGAAAACTGGAACACTGATACATTGCTGGCGGAGTTGTAAATGGATCCAGCCATTCTGGAGAGCAATTGGGAACTATGCTCAAAAAGCTATCAAACTGTGCATACCATTTGATCCAGCAGTGTTACTGCTGGGCTTATACCCCAAAGAGATATTAAAGAAAGGAAAGACACCTACCTGTATGTGCAAAAATGTTTGGGGCAGGTCTCTTTGTAGTGGCAAGAAACTGGAAATTGAGTGGATGCCCATCAATTGGAGAATGGCTGAATAAATTGTGGTATATGAATATTATAGAATATTATTGTTCAGTAAGAAAGAATCAGCAGGATGAATATCGAGAAGCCTGGAGAGATTTACAGGAACCTATGGTGAGGGAAGTGATCAAAACCAGGAGATCATTATACACAGCAAGAAGATTATATGATGACCAGTTCTGATGGACGTGGCTTTTTCCAACAATGAGATGATTGAGGCCAGTTCCTATGATCTTGTGATGAAGAGAACCATTCTACAGAGGACTGTGGGAACTGAGTGAGGATTACAGCAGCATTTTCACTATTTTTGTTGTTGTTCGCTTGCATTTTGTTTTCTTACTCATTTTCTTTCCTTTATGATCTGATCTTTCTTATGCTGCAAGATAATTGTACAAATGTGTTTACATATATTGGAACTAACATATATTTTACCATGTTTAACATGTATTGGATTACTTGCCATCGGGGGAGGGATTTGGGAATAATAGCCACTACCTCTCAGGATTGTTGTGAGGATCAAAGGAGATAATATTTATAAAGCACTTAGCACCATTCCTGGAACATAGCTCATTATTTTGAGCTATAATAATAATAATAATTTTTCATTATATAATGATAACATTGACAGAATTGGGGATGGTAAGGGAGCAGAATATTTCCTGGTAAAGAGTGCATGCCTAAGTTTTTATTATTATTATTGCTAGAATTAAACTATTAGTTCAGGCAAGTAGGTGGGTTTTCTTGATCTCAGTTGGACAAATATATAAATTTCACATAGGGCTCAAGGCATTGATGAGTTTCAAGACTTCACTCTTTGCATATGTCTGCCATGCTAGTGGCTACATGACTGGATGGCTTCAGCATAGCTCATAGAGTAAAACTTTCTCTGGGCCAAGGGGCGCGAGAGCAGAGGGAACCAAACTCTTGAACTGGATTGAAATCACTTCTTTACTTCAGCATCTCTAAATCCAGGTTCTTGGGGCTTGATAAGCTCTCCCTGACCTCCACAAACCACACAGGAGAGGAAGGAGGTTTGGGAAGCTATGCTTAGCCAGCTGTGAAGAATTCAAAGACAAGCCGCAAATGGAGAAGACATGATATACTTGGCTGACTCACTGTGGCTCTTTAAATATTTAATCAATGGTGCATCCAGGCTTGATGTGCAAAGTTGTGTCCAGGGATGCCCTGCACTCTCACCCTTAGAGACTTTCCAGAATGGCGTGAATCAGTGGCTTCATGTTAACTCCTCTTTTTTGCAATAGTCTGAGAGGGAGCTCTCCAAGGTCAGAATCAGGGCCCAGCCCTTCTCTCCTCCAGACACACACACAGACACATACACACACACACAAGCATGTATGCATGCACACATGCACAAAGACAAACAGACAAAGATGGAGACACACAGAGAACAGAGCGGGGAGACAGACAAATAGAGAGAGACCGAGAGAGATTTACAGATAGACACACACACACACACACACACAGAGAGAGAGAGAGAGAGAGAGAGAGAGAGAGAGAGAGAGAGAGAGACTTTCCCAAAGGCACACAATAGTGAGGGTCAAAGCTGTGACTGAAATCCATTTTCTCTGTCTTCAAATACAGCAGTCCAGGCACCATGCAGTGCTGCCGAAATTCAAGTGGAGAAAAGTCATTTCCCTAAAACTCATGTCCAATCATGTCACCCATTACTCAGAAAATTTCAGTGGTTCTCTGTTACTTCCAGGATCAAATACAAAATGCTCTGTTTGACATTCAAATGCCTTCACACCTTCCAGTCTCCTGACAGCCTAGTTCATACTTTTTGGTCCAGTGACACCAGCCTCCTGGCTCTACCATGGACAGGTGTACCATGGACACCTCTCCTGGAATGCTGTCCTTCTTTCATCTGCCTACTGACCCCCTGACTTCCTGTAAGTCCCAGTTAAAATGAGAGCCTTCTACAGGAAGCCCTCCAAGTTCCAATACCTCCCCTCTGTTCATTATTCCTTTTTATTCTGTGTATAACTTGTCAGCATTTGGAGGTTGTTTTTCTCATTAGAATGTAAGCTATTTGAGAACAGGAACTGTCTTTTTTCTTCTTGTGTCTCCCAGTGCTTAGCATAGTCTCTAGTACATGATAGACACTTGATGTTTATTGTCAATTGGACCTCTCAGCCTCCTTCCTAAGCAAGTGTTGACATCATATTCTAGCCTTTCATCCAGCCTTTCACTAGTCTGTTAATGAATCAGAAGTCATGGGCCTTTCCCATGCTCCCAAAGGCAAGAGAATAAGATGCTCACAGAAGCAAGACACAAAAATATTCCATTGTCTGTCATTGTGTGGCAGGAGCACGCCTGGGCATCTGTGGAAACAGCAGGAGGTTGGGGACCAGTTCACTGTTGATCCCTCCATAATCCTTCAATCCAAAATTGAGATAGGAGTTATCAAAAACTTCCCCTGTCTCTCAGATGGCCTCATGTCCACTTGGAGCATTTCTTTGGCTTTTAGGGAAAAAAATTATATGTTCTTCGATGTTTCCTAGGAACGGAGCCCCCAGGACCGAGCAGCAAATTCAAACCCCTCGGGAGAAATTGAGGGGAGAAATGCGTTTTCTCACTGATTTTGAAAAAAAAAACTCAACAAGCTACAATCTAGTTTGCCCACATATCTACAAGAGAAGTGCTAAGTGAGAAGGGGCAACTGCCTCCTCTGCACAGATTTCAGTCAGCATCTCCATTCCCCAAGAGACAAGACAGTTCTACAATATGAAGAGCAGCTCATGCCCAATGAGCTCTGTAGCTGCTAGTAATGAGTGGGGATCAGGCAATTTGCCAGATGTCCTCATGTACTCTGAAAGCCTGTGGGCATGAATCATGACCATTCAGCCCTTCCCAGCCCATATGGCCATGATCTATCACCAGGAAGTGGCCATGGGTCCCCCATTTTTAATGGCTCATCAAAAATATTATTCCTAGGACACAGACACAGTCATATCACTCTTCTAAATTATCAGTGGCTCCCTGATCACTCTAGGATCAAAGAAAATGTTTTTACTTCATAGATTCTTTAAAATAAATTGCTTATTTTTAAGAGTCAAGTGTTTTTTGTCTCTCCTCCTGTTCTCCCTCCCCCAGTCAGCTTCAACTTCTGAATAGTGTGGAACCTTTGTAACTAATAAATTGAATGAATAAAATGATGCTCACAATAATCATGTCCAAACCTAATTATCTCATTCTCTGCATTAGCCCATCTTTTTTTTTTCCAAGATGGCTATAGTATTCTTTATCATTGCTCTCCTGAAATCATGGTTGATCATTGCATTTATCACAGTTTGCAAGTCATTCAAAAATGTCCATTTTCACAATGTTAATGCTACATTACAAACTGTTCTTCTGGTTGTACTTTATTTTACTCTGTATCAATTCATACTTATCAGGTTTTAACTCCTTCCAGTTTTCTCTTAAATGATCTCGATCATTATCTCATATAGAATGACATTTTATTGGATCCATATATCATAATTTGTTTAATTTCCAGCCATTTTTCTCCATGAAAAGAACTGCTATAAGTATTTTGTACCTATTAGACCTTTTCTCTCTTTCTTTGGGTTAAAGAGTTATCATATTTGATAACATTTTTAAAGCATAGTCCCAAATTGCTTTTCAGAATAGTTTGACCAGTTCTCAGCTCCACCAACAATACAACAATATGGCTGTTTTTCTATGGTTTTGAACATTTGAAGTTGTCCTTTTTTGTGAAGTTAAGTTTAAAATTTTGGTGGGTGTGAGGTGGAAACAGAGTTTTTTTAAAATTTGCATTTATCTAAATATTAGTGGTGTGAAAACTTTTGATATGGTTACAGGTAACTTGAATTTTTTCCCCTTAAAATTGCTCATAACTCTTAATCATTTATCAGCTAGATAATAACTTTTTAAATGGATCAGTCAACTTGTCTATTCTGGTTTTTGTTTGGGACAATTGAGGCTAAGTTATTTGCTCAGGGTCACACAGATAGTAAGTGTTAATTATCTGAGGCCAAATTTGAACTCAGATTCTCCTGATTCCAGAGCTGGTGCTCTCTCTACTGTACCATATAGTTGCCCCTAACTTACCTATTTTGAAAATGAGACCTTCATCAGAGAAAAATGGTGCAAAGATGTTTTTCTCATTGACTATTTCCCTTTCAATCTAAACTGCATCAGATTTGTTGTGCAAAAAAAAGTGAACTTTTCAATTTTATACAATTGAAATGTTCATTTTTATCTTCTGTTATCCTTTCTGTCTGTTTTGGCTAATCTTTTATCCATAGATATTAAAGATAAGTTCTTCTTTATTTCTCTAATTTATTTGTGATATAGCCTTCTATATTCAGATTTTGTATTCATTTGAAACTTATTTTTGGAATTTGTTGTGAAGTGTTTGTCAAAACTTAATTTTACCAGATTTCTTTCTATTTTTCCAATGAGTTTTTTGTTTGCTTGTTTGTTTTTTTTTTTTTTCTCAAATATTGAGTTCTTATCTTAACTGATTGGGACATTTAAATTTATCAAACACTAGGATATTTAAGTTTTAAGTTTATGTTGGTATAGGCCATATTTAATCTGTTCTAGTGAATAACCTCTACTTTTCAATAAATACCAAATTTAATAATTTTTAAAGTATAATTTTAGATCTGGTACATCTACTTTCCCATTTCTTTATTTCCTTTGAGATAACTAAACTTTTGCTGCCCCCCAGATTAATTTTGTTATAATTTTATTTAGTTGTGCAAAAAAAATTGGTAGTTTAATTATTATGACACCAAATAAACAAATTTTAGAGATAATATTGAAATTTTTATCACAATGTATCAGCTTAACCTTGAACAACTAATGATTCTTCAATTATTTGTATCTGTTTTTATCAGTACATAGAGAGTGTCTTATGGTTATATTCATGTTCTTTCTGTGTCAAGCTCCCAAGTATATTATAATTTCCATAGTTATTTTAAAAGGGAGTTCTTGTTTTAGCTTTTTCCTGCTTTACCCATAAAACTTATTGAAATAGGTTCTAGTTCATGTACATTATATATGATGCTGATGCTTGGTTTTAGAAATACACTTTAACATGTAAAAGAAAGGCCTATATATTTCTTTGTTTTCTAGTATTTTAAAGAGATGTGGTTGCTGTATTTTATCAAAACTTTTTTTTCTATATCAATTAATATGATTTTGTATGTGTTTTAAATATATAAAATTATGTTATAGTTTCTACAATTTGCTTTGATCCATAATTTTTAAGGATTAAATTACTCCACTTATTTTTTTTATTTTTTCTTCAATATCCTTTATTAAATAAAATATTTTATTGCATTGTAGATAGTGAAAGATTTATTTGATAATACTATTCTGCTTTACTTGTTTTAGGTTGTGTTGTTTTGTTTTATACCTATGTAGGCAATTTTTATTAAAGTGTCATGCACAACTGAGCTTTGGTTTGTTTTTTCTTTATTCAAATTTAATAATTGCCAAAGATCTTGGTTGGGAGGTGGTTTTATGATGTTTTATTTAAGGGTTTTAAATTTTATTGTTTAATTTTTGCTAATTTTTTTTGCTATCTTTTAAAGGAATACATTGAAGTTCCCCATCAATGTAATTTTCCAGTGTATTTGTCCCTGTAACTTATTTATTGTTATTTATTATTTAAATGCTTTTTAAGTAACTATTATTTAAATGCTATATGAAGTAATGATATCAATTCATTGTCTATGGTCCTTTTCATCAAAAGGTAGTTTCCCTGTTTACTTTACTTAGCTAAATTTACTTTTGTTCCTTTTCCCTAGGCTGAGATTATCTGTGCCATCCCTGCTTTTATGAGTTCAGCTAAAGCATAAGCAATTCATTGCTATCCCTTCCTCATTTTAACAGTCAGTTTTATTTTAAATATGTTTTTTGTAAAAATATATATTGTCTAATTCTTTTTTTTTCTAATCCACTCTTCTGTATCTTTTTTCATTTCATGGGAGAATTTATGTCATTTGTGTCCACAGTTTTGATAATTAATTACAAACTCTTTACATATTTTTATACTTTCTTCACCAATAAAAGAGTGTATTCAATAATTATTTGTCAAGAATAAACTATATGCCAAGCTAGACACAGTTCTCCCCTGCTTTATCACATGAACTTACTTTTATTTCTATCTTTTTAAAGCACTCTTCATAATCCCTCTTCTGAGCTTAATATTTCTTTTGTTGATCACTAATCTTTTCTTTGATATACTTTCCTTCTTATTCCCTCATTCCCTCTTTTTTTCGTTAAGTTTAATGTATTTCTATTCCAAACTCTGTCAGTACATCATCTTTGCTCTATTCTCCTTTGACAAGTTTAGATGAAAGTGAGGTTCAAGTAATGGCTTCTTTTCCTATATGTATAGACTTTAATTCTACATCTGATTTTATGAAGTAAACTCTTTTCAATGTCTACTAAGGATATCTGTTCTCTGTTCTTTTCTTTTTTTAAGTTCACAAAACACAACAAAATCATTCCTAGGCCCTCTGTCTTATTTAACTTTCCCTATTGCCTTTGACGATTTTCTGTATTACCTTTGATTCTGAATGAACACGTGATAATTTGCACTTTAAAATGTAAACATTTAATCCTTATAACATCACTTCTGGAGGCAAAGCCAAGATAGAGGAACTGTGGTGATAAGGAACATCAAAACACATATTCAGAAGATAACAAATCAAAGCTCCTATATCGAAAGCCTCCAAGAAAAATAAGAATTGGTCTCAGGCCATGGAAGAGCTTAAAGGGGTTTTGAAAATCAAGTAAGAGAGATAGGGGAAAATGGGAATAGAAATTAGAGTAATGCAAGAAAATATGAAAAAAAAAATCAACAGCTCGGTAGAGGAGATACAAAAAATACTGAAGCAAATAATACCTTAAAAATGACTAGGGCAAATTTTAAAGGAGGAGAAAAATGTCTTACAAAACAGAATTGACAAAATTAGAGGGAAAAAAAACACTGAAAAAAAGAAATTCTTTAAAAGTAGAGTTAAACAAATAGAAAAGGAGGCATACAAGTTCCCTGAAGAAAATAATTCTTTAAAAATTAGAATGGAGCAAATGGAAAGTAATGATTTTATAAGAGATCAAGAAATGATTAAAAACTTAAAATAATGGAAAGACACAGAAGCTAATGTAAAATATTTCATTGGAAAAACAACTGACCTGTAAAAATAGATCCAGGAGAGATCATTTAAAATTATTGGACTACCTGAGAATGATAATCAGCAAAAAGCCTAGACATCACCTTTCAAAAAATTATCAAGGAAAATTGACCTGATGTTTTGGAACCAGGAGGTGAAATAGAAATTGAAAGAATTCACTGATCACCTCTTGAAAGAGATCCCAAAATAAATTCACTTAATTTTTTATTTGTTTTTTAAAGTTTATTTTCTTTTCTTTTATAGAATAAGACAAAAAATTTTATTACACAGCATAATTTAAAAAATAATTCTACATGAACTGGAAATCTATTATGTACAACTTGTTATCCCTTTTAAATATACAACCAAGAAGATTTTTCTTGTACAGCATGACAAATATGGAAATATTTTTAAAAGAATAGTAAACATTTAACCTATATCAGACTGATTACTTTCTTGGGGAGGGGAAAGGAAGAGGAGAGAGAGAGAGAAATTTAAAACATAGCTCTATAAAACTGAATGTTGAAAACTATCTTTACATATATTTGAAAAAAATAAAATACTATTGAGAAAAGCTTAAATTTGCAACAGTTATTATGTATATTTACATTTTTCTTTTTTCTTGCCTCTCCTCCACCCTAGAAAGAGCCACCATTAGAAAAAAAAAATAAGTATGTATGTGTTAAACTAATCTATACATGCTTTTATTTATCATTCTTTTTCTGAATACAAATAGCATATAATTTTATGTGTCTTTTGTAGTTAATGTGGCTATTTATAATAATCAGAATGGTTGTTTTTTGCTCAAAGTCATTTTCAACACGATTTTGCTGTTGCGTATATGATGTTCTCTTCGTTCTTCATCTCACTCTTCATGATTTCATGCAAGTCTTTCCATATATTTCTAAGATCATTGAGCTCATTTTTTCTAATAGCATAATAGTATTCAATTGCAATCATACAATACAATTTGTTTAGCCACTCTGCAACTGATGAGCATTCATAAAATTTTCGTTTATTTGCCAGCAGAAAGAGATTTGTTGCAAACATTTTAGAACATGTAGGTCTCTCTCTCTCCCCGCCCCAATTATTGAGTGAAACAATATAGGTGGTTTAATAACTCCTTTGAGCATAATTCCAGATTGTTTTCTAAAATGGTTAGATAATTTCACAATTCCACCAACAATGAATCAGTTTTCAATTTTTCTACACCCCCCAATATTTATCATCCTCCATTTCAATCATTCTAGACAACTTGATAAGGATAAAATGATAAGTAAAGGTTATTTTAATTTGTATTTCTCTAACCAATAATGACTTAGAGCATTTTTATAGTATTGCAAATTGTTTTGACTCTTCATATCTTTTGATCATTTATCAGTTGAGGGATTACTCACATTCCTATAGATTTGACAAAATTCTTAATATATTTGAGATATGAGAACTTTATCTGAACAAAAATATATAATTTCTCTCATTTTCTGCTTTCCTTCTGATCTTGGTGACACTTTTTTTATTTGTGCAACAACTCTGATAATGGAATGAAAATTATCCATTTTATGGGTCATTCTGCTTTCTCTCTCTTATTTATTCATAAATTGTTTGCCTATCCATAAAACTGATGACTAATGTGTTTGATAATATTCTAATCTTCTTATAACCTCTCTCTTTATATATTGTCCATGCATCCATTTTGAGCTTATCTTATTTAATGATGTAAGATATTAGTCTATGCCCAGTTTCTCCATGCTACTTTTCAATGTTTTCCCCTGCCATGGATTGGTTTTTTTTTTTTTTTTGTTTGTTTGTTTGGTTTTTTTTGTTTTGTTTTGTTTTGTTTAACCAAATAATGAATCCTTATCCCCAAATGTTAAACTTTTACACTTGTCAAATTCAAGATTATGCTTATTTGCTGCGGTAAATTTCATGTTTACTTTGTTTTACTGATCTATGTTTCTAGTTTTTAGCCAATACTAGAGAACTGTGATATTTCTACTTTATAATATAGTGTAAGATATCCTTTGATATCCTTAGCTTTTGTTCTTCCAAATAAATTTTATTTTTTTCTAATTCAGTAAAATATTTATTGATTATTTAATTGGGATGGTATTAAATATATGAATTAGTTTAATAAATTTTTATTTTTATCATATTGGCCCTGCCTACTCAGGAGCAATTAATATTTCTCCAATTATTTAAGTCCAATGTGATTTGTAGAGTTTCTTTTTAAATATAATTTAATTTATATAGTTCCTGAATTTGTTTTGGCAGGTTTATTCCCATGTATTTTATACCATCTAAAATCATTTTAAAGGAGATATCTTTTACTTCTTTAGTCTTATTTGGTCTGAAGAAGAAGCCATTTGCACATGCAGAAGGATACAGAAGGATTCTGAACATGCAGAGACATGAGAAAACTGGGGGATAATTGAGGGGCTTTTAGAAGGGTGTATAGATTAATGTATAGGAGGATGAGAGGAGAAGAAAAGCAAGGGACTTTTGGAGAAGCAGGCAAAACAAATAGGAAGGTAAGAGAAGATAAGGTAATAGAGATGATGTTTTAAAAAGTGACTGAGAAGGAAAATAACAACTAAAAATAAGGTGAAGGAAAATTCACAAATGGCAATGATAATTTTGAATGTGAATGGAATGAACTCACCTATAAAACAGAAATAGGTGGCAGAATGGATTAAAAATCAGAATCCAACAATATGATGTTTATATTACACATTTAAGGATATGACACATACAGTTAAACTGATGGGTTGGAATACTATTTATTATCCTTTAGATGATGCAAAAAAGAACAGGGGTAGCAATTATGATCTCAGACAAAATTATGGCTAAAATATATTTAATTAAAAGAGATATAAATAGGATAACTACATTTTGATATAATGCACCACAAACAATGAAACAATATCATTACTGAACTTATATTACCAAATTTAAAGAAAGGTCAAATGAATTAAAGGTGAAAATAGATAATAGTACTATAGTAGTAAATTCACTTCTGATTTATAACTTGTATTTACACTTTTGTGTTTCTCTTGATTTCTATGTTTGTATTTCAAAATTGCCACTCATTGCTAGTTTTTTCATCAGAAATATTTGGAAGTCTTCTGTTTTCTTGAAGGTTTATTTTCCCTCTGTAGCACTATACAGTTTGCTGGGTAAATTATTTTTGACTGTAGGCCTATACATTTTGGCCTGTATTCTATATTCAACTCCTTCATAATGGTATTGGCTAACTTTTGTGTGATTCTCAATTCTTTGCATCTTAATATTTTTCTTCTGGCTGCTTGCTGCATTTTTTCTTTGTCCTAGAAGCCAGAATTTTCACTATAATGTTATGTGGAGTTTCCATCTTGATTTGTTTCAGGATGTGTTTGGTGGATTTTCTCTATTTAAATTTTTTTCCCTGTTGTTCCAATTTATTGAGAAAGTTTTCTTTCATGATTTCCATGCAACTTCTGTCTCTGTGTCTCTCTCTGACTCTGTCTCTGTCTCTGCTCTTTTTCTATTTCTCAATAATTCTTAAATTATTTCTCCTTGATCTGTTTTCCAAGTCAGTTGTTTTTAACATGTGATTTCTGACATTTTCTTAGTCATTTGAATTTTTTCTGTTTTTAATATTCCTCATTGTTTTATGGCATCATTGATGACTATTTACTCTATTTTAATTTTAAGAGTATCTGACCTTCCTCAAATGGATCTGATATCTAAATATCTTTTTTTAGTATAATATATCTTCTTAAGGGCCTGAAGTGGATTGTATTTCATGTTGTATCCACTAGGCATATGAAGAAATGGGATAGATCAATGGATAGACTGCTGGGTCTGAAGTGATAAAGGCTCATTTTTTTGAGTAAAAATATGGCTTCAGACATATACAAGTTGTGTGATCCTGGGGCAAGTCATTTCATTCTGTTTACTACAGTTTTTCATCTGTAAAAGCTGAATAAGGAAACAGCAAACTACTCAGGATTTATGATCAGAAAATCTCAAATGGGATCACTAAGAGTTGAATGTTACTGAAACAACTGACAAACAA
Source organism: Sarcophilus harrisii (assembly GCF_902635505.1). NCBI lineage: Eukaryota > Metazoa > Chordata > Mammalia > Dasyuromorphia > Dasyuridae > Sarcophilus > Sarcophilus harrisii. The sequence continues at coordinate 1,575,341 of NC_045427.1, read as the reverse complement.
CAATATCCACAGAGGAGAAAATGTCTTCTTTTTGTTCAATTGAATTAAATTATTGAAAGAATTGAATTATTCAATGCCTATATAACTTGGGTTGTCAAGAATTTTTAGTAGCTCTCACCTCCAGGACAGAATAGAAACTCCTAGGTTTGATCCTTAAAGCCCTTCACTGTATGTCTGCCTCTCACACTTCCAATGTTCTTTCATCTCTTCTGCACATGCTCTACAATTCAATGGCACTGGCCTACTTGTTGTCCCCCCATCTCTTGCTTCTCAACATTTTCCTTGACTGCACCCAATGCATGGAATTCTTTCCTTCCTTGCCTTTGCTTCCTGGCTCCTCTGTGTACTTTCAAGTCTCATTTACAATCTGACTCTTTCCCTACACATCCCCATTGAGAAGGCAAACAATTTTATACGTTATATATGTGTAGTTATACAAAACATTTCCGTAATAGTTAAGCTGTAATTATTTTCACCTTTTTGTTTGTTTGTTTGTTTGTTTATCATGCCCCCCCACATTGGTCTGATTTTTCTTGCACACATGACAAATATGGAAATATATTTTAAAGGATTTCACATACTTAACCTATATCAGATTGATTACTGTCTTGGGTGGAGGGTAAGGGAGACAGAGGGGAAAAAAAACTTTAAGATACAAAGTTTAACAAAAAAAATAAATGTTGAAAATTAAATTTATATGTATTTTTACTAATTTTTTTTATTTTCAAAACATATACATGATTAATTTTTCAGCATTGACCCTTGCAAAACCTTGTGTTCCAATTTCCCCCCTTCTCCCCACCCCCACCTCTAGATGACAAATAATCCAATATATGTTAAACATGGTAAAAATAGATGTTAAATCCAATATATGCATACATATTAATACAATTCTCTTGCTGCACAAGAAAAATCAGATCAAAAAGGAAAAAAATAGAAAAAATAAAATGCAAGCAAATAACAACAAAAAATGTTAAAATTCTATGTGTGATCTACACTCAGTTCCCACAGTCTTCTCTCCAGGTATAGATGGCTCTCTTCATCATAAGATCATTGGAACTGACCTGAATCATCTCTACATGTATTTTTTAAAAATAAAATACTGTTAAAAATTTTAAAAAAATAATTATGCTTTGAAAGAAAACATAGACCCCCCTCCTAAAAAAAATAAAACTTTCAAGAAAAATAAAGTTTTTAAAAGTATTCTTCAGTCTGTATTCAGACACCATTGATTCTTTCTCTGAGTATGGACAAATACCTTCAGGAGTCCTTCAGAGTTGTCTTGGATCATTGCATTGCTGAGAACATCTAAGTTATTCACAGCTGATAATCATACAATATTGCTGTTACTTCATACACAGTACATTCCACCTTGCATCAGCTTATGGAGAATATTTTTTAAAAATAGAAATAAGAGTCTGATCACCCTCCAGTAGATTTTAAATTGCTTGGGGAAAGAGGTTAATTCTTGTACAGTTTGATTGCACTCACCCATAACTTAGCTTTCTGAATAATAAATCAACCAGCATCACTCCAAATCAAGATGGGAACAGACAAGCATTTGAATATTTCAAATAAATTCTGGGACATTCTAGCACTAAAGGTCATTCGTTTTACCTCTAGAAAAACTTCCTTGTGATTGTTTTGAACACAATTCTAATAAACTTGGTGGTTCTTTCTAGAAAGGGTCACAGCAAGATAACTCAGAATACTAGGGTTTTATCTGTGATTCCATGTTTATGGAAGTGTCTTCCAATGATTCAGATCATAATTCAAACCTCTTTGGCCATTCTGCATGACACTGATTCATGTTTTCCGATAGGTAAGTAGGTAGTACAGCAGATAATGTTCTGGGCTTGGAGTCCAAAAGACCCGAGTTTAAATTTAATCTTAGACACTTATTAGAAGTATATTATCGGATAAATCACTTCTCTTCATGCCAAAGTCTTATCTATAAAATGGAAATAATGATAACACCTGATCCCTAGGGGTTTTATGAGTATCAGATGAGATATTTCTAAAATCCTTTGCATGAATAATTGAATAAAACATTTATTAAACATCAACAAGTGCAAAATTTTGTGCTAAATGTTGAGGGTGCAAATAGCAAAGTCAGATAGTCCCTGCTCCAAGAACTTGTGTTTGAATGGGGGAGACAGTGCAAAGAGATAGTTTTGATGGCAAGTTCAAGAAAGGGTATTTTGGGTACAATGATGAAGCAGATGATAAAACTTCTCCTTGAATGTCCAATAAAATTCTATCAGCTTCAGACAACTGAACTGTTTGACAGTCAAGGATTTTGGTAGCAAGGACTTGTTTTTCTGGGTCTTCAATAGATGGGACCAAGTTACCTGCAGGAGGATTTAAAGCATTAAACAAATGTACCCCCGTCCTTTCCTTTCCTCATTGGGCTTTCCATTCACCTTCCATCCTTCTTTTCACATGACTGATCCCTTCTCTTTCTTGCTCATACATATTCCTGAAGATCAATATTCCCTAGGTCAGAGGGCTAGAGTTGGAAGGACCCTGTCAAAAGCTGGCTATCCCAGGCTCCTCACTTTATAGATGAAAAGACTGGATCCTCAGGGAGGGGAAGGGGCTAGCCCGGGGTCACACAGTTAGTATTATTTCATGCTGCTATCTTTTGTGTGAGACTCATGTTCAATTCTTAGGATGTGGCAATATCTATCGAGCTGCCATGCAAGAATATTGGTTTTAAAAAACGATAGCCCTAGATTTCTGGGAGGCATTTTGTGTTATTAAAGGAGTTTTGCAATTTCCTGTCTTCCTCACCTACTCCTGTTTTATTTTAGGTCTGTCTATTTGTATTCTCTGTCCTAGATATCCATACCAGTGGCCCAAGACTATAGGTTTTTTTTTTTTTTGTCTAAATACATGTCATAATCTTGGCAAAAGATTCTTTTCATCTGTTTTTTTTCCCTGTGTGCATGATAAACACAATTATTTCAAATTTAGATTTCTTCTAGGAGGTCGTGAGAAGTTCTAGCCATTGACATAATGTGCATGATATCATCCTGTAATGAGGGCTGGAAAACTTCCCCATACAAAAGGAGTCTTGCTTGTCACCTTAAAGCTCCAGGCTGCTCCCCTCCATCATAGTGAGAAACACGTATGGAAATCGGAGCTCTCTCTGTGTTATTAGTATGCCTTGCCTGAGGTTTATCAACTGAGGGGTCACACTCTTAACTTGGTAATTAAAAATTGCAAAGAATCTGCAATAATTTTGATGCACAGATAGGATAACAACATTATCTCTGTAATTAAATATTTTAAAGAATCTGCAGTAATTTTGATGCAGGAATTGAGCTTGCTGTTAGAAAAGTGTCTGTATGGTATTATTTGTTAGTCGGTATGTTTTTGTATACCCACATAGCCATAAATACATACTATATCATCTATATCTTTTACTCAATTGTGTGATACTAAATGGTCTTCTATGGATTGCCACCAGTAAAAACCTTCCCAGACCCTGTTAATATAACTATTGACATTAACTTTGATTTAGCTTTAATTTATTGTGTATGTGTGTGCACACATGCATGGCTGCATGTGAATTTTTGTATAATATATATTCCGTTTATGTAAATACATAAAAATATGATCTATAGCCATATTAGTAGCTATTGCTTTTCCTTCAGTCTCATATTTTCTCCTATTAGTAACAAGGTCCAGTTTGTGTTTTTTTATTGACTCTCTGTGTGATATCTTCCCCTCCTATAGATAGCTTGTGACTTAATTGCTCGATGCCTTCAGAATCATGGTGTATTTACCCTGGCTCTTCTCTATATGTACTTGGGATAATCCAGCTATTTTTTCCTAATTTTTCTCTCTTCATCAACCTTTCTCTCAAAAACAAATCACAACTAAACTGAACTAAATTAGCATATTTTTCAAAGGCATGCTATCTTTACCTCTCAGTTATCTCAGATTTAACTGCCTTTTATGACCCAGAAAAACCATCAGGCAAAAGCCTCCAATATGGCTCATCCACCCAAGCTTGCCACGTTCTGCCCTTGGATACCCCACTCTCCAATAGTGAGAGGGGAATTTTCTTTTCCTCCCTGATCCCCACATCTTTCCTGCTTTTCAGCTACTCTGAATCCAGCATCCTTATAGTCATCTCATTGATATTATTGCAGCTGATGCTTCCATCTGTCTTTTCTTGGGCAGATTTGCTCTCCCCACTTCCTAGCTACTTCTGGTATCTTTTCTGAATTCCTCCTCTCATCACTTCCTCTTCCCAGGAATCTTACATTACAGGTATGTACTTGTCTTCTTCATATAATACCTGGTTTGTGGATGTCGGCTTGTTTCCATTCTTTGCTAACTGAGCACTCAGGCCCTTGGGTCCACCAACCTCTGGCTCTTTCTGGACATCCTGACGTGACTGAGCACTGAGGGGTTTTGGAGATGTTGAAGCTGTGCCCTTATTGGTTTCTGGGGAAGGAGAGCTAATGGAGGACTGGACCCCTAAAAGGGAGTCCTCTAAACTCATTTTTCCACTTTTCTCTGATGGACTACAGAGTTTGTAATTTCCCTTTGAGCCTCCTCTGGGAGGGGTGGGGTCTGATTGATCACCTCTGTTCTATATATTCTATCTGGCAAGCACTCTTAAGTCACAGCTAGAGCCAAGAAACTCAATTTAGAAAGTTACAACCTGGGTTAATGACCACCTTTTATGCTTTGTCTTTCTCTTCTGATCTTAGGTAACTGATGAGCCAGTCTGAGACAGATGTTTCTAGTCTTGGAGGCGACCTTGCGAATTTGAGTGATCTGAAGTACTAGAGCTGGTGTACTGGGGAAGGGCAGTTTCTGAATCAGAGATGAATACACCAGCACGAAACTCAGCCTTGGTCTGACTTGCCAAGGTGAAACGGAACAAATGCCTACTAAGCATTCCCACAAATGTTTCATGTTCCAGCAGTGAAGGCTGAGTCTCCCAGAAGAGATAACAGTAATTAGAACTGTCATTTGTTTAACTTTCTACCAATCTCCTGAGTGTGAAAACAGTTATAGTTACTGAATATTGTATTGTCTTTCTGTCACTGAAAACTAGTGAGAATTTTTTGTGTTTAGCATTTCTTTTGTAAGTAGAAAATAAATAGCTATCCCATTCTTGATTTACGTCGTACATTTGCCATTTTTATACTTTCCCCTTTAGGGAGACGATAAATATGAATTTCTCTGATTTATCACCTGTTTTGAAATTTTTGTTAATGAATCTTCTCATACTTAGTTGAACTAGTCCCCAAGGGATCAGTGTTTAATGTGCCCCTGGGCAAGAATAAAGACCTTTCTAAGAAGATTTCTGGTCTCAAAGTTGCAGAGGTCATGAGTTCATAGTAGAGCTATAGATAAGCCAGAGTTGTAGGGTCACTTCTATATCACAGGAAAGAAAAGAGGAACAATTTAGGAGAAGTTCCTTCTTCAAACTCATTGTATTTGATATATCTTGTCAATTGGAAAGTCTAGAGATTTGAACTCCCCAGAAATGCAGGAATTCAGACTAGACAACACATAAGAAAAGAAAACAAATAACCATCTCCACCACAATTAATAAAAATGTACCCTGTTCTTTTCTCTTCCCTTCCTCATGCCTTTCCTTTCCTCCCTCTCTCCCTCCCTCCCTTCCTTCCTTCTTTCCTTTCTTCCTTCTTTCTATCCTTCCTTCCATCCTTCCATCCTTCCTTTCTCCCATCCTCTCTCCTTCCTTCCTTTCTTTCTTCCTTCTTTACTTCCTCTTTTCCTTCCTTTCCTTTTTCCTTCCTTCTTCCTTTCTGTTTTCCTTCTTTTTTCCCTAACTTCTTTCATTCATTTTCTTCTTTTTAAAATATATTTTTGTGATATTAGGATGAATCTGACAATCACCAACAAACAAAATATTGCTTATACAATGACAAAGAAAAAAAGAGAATTATGCATGAAATTCTGAATCACTATTACCCAGAGCCTATTTTTAAAGCACATAGAAAATTTAATAGAACATTTGCCACACTGTCCTGCTTTCCTCTGTATCCTTTTGAATTTCCTTTGACTTTCTTCTTGTGTTTCTTTAATGTTTCAATGACAATCACTGCTTTTTATTTTTATCACTATCACTGCTCTCCCCCACCCTCAGGTTATTTTCATACTCAGTGGGAGGATCTGACTGTACTTGGCTGGAATGCCTGGTCCTCCAGATCTGGTGACTTTCTATCCTCAAAAAGGTCTCTATTTATATTTTGCATCTTCCATTAGACTGTGAGCTTCTTGAGGGCAAGAACTATTTTGACCTTTTTTTCCTCTCACTTAGCATAATGTCTGACACATAGAAGGCACTTAATAACTGCTGGTCAACTGACTGACACATTCCTCCAGGTTCTTTGGTCAGTGTTAGGGAAGCAGTGATAAAACAAAGCAATTTCTTATCTTAAAGAGCTTCCATCATGTTTAGTGAAGTAGGAAGAGAGTCACATGTACCAGAGGCATGTGATTAATTAATTGTGGGTAACAGGATAGATAGTAAAGAGCACCCAAGCTGATCCTTGATGTGATTTTGAGATTGTAGGAGCAGAGGTGGGGAGGGAGAGCATTGGGGCAAGGAATTAATTGCCTCTACAAAAGCCCACTCTCCTTGCAGGGGAAATGTTGAGTATAGTGACAAGGAGCAGGCCACTTTGGTTAGGAGAGAGTGTGAGAGGGACAGCCATTCATATTCAATAAGAAATAGAGGTAAGCTAGAAGGAATGAGCGGGATGTAATTGGTACATGATGAGAAGCCGTGATCCGGAGGGTCAGTGAGGGAGGGAGGATTCACACAGATGTATATTGCTCTCTCTCTCTTTGTCTAGATAGCTAGTGAGACGCTGATTTGTTTTCTGAAGAGCGACAGAAGCTTTCACTTAATATACTATCACTGGGGTGGACATCAGGAAACCTCAGTCCATTTCAAAGATCTGTCACCAATCTCTTTGACACCTGGGAAAGTAATTTAAACTCAATAAAAGCCAGATAATTACACTTACCTCACTGAGATGTCTAGAGCATTAATGAGATCATGTCTACCCAGTGTTTCAGACTCTTCATTTTGCAATATAAATAGCAAAGAGCAGAACTCTATCCTTTCAGATGTCTAATAAAGATAACTAGAGCCAGGATGAGCTGCAAAGGTAGCGGTTGCTGGAACAAGGACCTGTTTCACTTGAATCACTTGGCATTTCAATGGTCCCTTTTGTGCACTCACATTTGAGAAGATCCATCCCCTCTGTTTAGAGCTTCCTTGATGGCTAACTGAGCACTAAATGGAGAGAGGTAGAGAACCCTCTTCACAGTGCTTCAATTACCCTCCATAAATCACTGTGCACAGTATCATAAAATAAATCACAATAAAAAGTTTAATGAAGCCCATAAATCACCTCTTCACCATACTCCTAGTCATGAACTAGGAGGCAGTAGCTTTAATCACAGGCCCCTCTATTCAATTATCACTGGCCTATGTAACTCATGGGCAAGTATACACGAGCTCTGGGCTTGCCCCCAACCAATTTCTATTGTAAGAGTGATGCTAGACCTTATGACACTTTTGCCCATTTTGCCCCATATGCAGAGTTTCACTGGGACAATCTCAAAATATTGCTTGAAAACAGCTCGTGTCGAGATCTCTGCACATATTGTTTCCATAAAGCACTCACGTTAACAACTTATATTGAGTATAGGACCACTTTTATTTTATTCCCCACTGAAAAAATTAATAGCACCACATAAAGGATTGACCAAAACTATTTTTAAAAATACAGCTCTCTACTCTTCATCATGGGCTACTCAATAAGAATTTCCAAATATCTTTGTCAGGTCCAAATGCTAGGGATGTAAAGAAAGGCAGTAATAGTCCCTGCCCTCAAGGAGTTCACATAATGTGAATAATAAGGGAGACATTATGTAAATGAATTTGTTCCTATAAAGTGCTATACAGTGCCAATGGAAAATAGCCTTAGAAGACAACAATAGGGGACTTGGAAAGGTTTTCTGCAGAAGGTGGAATTGGGGCTGAGCTTTGAAGGAATTTAAGAGACTCAGGAAGCAGAAGTGAGGAAAGTGCTCCGGGAACTGGAGGCAGCATTTGGAACATGAAGTATCTCTAGTGTCTCTGGGTCATAGAATGAGTGGAAGATTGCAAAGTGTCCGAAACTGGAAAGACAAGAAAGAGTCGTTAGAAAGGAACGTCAAATGACAAGCAGATGATTTTATATTTAGTCCCTGGGATCATGGGGAGCCATTAGAGGCTTTTGAGTAGGACAGGGACATAGTCTAATTTTAGGGAGATCATCCTGGCAGTTGAGGGGAAAAATCCACGAGTGCCACCTTTGTCCTGGCTCCATGTAGTTCTAGAACTCTTAGCAGTATCTCATCTATGATCTGGATTCCCTCTGGGAAGAAAAGGAGCTTGAGGTTGGAAGAAGGTCACTTTTTACCCACCAGAGCTGTATTATTCAAGGACAGAAGGAAAGGCATGATCTATCTGGACTCTCTGCTCTGCCATATTGGAGTCCAATCCTTTGTTATGACTTCTGTGCAAGCGTTCAGTTCTCTTCTTCCCAAGGCTGGTGCTGTCCAGTCAGCACTACTGCCTTCCCCAAGGTCAGGTTACTGAACTTTCCAGGAAGCTGACATTTTCCCTTCAGGAAACTGAGGTTTGGAACACTTGGTATTCTCCAGATGTTGGATCTTGGGGACTGCTTCCCTTCAGCCCGGGGAAGGGAACATTTCTAACCTGTTGTCTTGTAAACTGAAGGATGGCCCCCCGCCTCTCAATGGGTGAGAACAACTGTAGTCCAGGTAGCCAGTCTTGGGATAGGAGGAAAAGGGACTACAGAGGGCACTGTAGGACTCTTAACCTTGCCTCCCCTCCCTCCCAAAAAAAACTTCCCTAGGTAAGAGAGAGGGTTTTTCTTCCTGTTGATGCTTTTGAGCATAACCATTGGTTGTCACCAGATCAGAAATCTGGAAGCAGCAGAGACCTTAGCTGCCTTCCAGACAAGATAGGCAAGGAAACTGAGTCAAAAAGAGTTTCAATGTCTTATCTACAGGTAGCATGTGGGTGAGCAGGTCCTGAAACTTCAAATCTAGCTCCCTTTCCACTGTACCACCTCCCCACTCTGAGTGCATGATGGAGAGAATGGCCCTTCTCCTAGACAAAATCCCCACTTCACAGGCACCCTTGCCATCAGACCCAAATGACTTTTAAGTCCAGATTCCTGACTATTCTTCCTCTTCTGTCAACCATTTGCAAATTAAGGCACTTATCTTCTAAACTGAATTGCATTTTGTTTTAAATGAGCCAGAAAAAGAAATGTTGATTCTAACGGGAACAGGCGTGATAATCTCCTGGCACAGGCATTGCTGGGAGTGCTGGTTCTTGGCAGGGATCAGGGCTCTCTGACAACTGGCCTTGGCCTTGGGACTTGCATCGCAGACAGGGACTTTGAAATGAAACCAGATATTGGGTCTGGATTCAATAAATCCCAGAGTAAAGAAGGTCAGCAACAAGCTGAGTAATTGCCTCCCAAAGGACAGCAGCATTTCTCGGCAGTTCCCTGGAGGACACTCCAAGTTACATTTATCTAACAAGTTATTCCTGGAACCCATCCAAAACTTTGTCAGAACTCCATAGTCCCCTCACACTCCCCACACATGCCAGCGAAGAGAGGGAGACTCCAAGAGACAATCCCTGAGAGGAAGATAACCTCTGCAGGAAGTTTAGTGGTATTTATTGTGCCTGTAGTGATGATGGGGAGAACTACTGATGATAATTTTAAAGTAACTACTGTGTATAGGACTAGGCAGGTGATTTTCTACCTCTAAAGCCAGATGTCTTCCAAGACGGCAAACTGCTTCCCATTACATATATTACCTTCTTTGATCATCTTAATATCCTCATTACAAAACTATTACAATTGCTATTGTCCCCATTTTACAAACGAGGAAACTGAGCTTCAGACAGACTGAATGGCTTTTTGAGGATGGAGCATAGAGCTAGTACATATTTAAAGCAGAATTCGAACTTACTTGTTTTTTTTTTGTATTCTCCAAGATTCTCCACTCATACAGTGGCACCTTGACACTTTTGCTTATGATGGACGCCCCACATGGACAATCACAGGACCAAAGGGCAAAGTATCACCTGAGCTTAAACAGGTAATGGGTTCTCATGGGCATGAGAAGCTTCCAGATATGGGAAAATTACTATTTAGTAAAAAACTACTTGCTGTGAAGAAAGTTAATCCAGGTGCTGATGTTAAATGTTCAAAAGCAAGAGAGTCTCTGGTTTTAGGAAACCTTTGGCTGATATTATATGCTATCTGCCCAGATAAGAAAATAAAATTATTCTGAACGGAGAGTTTTCTAGGAGGGGAGCACTAACAACAGGGGGATGAGGGACAATCTCTTGGATGAGATAAAACTTGGGCTGAGCTTTGAAGGAATCTAGGAGTTTTAAAAGAAGATAATAAATGTGGAATCATTCTGTGCCCAATCACAGGGACTTGGAGACATGTGTCAAGGGAACAATAAGGAAGCCAATTTGCCTTGGACATGGAATGTTGGAGAGCGGTGACCTTAGATCAGTCTATAAAGTTGGTCTGGATTGGAGAGATCAACAAGTAGGAAATAACAGGCAGAGGGATCCCTGCTAACCCACAGGCCCACCCTCAGTGAGCCTTCATGACCAGTGGAATGGCTTTAGTTATATCCATTGGGTAGCTATAGGAAGGATGAACAGAAGGAAGAGACCAAACAGTCCAGGCAAGAGGGAATAGAGACTTGAACCAGGGGGCTCATGATGTGGTGGAGTCAAGAAAATGGATGCAAGAGATGTTGAAAAGGTAGCTCCTTGATTGAGGTGTGTGTGACAGGTTCTTGAAGTCAGGAAGCTAGTGCACAGACCTTCTATGGAGTATCCTGGGAACTGAGCCAGCCAAGGGGAATGATGGAATGATGGCAGCTCCACCCTCCAGGTGTCTTCAGAAGGCAGGGCGGGTAGATCAGGAGGTGCTCTGGCCTGCGGTCCCCAGCTGCAGGCAGGAGAAGGGCCCCTACAGTGTGACTCTCTGAGGACATGCCCTCAGCAGTGAGCTGGGTTCTCTCTGTCTCTGTCTTCCGGCTTCCAGCCTCTTAAAATCATTCTCTGAAGATGTCAGCAGACCATCTGCTCCCATCAACAGTGTAAATGACTTGACATTTCCTCAGCACAACACCATGAACAGTGTTCTCAGAAATGCACGTCAAGCCCTTAATGAGGCAGAAATTGCCCACCAGGAGTTGCTTAAAAAAGAAAAGAAAAAGAAAGAAAAAAGAAAAAAAAATGACTCAACCAAACATTTCTATAGGTCCAGTTGGATCCCCCTTTGGAGAGGCTATTTCAATCATCCATGCATGCAGAAGTGCTCGGCAGAGTTTACTCTTCCAACATGAGAAATTTTGGAGGACTGGCTCGGAAACGGAGATTTCTCTTCCAACCAGGCTGTTTAGAATCCCACTCCTCTTTCCAAAAGCTTCTTATGAGACTTTCCTGAAACAGTATAGGCTTCCACTGCTTACCCCAAATTCAAGCAACGTTGTTTAAATTCCATATTTAAGGAAAATATTTCTTCTCACTTAAAATATTTCTAATTATTTGAATTAATATGTTGTAAATTGTTTCTAGTGGCTGAGAGAATATTCACAATTACCAACCTCTATGCTGACTCTTTATACAGTCCTATACACAACTTGAGTGCATCACTGAGGAGAGTATCCCAAGTATCCCCACAGGTAAACTGATGTTCAACAACAGGCCGCATCCTTATCATCTCACAAGTGACTAAAAGAATCCAAGAACTCTAACAGCAAGCTCATAGTGATGATTGATTATGAAAAAGAATTTGGGTTCCTTCTATGCAACTACAAGTCAGCATAAGGTCTAAGCACATGGCCTCCACTAAAAGGCTAAATGGCTTTCCCAAGGTCACACAATCAGTATATTATGTCAAGGAAGACTTGAGCCTGAACCATCTTAATTTAAAGATCTATTATCTATCCATTATGCTGTACTACCTCTCTAGTCATTATCACTGTAGAAAATTGTTGCTGGAAGCATGTCTGGTCCTATCCTATATCTTCATCAAGGTTGCCTTTAGTATGTGTATTAATCAGTGCCAAAGACATTATAAAGAGGCAAAAGAACAGCACTAAAAGTTATTGCCCTAGGGGTAAACTTGCCCCTTTGGTATCTTTTCTTCTTTGTTACACATTGAAAATCAGTTTTTCAGTGTTTTCCAATGTTTACATTGATGTATTTATTTTATTTTCTCTCCAGCACCAATTTCTCAAAAATACTCTATTTTTCCAAATATATGTAAAGAGAGTTTTCAAAATCCATTTTTGTAAGACTTGATGTTTCAAATTTGTCTCCCTCCTTACCCAACCTCCCCCCTCCCCAAGACAGCAAGCAATTGGATGGATATTAAACATGTGCAGTCCTTTTGAACATATTTCCATATTTGTCATATTGCAACACTAATTTCTTACAGAGATGCTGAGTCTGGTCCAACCATTCTTCCTGATTTGATTATCGTCATCCTGTTGTCATGGCCTCTCAGAACACACCAAAGACCAGAATGTCAGGATTCAAATCTGTCTCTCTGAAGTCATTAATGATGAGACGGTATCATTAAAGTAGCGGTGGCCAATGCTACTGCTTTCCTCCCATCTGTCTGCCTTTGATGCACGCCACTGGGCAAACCCTAGTGCTGCTGGTCCCAGCCACTTTCTTCATCACTACTATTTCCAAATGTGCAGCAGTGACAGGCTATTAGAAGAGATGACATTGGAGCCAGGAAAACTTTGCCCAGGACTTTCTCATCTTTTATCTTTTCTTCTAATTTGGAGTCGATAGTCAATTCCCATTTGTAAGTGACCTGATTAGGCATAGGTGGCTGATCCGAGAAAGACTCTGACTTTAGGAATCCATCATCATTCCTTCTGTGCACATATAGAGTCACTTCTGCTTTTTGTGACATTGTTCCAGGGCTCATCTTGCCCAGAGTCTTCTGACTCCTGTCACACCATGACCACTATGACATGGGGTATTTAATACCCCTAAGCACCCGGGTGTCTATGTTGCCTGTTCCGTGAGGCTGACTTCCCTTGCTGTTCTTGAGCAGGACACTCTATCTTTTGTTCCTGGACATTCACTCTGGCTGCCTAGAATGCTTTATTACCCTGGCTTCTTTCAGGTCCCAACTAAAATCCCTCCTTCCACAGAAAACCTTTCACAATGGTCCTTCTTGCTGATGATCTCCTTTGGTTAGTTACTTCCTATTCATCCTGCCCAAAGTGTGTTTGGACATATTGTTTGCTAGATGCTCCCCTCCCTCCATTGATCATGAGTTCCCTCAGGCTTCTTTTTGTGACTCTAGAACCCAACTAAGTGCTTGGTACACAGTGGGTGTTGAATGAACAGTAAGTATTTGGCTCCATGTAGACCATTTTTGTAATTTCATAGATTTGCTTTTTTTATTTCTCAGCAACATTTACCGAGGAATATTCCTGGGGATCCTTTTGTTCATCCTTATCATGAGGACCACATGGAGCGATAACCACGTGTCAGGTGCATTGAGGTTCTACATCTACCTGACACACACAATGAAGGCAATCCCACCAACGCCTTCACATCCCCCTCTTTGCCTCTTTTGAACTATCCATTGACCAGGCGGCGTCCTCATGTATGTTGGTGGCTTTTTAGCAGAAATGTCTCTAGTGGATGTGGCAGACGTCAGTGCCCTTCACGGAGAACTTGCAAGTTCAGAAACATTTCATAGCCACGATCTCCTGTCCTTCAGGCAGCCAGACGAGGACAATTAAATCCAGGAGGGGCATTTTGGGCAAAAGCATACTAAGTCCTGTCTTTACCTTATTGCCAACAGAGAGTCAGTTGGTCTCTGCTGAGGCAGTTCCAGGAAGCAAGGAGCTTGGCGGCTTTGAGGCTGCCTAAAGCCAAGGCTTGGGAGACTGAAGTACTACGAGCTGGTGTTTCCGTCAAAAAACCAGGTCTGCCTGCCTGTGTACTCTACCTTTTGGACCTTATTCTGTTATCGGGCCAGCCAATCCAAGGCTAATCCCTATTCCTCAGGACAGCCCTTCCAAGACAATCTCACGTCCCCACCAAGTCATTCTACAAGTTAACTCTTCTAAGATACATATATGAACATACCCTCCATACATACACATCTACACATAGTCTACAAATCTATATGCTGTGCCATGTCAGTCCAATGACCTTATTTCTTCAATATGAATGAGATCTTTATATTACCCATGAGGACACAGAGACCGAAAACTTGATTGGGCCACCCAGTAACCACCCAATAATTCCTGTAACTACTAAGTGGATAAAGGCAGAGATTAATTCAGTCACATCTATCTCTGCGTCCAATACCTCCCCACACAGAGCTAGGCTGGAGATGTTGCCCTCCCTTAGAAGCCCCCCTAATATCAGTCCCAATACTTGCCTCCGGAACACTTCTAAGACAAAATAGGATTTCAACGTCAACATTTTTCTTGGTCATAGCTCAGGAGTTTGTGCATCAACAACTAAAGACCTAAACTTTAGGGTTGATCTTGTTTTTAAATCCGGTTTCTTGGGAATGACTGGTTCTCTCTCTTAATATTCTCTTTTCTCTCTTGCTTCTCTCTAGAGTAGCAGTCATATCAGCTCAGGTCTAAGTGGATAATTAATTTCTACTTTTCCTACAGATCTTGGTTAAGTCCCTTTGCAACACACTCATATATGTGACATGTACATACATATAAATACATGTATGCATATGGGTATGCATACATATGTGTATAACTACACAATACACATTTTCAAATTCTCTGAGACAAGTGACAGGAGTTGGGATACTTACATGGACACTATTCTATCTACCGTTAAGATGCATATATGGCTCTTTCTGTGTTTATTCCATCCCTGGCCAAGAGCCTCTACTTTCCACATCTGAAGTAATGGTTTAGAAACTAGATCTCATTGTCAGATGCTCATCTTCTCCATCTCTCTTCATCCCCCAAAGTGTCTCTCACTTCCATAGTCCTTTCCTTTAAGAAGTCCTTTCCTTTTATTCCAGCACAAATAGGAAGTGACCCTAATATTGACATATTCCCTTTTCTCAAGAGATCCTAATATTTACCATAGATTTCTAGATTCCTTCCTCTTTTCCCTTTATGCTCCCAGATGTGAGTTGTCTTTTCCAGATTTGGTGAGTCTCAGGCAGGATTCAACGGGCCTGCAATATGATGTTCCCTGATCTTTCTGTTGTTTGTGCCTTTAACTATTTTCCATTTGGAAAAGGAGATGAGATATGTCCTAGAGGAGATAGAAGTGGGCAGACTTGGAGCTTCTTGGAGCTTGATCGATCGGTGATCTATAAACATGGATGATTAAAGCTAACCTTGGATTGAAGCCAACCTAGAAGCTACTGTAATAGTAGGAGCTATTATTATAGAGAATACTCAACAAAGAAAGACTTCCTAGAGGACCTGAACTGGGAGATACATCATAAAGGAACATGGTGTGGTTGAGTTCAGGGTTAGCATTCAGAGGAAGTGGCTTTAAGTTCTATCTCTTCAATTTGAAACTCTTCCCAAAGGGTTATCAAACTGTGCATATCCTTTGACCCAGCAGTGTCTCTACTGGGCTTATACCCCAAAGAGATCTTAAAGGATGGAAAGGGGATCTATGTGTGCAAAAGTGTTTGTGGCAGCCCCTTTTTGTAGTGGCAAGAAACTGGAACTTTCCACTGAGTGTATGCCCATCAGTTGAGAACTGAGTAAATTATGATATATGAATGTTATGGAATATTATTATTCTGTAAGAAACAACCAGCAGGAGGATTTCAGAGAGGCCTGGAGAGACTTAGAGGAACTGATGCTGAGGGAAGTGAGTAGAATGAAGAGAATGTGGTACACCCAAAGGCAAAATTATACAATGATCAATTCTGATGGATGATGACTCTTCAACAATGAGGTAATCCAGGCCAATTCCAATAGACTTGTGATGGATAGAGCTGTGTGCACCCAGAGTTCTGTGGGGACTGAGTGTGGACCACAGCATAGTCTTTTCACCATTTTTGTTTTGTTTGCTTGCTTTTTGTTTTTCTTTCTCATTTTTTCCTTTTTTTCTGATTTTTCTTGTGCAACTTGATAATTGTGGAAATGTATATAAAACAATTGCACATTTTTAAGAAAACACATATTGGATTACTCACCTGTAAGGGAGGTGGTAGGGGGAAGGGAGAGAGAAAAAAATAGAACATAAAGTTTTGCAAGGGTGAATATTGACAACGAATTAAGGCATACAATTTAAAAGTAAAAAATTATTATTTTGAAAAATTAAAAAAAAGTTTTGGCTCTCTTGTGTAGTCCCTGTTGGACCTTAGAGAATTACATGACTGCTCTAGACCTCATTGTCATCATCGTTAGCAAGAGAGTCCATCCCTCGATGGACAAGATTAAAAGATCAGGTTTCTTCCTATTCTAATTCTTGAGCTCCTGGGTTAGTGGCAAGAGTGGACCCAGGAGGACCCAGGACCTTCTCGTACCTTTGCTTCTGGGCTGCTAAGCACTATGGGGTTTGGTGGCAGGGCTTCACAAACTGTTGGAATTTGTTTGGAATTTCAAAAGTAAATACGAAATGGAGTCACAGATAAAGGAAATCTTAGTATAGGTTTCTAACTTTCTGATCAAATCTTTGCCATCAAATGGGGGTGGGGCGGGGGAAGCAGAAATGATTTTGCCCTGTGCTTTCTATGCAATTATCGAAAATTATCTAGATTAAACTTGAGCCTCTCTCCTGTAGCTCATTAGGCACAGAGTTCCACTGTCTGCCCTTTCCATCAGAAGATGTGCTCTCATTTTCAAATTGAATTTCTCCTCCATTAACTGACTGCTTCGGTCTATTTTTAATGGGCTTCCTTTCAGGACGAGCCTGCTTGTTTGGTTGGGAAATTATCTCATTTCCTCATACAAAGCCCGGTCCCATTTCTGCTCCTTTGTAATTGTGTCCATTTTCAGGTAAAGGCTTCCTATCCAAACAATAGCCAAACCTCCTCACCCTTGGCCCAGCATGTTCAGTTCTTCACTCCCAAGGTCCTGTCTCTTAATCCTGCAGCCCCCTCGCAGGCTCTGTGCTGGCTTTCCTTCTTAAATATGGATAATTTGCCTAAATCATTGTGACTTGTGGAACAAAGCCAAGTTCAGCAAACATATTCTCACCTTCAAATACCCAGAGTCATCACAGCAGCCCTGACATAATTAAATCAAAACAACAACAGAAAACCATTAGCTTTCTGAATAGAACCCTAAAGGGAACTGCCGTTGTGCAATGTGTTTTGTCTAGAGTGGGTCACAAGCTTGGCTCTGAAAATGCAAAGATGGTCCCAGCTTATACTCATCCCACTGGTCCCTGAGGATGGATGGCTGAAATCAAGAAGTGAAAAGCAAACTTGGAAAGCCTTGTAGGATCCCCTTTTATACAAAGTCACTGATTCCCAGGACTTTTTGAGTCAAGGCTCCAAGATAGTTACTATCAGGAGTTGGGAGGGAAGGATCAGTAGAGAACTACTGGTGCCCCACCTGCCTCATAAAAACAATTGCTATTTTTGGTATTAATATTTAATGTAAATCATAAATAAATGACTTTCCAAATTATTTTGCCTAGATTTTAGGCAAGCATTTGATCAGGCATCTCAGACTCTTCTGTGAAAAGATGGAGAGATGTGGGCTAGACAGTTGTACAAGGAAATGGATTCAGAACTGATTGGGTGGAGGCCAGCAAAAAGAAGTAGTCAGTGGATTCATGTAAATATGAAGGGAAGTCTGATTGAAAAACACAACATAAAACATCAAAAGTATTGTGATCCATTCTGGACCCCACAGATGAGAGCACTGAAGAGTTCAGAGGAGGTGTCAGATTGGGGAAGTGTCAGGAGGCTGAGCCAAATGAGCATTGATTGAAAGAACTGGAAGTTGGGGTGGGAGAGAAGGGAGGAAGAGATAAAGGGACATCTTCAGGTATTTGAAAAGAACAGAAGCACTTCTTGGTTCCGTTTGTACCTAAAAGGTAGAACTATAAGCAGTGAGTAGAAGTCTTCCAAAAGTAAATTTAGACTCTATCCGAGACTGGTCTTCCCAACAGAGAACTGTCCCATAGGGGACAGGTGGGCAGTGGTTACAGAGCTCCTCTCACTGTCTTCAGTGTGAAGCAACAAGGCCCCTTGCAGGGTTCATATTATTCACTTGCTCAAAGAGGTCCAACGGGTATCATTTGCCTTTAGAGTCAAATGTGAACTGCTCTGCTTGGAAGTTAAAGCCTTCCAAACTCTGGCTCCAGACTTCCTTGTGAGAATTATGCACACCCTAAGGTCCAGTCAACCCCTATGGCTCTGCCATCCTTTGAATGGACTGCCCATTTCTCTCTACCTTTGAGGATCCCTGGTCTTCTTCAAAGCTCCAGCCTTGTCTTCTACATGAACCTTTTTCTGATGCCTTTAATGTTCCCTCCTGCCACCCCCAAAATTCCTTGACATTGGATGTATTTTATATAATCTATCGGACACATGCTGTTTTCCTTGTTAGCACGTATGCTTCTGGAGGACAGAATCCCTTCGCCTTTGTCGTTCTATGTCTGGGACCCAGAATGGTGGCTGGCATTTATCAGGCACAAAATAAGTGTTACTGATTAACCAATCATTAGACAATGGAGGCTTTTCTTGTTAAGATACAATTCGAACTAGGTGGCACCCAGAAGTCCCTTTCACCTTTCAGACTATGTCGTTCTGAATAAAATAATGATAACATCAGGTCAAAAAAGTCAACAAACATTTATTAAACACTTACTGTGTTCTAATCATTATGCTCACTCATTGAGGACACAAAGAAAGCCAAAAACAATACTTGATCTGAAGGAGCTCCCATCTAATGTGACAACATGCAAAGAAACACAGAAATTGTCTATTGAGCCATCATCTGGCCAGGTACTTATCTCTACCATCTAGTTCTCCCCCATTATCTATTGCTCTAATGATCTATCTATATGTGTGGAATGTATGGGAGGTTCAGGAGAACTGGTACCTCTGGTAAGAGGGCCTGAGGACCCATTTCAGACCATCTAATTCACCCAACTCTCTCCCGCTCCAAAACCTTGTATGGCGGCCACACTTCAGTAAATGGGCTCAGCAAATGGGCTGAACTGTACTGGAGGTAACCAATGGGCCTTAAGTCCACTGGGGAGTTGGACCCAAGCATTTCTCCCGTCTTTGTGGTAGAGACAGATGAGAACAATTTCTTCCAATGGTCATGAAGGTAACTGAAGGAGGTGCTTAGTCAGTCATGGATAATACCAAGACCATCCACTGCAGCCCAGGTCATTGATAATTATCTTGATCTTTGTCTTCCCATTGGATTCAATGACTCTGGAAGAGAGAATAAGGCCCATGGCTTTGTTCAACTCTTCCTCAGGGCAAGGGCGACAGTTTCTGGACGAGATGATAAAGGTGCATTTTTCAGGGCTCAGTGAGAATTCAGGGGCAGAATCAAAATTTCTGGTAGAGAGGAATGAGGAGGTTGGGGAGATGGGTGGGATCCAGGTTGCTTGATTTGGAAATGAGGGTCTGCAAGATTTCTACTTGCCTTGTAACACAGGTAGTGGAAAGGTGTCCCTTTTAGCAACCATGGAGAAAAGAGGGCACTTCTCTTGGGTGCATGGTTACTCTAATCCCTCTAGTGGACGGGGAATGCAATCTTAATGAGACATATTTCTCCTTCTATATCCTTTAATCCATTTTCTAGGACTTTAGCTTTCCTTCTTGATATTTTAAATAGGTTCTTAAATCAAAGGGAACAAAGGCCTAAGAGAAAGAAGGGAAATGATTTCAGTAGAGGGCATTGTTTCCTGAGAAGTTTGATGAAGGACTGATGATGTTGCCTTCCTTCAGGTAAGTCTGCAAAGGCTGTTATATTGCAGAAATGCTTGTTTCTTGATATTTTCAAATGAATTAAAAAGGAGGTTTTAATATGCTCCCACGAAATGGATCAATAACTCTGTTTAAAGCTTGAGTCCTCAGTTAGAAGTAACATTATGGAAAGTACTACAGTTTCCTGGCTTCTCCCATCCCACAATCCCCTTTTTTTGTTCCTATAATGTCTCTCAACATTGCCTTCAAATAATATTGTTTGAGCTGATGGAGACAGAGGGGCCTTGGTAGCTGAAGCAATCATAGAAAATCCTGACATTCAAAGCCCTCAGCTGCCCAGCCTCTGCAAAATTATCTGCTAATCAACTCCATAAACATTTATTGAATTCCTAGAATGTGCCAGGCCAAGGGGATTTGATGACCAATAATGAGGAGCCTATGTTCTGTTGGAGTAAACAAGATGTGCACGTACAATTTCAGATGAGACCTTCAATCCCAGTCTTAGAGGGAATTTCCAAGGGAAAAAAGTCTCCCTGCTAATAATTATTAGCCCTTTCTCTGCAACTTAGAGATGACGAATTCCAGAATACGTGGAGACAGTAAAGGACTTGCCCACGGTCACCCTTGTGGGACAAAGGCCAGTTTTTTCCAGAGCTCTCCATTGCACTAGCTCTCACCCAACACATAAATCCTCAATACATGCAAAGTAAAGAGAAAAGCTGTTGGAAACAGAGATCTCTTGCTACCACTTGCTCTACAAAGCCTCTTTTCCAGCCCAATTAGTCTCATTATTGAAATATGAAGGTAAGTTCCTTCTCCCAGGACTCATTCCCAACATAGATATTATTTCCAAATTAGCCCTAGACACCCACAGTCTTATCCCGTGCCTGCACTGAAGGCAGGGTCTCCACCAAAGAGACACTGCCATTTCCCCTCCCATCATTCACCTACTCCTCTAGCTTCCACACAATAATATTGATTCTTGGCTCTCCCTGTCCATCATTTGGACCATGTCAACCAGACTAGAATGGCCACGATGCAGATTCCTGAGCTCTATTCTCACCGCCCCTTATCATAAGCAAGCAAGCAGTGACTGGCTTCCATTGATTATCGGCATGGGGCTTTTGTTGCCATCACTTGTCCCATGATCCATCTTCAAAATTCATGTCCTTCCTTCTTGGAAAGCCATCTCTCCCCTTTTCCACATTTCCCGCAATCCTTTAGCAGTTTCCATATTCTCCATGAAGCATTTCCCGACAGCCCAGACACACAGTGAGAACTCTCAGGGAGGGATATGGACCATCTGTCCTCCTTTAGCCCAAGACATAAGTGATCTTGGCCCACTCCAGTAGAAGGGCCTGGTTCTCCAAGGCAATGACTTGCCCACTGCCTCCTGCCCCTCTGCCCCAAACAAAGGTTGGAAAAGGGACTCAGACCCAGCAGATTATTTTGAGAGCCTCCCAGTGACTGAACTGGCAAGGGAGACAGCAGATGCTTGGGCCAGACTAATCCTACTTGGATCCGTGAGAGCCTGAGGCTCAGGGTGGATAAGTCCAGCATCTGTGACAAGTGGAGCTCGGCAGCTGCTGAGACTGGTGGCCGTGAGCTGGTTGCCCAGGAAGGCCTGTGTCTAAATGATGGATGGCCCAGCCAGGCCAGAACCACAGTGTCAGTCCTCATCAGCCTCCCTCCCTGATGCCTTTGACGTTGCCTCGTGCCAAGGGACTTCAACTCGATTCCTGTGTCGGTCCCAGGGAGAATTTGTGGGCAGCAAACAAGGCTCTCTCGTCTGCACTAGAGCTGCTGGGCATCATTCACCCATTAACGGGGGGGGATTTTCTGCCTGGGACTTACCCAGTTTAATGAGCTTTCCTGGGAGTCCACTGGGAGAATCCTTGAGTGAACAGAGCAGAAGGCTTTGTGGGTAACAGGGAGAATTCGCCAGGTCTTTTGTTCTGGAGCCCAGTCACTTAACTTCCCATTCTCCCAATAGAAGCTGCCTTCTGGGCTGGGCAAACTCCAGGCTTCTGAAGCTCATTGCACATGACCGCGGGGTCCCAATCTGGACATGTCCACAGTGAGAGGTCGGCAGATTGTCTCCTGCCTGCTGTGGGTTTTGATTCCCCTGTTCACTGGGGAATTATTTCTGGGCTATCACTGATGGATTCACTCATCAGACATCTATTAGGCATATATTACTCAGTGTCCATTTCTAGAGAAGCTGTAATGTTTAGAACTAACCAGGATCCCTGCCCTCAGGGAGCCCTCACACTCTAGCAAACACTTTTGATGATTAATGCTTTATCATATAGTTTGAGATCTACTATTGCTAAACCATCTTTCTTTGTATTTTTAAATTATTCCCTTGATATTCTTTACCTTCTGTCCTTCCAGAAGAATGTTAATTTTTTCTAGCTCTATCAGATAATTTTTATTCATAATTTGATCAAGACGGCACTTAATAAATAAGTTTAGGCAGGCTTGTCATTTTTATTATAATGGCTCAGTCCACCAATGAACAAATGATAGTTTTCCATTTGTTTAAATCTTTCCTTATTTTTATGAAATGTACTTTGTAATTGTGTTCATACAGTCCCTGGCTTAGTCCTGGCAAGTAGACTCCCAAATATTTTATATTATCTACAATTATTTTAAGTGGGATGTTTCTTTCTATCTCTTGCTACAGCACTTTGTTGGCCATATAAAGAAATGCTGGTGATTTATGTGGGCTTATCGTAATGACAACTAATTTGAATGAAAATACATGAAAATGAAGGACCATCTGGAAAAAATAGAAAATAAAAAAGATCTAAAGAAATCACCACTTCCAGATAAATAAAACATAATGCTCTTAAAGACAAGATACAAAGAAATAGCTTAACAATTATATGTCTCTCAAAAACAACTGATTAAAAAAAAGCCTGAGTCATGCCCATCAGAATTGATCATTGTATAATCCTTCTATTGCCCTGTACAGTGATCTCCTGGTTCTGCTCACTTCACTTAGCCTCATTCCTATAAGTCTCTCCAGGCCTCTTTGAAATCATCCTGCTGGTCATTTCTTACAGAACAATAATATTCCATAGCATTCATATAACTTTTTCAGTCATTCTCCAACTGATGGACATCCGTTCAATTTCCAGTTTCTTGCCACTAAAAATAGGCTGCCACAAACATTTTTACACACGTGGGTCCCTTTCCCTCCTTTAAGATCTCTGGTATATGAGCCCAAGAGAGACACTGCTGAATGAAAGAGACTGCACAGTTCGATAGTCTTTGGGCACAGTTCCAAATTGCTCTTCAGAATCGTTGGGTCAGTTCATAACTCCACCAACAATGTATTAATGTGCCAGTTTTCCCCTCCAACATTTACCATTATCTTTTCCTGTCATATTAGCCAATCTAAGAGTTGTGACATGGTACCCCATGTCACAGTTGAGTTAATTTGCATTTCTCTAATAGTGATTAGACCATTTTTTCATGTGACTAACAATGGCTTTAATTTCTTCATCTGTTTAGCAGTCCTTTTATTTTAAATGTACATGAGAAAATGAGATGAAAGCAGAAGTTAAAGGGAAGAGAGAGTGCAGAAATAGTCCTGAAACATGGATTAAACAACATCCCATGTACAGATGAAGAAATACTTTTTTGGGACTAAATTACAAAATGGAAGGCTACATACAGAAGTGAATTGAGAGGAAGAAGATAGAAGGAGGAAAAAATATATATCTCAGTCAACTCAAAGACTAACAATGAAGGGAAAATTATTCCCATAATTTCTTAGGAAAAAGAGTCTGCCTAGGAGAGAACAGTTGAGAAGGGAAAAGGGTGGATTGGGGGAGAAAATGGGGGTGAAAGGAAAACTTTATTTTGGTGATGGAAAAGGGTACCACTGATGTACATTACTATATAAGAAAAGTTATTCTATAAAATTAAATTTGAACTTTCCCTTGAATCTGATATGCAGAGAGCGAATGCTTAGAGAGATGACTCATTTTTCGTCAGCAGAGAAGAAATCAGATTTTCCAGTAGCAACTGATGAAAAAAAACAAAACAATGTGAGGGCATAGATCCAGGGAAGAGATTTGGAGGCACATGGGAAAAAATTGACCAAAGAGAGGCAAAGGTCAATAATTAGGTGCACAATCAAATACATGAGACAATTCCTTCCATGTAACAATATTCTTCCTACAATTTTCTACAATTCTTTCTACAATTGATATTTCTACGTGTGAGACAGAAAAAAGGGTAGAAGAGGTTCAAGGTCTATAAGGCAATAACAGAAATTTTTTAGAAAAGAAAACCCAAAATAAATAGCACACTCATTTTAATTCCATTAGGAATATAGGAATTAAAGAAGAAGTGGAAGAGTAGAAGAGCCATGAATCAAATAATAAAGATCTAGAATAAACAGAAGGGAAGATAAATAGTGAAGAGAATGAGGGAAACTAATATCTTCTAGAAATAAGGACCAGAAAAGAAAATTAAAACAAAACACATTGAGGGAGAGGAAAGAAAAGGATATTCTACTTGACTATTTACCTGGGAGAAAAAAGAGAAAAGAATCAAATAACTAGATAAAAGCAAGAAAGGAAAATGAACTTTAGAAAAACAAGCAAAGTAGTGGCATAATAAGGTGGTACAATGGATAGAGCCCCAGGCCTGGAGTCAGAAAAAACTTAGCTTCTTGAGTTCAAATCTATCCTCAAACACTTATTATTAGTGTGATCCTGAGCAAGTCACTTAACCCTGTTTGCCTCATTTCCTCATCTGTGAAAATGAACTGGTGAAGGAAATGACAAATCACTCCAGTATCTTTGCCAAGAAAACCCCTAATGAGGTTGTGAAGAACCAGAAGGGACTAAAAGACTGAACAACAAAAAGCATAGAAGTAGTGACATGAAGAGAGTAGGGCTTGAAGGGAAGAGGAAAGGAGATGGTGGGGAAAGGATTAAATTAAATAGATTAAAATAGATTAAATTTTTAAAAAACTAGAAAAAATAATGTGTTTACTTTTGTCTCTGAAAAATAGTATTTGTTATGTTTTACATGATTGTACACATATGATCTATATCAAAGTGCTTGCCATGTTAAATAGGGAGGTGAAAGAAGGAGAAAATTTGTGACCCAATTTTTTTAATATTAAAATTGTCTCTAATAAAAGAACACAACATTTTAAATTAATATTTGTTACATGGATGTTTCTGTGGAAGGATGAGAGAAGAAATATTAGGGAAAGTCTGGTACTCTAAAACAAAAGAAATAAATAAAATTTTTGAAAAGACAACAGACAATCAATATAGGAGTATAAAATGATATTACCTGAAAAGTTAAAAAAAATTGGCAGAGGTTGAAGACAGCCTCTGTGGCACTCCACTGGAGAACTTCCCAGCAGTAGGCATACAACCATTAATGGTTTTTCTTTGAATTTGACATTAAATTTGCCCCAAATCCATCGAGCTGCACTATCTCCTGGCTTCAATGCCCTGATATTTTCTACAGGAATACATGAAATATTTTACTAAATGATTGTCTAAAATGCTCAGTCCACGGTATTCCCCTGATCTACCAATTTGGAAATCTTGTCATAAACACAAATATAATTAGTCAGGCACAATCTGTATAGGTGAAGCCAGCCTGGGACTGGCTGATCATTGCATTCTACATGGTCATGAATTTTCCCATTAATAATGTGGCTGAGACTTTTTCTAGGATTGAAAGTCAAGTTTCCTAGACTTCGTCGGGTCACCTTCTGTAGGACGTGGGGAAGAAGCCGGTGGATGAGGGGGTCCGTCTGTGTGGGTGCATTGGGAGATTTAAAATCAACCTGACTGTACCTCAGTTTCCTCATCTGCAAGATGTGGGGCATTTTAGGTTCCCACGACTTATGGAGAGCCCCTCCAGACCCATTTTTCTGCGTGGGCGACAAAGCCGAGGCTGGATGGCTGGAGAGACGCTGTTCCTCCCGAATCCTCCTGGCTACGGGATGATTTCTCCTACCCGTCAGCTTTGCCCTCCATCCAGCGGAGGAGGGATGGGGGAGAAGGGGTGAGCCTGGGACACAGAACGAGAAGCCTGAGCTTCTGGGGCCATCCGCCTCTCTGTCTCAACAGATGGACTCTGAGGAAACAGACTTTGCCAAATTATAACATCACAAGCTATTATTCTCTGTGAGAAAGACTTATTGCTCTCGACTGAAGAAAACACTTTTGGAATACATGTTTTCAAGTCTGTCCTCGGGAATTATTTAATTACTTGAAGCTCTTCTTCCTGCAGGCAGCTTGGTTTTTTGAGGATGCCTAGAAACAGAGGGAGCCTGCCAGATGGTGCTTCTCGGGAGGAGAAGGGCGATGGCTTCTGCTGCCAAAGGCCACACAAAGCATGCACCGGGCCAGCCAGAGCGCCATTTTCTACAGAGATTCGGATTTCATATTTAAATATTTTTCTAACTTCAAGTGGTTCTTGTGTATAATAGGGATCTCTGGCACATCTGTGTCTTGTTTAGCTCCTTGAGACATCGCTTGCTCGGTGGCTAATTTATCTGAGGATGTAATTATTCATTGTCTCCACATACTTGACAGAAGGAGGGGGGAAGGCTGGGCATGGAAACCAACATGGAGAAGCAATGCTATCAGAATCCCGAGACTCTGGCTGATTGCAGCCTTGGGCTCCTGCAGACGGCATGGAGTGGGGCAACCGTGGCCGTCGGCGGGGGGGGGGGGGTATGGTAACCGTGTACAAGCTAAAGCCGGACTAGGTGTCCGGGCAGGACCGTTATGCCCGTGCCCAGGCCCCTATGCTCACATCCTTGCTGTCCATGGCACTAGAGCCACTCATGGCCTTCGTCTGAGCAAGGCAGGTCCTTCAAAAGATCCGACTCACGCTGGACTGCCTGACTGTTTCCTGGAAATGGGCCCTGAATCAGGAGAGTGTGAGGGCAGGTCCAGGTCATGGCCGTGAGCCAAGGCTTGTGATGAGTATGGATGCATGCAGGACCCCAGCTGAGGACTGTCAGCTGTGAGCGCTGGGAAGGCTGTCAAAACGCGGTCCAAGCCATCTCCAAACCCAGCATCCTCTCGATTCGCAGCATGTCGACGGAGGACTAACAGCGGCTGCTGCAAAAACTCTCCCTCTTGTAGATCCCCCCTCTGTAACCTCAGTCCCAGTGGCTGAGACTTTGTGAGCTCCCCCCAAATCACCCGGAGCCAGTCATTCCAATTCTCCTTCTTGCCATTGTTTTACCTTTGGACTTTCCTCACCGCCTTATGAGTTTCCGAGGGGGAGGGTACCTGCCTGTGCAAGGATCTCCTTTCTTTTCTACCTGACGAGGCAACGTCCACTCACCTTTGCTTCAAGGCTACCTGTACTTCAGAGCCTACTCTGGGTCAAGTAGGGAAAACACCTGTCTACACTGCAGGAATGAGTCTCTCTTCATTTAGTCAAGTCCAAAGTCCGAGACAGTGTCGTGTGAAGTCTGGGAGAGTGATAATAAAAGCCCCAGGTACTTGCCCTAGATTCTAGAGGTCACGAAATCCCTCTTACAGCTCAGGTATGTTTGCCAAGGTAGCCTATGTCATGGTAATAAGAAAATAGAGGCTTCTGTGATAATGCTAATGGTCTATATGAGGTGTGTGTGTGTTAATCTGTGTGAGTTATTGTGTGAGTAAGGGAGGGTGGAGGGAGGAGAGGCGAATATACATGCACAGCCAAAAAAAAATGTCAAATAATATAATGCTCAAATTATAGGTTATTGAGATTCACTTCATGCCTCTAATTTTTCCTGGCACCTCAAGGATCCCAGTAAAGAACTTGTGCCTCTCAGCCTTCACCCTCACCACATCAACTGTCTTCTGCTCAGACATCCTTTATTCCCATTCTTCTTCACAGCTGATTATTTGTTATTGGTTTCAACCCTTTGTGCCTGCTGATTATTTTCCCAATATCTTCAGAGTAATCCCTATTGTCAGCCTTTGGGATATCACTGTTACCCATGCCCCAAAGTGCATTATGGAATCAGTAGGAGACTGGAATTGAGAATATTAGAGGAGACCATATTTGAAATTCTATATCAAGCTGTAATCATCAAAGCAATCTTGTACAGGCTAATAAATAGAGAGGTGGGTCCATAGAATAGATAAGATACAAAATATATAGAAGCAAAAGACTATAGTAAATCTGGTGTTTGATAAACCCAAAAGTCCAAGATTTGGAGGCAAGAACTCACTATTTAACAAGAAGCTAAAGGGAAAACTGAGAATTAGTTTGGCAGAAAGTATGCATAGAGCAACATTTCATGTTGTATACCAGTGTAAAATCAAAATGGGTACTTGATTTAGACATAAAGGAAGATATTGTAAAAAAATTAAGGGAGCATGAAAAAATGCACCTGCCAGATCTATGGATAAGGGAACATTTTATGATCAAACAAGAGAGAGAAAGCTTCATGGGAAATAAAATAGATAACGTTGATTGTATGGAATTAAAAAGGTTTTGTACAAACAAAACCAATGTGGCCCAAATTAGAAGGAAAACAGGGAATTGGAAAACAATCTTTATAGCAAGTTTCTCTGATAAAGACCTTGTATCTCAGATCAATAGCAAATAGAGCTAAATGTATAAAAATAAGGGTCTCCAACTGATAAAATAGTCAAATGTTATCAAAAGGCAATTTGCAGAAGACAAAGCTACCTGTTCTTATATGACAATGTTCTAAATCACTATTATAAGAAAAAATGCAAATTAAAATTGCTTTGTGGTGTCATCTCACACCACTGAGATTGACTAACATGAGAAAAAAGGAAAATGCAAATGCTAGAAAGTATGTAAAAAACAATGCAGCAGTGCATTGTTGATAGAGTTTGAACTAGCCTAACCATTGTGGAGAAGAATTTGGAACTTTACCCAAAAAGCTCTAAAACTGTGTATAGTCTTTGACCCAGTAGTCCCACTATTAAGTTTATATTCCAAAGAGATCAAAAACAAAGGAAAAGGAAAACATATACAAAATAATTTATAGTGATTCTTTTTGTTGTGACAAAAATAATGGATACTGAGGGGATGAATATCAATTGGCGAATGACTAAACAACTTATTGCATATGATTGTGATGGAACAGCACTGTTATAAAAAATGATGAAGGGTCAAAAGATATGAACAGATAATTTTCAGATAAACTAAAGCCATCTTTAGTCATATGAAGAAATGCTCTAAAATCACTATTGATTAGAGAAATGAAATTAAAACAACTCTGAGATATGACCTCACACCTCTCAGATTGCCTAAGTTGACAGATAAAGAGAGTGATAAATGTTAGAGGGAGTATGGGAAAATTGCGACACTAATACATATTTATTCTTTTTAAAATTTATTTACTTTTAATACACATTGCTTTATGAATCATGTTAGGAGAGAAAAATCAAAGCAAAATGGAGAAACCATGGGGGAGAAAAAAACACAGAAAAAAAGAGGTGAACATAGCATGTGTTGATTTACATTCAATCTCCATAGTTCTTTTTCAGATGCAGATGACATTTTCTGTCCAAAGTCTCTTGATATTGCCTTGGATCACTGAGTCACTGAGAAAAACAAGCCTTCCATAATCCATTTTCACACATTCTTGCTCTTATTGTGTACAATGTATTTCTGGTTCTGCTTGTTTCACTCAGCATCAGTTCGGGTAAATCTTTCCAGGACTTTCTAAAATCAGGTTGCTCATCATTTTTAGAACAATAATATTCCATTATCTTCATATACCACAGTTTGTTCAGCCATTCCCTCATTTTCCAATTCTTTGCTACCACAAAAATTCTTTGCTCATCATTTTGAGAATAATAATATTCCATTATCTTCATGTACTACAGTTTCTTCAGCCATTCCCCAATTGATGGACATCTCCTCATTTTCCAATTGTTTGCTACTACAAATACTACATATGGGCCATTTTCCCTCTTTTATGATTTCCTTGGGATACAAACCCAATATCAACACTGCTGGGTCAAAGAGTATGTAGATTTTTATAGCCCTTTGGGCATAGTTCCAGATTGCTCTCCAGAATGGTTGGATCATTTCACAACTCCATCAACAATACTAATGCATTTTTGATGGAATTGTGAAATGATCCAACCAAAGCAATTTGGAACTATGCCAAAAGAGCTATAAAACTGTGCACATTCTTTGATCCAGCTGTACTACTACTGGGTTTGTATCCCAAAACAATATCAAAAAAGAGGGGAAAGGATCCACATGTGCAAAAATGTTTAGAGCAGCTGTTTTTGTGGTGGCAAAGAATTGGAAAGTGAGTAGATGCCCTTCAGTTGGAGAATGGGTATATGTTATGCTCTATAAAAATGATGAACAAGCTGATTTTAGAAAAACCTGGAGAGATTTACATGAATCAATGCTTTGCAAAATAAAAAGAACCAGGAAAACATTGTACATAGCAACAGCAAGATTGTGTGCTGATCAGCTGTGATGGACTTGCTTCTTCTCAGAGGTTCAGTGATGCAAGGCAATCCTAATGAACTTTGGATGGAAAATGCTATCCAAATACACAGAGAGAACTATGGAAATGCAATGTAAACCAACACATGCTATGTTCACTTTTTTCCTTTTTCTTCTGTTTTTTTTCTCTCTTGGTTTTCTTCTTTTGTTCTATTTTTTTCTCTCCCAACATGATTTATAAGGAAATATGTTTAAAAAATGAATGTACACGTATAACCAGAAAACATGTTGTTTCTACATGAAATGGGGAAAAAATATTTTTTAAAGAAATGATGAGGGGGAAAACTGATGGAAAGTGAACTGAGCAGAACCAGAATATTGTACAAAGTGATAATATTTTAAGGATCATCAACTGTGAAAGATTTACCTACTCTGATCATGATGATTCAAGAAAATTCCAAAGTCTATCTATGGAGAAAAATATTATATATTTCCAGAGAGAGATCTGATAAATTCTGGGTGCAGATTGAAACATATCTCTTAACTTTCTTTATTTTTCTTGGTTGTTTTCTTTTGTAATGTGCCCAAAGTTTTACATGACTTTATATGGATAATTAATAGTTTATCTTCTTAATGGGAGAGGAAGAGACTAGAGGGAGTAAGAGAACTGGGAACTCATTTTTAAATGAATGCTAAAAGAAATAAAGTATCATTATTTTAAAAATCAAAACAATATAAAAGAACACTAAATCTTTTTTGGGGGGAAAGTTTTGCTTTGTTTTGTTTTGTCTGGGGGATCATAAAGGAGCTTTGTAATATGCTAACAACAATCCAGTCCTGTCTTCTGTTGAATTCTACACCCACTTCCTTGTCCATTCCTACTATCTGTCCAAATAAATATATTAAAAGATATGCTCCATAAATTGTTCATCTAGCTGCCTGTCACAATCTTATTAGTAGAAATTGTCATCCACTTGCTATTGCCTATGTAGATGGTTAAATCAAATTCCTTTGAATGATCATAGATCTCTCTAGACAGTTGCAGATATTTTTGGGATTCCCAGATTCCCTCAGTGTTCTCGGCCTACATCTTAAAGTCCTTCTCATATATAAGCAATTTCTGTTCCACTTAGTCTCTGTGCTAGATCTCCTCCTTCTCAGTGGCATGTACCTTTGGCAAATGGAAATGTCTGTTTTATGTCTCACCTAATGTTTATAATCTTTATCGTGTCTTTATATTCTGCTGTCTTGGGTCACAATCATCTTCCCATTGGTAACCTAAGGACTTCTAGGTCTTCCTTATGGCCCACTATATTGTATCTGGAGGATCACCAGGTCTTTCCATCTGACTTACTCTCTGGCTTGCTCTCCCTATTGGAATTAAAGCTCCTTGAGAGTAGCTGTTACCTCACCTTTCTAATATTATATCCAGTTCTCGGCACTTAGTAAGTGCTTAAAATACCTTTAGAATTGTCATTCAGTTTTGCTTATTAAGACTTAAGCAAAGCATGATGAAGAACTACAGTTTGTATTTGTACAAGTGATGGGGAGAAAAGGCCGATGTGAGATTGCCTAATCAATGAAGTCAGATTCAATTGAATGACTGCTTAAAAATGAGAAACTTAAAGAGTGCTTACTAATGACTCGGTGTCCAGTGGGAAGGAGATCCTGAGCGGAGAGTTCGGGACCCTAGGTAAGCTCACATTAGTATCATTAACTCAGATAAAAGCGTCTCTGGTACCTCTCAGCATACCTGCAGATGGTAACAAGCTGGAAAGGAGAGCTAACACAGTGGATGACAGAGTCTAGGATCCAAAAGGATGCTGACAGGCAAGAGCACCAGGCTGAGGGTAATAAGATGAAATTCAATGGGGATCAGTGTAAAGTCTTGCACTTGAGTACAAAAAAATCAATTTCATGAGTATAAGATGGGGAGGACCAGTTAGATGACAGTATGTTTGGAAAAGGTTTTCAGGGTTTAGAGGGCTCCCAGCTCAACAGAGCCAGCAATGTGATGTGGTAACTGAGAAGGGGAGAGAGAGAGAGAGAGAGAGAGAGAGAGAGAGAGAGACAGAGAGAGAGAGAGAGACAGAGAGAGACACACGCACAGAGAACAAAGGAGAACAGATAATTACTTTGATTGGTGATGAAAGGAGAAGAGAGCAGAGAAGAGGAAAGGAGAAGAGAGCAGAGGACAGGAGAGGACAGGAGAGAAAGACACAGACTCAGAGACGGAAACAGAGACAGAACACACAGGGATAAGTTCTTGATGCTGACCCAAGGAGCTCAGAGGAGAAAGTGCTGGACAGGAGGCCATACCCCTAAGCATGAATTCTGGTTCAGAGATTTATGCCTGTGGATGAAGGAATCTGCCTCTTTGCACCTCCACTTGCTCATCTCCAAGAGGATTTGAGGATCTTCTAGAATTAAATCTATCACCTCCTGACTCTTTGTTCTCTGTTTTCAGCCTGGATCAGATCCCTCCTGCCAAGCTCGGTAAGGACATCACTGAGGTGAGGTGACCATCCCAAGGAGAATGATTAGGATAAAGACAAACCAGATCTGTAGGAGAATTGGTGGGAAGACTTGGAACCCTGAGCCTGGGGAAGCGCTGCTCAAAGCAGGAGAGATTGAATCTTCCATCTCATCTCATTTCTCCCCCAGGGCGGGCCAGCATTGTCTGCCAGCCTGTTCCTCCCAATACCAGGCTGATAAATGGCTGCCTCTTCCCCAGAGGTCTCTTGTTTCCCTTCCCCTCATTATTCTTGTCATGGCAAACTCACGAGCCTTGTTTCTCAGACCACGGCGACGGCTTGTCCCGTGAGTGTGTGTATGTGTTTGTGTGGGAGTGTGCATGAGCATGGATCCCCATCACACTGACTTAATGCAGCAGGTAAAGCCAATGGGACATAACAAAAAAAAAAAAAAAGATTCATTCCCTGAGAGGTGTGTAATGCTCCAAGATAAATTAGATGACAAAAGATGACATCCTTGGGTTTTTAAGACAACACGCTCTTCCTTTCATAACCTAATTTCCTTCATCTGAAAGAGAAATGTATTTTTAGCCACCTCTCTGGGACCAAAGGCATTGATTTATGAAGATAAGGTGAAGGAATTCAGGAGTTTTCTGCTGACCTCCATCTGTCATTCCGGAGACATGTCTATTTTCAGGACCATAAAACAAATTGTCCTAATGTGGCAGATAATCACCTTGATCGGTCTCACATACAGGGAGAACAGGCTCCTGTTCTCACACTCAGCTGGCAGTCACTTTGGCACACTGATCAGTGGGCACACTACTAAGTCTCTGGGTCGGGCCCTCCTCCCTCAACTCCCCACTAGGATGCTGGACGTTTCCCAAAGGTTCCACCTCTCTTCCCTGTTCTGAACAGACCCTCCCTACCTCCTCTCCCAACCCCGGATGTCCCAGGCTCCTGTTTGTTCCAGGAGCCCCTGGCTACCTGAAGAGTGTTTTAGAGGAAAGGCTACTTTGTGCCAGGTATTCTCCCTGTATGTTCTTTCTTCCAGGCTCCTGCTCTATCTGGGTGAGCTGTCTTGTACACAGAAGGAATCCCCTGACTTTCTAAATCCAGCTCACAACCCATTGGACAGACCTAGACGGGGTATTGGTCATTGGGTTGGGGCATATTGGGTTGTGCTGGGAGCAGGGGTGGAGAGGAGCTCCAAAATAGTATATCCTGTGGGGTCCCAAGGGAGGGATGGTCCTGGGGGTGGGAAGTGGCGAGGATAGGCGGGAGTCAGGAAGGTATCCTTAGAGAGACAGCATCAACTTGGGAGTCCTTAAGGACTCAAAAATCAAGGGGAGTGGATGTGGTGTCTTCAAGTATACAGGATAGCACAGGGAGAAGATCTCATATGCTCAGGGACACCCACAATTGATCAGAGGCATCAAGTGGTTTAAAGAGAATTCTAGCCTTAGGCTTAGAATTGGTAGACTGTCTCAGACTGTAAAGAGCCTTGAATGACAGAAAAAAAAATTTCAATTACCTCATTTCTGTCCAATTTTTTTTGGGGGTCTGGAATGGTCTGCCATTTCCTTTTCTAACTGATTTTACAGATGAGGAAACTGAGGCAAATGGAGTCACACAGCTAGCATCTGAGGCCAGATTTGGACTCCAGGTCTGGCACGATTTCCACTGCAATACATCAGTGCCCATCAGAAAAATTTAACTAGCGCTTTACTCAGCTGGTGACAGAGAACCCCTGCATGTTTTTGAGGAAAGGGGCCATGGAAAGGTGAGCTTGGCAGTGGTGTGAGGGAAGGATTGGGGGAGGGTCTAGGACAGCTTTTGGGGGTTTCAAGATTCAGTTCATGTGTCCTTCTTCCAGAAGCCTTTCCTGTCTCCTCCTTCCCCACCCCCAGATTCCAGACAGCTCCTGGTCCCCTCTCTCCACAAAACCTTGGATTCTGTTTTCATACCCATCCATGCTGGTCAAGACTTCATTTCCTCCCTACCTCCCCCCATTCTCGGTTCAGAGGAAAGATCTTTCAATTCCCCCCTCACATCCCATCACAGTCCCAGAGGAACTCCGTGTCTGGAGCCAGTCACAGCGGAGCCCCGGGGTCACTTCAGGGCGCTGCTGCTTAAGATGCCCATGAAGATGCTGGAGACCATCTCGGAAAGGATGACCGGCATTCCAAGAGGCACTGAACTGCAGCAGCAGGGAAGGAACAGCTGAGGGCATAGAGATGTTTTCCTTGGAGCAGACAGGCAGAGTATGAAGGCTGTCATGATTTGAAGAGTTGTCACAGGAAAGATGGATTCGACATTTGTTATGACTCCAGAGGGCAGAGCCAGGAATAATGAATAAAACAAGACAGATGTATATTTTGGCTCAATATGAAGATGAACTTTTTAATAATTAGATCTCTCTGGCAAGAAAATAAGCTGTTTTCAAAGGTAGTGATTTCCCTGTCTACTGAAGTATTTCAGGGGGGAATTGGATGACCCTTAGTTAGAAATAATGTAGAGGGAATTCCCACATGGGGTAACTTTCTAATTGTGAAAGTCCAGGATTCCCTGAAAAGAACATATTTTACTATCAGTGCCCCCCAGGTCATTTGCTGGTTTCAGCCCAAGGCCCAGAGTCACCATCCTGAGAGTTAGCTTTTTGTAGAAGAGGTTCACCCTTCCTGCCATGCCCGCTGCCAACTGCTGAGATACTGCCAAGATAGAGGTCAACCCCCCAAACCTGGAAATGGCAGTCCCCCCAGAACCTCAGCCTTGCTTCCAGACCAGTCCCTCCCACCATTCTCAGAAAAGTAACCTCGCAGCTTCTTCTGCAGGTAATGATTCCCCCACCTCCTCGGGAGTCAGCTCTTAAGGACCAGGGACAGGGCTCTCTGCCCCACTAGCCCTGACATGGTCACATGGCTCAACAAGAGAAATGGATATGGCTTTATTAATGGAAATAGCCAGAAAACAGTGATTTTCCATCTGCTTTGTCCCTGAATCCTAAGAACTGGGAAGCCTTTCCATCTGTCCAGTAGCTGAACTCCCCTCTTCTTGGTGTCTTATGACATTTGAATGTGAGCATCTTAATGTGAGCATCTTTCTGTTTCTATTTGTGCCCTGGCCCCATGCTTAGTGGAGTGCTTGCTACATATTAAGCACTTAATACCTTTGTCATTCCTTCATTCCTTTATCCATCCATCCATTCACTTGCAGTGGCCAGAGGGCTTGCCAGCCTGTCTCAAGTCCAAGGTCTGTTATGTGGTCACTCTCACTGCTTGAACGTGGGTCTGCACACAGAAAAAGCTCAGTCAATATAAGCTGAAAAGTGAATGCAAGGTTGGGAGTTATCTTCCAAAGCAGCCTTTTGTTCCTTCATTCATTGATTGTGACTCCCCAGACAGTCGGTTCATCAAGGATCTGATGACCTCAGCCTTTGGGAGTGTTTTTTTTTTCTAATCACAATTTTACATCTTTGTCCCAAATCTCCAATAGCTCTAAGATCTCCCTGTTGTGGATATTCCCTCCCATGATGGATATGGCAATCCAGTTTAGAAAAAGGAAAATAACAAATGTTGGAGGGGCTGAGGGAAAACGAACATATTTTTGGATGATTGGTGGGCCTGTGGATGAGCACCACCTACCTGGAAAGCAATTTGGAATAATACACGATGTTTCTGAGCCGGATACACCAATGATAAACAATCCATTCGCATCTCTTCCTCCTGACTTCTCTTTCCCATGTCCTCCCTTGATAGTTTTGCTAGAAGGAATTTAACCAACATTTGGGGGACAACATTTGGACTGTGTTCCTGTCACTCCTTTCCGTGACCCACCAGCCTTCTTTTCTCCAATGTTTCTCTGAAAACATCCTTATTCCTGTTCTTCTTGATGAATAAATCCAGCATTTATTAAATGTCCCCATTGTGCTAGGGCCTGTCTTTAGCACTAACGGCATATAGTGAAATATAAAGTGAACCCTACCGTGCCCTCAGAGAACTTTGATTCCAATGAATGAGTCCATACAGATTTGTATGAGAATCTATAAGGTGATGTCTATTTCTTCACCTTATAGATTCTCATTTCACAAAGTGCCTCTCAGCAATTCATCAAACCCTTCAGGACTCCTTGGAAGACAATGCTTAATGACTCTCAGAGTAAAGATTGAGCCTTTTATGGAGAGAGACAGAGCCCATGTGAAGCAGCTAGCTGGAGGCCAGGCTGGGAAGAATTAGAAATGCCAAACAAAAGACCCTGCACTGAAGGACCACTGGACCCCATTGGGTGGGAAAGGAGGGTGACAGAATCATCCCAAAACCTTAAGAAAACCCCTTTGACTGCTAAGTATAGGATGGACTGATAGGGGAGGTTATTGCAGCAGTACAGGGGAGAGGGGGAGGATGAGGGGCTGATATAGCCTCTGGGATAAGAGAACAGGCATCCCAAAGTTGTTAACAAGATTTAGTGATTGACACTCACTATCTGGGATGAATGAGAACAAACGTTGAGGATGGTTTCCAGGTTGTGACTGTGAATGGCCAAGAAGGCAATAATTTCCTTAGTGCTGAAAAATGAAGCTTGGAGAAAGGGTGAAGTTTTGGGGAGGAGGGCTGGAAATTAATTATATTTTGGACCCATTGAGCTTAAGGCTCATTTGGAAATGGCCATCACCCAGAAGACTCTTGGGCACAAGACATCATGGGACAAAAAGCTTTCAAGGGAATTGAGGTGGATTGAGTTCATTCTCATACTCCCAGGCCTGAGGTGAGTCAAGACTGGCAGACCTAGACCAGTTTGAAGTATCTTTGCCCCGAGTCATTTGGTCTGGGACATAACTGGGCCTTTTGGGCAAGGAGTAGATAAAAGCATCTCTCTGACTTTGGCTACCATCAGGATGTGACTGGACATGGTGCTTTCTGGGTTATGTCCTCCAAAGCATCCTGAAAGGTTTGGATAAGTTGGTAAGAGACACTTTGTTGGATGAGAGCCTATAAGGTGATATTTTGCTCTATCAAATCCAATGCTTCTTGATAACCAGTGAACAATAATCTCAGTGTGGTCTTGTACCTCAGGGGATTTCCTTGAGGATTGATTTTACTCCCTCGTGGACTGCTTTTACCTGTTGTTCAGTCATTTCAGTCATGTCCAGCTTTCTGTGACCCCATTTGGAGTTTTCTTGGTGAGGAGACTGGAGCGGTTTGCCATTTCCTTCTCCGACTCATTTTACAGATGAGAAAAGTGAGAAAAAACAAGGGGAAGTGTCTGTCTTGGAGTCACACAGCCAGTAGGTGTCTGAAGCCAGATTTGTTGAGTTTTCTGACTCTAGGCCAGGTACTCTAACCACCTAGCTGCCCCTTCTTTTATCTAAAAGTCACTGAATATTTTTTTTATTTAACTATCAGGCTCTAAAGGGCTCATTGGACCAGATGTTGGCACATCTGGGACATCTGTCCATTGCCCTCTGGCTGACGTTCACTGCAAGGATCCATAACTCACCAGCTCACAACAACAGCCAAAGAATATTGGTATTGAAAGGATGAGCCTTGGCTTCTGTGAGAGGCATTGAAGGAGCTTCACAATGGACTGTAGCCCATTGTCTTCCCCCTGGTTAATCCAGAATCAGATGGCTTGTCCTCATGTATTTAATAC
Source organism: Sarcophilus harrisii (assembly GCF_902635505.1). Classification (NCBI taxonomy): domain Eukaryota; kingdom Metazoa; phylum Chordata; class Mammalia; order Dasyuromorphia; family Dasyuridae; genus Sarcophilus; species Sarcophilus harrisii. The sequence continues at coordinate 1,536,772 of NC_045427.1, read as the reverse complement.
ATAGATAATAGCTGTTCTTCATCCACTTGCACTTCTGGTGTGGATGGGCAGATCAACATGGGTGACCACAGACCCTTCCAGAAGACTCTGCTGTGTCTGGGGGCTCAATTCAGATACCCCAATGCTAGCCCAGACTGGGGGCTTCTGCAGGATTTCGGCACTGCCGTAAGCCCTCGTTTAGTCTGACTGCACCAGATTTCCTAACCATGGCAGCCTCCATCTCCTCATTTTTGCCTGACTCCCTGTTTGCTCTCAGAGGTGATTGAACATTGTAATTTTGGTTGTTGCTTCTTGCAGGGAGTCCCGAAGGGTTTTGATGAATTGGTGGAAGACATTTGCTGGATGGGAGCCTGTAGGATAATGTTCTGCTCTATCAAACCTGATGCTTCTTGATAATCAATGAACAATAATCACATTGGGATCCTATATTCTCTGCTTCCTTTAGTCATTTGTGAATGGGTGAAATCTACAGCCACATTATCTCTTCAGAGCATTCGAATATTTGGAAGAAATCGTTGGATTGCCTCCTCTAACAAGCCATGAATAACACACAGTCTGTGGTTTTCAGCATCTGCCCCCTGTTCCTTCTCCTGTAAAGCATCCTCTGCCTCCTGGGCCCGGGAGCTTTCCCTGCCTCCTGTGGGAGCATATCTCCCACTTCTTAATGGAAATCAATGCTAACACGTTTTCCTGACAGTGTCCTTGTATCCAGCTGCTTAGCAACCCCCTGCTCCCACTTGGTTCCAAACCACATCTGGCTGCAGACAGAGCCTGCCTTCTTGCCTAATTGAAAGGTGATGCTGGGCCAGCTTCAGAGAACCCCAGAGGTATGAAGGGTCTGCGGAGATGGGGACGGCAAGCTCTCTGTTCTCCCCCAATGCCTCATGTTGCCATTAATGTTGAGAATTTCAGCTTTTGGGTTGTAGAGAGAGCTATAAAGGACTCTAGAATTCTCACAGAAATGCACTTTCACGTGTCCAAGTGCCAGGGTGTTGTGGGACAGGGTTTGGGGGAGATGGGCTGGGCTCCTCTTTGTGGTCTCCTGAGAATCATCTTCTCAAGCAGGGACAGCTCACGTGAAGCCCCCAGACCCCTGAAATTTCTGAAGAAAGACAGAAAAAATTGGTGACTCGGAATGGGAACAAGTTCTTCCCTTTGCATTCTCACTTATTGGGGGTTTCCTTTGTTATCCAGGTATTTATTTTTGCCTTTGGAAATCCGGTTCTGAGAAGACTTCTTGATGTGCTTCCATGACAGCACAGGGTCTGAAGCCAAGGTTGCCTAATTAGACACAGTCTCTGAAGGAGAAGGGCCCCCAGACTAAAGTACAAACCAACGAGCTCAGCTCCCCCTCTGCTGAGAGAGTCACGTTAAGTGCCCGGCCCGCCATGGCCCCATGAGTCTGCTGGAGACAAGACCCGTGTTTTTGAGCAGACATGGGCTCACACAGAGGCAGTTGGCTGGCCAAAGGTTATCAGCCCTTTCCCCCTTTCTCCAGGGTGACTCAGCTGCTGTCCCAGGTCCTGGAGCACCTGTGGCCAGCCCGCCCCGTCATCCACAGGAGGAGATGCTGAGGTCAGTGAGCCACCAACCAGTGAGTTTACCTCGATCCCCGGTGCTCTGGCAGGTGCCCAGGGACCTGCCGCAGAGAGAACCGGCCGGAAGGAGAGCCCTTCCCAAAGCTTTCCTACATCAGGGGCAGCAGCTGGACTGTCCAGCACGCTGCCCTCTTGCCATCTCCAGCTCTGCTTGGAACTTGTGAGCACACCCCTCACTCACACTCAATGCAGCGTCCCCCCTTCTCGGCTTCCCCTGGTGTCCCTCCATCCTCTCCCCCCCCAACCCTTCCAGCTTCTATTTGTCTGGCACCTTCTCTAGTGGATTGGGATTCCTTGAAAGCAGAAGCTGTTACTTCAGTGTCTGGCACACGGAAGTGCTTAATATGTGTTTATGGAATCAAACTGAAGTAAAACTGGTTCAGCTCCTGGTGACCATGGGGCCTTGGCATCCTGACTGTTTCTAAGATATTTCCATGCTCCCCCTCCCCTCCCAGGCACTCGGTCTCCCCCAGAGCCAGACCCTCCCAGGAAAGTACAGTCTCTGCTGCAATGGCTCACAACGTTCCGAGCTCCTGGGCCGGGTGCACAAGAGGAGCCTCCGTCCAGCCTGTGTGGAAACCGGACGATCTCCCCTTTCAGTACAGCTGTGTCAGAGGGCTCCCCCTTACACTGTCCCTCTTTCAGGGAGCTGGGAAAGCAGTCCCGGCACACCTTCATATGGTGACCTCGGCTGGAGATTCTGGCCAGTCAGCTGGCTGTCCTCCCTCCACTTCTCCAGGGCCACCATCCTCCCTTTGGAACACACACACTTACACACACACACACACACACACACACACACACACACACACACTCACACACACACACTCCACACACACACTCACTCACACATGAGGAGCTGAAATTTCAGAGTCAAAAGGAGCCTGGCTCCACTCACATTATTGGAGAAAATTGTTGTTATTAAAACCTTGACACAGATTTTCCATGTTTCTTCTCTGCTGTGAGCATTTTCTATTCTGGTCTTTATAGCCACTAGAGAGGGGGAGGAGGGGAAGGAGGAGGGGAGGAAGAAGAGGAAGAGGAGGAAGAAAAGAAGGATGAAGAAGAGGAGAAAGTAGGGGGAGAGGAGGAGGGGGAGGAGGTTGAGGAAGACAAGCAAAAGGAGAAGGAAGAGAATGGAAGACACGGAGGAAGAGGAAGAGGAGAGGAGGGGGAGGAGAGAAGAAGAGGAAGAAGAAAAAGAAGAAAAAGTAGTAGAAAAGAAGGAGAAGGAAGAGAAAGGAGAAAGAGGAGGAAAAGGAGGATAAGGAGAAGGAGAGGAGGAGAGGAGGAGGGGAGAAGGAAGAGAAAGAGGAAGAAGAAGAGGAGAAAGTGAAGGAAGAAGAGGAGGAGGAGAGGAGGATCTCATGTCTCCCAAGAAGCTTCCATAAACACATTTCTCTTCTCCCATTGCTGTTTGCGCTGCTCTGCTGGAGGTGCACAAATGAGCCCTGGTAACAGTCCGCACAGACCAGGCCTTCCACAGCTCTATCCTAGGAAGGCGAGCATGGGAATTCCTAGCCTCACCCCCTCCCCACCTCCACTCTCTAGGGGGACTGCTTTATCATTTGGAAGCTGCTGGACCCGGACGGCTCACCAGAATGGCCATCCTTGCCTCTGTCTCATGTTAGCACTGGCTGGAGATCCTGACTCTAACCTGCTCAACCCTGGATGGTGGATTTCCAAGAAGCCATGGACCAGCCTTTTACTCTCCAGTAAGAGACAGGTATATATGAGTGGGATGACATTCATGGCTCCCTAGCCCAGCCCCTCTGGGCTTTGTCCCTCCCCAACATGTGTCGGGAGCCCGCTCGGTTAGATGTGCTTTTGCTTTCTTTAGCATCCCATGGTTCAGACCCGCTCTCTGCCCCCTCCCTGCAGCCGGCGTGAAGGTGGATGCTCCCTCCACTGGGAGGCGTTTCCTTTGCCTTTCTGGCTCTGTGGCAGATGGGAACTTTGCCTCCCTGGATTTCTCCTTAGACTCGTCAGCTCTGCCCTGACTCCAGGTGGACCACGCCCCGGCTGAGGTGGTAAAGTCTTGACTTTTCTCCAGAATCTGCTCCGGGTCCCAAATGAACACGGCTGGTCCATCCCTTTCAAACAGCTGCCATGTCTGACTCCAGGAAGGAAAAAGAGGAGGCAAGAGGACATTGGGGTCTCATATAAAGAATAAGGGGAAATGAGCAAGGGACACAAGGGACATTAGAGCCAGCTAACCCCCGGGGCCTTCCAGCCAGCTGCAGAGGAAGGAAGGAGCTGGGGCCTGGAGACACAGAGACCTGCAGCAAGTAGGTCTCTGCAGAGGGATGGAGCCCAGGCCTCAGACTCCCGGCCCCGTGGCCTCTGGGACTCCCGGCCTCATGGCCTTTCCACTGCCTCAAGGAGTGACAATCACAGAAGGGCACTGATATTGCAAAACAGCCAAAGTATTAATAAAGGAGTGTTTAGTGTTGAGTGTGTGTGTGTGTGTGTGTGTGTGTGCGTGCAAATGTGTGTGTCCCTTTTTGTGCATGTTTCTATGTGCACCTGCACGGGTAAGACCAGGCTGGAGTCAGAACTAATGAAATACAAATGGTTTCTTTTTGTTTTCATAAAGTGGAAAATTGTGTAAAGCGCAGCCAGGCAAGGACGTTGACAAGGCAGCCGTTCTTCTGTCCCCAGAAGGATTGGCTGCTTCATTGTCCCTGATGGGCAGAGAACTAAGGTCCCCTTCCCCCCTCCTACCTGTCCCCTCCTACACTCCCCCCTCCATTGTCCCTGATGGGCAGAGAACCTATTCCCCCCCATACCTCCCCATCCCGTCAGCCCTACATTATCTTTCATTGCCCTCCCCCCGTCCCCCCAATAAATCGGATTGGTGAGAAACCCCCCTCAGCCCTTCCATCCTGCCCCTTCCCACCCTATCCCAAAGAAGGTGGGGCCCCAGACCCTCCCTGGGCAGTGGCTGCCCCCTCGGTCAGAAGCAGTGACCGGCCCCTGCAAAGGACCCACTTAAGGCATCTTGGGGAGGTTGGCCCCACTGAAATGGTTCCTTAAATTCAATCTGAAAGCAGGCAGGAAACATCATTCCCGACTTTATTACTTTCAGAGTTCATAAAAGTGGTTTCCATCTGCAGCGATCAACCTGGGAAAATATTGCTCTAAGTGGATTTATTTTTTATTTCTCTGTTCTTTTCCCCTTTCTTCACATTTTAAAGGGACATGTCGGCTACAGCCGCTAACATATTGGAAGTATATTAAACCCGAACGGCGATGGCGGCCTCAGCCGCCCACTCTCCCCCACGCAGCCAGGACACGGAGGTGGAAACCAGTCAGTGCAAAGCCCACACAGGCTGGCACCTGCTGCCTCCACTCTCTGCACCAGCCCCCGAGGGTCCCTGGCCGCCCCCTCTCAGGGAACAGATGCTGGGGAGAACAGATGCCGAGCACCCCGATATCTGTGGGCTCCTGCCCCCTTTCCAGCCTTAATTCCCAGCCTCTCTCCTGTACAATCTCTTCAGTGCGGCCACACCAGCCAGTAACATCCTCTGAACTGAACCTCTGCCCCTTTCCCTGGCCAGTTGCCCGGCCATGCCTCCAGCCAGGTCCCCCTCCCCTCATCCACGCCTGAGAGGTCCCGCTCTCCCCCAGGCTCCATCAGGCTCTGAGACCCCCACAATGGGCCCTTCCAGCCGGCCCTCATTTCTCAGCCTTCCTCGAGTTATCCCGGATGTAGGTGGGGCCAAGTTGCTTCACGGCCCTCCCGCATGGGAGGAAAGTCCCTGGAGGAGAGGCTTCTGTTTGGTCTCCAGCCCCTCATCCTTCAGGGCCCTAAGATTTCTGTGTCAGGAGGCCCTTTCTGCTCAGCGGTGTGCTCCGGAAGAGCCGCCTGGCCCCATGGGGGTTAATCAGCATTGAAGGGCTCCCTTATTGGAGGCCACCCCATCCCCCTGGGGGACACGGGAGGTTTGCCCATGCCTTGCGCACTCGTGTCTTTGAATCCGATTTCCTCTAAAGCTAGAATGATCAGGAGCATGAGGATGCTAAGGGGGAGGGATGCTAAAACTGGATGGAAGTTTCTGAAAATCATGGCTGCAGAGGAAGCATTTCCCTCTCCTTCCCTGCAGGTTCCTGACAAGGGAACAGGCAAGAAGGCTCAGCTGGAAGAAGTCTGGAACCTCCTAAACCTGGAAAGCCAAGGATCCTCAGCCCTGGGGAGGGGAGACTGAGAAGTCGTGGCCTGTTTGTCTACGGTCTTGGGTTACCTGCGTGTCTTTTCTCTGGTGGCCGTGGGCTTGGTCTCCCGCCTGAGACAATGTCAGCCCCGAGGAGCTCTCCTTGCCCTCGCTCCAAGGATCTCCATGACATTGGCCACAATGGCTGGGACTGGGGCCGGGTGCCCATTGTTCTGCAGCCCGAGACCAGAGCGACTGGTGAGCGACAGGGCTGGAGGGTAGGGCTGGGGAAAGGCCTCAGTGTTGGGGCAGATGGAATAAAAGCCACGAGGAGAGAGCACCCAGGCTTCCGGACTTGCCTGTTCCCATGCAGTCCTGGAGAGAGGAAAATAGGAGACTTTGTGCATTCGCTCCTTTACAGCCACGATGCTGAGAAGTGATGAGAAGGCCCGGCTCCCCTTCCTGCACTCCCCTGAAGAAACTATGGGGAAGGTGGGCTAGAAACCCACGCAGCCAGTTCTGGAGATTGGGGAGGACCAGATGGAATGAATAAATGAATAGATGATGGATGGATGGATGGATGGATGAATTAAGAAGCAGCTAAGTGCTTACTACAGATGAAATTTAGCAGATGAATGGGGGAGACAATTTTATAGATGAGCGCTTGAGTTATTTCCTTTCATTTTGTGTTATGTAAAATACACTATGACTACTGTAGGATACATTTCTAAATATTTGATTGTATGTGCATTTACTGGGGGGTAGACAGAAACCTTTGGGTGAAATCAAGAGAGATGGCCTAGGGTCCGTGAGTCGTATACAGCCTTAGTTTAAGGATTTAAAGTTTTGGTTCTATTCCATTTTGTCCCCTAGACTAATTTCAGACCAGTCAGAGTCTCAGCTAACTTTGGTCTTGGTAGTGGAAGGAGCAGTCTGGGCAACTACAGACGGAGTGCCTTCTGGTGGCCAGTGTGAATATTGTAGCTTTTGAAAAAAGCCTTCTCTCTCATCTGCCACAAAGCCTGAGGGGCTTCATCTCCCAGATTCCTTCCTTCCTTCATTCATTCATTTATTTAGAGTTTTTCTGGACTAAGTGAAAGAGATTCTTTGCCTCAATTGCTACCGAGGCTTAATCACTGAATGGGCAAACTGAGCCCTCCAGAGCCATCACTAGTCATCTTGATCTATATTTTGCCGCCAGACCCAGACAGCTTTAGCGGGGAAACTGAGGCAGGTGACCTTGCACAACCCTCCCTCACTTGAATCCAATTCACTTATATGTCATGGCATCCCCTCCCTGATGTCACGGTTCTCTTCAAAAAGAAGGACAAACAATAACAACAGCCAGAGAGCACCTGAAGGAGCCATCAGGCAGAGAAAGCCCTTGGTGGAAACACTAATCTGGCACTCCCTTGCTGGATAAGTCACACAGTGACATCCTGGCTTTCTATAGTCTTAGGAAAGAAGCCCTTAAGAAGTGGGCTGTTAGATGATTTCAGAGAGGCCTGGGGAGACTTACATGAGCTGATGCTGAGGGAAATGAGAAGGACCAGGAGATCATTAGATACTTCAACAACAATACTATATGATGATCAATTCTGATCGACGTGGCTGTTTTTGACAATGAGATGATTCAGACCAGTTCCAATGGTCTAGTGATGAAGAGAGCCATCTGCGCCCAGAGGGAGGACCCTGAGAACTGAGCGGGGATCACAACATAGCATTTTTACACTTTTGTTGTTGTTTGCTTGCATTTTGTTTTCTTTCTCATTTTTTCTGGTTTGATTTTATTTTTTTCTTGTGCAGCAAGATAATTGTACAACTATGGAGGCATATGTTGGATTTAATATATATTTCTACCATGTTTAACATATATTGGACTAGGGGAGGAGGTAGAGGAAGGGGGGAAATTGGACCACAAAGTTTTGCAAGAGTTGTTGAAGAAATAAAATGAAAGAAGTGGGCTGCTTGCATTGCTCCAGTGTCACAAGCATCATCATCACATGAACCAAAAACTGAGCTTCTTCACAAATATAACTTTTGAAAGCAAATGTGTATAAAGGAAATACGAAGACTTTTTTCCCTCTTTCTACCTCACCTATTTTTCTTCTTTCTGTAGGAAGGTGACATTTTTAAAAATGCAAATTATTTTCAATGCATTTTTAAAAATCACTTTCTTTTGGAACAAGCAGAAATCTTCCTTGTCCTCACGATTGCTCTTTTGAGGATTGGTTCATACCAAGAACTTTAGCAGCTGCTCCCCGAGTCTGCCCCAAAACCCGGATCTCTTGAGAGCTCGGAAAGGCAAAGGTCTCACTGGAGGGGTGTCTGTGGCTGCTCCTGAGCAGGGCTCCCTTAGAGCTGCTGCTGCCTGGCTCAGACCAGACCCTCTGGCCCCAGAGGCCAGCCTCCTCTGGAAGAGAAGGAGTCAGTTCTTTCTTGTACAGTCTATTGGCTCGCCCACAGCTTGATAAATGGCCCCAGCTCCCTGCAACTGCTCTTGAGGATATAACTCGCGCCTGGACGCTGCTGAGCCGACTCCTTGCCCTTTGTGGTCCATTCTCACAAAGCTAAAGAGATGTTCCCAGGGCTGTCATGGATCAATTGGGTCAGCGATAGATCAGATCTCCACAGTGGAACAACAGGCGTAAATCAGTGCCAGTGTTTGTCCGCACACCAGCGCTTTGTCATCCCCGTGATGATCCCTTTACACTCTACTTTGCACTGAGATGCATAAACCAATTTCGGAAGACACCATGAAATACTGCTGCTTCCCAGCACAGTAATCTTTAACCTCATGCAGACAGCCGCTCGAGCAGGATTTGCATCAGAGGTTATCGTGGAGAGACTCCAAATCCCAGGGCTTGGGCGCTAAAAACGTCCGGGAGGCGTTTGAGTGGCAAAAATCTCAGTCCTGGACGAGAGGATTGTGTCTGAGGCAGCGAGCAGGGAGCAAGATGGGGCCCGCCCTGGCTGAGGGACAGCTCACAACATGCAGGCTCTGGGAGAGCCGGCCCAACAAACTTCTTCCTGCGGTCTCACTGTATGTCAGAGGGAGGAGGGAAGATAGAGGAGAGAAGAGGAGGAGGAGGGGGAGGAGGAGGAGGAGGAGGAGGAGGAGGAGGGAGGAGGAAGAGAGAGAGTGAGACAGAGAGAGAAAGACAGAGAAAGAGAGAGAGAGAGAGAGAGAGAGAGAGAGAGAGAGAGAGAGAGAGAGAGAGAAGAAAGAAGAGGAAGAGGAAGAAGAACAGAGAGGAGAGATGCTTTGGGTACTAGTGGCTAGAAAGAATTCAGGAAGGTCAAAATTGTAGCAAGAAGACTAGCTGACGAGGAGCGAAGTTTTGAGAAAGCTTAAAGGTGCTTCTTGTCCCAAAGGATCTCCAAAGCCTCAGACCACAGCTGTACCATCAGTGACACCCAGTAATGATCCCTTATGGTAAAGGGCCCAGATGGCCTGTTCAGGGACAAGCAGACAACACAGGACAAGGATCGGTGGGTTTCTGGGACCCAGTAATTGCATCCAGGACCCAGGTCACTGGGCTGCATGGAATCAAAGTGTAAATCTCTTCATCTTCCCCCCACCTGTGCTCCAGAATCCTCTGAAATGACCCAGATAGCTCTTCACCTCGAAAGATCACTCCAGCCCTAGAATTCAGAATGCCCCATGTCGGCTCCCCTTCCAATGAGACATCTCCTCATAGAGCCTCCATTTCTCAAGCTTCCCAACCAGGCCATCTCTTCCTTTTTCTCCTGGTGACAGTCTACACTCCTCCATCTTGTTCTTCCTTTTATGGGAACCTTCCTTCCCCTAAATCTTCTTTTAATTTCCTTATCTTCCCCCATTAGAATGTAAGCTCCTTCACTAATACACTGCTGGTGGAACTGTGAACAAATCTGGAGAGCAATCTAGAACTATGCTCAAAAAGTTATCAAATTGTGCATCCCCTTTGACCCAGTAGTGCTACTACTGGGCTTATACCCCAGAGAGATACTAAAGAAGGGAAAGGGACCTGTATGTGCCAAAATGTTTGTGGCAGCCCTCTTTGTAGTGGCCAGAAACTGGAAACTGAGTGGATGCCCATCAGTTGGAGAAAGGCTGAATAAATTGTGGTATATGAATATTATGGAATATTATTGTTCTGTAAGAAATGACCAACAGGAGGATTTCAGAAAGGCCTGGAGAGACTTACACGAACTGATGCTAAGTGAAACGAGCAGAACCAGGGGACGTGGCCATCCCCAGCAAGGAGATGTTTGATGCCAGTTCCAATGATCTTGTGATGAAGAGAACCATCTGCAGCCAGAGAGAGACTGTGGGGACTAAGTGTGGATCACAGTATAATCTCCCTCTTTCTGTTGTTATTCACTTGTATTTTGTTTTCTTTCTCATTTTCTTTCCTTTTTGATCCAATTTTTTTTTCTGCAACAAGAGAATTGCACAAATGTGTTTCCACATATTGGATTTAACAGATATTGACCGTGTATGACGTATATTGGGCTGCTTGCCACCTGGGGAGGGGAGGGGGATGAGGGAAGGGGGAGATCTGGAACATAAGGCTATGCAAGGGTCAATGCTGGATGCCTCCAAACGTGCCCCAAAGCAGCCACGTGACCCTGGGGAATGGGGGGCAGGGGCAGGACCAGGGGCTCTGGGAACATCAGAGGGAGACAGGCCCCCAGTCTCACGGTGAAATGAGGGGGGGCGAGCTGACCCATGGCCTCTGACCGGCCCCGGTGACAGGGGTCCCCTGCCCCAGGATCCTCGACAACTCCCTTGTGTCCTTCCCAGAGTAAGACAGAGACCCATGGCCTTGGAGTCCCTTCCAGAGCCGCCAGCAAATATAATGTTTGTATTAATCAACTAATTGATGGAATAAATAATGCATCAAAAATCCAGATCATCCAAAGCGGTAACTTTTGCAAAGTATTTCACATAGTACTTAGTCCTGGCCATAATAGGGGCTTAATAAATGATTGTCATTCCCCCCCCCACCTGCTCCTCTCACCCAGAATCACTCAGGTAGGAGGCTGGTACCACAGGATTAGAACTCAGATCTTCCTTTGCAGCCTGGCTACTCTTAAATGAACCCTAATATTGGGGGGAGGAGCTCACCTGGCCTGGGCGTGCCCCGATTTCCTCATCTGTAAAATGGGAATAACAATGTGCACACACGTGGGTACGTATGTGCATGTGCGGGCACTGTGTGAGCACATGCGTGTGTGAGCATGAGTGTGCCGGGCACTGTGCACATGTGTGTTTGTGTGGCTGCATGGGCTGTGGACGTGTACGTGGGTTATGGTACCGTGGGACCCCGTGTGCAGGCAGGGAGCTGCATGTGGTGGGCATCCGTGCGTCGCTGGGCTCTGTGTGTGTGTGTGTGAAGGGGTGATGGCCTCAGCCTCCTGCTCTCCCAGAGGCTGCTGGGAATTCACTCCTGTAGGATTCTCATGGCGAGGGCTGGGGTTGGGGGGGGGGGGGCTCGGGGCTGGCTGAGGCGGCGGCAGCGCCCCCTTCTTGGGGACCATCCCCTGGAGCTTACCAGGGGCTGCTCCAGAGTGGGCTCAGCTCATCTGTTCCGTGTCAGAGAAGCCCCTGGGCCTCCTGGGGAAGAACATCGGAGCCGCTGAGCCCGTGGTAAGTGCCGGGCTCAGCCAGTTGTGAAATTGGTCATCGTGGAAGCCGGGGAGCCCCAAGGATCCCCTCATACAAGGGGCTGATGCTGCCGGGAGAGCTCTGATACCTCCTGCCCCAACCGGCCGCAATCCTGAACCTGCCCACAGAGCTTTGGGAACAGAGACCCCGCATGGGGAGAAGTGGGATGGGGCAGAGGGACAGAGGGACACAGGGACATAGGGGGACAGAGGGACGGGGACGGAGGGACAGAGGGACAGAGGGGAGAGGGTGAGCAAGAAGGCCCCCTTCCCAGGGGCTGCAGGGCAGCCAGGGTGGGCTGTGGGCGCAGGCTGAGGGGGGGCTCCTCCCTTCTGCAGGCCCGGCTGCAGGGAGACATTCTCCTTTGCCATCTGGTGACAGTAAATGAGAGCACTTCTGTGCCTGCTGAGCCCGCTCCTCTCCAGTAGAGCCCCACCAGCAGTGGGGCTGCCAGGATGGGCTGATGGCAAGATGGAGGCAGCCACCAAGTGGTGCCAAGTGCTGCGGCGAGTGAAACGGGAGCAGGGTCAGTGCCCACCAAAAGCATTCCTGCCCAGAGGGCTGGGCGTGAGCGCAAGGGACAGGGTTCAGGGGCCCTGCTGTCTGGGCGCAAGGCTGTAAAATGGCATTGTTATCCTGAATTATTCTAACAGTATCATTGCTGCCCTTATTGTTCCCGCCACCTGGCTGGGCAGATGCCCTGGCCTGGGACACAAGCCCAGCAGCAAATCCAACCAAGTAGCTGGAAGCCTCTTGCCTCAGGCCTCCCCCACCTCTGGGCCAAAGCGTCCTCTCCTCACCTCAGCCTTGAGGGATTCCCCAACCCCCAACTGCCTTCAAAGCCCGGCCCAGGCTCCCCTGACTGTCACAAGCCCTCCTTGAGCCTCTCCCCTCAACTCTCTCAAACACTTGGGAACTGACATTAATTGCTCTGAGCCACCCCTTTTCCCTTTGGGTTTTCATGGACATGCTTTCTCTTGGTTCCTGGCTGACCACTCTGCCATCTCCTTTGGCAAATCTTCCATCTCAGTCCTGGAACTGTGTGGGCATACCCAAAGTTCTTCCCAGGGGACACCTTTCCTTCTTTCCTTCCTTCCTTCCTTCTTTCCTTCCTTCCTTCCTTCCTTCCCTCCTCCCTTCCCTCCTCCCTTCCTTCCCTCCTTCCTCCCTTCCCTCCTCCCTTCCTTCCCTCCTTCCTCCCTTCGCTCCTTCCTTCCTTCCTTTCCTCCTTCCTTCTTTTCCTCCTTCCTTCCTTCCCTCCTTCCTCCCTTCCCTCCTTCCTTCTCTCCTTCCTCCCTTCCCTCCTCCCTTCCCTTGCCTCCTCCCTTCTCTCCTTCCTCTTTCCTTCCCTCCTTCCCTTTCTTCTTCCCTCCCCTTCCTCCCTCCCTCCCTCCCTTCCTCCCTTCCTCCCTTCCTCCCTTCCTTCCTTCCTCCCTTCCTTCCTTCCTTCCTTCCTCCCTCCCTCCCTTCCTTCCTCTTCCTTCCTTCCTTCCTTCCTTCTTTCCTTCCTTCTTTCTTTCTCTTCCTTCCCCCATCCCTGGTTCTCTTCTCTGTGTCTGTCTATCTGTCTATCTCTCTGTCTCTCTTTTTCTGTCATCCATTAGCTTTTCAGAAAAGCCTGGAAAGACTGACACGAACTGGTGCTGAGTGAAATGAGCAGAACCAGGAGAACATTGTACATGGCAAGAGCAAGATTACGGTTTGATCAATTCTGATGAACTTGGCTTTTCTCAGCAATGGGGTGATTCAGACGTGGGATGGAAAATGCCATCTGTATGCAGAGAGAACTATGGAGACTGAATGTGGAACCCAGTATTTCCACTTTTGTGTTTATTTGTTTTTTCTCATTTGTTTTCCCCCTCTTTTGGTCTGATTTTTCTTGCACGGCATGACAAATATGGAAATATGGGTAAAATATTACGTATATTTAACCATAAAAATTCCAGCAGGTCCCAGGGGTTCACTTCATATCTCAGTACCAATGACTCCCAGGTCAGTCTCCAGCCCAGTCTCTCCTGAGCTTTATTTCAGTGTAACAAAATGTCTATTGGATATTTCCAACAGGATGTCACATAGGGATCTCCAACTTTATTAATCTTTCTCCAAAAACTGTCCCTGTTGTTGTCCTCCCCGTGGGAATGAGAACTAGCTCCTTGAACACTGTTTTTTCCTTGCACCCTGTGCTTTCAACAGTGCCAGGAACATGGAAAAGACCCACAGTATGATCATTGTTGTTTGTCCTTTCTTCTTGAAGAGAACCATGAGAGAGGTGAGATGGAGAAATACAGGTAAGTAGAATTTGAGGGAGGGATGGAGGGCTGTGCAAGGTCACCTATCTCCCTTTCCCCTCCAGAACCATCCTGGGCCAGGTAGAGATCAGGATGACTGGAGATGACACTGGATGAAATGGGAGACCTTGGCCTTTTTAATAGGGTCTTCACCATGTCTCAGTGACTAAAGCTAGAGTGCAATTGAGGCAATTAATCTTCTCTTTCACCTAGTCTAAAAAATGCAGTTAAATAAAGTAATAAATGAAAAGCTTTTTCTGGTTCTTAGAAGCCTGATCTGGTTGTTAAATGCTTCACGGTGGCTCCTACTTTTTGGTGTGAGCAAGGGGAGCCCTTCATGGGACCCTAAAACCTTTGGAGGTGGAGACAGGTGGACACTTCTGAGGGCAATGACAGAAGTCCAGAAATACCAAGGGGGAAGGAGTTGGCCAGGGCCCCGTTGTGGACAGAGCAGCAGGAAGGAGCCAGAGGAACCATTCCTCTGAGAGCTTCCTGTCTTATCTAATTATTTTCTTTAACTATTCCCTAAGTTCAAATGAACTTATTTACTTTAGTGCTATTAATATTCCCTAAAATGTTATTTCCCTGGACAAAGCCCCTGTTACTCCCCTTGGTTTTGGTTCTGATAGCTTGTTCACTAACATAGGGAGATGGGATGTGATGGGACTTCCTTGAGTCCATGGGAGCAAGGTCAGATTCCCTAAATATGGAAGCAAGCTGACTCCCCTCTTAGCTCTTTGATTTCTTTTTTTTTTCTTTTTTTTTAATTATAACTTTTTATTGACAGAACCCATGCCTGGGTAATTTTTTACAACATTTTCCCTTGCACTCACTTCTGTTCTGACTTTTCCCCTCCCTCCTTCCACCCTCTCCCCCAGGTGGCAAGCAGTCCTATATATGTTAGATATGTCGCAGTATATCCTAGATACAATCTATGTGTGCAGAACCGAACAATTCTCTTGTTGCACAGGAGGAATTGGATTCAGAAGGTAAAAATAACCCGGGAAGAAAAACAAAAATGCAAACAGTTTACATTCATTTCCCAGTGTTCTTTCTTTGGGTGTAGCTGCTTCTGTCCATCATTGATCAATTGAAACTGAGTTAGATCTTGTCTTTGTCAAGGAAATCCACGTCCATCAGATTACATCCTCATACAGTGTCGTTGTTGACGTATATAATGATCTCCTGGTTCTGCTCATTTCACTCAGCATCAGTTCATGTAAGTCTCGCCAATCCTCTCTATTCCTCCTGCTGGTCATTTCTTATAGAACAGTAATATTCCATAATATTCATATAATACAATTTACCCAGCCATTCTCCCATTGATGGGCATCCACTCAGTTTCCAGTTTCTGGCCACTACAAACAGGGCTGCCACAAACATTTTGGCCCATACAGGTCCCTTTCCCTTCTTTAGTATCTCTTTGGGGTATGAGCCCAATAGAAACACTGCTGGGTCAAAGGGTATGCACAGTTTGATAACTTTTTGGGCATAATTCCAGATTGCTCTGCAAAATGGTTGGATTCGTTCACAACTCCACCAACAATGCATCAGTGTCCCAGTTTTCCCGCATCCCCTCCAACATTCATCTGATTTCTTTTTTTCTCTGATTTCTTTTTCTCTTTTTTGCTGGATCCAAATCTCAGTCCTGCTCACTGACTGTGGTGTCCCCCAGGGCTCTCACTTGGATCTTCTTCTCTTCTCCCTGCATATTATACCACCAGGTGCTCCCAGGAGGATCCTCCCAAGGATCCAATTATTACATCTTTGCGAATGACTTTCAGATCTGCTCGTCCAGCTCCACTCATCTCTCAAGTTCCTGTCTCGGACCCCATAGACATCTTACACCCCTTGTGTCCCAAACTTAAGTGATGACCCTTCCTCTGAATGCTCCCCCTCCTACATTCCCTCTGACTGTGGAGGCAAACTCTCCCCATGGCTGCTCTGTGGACACGGCACCATTTTCTGCCTCTGAGCAGGTTCTGTGGCCATTCCCTGAGCCCGAAGCTCCCTCCTTTATGTGCACCTGTTACCTTCATTTCTGTCTCAGCTAAAAGTTCTCTTTTATCTCAGATCTCTTGATCTCCTCTGTTCTTTCTGGAGCTGAAAACCAGCTGGTTTTCATATTGTTAGTGAGCTCCTGGAGGGCAGATTTTGACTTGTTTTTGTCTTGATTTGCCTAAGATTGTGAGGAGATGTGCTCAAATAAAGTCATCAGCCTAGGACCTGCCACAGAAAGAACATTAATTGAGGGTCTCTGTGAGGGTCTAGACAAACCAGTGACACTTAGGACCTCGGCTTCCTTAGTTGTAAAAATGAAAGAGATGGGCCAGAAGAACTTTGATCTCCCAGAAAGCAGACACCTTCGAGGACTGCCCACTTTCTCCTGCCTTCTTTGGCTCCCCATCATCTGCCCCCGAGAATGCTCACATTCCTTCAAAGGGATTCCAAGCATCCCTCACTGTGTGAGACCCCTCCCTAGCCTCCTCAGTAAGTCCATTGTATTTTCCTGGTTTCTATTTTGTCTTGACTTCTCAGAGTAGATGATCTATTTTTTGAATCTAAAGATTATTCCATTCTTGTCTTTTCCCCCGGTTGTTTTTTGTCCTTCATTTTCCTTTTTCTTTTTTTTTAATTTTCAATAGGATTTTCTTTTCCAAATACATGTAAAGAGAGTTTAAAATATTCAATTTTGTAAGACTTTGTGTTTCAATTTTTTCCCTCCTCCCTTGCCTCTCTCCTCCCCAAGACAGTAAGCAATCTGATATAGGTTAAATATGTGCTAGTCTTTTAAATATATTTCCATTTTGTCATATTGTGCAAGAAAAATCAGACCAAAAGGGGAAAAACCATGAAAAAGAAAAAAAAAAGTGAAAATACTATTCTTTGATCCATATTCAGTCTCCATAGTTCTCTCTCTGGATGTGTATGACTCTCTCTACCACAAGTCTATTGGAATTGCTTTGAATCACCTCATTGTTGACAAGAGCCACGTCCATCAGAGTTGAACATCTTGCTATCACCATGTACAACGTTCTCTTGGCTTCACTCGCTTCATTTAGAATCAGTTCATGTAAGTCTTTTCAGATCTTTCTGAAATCATTCTGCTGATTATGGAACAATAATATTCTATAACATTCATGTATCATCACTTATTCAGTCATTCCCCCACTGATGGGCGTCCCCCCAGTTTCCAGGTCCCTGCCACTAGGGCTGCCACAAACATGTGGGCACATGTGGGTCCTTTTCCCTTTTTTATGATTTCCCTGGGGTAGAGACCCAGTAGTTGTCCTTCATTTTCAAAGAAGAAGCATAATTTCATGGGTGATGTCATGCCTTGTGCATGCATTGGATTCAAATGAGGCAGAATTGTTCTGAGTGATCATCGTCACTCTGTCTTCCAGAGGCAGGACAAAAGCCAGGATGGCCAGTGACGGCCCAGGAGCCGGTGGATGGCCTTGATGTCTAAGCAAGCTGTGAGTGCTCCCCAGTGGCTGCTTCAGCCTTTCATGGCCAGTGGAACAAACTGTCCTCCTCCACCCCTTCTGCTGGGGGAAGTCTTTACGTGTCAGGGGAACATCCCCTTAACTCACTCATGGTGAGTCACTGGGGAAAGAAAATGCCCTCCTCCATTTTAGTGACACCTTAACTAGGTAAGAACAGCTCTCATTTATTTATTCAATCAATCAATCATAGGCTTTATGTTGTGTGAAAAATCCTTCAAAGGGCAGGGACTGTGAAAAGAACGGCTGGAGAAAAAGGCCAGGATGAAGTATTCCTTGCTTTGGGCGGGAAGCCCCCCAGTGGGGGTTCAAGTCCGTGTTGTTTAGGATTTGTCAGCGACTCCTCAGGGAGTCCCTAGATTTCCAAAGGAGATATTTAGCCAGCGTTTGAGACCCGGACTCATCTGTCAGAGTGGAGGTCTGACTGAAGGCCCGCTTCGGTTTTGTGAGTTGTATTAGTCCAGTGGCTGGCGCAGAGTAGGCATTTAATAAGAGCTTGTTGATTGATTGGACTCTAATTTATGGCCTTCCACACTTCCTCGTTCCTAAGGAAATACTCCCCCACCAGTGGAACATGCCTCCCACGGCTCTGCATGAGCAAAGCGGTGGGAGGGAGGGGGCTGACTTCCCTCCCACGGAAAGCCCACATGAGTGAGCACTCGCCTTATTAAAAGGATCACCTGCTCCTTGGCATGGGGATAATTTAATTAGAAGGTCTCTGGGTTCTTTGAAGTTCTCTTCAAAATAAAAACAAACCACCCCGAACGACCAAATCTGCCTGTTCCTGCCCCAGCCCAGTGAGCCTGCTGGGCTTCATGAATAATCTCTCACTTATACATATGTAGTAAAATATTAAGAATACAGAGTGTATAAAATTTTAATGCACACACAAAAAATCTTTACAGCCTTCTCACTCACTAAGTGGTCCCCTATTAAAACAAAATAAATCTCCATCGGAGGGGGTAGGGACAGATGTGCTGCCTGCCCCGTTTGCAAGATCCCCAAAGGCTCCATCTTCCTCCATGGTATAAGATGCAATAAAACACAATCATCTCAAGGGAAAAAATATAAATTAAAGCACTTGCATGGAGGTTACCTTCTGGGTGCTTAAAAACCCTGTGATTTCCCCTGATCAATAACTGGCAGTTCCATTAGGTTTTATGGGGCTAAATATAGATTTTTCCCAATTGACATTAATAAGTATGGCCTATCAGGATCCTATAAAATGTGGACTGATCCTTATTCCTGTTGTAAAGCTTCATCCCTTCTGAACTGTATATAACTCACACAGATTGGAGTGGAGGCTGGGTCAAGAAAGGCAGAAGCTGGAGCCTTTTCTGGCCCAGATACCCAGCCCAACCCTTCTCAGCCCATCCTACCAAGACCAGAGTGATGGCAAAGGCAATGGCCAGATGGAGGGGGAGAAGGGATCGAGACTGCTATCTGGGGACGGTCGGGGTATGGGTGGCTGACCCATCAGAATGGCAAAATCTCATAAGGAGCTGGAGGCTGAGCCAAAGCCTTCCTTCCATGGGCACTGAATTAGGGCACTGAATTCCCTGAGTAGGAATGAGACTTGTCTAATGTCACCAAACAAAGAGGCTTTTGTTTTACCTGGATCTAAGATCTGCTCTTCTAGACTTCCTGGCTTGGTTTGCCTTTCCAGGCCCTTGAGCTTCCTTAATAAATAGTAAAATCCACATTCCTAATGTCCATGGGAGTTTAAGTGGACATTACATTCATATTTTTAAGGACTTATATTTATGTCTCTGGGACATTCTCTCCAGTGATATGACCCCTCCACACCTTAAATGTGACGCGGATACTTTGGAAGGAGAGTGAAATCCTGTTCCTCCATTTTCTTCCTCTTTAAGTTTGAACAAGTCCCTTTCTTGCTCTAGAGAATGGCCCCATTCTCCTTCGTCTCCAAATCTGGGTTCGTTAGACAACGCTGGCACCCCAGCCTTGCCACTGGCTATGTTGCCATTAATAGGTAACTTCATCTTGTTAAACTGTCTCTGTTTCCACTTTTGAAAAATGAGAAAAACGCACTGATTGGTCCTTCCGGTCCAGATCCATGACCTTGTGCTCCCATACTTTTCAGGCTTCACTACAGCTAATCCCATAGTAGGAGGCATTTGCCCATGCTGAGCCAGGCCACTCCTCTGGGGCAGATCCAGACCATTGCCAGGCCTGCATTCAGGGGCTTTCCATTGGAGGAGGCCCTCCTGGCCCTTTCATTTCACTCACATAGCCAAGAAGAGCCTCACACCCATTCCACACACCACACCATGACCCAGCAGCACAGGGTGATGAAGGGGGAACACTTGGGTAAGTCTGAATAATAAACAGGATGCTCTGGGGATTAGATTGTAATGGAGCTCAGTGGAGCACTGCCCTAGAGATGCCTGGCAAGTGCCCCTCCCCTAGACTTGGCTCGAAGACTTACATAAAGAAGCCACCATCTTTAATCAGGACAGTTTAGCCGTTTTTGATAAAGTTTGTCATGTTATTCTTATGGAGAATATGGAGCTCCACAAGTTCCCCAATGACACAATTAGGGGGGATTTGGCCAGACTCAAAGACCTGACATCCTGTGTGTTGGGAGGTCTCTAGTAGGATGTCCTGGGGATCACTTCTTGGCTTCTGGGAGGGAGTGCCCTAGGAATCAAGGCTTGGCTCCTGGGAGGTCTCCAGTAGAGGACTCCTGGCATCAGAGCTTGACCCTGTGCTGTTTATCATTTTGATCAGTGACTTGGATAAAGGTACATTTATCAGGTTTTCAGAAGGCACTGTGTTAGGAGGGAAAGCTAACATAATGGATGACATTAGGATCCAAAGGAATCTTGCCAAGCTAGAGGATCAGAATGAACCTAATAAGATCGAACTCAATATAAATGTGACTGACTAGATGAATGAATGCACAAATGAATAAAATACATTTATCAAGAACTATGTGCCAGGTACTGTACTAGTTCTCCTGGTATCAGAGCAAAAGCAGAGGCAGTTCTTAAGCTCAAGTAGAAGGATAATCCATGTGGGAAATTGTGAGTCTGAGTTTGGGGGTGGTTAGAGGCAGTGAGCTTATTCAGAAGATTGGCAATTGACATCCTCTGACCAGATTTCATGGTATTATTGATTTAATAACTATGCTCAGGACAAGTGGGGGAAAGTCAGGATGGGTGGGGGTGAAGCGGGTCTAGACTTATTACTTTTTGCCTTCACTTAGTCAAAAAGTGAGTTATTTAAATACATCTAGTGATACGTCCCCTGGGGCAGCTCAATTTCTTTTTGCACAGCTCTCAATATTAATAAGTTATGCCTTCCATCGGCATTTTCAGACTAGAAGATGATGCTAGCAGGGTTGGAAGCTGTTTTTCTCTTGGGCAACAATGCACTTCTCTCGGGATCTGTGAGAGTCTCCTTTCTGACAGAGTTCTGCAATGTCTCTGCATCCAACCAGTGAAAATTACAGATTCATCTTCGCTGAGAACAACTCCCTGGACACTCGTGTTCAGTGACTCGCCGTCCCTCCCTGGGGCTTCCAGGGAGATGCCTAGATGATAGATGTTGGGAAAAGCCTTGCTAACAATTGGAACTGCCCCGATCGTCTCCAGAGGAGATGGCTTCTTTGTGAGGGTCATTAAGGCAGACCTGAGTGAGCATTTCCTTCCTGTGCTTCACAAAGGTTCTTACACACACACACACGCACACACACACACACACACACACACACTCATACATGTGTATATGCATTCGATGTGGGTCAGCACTCACTTAAAATACCTAAAACCGTGCTGCAGCTACTATCTTTGTTCTGCCCTCAACAGGAGAATAGGAGTCTGGGGAGGTGTCCTTCCTCCTGCTGTCGGGTTTGAAGAAGAAAGGGGTGAATCAAACCAAGCACCAGCTGTCTGGCTTCCAGGCATGTCCTTCTTTAATTGTGCCAAGGTGCAAACTCATATAAATCAGGAACAATCCTGCCCCGAAAAGAAATTAAAATAGGAATGGATGCATGAGGCTCTGTTGGTGGAGCTGTCCATGGTCCTGACCTCTCTGCTGCTGAATCAGAGGCTCGGTCCTCTTGGGTCCAGAGTCCTTTCACCCAGCACACACGCCAAGGAGGTGGAAGGTGGAAAGGAAGGATCCAGAGGAGCCCCCCCTTTTGTGGTGGCCAAGAAATGGGATGAGGGTGTGGCTAAACAGGGCGTGGTGCATGGATATGATGGACTGTGATGGGAAAAGCATGGGAAGCCCCATGGAAAGCATGGGCAGCAAACAAGGAGAGTAGCCGTGCCAAGGAGGGAGGTAAGTAGATGTATGTGGGCAGGTGTGCACATGTGTAAACCTACGTGTGCATCTGTAAGCACAAAATGCACGTTTCAGGGTGCTCCCCCAAGACTTATTACAGTTTGAAACTTATATCTGTGGTAAGACCAGAGGAGGTGTATGGAAGTACATATGTGCACATATACAACACACATACATATGCCCTGCACATATACATAATACATATACAGACATCCATGCACACAATACACACTATACACACATAAATATACATATATGTACTGCACATATACATATATAACACATGCATACGCACACGTGCACATTGTACAAAACAAATGTACATTCATATTATGTGAGGTGTATGTGTACACAGAAATACATATTCATATGTAATGCACATGTACATAATATGAATGCATATACGTACATATACATTATATAATATACACACAGGATATACATATGTATGCACTGTACATATACATATACACATACATATTATATAATGATATATACATACCTATTATATAATACATACACATATATACCTATGCATACAAACATACATACATGCATATTGTAAAAGCAGGGAGCTGATGGAATCAATCACTACATCCCATTTAAAGTGATTTAACAAGATGCTGCTTCCTG
Source organism: Sarcophilus harrisii (assembly GCF_902635505.1). NCBI lineage: Eukaryota > Metazoa > Chordata > Mammalia > Dasyuromorphia > Dasyuridae > Sarcophilus > Sarcophilus harrisii. The sequence goes on along the minus strand of NC_045427.1, from coordinate 1,514,632 downwards.
ATACTATGCCTTTAGCAAGTGTGCCCATGTCTGTATTGAATCCATAAATCTATCACCATTGAAGGCAGTGAACTCATTGAGACAAGTCCTTAATCCATTAGGAAAGAGTGAAAACCATGGCAAAAGTGAAGGGAAGAGCAATGAAACAGGGGTGATTGATCGAGTTGACTCCTTCATGTCCTGTAGGATTTGGATGAAGTAGCTGGACAATTCACCCCTAGCACACTGGAGTATGTTTGGACCATGACTGACAGAAGTTCCAGCTAAGGCCCAGGGAGGGAATTGTGGGGGGAAGGGGCTTCAAAGGTTCTCTGTCTCTTGTCTCTCACCCCCAACAGATCTTGTATACTTTGTCAAGTCAGAGAATATGGAGATCTCAGCAGCGTCCTGGGGACAGCAGTGACTGACAGTGTTTGGAGACAAGAACAAACTAGGTGCACTGAGAAAAAACAGTTTCAAGACTTTAGGAGGGAATTGTTGTACTAAAGGATGCTGGGCTCTTTCCATTCTGCAGAGACTGACTAAACTCATTGAATAGAATCCATGGGTTTTCTTGTGAAGCATCTTGATCTTTGACCCACGCCCTTTGGTGGAGTCTACACCAAAAAGAGACCGTGCTCTTCTGTGTTTGTGTGTGTGAGCATTGCATGTATGTGAATATGTGTGTGTGAACATTGCATGTATGTATGTGTGTGTGTGTGTATGTGTGCAAGCTCATGGTGCAGCTGGTTCCAGGCCTGGCTGAGAGAATTGCACCATGGGGCCTTTTGTGGAGTCTACACCAAAAGGAGACTGTGCTCTTGTGTGTGTGTGTGTGTGTGAACATGTGTGTGTACATATGTGTGTGTGAGCAAGCTTGTGGTGCAACTGGCTGCAGGGCCTGGCTGAGAGAATTGCACCGTGTTGACCAGTTAAATGGCACCAGCTCTACCTGATGTGTTTCTGGTCATGAAAGCATCACTTTCATTATTCCTGGGATCATTATCCTTTGGGCTCCCCTCAGGGTTACAATTCCCAGCATTGTCCCAGGGAGGAAAGACTTAGTGTTTGATTTTTGCTCTTTGAGGGCAGGGGCAGTTTAGTTTTTCCTGGAGTAAGAGGCGCTACATAAATGCTTATCCATTGAATCCGCCTCAGATCATTGAGTGGGAGGGACTCTGCTGCCTTCTGGTCCTCCAAGTTGCTACTGAGGGCACTGAGATTGAAAAGGGGAAATGTAGGTGCAAGCAAGAGGCTTGGAGGAAGTCTCGGGGAGTGGGCATCGGGCCCAAGATCAGGCCTGGAGCGCGGCAAGGGAGGGGAGGCCAGCCGGGGAAGGGGGTCCTGAGAGTCCCAGCCTTGGCAAAGGCAGCCTGGGCAATGGGCAAACCCAGCCAGGCCGCTGGGGCAGGCACTGTTTGGGCTCAGTCGGCCCGATTCTGTGCTGAAGAAGCTCCGCCAGCAAGGAGCGGAGAAGCACATGCCCGGCCCGTTAATGCACGGGTGGTCACCTGCATTAGCCGTGATGGCAGAGAGGATGTGACAAACGGCAGCAGCCGCGCCGAGGGTCAAACGTTCAGCCTGTCCTCTCTCTGAACTCTCTGCGTGCAGCCAACTCGTGCAGCCCATATATAATGCATGAAGGCAGCGAGGCAGGAGCCGGGCCCGGAGCGGCAGGCGGCAGATGATGGATCTGGCCATGGCACCTCCATCACACCTGCCAGGGGAGCCCCTCCCCAATGGCCGGGGGGCATCTATGGGTGAGGCTTCCCATTCCTCACCTGGACACCTGGCCCATAGCCTCACCCCTGCTGTCTCAGGGGCTCACTCTGGGCTGACTCAGGGGCTCACCCAGGGCTGTCTCAGGGGCTCAGCCCAGGTTGTCTCAGGAGCTTGGCCCAGGTTGTCTCAGGGGCTCAGAATAGGCCGTCTCAAGGGCTCAGCCCTCTTGTCCTTCAGGGGCAGCAAGTGTGGATCTGTCTGAGGAAGCGCCTCAGCACCCTCTGGGCAGCCTCCCGCCTCTCCAGACTCTGTGTCAAGGGTCACCGCTCCTCTGAAAATGTGAGCCCGGTATTCTCTCCTTCCCCACCCCTGAGGGTGCCAAAGTCAGCGTGAGCATGTGCTGTTCCCCCCAACCTTCCTCCCTCCTGGCCGCCAAACAGAGTCTGTGTCTCCAAGGGAGCTTTTCTATCCTCTCCATCAGCACCATCTGCCCCATTGGAATGGAACCTCCTTGAGGGTACGGCGGCGTCTGAAATGGGGAAGAGCCCGATCGATGCCTGTTGATAAATTGCTTGGTTGGGAAACTTCTGCTTCTGCCAAGACTCATCTTCCCAAGTTCGAATCTGATGCTTACCAGCTGTGTGACCCTGGACAGGTCCCTTCGCCTTGTGTGCCTGAGTTTCCTCATCTGTGAAACGAGCTGGAGAAGGAATGGCACACCAGTGTCTCTGCCAAGAAAACCCAAACTAGGCTCATGAAGAGTCAGAAATGACCAGACATGCTTTTGTTAAGTGGGCTCAAGGACAAGGAAATCGGGGGCTCATTAAGCGAACCTGCATTCTTTGGGGAGCAGTTCCCCATCCTATCTGTCTCTCTCCTCATTGTCTCTCTTGCACACATATGAGCACACACGCCCACATACAGACATGTGTGCCCTCAGCAATGGCCCATGTTTCCAAGGTGCTCCGAGGAGGCTAAACAACTTTCTCAATAATCCTGAAAGATGGGGATTGCTACAGTGCATTCTCCAGTGGAAGACAAGGAAACTGACTCCCGGAGAGCCTAGGGTCATGTGCTTGGCCAGTGGGTCAGAAAGAGTCCCTCGCCTCCAAGGTGGGGCTCCTTCCTGTAGATGCCCTGCTCTCTCTGCCCAGAGACACTCAGCATCCCCAATAAGGAAGGCACAGACCTTCTCAGCCTTGCCCCGGCTCTGTCCTCCTGGGCTGTGGGGTGGGAGGCCACAACTGGAAGGAGCCTTATTGGGCTGGTTCCCACCATTAGGCAGATGACTCACCTCTTCTTATCTCCATGAATGAGACACTTTCTGCTTGGTGAATGAAATCAGGCACTGAGGCCCCTCTTCCTTGTGCCCTTTGGCGTCACTGGCCAGTCTGCCTGTAGATTGTTGGCAGAAATGGCCATTCATGCGTGGCTTTTTATAATGGAAATGGGTCAGTCCCTGCCCCTGACTTCCTCCACTCCAGGGGTGACCCACCAATTTCCTTGGAACTTCCTCCCAACCTTTCTAAGTAACTACTAACTAAGCAACTAAATAACCCTCCCTAAATAATGGCCAAGTAGCTACAAATAATTAGACCGGGATTTTCCTGCTACTTAGAAATCCTTCAGAAGATTTGCTTGATCATCTCCGTGGGTGCCCCTCTGACAGGGGGAGGGACGGGCTGAAAGATGACCCTGCTCTCATTTAGCTGATAGGCCTTTAATGGAAATGTTGTGAGATAATTGTTCCTGGAGTGTGTCTCAACTGGACGTACCTCTCTCCCAGGGGAGAGGAGAAGGTAACTCATACTGACCGCCATAAACGTCTGATTTCAAGAGATGCTCCTTCTCCATTTGTGTTATGGGCACCTTCATGTAGAACAAGAATGATTCTACCCTCTAAAAGGAATCAAAACCGACTCCCGATTTGGTGAATTAGGCGCTCTGATACATGGTTGGTAGAGCTGTCCGTTGTCCTGACCGCTCTGCAAAGCTGTGGGGAACGTGGCTGAATCAGAAAGTACAGCTCATTGGCCAGAGCTCCCAAAGCCGGTCACATACCCCTAGGAGGTGAAAGCTTCAAGGGGAAAGTTCCACCGATGTCAGAGAAGCCACAGCGACACTTTTGTAATGGCCAAGAAGTGGAAACTAAGTGAACCCTCACGGATGATCACGTGGCCAAAAAAGGTCTGGCACATGGATGTCACGGGCTACAAGGGTGCCTTAAGGAACGATGATTACTTAGAATCCAGAGATGAATGGAGACCCATCAATGGCTGGCTGGCAAAGTGGGCAGTCTAGGACCAGAGCTCATGTGATGTCAAGAGCAATGCCAATGGTCAGACTCACCACTGGGCAGCTGGGAGGCCTGCATAGCATGAGGGCAAGCCCTCAGAGAAGCAGCCATCTCTGGGAGCAGAACTTTGCAGGTGGTTAGACGAGGTGGTTGTATCCAGGGCGGGGGTGGGGGGGTGGGGGGGTGAGGGGGTGGAGGGGAGTTGCTTAATCACAGGTTGTTTGCTTTTCTTGCTGTTTATTTCTTTAAAAGAAAAGCTCACTGGAGGGAGGGTGTCATATAACAGGGAGATAGTTGATTCCGAAATTAATGTAATAATAAAAATACAAGTGAATAATTCTATAGCACTTTTTTTACAAGGTTTACAAGGCACTTAAAATACTTGCCTTCTTATTGATTGCCTCTGGGTGTCTGCACATATATGTTAACATGCACACGTACATCTATGTATACATTGTGTGTGAGCAGGTGTGTTCCAAATGTCTTAGTTCCATTTTAAGTTTTTAATTTATAGACAGATAAAACATTTTATTGTGTTTATACATGTAGGTATTGTTTAGACATGTAAATATATATATTTATACATGTGTATGTGTACACATGCATATATAAATTATAGATATTTGATACAATATAAATTTTATCTGTTTATAGACTTAGTGATTTAAAATTACATGAACACTTTTGGAATACCCTGTATAAACACACATATCTGCATGCATACACACATGTGTAAATGCACATTCATATATATGCAGGTGTGTGCACACACACAGTCAACAAGCCAACAAGCATTTCATGTACTTTGTAAAGCTTAGCATGCTAAAGAAATGTTATCCTATACATTTATCATCACATTCATTTCGAGAATATCTCCCCGTTCATGGGACACTCCATGGAGCATTTGTTTTTAATAAAGTAGCAACCCCCCAACTCCCACCCCAATAAAGCAAATCCAATGGATACAACAGTCTCAGCCAGCAATATATGCAACACATATGTGTATGTGCACACACATATACACACACCTCACACACTCACATGTATAATACACAATACACACACACAAACCTACACAGATTCCCAGATATAATACATACACCTACATATGCAATACGTAACACATACACATATACACACCTACACACTCCCATTATAATACACACACACATATACATACTCCCATACATAATACACACACATAACACATCCCATATATAATACATACACATTCACTACACAGACTCTCATATGTAATATAAAACACATACACATACACATACATCTATCACATTCCCATAAAAATATATACGTGTAGACACATAAACAAACATGTGTGTAATTACATCTGTACACATAAAAGCGCACGTGTATAATTGTATCTGCTCCTTACAATGAATGACTCCTTTAGGGTCAATGCTATCACTGTCTTCAGTTTTCAAGATGAGAAATCCAAGGCACAGGCAGATTCAGCCAGCACATCTTTGAGGGAGGTTTTGAATTTGGGTTCCAGTTCTTTGTCCATCATGCCAAATTATTACCAACAACCTAAAAATAAAAAAGTATTCTATACATTTTTAAAAGAAATTATTGGGGCAGCTAGATAGTGCAGGGAATAAAGCACTGATTGGAGTTAAGAGAACCTGGCTTCAAATCTGGCCTCAGACATTTAACACCTATTCCTGGTTGTGTGATTCTGGCAAGTCACTTAACCCCAATTGCCTTGCCAAAATATAAATCAGTTAATCAACTGACTCTAAAATAAATTCTTATATCTAATAACTACTTAATCAAATAAAATCTATTAAGCTCTATTCATAATTCTGTGAGGCTATGCTTACAACCCTCTTTCTTCCTCTTGAACCCCCAATAATCTGCTTCTCAACAACAATCAGCCAATAGGTTCAATCAGTTCTTTAGGAATACATTTACTAAAATGTGGCATAGTAAAAATAGTTGGTGCAAAACATTTCCTCTTAAAGTCTGGAGAACTCAAAAATACCTATGGTCTCCATGGAGAGAGTGAGCTCAAACTTTTACCTTTAAAGCACAAAAGTAATGAGACTCATGTGTACAGCGCAGGTCTAAAATGAGGACACCTCACAACTCCTTAATAATGGAAGTCATGCTTGGAGCTCTCCTTCACACACCTCCTCTGGAAGGCTGTCCCTGCTGACTGGGATCCTCACATGGACTCTGAGACCTGTGGTCTTATGGAGTCAACTGCCAAAACATATTTCCTCTTCTCTCTCTCTCTCTCTCTCTCTCTCTCTCTCTCTCTCTCTCTCTCTTTGTCTCTGTCTCTGTCTCTATGTCTCTCTCTGTGTGTCTCTCTGTCTCTGTCTCTTTCTGTCATTTCCTTTCTGTCTTCTCACTCTCTCTCTGTCTCTCTCTCTATCACTCTCTTTTCTCTTTCTCTCTGTCTCTATCTCTGTCTTCTCTCTCTCTCTCCCCCCCTCTTTGACTGTACATGCACACACACATACTTGTCCTCTGTCTCTCTCTCTTTTTCTCTTTTTCTTTCTGTCTCTGTCTCTATCTCTGTCTTTCTCTATTTCTCTCTGTCTCTCTGTCTTTGTCTCTTGTGTGTGTGTCTCTCTGTCTCTTTCTCTCTGTCTCTCTTTTCTCTCTCTCCCCTCTTTGACTGTATACATACACACATGTGCACACACACACACAAACATACATGCGCGTGCACACACTCATGCCCCTGTCCTCAGTGTATCTCTCTGCCCTAATACAGATTCTTCCCTGGCCACTGGCCACTGACCCCTGGTGACACTGCTGACGCCGCCTCCAAGGCCTTCCGACCTTTTTGTCTGGATTCACAAAGTTGCAAAGACGCTTCCCACTCAGGATATTGGCCGACTCCTTGGTTCCGGCTCTTGCAGGAAAGAACAAACACCAGCGGGGAGAAGCTGCCCTGTGCTTGCGCCCGTGCTGTGGCGGGGTCAGGGATGAAGCAGGCTGGTCCTCTTGCACTGGCCTCTCAGGACACGGCTTCAAAAGCGAAGGGCAGAGGATGATGGAGGGTCATGCCTGCCCTTTGGTGTAAGCCCTGAGCTCTGGCTCTGTGGCCAATTACAGGACAATTGACCGTCCTCCCCGGTACAGCCCTTTGTCACACGGGTGGCTGGAAGCAGCCCCTTGTCCTCCCAGCGTCCCTGAGGTTGACAAGGACTCAGCAGGAAGTGCCTGACCTGTATTACACTCTGTGGCCTCCCAGGAGGCAGGTCCGGCTTTGAACATCTGTTGCATTAACTGTACCCCATTAAGCATTTGAATGCAACACTATGGAAGCCGAAGCCAGTGTTCTCTCTCATGTCTCCCGCAGAAGGCAGGACGGCCCCGGCTGACCCACTGAGGAAGGGAGTAGAACCTAGCTGCAGGAAGGCCATGGGTGGAGTCCCGAGAAACATGGCAGAAACACCATGCTCCAGCACCCTGGCCAGCTCCTGGCTGTCCTGCGGGCACTAGGAGCTGGGTTCTCATTAACCTTCCGTCCTGCCTTCGGTGCTCTCCTGTTCCTGCCTGGAAAGACCAGCTCCCATCCCCTTTCCCCAAGCCTCAAACAAAATGTGCAAGATGCAGCCCATATCCCTCTGGGCAGGGTGGGGAATAAAGTCCAGCCATAGTGTTACCCTCAAAGGTTTTGGCTCTTACAGCCGATTTCTCCTTGGGGCATTTAAAGGGAGGTACATCTAGGGAATGGGGTGGGGGGAAGGAGGGGAAATATGGAACAGAAGGTTTTGCAAGGGTCAGTGTTGGAAAATTACCCCTGCATGTTTTGTAAATAAAAAAAGCTTTAATTAATTTAAAAGAGAGGCACAGCCTCTCAGAGCTAGAGGTAACCAGAGTCCTCCAAGTGAATCTTCATGTCAAGGAGCACGTCTGGAACATGTTGTCTAGCTCATGGGTGGAGACCTCCGTGAAGGGGAAACTCACCCTCCCTTGAGACCTCTCTCACTGCTAGGAAAGGTTCCTTGACCTGCCTCCCTGCCCCTTTCCCCCAAAGTTTCTGGTTCTGCCTTCTGGGGCCCACTATAACCCAGCCAAGCCCCTCTAGCTGACTTGCAGATAGTTCTCATTCTCAGTTTGCTGTGAAGGGAAAGAAAGGGTTTGGATTTCATTCATCTAAATGACAATAATTCCTCCATTTTGAGAAATTCACATATGAGATCGAGGCAGATGGGGGGAAGAGTAATGGAGGGAGGAGACTTTAGAGACCTGAGAAGTTTTCCCAGAAGCCCTTTGGAAAGCATGTTACATACCTTCAAGCCAAGCCTTCTGGGGTGGGGTCAGCCTAACAGTTAAGTATTTGGGAGCTCCATTCCCTCTATGTAGGAAGGATCCTCCCAGGCAGGAAGTGGCCCTTAACTGTGCCGGAAAAGATGGTGTCCGAACTCTGTCCATGGGCAGGGATGGTAGGGCATGAGGTAGCAGGCTGAGGAAGCGGCTCTTCTCCGGTCCCCTAGCACAGAGGAGTTGGACTAAGGTCACCTCGGGAGAGACTGGCTCTCTCTCTAACAACTAACTCCCAGAGAGAGGGACCAGCCTCCCCTCCATGGCCATGTTTCCCAGGAGCAATCCAAAGTGGAAGCTAGCCCCCTTCACCTTTTCCCTTGAGTGCAGATGTCCCCTTGGCCCGGCACATGTCTGAGAAGGGAAGGTGTTAATGTTTCGAAGCCCCTGAAATCTGTCTCTGCTGACAGACTGGGTAAAACACACAGATCAGTTATGGTGATGAGCATTTAAAAATAGGGCACAGATGTCTCGTTTAAAATACACGGAGTCTTCTCGGCATTTCCATCTCATTAGTCATTACTCCACTTCCCTGGTACTTGGTTTACACACTTATCTCTGCTTGTTCCTCCGATTCGCTTTGCCAACTGTAAGCTGCCATCCCAGGATTCAGAACTCTCAGGATGCCCCAAAAGAACATATAGGGAATTCCAGATTGGAGAAAGAGACCATTGGGCGTGTGGGGGGATAGGGTGTGTGCAGGTGGGATGGAGCATCTCGACCCAATTCCATCCCCGGGCAGACGTGGCCACGCTGACAAGAGGGAGAGGCCACTGGAGAGAGGGGCTCCTAAGAGAGCACACAAAGAACCTTTCTTTATGAAGGTTTGCAGAGATGGAGGCCTTGCCCAACAAGATCATAGCCCCAGCTATGCCGTGTCCCAAGCCAAGGGATTCTGTAAAACACGAGTAAGATGAAATGGAAAAATCCCCTGCGGATTCCCCAGGAGTGGGAAGATGCTTCTCACCAAAGCTGCTCAGTGAGAAAAGAGCTGTTTCCCAGGAGGCCAAATGAGGGAGAAGGATCAGCTCAAATAAGAGCCAACAGTAGGGAGAGGGGGAATTCTGGAGCCAGCAAGTTGGCACAAGGGCAGGGGGAATGAAGAATGGGGAAGCGGGAGGACAGCTGGGAGAGCGAGGGGAGAAAGGGGAAAGGGTGGGAGAGGAGTGAAGGGCAAAAAGGGGAGGAGGAGTGAGGGTAGGGGAGGCCAGATGGAGTAAAGGAAGGGGTCTCTGGCAGGGGGAGAGGGTGAGATGTGCTCAAGCAGAAATGAGAGGCAGAGAGTGAAAGACGGAGAGAGACAGAACGAAAGCTTGTTTTTTTCAGTCTGCTTTCTGACTTCACACATGAGGAGCTCTGGCATGAGTTGGAATCAATAGGTCTCCCTCCCAGAGGAATGGGACTCACAGGAAGAGGGGAGGGGAGCGTCTGTACTAGCCTTCACCGGGAGATCCTCTGGGGATAAACCTAGCCTGGCTGCCTGGGCAGTGGTGAAATCCCCACAAGCCACTCTCGCCCATTAGAGCTCCCAAGACAGAGACCCATGCAAACCCAAGGGCTAGATAACAGAATGGAAATTCTTAAAGGAAATTCAGAGCCACAGCAGGGAAAGAGAACCAGAGAAGGGAAGAGGTCCCCTCCTCGGTGTCTCCCCACCCTTCTCTGTCAACCCTCTGGGACATGAGATCTTCCCAATTCTTCCTCATTTTCAAAACCTGTTCTTAGGGAGGCAGCCAGTCAATCCATTTTCCCCAAGTCATGAGGGACCCATAAGGCGTAATGGTCTCAGAACAAGAGCTCAGGAGGAGACAGAAGCTCAGAGGCAGGAATGGCCTAGAGCCGACTCTCCTGGATTTGCAAGACCCTGTGGTTCTATTCTGTGGGAGCCCATATCCAGAAATCCCCAAAGCTACAAATCTGAGTTGAGTTGATCGATCGGTTGATTGTCTAAACTTAAGGAAGTGTTCATAATACAGGCTAAACTGTGTGCATACTTTGCATTTGCATTTGCATTTTTCTGGAGAGTCTGATAGTTAAAAATTAACCAGCGCACTGTCTTGTTCTATAAACATTGCTTCACTTCAGCAGAAGTGCAGTAGGAGGTTTGGGGAACGAATGCATCATCAAACTGGAGAATGAGGCAACTGGGAATAAGAGCGGTGATTGGCATTTTCATAGGACTTTAAGATTTGTAGAGGACATAATCCATTTGGAACCTCCCTTCCTTGAACTTGCTTTCTCTCTTGCCCAGCCTGGACCCGAATCAAAGACCTCCTCTACAGCATTTCTGAGCAGTGACCATCCACTCCGCTGAACTCCTAGGAAGGAGCTGCTCACTATTTGCCAAGGCTTCTCTGAACCAGCTCACCTGGTAACAAGGTGCTTTCTCTTCCAAATGTGCCTGTTGGCAGTTTCCACTCATTGTCCCTACGAGTCAGGTGGCCTTCAGATGGCATGATCTTGGATGCTCACCCTTTGAACATCCTCCTCCAAGTGACTTCTGGTTTCCTCCAAATGCAACAGCCAGGTCACAACAAAAGCCCCCAAGGACGCCGCCAGCCCCTCTGCCCCTCTGGTCGTCATTCTTGTCTTCACTAAGCCTAAGATCCTTTCAGGTCTCTGGGCTGTCCCATACACGTGGCCCGTGCCAAGTTGCACGAGACCTCCAGATCACTTTCCGACATGGTGCCGTCTCTCCCCGGTTGGTCAGTAGCCACGCAGCCAATTCTCTAACCAAGGGGTTCTGCCTTCTCAGACGTGTCCAACAGGTGTTCCTCCATCACCTTCTCTGGGCTCACGTTCTCTCCTTCACGTGGACACTGTCCCGCCCCGACGCTCATTACCTCCCACCTGGACGTTGCAGCAGCATCCTCACTGGTCCTCTGCCTCAAGCCTCTCCACTCCCTGATTCTTCCTCATAACCACCAAAGCAACCATCTCTCCCCTAATCAATTGCCTCCAATCAATGACATCTCCTAATTGACTCACCACCACTTGAGCCCAACTTCTCTTTTCTGACTTCTTCCCCAAGTTCTGCATGCGCTGCTGTCCACGCTGACCTGTTTGCTCAATGACGCTTCCCTCCCTGTGTCTTTGGACTGGCTCCTCCCATGCCCAGAATGCCCTTCTCTTAGAATCCCTGCTTCCTTTAAAGCTCAGTTCCAATTTTGCCTTCAGAGAGGGCCCCTCCGAGTCTCAGTTGCTATTGCCCCCTCCTCCAAGCTGACCTTTGATCTGTGCTATATGTCTCTATATGGGTGCGATGGTTCCAACATTTTAATGTAAGATAGGGATTGTTTCTAGTTTGCTTTGGCATACTAGAGCTTACCACAGAGCTTTGCCCAAAGCAAGAACTTTAGAAAGAATCATTGATTAACTCATCTATTAATCCCACATTGATTCCTATTAGACTTCATTTCCTCGGGATGGGCCCTTCACTTTGGCCTGCTGAGATCTTTGGGGTTCTTGTCTCTAACATTGACTTAATTAAACATCCCTCTAGGCTTGTATCGTCTGTCAATGTGGTAACCAGACTATCTGTTTTTATCAACCATTGATTAACATTGGGCCTAAAGCAGATTCCTAGAGCCCCACATTATAAACCTCCTTCCAAGGTGACATTGAACCACACACTGACCCCCAGACTTTGGATCTGGCCATTCGACTATTCTGAAAACATCTGTTGAGGTTCTCATGGAGTCTGCATGTCACCATCTTATCTCTAAGAACAACTCGAGGCACATTGCAAATGTTTTGCTGAGATCCAAGGAAGTTGCCCACGCTCCTCCTCATCTCCTCACCTGGCACCTCTGGGAAGCAGGTCATCTGCTAAGAGTCATGGGCCTCTTTGGGATCCCTGCTTTCTTGTCCTTTTTTGCTTTTTTAATTAAAAAAGCAACTAGCATTGTTTATTTTCTCTTCATCACCCCTCTTTTCACATTGGGGCAAGGAAGAAAGGAAAACAAAACCCTTATAACAATGATGCATAGGGAAGAAAAACATATTCTCCCATTAATCATGGCCTAAAAAGCGTCGCGTTCTGCCATCAGGAGGTGGTTAGCATGCATCCTCACCAGTCTCCTGACATCAGGGATGGGCCTTGTGTTCATTGCAGTTGTGGGGTCTTGCAAAGCGATCGATCTTCGCCATGCTGTTGTCTTGTCTAAGCTGTCCCTCCCCCATTCTTTTCACTTCCCTCTGTGTCACTTCATCCCAGTCTTTTGAAGATTCTTGAAACTCCCCCATTTGTCATTCCTATCCAGATCTTCACTCATCCTCTCTGTAATGACATTCCCTTGTCAGCCAGGATTATTATAAAATGCAGAAAATGAGAAACATTGAAGACATATAAATGCATCTAGAAAATACTTTAAAGAAAAAAAAGAATGACTTGAGTAATTAGAGTGCTATTGATCGCTCAAGGTTGAACCTCACCGATGTAATCAAAATGAGGAGACCACCTAAATCAATGACAGTTAATGGGATGCCAATCTTACCACCAAGGGAGACTTTATATAACTAAACTAAATAATGGGGAAAATCATTTGGAGGAATCATAGGTCTAAAATCTGGAAGGCCCTTTTAAAAATAGAGACGAGCATGAAATAGCCCAGCTAGACAGCAGATTATACAATAAAGCCATAATCACCCAAACTATTTTGTACTGGTCCCAAACAAAAGAACGGGGAGAGAGACTAGATAAGAGAATAGCAGAAACAATTGAACTCTATTCCCCAGCATTTCACAAGCCTGAAGAGAGAAAGGGCTCGGAGAGACAATTCCGGGGACAATGGCAGTTTGTCCTTCTGAGGTCAGTCTCGATGGCAAAACAATCAGAAAGCACGTAAGGACTGAAAGGCTTGGGTTTCCTACTGACATCAGTATTCATTTGCCTTTTACCCCAACCAGTAGTGTGTCTGAGACTCCACTTTTCCCTAATAAAACTCAAAAGGAAAAACAAATCCTTCTTGTTCTCTGTAGGTTTCCTTGTCAGCCCCCGGGTTAAGGTTTACTCCTGCCATTCTTCCAGTGCCATGCTGTGCTTTTGGATCATCCTCTATTAACTACTCTGGCTTTCATTGTCTGTAGATGTCTTTTTTTTAAGTCAAGTTGGATGGTGAGTTCCTTATGCATCTATATTTGTCGATTTGTAGAGCTCTGCAGAAGAAGTGATGCTCCTAAGACCTGGAGTGGTCTCAGACTTCTTTGTGTGAATGGACAGGGAGAGAGCACACTCTTACCCTTCCCTATGTCCCTCCATGATGCTCTCACTTTGCCCTAATTCTGCTTGAACTAAGGATGCATCACCAAAACCCAATTTGTTAATTTAAAGTTTGATTAATCACAAGTAGAACACAGAACCAAGTCTCCTGTGAAAGAAAGAATAGGTTCCTTTTTCTAAGAAAAGTTTCTCACCCTTTCTACCTTCCTGTCTGCAGAGGTGGGAGAGGCAATGGTACTGAATGAAAGGAGTGAGAGCCAACCATTAGCAACCCAGCGGCATCGAGAACCTTGAGTGTCTGCCTGTCAGGGAGAGCAATGTTAGGATGGAGTTATGAACTCATTAATTAAATATCAGTGTATCAAATGGGCTATGAGCTATTAATTCTGAAGCTATTAGTGGCTTTGAAGATGAAATTGTAAGCAAAGCAATTAAAAAGTTACTTCCCCAAGTGAGCGCTAAGAGAGTATCAACTCTGTTTACGCACTTCAGCTCTTTAATTTGCTGATGAAATTGCTCCCTTAAAAATAATGATCACACAAATGATCACACTCAACTTTTGGAGTTCCAAGGACAAGGAGTTGTGGTGAGAAGGTGAAATGTCCTGCTTCAATTCCACAGCAGCCACCAAGTCTCCTCCTTGCAATACTGGCCAGGATGTTCACCTGCCTCCAGCATGCTGGGCTTTCTTCAAAGCTCAGCTCAAAGGCCAATCTCTCCATGGTGAAAAAGCCTGGTTCTACCAGTGCCTTCCCTCATATTGCCTTTTAGTGGCTTTAAATGGATTTTCTAGGTCAATGGCGAAGTGATGTTGCACCTGGATCCAAGAAGAATGTAGGTTAAACCCAGTTTGCTGTGAGACCTTAGGTGAGTCTTGGCAAGATTTTTTCTGCCTGTTTCCTCAACTGTAAAATAAGGATCATAATGGCACCCATCTCAGAGGGTTATCATGACGATCAAATCAAATTTGTGAAATAAAGTTCTTAGTACCGCATCTGGCACAGGGTGGGTGCTTTATAAATGCTTATTTTCTTTTCCTTTCCCTTCCCTTTCTGTTTTGCCAACTTATTTATAAAGTGCATATTGTTTCCTCAAAAAAACCCATAAACTCTTGAAGGGCAAATATTTTTTTCATTTTTGTTTTTGTTTCTTCAGGGTCTGTTCATAGTAGGTAGTCACTAAATGCTTATTGAATACAGGAAAGGCAGACATTTCCCATAAAGGACTGACCACTTGCTAAGGATGGAGAGTCCCAAATTAGCCAAGCTAGTCCCAGGTACACAATTCATTTTCAACACCCAAACCCTCCACCCAGATACTCGATTCATGATTTCTATAAAGATGGCCAACTGAACAATGGTACCTGACCCCAGGGCTATGGTCGAAATCACAAGGCTTGTCTCAGAAACTCCTTAACGACTAATCCAGACAATTGTGTGTGTTTTTTCTATGAAGAAATAACTCATTATTACCATGCCATAACATGCCAATCAATTAGGAACTAATTACTGGTTTCTTGCCAAGACTATCAGAAGCTTCCTCCATGTGCTGTCTGTTCCACTATCTCTTTCTAACTCCCATCCTCTCCTGCAAAGTCCTCTGCTAGTCCTGATCTTGACTTTTCCCTCTGCCTTTCTCTTTCTACCTTCACCCACATGCAGGTGATAATTGAGGCTGTGAGAGTAGATGAGACTCCCTGAGGAGAGTGTGTGGAAGGAAATGAGACATGAGAACAGAGCCTTGGGAGACAGTCCCTGAATGGGGCCCAGGCAAAATGAGAGGTTCTAGAAAGTGAGACATAGACTGAGTTACAGTAGAAGTGGGAGAAATTAGCATCATGGAAAACGAGAGAGAAAAGTGTTTTAAGAAAGAAGGCGGCAACCAGATTTAGCCAAAGACACCATTTAATCTGTGGTGGTGGTTGGGTCAGGAGCATAAGAGATCTTGCTGTTCTTGAGCCGATCCATCAGTTGGCTTCAATTGAATAAGGGGAAGCACAAAGAGCGCAAGGAGTTGGGCAAAGAGTAGATGGGATGGTATTGGAGGAGACTTATTCAAAAATTTTGGAAACAGATATTTGCGTTCTTTAATATGTCAAAAGCTCATGATTGTGTTGGTTTGGACTTTCTCTCCACGAATGCTCCTTGTAGTCTCTATGTACCTTAAGGGATTCTCTCCATGAGTTTCTATGGTTGGAAAGCTGACTGTGCACTAAAAGGAGAGGCAATGTGGTTGGTTTGGGCAGCATGATCAAAGGCACGTTTGCTATTGTTATTTAGTATTGAGGCATTCTACACATGTTCTAGAAAGAAGAATCTATGAGTACATTGAAGAGAATAATGATTGATAGAAAATGCTCATGGAGCAGATGAAGGGAAATGAGATTAGAGGGAAGGCATCTAAATCATCTTCAGAGTGTAGAGTGAGCCATATAAAGGTTAGAAGAGTCCCGGTGATTTTTAGTAGTAACAGAGAGGAGAGTTCTGGTCAACAATGTCAGATATCATGAGCATTTATGGTAGGGGAGGGAAGGAAGAGTATGGATCTATCCTTCTCTTAGTGCTCAAGACCATTTTTCCCTTGCTCCCCCCAAAAAGAACCAAACCGGAGGCCTCTCCATCTGCTTTCCAATTTAGAACCTCCCCCAAGGACGTTATTCACTAAGTACCTTTTCCTCAGGACTCCAGCTCTCCTGACTAGGGGCTAAATGGGTTCTCTGGGTTTTAAAAAGCAACATCTGCTTCTGATGGGAACACAAAAGATAACTTCAAACCATCCAGGTGAAGAAAAGAAAAGTTCTGACTCAGAAAGTGGAGAGATCTTCATGAAGGAGAAGGCCTTTGGCTGATAAATGAATTAGATTTGCTGCCAATCCACAAGAAATTGCTTGGCTTGATTGGTTTTCATGGGCATGGCCACCTTCCCCACTTTGGCAAACCCTTCCCAAGAATCATTGCCATCTCCAGAATCTAATTCTTGTCTTTTAAAACACCATAATATAGAAGAACTCAGGTCTGAAATTGTCATCCGCAGCTGCCATCATCCCCACAGGGCTACTAATGTTCCAGCACACATCTGGGCATTCCCAAGGCATGAATGGAGGAGAAAAATACTGACTTTTGGTTTTTAAGGAGGGCTAATATTTGGGGTCTGATTACATAATGTCTTCTCATGAGTGAAAAAGAATTATGGCTACCCATTGTTGCTTACACATCCCATCCCATCTCTCATGGTCTTTGTATGGGCTTTCCCACTTCCCTAGAAGCTATTTCTCCTCAACTTCATCTTGGAACCGTTGGTTCTGATCAAGACTTGGTCAGTCTATAACCAGTTCTTTCAAGCGGTGCTCCTGGTTAGGGCTCCATCCTTAGTCACTTGTTGTCACTGGGGTATTGCTATTGGGTGTGTAGCCAGATGGAGAATCACCTCTCACAGCTATTGACTGGTTTCCTCATTCCCTCTCCCTCTGTGCTCATGGGTGGGTTAGGTTACACACAGTTCAGAGTTTGAGAATCCCACCCATGTTGTCTCCAATGAGTCCTCAGTTGAGAAAATTGTTCTCTTCCTTTTGGGTTACCTTTCTCAAACTCTGCACTTACAGGCTTGGTCTCAAGCTGTCATAAGTGGATTTACATTTTAAGGGTGAATTCAAGAATCATAAACAATATCAAGGAGCGAGCTGCTCCTGGGAGACCATGATGGTAGTGGTCCAGGATTTGCCTGGGGAAGGGTCCCATATGCAGGAAGAAACACAGGTTCTGTGACCTAGACTCTGGTAGGCATGGCAGCCCCATTCTCCTGCCCTTTCTGCTTCTATCTCGCTCCTCTCTTCTTCCTACTCTGCCAGATCACAAAATCACTTTCCCCTCCTCTCTGTCCAGGCATCCCACTCAGCATCCCCTCCTTCCCCACTGGTTTGGAAGAAGACCAACATGATGAACTGCTCCCTGTCTCTTCTATCTTTATATAACTCTCAGAAGAAGGTAATATGTCCAGGGTCAGAAAGCTCCAAAATGCAGAGACTTCTGAGTGCCGGCTACACACCAGGGCTCCTCCGCCATCAAACCACCACAACACTGACCACAGCAACGGAGGCTCAAGGAGAGATGCTCAATGTGAGCACTCAAGTGGCCCGACGGATCTAGTACCAGACCAGGAGTCAGGAAGACCCTGTTCGATACTATTAGCTGTGCCCCTTAAACCTCCATCCACCTTGGTTTTCCCATCGCTGAAATGAGGATGATGACATCTACCTTCTAGACTTGTGAAGATCAAAAGAGAATACTTGCAAAGTGTTCAGCAAGTACACGCCACCATTTGTATGCTGGTTATTGTCTGTACTGACCTAGGAGCCTCCTGTCTCCCTCCAGTAGAAAAGAGGCTCCTAAGTGCTAGGGACTGTTCTGGTTTTGTATCTGTATCCTTAGCAGCCAGCACAGTACCCAGCACATGGTAAGTGCTTAATAAATGTTATCTGATTGACTGAGAGTTAAACTTGGGTATGACTGTTTAAGGGAAATGCTGAGCTGAGAGTGAAGAACAGGATGGTCCCAATGTCTCTTGTTTGTTTCCTCCGGTTTCCTGAATACAGTCGGTGGGACCAGTCCATACTGAAACAGCCACTGGAATTACTTTTGGTCTCTTGGACACCTGTCTGAAGGGTGTGGACCGAGGGGGCTGAGGACTCTGTTATTTCCTGATCCCCAGAAAGCCACCCTGGAAGTGGGCAGCTGGGTGTCTGGAGGAAAGAGGCAGCATCTCCTGCCATGAATTGGGAGCATCCAAAGTGTAATGGGCTGCCAAAGCACACAGCAAGCTTTTCCTCCCGGTTGTTGGGATGGTGAAGGGGTAGTGGGGGTAGAAGGGAGGCTCTGAAGACCCTCCGGCTCCAGCTCTTGGCAGTCTGAGGGGTCTCTGACCCCCTTCCTCTCCCTCCCATGAAGCCCTGGTCCTTTCTGACAGTGTTGGGTAAGAGTCCTACAGGGAGACCGGTATTGTGTCCTTCACCCCTCTATTGGCTAGATAGGGAGGAAGACACCAAGGGAGATTGGGGAGGGGCGGCCCAGACCCGGAGAGGGGAGGGAGGCCATTCTGTGGCTCCTTCTTCTCAGGGACATTATCCCATCCTGTTCACAATGGTAGCAGGAGTCGTTTGGGCTCAGGAGCCGGGAGCTGAGTCCATCAGATTAGCAGGCAACGCCAGGATTTGTATTTATCCTGTTTTTCATGAATGATGGAGCGGAAGATAAGACAAGCGAACACGGATTCTGCCTCCATGTGGTGTGGGGAGCGGTTAGGGGCCGGGCCCGGGGCGGGCGGCTGCGGTTGGGCCACGGGCCGGCTTCCGATTAGAACAACAAAGGCAGACAAAGCCTGGCGGGCTGCCTCTGCCACCGCCTTTCTGGTGCATCAGTATTCTGTTCAAATTAGACTTTTGTTTCTTTTAATTAGGGGTTTGCTCTGCCCAGCGACAAAGGTATTAGTGTTCCGAGAGGCAGGCATCTCCAAAATCTCCAAAGAAATCCTGCGGATAATTAAAAATGAAAATCAAGCTATTGTCAGCGCTTGACGAGTGACGGCGGTCTAGCCGCCTTGGCAATCACTGCAGCCCTGCTCTTGGCTTCCGCCACATCAGCCGCCGACATGGGACTTGGGCCCCTCTGACTCGCTCCTAGGCCCATTTCCGTGTCTGGAGGTGGGGGGGGAGAGGGAACTCCCTCGGGGGTCCGCTGCCCGTGGTTGGCAGGCAGAACCCCTTCCTCACCCCCCAGCTCTCCCGACTCCTTATAATGTTGTTTTTGCCATCAGTGTTGCCAACATTAGCATAATCCTGATTTTAAATGGGAGAACTTCTTTTAGGGCCCAGGTCGGGGCTCTGGATGTGATGAATGGCCCATCTCAGCATCCTGCGCGAGCCAGTCCCTTGTCAGATGTGAGAACTCCAGCCCCGGAGGTGGGAAAAGGGCTCCCCTGTGGTGTTGGCTTGGGGACTCCAAGGGGGCTCCATGTAGTTCATCTTTGGAAGAAGTCAGTCCTGTTGGGTCTGGAGAGATTTCTCTCTCTCTCTCTCTCTCTCTCTCTCTCTCTCTCTCTCTCTCTCTCCTGCTGAGATGAAGTATTGGAAGCCCACTGTTCTCCAGCAGAGGATGGAAGCTGCTTTAGAGCATCACGGAGGTCTCAGCCCCCTTGACTTCCCCAGAGTTGTATAGCCGGGCTCCATTCTCTCTGGGACACGTCTTTGCATTGACTTGATGCTTCCATGGCTCTGGGGCTTCCTCTGACTTTTATCATGGTGTGGGTCCCAGGGCAGGACCCAGGCCTTTTGTTTAGTCCTTTCCTTCCTCCCAGGAAGTGACCAGCCTGAGCCCTTTGCAGGTCCACCGTTCCCAGGTGACGTATTTATGTCTCCATAAGCCTCCTGGGCCTCTGTCCAGCAGAGTCGGGGCTTTTGTCTGAGGAGCGACCCGCAGGGATGACTGCTGGGAAGCTGTGAGCTCCTGCAAGGCCTGGAGCTTTGGCGGAAGGAGCTGCCAGCACAGGCTCGGCCCACTGGAGCACCGGCTGTGCCCCCAAAGGCACCCTGGTTCCGACCCATCCCGTCCCCCTCCAGATTCGGCTCCTGGGCACCTGCAGGGCCTGCCTAGGGCACCCACACTGACAGATGGGCTGGAGGGGCTCCCCTCTCCTGCATGACGGAGGCAACAGGCTTGATGGGGTGCAGCTCCAGGGCAAGGCCACGGTATCCTGAGGTCCCCCCAACTCAGACAAATGCACTGACTGTCACATGGACGGTCCCTCTGTTGGTCAGTGATAACAAAGGTCCCAAGAAGACAGTGAATTGACCACCCCTCAAAGCCACCTGGAAGCCATAAAATTAGCAAATGAGTAACAGGAAGCTCTGGTCTCCTAAATTTTCCCTATAAATTGATCTTCTCACTTCTGGTTCTTTGCTAAATTATTTTGGAACTTAGCCCACGTCACTTGGCGTCACAATTATCCTAAACTTTGCCCTTGACTTGGAGCCGGGGTTGAGCCTGCAGATTCTTTTGAGATACCCCAAGACAGCAGTCTAGGATCCCAATCTTTTGGGGTCTCCTCTGGGCTCATTATCTCCAGGGCTCCCAGGATCCTTCACGAGATTCTGTGGAGAGCCGTCCAGCTGATGTCCTTGAGTGTTAGAGACGTTGGGGGGCCCTGCGGGCCAGGAGAGTGGGCCCCGGAAGCCCCTCCTCACACAGGTCTGAGATGGTGATGGGGTGTTCACAGAACGAAGCAACCAAACTTTCCTCAGACTTCAGAGAGGGCCCAGATGTGGCAGGGGACTGAGCTCAGCACAAGAGACAGCTCTTGTCTCCCCTCCCCATAGCTGAATGGGTGATGAGCCCAACCCCAGGGAAAGGGGTGAGGATGAGAAATGGGGGTAACTCCCCAGACACCACAGAAGAGGGGGCTTGTTCTCAGCCAGTGTGGGCCCTGTGTGACCACAAGCAAACCACTGATCTTATCTCAGTTTTGGTTTCTCCATCTGCAAAGTGGGTAACTTCAGGGATGGTGAAAGTTGCTTTCTAACTATTTCCTTAGAGAGAACCAATTTTAGTAAAGCAACTGAGTCATTCAAATTGTTCTGCAGCCCAGGACAGAAAAATCCTGTGCTTGGAACTGGAAGGGACCCTAATGAGAATCAAATTCATTTTTTGTTTTACATATAAAGAATTTGAGATTCAGGGACACTGTAGGTTACTCAGATGGCAACTGCCTAAGGCAGGATTTGAATCCAGATCTTCCTGACTCCAAATCAGTGGACTGCTTCACCATTCAATTCTTGAACACTCACCCCTGTAAGAGGCCTTTTTTGTTCTTGGTTCCACAATGAGTGACTCGATGACATTAACGGGAATTGATTAAGGAATGGTTTTGTGCCATGAACTGCTCCAGATAATACCTATTATGTGTCAGGCACTGTGCTGGAAAGCACCTATCATGTGCCCAGAAACTGCTGGAGGATGCCTAGCACGTGTTGGACAGCACGCTGGATAGGCCCTACTATGTGTCAGCACAGACACTGGGAAATGCTATTAAAATGAATGGAAGAGCTGCCCTGTGGAAGAGGGAATGTACCTGTTCTAGTTAGAACTTCCCTGAGGGAAGAATTAGGAGCACTGAGGAGAAGCTGAAAAGGGGCAGAAACGGACTGGAGAGAATCCTCCTCACAGAGGGTGCTGTCCAGGAGGGCAACGGGCCGCCTAGGAAGGTAGCGAGCTTCCCGGCAGAGGAGGTATTTAAGCAGACAGCTGTGTGTGAATGGGAGTGAGTGTGGGGGGGGGGGTGTGAGTGTATGTAGGTGCGGGTGGCCGGCTGCCTTCTCTCTCTTGCCCCCATTACTCCTCACCTTGTCTCCGCCCTACCTCTGACCTTATCACCTTTTCCCTCCAACGATCTAATCTCCTTTTGGGCAATTTTGGGGCCATTCCCTGTCTTTGCATCCCAGCCCTCAGCCTTGTAAACAGCCGGCATTTCACTTTGGAGGAGAGCAGTGAAGACTCCTGGGGGATCTGTAATCGGCCCATGTAAAAGAAGGGGTCTTGATCTGCTCTTCCCCAGAAAAAGCCTTGCCCTTGTACTGGAACTAAAGCAAATGCACTTTAAGCTGGGAGTCCTCAGGCCCTCTCCTCCATCCCCTTGGTCAGCCCCTCTCTCTCCAGGAACCACCTTTCTCTTCCCTAAAGCAGGAGAGCTGAGCTCCATGACCCATCACTTTTTTTCCATCCTTGAATCCCGCGATCTTCTGCACTCTGAGCCTGATGCTATTGGAGGGCTCTGGCCACTGACAGCTGAGATTTTTGGCCACTGACAGCTGAGATTTTTGGCCACTGACAGCTGAGATTTTTGGTCACTGATAGCTGAGATTTTTGGTCACTGATAGCTGAGATTTTTGGTCACTGATAGCTGAGATTTTTGGCCACTGATAGCTGAGATTTTTTGGCCACTGATAGCTGAGATTTTTGGTCACTGATAGCTGAGATTTTTGGTCACTGATAGCTGAGATTTTTGGTCACTGATAGCTGAGATTTTTTGGCCACTGATAGCTGAGATTTTTGGTCACTGATAGCTGAGATTTTTGGTCACTGATAGCTGAGATTTTTGGCCACTGATAGCTGAGATTTTTTGGCCACTGATAGCTGAGATTTTTGGCCACTGATATTCTGAGATTTTTGGCCACTGATATTTGAGACTTTTGGTCACTGATGTTCTGAGATTTCTCCTCCTGCCTTCTCTCACATTCACGAAAGCTTAGTCTAGCCCAGAGAAGTCTGGGATGTGGGGTGTCCATGAAGGAGGTCCCCTAGGGAGACCCTCAGGGAGAGCTTTTGAGGCCTGCGGGGGCCTGCGTGTCACCCTCAGGCAGGGAGGACCTGATTCCATCTGTTCTTCCTCCCCCTTTCTCCCTCACACAGGCAGAAGCCCTGTGGTGTGGGAGCCCATGTCGGCGCTCTTCACTGACCATCATACAGTGATGTGCTGTGGCAGACTCTGCAGACTCGAACAGATGGAGGGGGTTTTGGTCAAGAGTGGCCTGGGGACGGGCCAGGCAGCTAACGTGGACGCTCAGACAAGGCCGCCAAGGTGCCCGGCTTCCTGCTCCCTTTCCAAGTCTCCCTAGAGGGTCCCCAAAATGGGGCTGGGGAGAAGAGGCAAGGAGGGGACAAGCTTCTCCCCCCAAAAGCCCCTGAAGGTCTTTGTCAAAACTCATTTTCTTCTTTTCTGCTGACGTGGCTCGTCCTCCAAAGTCACAAAAGCATCCAGGAAACCATGGCATAAAAGTGCTGGAAAGAAGCCGGTTTCCTGGGAGCTGGCGAGGCTCCAGAATTAGACAGATTCCCATCAACTTTTAATAAACCTTCTTGTCACCTCCTGAGCCCAATTTCATCCTCCTCCAGAGAGCCCGCTTCGCGTAACGGGGGAGAAAATTGAGCCACCGTGAGCCTGGAAGTTCAACGTGGAATGTTAATTTCCGGATCATTTGAGAACGTGGCTGCGGATTTATCAGAGAAGCCGCGAGGCAGGTCCCGGGCACCGAGCCCTTCCATTCCAAGCCCAGCTTCTGCAAATGCTGTCTCAGAGGGCGTGAGGAGGACGCGGTCTCCACCGTGAGCCGAGATGCGTTCTCTGCGTTCTCATTCGAGGACTACCTCTGCTTGGTCCTTTGATCTCCGAGATCGGGGCTAGGGAGGGCAGGAGGGTTGGCAGACAAGCTAGGGAGAGCTGCCAGGCTCCGTCTCTTTCAGAACAGTCCTCCTTTGGCTCCGTCCTAGTGCTCCCTAGGACTTCAGGTGTTTGGGAGAGAAGGACTCCCCCAAATCCACGGTAGCCCACAGCCAGATCTCACAGCCAGCAGTGGGGACCCAATGCGCTCCCCTTGCCAAATCCGAGACCACCCGAGGGCCCTGAACTCTGCCTAGGGGTTCTGTTCCTGGGCCCCGGGTACCAAAGAGTGACCATTGCTCCTGAGCGAGGGGCGTTTCCATCCTTGGCAGTTACCCCCTGAGCCCCTGCATCAGAAGTGGTGGCTAATGGATGATGCTTCCTGCTTCTGCGCTGCCCCCACGCAGAGGAGATGACCACCTGCAGAAGCACCCTGAACTTGAAATGGCTGGAGGACCGCGGCTGGACAAGAGATCTGATCACATGGTTAACTGAGGTCAGACACCTGTTGGTCAGTCCCACAAAGGGGCCTCCCGAGATTGTTGGGATCATTCTCTAACATTTCCAATGTTCATAAATGCACTCACCAGCGTTCTGTGTTTTAAGCATTTCTTTAGAGGAAGGGAAATCTGTACCTATCTCCTCCCCAACATCCACCTTGCAGAGTGAATCACTTTTCTAAACAAGATCCTCTCAACAATCCTTTTTGAGTCCGTCCTAAGATGGATGGTTTGTTTTCAAGATTTTCCCTAGACTTCTACCTCAGGAGGGGGGCACAAGGCAGAGAAATCAGGGCAATTCTCTGCCGCCTGTCCATTGCATGCGATCTCTGGAGACGCAGGGGCAGAGCCCCACTCTCGGAAGGAGAGTCCCTAGATCATGGCTGACAGTTGAAAGAGATGGTCACTGCGGGTTCAGAGAAGGAAGCGTCATCATAAAGAGCCAGCCAGCTTTCCTGCAGGACCTCTCCTGGAGGAAAGGTCCTGCCCCACAAACTTCATTTCACATTTTGATTTTTAATGTTCAAAATTCAGAGAGAGACCTCAATAATCATCAGATTTGACCTTATAATTCAAAATAAGCCTTTCTCTGACTGGGGATCATACAGTTATTGTGATGAGGAGCCCACAGTCTCTAGAGCAGGACTTCTTAAACTTTTTCCATGACATTTTTCCGTGACCCTGGGATATAAAATAAGCACACAAATCAAACATTTCCCAACAACAAATCACAATTTCACAACTCCCACATTCAGTTATGAAAATCCACAGCGGGTCAGAAGCTACAGCTTAAGAAGCTGGACTGCACCCAGTTGTCTCTGGGACTCTATTTGTTAGCATGTTTTTCCTTACACAAAATCTAAATCCAGTTCTTCACCCTACCCCCAGTCCATGCCCTCGGGGCAGAAAATCAGTCTTGTCTTTGGGCAAGTCTTTTTCAATATATGAATCAATCAATTTATTAAGCTCCTATTATGTGCCCAGTTATTAAGCCCCTATCATGTGCTAGGTATCCCTAAGCTGGGGAAAGAAAAAGAGACAAATGTCGATCCCTGCCCTGAAGGAGCTTACAATCTAATGGGGGAAGAATGAACGCTACAAGATAAATAGGAGATAACGGACAGATCCAAGGCATTAGAACAGGTACCATCGGCTCTGAAATATCCACCTCGAGCTGTACCCATCTGGGTGCTGATCACCACCTTCTGGAACCTCTCGACACTCTGCTCAGGGTCACAAAACTGGGAGACTGGAGACAGTCAGGAGAGGCAGTTTTAGCCTTAGTTTTAGCCAGTTCTCGTCATTCTTGTGGAAATTGTGGAGAATCCTTGGTGAGAAGAATCCCTTTGTCTACAAATGCAGGGTAGTTTTATAATGGAGGATTGGTCTTTTTTCTGCGCCACTGCCAAGGGCAGCACCGGGAACATGGTAAGGAGGAACAAAGGGCACCAGGGCAAAGAAGCTCATTGGGTCATGATGCAAGAAACATTTACTCACAAGTAATCGTGAGCTTCCTATCACTGGGGGTCTCCAAGTCAGGCCCACTTGTTGTGTTGGGGGAGAGGATTCCCGGTCAAGTGGTCCCTCCAGCTCTGAGCTTCTGGGACTCTCAGCTTTAGGGCAAGGGAGAAGATGTATGAGTCTTTGGAAAGCAGAGGAGGATGGCTGGTGGCTTAGAAGCCCAGCCCTTCTCCTCCAGCACCTGATTCTCCTTCCAAGCGTCTTAGACTCCTAAGTGCTCCTTTCAGAGAGCACCGCAGTACATGGAGTTGAGACCCTTCAAAATCGCCTCACTGTTGCCATAGCTCCCCAGACATTTGCTTCTGGCCTGAGCTCTTCTTCTATAGTCAGCCCTTCCCCAGTATTCTGGCCTGGTAAGGAAAAAATTAACCTGGTGAACTGTATCAGGACAGCCTCCCTCCCTCGCCTGTCCCCCATCATCCTTTTCCCAGGGCCCAGGCACTGTGGGCACCCTTCCACCAGGCTCTGGGCCTGGCTCTCCCTGCTCTCCATGAGCCTAAGGCTTTCAGCCCCGGAGAATCAACAGTGTCGGCCAATCCGGACCCAAAGGGCCACGCCGGGTTTCCAGTGACGTTGGCTCGGCTCGGCTCTGGTCTTGTTCTGGAACCTGCTGGTGGGTGAGCTGGGGGCAGGGATGCCCTGTGCAGACCCACCCATTCTGGATGCCACGGCCTCAGGACTTCCTGGGGCCCTCCCCGGAGGCCTCTCGCTTGCCCCTTCCCTGCCCGGAGAGCAGCTGCTTAGGAAGGCCAGACAGCCCTGCCGATGCGTCCTCCCCCTCCCCTTCCCCGGACAAGCCTCGGGAAGGGAAGCCTTTTAGTCCAGCTCTGTTCGGGCGGCCTGGCTGCATATCTCAATTTCTTGAAGAAAGAGAGACATGAAGGCTCTGAGCGGAGCCACCGAAAGGGTGTCAGAGGGTGGCGGGAGGGAATGGATCGAGGACAAAGATCTCATCAATCTTCCCGCCGGAGAGGATGCAGGTGGCCGTGGCTGCTGAACTCGGGCCTCGCTGCAGCTGGACAACCATCACGGCCCCGTTAATTTAGGAAGGTGACAGGGCAATTTACACATCCCCAGGTCGGCGGTTGGTGGCTGACACCTTTCTGAGCCGTGGGCTGGCGGGCTGGCCGAGAGGGGAGGGTGGCGGCCGGCCTGGCGCAGACCACAGACCTGGGCAAGGGGTGCCTTTGGGGGGGTCTGGGAGCTGAGGAAACTGAGGCAGAGGTCAGAAGCTCCATGATCCCGATGAGTGTCTGAGGCCACATTTAAGCCCGGCATCTGTCCGCTGACCTCCTGGCCATCACAGAGGTTTTGGGGTTCATAGGGCCAGCTATGGGGGCTTTGAGTCCCCAGTAGAAGAGGTGACCTCTCAGATCCCTGGAGTAGAGACAATGCCAGTTCTCACCACAGTGGCTGCTCTGAGACAGGAGAGAACAAAGCGGAAGTGGCCGGTCCATTCCACAGGCATCGGACGGGCTGTTTCTCAGATTCCATCCGTGGCCGGAGCTCAGGATGCCCAGGACCAAACCCAGAGCAAGGGCAGGGCCCGGGCAGTCATCCTGGGAGAGCCCAGCTGGGGTTCTGTTTGGCAGAGAAGAGGGTTTGGGGGGTGAGTTCTCCCCTGGGTATGTCTGGGACAGGAAAGTGGAAATCTCCAGTGGGCAGGCGATGGTGCTGGCACTTGGAGCCAAGAGAGAGAGAATAAAAGCCGGGATAGCTAGAACTGGGGCCCAGAGAGTGGGAAAGGGGGCCCATGGTGGCTGGGGGCTGCAGTGCCCCATGTCCTGGGCCCCAGGCACAAGGGCCAGCCCGCCTTTGTCTACCTGTAGCAGCCATCTGTGCGTAGTTGTCTGCACCTTGTCTCTCCCCTCGGACTAAGAGCTCCCTGAGGACAGGGACTGGCTTCCCTCTCTATCTCTCCAGTGCCTGGTATACAGTGGGCATTTAATCTATGCTGATTGCATCACTGCCTGACTGTTCTCTTCCCGTCTCCTTCCTTTCACCTCCCTGTAGCCATTTTTGTTCCATCACATGCGCTCTAAAATCATCCTTCTTGGCAGAAGAAACCGAAACAAAATAAAAATTAAGCAACTCTTGTCTTCTCTCTGTTGTTAGCTATTTCCCCTAATATAATGTAAAATCAAATGAATGGTTGGAGGGACAGATGATGGATGGATGGAGGATGTGTGGTTGTGTGGATGGATGGAGGATGTGTAGATGGATGGATGGATGGAGGGAGTCACAGACATCAGACTCTGAATGACCTGGGCTCATGGACAAGCTCTCCACAGGGGCAAAACCTGAGGAGGAAGAGGAGAATTTAGCAGGTACCAAGGACAGAGATGCTGAGACCACCTGCAGGCAGCTCCCCTGAGGGATATTTGTAAAGTTCTGAAGATACTTAGTATGGAGAAGAGAAGATTTGGGGGGCAATAAAATATCTCCCAAAACTTGGGGGGCTGCATGGCCCTGAGCTGGGGGGAGGGATGGTAGAGAATGGTTTAGGAGAGGTTCCTAGCCACAGGGGAGTTCCTGTGTGAAAGGGCCACCTCACGGGGGGAGTGTTGTGCTCACTGGGAGCAGAGTGCTAGACAGCCCCTGGCAGGGGTGGTGGAGCCAGGCTTCTATGCTGGTATAAGCAGACCCAGATGACCCAAGAGCCCTGACCTAGACCCCAAGAGACTGTACTACCCTCTAGGCCTAGACCCCTGCGGCTCCTTCCTCGGGGATCTGCCCCCCAGAAGATGCTCTGATATCTGGGGATACTCCCTCAATGGACACTGCTGACAACACTGGGAAGACAGAGAGGAGGGAAGTAGAGCAGCAAGGAAGGAAGAAGCTTGCTTCAGAGGGGGGCTCCCGCCCTTCCCAAGTTGGAAACAGAGACCTTCCTTCCTATGGGGCCCCCAGGCAGACTTTATCTATCTGACAACGCCCTAGAGCTTATTCAGAAGGAGGTCTCCTGGGGTGCAGCACAGGGTGCCCACTGACCCTCTCAGGGCACCCACTGACCCTCTCAGGGTGCACTTGCCCCAGATGGTGCTTCAGATTGCCACCTTCACTGGGGAGGCTTTCTGTATGAGGGAGGACCCGATCATGTCTTACATCCTTGCAATGCATCCATTATGAACGCCTTCCCTCCGGGGACATTATCTCTGCCTCAGGAACTTCCCACCATGGAGAATCGATTCTGTGATTCTGTGGCAGTCCCGGTGGATGGAGAGAAGCCTCAGGCCCCTGTCTGTTTGCTGACAATGCCATCTTTCCGTCACAGCTGCTGGAAGAGTTCCAACAAGCTCCACGGAAAATCTGAGGGGATGCTCAGTGACAGGATCGTAAAGCCCCCCAGGTGAACATGGCAGATGAGGGCCTTGGCACGCAAGGCCATGAACCTGGCTGCCTGGGATCTCCGGGAGGGCACAGCAGGTTCTGAAGAATCGGAACTCCTAGGGATGGATCAGGAAGGGACCCCAAACAATAATGTGGGATAGCTGGCTAGAGGAGAAGCACTTGGAGGGGGTTCATAAGTCCTTCCTTCCTTCCTTCCTTCCTTCCTTCCTTCCTTCCTTCCTCTCTTCCTTCCTTGCTTCCTTCCTCCCTCCCTCTTTCCCTGCCTCCCTTCCTTCCTTTCTTTCTTTTCTCCTTTGCTCCTTTCTTTTCCTCCTTCCTCCTTTTCTCTTTCTTCCTTCCTTCCTTCCTCCCTTCCTCTCTCCCTCCCTTCCTCTCTTTCCTCCTCCCTTTCTGTTCCTCCTCCCTTCCCTCCCCCCTTCTCTCCTTCTGTCCTCTCTCCTTTCTTACTACCCTCTCTCCCCCTCTCTTCCTTTACTAATGTCATCTCCAGCACCATAACTGTCATCACCTTTATGTCACCATTGTCTTCATGAGCATTATAGAGCCACCCTCACCATAATCCTCCTCCCAGTCATCACCATCACCAACATCATCCCATTTCCCTCCCAGCTGCATCCCAATAAGTCACCAGGAGCCTCCTCCTTTTTGGCAGGATTATATCAGCTTTGGTGCTCACCCTCCTGGTGCCTCTGATTGGAGACTGAGATGGAGACTCCTCCCCAAACTCCCAGTTGAGGAGAATCAGGGTGTCATCTACCCATTTCCCAATAAATGCATCTCTTGGGGATTCTCCATCACGCCTCCCCACCAGGTACCTTCCCACCCAACCCCGCTTTTCAGCTTCCTTTTGTGTGTTGCCTCACTCCCCCATTAAATTATAAGCTCTTTGAGGACAGGGAGGGTCTCTGTTTTTCCCGTTTCTATCCCTTCCTCTTCTCTCCACCATGGTGGCTGAATAGTACAAAGAAGGCACTTAACGAATGTTTATTGGCTTAACTGACTGACAGTGGATTTCTCCCCCACTACTGACTTGTGGGGAGGACCTTGTTTTAGTCAGGGTTGGTAAGAAAAATAGAAGATGACAGTTTTATAACTTTTTTGAAAAACTGATCCTTATTATAGCTCTGTGAAGATTATATTACAACAATTACATCTCCATTTTACAGATGAGGAAAATGGGACTTGGAGAGATTAATTGGCCAATCCAGATTTGTACAATTGAGGAAGCATCAGAGATGGGCATTTGGATTGAGATGGCAAGAGCACACATGTGCACACACATGCACACATGTGCCAGTACACATGTACACACACTCACAGCCCAAGCACACACATGCACACACATACACATGGCTTCAGAATGTGGGGAAAAGGCTACAACTACAATCAGGAGAGTAAGCTCCAGACCCTCCACTTCACAGGTGTCTGTGCTCCTCCACCATCATGTTGACTTGGGGAAGGCATCTGAGAATAAATTGAGTAAGTGTATATATAGGTGTGCCTGTGTGTGTGTGTGTGTGTGTGTGTGTGTGTGTGTGTGTAATGTGTGTGTAATGTGTGTGTGAGGTGTGTGTGTAATGTGTGTGTGTGTGTGTGTGTGTGTGTGTGTGTACCAATCTCAAACTGTTTGATTTCCTGTAGATGTTCTTGGTGGATGGCCTGGACTAGGAGCCAATTCGCCCAAAAGATGAGTCTGGGATGACATGGGATTCACATGCAGCCTTGCTTGCATCTCCAAGGTAGCACAACGTGGCAGAAAGAGCATGGCTCTGGAGTCAGAGCATCTGGACTCATAGCTCTGCTGTTCACTCCCCTGAGTGACTTTCAGACACGTTACCTCACCTCTACAAGCTGCCTCAGTTTCCTCCTCTATAAAATGGGGGACATTGGAACAGATGATGTCTTTGATCTTTTCCCACTCTAAACCATATGATTCCATGAAATCTGGAGACTTTGCCCCGATTCTCAAAGGATGTGCTTACGAGGATGGGTTTGTGAGTGAAACATTTTACTAGCATCCGAGGAGAGAGCGAGGAGCCTCCTGGTGATCCCGTTTCATCCATACTTTGGTGTGTTACTGTAACACTTCTCATCGTGGGGAGGTGATGGGGATCCAACGTGGCCCTCCCTGCCTTCAATGGCAGCCAGCCCCAGGGAACTCGGGTCCTCGGAGGTTTAAAGGAAGTACTACTTCCCTGCCCCCTTAGGAGCCAACGTTAATAAGCCTGCCATCGACCAACACTTAGGTTTATTTGGTGCTTTAAATCTGAAATCTCCGAAGCGATCTTGAACTGAGCTCACAAAGCTATCTTAGAACCCAGCTGGTCAAGTGATTGATGCTTAGAAAAGGGAAGAGACTTACCTGTCTAACCCCACGTGTTGGGTCCTCAGGTCTGTGCGCATGTTGCCAGCTTCACCAAAAAAAAAAAAAAAAAAAGACACGAGGGTAAGTGTGTGTGAGTATGTGTGCGTGTGTTTTTTACATATGGGAATATACATAAGTGTTTGTAGGTATATGTGAGTGTAATTTGTGTGGGTGTGCAATGTGCAGAAAGCCCTGCCCCCGTGTCACACAGGCCAAGTGATCCCCAGAGAGCCGGTCACGCTGGGCTGAGGAAGCCCCTGTGAAGCTGGGTGCTGAATGTGGAGGGCACGGGCAGAGCGTGTGCCCGGGAAATGCCTGGGAATGACGGAGAAGTCTGCCACGCCCTCGGGCTCTCGGCCCTTATTCCGTCCTCTAGGAGTGATGACGTGTGTGGGATGCTCAGCCAGGACCGGCCCCTCGGGGGGGAGGCTGCTCCCGACCTTGGGCTTCTCCCGCGCCCACCTCCCCGTGGCCCCCAGAAATTGGAGCGTGAGTAGCGGACTCCGGGCAGACAGAGCAACCCAGAGGGAGGAGCTCTGAGGAGGCTCGAGTCCTGGAGGAGGGACACGGGCCGAAGGAGTTTTACCACGCGTCCGATGCCAGGCCATTCTGGTCAGCAAATGACCCACCTGGGCCGCCCTGTCCCTAAACCGGCCCTTGGCTGTTGGCGCCCGACCCCAGGCTCAGCCCAAGATCCCACGGAGATGAGGGGAGGCCCCTGGCCCCTCCCGAGTTCCCCCTCCGGTGCCTCTCACTGGAGCTGATGGGCGGGTGTGCCCTCAATGGGCACTGATGGAACCCCGCGAGGTGGTGGGAAATTCCATCCTGTTAAGAAGGAGGGAGCCCGGGGGGGACCCAGCCTTGGGCCCTCCATGCTGGCGGGCTGAGGGAGCCCGGGCCCAAGTGCTGCTTTTTGGGAGCCGTCTTCTTCGCGCCCTCGTCTTTGGTTGCTGGGGCAGAACCGGCCAGAGCCGCCCCCCCGGGGACCCCCCCTCCCTCCTGTAAGGAGCCACATGTGGGCCCCGGCCCCCCAGCACGCCCTCCCCACTCACACACGTGCACGCACAGAATTTTCAGTCACAGAACTAACACGGCCGAGATGAGCTCCCTGCCCTGGAAACATTTCTGAAAGGGCTCCCAGCGAGGCCTGAGCCTCCCCATCTGTGATTAAATTGTCAAGAGCCGGGAGAAGTCCAGAAAGCATTTTCCAGTTGCCCTGGGAGGAAAAAGCCAGCTCTGCACTTCTTCTCAAAGCTGCTGCCCGGCACAGCCCCGAGGGGGGGGAGCAGGGGGCCTGGGGGCGGACGGCTGTGGGGGGCAGAGGGCCGCGGGGGTAGAAGGCCGCAGGGGGGGAGGCAGAGGGCCCTGGGGGGCAGAGGGCCATGGGGGGCAGAGGGCCCTGGGGGCCCATTTCCTCTGGTCTCTGCTACAGTGGGGATATCGGGGGATCCCCAAGGACACCCTGCCTTCTTCCAGCTTGGGCTTTCAAGGATTTCTTAAAACGTAGCCAATATGGCTGCCCTGGAAGGAAGATTAGGAGATGGTCGGGCTCACTCTGCTGCTCGCCATGGGACGGCCGCTCTGGGGGGGCAACCTGGCCGGGGGAGGGAATCGGAAGCCCTCCTCCCCCCCGCCCCCTCATCTAGGCTCAAAGAGGGGATCAGGCAGACAGAGCAGCTTCCGGTGAGCAGGAGGGTAACCCACGGAAATCCAACCAGCATCCATTAAAAGCTGAGCGCAGGCCCCATTCTAGGCTTTGCTGCTTCAGAGACAAATCTCAGTCTGTGTCCCCCAAGCTTCCTTCTGGGCTAGGGGAGGTGCACCCTGTGTGTAGATAAGTGACCCTGCCCTGTGCTCGTGCTCCCCCCCACTCGTGCTCCCCCCCTGTGCTTATGCTCCCCCCCTGTGCTTGTGCTCCCCCCTGTGCTTGTGCTCCCCCCCATTCTCGTGCGCCCCCCTGTGCTTGTGCCCCCCGTTCTTGTGCTCCCCCCTGTGCTTGTGCCCCCCGTTCTCGTGCTCCCCCCCTGTGCTTGTGCTCCCCCCTGTGCTTGTGCTCCCCCCTGTGCTTGTGCTCCCCCCTGTGCTTGTGCTCCCCCCCTGCTCGTGCTCCCCCCCCCGGGCTCATGTTCCCCCCCCAGAAGGGCCCATGACTGGTTCTGGAAGTTCCCGGTAGCTGCCCCCGCTGCTATGCTTCAGGAACATGAGGCCACAGACTCGATTAACTCGGAGAAAAGGCAGCTTTTTAATTGCTTAGCAAGAGCAGCCGTTAATCCCAGGCTGAGGGGGTGGGGGCCGGCTAGAGAAAGCCGGGAGCCCCAGAATGGCCCTGGGCAAGGAGACTCCCAGTCTGTGCTTGGAGCCCCCCCCACCCCAGGGGCTTGCGCTTTGGGGGGGGGGTTAGACGGGCTCCCAGAGAGGCGGCTCCTCCCCAGCTGGGCTGAGGAGCCAAGGGGGGAGAAGGGCCGGGCAGGGCTGGAAGTCTCGCCCTCCCTTCTGTGTCACCTCCTTGGGGAGCTTTCCCTCCACCTCCCCCACCTTCCCCCCCACCAAGGGCCCCCCAGCGTGGGATGCTCTGTCCTGTGGCAGGGGCTCATCCTGCCCTCCCCAGGGGAAGGGGTGCTGTGGGAAGTCCGGGCCTCCAGCAGGTCTAGAACCATCTGGCCCAATAACTGACCATGGCCAGGGCTAGGGGAGAACCCTCCCCCGAGGGCCCAGGCCCCAAACTGCCCCATGCCCTTCCATGCTCTGATGCTCACCCCGGCCCTGCTCTCAGCCCCCTCCCAAAGCCTGGAGCAGCTGTGACCCGGGAGCCCCGCTCCGCACTGACGGGCCCAGGAGGAGGAGGAAGAGCTTGGGCAGGCAGCGCCCCCCAAGGAGGAGGCCGAAGGCAGGAGGGCAGGGGGCTTCTGGCAGCCCTCCCCCCACCCAGCCCAGCCCCTCCAGGGCCCCCGGGGGCCTCCTGACTCCACCCCCACCCCCACCCAGTCCTGCCAGAGCATTTCTGGGTGAGAAATTCATCTTGGGCTCAACATCCTAATTCTCCCTTCCCACCCATTTTTCTTCCCTTGGTAAAAATCAATACCTGGAGGGAGGAAGGCAGGTTTGGGAGGGAAGGGACAGAGGCTTGAAGCTCCCAGCTCATCACACGCACCCCAAGGCTCATCATGCCCCCCGTACCTCGCCCCCCTCTCAGCTTGCCGCCCCCCACCTCCGCACCTTGCCCCCCCTTGGCTCGCCGCCATCCACACAGACACCCCCAGGTCTCATGCAGAGCCTGAGTCGAGCCTGGGCTCTGCCGCCTTCTGACTCATCTTCTCCAAGATTCTTCCCAAAGTGAATCTGGAACAAGCTGAGCTCCCGACCAATAGAAGAAAAACAAAGGGAGGGATTTCCAGGCCCAGGGGTCTGGGAGCGGCAGGGGAGCCTCCAGGGCCAGGGGAGGATCTGGGGGCAGGGGAAGGAGGAAGAGATCCCAGAGTCGGGTCAGCGTTGGTCCTCCAGCCACGGGCAGGCACTGGGTCCGTGCCAGGAGTGGGGCTGTCGGAGTAATACGGAGGCCGGGACGGGCTCATCAGGTCAAGAAGCCTGAGCATCCCCTGCTGCCCCCAGAGAGGAAGGGACGGCGTCCGTTGCCGGGTGGTTCTGCCCTCCCAGAGAGAAGCCAGGAGGCTCAGGTCCGGTGCGTCCTTCCCCCTGGGAACTTTCCCTCCGGAGCTCACCGGCCAACGGCAGAGACAGTGCGTGCCTTTGGGCAGTGCTGGGCCCGTACAAGCGCAGAGAAGGGGCAGAGGGAGGGAATCTCTGGTTGGGAGAAGGGGAGGAGGAGGGAGGGCAAAAAGGATCTGCAGAATGTGCCGTTAAATGGGTTCTTGGAGAGGGTCTGGGATTGCGGGGGGGGCGGCACGCAGCCCTGCTGACTGAGCCAGAGAAACCCGACACGGCTAATTGTCTCTTTCATATCATCCCATGGGCAAATCAGTCAAACTTGGGCATTTTTTTCATTGTTATTATTACTCAAGGTCCAGCAGCCAGTCCCTACCCTGGTAACATCAGTCCTTTCCTCACTAAACCACTAGAGGGCAATGTGAGCCACTCACCTGATCTCGTTTAACCAAAATTCATTTGGTTCCTGGGAAACTCCAAGCTCTCCCTAGAGATGGAGAACGTCAAAAAGAGGGATGAACTCTCTGGTTCTCACACGTCGGTTATCAAGCTTTCCACGGAAATGCAAGTTCCTTGGGGCTGGGCTGTCTCACTGCGGCATTTTGACCCCCCAAATAAGCAAATGAGCGTGACAAATGATCTGTTAACGCTTTTAAGCTGATCTAGAACTGGTGCTGCAATCTATGCATGTATGTATATGTGTGTGCATGTGTGCATGCATGTATGTGTGTATTTATGTATTTGATGCTACATCAGCCGGCCAGCCTTACAGTCCTCGGTGGTGAGGATGGTGACAGTCGTGGCAATGACCGGAATTCAGCATCGTCGGGTCTCCGCCCGTGCACGGTGACTCCCTGGCTCTCCCAGGCACAGAAAGGCCCCGGGCGGCAGGGGCGGCTTCAGACCTGTGAGTCCCAAGCATGGGAATCCGAATGTGCCGAATCCTTACGGCCATGTCCCTGCTGAGTGCGGCGGGGAGGGTGAATCACTGTTTCTCTGGGGCCCTTGATGTGTGTGCACCACACACAACAACGGGACTTGTCCTCAGCGAAACCCCCGAACATTCTGGATCCCGGTCTTGACTCAGTGGGAGCACAGACATGGGGAGCTGTTGCAGAGGCGAGAAGGGTGGAGCAAATGCCAGCAGAGATTCAGCTGAGTGCTCTTGGGGCCACTGAGAACCTCCAGCCTCATATGTGTCCCAGAGAAAGCTAGGATTGCATTTGCTTGTCTCTAATTTAGGGTTCGGTCTTTCACTTGCTCTTTACTTCATGACCTCATGGACCATGGCGCGCCAGCCCCTTCCGCCTCCCTCCGTCCCCTTTAGTCTGCCCAAATCAATGGTCATTATGTCCATGGCACTTTCTGTCCAGCTCATCCTCTGCCGTTCCCTTCTCACTTTGCCTTCAGTCTTTCTCAGCAAGGTCTTTTCCAGCGAGTCCTGTCTTCTCATTGTGGTTCTTCAGAACTGCACTTTCCAAAGAAGAGTCTGAATTAATTTCTTTAACTGATTCATCAATTAATTGATTAATTATTAACCGATTGGACTCCTTGCTGGCCAAGGGACTGTTTGAAAGCATTGATTTTGGGGTCCTTGACTTGCCTCTGAACTGCCCGACCGGTTAAGAAAAATTCACTTTACAACAGCAGCTTATTGGGATGAACATTGTCTGAAAACACTCATGTATTTGGCGCTCTGACACCATTTAGAGCTGAAGGCTGTGGCCCGAGGTCCCCAATCAGCAGCAGTGTGAGCCAGAGTACAGAGGCCTGGCTCGCTGTTCCCTCACATTGAATCTGGCTCCACCCACCACCTCTGTGCCCTGTCACTGCTTCCCCTGGCCCCCCTCCCCAGAACCATCGCTGCTCTGGACACACTATGGGGGTGAGGCAGGGGGCCAGGGAGACCCCCCAATCCCGGTTCTGCAACTTCGAGCTGCTCTCGGCATGTGCTGGGACGGGCAGCGACCTTGGGGACCAGGAATCTGTGGGGGGGAGTTTCTGTTGCCTTCTCAGCTGTGGGACTTTTAGGAACTCGCTTCTTTCACCTCAGTCTCTTCCTCCATTAAACAGAAGCTGTAGTCAATGCCCCCATGGGACCAGGGATACACCCCCATTCTTCTGCGAGGGGCTCCCCGGCCCAGGCAGTAACAGCCACATGGTGGGGAGCCACAGAGACCCAGGGCCGGCTTCCCAAATGCAGAGGATGGGATGGGTCTGAGCCCGGG
The DNA here is from genome assembly GCF_902635505.1 of Sarcophilus harrisii. Classification (NCBI taxonomy): domain Eukaryota; kingdom Metazoa; phylum Chordata; class Mammalia; order Dasyuromorphia; family Dasyuridae; genus Sarcophilus; species Sarcophilus harrisii. Next base: position 1,477,281 of record NC_045427.1, on the reverse strand, counting down.
CGTGGAGCGGGCGGACCTCCGCCTCCCCACTGCCCCTCGGTGGCCGCTCTCGGCCACATCCTGGGATTGGGCTCAGTGACGGCTCAGAGCTGGAAGAAGATCATCGGCTAATCCCAGGGCTGCCCAGGAGCTGATAAGGACTGAAGGTGTGTGAAGTCACTCCCGTGCTGCCCATCAGACACGCTCTGGCTCGCCCCTTGGCCGCAGGAAGTGACACCTCAGCATTTTCAGATGATGCTTTAGCTGGGGGCGGGGGGACCCTGCTCCCTGGACAACGTGACTCCCACTGGGGGCCTTCTCCCACAGCCAGGGGGAGAAGATGGGGTACTGGGAGGAGGAGGAGGAAGCCCCCACTGCGGTTACCTTTCCCAGCAGCACCAGCTCCTCCTCTCCTTCTCTCCAGGCACTGATTGTTGCAGCCACAGTGAAAGCCACGTACCCACTTTGTCCCCTATGATGAGCCCCCTGACTTGCTCTTAATGCCCCAGGTTCAAGGTCCAATGATGTCACATCCCAGCTGGGCCATTTACTCTCTCTGACAAAGGAAGGGAAGAAGGTGGGGATGTGATAGTGATGGGAAGGGGGATGAGCAGTCTGTGAGCTGGGGTTGGGAGGAACTAGTTCATCTCCTTCCCCTGAAATGTCCAGGATGTGTGACTTTGGCCAAGTCACTTCCTCTCCCACAAAAGGAGAAGGAAACAGCCCCCAGCACCCAGAGAGCTTTGGAGGCTTCAGCTGCACAACAGGAAAGCCTTTGGTGGTCTGCCCGTAGTCTGCCCATGGTCTGTCTGTGGTCTGTCTGTGTTCTGCCCATGGGCTGCCTGTGGGCTGCCTGTGGTCTGTCCGGGGTCTGGGGTCTGCCCGTGGTCTGCCTGTGGTCTGTCCGTGGTCTGTCCGTGGTCTGTCCGTGGTCTGTCCGTGGTCTGTCTGTGTTCTGCCCGTGGGCTGCCTGTGGGCTGCCTGTGGTCTGTCCGTGGTCTGTCCGTGGTCTGCCCATGGTCTGTATGTGGTCTGCCCATGGGCTGCCCGTGGGCTGGGAGGGTTCAGCCAAGCCCCTTTTCCATCACAGATGTGCCGTGTGGTGAGGGAAGGTACGTGTGGGAAGAATTGCGCCGTGCATGACAAAGGAGTGAGGACTGTGCAAGGGATGGAGGCCTGAGGCCTCATGTAAGCCCCAGGCCCCTTTAGCCCAGCAAACAAAAGGCAGCAGCCGAGGATGGGGGCTGGACACAAACAGCGAGGTGAGAGCCGAGCCGAGCCACCCTTCTGCAAACAGACATCTCCCCGTGAGAAGGTTGTTTGCAAGGGCAGATGTGACCCCCCAGTGGGCCGCCCAGGGCCCTCAGAGCTCCTGACCAGGGGCCTTGCAAACCCTCTGCTACAGCCCCATTAGCCACTTGGACTACGCCCAGCGCCTCCCAGATCAGCCATCCCATGCTCAGGCAGCCTGCGGTGCAAGAAAGCCTGTCTCCATCCGGCCCAAATCCACCTGAGGACCCTCTCCTCCCATCCAGAGGCAGCCTCGCCTCCCCTCTCTGCTCTCTGTGGACCAACACAACAGGACCGGTCTGGGACAGATCTCGCCGGGCGTCTCTGGGGGACATCTCCTTCCAGGACAGATCTCCAGGGCCTCTGGGGATGCCTTCTTCTGTCACAGGCTGTCCTCTGCTCTTCAGTGAGTCCCAAGCCAAACATCATACTCACAACAAAGGTACGTTTCTCTGTGTGATCCGTACCCATCTTCTACCTCTCACCTCATGGCCTCCCCAGCACAGAACGGGCTGTGAGTGAGGCTCAGGGGGCTGGGACAGCCTTTTAGGCGGCGATCTCCCCATCATCAGAAGCTTCCAAAGCAAAGCTGCCTGGGACTGTGGGGGAGGCTGCCGGGAGCTGGATGAGACTGTCGGGGAGCTGCCGGGAGCTGGATGAGACTGTTGGGGAGCTGCCGGGAGCTGGATGAGAGGAGGCTGCTGGGAGATGAGACTATTGGGGGGCTGCCGGGGCATTCTTTCCCTTCTGCTTTGAGGAGCTCATGAGTCCTTACTTTAACTCCATGGATTCTTTCCTGAAAGTGCCCTTGAATTAAGTGCCTTAATGGAACCAGGGCCGACAGCCGTGAGCCCTGGGACCGGAGGCCTCATGTTCCCACTCCGGCCCGGCCTTATCCCCCGGGGCCACCCCAGCCCAGCACTCCCCAGGACGTCTCTTCCTGAAGCTACGAAGTCTAATTGAATCATAATTTACCGCAGTGAGGCGAATCCGAGCTTAACTTGAATTACCAGCGACGTCAGGCAGGATCACTCCGACAGGAAGGCAGTGGCGGCTGGGGAGGAAGGTCGGCCTCGGCCGTGGTGGCGAAGGGGCACGTTGGGGAGCAGGGCAGGGCAGCCCTTGGGGGGTTCCCGATGCAAAAGGCCCGCTCCCTCCCAATGCCTCTTCTCCAGAGACCCCAGAACATCCTGACAAGGTAAAAATCTCCAGACTCAGGGACTAATTTAATCTCATGCCAGTTAACTTAATCCCAAACGAGGATCTGGAGATGGAGAAAGACCCAGTTTTTAAAGACCTTCTGGAAAAGGTAAGGATTCTGAGTGATGGCCTTTTTTGGGCCCCTTCCCATCTGTAAAACCCCATGGGAAGTGACCTGGGTGCCCCTGCTGGCAGGGATGTGAGTGGGGAGAGAGTGTCCCCCATCTTTGCTCAGAAGAAGGGGAGCAGGTGGCAGGGGAAGTAGCCCCACAGGTGGGGGGCAGGTGGCCCCCGGGGTGGGGGGAGATGGCCCCCGGGCAGGACAGAGGCCTCAGTCCCAGCAGGGAAGGTTCCAGCTTCCTGGGCTCTGGGTGGTAGGGCGGGCACAGAGTCAGGAGCTCCAAGGGGAGAGCAGGGCCTGGCGGACAGACCCAGGCCCTGGGAAGTGGAGGAAGGACAGGATTCAGTGGGGAGTTGTCTCCAGAAACTGGTGTTGCCTGAGAATTGTGGTGGTGGGTGCCCTTATGTGTCTGAGGGGGTGTGTGTATGTGAGTGTGTGTGTGTGTGTGTGTAAGGGTGTGAGGGTGACATGGGTGTGTGTTGAGACAAACTGCACTGGGAATGACAGAGCTTAGAGCACAAACCTGCTCATGCCTGATGCTGCCCTTGAAGGCCCCGTGACCTGCCCATCCCACCCCCCACCAAGAGAGCTCCCTGAGCCCCCCAGGCTGCCTTTCTCCCATCGCTTTCTGCTTGGCTCATGTCCGGGTCAGACTGCCGGGTTTCTGCAAAGGAAGCTCGGCCGATGATGGAGGGCAGGGCCTGGGGTTCCCCATGCCCAGGATGTGCTCAGACTCTGCGCTTGGCCAAGGTCTGTGGGGCTCCAGTGCCCACCTGGAGGCCAAGAAGAATAAGCTGGAATGGGCAGTGGGGGTCAGGCCTGGCCAAGCTGGACAGCGCTGCAGTGGTCCCCCAGTCTGTCTGGTCTTCTGGTCTGTCCGGTCCCCTGGTCCATCTGTTCCCCAGGTCCATCTGGTCCCCTGGTCTGTCCGGTCCCCTGGTCCGTCTGGTCCCCAGGTCCATCTGGTTCCCAGGTCCATCTGGTCCCCTGGTCTGTCTGGTCCGCTGGTCTGTCTGGTCCCCAGGTCCATCTGGTCCCCTGGTCTGTCTGGTCCCCTGGTCTGTCTGGTCCCCAGGTCTGTCCGCTCTCCCACTGGCTCTCATTCCCTCATCTCTTTGGGCCTGGGGGAGGATCCATTCATATGCAGCTGCTCCAGATATGCAAGGGCCTGCTTGGGCAGCCGGAAATCCTGTCCCTTGAGGGACATGGGGAAGATGGAATGTGAGGTGGTGAGCAGGCAGGGGCAGGGAGGGATGCAGGAGCTCTAGATCCATCCCCCTGGGGGTATAGGGGGCAACAAAGGCCCGGAGGAAGGGAGGGATGTTAGGCAGGCCCTGGAGGCCACTTCAGTAATGAGCGGCAGAAGGCCTGGGACAGAAAGTGCTGCTGCAACTGGAGAAGGAACCATGGAGACTGAGGCCGAAGCGGATTCTCGGCCCCTTTCTTCTTTTGCTTTTTTTTTTTTGTGTGTGTGTGTGTGTGTGTGTTTTCTCCCTTTCAGTCTGATTTTTCTTGCACAATGTCACAAATATGGAAATATGTTTAAAAGGATTGTACATGTCTAACTTACATTGCTGACTGTCTTGGGGAGAGCGGAAAGGAGGGAGGGAGGGGAGGAAAATTTTGGAACGCACAATATTATAAAAATGAATGCTGAAAACTATCTTTACATGTAATTGGAAAAATTAACTAACACTGAGAAAAAAATGAATAAACAAAAAATGAGAGATGGATCTCTGACAGGTGAGAGACAGGAGTGTGCAGCTCAAGAGAAGGGACGAGGTGGAGGAAAGAATGGGAGATTGGGAGGCCAGCTGAGAGAGAGGCTCAGAGATGAGAGGAAGTGAGGGGAAGAGAGAAAAGGAGAGAGAGACAGAGAGACAGAGAGACTCAGAGACAGAGACAGAGACAGAGGCAGAGAAGAAAGAAGCCCTGGAAGGTCCAGCTCCAGAACTTTTAAATTCGAGGACTCTTGGGCTTGGGTTTATCTAAGAGATCTCTCTTCTTGAGCTAGAATCTTAGATTCCATAATCATAAGATTTTTAAAAGAATTAAATTAAAAAAAAAAAAAAGAATGACAACTTCCTCTTCCTGCAGGGGATTATTCTCCACAAGCATTCCAGTGAAGGGGAAGAAGCCCTGACACGGAGCCTGTCTGCCTTGGAAAAAAGATTCTCCCCCTCCTGACTTCAGGATCCTCCCTGGAAAAGTTAGGGCTAAACCAGGGTTTTCTGAAGTCCCCTCCTTGTGCTCCACCTTCCGGGATGCAGGCTCAGAGACTGGGCTTTTTCCATCTCTGAGCCCCTGCCCAGTGCCTCGCCCCAGGCCCTTCCCCCTCCTTCTTTCCTGGCCCCTTCAAGGGCAAGATAATTTGAAATTCTAAGAATCCTGGATTTTTCAGATTAGCCTCTTGAGCAGAAAGACAGGAAGCGGAGGGGCAAGGTCTGGGGCTCAAAGGCAGCTGGTTTTAGGGAAACAAAAGCCCATCAGGGCCTCCCCCCACCCCCACTCCCCATCCTATATCCCAGCCCCCAGCCCCGGTTTGAGTGAAGCCCCAACTATGTGTGGGGTCTTAGGGAATTCACCTGGGATCTGGGTTTGCACCTGTGCAGGGGGGCAGCTTAGAGCTAAATGACTGTTAGGGGACCCTCTTCCAGCTCCAATGGGCTTCCAGGGGCCAAATGGACTCCAGACACCAATCCTGGACTCTTGTCCACCTCATGGAATGATGCCCGTGGACCCATCCCCTGGGGGGAGGGGCTCAGACTCTTCTCAGTTGGGCTAAGACTTCCTGTTCTTCATTCTTAGCATAAACTAAGTCCTGGCACAATCTTCCTGTCTTGGGAAAACATCTATCTTGTGCTTATGGGTGACTTTGATTTTAATTTCCCCTTGATATAGAATCTCTCCTTCCCCTCCCTACCTCTCTCCTATCCTCCCTCTTCTTTCTCTTCTCCCCTCCTCTTCCCCTCCCTTCTCTCCTCCTCTTCCATTCCTTTTCTCCTCTCCTCCCCTTACTTCCCCTCTTCTCCCTTTCCCTTCTTTCCTTCCCCTCTTCCCTCTCTCCTCCCCTCCTTCCCCTTTTCCCTCCCTTTCCATTTGTCTCTTCCCCTTCCCTCCCTCTCCTCTCCCTTACCCTCCTCTCCTCTCCTCAGGGAGCTCTCTCTTAGAACAATAATTAAAGGGAAACAAAAACACAGCACTCAGGACACTGCAGGACCCCAAGCCTCCTTCAAGAGAAGAGAAGTCTCAGGGGTCTCCTCAGCCCCCCAAGCTTGGCTGCCCTATTGTCCGCTCCTCTCTGGGGCCAAGCCCATACTTACAACCTCTGGGCAGCCCAAGGCTTCTCAGGGAGCTTGTTGACTGCTGTGTTGTGTCAAACGTTTTCCTGCTTTTTTCTTCAATCAACATTCTTTGACTTTGGCCTGACCATGTTTCTCCATAATCTTTGTGTCTTTTTTTCTGTCATTAGCCCTTTACATTCATGTGTTCCGACTCATCTATATATTTCCTAAGCTGCAGCTGCCCCTTTGCTACTTGGAAGGAGGATGTGCTGCTGTCAATATGTTGATGGCCGTGGGACCTTTCCTTTAATCTCACTGGTCTGTGGGTCTTTCCAATGAGATCTGTCAGTCAACCTGAGTGCACAGCACAGCCCCTTTTTAAAGCACAATCACAACTGAATTTCCAAAATGATTGTTACAATTCATAGCTTCACTCAGGCTGTGTAATGGGTCTATGTGGTGCAATGGACAACTAAGTGGCACAGTGGCCCTGGAGTCAGGAGGACCTGAATTCAAATATTTTCAAACACTTACTAGATGTGTGACCCTGGACAAGCCACTTAATTTTATTTGCCTCAGTTTCCTCATTTGTAAAATGAGCTGGAGAAGGAAAAGGCAAGGCAGCGCAATATCTTTGTGAAGGAAACCCTAAACAGAATCACAGAGAGAAAAACGTGACTGAAAATAGCTTAAACAACAGTTTCCTTATCCTACTATTTTCATCAATTTTCCACGTGGTAGGTGAAATCTCAGAGTTGTTTTGAATTTCTCTTAGCATTGGCATCTGGTTACAATTTTTCATATAGTTGTTAATAATTTAAAATTATTTTGAGTTGTTTGTTTATAGCTTTTGACCCCCTCTCCTCTCAGGAATAAGTTTCAATCTTATTTAATTGTTAGCTTCCCATATATCTTGGTCATTAGAACCTTAGTAAAGATATTTGATGCAAAGATTTTCTTTTCTCCCAATTGACAGTTTGCCTTCTTATCTTAGTAGTATTGATTTTTGAGTGTGTACAAAAGCTTTTCAATTTCATGTAATCAAAATGACTGGTTTTATCTTTTGTAATCTTCATTGTACCTATTTTGGTAAAGAACTCTATAGTATAGTTGTGAGACAAACACAATCCTCTTCTCTTTTTTTTTCTTCTTTTTATGGTGGGACCCTTTATGTTTAACTTATTAATCCATTTGGAGCTTATTCTCATAAATGATATAAGATTTCTTCCAAACAGTATAATCCAGTTGACCCCACCTTCCCCATAAAATGAGTTGTCCCCAAACGGCTTATGTTCTGGGTTTTATTGAACACTGGGGTCTAAGTTTGCTTGTGTGAGTCATTCTTTATTTCTTTAATGAGTATTTTCTAAATGTAATTATATGACACGAGAGTGTTTTTTGTAGAATGGTGTCCAACTGTTTTATAGTTGTAGGTTTTTTTAAGTGAGATTTCTTTTTTTTTACATTTTTTCTTGTATTTAATCACTGGCATATCAAAATACGTGTGATTTTTTTCTTTATGTTTTCACAGACTGTCTTCCAGTCCTGTTTCCCCTGGCTTCGGTCAAGTCTCAGCTCAGAACTCCCATTTCCCAGAAGCCTTCCCTGGTATCCTTCCCCAAGCAGCCCATATCTTTCTTCTCTGAAAACAATGGATTTACATTGGATTTATCCTGTTGGTGCTTTTTTTTAGAATTTCTTCTCCCCCATTAGAACTCCTGGAGGCTGAGAACTGTGGTTTGTTGGATTTTATTTTGTTCATCATGATCTTGTTCTTATGCATGTTTGGGTCCTCTGTGCTTGCTTAGCTCAGCACCTGAAACATAGGAGGAGAATGCTAAGTGCCTGTAGCTAGGCTTTTTCTTCTTTTTTTGTTATTAGGGATAGGAACAGGTTTCCACTGATTGTTCTCACAATCTCAGTGTTCTCAGGACATGACTAGAGATGAACTACTTTGAATCCTTAAGGAGGATATATAGAAAGGAAATAAACAATAATTTATTCATTAAATGCCTACTTTGTACCAGGCATGATACTAAGCATATTGTAATTATAATCTCATTTGCTCCTCACCACCACCCTGGGAGATAGGTACTATTATTAGCTCTATATTACAGATGAGGAAACTGAGGCAATGGAGTTGAAATGATGTACTTAAAAGTGACTACAGAGTGACTTAAACTATTAATTTTTTTATTAAAGCTTTTCATTTACAAAGCACATGCATGAGTAATTTTTTCCAACATTGACACTTGCATTACCTTTTGTTGCAAATTTTCCCCTCCTTCCTCCCACCCCCTCTTCTAGCTGGCAGGTAATCCAATATGTATTAAATATGTTGAAATACATGTTAGATCCAATACATATATACATATTTATATAATTATCTTGTTGCGCAAGAAAAATCAGATCAAGAAGATGAAAGAAAAATTAAGAAAGAAAACACAATGCAAACAAATGACAACAGAGAGAGTGAGAATGCAATGTTATGTTCCACACTCAGTTCCCACAGTTCTCTCTCTGTGTCTAGATGGCTCTCTTCGTCACTGCACAAGTGGAACTGGTTTGAATCATCTCAGTGTTGAAGAGAGCCACTTCCATCAGAATTGATCGTTATATAATCTTGTTGCCATGTACAATGATCTCCTAGTCCTGCTCATTTCACTCAGCATCAGTTCATGTAGGTCTCGCTAGGCCTCTCTGAAAACATCCTGTTGGTTGTTTCTTACAGAATAATAATTGTAATGGGCGGAGGTTTGAGTTGATGCACTGAGGTCCCAAGTACCTGAGGCTAAATAGTAATTGGGCTATACTCTATTAATATACATGATTGGATAAAGAATGGTCCCTGCCCACTCTCCGTGCAAGTCCTGATGTGTTGTATAGGAAATGATGATTTTGGTGGGTGGAGGCAGAGAGAGACAGGAAGAGAAGCTGGGAGAGATTGAGCCTGGGTTCCATACTCCTGGTTGCTGGTCGTGTGGCTGCTAGTCTAGCTAGCTTCTTGGCTCAGCTGCACACATTGCTATCGCCGATTCTCTTCCACCTGCGATCCTTCTTCACTGAGAATAAAGACTGACAATTTTCCCCTAACCTGAATTCCTGACTCCTGCTGATTTAAAAATACACGATCTTCACATTTGGTGCCCAACAGTGGGAACCAAGGACTGAAGAAGTCTCTGGTGACCAGGAACTTGGGTGAGTATTGTTAATAGACAAACAAGGAACTTATTTTCTTAAAAACTAAACTAGTAATCTTTTTTTGGCTAAAATGGGACAAATGCTAGCTAAAGACTCTCCATCCCCGCCTCCAACCCCACCCAAGAGTGGTGCTATAGAAAGCATGCTTAAGCTGATAAAAGGACAAGGGCTACTTATAACTTGGGAACAGGTAGCTAGACTTGTGGGTACATTAAACTGCATTTCCCCTGGTTCATAGAGGAGGAGCAGATCTCTCGAGATAACTGGTCCCTGGTTGGACAACAGATGTCCACGTATTTCAGAGAAAATGGTCCTCATTCAATTTCCATCGAGGCATTTTATTTATACAATATAATTCAGTTGCACTAAGAAACCTATCCTAGAAGAAAGAAAAAACCCAACTCCTTCTGCTCCTTCTGGAAGTAGCGATTTGGGGAGGAGAAGGGGACCATATCTCCACAGGGCATGGAGCTTAAAGTGAGCAAGGGTGTGGTGACTTTCCCCTCAGGAGGCGCTTCAGCCCCACCTCAGGAGCAAGTGTTGTCTCCTCCCTCAACTCCCCCTCCGGGAGGAGGGGGGGGGCGTGGGGGGACCACCAGCACCAATGAGGACTGAAAGAGGCTTAATGAAGGCCAAAGAAAAAGGGCGTGGATGTCCAGGACCCAGCCCTTATCTTTCCTGTAATTTCCCGTTTAATGCCTCCAGGCAAATCCAAAGTATGCCAACGTGAACTCATCAAAGATCTGAAAAAGGCTTGCACTCTTTATGGGGCTACATCAGCAGTTAAATGCCGGGCCGAAATCTTGACTCTAATACGGAAATCTATACAAGGGTTGTCTAGAACCGGACAAAAATTACATGTTTTCTGAAAATAGGCCTTGGTAAACCCAACAAAATAGTCAAAATTGTTCATGCTGCGATCACCTATGACCTACTACAAGGTATGGCCATATGCAACATCAAGACAGTTAATTAAAGCAGCATTGACAAATTGGCTAATGCTATCAAAAGCATTTCGATTCAAAAAAATGAAAAGGTGAGGCCTTAAAAATAACACAAGGGCCAGATGGACCTTTGCTGACTTTATGGGACGTTTGCGGTCTATCACAAGAACAATGGGAAAATTCATCAACGATGTTTAATAAGGCAACTTGCTAAGGAAAATGCTTTGGGGTAGAAGGATTATACTAGGACTCCCAAGGATGCTCCTTTAAGGAGTTCAAAGACACTGTTAAGGGGACAAATGCCTTTTTATAGCCAACTATGATGGACTTCCCAAGATCCCAACATGGTGGGCGGGGTCCTTCCGCAAGGGACTTCTAAGACACGTCAATGCTTTCAGTGTGGTAAAGAGGGCATCGAAAGCTCAATGTTTATGAGGCAGGGGAGAGGACGGGTGGGAGAACGACCCAGCACCCCATGTCCAAAATGCAACAGGGGCTTCATTGGGCCTCAGAATGTGCAGGTTCAGGGGAAAGGTGAGGGGCCCGCCCCAGGGCTCCAAAAACCATGGGGCAATGGCAGCCAATGGTGCACCCAGAGAGTGCCTAGACGTCCAATACCCCAAATGATCAATCAGCCAGGAAGCAACCGATGGGAGAAAAAAGGTTACATAGATTTGGTTCAGCTGAGCAACTGGATACCCCTGGAGGGTGAAATCTGTTCCCTCCAGCCTAATGTTCCTCCAGGCACAGTAGGTTTGACCATTTTACCCCTGAGGTACGTAAAACGGTGTCCATCCACATACTGATGGGGAAACTGGGGAATGTGTAATAATCCCAGTCACCAATAAGGCAGACAATGTGGACTTATCACCCAGGAGAAATAGTAGCACAGATTTACTCACAGAACCTAATCAGCCTGGGATAGTCACCCAGATTCCGATTCCAGATCACAAAATCCGAAATACTGGACAGCAGCGTAAAAAACTGATGACCATGCTCAGATCTATATAAATGGCCTACCAAGAAGGACTGGAGACACTGGTGCAGATCACAGTCATAGAGGTGCCAATTGGCCCAGTCATCCAAAGATTAAAGCAGACACCTACATGTCTGGTGGGAGGATCAAGAGCGAAGTTAGTGCTGCCCCCTATGAGAGGACTTTGAAGGCAAACAGGAGTTTTATCCTTTATATAGAAAATCCCCATCAATCTGTGGGGAAGAGGAGTTTTACAGCAATTAGAGTTAAAATGAGTACTTCGGTTTTTAAGGGTGGAAGGCCTCCAACACTTTCACCTGTTCCTATCCAATGGAAAACTGATACACCAGTGTGGATAGAACAGTGGCCCTTAAGTAACTATAAAATTCAGGCCTTATTAGATATAGTACAAGAGCAGCTTGACCAAGGACACTTAAAACCTTCTCTAAGTCCTTGGAATTTCCCAGTTTTGTTGTGAAAAGAAACTGGAAATGGAGGATGTTAACGGAAAGAAAAGTGAATGAACTATAGGAACTTTCAGCCTGACTTCCATCTTACTCAGTGCCAGAGAATGGCCCTTTGGGTCATAGATATTAAGATTTTTTATTCTATCCCTCTGATAAGGAGGATATGAAAAGATTTGCCTTTTCAGTGCCCAACATTAACTTAGCTGAGCCTTAAAAGATATGAATGGACAGTTTCCACAGGGAATGAAAAAAGCCCTATATGTTCAAATGTATGTTGTTGCCCTTTTGTCCAGTGGCATTCCAAAAGTTATGCTATTAAATTACATGGATGACATATTGGGTGTGACCTGAGGAACAAATGTTAAAGATGCTACAAAAGACCATAGAAAGCTAAGGAATTACAAATTATAATAGCACCAGAAAAATTCAAAGACATGCTCCTTTTCAATATTTAGGAAGGTAACCCTGGTGCCATATACAAAAACTGTCCTTAAGAACAGAGAAGTAAACACATTGAATGATTTTCAAAATTATAGGAGTATCCAAAGGATGCAACCAGTGTTAGGTTTGACTACCTATCAGTTACAAACTGTTAATGACATTTTAAGGGGAGACAGTGCTTTTAAATTCACCACGCCAGCTTACAAAAGAAGCTCAAGAGGTTTTGGAGAAGTTGAACTGGCTTTATCCAATGGGTTGGAAAGAGTCACCAAAACCCTAGGAGATACGTTTTTGCCAAAAGAGGCACCCACAGCAGTCCTTCATCAAGGGACACAGTGTGAAGAGGGTGAACCTCTGGCACAACCAGAAAAAGCCTTACCCACCCATGCTTGTTAGAATTTTATTAAAGGCCACAAGGAGCAGTACAATTTCGGGGAAAACCTGACAAGATATACACCTTTTTATACCAATACAAAATTAATGTGGTTGTGAGAATCCCAGAGGGAAAATTTATTAATGGTCCAAATTTTTAATGGGTCTCCATTAAAGAAACTAGTAATAAACGATGGACTTGAAGAAAAAGAAAGTTCCCTTTCAAGGACCAACAATCTTCAGGATGCATCCAAAAAATTTGTGCTGTGTACTCCAGATCTTTATAAAGAGAGTAGTCAGAACTCCTTTTCAGTCCACCAGCAGAATGAATTGTAAAGATCATTCTAGTTTTACATTATCCGGAACATAAATAAATATCTGATTCGGCCTATTCAGTGGTGTTACAAAGAATTGCCACAGCCCAAATAAATTTGACCTTAATATATATCAGCTCTTTGAAACTTCAAGAGGGAGAAAGCATCCAGGTAAGATCTATATATTACATGTCCATTCTTAGTGGACTTCAGGTCCCATATTTGATGGCAATTCAAAGGCAGATAGCCTTTCTAACTGTTCAAATCCCCTTTGTTCCAAGAAGCTCAGGCATCTCATTCTAAATATATGGGCTGCTCGAGCTTTACGTTTACAAAAAACAAAGAGGAAGCTAGGAGCATAGTAAAAGCCTGTACAGCTTGCCTTCCTTTCTACGTCCCACACTGCCCCAGGGAAAACCTTGGTTTGAGACCAATGAAATCTGGCAAATGGATGGACCCATTATAAATCTTTTATCTGTCTTTCATCCACATTGGGGTAGACACCTTAGGATTCACTTTGCAACCAGCAAAAGAGAAGCCCAAGTGGTCATGAATTTAACAAGATTTATTATAAAAGCAATAAAAAGACAATGGTCCTGTTAATTTAAAACATTTGTAATTTTTGTCAGTAAAGATTTTACACATCATGGGATACCTTTCAACCTCAAGGACAGGCAATAGTGGAGGGAGAAACAGAGATATTAAAAGCCCTCCAAAACAAAAGAAAGGGGGGCCACAGGTAAACTTTAGAGAACTTTAAATCTAGCTTTATATATTAACTTTGATTTTTGACAAAGATGACGGCCCGGCAGACAGGTTTTATAACCCACGGAAGGTCAGGTCCAGTGGAGCAGCTCCACTATCTTTGATAATCGCGGTGTGGGAGAGACCAAAAAGTGGGGAATGGAAGGACCAGATAGGCTAACTGCTTTGGGGAGGGTTTGTTTTGTATTTCTACAGGTGGAGAAGGAATCAGATGGTGCCAAGAGAATTCGCCTTGTCCACGCAAAGACGGAGAGACCTTGAAACAAAGGAGAAGACCCAAGAAATATGGGGTGGTTCTGTTTGATTGTGCTCACCATTGAAAGAGCGTGGCAGTTATGGCGTTTGACCATGGACATCAAAGATTGTTGGATTTGAAAAACCCTAGGAATCATTGATTTCTGACATAGGACTTGAAAAACCTCAGGAATCATTGATTCTCTGAGAAATGATAAGACTGTTACAGGACTTCAAAACCTGGAATCTTGGATTCTAAACATAAAAAGATTTTTGGGACTTCAATTGATTCCTGACATGTGAAGAATGGACAAAGATTGGTTTTGACATTCTTAGCTGCTGAAGAAGGCATTGTGATTTTTGTTTACTCCCTCCTTCTAGGACTTCTGGGATCTTTTTCCAAACCATGTTGATTTATATTTTTGTTTTTGCATTGGGTGTACAATTTATGTTTGTTAAAACCAATTGAGCCTGCACTGACTGTGGGGAGAGTCACCCAAAGCCCCCAATTGCATGTGTTGTAATATCCCATGTGATGGGTTTGTGATAATAAGACCCTTCAGCCCAGAAACCCACTAGCAACCCCCCATTTCCTTTTGGGTTTTCTCCCCTTCCTGAGATGTCGGGAGGGGAATATCTCCTTTTGTGCCACTGCCTTTCTGGAAGCAGGGAGGCGGATCACCTCCTTGGTGTTTCACCCTTCCTGAGGAAAGGGGAGGTTGTGATCACCCCTTGGGGTTGATTTCCCTGAGGAGTCAGGGGATGGCATGACCACCTGTGTTCTAAAAATAAAAGAAAGCAGGAGATGAATGGGCTGAGGTTTGAGTTGATGCACTGAGGTCCCTTGAGGTAAATAGTAATCTTAACTCTATTAATATAATGAGATAAAGAATGGTCCCTGCCCACTTCCGTGAAGTCCTTATGTGTTGTATAGGAAATGACGATTTTGGTGGGTGGGGAGAGAGAAAGAAGGAAGAGGCTGGGAGAGATTGGGCCTTTCCATACTTAGTTGCTGGTCGTGTTGTGGTCTAGCTAGCTTTTACTCGGCCACATTGCTATCGCCGATTCTCTTCCACCTGCGATCCTTCTTCACTGAGAATAAAGACTGACGATTTTCCCCTAACCTGAATTCCTGACTCCAGCTGATTTAAAAATACACGATCTTCACAAATAATATCCCATAACATTCATATGCCACAATTTATTCAGCCATTCTCCAACCTGATGGGCATCCACTCAGTTTCTAGTTTCTTGCCACTACAAAGAGGGCTGCCACAAACATTTTTGCACATGTGGGTCCCTTTCCTTCCTTTAGGATCTCTTTGGAATACAATCCCAGTAGAAACACTGCTGGGTCAAAGGGTATGCAGAGTTTGAGAATTTTTTGAGTATAGTTCCAAATTGCTCTCCAGAATGGTTGGATCAGTTCATGATTCCACCAACAATGTATCAGTGTCCCAGTTTCCCCACATCCCCTCCAACATTCATCATTATCTTTTCCTGTCATCTTAGCCGATTTGACAGATATGTAGTAGTATCTCAGAGTTGTCTTAATTTGCATTTCTCTGATCAATAGTGATTTAGAGCACCTTTTCATGTGGCTACAAATAGTTTCAATTTCTTCATCTGAAAATTGTCTGTTCATATCCTTTGATCATTTATCAATTGGAGAATGACTTGAACTATTATAAATTTGACTAAATTCTCTATATATTTTAGAAATGAGGCCTTTATCAGATCCTTTGGATGTAAAAATGTTTTCCCAGTTTATTACTTTCTTTTTAATCTTGCCTGCATTAGTTTTCTTTGTACAAAAGCTTTTTAACTTAATATAATCAAAATTATCTATTTTGTGCTCAATGATGATCTCTAGTTTTTCTTTGGTCACAAATTCCTTCCTCTTCCATAAATCTGAGAGGTAAACTGTCCTATGTTTTTCTAATTTGTTTGTAGTATCATTCTTTATGCCTAGAACATGAACCCATTTTGACCTTATCTTGGTGTACTGTGTTAAGTGTGTGTCAATGCTTACTTTCTGCCATACTAGTTTCCAATTTTCCCAGCAATTTTTTTTCAAATACTGAATTTTTATCCCAAAAGCCAGGGTCTTTGGGTTTGTCAAATACTAGATTATTATACTCATTGACTATTATGTTCTTGACCATTTATTCTTCCAGATGAATTTTGTTGTTACTTTTTCTAGGTCAGTAAAATAGTTTCTTGGGAGTCTGATTGGTTTAGCATTGAATAAATAGATTACCTTAGGGAGTATTGTCATCTTTATTATATTTGCTCGACCTATTCACAAGCACTTGATATTTTTCCAGTTGCTTAGATCTGATTTTATTTGTGTGGAAAGTGTTTTATAGTTTTGCTCATATAGTTTCTGACTTTCCCTTGGCAGATAAATTCCCAAATATTTTATATTATCAACAGCTATTTTAAATGGAATTTCTCTATGTATGTCTCGCTGTTGGATTTTGTTAGTGATGTGTAAAAATGCTGATGATTTATTGTGATATTCTTCTCTAAAGTGTAATCTTCTCTGGGAGCAGATTTCTTTGGGGCTTCTGGAGGCAGCCTTAGTTTCACCTTAGTATAATCACTCCAAATGTAGCCAGGAGTTAAAGTCCAAATCCTTTATTGTCTCCTTCAAAGTCTTATCTCCTTCACTTGGGGCTGGGCCAGTTTTTCTTAGAAGCCTTCTGTAGTCTTGGTTCCAAGACCTTAAGCTGCCTTCTCTGACTTGTGAATCTCTTCGATTGAATCCTGGCTTCTGAATCTCCCGTAATGAATCCTGGTTGAGGCTCCTAGCTTATATATGCTCTCTTAAAGGTGTGAATCTTGTAGAACTCTAGTAAGCACTAAGTATATAATCATTGTCTATATCAATTCTGGTGACTTAGCACCTTGTAAGACAAGGTGTAAAACAATTTATGTGAATTTATTTTGTATCCTGCAACTTTGCTAAAGTTGGAGATTATTTCTAATAGCTTTTTAGTTGATTCTCTGGGGTTCTCTAAGTATACCATCATATCATCTGCAAAGAGTGATAATTTGGTTTCCTCATTACCTATTCTAATTCCTTTAATCTCTTTTTCTTCTCTTATTGACAAGGCTAGCATTTCTAATACAATATTGAATAGCAATGGTAATAGTGGGCATCCTTGTTTCACCCTTGATCTTATTGGGAATGGTTCTAGTTTATCCCCATTACATATGATGCTTGCTGATGGTTTTAAATAGATGCTACTGACTATATTAAGGAAAAGTTCTTTAATTCTCTATTGTTTTTATCCCATTTATTCCTATACTTTCTAGTGTTTTTAATAGGAATGAGTGTTGAAGTTCATCAAATGTTTTTTCTGCATCTATTGAGCTGATCATATAGTTTTTGTTAATTTGGTTGTTGATATAGTCAATTATGCCATTAGTTTTCCTAATATTGAACTAGCTCTGCATTCCTGGTATAAATCCTACTCAGTTGTGGTGTATTATCCTAGGGATGATTATCTGTAATCTCTTTGCTAATATTTTATTTAAGATTTTAGCATCAATATTCATTAGGGAGATTGGTCTATAATTTTCTTTCTCTGTTTTCATCCTACCTGATTTAGGTATCAGTACCAAGTCTATGTCATAAAATGAATTTGGTAGTTCTTCATTTCCTATTTTTTTCAAATAATTTACATAGTATTGGAGTTAATTGTTCTTTAAATATTTGGTAGAATTCACATGTAAATCCATCTGATCCTGGGGATTTTTTCTCAGGGAGTTGATTAATAGCTTGTTCTATTTCTTTTTCTAAAATGGGATTATTTAAGTAATTTACTTCCTCTTCTGTTAATCTGGGTAATCTATATTTTGTAGGTATTCCTCCATTTCATTTAGGTTGTCAAATTTATTGGCATAAAGACTCACATTGTTAATAAATATTGAAGCCTTGATTTTAATTGGGTCTTCCTGACTGCAAGCCCAGAATTCTATTCATGTGCCATGTAGGTGCTATGGAATTGATTACTTTAAGACAAGGTGCTGAAGTTTCTCAAAGATGACTAAAACATTCCCCAGAGGGAGATGCCTATCTTCCACCTCCATCTGTGGAAATATTCATATAAACAACATAATAATGTCCTTTTTATCCTCTTGAAGTACAAACCAACATGCACACATGTATATAAGCACACATGTATGTGCATACATATCTCAAAATAAAAATTAACACATTTTAAAAAAGAGATGTTAGAGGAAAAGTTTAAAAATTAAACTTTTCAAGCAATTAACAAATAAGGTTTCCTAAAATCTGTATAAAAGAAATCTTAAAAATGAGAGAAGAGATCTCTCCAGGAGCTCCCTGAGGGAAGGGGCTGCACTTTTGCCTTTCTTTGTACCCCTAGTATTCAGCACAGGTTCTGGAACCAGCAGATAAGTCATAAATGCTTTTTGATTGAGAGCAGTATTATCTAGTAGATATTCCACCCACAAGGTCCCTCCCAAATTTTTCCACAGATTTTGAATATGGGGATGAGGCTTTGGGATCTGTCCTTCTTATGGGCAGAGACAGTCTTGTTTCCTCTGGGACTTCTCTAATTCAGGAAACCAGGTTCAGTTCTAGGAATGATTATAGCACAGTTCTGCGCAGGGGCACGATGAAACTAGGGGAGCCTTGAACCTCTGATTCAGGGAAGAGGACATTACCAAGAGCGGGTCACCAAGGAGTCAAGGGGATCGCTGGGAGAAGGAGGCATGGCCGGGGGAAGATTGTAGCTAAATGTCCAGTGTCGGAAGGCTTTGACTAGAAGAGGAATCCTTTCAGAGCCTTAGGCAGATTAGGGAATGATGGGGGGTCTGTCCTCTCAGGCAGGAGACCCCTCTGGAGATGATAGAATGTTGGAGACAGAGGAGATGGCAAAGGAGGAGACAGAGAAAAGTCTAAGTGAACTGAGACTATGGAAGAGAAAGGGGAAGGTTGCCAGAGAAACAGACACTTGCAGTTGGTAGCAACACCATGATGGGTGGTGAGAATCTCAAGAGCACACCTGGAATCCTTGGTTGGTATCCAAGTGGAGAAAAGATTGTCAAATGGAAGATTTGAACTCAGGCCCAGTGGTCTAGCCTTCCTGCTATTAGCAAGCAGGTCACAGGAGCAGGTGAAAGGCTAAGGGTCCAAGAAGCCTTCAGTGTCAGCTCGGAGGTCACCCGGATTTGAAGAAGAAGAAATAGTAGTGAGTCAAATATTGATCTCCTTTAAAAAAGCCAAGTGTGTGGCTTTTTTTGGCTGGTAGGAGTGCTGGGGTCAGGAAGGGAGGCATGGATGGAGGGGACATAGCAGGGGCCCAAGGGAAGGACCCCCAATGCAGCTCCTGGGGGCTTCGGGACCAGCTTGGGCTGGTGGAGGGAGGAACATGAAGGGCCAACCTGCCATGACCTGAGCAGCTGGGCTGCCAGGGCTGAGGTGGTACAAGAAGGCTTCCCGCCTTCCCCTTGGCAGGGCAGACACTGAAAAGAAGAGACACTGGGAGACTCAGCCAGCTCTGAGGATCCAAATTCTCTTGCAGGACCCCTCTGAGTGGGGGTCTCCAAGGCAGACCCTCAAGGCACTAAAGGCCACTTCCTGAACACAGGCTTATTGGGGGTCCTCCCTCAGATACTTACACTTGGTTTAGAATGAGATCTTGGTTATGTGGGTGAACCGGGGTGGCCCTGAGACGCGTCTGCAAACCCCAGCTGCCCCAAACTCATCCCCAGATCCTGGACAAGTCCTTCCCAGCCCTTTGGCCTCTAGATCCCAATCTACAGATTCAGGGACCTTGGACAGGGGCAGCTTCAAAGGGCCTTTCTAGCTCTGTAGCAAGAGTTCCTTGGGGATGTTTGCTCCTCCTCTCAGTCTTTTTTCTCCCCCCCCCCCCAAAAAAAACATCCCATTCTCAGTCCCAGCAGCTGATGCTTCACCCTGGCTGGATTACCTGTCATGTTGGAGGGGATGTGGGAAAACTGGGACACTGATACATTGTTGGTGGAGTCCAATCCAGCCATTCTGGAGATCAATTGGGAATTATGCTCAAAAGGCTATGAAACTGTACATACCCTTTAACCCAGCAGTGTTACTCCTGGGCTTGTGTCCCAAAGAGATCTTAAAGAAGGGAAAGGGTTAGGGTTATGTGCAAAAATGTTTGAGGCAGCTCTTTTCATGGTGGCCAAAAACTGGAAACTGAGTGGATGCCCATCAATTGGAAAATGGCTGAATAAATTGTGGTATATGAATGTTATGGAATATTATTGTTCTGTAAGAAATGACCAGCAGAATGATTTCAGAGAGGCCTGGAGACACTTGCATGAACTGATGCTGAGGGAAGTGAGCAGAACCCAGAGATCATTGTACACGGAGACAGAAAGACTATACGATGATCAGCTCTGATGGCCGGGGCTCTCACCAACAGTGAGGTGATTTAGACGACTTCCCCTTGTTCAGTGATGAAAAGAGCCAAGTGCACCCAGAGAACCATGGGAACACAATGTGAAACACAACATAGCATTCTCACTCTATGTTGTTATTTGCTTGCATTTTGTTTCTCAGTTTTTCTTTTTTTTTTTCCTTTTTGAACTGATTTTTCTTGTGCAGCAAGATAACTGTATAAATATGTATAAACATTGGATTCAACATACTTAACATGTATGGGACTACCTGTCATCTGGATAGGGGGTGGCGGGAAGGATGGAAAGATTTGAAACAGAAAGTTTTGCAAGGGTCAGTGTGAAAAATTATCCATACGTAAGTTTTGCAAATAAAAAGCTTTAATAAAATTTTTTAAAATTACCTGTCAAAGTCCCAAGGGAGGATGGAGGGATGTTCTCTAATGGAAAAGGCTGCTCTGGTGCCCCTGCCCCTAGACATAGCCCAGCTCCAGTCCTAGCCTGGCCACCTGGGACACCATCCCTCAGCTTTATTACAACCACTGGCTATTGGGCTGTTGGGCAAAATATGCCCTTTCTGACAGAGAGGACTTGCTAGCACTTTGTGGGAGCCCCCGGGGTTTGCCAGTTATTAGACAGAAAAGGAAACAGTAGCATCAATGTAATGACTGTGTCTGGCTGAGGAGTCTCAGGGGATTACAGGGAGATTCCCTTTGGAAAAGGGAAATGAAGGCCCCCAAAGTCCAATGAATCAATGAACATTTCTCAGCATTTCATTCCAGTGGAGGATGAGAGGAGACAGGGCTGGATGGAGCCATAGTTGTCAAGGACACAAAGTTCTCTGACACGTGTGTGTGCAGGTAGATGTACTCAAAGGCACCAAAGGGCAAAGAAAGGTAGAGAGACACGGAAGTGGGGAATAAGAACAAGACAGAGGGAGGGAGAAATGCAGAGAGAGACAGAGACAAAGGAGGGAGACAAGGAAGAGATAGACAGACAGACAAAGACAGACAGATATAGACAGAGACAGAGACAAGGAGAGATTCAGAGAGAGACAGAGAGAGACAAAGACACTGCAACAGGCAGAAGTAGGGGAAGGAAGTGTAATGTTCTTTCTAAAATGTAATGTTCTATATTGTATTTAAGTTATACTTTAACATATTTAATATGTATTTGTCAACCTGCCATCAGGGGGAGGGGATGGAGGGAAGGAGGGGAAAAGTTGGAACAAAAGGTCAATGCTGAAAAATTATCCATGTATATATCTTGTAAATAAAAAGCTATAATAAAAAAAAAAAGAATTCAGCATTAAAAAAAATAAAATAAAATGTAATGTTCTCTGTTGAGGTTTTCTTGGGGTCTCTGGAGGAAGCCTTTGTTTCAGTTCAGGAATCCCCACAAGTGCAGCCAGAGGTTAGTCCAAATCCTTTATTATCTCTTTTCTAAGTCTTGTCTCCTTTCCTGGGGCCCGGTTAGCTTTCTTAGAGGGCTCTCTCTCTCCTTGGTTCTCAAGCAGAGCTTGAGCTCCTGCTGCCAGTCCTTTGTGTTCTCTGCCTCTGCCGGCTTCCCCCCAGACATGAACATACATGTGCACACATGTGTGCACATGCACATGTATGTTCACACTTGTTTTCCCAAACTCCCAGTCAGCAGGTCAGGGATTTCTATGTGGCAAGGACAGGAACTAAACTGGAAACTGCTTGGGATTCAGGACTAGGTACACAGCCCATCCCTGATACTGCTTCTGGGGGCTCTTCTGGGATTGCTGAGGAAGCGGCCAGAGCTGGGGTCCCTGCGTCTCCACCCCTTCCCTCTGACTGAGGGGCCTTCAGGGGCCTTGCCCCTGGTGAGGTGTTTACTGTGCATCCCGCTAAGGGACGAGTCCATCTTAGCCTTACTGGGAAAGGGAAGGGGCCGTTTCCTGGGTCTGAACCCTGGGACCGATGGCTTATCCTGAGACAAGAGCCCCCATTCTCCCTGCACCCCGCCTTTCTCTGAGCACTGGGCAGCTGCCAGTCTGAGCCCAACCTGGTTGCTTGAGTAACACTCATGGCTCTTCAGGGGAACTTCACCCTCCGCACAAGCAGCAGGCGGAACCCCAATCTCCTCCTGACCTGAGGTGGTCCCTAAGCTTGTCAGGGGGATGCCCAGAGAGGAGACCCCGCTCCCGGCCACAGGGCTTGGGTCTCGGTAGGAGGGTCTGGATCAGAGCTTGAGCCAGGGGGCCGAGGGAGTGACCTTGGAGGAAGGAGACGTTGCCCTGATTTTATTTATAATCACACAGTGTAATTACACACGGTTCTGAGCAGCTGAGCCTCTGCTGTCCCATAATCCAGTTACGGCTCCAGCGTCCCCAGACCTGAGGCAGCTTCTGCTCTGGACCCCAGATGAGCCCTTCAAGCCCTCACTGCCTCCCCCAGGGCTAAGGGAAGCCTGGGGGCTCAAGGCAGGACTGAGTCCTGGCAACAGGTCCCACCATTGGCTCCCTCTGCAAGGAAGTCTCCATGACAGCGATTAGGGCTGAGACACGCCCCTGGTGCTCTTGGGCTGTCACTTTGTCTGGGGACCTCAGCAAGTATCCACCCCCTGATCTCCCCCCCGCCCCGATCCCCACCATGGAGGGACTGGCCCAACAGGCTTTCAGGCATAACTCTCTGCCTGCTGGTCCTCCACAGCTCTAAGTGATGGGGAAGGAAGGGAGCCTGGAGGAGCAGGACCTCCCTCCCTGGCCATGCCTGCTGGGCACAGAACCACGGAAGCGCTGAATCACTGGGTCCCTGAGGGGCAGCTTCATCTCTCATAAAGGCAGGGAAGTCATCGGCTCCCTCCGAGGGGCTGCTCCAGGAAGAGCCCAGTGCTCCAGACAGGGACCTCCTCATGTATCATTACGGCCTCTACCAGGACATGGCCCACGGGACGCTCGTCCGCTGCCTTGCCCATCCTCCGCGGTTAGTAAGGAGCGATCAGGCAGGGGAGGGAGGTTCCCCTCCCAAAGGTGACGCTTTCCAGGGTCTGCATCCCCTTCACAAGACACTGTCTCAGCCTCCAGCCCACTCAGGAAAAGTCCAGGTGCTGACCTCTCCTCTGTCACGGATCCGGAGGTCTTCCTGGAGGCACTGACGTCTGTCTCTGTCATGGTCCAGAGGTCTTCCTGGCGCCAGAAGCCTTGCCCTGGGGTCTGATCCTGCCCTGTGCGCTCCTGGGGAATCCCCTCCATGCCCTGGGCCGGGGCATCCTCATCTCGACAAAGGGGAAGCCATTCTCAGGTGACCCTGAGAATCCCTATTTCCTGATCATCTGGAATTGTCTGCAGCAGGGACAGCTGGAAGAGCTTCGGACTTGTTGCTGCTCCCCCCGGGGAGATGCGGAGGAGCAAGGAGCAGTGGATCAGCAAGTGAATAAAAAGAAAATGACCTTCATTAAGAATGGGGGGGGGGGGCAGACAATCTGTGTCCCCTGCCACCTGCTGGTGGACCCAGTGGCTTAGCACAATTCATTCTATTTTTGTGGGTCTGATTTAGCTCCACAGAGTGAGAGACTTAGACTGGATGGGCATCAATGCCAGAGCCCTGGGGCCTCCAGCACTTACCCCTCCTCCCTTTCAGGGCCATGGCCTTTCTCACTGGCAGACCCTGGAGGGACGTGTCTTTGGCCTTGTAGACCTGACCCATCTCTGGGCATCCAGGAGGAGCCTGGGGGAACGGGGGCCGCTCTCCATCCACCTGGCAAAGCTCACCTTGCTGGGTTCCCAGCAGACTCTGCTTCCTCACCACCAGCCCTGAGCTCACCTTGGGGCATGGAGGAGTTGGCTTGAGGGCCAGACCTTCTCCACCCAAAACCCATGGCCGTCTTCCTGTCCAATCTCTGAGGATTGTGAGAGCAGCATCCGGGGGCTGGACCTTCTCCACCCAAAGCCCAGGGCCAGCCTCCCCTCCAGCCTCTGAGGATTGTGGGAGCAGCATCTGGGATCTGGAGAGAGTTAACAGGAGCTTCTGAAGGGACTGGGAGAAGGGGAGCCCTCCGAGCGTGTCCAGGACAGCGGACAGAGCCACTGACAAACAGTAAATCTTGGAGAAGGAGTTCAATCAGCCCGTGCAATAATTTACCCGAGGAAAACTGGGTGGCTCAGAGGAAGATAAGCTTGTCTGTGGGTGGAGGAGAAAAGGCTACAGGAGCCAACAGCCTCGTCCTTCCAGATAACCCAAGCAGCCGACCCTGCTCTCCAAGATCTGGGCCCGGCTCCCTCCTGTCTCGCACCTCCACGCCGGCCTCAGACATAATTCTGTTTTGACAAACAGTGACAGTTGTTCACACTCCAGTATTTACGAAAAACATCAATTTCCATAAACCCAGATATTTATGAATTACATTAAAATTCCTGGCTTGCCACGCAGCCGGCGGAATGCTGACCCAGTTAGAGTTCTCCCCAAAGTGCTTTGTTAGGGAATTGAGAAAAGTTTAATATGCGGGGAGTCTGCTTCATCCATCACGGCCCTTTGCAGTGACAGCAGCTGCAAATCTCCGGCCTGGGGCACCCAGAATTCCTGCTGCCCCTCGGCTTCATCACCCCTCTGGAGGCTTCATCTCCCTCCGCCGCCCCCAAGCCAGTGGCCAGCCCCCTCCCTGTGCTCTTAGCCCCCTCTGGAGTGACACCCCAAGGCCAAAAGGGCCTCTGCTTCCCAGACTCACCAAGTCTCCCTCGGGCTTTGAATGGGGAATTCCTAAAAGGCCCCTCTCAGGCTGATCCCTACATAACTTATGGAAAGAAGGACAGAACCCGC
Source organism: Sarcophilus harrisii (assembly GCF_902635505.1). NCBI lineage: Eukaryota > Metazoa > Chordata > Mammalia > Dasyuromorphia > Dasyuridae > Sarcophilus > Sarcophilus harrisii. The sequence continues at coordinate 1,452,498 of NC_045427.1, read as the reverse complement.
CCTGATGGGTCCGATGTTCCCTTCTGACAGCTCAGTCCCCTCACACTTGCTTTGGGCATGGGATGGTCCCGTTCGCTGGGGGCCCCCAGCCCACCTGCTTCAGCACCGTGCCTTCCATTCTAGCTCCCTCCGCTCTTCCTTGGCTCGCAGCTCCGGGAGGGCAGGATCTGCCTTCAGATGATCTCCACAGGTCTCATCTTTCAGTCTAAATCCGTGACCTTGTGATGGAGATCCTCTCCCTGCAACGTGAGGGCAGCGACTCCATCTCTGCCCCGAGTTCTTGTTGGCTGAGGGAAGGTAACGGGCAGGAATGAGGCCTTTCTCTGACCCTTTGGTTTTTAACTCGCTGCCGGGCACTTAGAAGATGCTTCATAAATGCTTATTGGCTGGGAATGAAGAGGAAGAGGAAGAGGAGGAGGAGGAGGAGGGAGGAGGAGGAGGAGGAGAAGGAGGAAGGAGGAGGAGGAGGGAGGAGGAAGAGGAGGAGGAGGAGGAGGAGGAGGGAAGAGGAGGGAGGAGGAGGGAGGGAGGAGGGAGGAGGGAGGAGGAGGAGGAGGAGGGAGGAGGGAGGGGAGGGGGAGGAGGGGAGAGGAGGGAGGGAGGGAGGAGGAGGAGGAGGAGGGGAGGAGGAGGAGGAGGAGGAGGGAGGGAGGAGGAAGAGGAGGAGGGAGAGGAGGGAGGAGGGAGGAAGAGGAGGAAGAGGAGGAGGGAGAGGAGGGGGAGGAGGAGGGGGGGAGGAGGAAGAGGAGGGGGAGGAGGAGGGTGGGAATAATGTGGTTCACAACGATGGTGAGGACAGAGACATGGATGATAAGAGTGGGGACGGTCTTGGCTGTATAATGAATGTCATGGCTCTCTCCATGAGGGCAGGAATGACAGGATTTTGTCATCAAGACTTCAGGGTGATTGATGTTGTTCCCCTTGTTGACCTCAAGGCTACATTGATGGGAACTGAGCTTATTCCGCCACAAGTGGCCTGGTGACTGACCTTCATCTTGCAGCCTCCTTCCTCCACACTCCTCCTCTTCCAATAACTGGGCCCAGAACCACCCGGACCCTGCCCCCCACGTCCCTGCCAGAGGACGAGAGGAGGACAATGAAGTCCTTCTGTGGGCGGCCAGTATGGGAGCGCGGCAGTGGGAAGGGCCCGCTGGGTCTGGGACCGCGCGGATCTCGGCGCTGAATGAGGGCAGTGAATCCCACCCCGGCTCCAGGACATCGCTCAGGATTCTAGCTCCGTAAGCGCGTCTCCGAGCGCAGTGATTTACTCCCCATTAAGCACCGTTCCCAGCACTAATATTCCTGCCCACATGTTTTTAATGTGCTACTTAAGCACATAGTTTACAGACATAAACATCACCATATGAGGTTTCAATTAACATTGATTTTTATGATGAAATAGTGCCCGTTGGAAGGGAGTGGTGAGCCTGCCCGGCGGCGGGAGGATGCGGAGCGGGAGAGCCCCGGCCAATGGCTCCGTCAGATCCAAAGTCACTCGGATTGCAGCAAACGAGCCATCTGCCGGGGCTCACCTTGGAACGCCTGCCAGATGTGGAGCTTTTATGTGCCATTTGTCAGCAAGCGCGACCTGAGCACAGGCTCCGAGAGGGGGATCCGAAAGGCCCGGAACAAACCGGGCAGTGACTGACTTCTGCTTGTGCTTCCAGAGAACGGCAGAGCCAGCGGAGGTGGGAGAGGCTCTAGGCCCTCCCACGGCCCAGAAGGAGAGCAGGGTCCTGAGAGCAAGGGGCTGGCTCAGGTCGGGTGGGCACCGAAGCTGGCCCCGGGCTGCCCGCTGCCCTCTGACCGCCTCCCAGACGTTAGTGCCGCTGGGCGTTAGCTTTGGAACTGATGTAGCTCAGGAACTTAGGGGGACACGGCTCTTTCTGCCTCCTGGCCGCTTTGACCCCGCTCTCTGAGGGACCCCACCTCTGAGGGACCCCACCTCTGAGGGACCCCACCTCTGAGGGACCCCGCTCTCTGAGGGACCCTGCTCTCTGAGGGACCCCACCTCTGAGGGACCCCGCTCTCTGAGGGACCCCACCTGAGGGACCCCACCTCTGAGGGACCCCACCCTGAGGGACCCCACCTCTGAGGGACCCCACCTCTGAGGGACCCTGCCCTCTGAGGGACCCCTCCGCTCTGAGGGACCCCACCTGAGGGACCCCTGCCTCTGAGGGACCCCACCTCTGAGGGACCCCACCTCTGAGGGACCCCACCTCCTGAGGGACCCCTGCCTCTCTGAGGGACCCCACCTCTGAGGGACCCCACCTCTGAGGGACCCCACCCTGAGGGACCCCTGCCTCTGAGGGACCCCTCCTCTGAGGGACCCCACCTCTGAGGGACCCCACCTCTGAGGGACCCCACCTCTGAGGGACCCCACCTCTGAGGGACCCCACCTCTGAGGGACCCCACCTCTGAGGGACCCCGCTCTCTGAGGGACCCCACCTCTGAGGGACCCCACCTCTGAGGGACCCCGCTCTCTGAGGGACCCCGCTCTCTGAGGGACCCCACTCTCTGAGGGACCCCACCTCTGAGGGACCCCACTCTCTGAGGGACCCCACCTCTGAGGGACCCCACCTCTGAGGGACCCCACTCTCTGAGGGACCCCGCTCTCTGAGGGACCCCACCTCTGAGGGACCCCACCTCTGAGGGACCCCACCTCTGAGGGACCCCACCTCTGAGGGACCCCACCTCTGAGGGACCCCGCTCTCTGAGGGACCCCGCTCTCTGAGGGACCCCACTCTCTGAGGGACCCCACCTCTGAGGGACCCCGCTCTCTGAGGGACCCCTCCTGAGGCGAGGAGCTGTCTGGAACCTTTGGCAGGAAGCCTTGGCCCTCCCTTCCATCAGGCTATAGCTGCAGCAGCCAGAGAGGAGTCACTCAGGCTGTGATTGTGTGGAAATGTCACATTCAGGTAAAAGAGAGTCACGAACAAGCTGGGTCTGGACCAGCAAAAGGAACCTGGTTTGAGGGCAAGACCCAAAGGCTGCCGGTGGCTCCTGGGGGTCCAGAGGGACCCAGGAAAGCTCTGGGAGAGGATGAAGAACAGAGCCGCACATGGTGCAGATTTCCACAGAGCCGGCGTTCACACTCCATGAGGAGGTAAATTGGGGTGGGGGAGGGGGTAAAATCTGGAACTGTGACACTTCTGGAGAAAGTCCCTGCCAAAACACACTCACACACACACTCACACTCACACACACTACACACCACACACAAGCACACACACACACTCACGCACACTCTCACACTCACACTCACACACACACTCACACACAGTCACACACACACTCACACTGTCATACACACACATACACATACACACAAGCACACACACTACACACCACACAAGCACACACACACACACACACACACTCACACACACACACTCACACATACACACACACGCACCACACACACCACAATACACACACACACATGAGGTACAAGTTCCACTTCCACAGGGCATGAGTAGGAAATGCTGGAGGAAGCTGCACACTGAGCACAGACACACAGACCCTCTGTCATCCATATAAACTTGGAATTCTGGACTCAGAAAAAACTGGCCAAGTGTCTGGGATAGAGTGGGTGCTCAACAGATGCTGTTTGGCCAATGGGCAGGTGAGAAGGCATCCTTGAGGGAGCTCATTGCGCTGATTATTAGATGGTTCACCCTTGAATCAAGGCCAAATGAATCTCAAAGTCAACTCCCCCGCCCACTTGCAGACTCATTCTTTTCTTTTTCTGTGTTTTTTAAATCACTACAGGGAGCAGAGCCGGGAGGGGGTCCAGGAGGCTGCTCGGGCTCTCCCCAGTTTTTCTAGAAGGCAACATCAAGCCAGCGGGTAAAAGGGACTCTGGAGTAAGGGAGTCTACACAAGATGCAGGGGAACAATTTTCCAGCTTAAAATAGCTTTGAAGGACTCCGGAAGGTCCGGGTCCTGAGGCGCACAATCCAGCACAGACAGTGTCTGGACAAGTCAGAGGCTCCTCGCCACAGCCCAGAGCAGCAGCCGAGGCTCCTTGGTCCTGGCTCAGCAGGCCAGGGACGGCCCCGGCCCCAGCCGAGAGGGCAGACTGCCGGTCCAGAAGCCGTGCACGGCAGGCCAGGCCACCCCATGCAGGGGGCGCACCGGCAGCGCAGGGGGAGAAAGCCGAAGCTCCTGGTCTCCAGCACAAGAGGCTTGGGGCCGTAAGCCGGTGCCCCGGGAGCAGAGCTCAGCCTTAAAAGCCACAAAACAGATTGAAAACTGAGTGACAAACAGCAAAGAGCCCTGGCCATGGAAAGCCACTAGAGCAACAGGGAAAATCGAAACAGGAACTCAGAAGACTACAACGTCCAAATGTTTACATGCAGAGCTTTACAGGGGAGGATGACTCAATCTCAAGACACAAAACCTTCTTGGAAGAGCTCAAAAAGGATCGTTAAATCAAATAAAAGAAGTAAAAGAAAGATTGGGAAAAGAATTGAGAAGACTGCAAGAGAGAATTAACTTGGAAAAGAAAGGATTGAGGAAAACAACACCTTAAAAATACAATTAGCCAAATGGGAAAAAGTATACCTGGTCAAATGAAAAAGGAGGTATAAAAACTAACTGAAATCGGAGATTGGCTGAATAAATTGTGTATATGAATGCTGTAGAATATTATTGTTTGGTAAGAAAAGACCAACAGGATGATTTCAGAAAGGCCTGGAGAGACTGACAGGGACTGATGCTGAGTGAAATGAGCAGGACCAGGAGATCATTCTATACTTCAACAACAACATAATATGAGGATCAGTTCTGGTGGATGTGGCCTCTTCAACAATGAGATGAACCAAATCAGTTCCAATGGAGCAGGAATGAGCTGAACCAGCTATGCCCAGAGAAAGAACTCTGGGAGATGACTATGAACCACAATGTAGAATTCCCAATCCCTCTGTTTTTGTCCGCCTGCATTTTTGATTTCCTTCACAGGCTAATTGTACACTATTTCAAAGTGCAACTCATTTTATACAGCAAAATAACTGGACATGTAAACATATATTGTATTTAACTTATACATTAACATAGTTAACATGTATTGGTCGACCTGCTATCTGGGGGAGGGGGTGAGGGGAAGGAGGGGAAAAATTGGAACAAAAGGCTTGGCAATTGTCAATGCTGAAAAATTACCTATACATATAACTTGTAAATAAAAAGCTATAATAATAAAAAAAATTAACTGAAGAAAATAATTCCTTAAAATTAGAATTGGGCAAGTGGAAGCTAATCTACTCTAGAAGACATCAAGAAGCAGTTAAACAAGATCAAAAGAAGGAAAAAATAAAAGAAAATGTGAAATATCTCATTGGAAAAAATACTAACATGGACAATAGATCCAGGAGAGATAATTTTAAAATTATTGACATACAAGAAAGCCATTATCAAAAAAAGGAGCCTGGACATCTTCTTTCAATTAAATTATCAAGGGGACCTGAATCTTTTCAACAATGGGATGATTCAAGGAAATTCTGAGACTGGTGATAGAAAGAGCCATCTGCATTTAGAGAGAGATGGAGGCTGAATGTGGATCCATAGTATTTTCACTTTTCTTGTTTGATTGCTTGGGTTTTTTCCTCGTGTTTTTTTTTCTTTCACCTTTTGATCAGATTTTTCTTGTGCAGCATGATGAATATAAAAATATGTTTAGAATAATTGCACATGTTTAACCTATATTGAATTACTACCTATGGGAGAAGTAAGGGGAGGAAAAAAATGGAACACAAAGTTTTGCAAAGGTGAATGTTGAAAACTGTCTTTGCATTTGAAATCTGGAAAATTTGGAAATGTAAAAAGTCATTACAAAATTATCAAGGAAAACTATACTGATATTCTAGAACCAGAGCGTAAAATGGGAATTAAAAGAATGCACCAACCACCTTCTGAAAGAGATCCCAAAATGAAAATTCCCAGGAATATTATAGTCAAATTTCAGAGCTCCCAGGTCAAGAACAAAATATTGCAAATGGCCAGAAAGAAACAATTCAAGTATCATAGATCCCCAGGCAGGATAATAGATTATTTAGCAGCTTCTACATTAGAGAATCAAAAAGCTTGGAATATGGCATTCCAGAGAGCAAAGGAGTAGGATTACAACCAAGAATCACCTCCCAAGCAAAACCGAGTATAATCTTTCAGAATGAAAAGATAGAGATAATGGAATAAATGGGGGCAATCAGATAGAGGAAAATGCTGGTGGTTGTAGTAAAAATTGAAACACATTTCTCCGATAAAGGCTTCATTTCTCAAACATTTAGAGAAATAAGTCAAATTCATAAAAATAAGAACTATTCCTCAATTGACAAATTATCAAAAGATATGAGCAGTTTTCAGATGAAGTAATCAAAGCTATCCATAATCATCTTTTAAAATGTTCTAACTCACCATTGACTGGATACATGCAAATTAGGACTATTCTAAGATATCACCTCATACCTATTAGCTTGGCTAATATGACAGAAAAAGAAAATGACGAATGAGGGAGGGGATGGAAGAAATATGAGACATTAATGCACTATTGGTAGAATTGTGAACTTATTCAACCATTCTATAAAGCCATTGGAACTATGGGCAAACGGCTAAAATGTTATGCATACCCTGATCTAGCCACACCACTAGATCTGTATCTCAAAAGAGATTTAAAAAAAATAAAAAGAAAAGGACTTACGTGTATCAAAATATTTATTAGCAGCTCTTTCCTGGGGACAAAGAAAGGGAAATTGAGAGGATGCCCATCAAGTGGGGAATGGATAAACAAATTGTTGTGTGTGGTTATGAAGGGATACTGTGCTATTAAAAAATGATGAACAGGATGCTCTCAGAACACATGAAAAGACTTACACGAGCTGATGCAGAGTGAAATGTAAGCAATATTGTATGAAGATCAGCTATGAATGACTTAGCACTTCTCAGCAATACAATGATCCAAGACAACTCTGAAGGACTTATGATGAAAAATGTTATTCATACCCAGAGAAAGAATTAGTGGTGTCTGAATACAGATTGAAGCACACTTTTTTGCTTTATTTTTCTTGATGTTTTTCTTACTTTCTTTTTCCCTCCCTTCCTTTTTTCCTTCTTTCTTCCTTCTTTCCTTCCTTTTTTCTTTCTTTCTTTATCTTTCTTTTGATGAATTTTTCTTTCACAACATAATTATAATGGAAATATTTTGCATGTCTACACATGTATAAGCCATTTTGAATTACTTGTTTTCTCAATGAGAGGAGCTGGGAAGGGAAGAGAGGAGAGAATTTGGTATTTAAAGTTTTAAAAACAAATCTTGAAAATTATTTTTGCATGCAACTAATGAAAAACAAAATACTAAAGAAATTTAATAAAAAATAAAAATAACTGCTGGTAATATGAAATATTTGGGAGTCTACCTGGCAAGACAAACCCAGGGACTATATGAACACAAATATAAAAAACACTTCAAAATCAGATCTAAATAATTGGGAAAAAATATCAATTTGTCATCAGTAGGCCAAGCTAAGATAATAAAAATAGCAATTCTAATGAAATTAATTTATTTATTCTAATACCATAATAATACAATTGCCAAAATTATGTGTGTGTGTATACATACATAGGGAGAGAGAGAGAGAAAGAGAGAGAGAGAGAGAGAGAGAGAGAGAGAGAGAGAGAGCGCTAAAAATAATGAAATTCATCCGGAAAAATGGAAAAATCAAGAACATTAAGGGAGACAAAGGAAAGAAAATTCAAAGGGAGGTAACCTAGCCATACCATATCTAAACTACATTGAACGCCCTTTTGATTAGATTTGTAAGATACCGGGCAAATGCAGCAATCATAAAATTATTTGGTACTGGTCAAGAAAAAGAGTGGGGAATCAATAGAATAAGTTAGGTACATAATACCTAATACTAAATGACTATAGTCAATCTATTATTTGATAAATCCAAAGATTCCAGCTTCTGAGATAAGAATTCACTATCTGATAAAAACTGCTGGGAAAACTGGAAAAGGCAATGACAGAAATTAGACATAGACCAATAATTCACACCCTATACTAAGATAAGATTGAAATGTGTTCATTATTTAGACATATAGGGTGATACAAATAACAGATTAGGAGAGCAAAGAATAATTTGCCTGTGAGATCTATGGATAAGGGAAGAATATATGACCAAATAAGAGATAAAGAACATTGCAAAATATAAAATCAATAAGTCTGATTACATTAAATTTGAAAGTTTTTGCATAAACAAAACCAATGCAACCAAAATTAAAAGCAAAGCAGAAAGCAGGGAAACAATTTTTACAGCCAGTGATTTTGGTAAAGGCCTCATTTCTTTTTTTAGTAATAACTTTTTATTTTCAAAATATAGGCAAAGATAGTTTTTATGGTGAAGTGAAGTAAGCAGAACAGGAAAACATTATACACAGTAATAACAAGATTATGTGATGATCACCTATGATAGACAGCTCTTTTCAGCAATACAACATTCCAAGACTCTTTCAAGTCTCATGATGGAAAATGCTATCAACATCCAGAGAAAAACTACTGAGTCTGAATGCAGATCAAAGTAGACTATTTTCACCTTATTTTTGTTCTTTTTTCCTTTCTTGTGGTTTTCCCCTTTTGTTCTCATTTTTCTTTCATACCATAATTAATGTGGAAATATGTTTAACATGATTGTACATGTATAACCTATATCAGATTACTTGCTGTCTTTGGGAGAGGGTCAGGGGCAGAGAAAAAGAGTGAAAATCAAAATCTTATACAAATGAATGTTAAAAACTATCTTTGAATGTTTAAGTCAAAAAATAAAATATTATTAAATGGGAGCAAGGAAATATGTTCCCTTTCCAACCTTAAGGTATGCAGTCCATCCATTTCAATCTTTCAAAAACAGCTGGCAGCCACTCATCAGCCACACCTGCCAACTCCCTCAGGACCCAAGGTTCTGGTTTGTCTGATCAAGGAAACATCATTTCATCTGGGCCAGGTGCTTCCTTCTCTTGGGCATCAACTTCTCATTAACTGCCTTTGATTTGTCCTTCCCAGGTCTTTATCCTTGGCAGGGAAAAACCGAAACACAAGACAAGTGACAAGGCTGTCTTTAGCTCTCAGAGTCCCTCCACCCTGAGCACAGGTCTAGAGGCTTCCATCTCATCGTTTTTCCCCAGATAGATTGTGAAAATGAATAAACCTTGAACTCTTTAATTGTATCTGAGTTCCGTAGCTTAACACTGTTGAGAGTATGTTTAATAAGACCTTGAAAGTCGTAGACTGTTAGTCCCAATTACTTCTCCTTTTCACTTCCTGTCTCTTTTTTTCATTTGAATTGGCTGGTGAATTTCCTGTATCTCCACTTTGTCCTCCATGGACAGCTTCTGCTTTTCCACCTCATTGGAATGCTCCCTCTAGGTCAAGTTCCCCATTATTTCTGAACTGGCATCCCCTGCAGAGTTTCGCTTCATGAAACTGTTCTCTTTTCTGTCTTATCTGACAAAATCCATAATATATCCCTCGGAGGAGACGGGGTTTGGCCCGGCCAGTCTATAAGGAATTAGGGATTGTGCCTTCTATTGTGACCCAAAAATCACATTACTAGGGGTATAGTCCACAGAGGTCAAATTATAGGGAGAAAATATTTAAACTTAATTTCTTTTGTAGAAGAAATTAAAGTTAATAACTTTATAGTTATAGTTATACATATATAGAAATAAAATTAATAACAATAACTTTTATAGAGCACCTACTATGTGCCAGGCACCACGCTAGGTACTTTACAAATAATATTGATTGTGATCCTCACAACATTCCTGGGAAGTCGGTGCAAGATCCGCTGTTGCAGAGAAGGAAACTCAAGGACTTGTCCACAAGCTGAACTTGAATATGGTTCCTCCCAATCCCCAGCTTCCCCACTCACCCCCTGCACATCCTAGTGGCTTAGGTAATAATAACTCACACAATGCCAACATTATATTAAAAACAACTTTGAAGACTTCAGAATTCTGATCCGTGAAATGAGGGCCGGTGAGTCCAGACGAGTCCTGATAAGGCAGGATGTGCCCTGCCAAGAAAGGGATGGGTTAAAATTGCAAAGTGAGACTCGTCTCTTGGAGATGGCCAACACTGAGGTTTGTTTTGCTTGATTGTTCCTTAAGAGAGCTTTATTTTCTCCCCACCCCCACATTTTGCAACTGGGTAGTAGGAGAGAGAAATGATAAATATTTGTTAATTGGAAAAATCATGCACGAAATTAAAACTAGATCTGGAGTGCCCGCCAGGAGTGGCCACTTGGCCCCAATATTCCTGCCATTTCTGCACAGGCAACTGGCTCCTATTAGCAGAATCAGAACTGGAACACAACGTGCCCTTGTTCTGTTTTTAAAGGATGAAATTATCATTAACATAAATCGAGACAAGATGAGCTGCTCTGCATTTGGCAGCGCGCGCTCGAGGAGCAGCAGACATCCAGAAAGCTCGCGGGTCACCTTGTAGGGACTCCAGCCAGAGCTTGCCGAGACCACGTCCCCCACAAGGGAAGTGACTTGTCCAAAGTCCCTCACGGAGGGAGAGCAGAGCCAGAATCCCTGCTTGCCCCGAGACTGGTGCCAGGCTGGCATCTGCCGCCAGCCAGGGCCCCCGGGCATCCCTCAGTGAAGGCAGTCTCGGTCATTGCCCGGTTCTTCCCGCCGGGCGCTGTGCGGTTCAGACAAACCGGGCTCCGGGTTGTTCCTTCCACGGGACGCCGCCTCTTGTTGCCATGACTTTGTGCTGGCCACTCACCGCCCCCTCTGAGAATCGCCCGGGTAGAGCTCTCGAGGATCATGGGCTTCATAACTGCTTTTTCCCCTTGGATTCTGGTAACCTTGGCTGCTATTTTTCCTGCCATGTAAACCATCCATGGCAAAATGGCCGGATCGTGTTCCTCCTCTTTCTTCCTTTTCACCACAATGTCCTTTTGATTAGATTTGTAAGATACCGGGCAAATGCAGCCCTAGCAGCCCCTGTGGCTGCACGTTCTCCCTCGCTGTGGGCTTGCTTTCCCCTAGTTCCAGCCACAACCCAAAAGTCCAAATTCTAATCTCAGACATCCCATTTTTAAGTGAAATGTTTAGTGACTCAACCCTGATCATCCCCAAGCGCCTTCCCTTTGGAATCATGCAGTGAGAACCACAAAATTTCTGAGCTGGGACCCAGCTCATCCCTCCCTGAAAAAGCCGCAGAGCCAAGGGGCTACAACTCCCAGCCTCAGCTCGGGGCCTTCGGGGGAGAATGTTCTCTTGTGGCAATCTGTCCTGGGCTGGGGGTGAGGGGCAGCGGGGGAAGAGGGCTCAAATCATTAGAAATTTTGTTCATGCTGAAAGCGGTTCCCTGGCGATTTCCACTCATTGTGCTAATGCTGTTTTATGGGTCCACACCCCAGTCCAGTGTCTGGTTCTCAAGCGTTCCTCCCTCTTCTCTTCTCCTGGATCAGTTTTCCATATTCCTTGAAGCAATCTTCCAACGGCTCGGAGTCAAAGCTGTCCATCATTCTGGGCATTCTCTCCTAGACCTGCCCAGCTTGGAAATAACTTTCCTAAAATAAGGTTCCAAGAGCTCACCAGAAGATGAAGCTGGAAGTCCCGGAATAGTTCTGTCTGCAGCCTAGATCTGGGACCACATCTTTAAAGAGTTCAGAGCAAGGAAGCTCGGCCTCCCATGGCACAAGATTCTCACAGAAAGTCTCTCCAGGAAAAGGGGGCCTCTCAAGAAGAAAATCCTGAAGACACTGGTATAAAGTGTTCCAGTGGCAGGGAAAAATAAGCCACGGCCAGGGCACTTACCCAGCTGCCACCACCAGGGGCACTTACCCAGCTGCCCTGGCCAGGGGCACTTACCCAGCTGCCACCACCAGGGGCACTTACCCAGCTGCCCCAGTCAGGGGCACTTACTCAGCTGCCCCAGCCAGGGGCACTTACCCAGCTGCCTCTGCCTGCCATGACTTGAGCCCGTGTTGTTTTTAGGGCTGTCAGGGTAAGTCTGAGGTGGCAGGAGGAATCCTATTCTAATGTTATGGGCTCAACCCCCATTTCCAATGTGCTCCCCCAATATCACAGGTCAATTGTCTCATTAGTCAGCCTCTTTCAGGTACACTAAGGACAGTTTAAACATCCCCCAATGTCCCTTCTTGTGAGTAAATAGGGTCCCAGGGAATGTGGGGTTCAGTCTTAGAAAGCAAAGTTGTAAAGGGCGACCCATGGCTCCTGGTTAGGGGATGATTTTTTTCTCACTTATAGGGAGTTCAAACAATTCCTCTGAAGTACGGTGAAATCTCTGCCCTGGGCTCTTAATGCAGATCTTTCCACCGGCTGGTCGGAAGCCATGGGGGGCACCAGCCAGCAGGGTTACAGGGCAGGGCTTTGGCTCCTTGCGTGCTGTCCTGCTTTTATGCTGCCCAGCTTGGTTCCAGTGCCACCGGCCACGCCCACTCACCCCGTTTTTTTGATTTGTTCAGCAGTTGGTTTTACACCCACCACAGAACCCAGCTGCTCCCTGCAAGCCTGTGACTCAGGGACCCTCCCCACTGACCCCCGGGGAGAAGAGCCTCACCTTGACCCTCAAAAATCATGAAGCGTCAAAACCCAACCATAGCAACAGTGTCTTCAGCAGAGTCATGGGTTGCACAAAGAACCCCACAAAAATCCCCAGTGTTTCTAAATAATCATCACGAAGTCTGAGGGGTAAAAAGGAAAGCTCCAAGGGAAGCTCTGAGCAGCTCTGGGGATGCCTCCTGGAAAGAGGGTGACGTCTGCTCCGAGTCTTTGATAGAGGCAGAAAACTGAGAGAGGAATGGAGGAGGGAGGGATCCCTGGTGTGAGGGGGGCCAGCCCAAAGCACAGAAATGGGGGGGTAGAGCCTTGTGGGTGAGGAATTGTGAAGCTCCCTTGTAGGGGGTGGCAGTGAGTCCTAGAGAGATACAGACAGGAAGCTCCAGGCGGTGGGGGCTGTTGGAGGGGAGACAGAGGGGAGGGGGGGTCAGTAACATCCGGCAGCTGAGGGGAGCTGGGGGGGGGGACATCCAGGACTTCCTTCAGAGCAGCGCCACAGTGACTGTGCTCCATGCGTGGCCACAGACATGCACTCAGGCCCATCCGTCCGTGTCTGCACGACACACACAGGCACACGTATATTCACACACACTTACATGTACACACACATGAGCATGAAGATGGACATAAAGAGACGGAGGTATGACCCCACAGGGATGGCTGCGGCTGGACACCGGGGCTCTCCCCTTGGAGCCCAGGCTCCTTTTGGATGGATTATCGCTTGATATTTCTACAGCCCCTTCTCACCAGAGAGAACAGTGGTCAGCTTCAGAGCCGGGAGCGGCTCTCACCAATGGGGATGGGAAATGGATTTTTCCTATTTCCTCACAAAGGAAACGAGAGCCTCAGCCTCTCCGGTGCTCCTCTCAGATTCAATAAAATCCAATTTAACACATAGATATTGAACACCACCTCGGTGAAGGCTTTTTCTCATTTCTGTGGAGGATGAAAAGATGAGTGTGGCAAGGTTCTTTCTCCTAGTGACCTTAAAAGAGTATTATGGGGAAGAATCCAGGAGCAGCCCAGATCCCTCACCCTTCACGGCAAGCTCCGGTGCGTTCCTCCTTCTGCTTCTCCATTCCCATCATCCCCGCGTCTGGAGAGCGGACAGACCCAGGGACCCCCCTCCACTCTGGGATACCTGGAAGCCGCCGGTAGTCTCCCCAGGGTCTGGCTGCCCCCCGGTCCTGCTCCTAAACTCTGGCCCGAATGGGACAAGCCTGGGGCTCTCCCACAGGGAGCCGGGGACCGTGCCTCGGCTCCCAGGACATTGCTTTGGGCCGAACGTCCCCAGCTCCCCCAAGCAGTTCTCTCGGCCTGGACCCCAGGACCGGCCCTGCCCCGGACACGCCTCAGCCTGCCAGTGCCCCTCTTAGAAGTGACCACAGGCCTTGAGATGGGGCAGAGGCAGCGGCCTTCTCCCCCAAAAATCCAGTGCCTCCAGAAGCCGCCTGAGACTCCAGAACCTTTTCAGTCATCACAGAATCCCAGAGCCCGGCTGGGGCTCAGCAGCCCCTTCATCCCTCACGCCCCCAACCATTCCTTCCTAACCCCTCTGTCAGAGGGGCCGCCTTCCTTCCAATCACAGAGGCCACAGCGGGCTTGGGCAGGGCCCAGTCGGGAAGAGCCGAGCTAAAATCCCCCCAGACATGACCAAGCTCCCTTCTTTCCCTTGCACTCGGTTTCTTCTTCTGTAAAATGGAGATGATAGTTCCTCTCTTCCCAGAGTTGTTACGGGGCCAAACGAGGCAGCTTTGGTGAAGGGCTTTGCCAATATCAACTCACTGTGTGAACTCTTGTGATCACTCCTGTTGTGGCTGATGGTGTGACTGTCACCCTTCACTCCATCCCTCACCCTCCGACGTCCCATTGCTCTCTGAGTCTGAAGAGTTTTGCCCTCCCCCACCGCAGGAATGGGGGGCTCTGGGCCTTGTTGCTAACAGCTCCATCGCTCCCCCAGGGACTGCTGGGAGGCCCCTCACCCAGAGAGAGCCGGCTCTTAGTCAGCGTCTGGCCGAGCAGGTGAGTATTTAATGCGCATTTGTTGATTGATTTATTGTCTAGTTTCATCCTAGAAGAATAAAAAACAAGGCAAAACAACCCGAAAAAACAGCAGCAAAACAAACCAACAGAGCAAGAGTCTTACACTATTAGGCAGGGTTCCACACCCAGAGCTCTCCATATTCTGAAGAATATGTATGTGACTGAGTGTGTAAGTAGTGAGTGTGTGTGTATGCGAGTATGTAAGTCTGAGTGTGAGTGTGCAAGTCTGAGTGTGTGAATGTGTGAGTGTGTAAGTCTGAGTGTGTAAATCTGAGTGTATGTGTGAGTGTGTAAGTCTGAGCATGTGAATGTGAGTGTATAAGTCTGAGTGTGAGTGTATGTGTGAGTGTGTAAGTCAGAGTGTATGAGTGTGTAAATCAGAGTGTATATGTAAGTCTGAGTGTGTGAATGTGAGTGTGTAAGTGTGAGTGTATATGTGAGTGTGTAAGTCAGAGTGTATGAGTGTGTAAATCTGAGTGTATATGTAAGTCTGAGTGTGTGAATGTGTGAGTGTGTAAGCCTAAGTGTGAGTGTATGTGTGAGTGTGTAAGTCTGAGTGTGTAAGCCAGGGAAAACACCTGAAGAGGAGAGATGCAGCCCGAGACATTTTCCAGCTCTGAGTCCCTTAAGCTGTCTGATTCCCAGTAAGTCCAGGTCACATTCCGTAAGGAGGGCTCGCGGACATTTAGAAAGGGGTGCAGGGATGACCCAGACTAGGAGTGACCGAGTATGGGTCAGGCTGCGTTCACTCCGGTTTCTGTTAAAGAGAGCTCATTGGCTGGCACATGGGGGAACGCCGCGGACCCAACATCTGTGACTTAGGGCACCATTCGGGCCGGTTCCCGGGGCTGTGTTAGGGACGCGGTAACGAGATGCGGATCCATGAGTCCGAGAGTTGGGGCACTTTGAGCTCCTTGAATGATGATCCATAAGAAGGAGTCAGGAAGGATGCGCAGAGAAATGTAGTCTTGGCCCGAATACATTTCCTTAATGGTTCAGATGAAAGCTAAGATAATGCACTAATTGGTCTCGCAAAAGACACAAAAGCAGGGCTTATATGATAGATTAAAGCGCTCATTTTCAAAATGATGTCACTGCCTAGAATGGGGCCCAAATTTCATTACGCGTCATTCAGAGCGGACAAATGAAGGCGCTGCTTCCGTTCCAGAGATCCACTTTGCAGGGGGAGGGGGAGGGAGGGGCCGTGGCCGGACGATGCTCTGGAGGACGAGATCCGAGTGGGGGGACGAGATCCGAGGTGGGGGGACAGCCAGGAAGGCCCAGGATCCGAGGACGAGGAGACAGATGCAAGTGTCGTTTCCCCAGTGCTATCATGGCTGTGTCCACAGGTCTCCGGTCGGCTCACTCTGCACCAGGTTGTCTCTCCAGCATCCCCCAAAATGGATCCCCTCTTCCTCTCCGATATCCCAAGAACCCCCATTTCCCGCAGCTTGTCTATCCGGCCCCTCACTGACGAGCAGCCCCCCCCCACTCGTTTGGGCATTATGCACAGCAGACAGCCTTGGGGTCCCGCTGGCCAGTGCCCAGGCTGGAAGAAGCTGGGCTTCTTGTTCTAGGAACACGCCGTGGGACAGCCTCAGGAGGGTGACCAGGACTGGAAACACCCTGAAACCATTCCAGAGAGAAATACAAGTTGTTTGGAGGAACTGGGGCCATTTAGCCTGAAAGAGTAGACGGGAGAGGGCTGTTGGGAGAGGTTTCAGTTCTTTGAAAGGCTTTTGTACAAAAAGACAAAGATTGTCCCATTTCCACCTGGGCCCAGACTGGCCATAATGGAGTCAAGTCAGAGAGGGGTGGACTTTGGCTTGATGGGATGAAAACTTTCTTTACATTTAGGCTTCCACTCCCTGTGAATGGCTGCCTCAAAGAGTCATGATTTCCCCACCTGGGAGGCATTCAACCGAAGCCCAGAAAAGCAGGCAGCAGAACAAGGGGATGGACAACCCAGAGACCCATCGGAGTCTTCCTCCAACTCCTCCAAATACATCTAAATGATGACTCTGAACAAATTTTACAGCCTCGGAGCCCACAAAAAATCAGGCTCAGGGCACCTTGGAAGTCCCTGGGAAAGGTCTGTGGCACCGAGGGGAGGGGGAAAATGGCCCAGCACAGCCCTCAGCGTGGCCCTGGTCCCACCAAACCAGGAACAGACCTCGGGCGGCTGCAGCCAGAAAGCGGCAAGTCCCAGGTCTGCTCGAGGCTGGGCTGGCGGCTTCTGGGAGCCCTCGGGACGCTGTGGTTCTGAATTCCTGTGCTTTGGACAGTCTTTCTCGCCCTTCTCGTGCCCAGGTGGTGGATCAGGAGCACCAGAGACTCCCGGGCCCCCCACACCTCTGGAGCCCCTGGCCAGCCCTCTGGGCCCAGTCTCTTGCCTAAAATCCCTGAGAAAGCCGGGCTTGTGGGAAACGTCCCGAGGGCGCCCAGGCAGCAGGGACCATTTTTCATCATTCGCTGCCTGTGGGACAAATCGGTGCCAGCCTGTTCATTTCCACTCGCTCGCTCACTTAATAAATCACAGCCCTGATAGGATTTTCAACTTCCAGAGGAAGACTCGGATCTCTGAGAAAATCATCACTTGATGATTTAAGCCCAGAAGGAGGAAGCCCCTCCCCTGGGGCAGGGAGTCAGACCCTGAAGCGCATCAGTGGCAAGAAGGGCCTCAGGTGGGCGCCAGCCTGTGGGGGGAGAGGGGTGCCAGCCTCCAGGGGGGGAGGGCGCCGGCCTGCAGGGGGAGGGCCACCGGCCCCCAGACTCCACGAGAACCAAGCCTGGGGAGCTGGGGCTGAATCCCCTCTTGGTTGCACAGGGCAGGGGGAGGCTCCCCGGCTCTCTGTAGATGATTCTTGTGTCATACTCATCTGTACAACAAGCTGGCTCCCATTTGTGCCCGTGGTCTCTGGAAGCCCAGAGGAATACAGCACCCGGGGCTCTCTGTCAGCATCAGTCTGGGAACACCTCCAGAGGGAGGATGGCCCTGCCTGTGTCTGCAAGCCTGGAGCCCCCGGAACAGGACGGACACCTCTCAGCTGACCTTCATCTCCCAGCTTCCACCCTGGCCGAAGGGAGGAACTACTGGGCCTGAGGCAGCTCCAAAAGGCAGAAGATCATTCCCTTAAAACAGGATCTCATCCTCTCCGGCCCCATGCGGGGAGCCCCACTCCGCGGGTGGGGGAGGTGCGCGAGCTGGGGGGAGCCGGGCTTCTGTGCTCGTGGACGCCTCCGAGGGGACACAACGGAGGCTCGTCGCTAAGCCTTGGGTGCCATGAGATGCTGCAGGGCTTAAATGCTCGTCTGGTGTCTCCTGGTCACTGTGCCAGAGGGAGACTCCGGGCTCTACACGGCTGAGAGTAGCCCCCTCAGTGGGCTCTTAGGTCAGTAGTGAAAAAAGCACTAAAAATGGAGAGGAGAGGGCTATAGAACACATTTATGTGGAAGAAGAAAGGAAGGAGGAGGGAAGAAGGAAGGGAGGGAGGAAGAGAAGGAGGGAGGGAAGGAGAGAAGGAAGGAAAGAAGGAGAGGAAGGAAGGAAGGAAGGAAGGAAGGAAGGAAGGAAGGAAGGAAGGAAGGGAGGGAAGGAAGGAAGGAGGGAAGGAAAGAAGGAAGGAAGGAAGGAAGGAAGGAGGAAGGAAGGAAGGAAAGGAGGGAAGAAGGAAGGAAGGAAGGAAGGAAGGAGGAAGGAAGGAGAAGAAGGAAGGAAGGAAGGAAGGAAGGAGGAAGGAAGGAGGGAAGAAGGAAGGAAGGAAGGAAGGAAGGAAGGAAGGAAGGAGGAAGAAGGAAGGAAGGAAGGAAGGAAGGAGGAAGGAAGGAGAGAAGAAGGAAGGAAGGAAGGAAGGAAGGAAGGAAGGAAGGAAGGAAGGAAGGAAGGAAAGAAGGGAAGGAAGGAAGGAAGGGAAGGAAGGAAGGAAGGAAGGAAGGAAGGAAGGAAGGAAGGAAGGAAGGGAAGGAAGGAAGGAGAGAAGGAAGGAAGGAAGGAAGGAAGGAAGGAAGGAAGGAAGGAAGGAAGAAGGGAGGGAGGGAAGGAGGAAGGGAGCTGAACTTGAAGACAGTCTCATGTCCCCCCCACACCCTCACCCCCAACCCCTGATGTCATCCTCAGACTAAACAATTCCTGCTCCTGCAGCTGGTCCTCAGGTGCCATGGTCCAGGCTCTTCCTGGTCCCCCCTCCTTAGCAGGGGTAGGAATCCCCCCGAGAAGCCCGGTCTTTGTGCTGGAAGAGGAGGCAAGAAGACTTCTACTTGGGGAACTGGAAAGCTGGGGGTAAGCGTGTGGGCTTTCCCAGATGCAGGGACTGCCATTGGCTGTGCCTGGATATCCTTCTTGCCTTTCCTAGCAGCCCCAGCCTCATGAACTGGGAGCAAAATCCCCGGGGACCTCAAATGGGCATATGAGCGAGCCGTTGTTCTCAGGAAGTGGCCGTTAGCTGAGGCTCTCCAGCTCTTGGAGTCTGGAGCTAAGTGGAAGCTGATGCTTTTTGTCCCCCACTGAGAGGGGAGGTCAGAAGTCTATGGCCGACCAGGAGACCCCAGGATGCAGAACGGGATCCACTCCCCGACCTCCTGGTCTAAACCCAGGTTCCTTGCCCAATACTTTCCGCCTGCTGAAAGGAAGACCAAAAATTCCTGCCAGCTTTGTTCCCTGGCACTGCCAAGGGCTCCCGGATCCTCGTCCTTCATAGCTCCCCATCTCTTTTGCTCATTATCCTGAACATGTCCTCTGGCCGTGGACTGGGTGCCCGCATCCGCAATAACAGGGAGGGCACTCAGGGCACACCTGGCAGTCCCTTAGGTGCCACCGGGTCTCAGCTATGTGCCCACACATTCAGAGAGCCCAGCAGCAGTGAGATAAAGCCCGGCTTCAAGAGGACATGGAGTTTGGGGATTGTTTGGAATAAAGGGCCTCTGTGCCCGGGGATGGCACTGCCATCAGGACCACGAGGAGAGGAATCGCTTTTTTGTGGAGCACATCCACTAGAGTTAACCTTTGGGGACTGGGGCGCCAAATCTCCAGAATCAATTAGAGCTAATCCAGGGCATGAGAGTTGAGTTTGCTCGGCTTTTCTCTCCTCCCCTAGGTGACTGAGAGCCGGGCATGGATGCCAATGCTAATGGGGAAGATTCCACTTAAAGAAAAAACACTTCTCTGTCTGGCATCATTACCCAGTTCAAATATGCTCCCAGAGAAGTTACTAATCCATCCTGTGCATGAGACCAGAACTGTCAATGAGCAGGATGTGCAGACAGGGGGAAGATGGCTGGGCCCAGGCTGGCACCCTTCTCCGCCTGGCGCATCCCACAGGGAGAAAGTGCCCTTCTGTGAGCACAGACCTCCTTGGGGGAGCCACCGGGTAATCTCCCGATGTTACTCTCTGCTTGGATGCCCAGGGGCGGGGCACTCCCTCTGGAAGTCATGATCTGAGACTCCAAACTCTGTTTCTGCAAGCCTGGCAGGAAGGTGGCTCCCTGGGCAGAAACAGGGAAGGTCGGAAGAGGGGAGGTTTGGGGAGGAACGTAATGAGTCACCTTCCGGACAGGAGAAAGCTAATATATCCATGCTACATCCAATAGTGATGGTTGATAGGAAAGCGAGGCTGTGGTTCTGGGGCTCCAGAAAAATATGGCCTGGGTGTGTGGGTTTTTTATCCAGCTGCCCAGAGATGGTTTTGGACCCTGTGGAGATCCCATAGAAAACCAAAGTCTGGGAACTCAAAACAGAGGCCTCAGCAAAAGCTAACAGGTGGGACACTGGGATGGCTCCTTGGAGGGGCTCGGGAGCATTCAGAGAAGCAGGAGAGGATGATTTCTGAGTGGAGGGGACAGGGAGTGTGGAAGAAGGGAGAGGAAGTAGAAGAGAAAAAAAGGAAGGGCAGGTGGGAAAGGGAGTGGTGGTGACAGCACAAAGAGTTCAAGATGGATCGGGACTGAGGAAAGTCACTGGTTTTAGCAGCTAAGAGGTGGCTGATAACCTCGAAGGATGCAGTGTCATGAAGAGGTGGGACCTAGAGCCAGGTTAATGGGATGGAGAATTGAAGGCAGGGGTGAGGCAGTGGAGGCAACAAGTGGAGCGAATTCCCCCAGGATTGTGGTAGAGAAGAGTGGAGAGATACTGGTAACAGCAAAACAGGGTGATGGGATTGAGTAAAGATTGTCTGCAAGACCAAGGAGACCTAGAACTTCTGCATGCATGAGGCAAGGGGAACCAGAACATTAGAGATTGGGGGTAAGAGAGAGAAAGAGGAGGGAGGGGGAAAGACACAGGCAGAAGTTGGGATTTTGCAGGGAGAAGCGTTATGGCATCTCCAAGAAAAAATCAAGCAGAGTTCTGGGACATACGAGCGATGGGGCTACTGCAAAGAAGAAGCTCACAGCAGAAGACCTCTATTTTTTTCATCAAGACCAAAGTTCTTCATAGGCTAGTTTACCTCTCAGACCTGCGGAGAAGGGAGGAATTTGTGACCAAAGAAGAACTGAAGTTCATTATTGAACATAAATTAGATAATTTTTGTTAGATTAAGTTAAAAAGTTTTTGTACAAACAAAATTAATGCAGACAAGATTAGAAGGGAAGCAATAAATTGTTAAAACAATTTTACATTCAAGGGCCTCGTTTTTAAAATAGAGAATTAACTCAAACTTATAAGAGTTCAAGCCATTCTTCAATTGATAAATGTTCAACAGATATGAACAGACAATTTTCAGATGAAAACATTGAAACCATTTCTAATCATATGAAAAAAAATGTTCTAAATCAATTTTGATCAGAGAAATGTAAATTAAAACAACTCTGAGATACCACAACACACCTGGCTAACATTGGCTAAGATGACAGGAAAAAATGATGACAAATGTTGGAGGCAATGTGGGAAAACTGGGACACTGATGCATTTTTGGTGGAACTGAATGGATCCAGCCATTCTGGAGAGCACTTTGGAACTATGATCCAAAAATTATCAAACTGCGCATACCCTCTGATCCAGCAGTGTTTCTACTGGGCTTATTCCCAAAGAGATCTTAAAGGAGGGAAAGGGACCCACATGTGCAAAATTGTTTATGGCAGCCCTCTTTGTAGTGGCTAGAAACTGGAAACTGAATGGATGCCCATCAGCTGGGGAATGGCTGAATGAGTTCTGGTCTATGAATGTAATGGAATATTATTGTTCTTTAAAAAATGACCAGCAGGAGGATTTCAGAAAGGCCTGGAGAGACTGACATGAACTGATGCTGAGTGAAGTCATGGCAATAATAATACAATGATCATCTCTGATGGACGTGGCTCTTCTCAACAATGAAATGATTTGGGCCAATTCCAATGATCTTGTGATGGAAAGAACCAACTACACCCAGAGAGAGGACTGTGGGAACTGAGTGTGGATCACAACACAGCATTTTCACTTTTTGTTATTTGCTTGCATTTTGTTTTCTTTCTCATTTTTTTCCTTTTTTATCCCATTTTTTGTGCAGCAAGATAATTGTATAAATATGCATGCCCATATTGGATTTAACATATATTTTAACATGTTTAACATATACTGTATTATTTACCATCTAGGGAAAGGGGTGGGAGGAAGAAGGGCAAAATTTGGAACACACCAGAACTAAACAAAAAGTTTGATCTACAAATATAGAACTCAAGAGAAACCTAAAAAGAAATCTTGGGAACTATATTTCTGCTATAAAGATATATTTTTAAAAAATATATGTATACCTTGTTCTAGAAACTAGATGTGGAAAGGAAATTGTACCCAGCAAAGGGCAAAATGGGGCTACTACATCTCACAAAGAGGCAAAGGAAACCTATTATATCTGAGAGAAAGAATGGAGAGGAATGAACATAATGTGTGTCTTACTGCCATCAGAATTGGCTGAAAGAGAAAAATTTTAGACATATTCAATTTATGGCGAAACTTCTCCCACCTTATTGAAAAGTGAGAGGGGAAAAGTGAAAAGGGAAGGAATAAGCTAAGCAGAATGGAATACAGAAATTGTGAGGAAAAGGAGTAAGATAGGGGGAGGAACTCTAAGGTAGGGGGAAGGATACTAAAAAGGGAGGGCTGTGAGAAGCAAGTGGTACTCACAAGTTTGATACTGGGAAGGGGGAAAAAGCATAAACAGGGGTTAACAAGATGGCAAGTAATAGAGAATTGGTCATTTTAACCATAAATGTGAATGGGGTAAACTTCCCCCATAAAGAGGAAGCGATTAGCAGAATGGATTAAAAACCAGAATCCTACAATATGTTGTTTATGGGAAACACACCTGAAGCAGGGAGATACACACAGAGTAAAGGTAAAAGGTTGGAGCAGAATCTACTATGCTTCAGGTGAAGTCAAAAAAGCAGGGGTAAGCCATCCTGATTTCAGATCAAGCAAAAGCAAGATAAGGAAGGGCACTCTATCTTGCTAAAGGGTAGCATAGATAATGAAGCAATATCAATATTAAACATATATGCACCAAGTGGTGTAGCATTTAAATTCTTAAAAGAGAAATTAAGAGAGCTGCAAGAAGAAATAGACAGCAAAACTATAATAGTAGGAGATTTCAACCTTGCACTCTCAGAATTAGATAAATCAAACCACAAAATAAATAAGAAAGAAGTCAAAGAGTAAATAGAATACTCGAAAAGTTAGATATGATAGATCTTTGGAGAAAACTAAATGGAGACAGAAAGAAGTACACTTTCCTCTCAGCAGTTCATGGAACCTCTACAAAAATTGACCATATATTAGGACATAAAAACCTCCAAGTCAAACGCAGTAAGGCAGAAGTAGTAAATGCATCCTTTTCAGACCACAATGCAATGAAAATTACATTCAATAAAAAGCCAGGGGAAAGTAGACCAAAAAATAATTGGAAACTAAATAATCTCATTCTAAAGAATGATTGGGTGAAACAGCAAGTCACAGGCATAATTAATAACTTCACCAAGAAAATGAAAATAATGAGATGTCATACCAAAATGTGTGGGATGCAGCCAACGTGGTAATAAGGGGAAACTTCATATCTCTAGAGACCTACTTGCATAAAATAGAGAAAGAGAAGGTCAATGAATTGGGCTTGCAACTAAAATGCTAGAAATGGAACAAATTAAAAACTCCAATCAAACACTAAACTTGAAATTCTAAAAATAAAAGGAGAGATCAATAAAATTGAAAGTAAAAAAAAAGTATTGAATTAATTAATAAAACCAAGAGTTGGTTCTATGAAAAAAACCAACAAAATAGACAAACCTTTAGTATATCTGATTTAAAAAAGGAAAGAGGAAAATCAAATTGTTAGTCTTAAAAATAAAAAGGGAGAACTTGCCACTAATGTAGAGGAAATTAGAGCAATAATTAGGAGTGACTTTGCCCAACTTTATGCCAATAAATTTGATAACTTTAATGAAAATGGAAGAATATCTTCAAAAATATAGCTTGCCCAGATTAACAGAGGAAGAAGTAAATAGACTAAACAGTCCGATTTTAGAAAAAAAAATTAAACAAGCTATTAACCAACTCCCTAAGAAAAAAATCCCCAGGACCAGATGGATTTCCATGTGAATTCTACCAAACATTTAAAGAACGATGAAATCCGATACTATATAAACTATTTGAAAAAATAGGGATTGAAGGACTCCTACCAAATTCTTTTTATGACACAGACATGGTACTGATACCTAAACCAGGTAGATTGAAAACAGAGAAAGAAAATTATAGACCTGCTTGCCATTTTGGGGAGAGGGTGCCGGGTCAGCTAAAGGGACCCCAGGGAGCTCTCGGTGCTTGGATGCTCCCCCCCCGGGGGGGGCTGGCACTGGGGACCCCAGCCAAGGCCCCGGCCACTGGGTCCACTAGAAATCCAAGGAAGCAAAGGAAGAAGCGGCCCAGGAAGGACCTGGTCACAGGCCCGGCTGCCGACCGCAGCCTCAGCCATTGCGCTTCCCATCAGGGTGGGGTGGTCTCAAAGAGGCTGGGGGAAAGGGGGGAGGTTGAGCGGCGGCTGTCACATGAAGCCACTTGTGGCTCCCCCCAATGGTCACAGCCCGGGGAGCACTCTCCGGGAAGAGCTTGGGGAGGAGCTGGGAGCACAGAAAGCCATTTCTGGGCTGGGGACTTTGCCCCAAGAATCAAACACCAGCAATGGAGACAAATCCTAGTGTGCATCTCTTTATGCCGTGACAAATCCTCCTGGGAACAAGATAAGCCCCCTTCGGGTCTGCTGCCCAACCATTCTGGCCCAGCTCCAGCCTCCCAGTGTCCGAGGGGCTCCCGTTTGTCACAGGCCGCGACCAGCCCTTTTTGCTCTGGGAAGGGCCAGCATGGGCCCAATGGCACTGGGGAGTGTTCCGCCCAGAAACCAGATGAAGTGGGCTCTGCTCGGGGCCGCCCTGTTGCTAGGGCCTCAGAGGCTCACTACAGTCTCAAAGGAGGGGGCTTTGATTGCCTTCATTTTACAGATGAGGCAGCCGAGGCACGTGAGGGATAACCGACTTGTAGTCGGCGCCTGAGGTCCGGCGGGCCAGCGCGCTGCCCACTGGGCTTCCTTGAAGGAGAAGGATGGACGGGGCAGAGAAGCCAGCAGAAGGGACAAGGGCCCTGGAGCTCTGCTGACCCGGCGCCTTTGTGTTATGGGGAGGAAACGTGGCTCAGGGGGCCCTTTCCCGGGGTCACCAGTGAGAGGCTGGCTGGACCAGAACCACAGTGACCAGATGGTGGTTTGTTTGCATGTATTTAGGAAGCCACGGGAAGGTGGCCGCGTGGGAGGCTGGACAGGGCCCAGGACTGGCCCAACATCGGGCGGTTCTGGGGGGCAGGAGGCCGGGCCCTAGTGCTGACCCCAACACCTCGGCTTTGCCGAGCCAGGCGCCCCCCAGGGCACTGTCTCCACCGCAGCTCCTAATGCCCCGTCGGACCCGATGACCCCAGTCCCTTTCCAGGTCTGGGCTCTCCAGGCTTTTCCAGGGAGGAGAGGCTTTGGGGCCTACAAGAAAGCCTTAATTATTCATGGCCACCAGGGAAATGCCGCCCTTAAGGTTTTAATTCCAAGCACAATCCCGGATGCATTATTCATGTAAGTAACCGGTGGGAGCCCCAGGGAGCCCTCCCACCTCCCTCCCTCCCTCCCACTGCCGGCTAGCGGGACTAGAGCAGAGCCAGCTCCCAGGAGCCTCTGGGACCAGAGATGCTCAGGGTGGGCGTCCAGCATTAGGGGGCCCTGGGAGCCCAGGGGCAGGAGCTGGGCCTAGCTGGGGTCAGAGCTTCCGTCCCAATGCGCCACAGGAACTCCAGGTTCCAGGAACCAGGAGCTCCCTGGCATCCGGCCCCCTCCCTGGCGTCAGGCTCCCTCCCTGGCCCAGCAGCTCCCGCTCATGTGAGCTTCCCCAGCCCAAAGCTCACCCCCGGGTGCCCGTGCTCAGGCCCTCTGGGCTCAAGGGAACAGAGCAGAACTGGGCAGCACAAGGGCCGGCCCTCAGCCCCTCCCCAGAGGAAGAGGCTGGGTCTGAAGGGGCGTTGTGGCTGAATCTGGAGCCGGCTCCAGCTGCTCAGGCCAGGGCAGGCCTCTGAGAGGCAGCTTGGCCCAGGAAGGGCCAGGGAAGGGGAAGGCTGGAGAGAAGGAGGCTCACTCCTGGTTCTGCCCAAACCAAGCTCTGCGAGCTGCGTCTTCCCACTCAGCAAGGGCCGGGCAGACGGGCTGCAGACCCCGGAGCCCTGGCCCAGCCCCTGCTCTCCATCCAACACGCAGGGGACCCACACGGCATCATAATGTCGGGGCATGGGACGGTGTCCTGCTGTGACCAGTCAGACCAATGACGCCCAGGAGGCCCCGGCACAGATCCCACAATGGCCCAGAGGGCATTGGGAGGAGAGAGAGCTCAGTTTGTGCGTCTGACATTTGCTTGGAGCTCCTGCGGTTCTGCTTCAGTCCCAGCGCCCGGCTCCTTGGAGGGCTCGTCTGCGGGCGGTCCTGGGCCAGGGTCTCCCTGTCAGTGACCGATTGCAGAGTTCTTCAGAGAGACTCTGAGAGTCCTTGTATTGCCTTTACGACCACCGTGGGAGCCCTTGCCTGCTTCAGACAGGACGGCGGAGGGCACAGTCTGGGGGGCGGCCCCGGGCTCCTTGTCCATGGGCCGGACCTCCACTGTGCAGGGATGAGAGGTCAAATGGCAGCCCAGGGAAGGGTTGTGGCCGATAATAGTGCCCACGTAAGCGTGCACATGCACACCCGCGGACACACACTCACACTTACACACACACACACACACTCACTCTCACACTTACACATGCTGTGTGTCCGGCCTGGCTAAGATACAGGCAAACGGACACAGGGCCAGGCCGCTCCTGGCCCTCTCCAGGCTCCGCGGCCCCCCGAGCTCTCCTTCTCAGGGCCCCTGGTCCCACGTGGGTCCCTGAGCACCGGCTCTCCCAGGGCTTCAAGGCCCTGTAGGTGAGAGAGGGCCCAGCCCATGAAAGCCCCAGAACATACCCCTGGACGTGGGGTCAGCAGGGCCTGAGGGACTCTTCCCGGCTGCGTCACCCGAGTCCCTGAACTTGTGAAAGGAGCCATCACAGCTCCCCCGTCCCCGGGCCCTGTGAAGGCTGAGGGGGGACATTCCATGGCTGCCTCCCTCCAAGTGCCGCACGGCAGGAGCAGGGGCTATTCCTGCTTCCCAAGCTCGGCCATCTCGCACCTGGGGCCGCGGCTTGGCCTTCTAGGTATCAGTCAGGCCGAGCTTCCCAGGCCAGCCTCGAGCCACGTGGATGGGGTCCAGGCTGAGCTCGGTGACCACCGGGGGAAGATCAGAACTTGGGGAGACCCAGGAGAGCTCCTGTTTAAATGGCCATTCTGAGCTTCCCAACAATGAGCTAAGCAGCACTTGGGAAAGAAGGAGCCGGGAAGGGAGATCAGGGCCAGGCTTCTTGCTCTGCAGAACAGTCTCTGTCTTTTTAAGTGAGATGCAGGAGGGAGTGAGAGACCAAGTGGACTCTGAAGGCAATCGGGAGGTTAAAGAGCAGATCCGGCTGGGAATGAGGAGCGGAATCGTCCCTCTCTGGAAGCCGCTGTACCCACAAAGAGAGTTTCCCCCTGTTCCACAGGGAATCGTGGGCAAAAGCCCCCAGAAGGACCTAAAGATGGCAGGAATCCTTAAGGGGATGGGAACCGAGTAGACAGAAAACATTCTGCCCCAACACAGGGGCTGTGGAGAACCCCTCCTCCCTGGCTGAGCCCACCCCACTTTCTCTGCCCAAACCCAGGGGCTGTGGAGAACCCCTCCTCCCAGGCTGGCCCGGCTCCCTTTCTCTGCCCTCCTTGCCTTTGGAGTTTCGGTCCTGCTCAGCCCCTGCCCATTACTCCGTCCAGTGTGGAATTGTGTATGTCCTCAACATGGAGGAAAGCAGGCCGGTGCGAGGCTGCCCTGAACGCTGGGATGAGAAATGGGTGGAAATCCTGGGAGAAGGGAAACAGAAATCCACTGGAAAGCCTTGAGTGGGGTCCTTTCCCCTCGCCTCTGGATGCTGCCCCCTGTGCTGGGTGCACCTCTCAGAAGCTCCTGCCAGGCTCTCCCTCGCCTTGACCCCCTCCCCATCTTAATCAGACAGGTTTCGGGGCTCCCGATGGACCCTGCCCAAGGGTCACTCTCTGGGACGGGCCTCCGCTGATGGAAGGCTCCCAGCCCTCAAGAGCTTCCCCATCCATATGCATGGCCTTCTGGCTGCGGCTTCTGTTCCAGGACAAAGCCCGAGGTCTCGCCTCAGTGACCGGCTCCAGCTTCTTGGGGGAGTCTTCTGATCGCTGCTGACAGGAGATGGAGGCTGGGGGAGCAGACGCGGGGCCGCAGGAACACGGGTCCTGCATAATTTAGAGCATCAATAACCTTCACTTGTCACAGATGATGGCTCGTCCTCATTTCCAATTAGTTGTGGGAGCCAATGAGAGCGGGCTCTCTGCGTGGCGCTGTGTACACAGGCATTCACGTGAAGTTCATCCCCATGTACCTGCATGTACACTACTCACACTCACACTCACACACACACAGTCACACTCACACACACAGTCACACACACAGTCACACTCACTCACAGTCACACACAGTCACACTCACACTCACACAATCACACTCACACTCACTCAGTCACACACAGACACACACACTCACACACAATCACACTCACATACTCATTCATTCACATACACTCACACACACAGTCACACTCACACACACACAGTCACTCACAGTCACACTCACACACACAGTCACTCAGTCACACACAGTCACACTCACACACACTCACACACACTCACACACACAGTCACACTCACTCACACATTCTCTTACACACACAGTCACACTCACACTCACAATCACACTCACATACACTCACACACACTCACACACACAGAGTCACACTCACACACTAACACAGTCACACTCACACCCACACCCACACGAGTGTACCCCAGAATCACTCCCAGACTCTGTGGGGATTTGTCTGTGATGCACATAGGACTAAGTCTCCATTGGAGGCCGTGTGCTGCAAGGAGGATAATACTAGAGCCTGCCCCCCCCCAGGTTGTTTCATAAAACGGGACGACATATGTGAACCATTTGGCAAACACCAAAGCGTTATTTAAATATATATTCTCAGGCAATAAGTGTTTGTTGAATTAGTGAGTCAATGAATGAATAAATGTAACAATGGCTGGGTCCCTGAAGGAATCAAAGAATGAGGGAATAACCGATGGAAAGATTGAAGGAACAAATAAAGCAAATGTCCAATAAATGGATGAATGAGTAAGGGATCCTTTGAATAAATGAAAGATCCGGGAAATGCGCTGTTGGCCAAGAGAATAACGGGCAGCTCGAGCTCCGCCTCTCTCCGCAGATCCGGCTCTTCATTAGCCCCAAGGTGTTTGCCAACAGTCTCTGCTTTCTCAGTTTACCCAGCTCGGCTTCTTGGTCATTAAGAATTCTTTTGGTTCACAAGCATGAGCCGGCTGGGGCTGGGGGCCGGGGCCCAGGAATCTGGGCTGGGACATCCTTTATCTCACCCGATAGAAGATTCCAAGGAATCAGAGATGCTCCCAAACCTATATGAAGTGTGTGAGGTGCATCCCCAAACCTATACAAAATATGTTAGGTGTGCCCCCAAATCTATACAAAGTATTGAGGTGACCCCCAAATCTACACAAAGTGTGTAAAGTGATTCCCAAATCTTTACAAAGTATGTGACCCCCAAATCTATACAAAGTATGTGAGCTGTACTCCCAAACCTTTACAGGGTATTATGTGATCCCCCAATCTATAAAAGTATGTAAAGTGACCCCAAAACCTTTACAAAGTCTGTGACCCCCGAATATATACAAAGTAGGTGAGGTGACCCCCAAATTTATATAGTGTGAGGTACACTCCCAAATCTATACAAAGTGTTTATGTGACCTCTAAATCTATACAGACTATGTGAGGTGACCCACAAATCTAAACAAAGTATGAGGTGCACCCCCAAATGTATACTAAGTATGTGAGGTAACCTCTAAACCTACACAAAGTATGTGAGGTGCTCGTAGAGCCCGTCCGTTCCCTGTCATAATGCGACAGCAGTTGCAGTTGCTCCCTTGGTTTGCAGCGACTCCCTGTCCTTCCAGAGAGAGCCCTACAGTCCTACAAGTCAGAGTAGCAGTCTTTGCTTTAGACCCGCTCCCCAAAATAAAGGTGACCTGTGGAGAATGCTGATCACACAGGTCCTTTCCCTTCGGTCAGCATCACCCCAAATCTCCTAGGCTTTGGGTTCCCAGAAGCACTAGCACCCAGGAACGCTCCTCTCTCTCCCCAACAGTCCCAATCCTCAAAATGTCAGACTAGGGAGAACTTGACCTTGGGGTTTCAGCTTTCTAGGGGCCAGACTGGAGCCTCCTTCTCTCAGAGGAATGCTGCCCCAGTTAGCACCCCTATCATGCCCCCCCCCTTCCCTAGGGTCAGCAGAGCCCAGGGCAGGAGCTCCCGTGGCCTTCCGGACCCCAGCCCTTGTTCCTTTCCAGCCAGGGCTTCTCAGGCAGCCGCCCTGGAGCCTTCTCCTGCTACTGTCTGCGTTTCTCAGCTTGTCCTTGTGATATTCTGAGCTACATGTTAAAAACACTAATTTAAGAAGCATAATTACCGGAAAGATTTTTTTTAACTCGAGTTGAACGCAAAAGGTTGTGCTAACGTTCCCTTCTCAGTTCAAGCTGACAGATCATTTCCAAGTGGTTGAGACTGTGGAAGTTCCCGGGAGGGCCTCTCTTTAGTATGGAGATTGGGGGAGAGGGCCCAGGGCATGGGGGGACCTGTCTTCCTTCACTCTGGCCCTCCCCAAATGGGCAGAGGTGTAAGCCAGGAGGTCGGGACCATTCCCCGGAAGCCAGAATCCATCCCTGAAAGAAGTGACCCCAGGGGCCGCTCTTGGGAATCTGTGTCACCTTCTGTGGCTGACGGTGCGTGTTCCAGAGGTTTGGAGCAGGACGGCTCTCCAGTGGGCTCCCGGGAAGTGACCCGAGACCGGACACAATGGAAAAATGGTTCTAGGCTCCCCAAGGAACAGACTTGGGCTTTCAGGCCCTGCTTGCCCTGGGTCCCCAGGGAACACACTTGGGCTTTACGGTCCTGCTTGCCCTGGGTCCCCAAGGAACAGACTTGGGCTTTCTGGTCCTGCTTGCCCTGGGTCCCCAAGGAACAGACTTGGGCTTTCTGGTCCTGCTTGCCCTGGGTCCCCAAGGAACACACTTGGGCTTTCAGGCCCTGCTTGCCTCGGGTCCCCAAGGAACACACTTGGGCTTTCCGGTTCTGCTTGCCCTGGGTCCCCAAGGAACAGACTTGGGCTTTCTGGTCCTGCTTGCCCTGGGTCCCCAAGGAACAGACTTGGGCTTTCAGGCCCTGCTTGCCCTGGGGGTGCCAGCATTTAGAGGGAGCAGGAAAGGCTTTCTGCAGAAGATGGTGTTTGATCTTTGTCTTGAAGAAAGTAGGGGATTGGGTGAGTGGGAGGCGAGGCTGGAGTGCATTCTGCGCATAATGGATGGCCAGTGAGAGGCAGGAGGAAATGGAGCATGCTGGGGAAGGAATGTGGAGGAGGACAAAGTGGCTGCTCAGCGAGAGCTAATATGGAGAAGAAGAAATGAAAAGGCGGCTCTTGTTTTCCTGCTTATTCAGAGCCTTTGTCCGGATGCTTCCCCACTGCTCCTCGGTCCTGCCTCCGTGACTGGCCCCAGGGATCAGTCCCGGTCTGCGCCTTGAAGAATTCTAGACCTCTCTGACCTGGAGCTCAGGTCACAGCCCAGTCCCCAGGGAACATCCGGGAAGGAGAGGAGAGACCTGCGGGGTTGCCCGAGTTCTGGAAGCAGAACGTGGATCACAGGCAAGGGCACAGAAGGTTAAAGGGGTGTTCCTCTTCTTCTGTCTGTCTCTGTGAGAAGGAAGGGAGACAGCCGTCAGAGTTCCAGCGTTGGGTTTAATCAGTGCAGAATTCCACTGACTGCAGCAACTGGAGCTGAGAGAATCCCTCCCACAAAGCCCCCACCCTAAGCTAACGGAGGAACCGGGAGCCCTTGTTGGACAGACAGGAAAAAGGCTGCCCCGGCATTAACGGGGGGGGGGGATCTTTAAGGGCGGAGGAGGATGTCAGCAGCAGCTCTCGTTGTTGGGCCAGCCTGAGGATTATCCCAAGGAGCCCTTCAGGAAGCTGGACTGAGCAGCCCTGGGGAAGCCTGCCTGGACCTGACAGCCTGTGTTGGCCACAGAAAATTTCCTCACGTGTTTTACATGTAGGAAACAGGTCAGGGATGTGGGAAGCACATTTGGGGATTTTGAGGACCTGGATCTGAGTTGGGGTAAATCCCTTTCTTCCATTAATCCCCAATTTCTATTTTCTCTTTTGTTACAGAGATGGACAATAGAGACACCCCTAAATCTTCGAAGATAACGCTCCTCTTTCCATATAAACTGGAAAATTTCAGTCAGCTTTTGTCAATCTTCCTTGAAAATCTCAGCTGGTGTGGAATATTATTGTTCTCTAAGAAACGATCAGCAGGATGATTTCAGAGAGGTTTGGAGAGACTTACAGAAACTGATGCTGAGCGAAGTGAGCAGAACCAGGAGATCACTGGACACGGCAACAACAAGATTATGCAAGGATCAATCCTGATGGATGTGGTTCGCTTCACCATTGAGGTGATTTAGACCAGTTCCAATGGTCTTGTGATGAAGAAAGAGAGGGCTGTGGAGACTGAAGGAGATTCACAGTTTAGCATTCTCACTCTTTTTGTTGTTGTTTGCTTGCATTTTATTTTCTTTCTCATTTTCTTTTCTGGTTGGATTTGATTGTTCTTGTACAGCAAAATAATTGTATAAATATGTATCCATATATTGAATTTAACATATATTTCCACCCTATTTAGCATATATTGGACTATTTGCCATCTAGGGGAGGGGGAAGGGGAGCAGGAGAAGGAGGGGAACTGGAACACAAGGTTTTGCAAGGGTTACTGTTGTAGAATTATCTATGCATATGTTGTGAAAATTAAAAACCTTTAATAAAAAAATAAAATAAAAGAGAAATAAAAAGTCATTATGGAAAATTATTTTCATGCATTTGGTCAAATAAGAAGCTTTTGAAAAGCAAAAATAAAATAAAATTAAAAAGAAAGATAAAAAAGAAAATCACAGCTGGAATAGAATCAGCACCAGATGCTTTTACACATGAAAGGAACCTAATGGCCTTCAAAATTTTCTTCAAGTGGAAGTTTGGCTACAGAGGAGGTAAATAGTCAGTGAATTCAGCATTAGTTAATAATGGGCTGCTGAGAACACAATGGAAGTGTTAGCCCATATCTCCAGAATCGTGTCCTTATAACTGATCAGTGTGGCTCAATGACTGCTGATTGAGATGCACCAAAGGTGGTTGGCCCATAAATAATCTTCAGGGTATCATAAAAATGCTTTGGCTGTTACTTTTAGTATAAAACTGAATTTCATTTGCCTTCTTACTGAGCCAAAAATAATTTATCAAAGATGGAGTTAAACTAGCCTTTTTAGATTTAAACGGACTACCGTGCTGCTAGACCCTATAGAGTTCTCGTTTTTCATTCTGAATTCTTCTGAAATTCACAGTCATCCTCATCAAACCAATGTTTGTTAGTGTCCTGGCCCAGATGAGGAAATGTAGTACTTCACACCAAATCTCTGAAAGCTGTTAACTCCTTTTCAGTTTTGCTGTTGTCAACCTTGTCTGTATTGGCTCAGCCTTCTCTTGAAGTCAATAACAAATTGTTTACCCTCAAAGAAGTACATCATACATTGAGATCACTGATTTTTTAAATATATATTGATTTTACTTTTAATTTATGCAATAAATGAGAATTTCCATAACATGGTAGAATAATAATAAAAAAGATGATTATACATAAAAACTGCAAATCTATTATGTGCAACTTATTCCTTTTAAATATGTAATAAAGTTATCTTACAAATCTTTTTTTTCTGCTTTCTTCCCTCCTCCCCTCCCCACTCTAAAGATGATTATTAGTAGACACAAATCACATGTATGTGTGTGTGTGTATGTGCATGTGCTCTACAATGGTTGGATCAATTCACAGTTCCACCAACGGTGAATTAATGTCCCAATTTTCCATACTCCTTTCAACATTTGTCACTTTATCCGTCAATCATTTTAGCCAATTTGATAGATGGGGAAAGATATTTCAAGGTTGTTTAAATTTGCATTTTTCTAATCAATAATGATTAAGAGCGTTTATCATATGACTATATAAATTGTTTTGATGTCTTCATTAGAAAACTGCCTGTTCATATCCTTTGATCATTTATCAATTGAAAAATGATGCATATTCCTATAGGTTTTACAAAGTTCATTATATATTTGAGATCTAAGACTTTATTCTAAGAAACTGCCTATTAAATGTTTCCGCAATTTTCTGCTTTCCTTTTGATCTTGACTATGTTTGTTTTATTCATACAAAACCTTTTTAATTTAATGAAATTTAAATTATCCATTTTACATCTTACTCTGCCTTCTATCACTCATTTATTCATAAATCAGTCACCTATTTATAAATCTCATAAGTGCTATGTTTTATGTTAGTCAAATTTTCTTGTAATATTTCTTTTTATATCTAGATCATGTATGCATTTTGACCTCATCTTGGCAAATGGTATAAGATATTTATTGGTCTGGGCTCAATTTCTGACATGCTGTTTTCCAGTTGTCCCAACAATTATTATTATTATTTTTTACCAAATAATGAATTCTTAAATTCTAAAATTTTAAGCCTCTACATTTGTCAAATTCAACATTACTATATTTATTTGCTACTGTAAATTATATGTGTACTCTATTCCATTGAAGTACCTTTCTAATGTTTAGCCAGTCTCAGATAATTTTAATAATTATTGCTTTATTCTCACTCTTTCTGTTGTGTTTGTTTGCATTTTGTTTTCTTTCCCAGTTTCTGTTTTACTTCTTAATCTGATTTTTCTTGTGTAGCAAGATAACTATATAAATATACATATACATATATTGAATTTAACATTTATTTAACATTATCAGTACTGATAATTTCATCTGCTAATTCAGACAATTTATACTTTTGTAAATATTCTTCTATTTCACTTAAATTGTTTAATTTATCGGCATATTACTGGGCAAAATAACTCCTTATAATTGTCTTAATTTCATCTTCATTAGTATAGTAATCCTTTTCATTTTTAATACCAGTGATTTGGTTTTATTCTTTCTTTTTTTAAAGTCTAATTACTGTTTTATCTATTTCACTGTTTTG
Source organism: Sarcophilus harrisii (assembly GCF_902635505.1). Lineage (NCBI taxonomy): Eukaryota > Metazoa > Chordata > Mammalia > Dasyuromorphia > Dasyuridae > Sarcophilus > Sarcophilus harrisii. The sequence goes on along the minus strand of NC_045427.1, from coordinate 1,417,048 downwards.
TTTTTGTTTTCACAAGACCAACTCCTAGTTTTGTTTATTGATTCAGTGATATTTTTACACTTGTTTTTATTCAACTCACTTTTAAATTTTAGGATTCCAATTAATTTACTCTTTAGTTGGGGATTTTTAGTTTGTTCTTTTCCTAGTTTTTTTTTTACTTGACTATTCAATTCATTGGCCCATACTTCCTCTTTATTATTGATGTAAGGATTTAGAGATATAAATTTTCCTCTACTCTCTGCCTTTCCTGCATCCCATAGGTTTTGATATGTTGCCTCACTGTCATTCTCTTTAATTAAATTATTGATTGTTTCTATGATTTGATCTTTAACCCATTCATTCTTTAAGATTAGGTTATTTAATCTCCACCTAGCTTTTACCTATGTTTCCATGGCTCCTTATTAAATATAATATTTCTTGAATTATGACCTTAAAATGTATCTTTTTATGTTTTTGCTTTTCTACTTTTAACTATTAAAAAATCATGCCCTAATATTTGGTCAGTTTTTATAAAGGTACTGTGAACAATTAAGAAAAAAGTATATTTCTTTCTATTACCACTTATTTATCTTCAGATATCTATCATATCAAGTTTATCTACTATTCTGTTCACTTCTCTGAATTCTTATATTTTTTCCTAGTTTTATTTAGTTCTGAGAGGAGATTAAAGTCACCCACTCTTAAGGTACTGCTATCTATTTCTATCTGTAATTCATTTAACTTTAGATAGATAGATGTTATACTATTTGATGCATGTAGGTTCAGTACTGATATTACTTCATTGACTATGGGGGCTTTTATCAAAATATAGTTACCCTGTTTATCTCTTTTAATTAGCTCCATTTTAGCCATAACTTTGAGATTATAATAGCTACCTCTATCTTTTTTGCATCATCTGAAGCATAATAAATCTTATTCTTGAATTCTTATTTTAATCTATTCTGCTATCCATCTATTTTATGGGTGAGTTCATCCCATTCACATTCAAAGTAATAATTACTATTGGTGAATTTCCCTGCATCCTATTTTTGCTCACTATTGTCCTTCCCAACATCTTTTTCTACCATATCCCTTTGATCTTATCATCTCTCCTTACCCTCCTATTCTTTATTCTACCCACTGCTTCTGTTGAATAAGTCTAACACTCTCCCCACAAATAACCTTTGTCCCTCTCATATCCTGTGTCCCTCTTCTCCTTACAATGATATAATCTATTAAATGCCAGTGTTTGCTATAAATGTGCATCTACAAAGCTTTGTTGTATTTGGATAAGTAAAAGACAGTGTGGACGATGAGAAGATCACGAGACACACAAATCTTCAATAATAAGTGACCACGACTTTTGCTTTTCCAACTCCGTTCCTACCCCATCTTGTCCGATAATCTGCACCTCCTCTGGTTTAAGATCACCTAGAATTACAAGCTTATCCTCCTTAGCATATTGATGATGAAAGTCCCTGGGTCTTTGTGGCTTGACCCCATCAGGATTTGTCCTGACAGAAGCATACACACTGATCGTGACACCATCTGTAAATGACAATCACATTGTTACGAGCCTGTCATTCATGTCTTGTTGACTTGCTTGTTGACTAGATTAGTTTTGATTTCACACCCCGTGCCAGCTTCTCAGCCCTCGCAATCACTGCAGCCATTCCAGAAAGAATTGTGTTTCCAGCTCCAACTTTATTCACTGGTCTTTTTTCACTCAGGGCTGCTATTTGCTTATAATATCTGCTAGGTTCTCTTGCAATTAAGAACTGCTCATGTTTCAGGACTACTGGATTTTTTCTTGTTCATAAGAACAAGCACATCCCATGTACCTATGTAGAATCATCTTTACAAATGTTTTTGCACAAATTTTTGTATTGCAAATGTCGGGGAGCATCCCCACTTGTTAAAGGTTAAGTGAAATAGAAAATTTTAAGGGTACTCTTTCCAGACCTTTCTCATGCCAGGAGGTAAACAGTATGATCCTTAAGAAACATCCAGGAAGATGTCAAGTCCCACTGCTGTTTTAGTCCAGTAAGAAGATGGCCCTATGCCCCATGGCATGTGTGCAAGATTGAGACTACAGCTTCCAAAGTAGCTTGCTCCATCAGGAGGCCACTCCATAGGACTTTGAGGTAGGTAAACTACTAAAATGTTAAACTGATAAAATTATAAAACAGGTGAACAGTAAAATAATAAAACTAAAATTATCAAATAGCAAAATTGTGAAAGAGTAAAGTCATAAAATGGTAGGGGCTTTTAGGGAAGGCAGAAAGAGAGGGGAACAGCTATTCAGAGTCAGATCAAGCTTTATTGGAAATCTTGCTCAGAGAAGTGGCACATGTGGGTGAAGAAAAGATAAGGAGCATTACCATCATTAGGTGCAACTGAAGGGAAGTGGAGAGTAACTAGTGTGAGGTGAGTGATTAGTAAATTTGAGGGAGAATATATATGTGTGTGTGTGTGTGTGTGTGTGTGTGTATATATATATATATATATATATATATATATATATATATATATATATATATATATAATACACATAAATATATAGATATGGATACATAGAAGACCCCTAGTGTGAAAGCAGGAGCGTGGGAGGAGAAAAGCAATAGTAAGCAGGTATACAACCCATTAAGAAAGGAGAGGGAGTATCCTGGGGTGGGGTCTGCAGACAACAGCTACCGGAATTGTGATTGGGTGGGAAATATGCACAGCAAGCGCCTGAAAGAAGTAGAGGTTATGGAGAAATGGAGGTAGAGAAAGAATTCAGACGTGGCCATGAGGAGCAAGGAGGACTCTGATCCTTCCCCTCAAGCAGTGAGCTAAGAAGAACGAGCGAAGGTGGGTCACTGCTAGAAAAGGTGGCCCAGGGAGGCTATGTCATTGGGGGAAGACCGGTCTCAGTAAGAGCCTGAGGAAGGAGTGCAAGATAAACCATTTAAGATAAAAAGAAAAAAAATTAAGATAAAAAGAAACCATTTTCTCTTATCTGTCTATGGAACAAGGATTCCAGAGGGCACAGCAGAAGGTCTCGGTGTAGACATTCTGAGTGGGGAAATGGACATTTTGCTATGGAGCAAGGATTGTGAGGGATGGGTATTACAGGCCAGAACCTGAAACAGGTGCTAAGTCACTGGAATTCATAGAGACAATGCTGATGTACTTAGTTCACACATTAGTTCACACATTAGAGTTCACGCCTTTAAGAGAGCATAAAAGGAGGAGCCCACTAAAGGACAAGCCCACTAGAGACTTCGGGAGATTCTCAAGACAGAAACCCACAATCCAGCTCTCAGAGGTGGAGTCAGATTCATTCTATTTTCCAGCTTTGTGCTGGCCAGAGGCTTTGGATTCAGAGAGAGCCGGAGGCTGAAGCTGGAAGAGACAAAGGACTAGCAGAAGAGCTCTTGGAACCAAGGAGGGAGACAGGCCCCTGAAAAAGCTAACCGGGCTATTTTGGAAGAGACAATAAAGGACTGGACTTTAACTCCTGGCTGAGTTTGAGGTGATTATTACTCTGAACTGAAACTAAGGCTGCCTCCAGAAGCTCCCTAAGAAACCTGCTCCCAGAGAACCATTATATTTGAGAGAAGAACATCACAGATAGGATTGAGAAATCAGGTGGGAGAGGGGGATATGGTTGGACTAATCATCTACATGAGGTCAGAGTCACTGGGATGTAAAAGGTGTGACCAGGTGTAAAAATGTCCATTGTTGAATGGAGGGCAATGGCTCTGTACCTTCAGAGAACAGGTGCACCGGGACATGGGTCCTAAAATAAAAGAAAAAAGTTGATTTTCTTTGCATTGGAGGTTCTCAACATAGAGCTGGGAGACACTTTGTGCTGTCCACATGGAAGTGGTTGAGTTTGGATCGATGGAGGATACTTGGCCTGACCACTGGAAGCTTTCCCCAGAGAACATGCTGCTCTTAGCAGGAGATGATAGGTTCAGACAATTGAGGTCTTTTCACCTGAGCAGCTTGACATTCAGTGCTCATCACACAGAAATACATGAGATCATAACTATTGACTAACCAGCCATCAGCAGGGTCAGAGTGTTATTTTGCTGGACTGTAATTCTTGTTCCGAGAGGCCCCCTGCCAACTTCTTGGCTTTGGATAACTCTAGAGGATGATTGTGAGCTAGCTTTGGAGCCAGGAAGCCCCGAGTTGCCTTGCCTCTGATACATATTGGCTGTGTCCTTGTACAAAGGCCCCCAGGAAGTCTCCAAGAGTATAAGTTGCACAACAATACTATATGATGATCAATTCTGATGGACGTGGCCATCTTCAACAATGAGACGAACCAAATCAGTTCCAATAGAGCAGAAATGAACTGAATCAGCTACACCCAGAAAAAGAACTCTGGGAGAGAACTGTGAATCACTACATAGAATTCCCAATCCCTCTATGTTTGTCCGCCTGCATTTTTTATTTCCTTCATAGGCTAATAGTGCACTATCTCAAAGTCCAACTCTTTTTGTACAGCAAAATAACTGTTTGGACATGTATACATATATTGAATTTAACTTATACTTTAACATATTTAACATGTATTAGTCAACCTGCCATCGGGGAGAAGGAGTGGGGAGAAGGAGGGGAAAAGTTGGAACAAAAGGTTTTGCAATTGTCAATACTGAAAAATTACCCATGCATATAACTTGTAAATAAAAAGCTATAACAATAAAAAAGTGAAGAAAATAAAAAATAAAAAGGAAAGACAATAAAAGACTTAATATTATTTGCCAAAAAAAGTATAAGTTGCAGAAAAAGCACCAAACTGCATTAATATTTCTTAATCAGACTGTTCTCTGGACCAATCCCATATTCAGACCCCCTCCCTATCCCTAATATAAAATAATATAGCTGCCAAGAAGGGTGAAACTTTCCAGTGAGGGGAAGCTAACTACCTCCTGAAGAATTCCATCAGACTCCAGGGAAGATTTCCTGATTAGAAAAGTTATATATTTATATTTTTACTGATTTCAAGTCTTTGCAGCTCCCCCTCCCCAGTGCTCTTGATTCTAGCCCTTCAAGGTGATACCACTTTACAAATCCTGCCTGACCTTCCCTTCTCCTGGATGAACATCCCCCCTCCTTTTTATTCCATTCTTTTGTACAACTTCTCAGGATGGAGAGGGAGTGATTAGTAGGTCCTCAGAAGCTAGGTCACATTTCTTCAAGAGACGAGCTATTTTCAGCTCTTTAATAACCACCTCTAGGTAGATACACTTCTTCCCAGAAACCAGCTGGTCAAAGAAGGGCCTTTGCAGGGATCCTCAGGTTTCATGAGGGATATTTCTGGAGATCCTCATAGCCACTAGAGATGAACAAATGGGTGAAACACTGCCTGCATCCTGGAAACCCAGAAAAAGTATCTCTTCCAATTGTCTCGTTCTCTGGGTCCCAAGTGCTACTCATCTCTCAGCCCACAGGCTCCTTTGTTCCCACTTCCTGGGTCAGCAAGACTGTCTGGGGCACAGGCTAATAGTCAAAGGAGCTCTCCTTCCCCAGAGCAGGGTTTCCAAATTGAAAGGACATGGGCCGATTCTGAGTGAAAAAGAAGAAGTGTTGGTTCTGGTTCATTTCAGCTTCTCTGCATTGCACTCTATAAAGCAAAGAAAATGGAGACTATGTCCACACTGCTTTTATTTTCTCCTATTCCAATACCTGGTCTTCCCACTGTCTAGCTGGTGTAGCCGGGCTTCTGGCTCATCCCAGTGAGAATCCTCTGTCTAAATCACTGGTTTGGGAAGCAGAAAGTCCTGTGGGGTCAAAGCACCTGAGCATGATCGCAGTGATTTTGGGTGATTTTAGGAATAGTCCTTGCCCTCTCTGGGCCTGTTTCAGCATGGATCAAAGGGGAGATTTTTGCACAGCCAAGGTTCTTGCCAGCACTAATTCTGACCTGCCCAAGAGCCTGACTGGGCTCCGGGAGTTGTCCAGGAGGGGTCTCGAGGAAGTCCTGACTTGTCCAGCCGTCCCAGAGGTAATCCTGCTCCTTGGCCCACTAATCCCGCCTCAGGCTTGGTCATGACCGTGTTTGGACTTCCCAGAAGCAGGGGGAGGACAGGATCTGAAGGACATGACAGCACCCAGACAGGTGTGGAAAACGTTTGGGATCCGAGTTGGGTGCGGGTACTCCCTCCTCACCGTGGAAACAACAATATCCTGCTATCTCCACAGTAATTCCCAGTGACGCCGTCAGCCCACCCGGGGGCATTTATTATTAATGAAAGCTGCGGGGATCAGTCAGCTTCAAACTATTTAGAGTCCCTCCAACTGACAACTTCATTTTCTTCAGTCATCCAAGAAAACACCCAACCTCATGCTCAAAAAGCCATTTTTCCTTTCAGTGCTTTCCCTCCTCCCTTCACAAAAGCTGCTAACTCAACAATTTGTTATCAGTCCTTGACTTTCCCATTCCTAGGTGTTCTTCCTGAATACGGGGCCACTGGCTGACCCTTCTCCAAAGGGCTTGGACACCCTGGGGGATGGGCCTGGGGTGGGTATCATATGTGCCTTAAGGGCTGGTGCCCAGCAGCTGCCCTTGTGGCCAGACCCACGGATCAATGGAAAAGTGTCCGAAGACAAGATGGCAGCCGTCCTTATCTCACTGGGTGGAGAAATGTTGCTGGCGTGGGTCGGAATTATTCCAGAGGAAACACTTAATCATGGAGACGACCTCAGGCCTGTGTTTGCTCTTTTAGCTGAATTGCTTTTCAGGCGAGATCTATGGGTGGCAAACCTGGGCCAGGAGCCCATCTTGGGAAGCCTCGGGTTAACCAGACTGGACACTCCATCCTTTGCCAATGTTTTCTGAGGAGGAGGAGGGGACGCATGAAGGACTGTGTCTGGTCCCCAGCCCAGTGCACTTAGAGAAGGAATCCCTGTCCCTCTGGGCATCCAGGGTGAAGTGGGAGGTGAGGAGACTTTGGTCAGACCCCTTCGTACGCTCCCCGGGCTTGTCCAGGGTGGAAGGGAGGGGATCTTGGCTGGAAGCAGCCAGGGGACCTCTCTGGGGATGGTGCTCTAAGTAGAAAATTCTGGGGGAAAACTTCAGCCCTTGATGAGGAAGCTCAAGCCGTGAGAGGAAAGAAGGCACCCCAGGGGACAAGCACATCCCTACGGGCACCGAGGGCCCCAGATACAGCCTCACCAGCCCCAGAATTTCATTCAGGAGGAGAAAGTGTGAAGGGATGCCCGCTTTTCCTGGGTGCCTCTTCCCCTCGGTGTTTTGAAGAAAGGAAACATGGAATTGCAATATTTTCAAAGTGAAAGGTTTTGAGAGTTGTTGAAATCTCACTGAAAAATGTGTTAGCAAGAGATTTACAGCAATTAGACTTGGAAATGCTCTCCAGCCTTCCAGCATTGTGATGTGCACATTTCACCAACACCCAGGCCTGGTGGGGGCCCTCCTTGCAGCAGTGCTCCCGGAGCCGCCTCCCTCCCCACCTCCCAGGCCTCCGGGGTGACGCCCATCGGGTGGGACATGAAAATGGGCAGCAGACCCCACATGAGCTTGGGGAGGGGGTAAGCCTCAAACCCAGGAAAACTCGAATCGATTATTTGGCAGCTTTGATATTGTTCACAAGAAATCAGGGAAATGACCCAGGCTTGGATCATTTTGATTGATTTATTTGATTTTTATTGATTTGATTTAATTGATTAATTAATTAATTGGGAGTATTCCTTCTGAATTATGGGGAAAACAAGTCTCTTCTTAGGAAGGAAGAGTGGGACTAGAGGGATGCTCTGTGGCTCTGGAGCACCATACACCCAACTGCTTCCTGGCCAAGGGGTGATCCTGAAGGTTCCATGGAGGTTTTAAACCTTCCCATCTCCTGTCTTCATCACCAAAGCTCCTTGCTCCTCCTGTCCCTCAGGCTGGGCTCATTCTACAATTCCCTCTTATTCTCTAAGCCCAGCTCCTCACCTACCCATCAGGGTCCAACCCAGCCCTTGCACAGTGCTCTCCCTCCCTTTGATTTGCGAGCACCCTTTCTGCTCAGACCTGTTGGGTCCAGCCTGCTTGGACAGTCTGTCCTTGTGGGGGTAAGTATCCCACCATCGTCAGGTGAGAAGGAGAGAGTAAAACGTCCTCTGCCACTGATACCCGGAGGGGCTGGGAAGACCAAAGAGAGCATCAGACTCCTCGCTTACCTCTGCCCACGTCACATGAACTCTGTCTGCAAGGACCCTTCACCCCTCCTAAAGGTCAGCCAGGAGAATGTGGAGCAGCTGAGAAAACGTGGTCAGGCTCAAAGCTCTCACGACTGGAAAGATCCAGCCCCCTGGGGCTTCTCTGAGGCTCATGCTCAGGCCAGTGAAATGCCACAAATATCTCCTTTATACCCCCTTTACCCTAGTGCCCAATCCAGAAAAGATCAAAACAATAACTAATCAGATGTAAACAGAAAAGCCACACAAGTGAGCCCAAGGTTTACTGGGCTTTCATTCTCACCCAATGATGACGACATCATCATCATCATCATCATCACTGTATCTTTGGGAATAATTTATATTACTACTATTATTACTATGTGTGTATGTATATGTCACTTCTTTTATTTATTTTTAATTTTACTTTTTTTTCATTTTGTTAACTGATTTAGTAAATATTATTTGGCAGGTTCTGGATCTTACATCTCTATACATACATACATACATACACATACAGGTATACATACACAATGCGTAATATATACACATGAGTATGCATAGAGACATATACATATAAACTCCTTTTTTAAGTTTTTTAAAAAGCTTTTTTATTTTCAAAAAGATTTCCTGTGGATTGTAAGTGAGGGCATTGGAAAGACGAGCCAAAAAAGAGAAAGCTGAATGCACCGTTCAAAGGGCAGACAAAGCGGAAGAGGCAGGAGGGAGCTGTCCTCAGGTGATTGCAAGCAGCCTTTATGGGTCTACTTGGGGACATTCTGGGACTCCAATCCCACCCCACCCAATTCCGCCCAATCCCACCAGGGTGGCGGGAGCCCCTAATGCCGGGATGCACACATGTGGACAAGCGTGTGCGTCCCTGGCCCCAAACCTCCCCTAGCCAGCGGCTCTGCCAAGCTCCCACCACAAATCCCTACGTACCGGGTGTGCCATAAACAAGTTCCTTTACTTTGCCTGGACCCTACTAATTTGTAGCTGGTAAGGCTGATTACCGGATTGGGGAGATTAGCAATTAAAATAAAAATGATTTGAAAAGTCAAGGAGGCCTCCAAATCCTGTCCATTTGTGAGGATTAGTGGTTTAGTTTAATTTATGGTAATCCCCAGCTGGGGCGGCCAGTGCCTGTTCTAAGACAGTGGTCACCTCTCTCCCGTGCTGGCTACAAGCTCAGTAGGGACGGCCAGGTTGTAACTATAGAAGCCCTCGTCACCTTTCCCTCCAACCAAAGGACAATCCCTGACAATATTTGCCCTGTGACTAAGGAATATGGAGGAATATACTGTTTGAGCTTCTTTCCCCTGTTCCCTGTATCCTTCACTGGGGAAATGCCCACTGACAGACAATGTCATCAATGTTGAAAAATTGAGGTCAGATGTGACGGGTCATTCTAGGTCTCAGGGGCTGATTGTGCAGGGTCCATCACCCTCATTTTCCAAGAGAGAAAAAGAGAGAGAGAGAGAGAGAGAAATCTCATTGCTCTGCACCAGACTCTCACACAGTGGAGAATTTGACTTTATTCTCCACAAGATGAACAGGAGAAAACATGAACAACAGAAGCTCTTTACTGACTCTCCTCTCTGGAGCCTCACCATGAAGGGAGCAAAGTTAGGGGAGCACTCCTTGAACCTGTCTCTGCTTCAAGTGAGTTCACACAGGGTAAGCTGAATTCAGACCTGAAGGGAACAGGAAGAAGAAGCTCCTAACAAGACAAACAGAATATGTGTGGATTTGGAAAAAGAAAGGCCATGGAGGTGGGGAAATGGGACAGTGGATGGACAGTGGTGACCACCACAAAACAGCAAGGTGGTGCAGTGGATAGAGCACAGGATGTGGAAGCAAAAAGCCTCATCTTCCCGAGTTCAAATCTGGACTCAGACATTCACTATCTGTGTGACTCTGGATAAGTCCCTTATCCCTGTATGCCTCAGTTTCTTCATCTATAAAATGAGCTAGAGAAGGAAATGGAAAACCACCGCAGTGTCTTTGCCAAGAAAATCCCAAATGAAGTCAAAGAGAATCAGACACGAGCTAAACTACTGGACAATAGCAACAAAAGCCACCGCAATGAAAGGATCCATGAGAGTCAAGACTGAGATGATGATCTTAGGTGTCTGAGCGGATGGCTTGTTGCTAGGATCCCCCCTACTTCCACCTGTAGGCAAGAAGGTGGCAATCCAGCATCTCTTTCTTCCATTGGCTTCTCTCAAGCCACTGTAAAACCTTTCCCTCTAACCATGGGAAAAGTCCACTCACTTTTAATGTTTTTATTCACTTTTCATTGTTTGTTTTTATAGATGACATAACCACAGGCCTGATTGGAAATCAGTTGGGAAGGAGCAACTGAGGGAACAAGATCCTCCAAATATGGCCGGGGCTTAAAAAATACAAAGAATTTTACGCAATTTTTCAGAGAAGGAACATTTTTTACCACAAATCATGGAGGTTGTGAGTTAGCGGCAGGACAAAGAAGAGGAGGGCAAACGATCTTGGATGATCCTCATTGCTCCACCCAACTATAAGAAATACAGATTAAGTACTGCTGTTTGCCAGGCATTGTGCTAAGCTCTGGAACATAAAAGCAAAAAAAGCCCCTGCCCTCAAGAAGCTTACAGTCTAAGGGAGGAGAAAGCCTGGCAACAAATATATGCAAACAATACATAGCCGGGAGAAACTGGAGATAATCTCAGATGGAAAACACTGACCCTAAGGGGCCTGGGAAAGCTTCTTCCTATAGAAGATGGAGTTTGAGCTGAGTTTTGAATGAAGCTGGGGAAGCCAGGAGATAGAGATGAGCATTGTGTCTCTTGTTCAGTCAGTTTTCAGCCGTGTCCAGTTCTCTGTGACCCCATTTGAGGATTCCTTGGCAAATATTCTAGAGTGTTTTCTATTTCTTTCTCCAGCTCATTTTACAGATAAGGAAACTGAGGTAAACTTGCTTTAGTGACTTGCTCAGGGTCACACAGTTAGTAAATGTCTACAGATGAATCTTCATCCCCCCAAGCTGGGCCCTCTCTGTCTAGCTGCCCTAGAGGCGAGTAAGGACAACATATTACCTGTCCTCATTCTCCTCCTCATCATCATCATCAACATCATCATCAACAGAAATGTTTCCAATGTATTGGACAATCAATTTCTAAGTCTTGACAATGCTCTTCTTGTAATATCTTTTGAAAGCCCCTCCCTCCTCTCTTCTGATCCCGTCCTCACCCTGCAGACCCTCATCCTCTCTTGCCTGGGCTATTGCTGGGAGCAGAGGGGTGGGATGCCTGCCTCAGTTTCTCCCCCCTCCTGTTCATTCCCCATTCACCAAAGGAATTTTCCCAACGTCAACAGCTACAAGTCTTTGACCTCTCCTGTTGCCTTCTCCTGGTGTTTCCCCAATATATTCTCTATTTCCTCTCTCTTCTTTCCCTGCACTAAAACTGCCGAGTACCAGGGCAGATTTTACCACAGTTTTAACATGATCACCTGTATTTCTGTGGAGAATTTCCTCCCCCTCCATCCCATGCAGCAGAGCTCAGTGCAGAGGCTGCTAAATACAGGTCAGGGGAAAGGCCCTGCCTCAGGAAGGGACTCAGGGCCTCCTCATTGCTTCCTAGGCTCCCCCTCTTTAAAGGTCTTCATGCTCATCCCCTCATCCTAAAACCCTACCCAGCTCAGTGGCTTCTTGGCTGCCCCCTGCTGTTGCTTTGGCTAAAATTGCTTGCATGTCCCTGGAAACAAGCAGAGATATTTGGCCCCAGCAATGACAGTGCCCACAGACTGACTCAAAAGGAGCCGGCAACAGCAGCCGGCCTAGAGGACACTGTTAGGAGGACAGAGATGTAACAGGCTCGAACCAGGGTCCGTATTCCATTATATGATTTTCTGACTTTGCCAACAAGAAGTGTCAAATCTGTGCCCTGCCTGAACGTGACAAGAGGTGTTACAAGGATGCGATGAAAGGGCACCTGGGCCCTCACGCGGTCCCCGTTCTGCTAGGACTCCAGAGGCCACCCATGTAGTGAGGGAGGAGGGCTCCGGGTTCTGTGAGGGCTATGGGAGGAAAGCACTTGGGGTCTGGGGGAGGCTTCCATGAAGCAGCCACTGGAGAAAAACTGCCCAGGCAGCGACGAGAGGGCCAGCTGAAGAGTGGCCAGTGTCATGGGGAAGAGGCCAGCTTTGTCGGGTGGGACTTGTATCACTCCACTGCTTCCCCTTTCCAGTATCACCAGGGGAAGGTTTTGTGTGTGTGTGTGTGTGTGTGTGCGCATTGTGGTGTGCATATTTGTGTGTACACACCAGGACAGGAAATATCTCTAAGGTCCAAGATAACTACAATGCTGTTCTTTTCTCTAGAACTGGATTTTCTTCACATTGAGTGGGTCAGGGACCCTTGGAAGGCCAGAAGATGAAGTCCTTTTTTTAAAAAAAATAAATATATATATATATATATATATATATATAATATTCAAAGGAAATGCTAAGTTTCAGTTAAAAATTAGTTAAATTTAAACTGTCATTTTTTTTCCTGTATCCAAAGATCACCAACAGCCTAAGATCATCCCCTTCCTGTGGACTAAGCTTCCACAGACTTTCTCCCTAGCTCCTGCTGGGGCCTAACTCTTCCCCAGTAAGTAGCTGGTCTCTGGCCTGGCCAGATCTAGCCAGCCTCTCTCCTCCACCTTCCCCAACCCCCAGACCGGGTGCTGAGGCAATGTCAGGACAATCTATTAGAAGCCTAGTTTCCCATTGTACCAATCACCACCCAAACAGACACTGAGCCGCTTTAGGAATGAAGGATTTTCTTCAGACTCTTTAATTTCCCCTTGAGCTGTTCCTGTTCACCTCTGTTCACCCACCAGGGCGTGGGAGAAGCAGGTGTCTCCAAGGCAACTTTCATTTCACACCTATGGGCTCCCGCAGATCACAGCTCTTGTCTCTCATTCCTCTCAGGGAACAGGATGCGATCAGCCATGGTGCTCACGTAGCAACTTTTCAGAAAACGACTCAAAAAGGTGGGTGGAGAGCCAGAGGAAAAATGCCGAGTCTGGCATCTGATGTGACCTTGGCCATGAATTCAAGTGCATGTAAAATGGGAGAATGAGTCTAGATATTCTCCAGAGACCTCAAGGTCACAAAGGCAAAAGCACGGAGGTGAGAGATGGTGGATCAAGAAACGGGAAAAGCAAGAAAGGCTGACAGGGAAGTCTTTATGTGGTCCTAGAAGTAGCAGGGAAGCCCCGAGAACGCCAATACGGAGGCAAAGGCAGAGGGGCCCCTGTGTCTTTCCCAACTTGATGGGAGGACCAAGTAGCCTTCATCATGGGAAAAAGTAATCTGGCCGCGTCCGGCCCTGGCTTTTACTGCTCTCCCAGGGTCTGGAAAGCTTCTCCTCATCTTAATCATCCTCGTGAATGATTCTGGAGAGAGGAACAAGGCAGTAAGGGCACTAACCTTGCTACCCCAGAGCTGCAAGCATGGGCTTTATCACTCTCCTCCTATGAACCGCAGAAACATTGTTACCTTAGTTTGAGAATCAGCAGAAAGGCTCTGGGGCTGTTAGTGCTGGGCCTGGAGCCAGGAAGACTCATCCTCTGAAAGGGGATGTCCTTCCTGTGGAGTAAGGGGATCCTGGGCAACTCACAGCCCATCTTCTGGTGTCCCACAGCTTCTAGCTGGGAGCTCCTGGGCAAGTCCCTTAGCTCCATCTTCCTGAAGTCCCACGGCAAGTCACTTAGCTGTGTTTGCCTCAGTTTCCTCATCTGCACAGTGAGCTGCAGAAAGACAGGACAAACTGCTCCAAAATCTTTGCCAAGAAAACCCCACATGGGGGCAGGAACAATAAAGGCTCCTAGTTTTACTGCTGTTAGTTCTAACCAAGATAGTATATGCATTATCAGGTCTCCTTAGAGATGACTCTCAGCTTCCATATCCAGCTCTGGGCCACAAATGGGGAACAAGATCTGCATGGCCGTCACCCCAGAACTTCCCAGGGGGAGAAGAAGTGACCCCACCTCCTTACCAGACTCCTTAAGTGATGTGACGTCTGTCTGCCTCAATTTCCTCAGCTGTAAAATGGGGACCTACCCAGGTTGGTTGTGAGGACTAAATGAGAGCATCTGTGAAATGCTTAGCTTGGCACACAGTAGGTTTACAGAGCACCTATAAATGCTCATCCTCTTCCCTTTCCTCCCACTGCCAGGACTAGGTCTTCTTTCTCATCCTGCCCTTCCCCTCTTTGCCACTTCTTCTCCATGTGCCCCATCAATTGGCAACATCTCTACCCTCACTCACTCTATACCTCTCTTGTCTGCCAACCTTTGGGGGGCTCTCATTCCTTTCTCAATGACCCAGTGCCTGGGGCCCAGTCTTTCTTGCCTAAGTCCTGTCCTCTTACGAGGGGACATCAGCATACAAACTGATTCTCCATCAAATACCTAAACCTTCCCTGTTTCTCAGTCTGCTCATTTCCCATGAGCTCCTGCTCTGTTTTCTGCTACAAACAGAGATGGTTTCACCCTTGGCCTTGCCTCACTTTATGAGCTCTACAATTCCCTTATCTCATGGAAATCAATTTTGTCTTATATTCCCCAACCCCATTTTCATCCTCATCTTCACCAGTTCCTTTCCTGGCTGAACTAGCTGAAATCTCCTGCCTTCCTCAACCTCTCCCCACCCTTTGTAAAAGAGCAATTTTATGCTGTCTTGTTCTATTGGCTCCTTTGTCCCCCTTTCCAAGAACCTATCTTGATCTGCCAGGCCTCAGCCCGGGATTATTACTACCATTTTCTAATGGAGGGTCATGGAACTGTGCTGACTAGATTCCTCCTGCAAATTTATGTTGTGTAATCTTAAGTGGGCCCTCACCATGGCAAGTGACCACTTTAAGTCCTCCTAATCGACTCACCATGACACTTTCCCCAGTGGTTCTTCCAAATCTTTTCAACCTTCTCAAAACTGCCAAAGTTTCCTTTCCCTATACTCGTAACTGAGAATTTTGCTTCACATTTTAATATGAAAAAATAAGACCCTTCAGGAGACCTCTCTCTTCACCCCTTTTCTTCATCTGATGGTTTCTGCTACTATCTCCTTCTTTCCTCTGTCTCACATGAAGAGGTGGCCCTTTTCCTTGCCCAGACAAACCCTTCTACCTCTACAAAGAATACCATTCCATCTCACCTCTTCTGACAGATTGCCCTTCCATCATCTTCACTTCCCTCACTTACTTTCCATTCTTTTCTTATTTACTGGTCACTTCTCTACTACCTATAAACATGCCCACATGTCCCCCATTCTTTAAAAAACCCTCACTTATTCCATCTCCCTCCTACTTCTATGGTTCCATCTTATTTCTGTGGCTAAATATTTAAGGCTGCCTACAATAGGCGTTTGCCCTTCCTTTTCTCACACTCTCTCATCAATTCTCCACACTCTGGCTTCCAACCAAATCTTTCAAACAAAAGTATTCTCTAAAATTACCAAGGATCCCTTTATCACCCTGAATGACCTTTTCCTTCTCCTCCTTCTCCTTATGGGTTTTTCTGCAGCCTCTGCCACTGATGAGTCCCCTCTTCCCCTTAACCGTGTAGTCACTCCCAACTCTAACTTTGACTCTTCTCTAGGTTTCCATAACACTATTTTCCCAGTTTTTCCTCTACTTAACCAACCACTCACTTTCAATCTCATTTTCTTGATCTCCTTCACGTTTATCACCCAATAACTGTAGGGGTCCCCCAGGATGCAGTCTCGGTCCTTCTTTTCCTCTTCTTCTATACAGCTTTGCTTGGTGATCTCCTACAACAGTGGTTCTCAAAGTATTGTCTAGAGAATCCTGGGGATCTCTGAAACCCTCTTAGAGGGTCTACAAATTCAAAAATAGTTTTTATTCCCAATATGGTAAAGTCTATAAATATAATCCAGATAAACAAAAACTCTTTGGAGAGATCCTCAATAATTTTAATAGGATAAAGATACTGAAAACAAAAGTTTGAGAACCACTGTCCTACAGTTTCCAGGACCATCTCTAGCTGAAGATTCCCCAGATTTTCTTCTCTCTCCCTAACATTTCTCTTGACCTTCAGACTTGCAAATTTGCTTATTGAGCATATGGAACTGAATATCCCATAGAAATCTTAAGCTCATTGCATCTAAAATTAAGTCATCTTTCAACCCTAACTCCTTCTCTCTTCCTAACTTCCCCATTACTATTGAGGGCATCAATATCCTCCCAGTGTCCAAGGTTTAAACTCAGGTGTCATCCTTGATCATACCCCATGTATTCAGCTGTTGGGAACACAATCATATGTCATCTACTGCCCTTGTGGTTTCCAGAATCCAGACACCAGTACCTGGAATTGTTATCTTTTCTTGTGAGCAGATGATGGTAATTCAAGGAGACTGAGAGGCAGTTGCTGTTCTCTGACCTCTCCACTGAGAGGCAGTCATGTTCTCTGACCTCTCTCCTCTTCCCTCTGCCTCCAATTTATTTCATTCTCAGTCCACAAGCAACACCTGTGTCAGCAAAGGCTGCCCTGCAACTCCTTCAAATGTTCACAGCTGTTGAGGCTCTCAGAGAATTGACCTTCCCCTTAAATTCGCACTTAAGCATGGTCCTTAACATTCAGCCAATCCCCCTTCCTTTTTAATATTTTTTACATGCATCCTTGTACAGGATCTCATAGCCTCACCTGTAATCTGTTGTAACACCTATTGGTTTGTCTCCCTGCCTCAAGTCACTTGCCACCCAAATCCATCCATTCACCAAAATGAATTTCCTGTAGTGAAGATCTGACCACATCATACGCCTACTTAATAAACCCCTGGGCTCTCTAGCACTTCCATGAGAGAATGGAAAATCCTTCATTTGTCATTTAAAGTCTTTCACAACTTGGCTCCACTTTACCTTTCCAGTTTTCTCATACCTTATTCTTATCTTCATACTCCCCATGTACTCCCGTACAAGAAACTCAGTCTCCCTATTCACACATTGTTACTGACTGTTCTCTATGTCTAGAACTCTTTGTCTCTGTCTCTATCACTATTTCTCTTTTTTCTCTCACTATCTTATAAATTCTCTAGAGTTTGGCTTCCAACCTCACCATTCAACATTTTTTTCTCTCTCTCTTTCTCTGTATCTTTGTCTGTGTCTGTGTGTGTGCATGTGTCTCTCTCTGCTTCTTGATCTCTTTATGTGTCTCTCAGTCTCTATCTCTTGCTCTCTCTGTGTATGTCTCTATGCCTCTGTGTATGTGTGTGTGTGTCTGTCTATCTGTCTGTCTGCATGAACATCTCTACTTCTTGACTTTCCTGGATTCCTTTAAGTCTTTGATAAAAGCCTATGTTACATGAGAAATCTTTCCCAGGTTCCCTTAGGGCTTGTGCTTTTCCTCGTGGATTATTTTCTATTTGCCCCGGCGTCATTTGTTTGCTTGTCACCTTCCCTTTCTACTGGGAAATCTTTGATAGTAGGGATGGCTTTTGGGGTTTCTTTGGCTCTCCAGAACTTTGCTGATATCTGGTACACAATGGATACTCAATAAATGCTTGTTGACTGATAGAATTTCTTATACATATAACCTGTAAATAAAAGGCTATTAAACAAAATTTAAAAAAATATTTGATTGTCACATAAAAAAAAAGATTCAGTTCAAATCATATCTTTGGCAAGAGCTTTTTAACCGGTTGTGCCAGATGCCTTTGTCTTCCCCTGTTACATTACTTATTATATTCTAACCTATGTACCTAGATATGGATATACAATGAATACACAGACTCCTGTAGAATAATTCTAACTATATTATGTATTTTATGTCATATATATGTTTGTACACAACACAACATTTATATATATAATATATAATATATATGTGTGTGTGTGTGTGTGTGTGTGTACGTATATGTGGGCTTTCTCTTCACACACACACACACACACACACACACACACACAGAGGAAATTGCTTATAATCAGAAGGTATCTGGCCAACAGAGAAAATGTTATCAGTCACATGGCTCTGGCCTGCTGCGGCTGGTAATAGCAATAAAGCTGCTTTTTGACCTTTTCCGGAATAGGAGCGTGAGCTCCTTGTGTTTGCTTGTTTTCCCATGACCACAAGGGCTCCCCTTTTGCAGTTGGGTGGACAATGGATAGGAAGGAGGAGAGACTTGATGTTAAAGGAGCAAGCCCACAGACAGACAAGTCAACAAGTAGGTTTTTAAGTCCTTAAGTATTGCCAGGCACGTGCTAAGCATTAGGGGTATAAAAAAGAGATGAAAGAGAGCCCCTGCCCTTGAGGAGCTTGCAGTCTGATTACAACATGCAATAAAAATGGATGAATACATTAAATAAAGGATCAATAAGAAATAATTAATAGAGGGAAGGCACTGAACTAAGAGGGGGTTGCTTCTGAAATCTTCCTCTGGACAGAATTTTAGTGGGGACTTACAGGAAGCTGGGAGGGAGGGTTGGTGGTTAAGCATGGGAAGCAGCTGGAGAACATGCTCGTTCTGGAATAGCCGGGAGGCCAGTGGGCGTGGATCAAAGAATAAATGTTGGGAAGTGAGGTACAAAAAGACTGAAAAGTGAGGAGGAGGCAGGTTGTTAAGGGCTTTGAATGCCAAACGAATATTTTGTATTTGCTCCTGGAGGCAACAGGGAGCCACTGCAGTTTATTGAGCAGGGGGTGACATGCAGACTTGCATTTTTGGAAAACACTCCAATGACCGAATGGAGGATGGTTTGGAGTGGAGAGAGACTGAGGCAGGGCCCCTCTCCCCATGGTACAAGTGGGAGTGAGTGGGAATCTGCACCAGGAGAGGAGCAATGTCAGAGGAGAGAAGGGGATGTTTTGGGGAAAAACTACAGAAATTAGACAAACAGGCCTTGGAACCATGTTGGATATGGGGGGAGGGGGAGAGAGAGTGAGCCATTCTCTCGTTGACCAGATATAATGTGATGTGGTTTGGGAGCAATAGCAGGGAGCTTGTAAATGAAGTTGTGATGACGGAATCCCTGAGCATGGCTTGGATGCTGAATGAGTGCCCGGGAACATCAGGCTGGCACTGGTGGCCGCTGGGATGATGACGGGAGGGTGGGGAAGGGGCAGGCTTGAGGTTAGTTTTAGGGACGTCCGTTTAGAGATCCCGCGGTTGTGTGAGTGGGATTTCAAGCACGAACTGGGAGAAGCAGCAGCCACTTCTGGCCCTGCCAGCAGCCGCGCTCTCTCGCTCCCTCGAGCCCTCACCCCTTTCAGAAGCTGTGCCTTCTGGCTGCTGACCCGGGCGGCTCTCTCAGGGGCAGCACGAGTCCGGTTGTGTCCCTGGGTTTCGGTGCGAGTTCTTGGGGTGCCAAGAACTTGGGGTCTCGCTTGGAGGCGCTTCATCTGAACCTCCCCGAGGCCGGCCTTGGCTTTCCTCCCTCTCCCCACAGCGACGCTGCCAAGCTGCTCTGGGAGCCCCCCGGCTCGCAGGGAGGGCATCTTCCTGATCTGGGGAAGGCACTTTTCATTCTCTCTCCTTCTCATTGTTTATCCCAGCTCTCTATTTATCATCTGAAAATTTAATTAACTTTCTGTTTAGCTTTTAGACTGATCATTGATGAAAATGTTAATGAAACTGGGCTGATTCCCGAGCCTCCAAACCTCAAGAATGACGTCTCCCAATCGATGGGAGGCCATCCATCACCCGTGAGCCCCAGCCCGTGCGCCAGGCGCGTACCTGCCTGTGTCCACGTGTGCACGTGTCTGTGTGTGTGTACATGGGATGCTGGTACACGTGTCTACATTGGGAGCACGTACACATGTGTGTGTGTGTGTGTACATGGGATGCGTGTCCGCCTGCATCAGGGGCGTGTCTGAGCACGTGTGCGCAGGTGGATGCATGTGAGCTCATGTGCTCCAGGTGACCCAGACGGGCTTGCTCGGCTTCCTCTCCGAGCCAGCTACCTAATTATTTGGCTAATGACGCTAATGATGAATATGCACCACAGGCTGTCCCAGGCTTCGCGAAGTGCTGAAGCCATCAGGGCCTCCATGGTGGGCTGCGTCCTGGGCAAATTCCCCACATCATTATTTCTCTCCTATCACTCTGCTCTCAGCCGCTCTCCTGACTGATGAGCCGGTTTTATTGCTGTTTTTTTTCTGTTGTTTGCTGACGTCTGGCCCAGACAACAGGTGCAGGAGGGGCTGGAGGCCCCTGCAAAAATCCCCACAATACAGAACAATCCTTCCTTTCCTCCCTTGTTTTATTATCTGTAATCCCTTAGTCTTTGAGAACGGGGAGCCAGCCTTGGGGCCAGGAACACCCAGGTTCAATTTCTGCCTTTAACAAATACCAGTTCTGCCCCGGAGGAGGCCTGGCCTGTGGGTAAGCACCGCAAAGTGCTCAGGGACCCAAGGGTGCTGGCGGGGGCAATCCGGGCAGTGGAGGCGGCCTCCTCCCTGAGCTCCGAGTCAGCGGCTTCACAAGCCCCGTTCCGGGCCCTCACTCACCCATCTGGGCACTGATCCCTCCTCGGCGTGACCCCCAAACTCTCCCAAAATATGGGCGGGGGGGGCATCTCCAAAGCCCCTGCCCTGTCTGTGATTCACACGGAGCGGCCTCAGGCTCCATGAAGCAGCCTCTCTGAGCCACTGCCCCTGCCCCTCACTCTGGCATAACTTCTGCAAGTCCCCTCACCGCCTGCAGCGCTCAGTCCTCTCCTCCTACAACAAGGGTCTCGGACGTCCCGCTGACCGTTCAGAGATATCAGAGAGCACCTGGGAGCCGGATCCGGAGCCCTGAGCAGGCAGTGAGGGCAGTGAGGGGGACCGGGCACTGGGGAAACCTCCGTCTCCTCCGGAAGCTGCTCCTTTGCCTGGCTGGGACAGCAGTGAAGGAGACAAGGATCTCAGTCCTGGAGGTGTGGTCCACATCCCATGAACTCTTAAACAGTGTCCGATGAACAGATGGAGGAAAGTGCCCAGAGATGGGAGAGAAACGACAGAAAGCCATGAAACAGCAGGTTTGATGAGGCTAGAATGCAAATCATCAGTCTTGGGGTCTCCTCAGCTTTCTTGCTGAGCCTCCAGTCAGTCACTAATTTAAAAAATCTCAAGCTCCCAGTGCCAGGTACAAAGGCCCAGGGCTCGCCACTGGAGATCGCCTTCCAAGGGATGAGAAACTCATAATGACCACGTTGAGTCATTCAGTTAGCGCTATGGCCCCTCTCTCAGCCTGATGTTTGAAATCCAGATAATGCACTACTACAGACTTGCTCTGACACGCCGTTAGGAAGGAAATGTGGGCAGTTTCTGATAACATGTTAGCAAAGTCACTCGGCTCTTTGCAAGCACCATTTCCTTTTCCTGAATGTTCATTCACCATTCAGTTAGAGATGCACTCTAGAATTTTTCATAGAGGTTGGAGTGAAGCTCAACAGGGTATTTTTCACAGGTTACATTCTCTTTCTTTCCTTCCTTCATTTTTTTTCTTTTCTTCCTGCCTGCTTTCCTTCCTTCCTTTCTTCCTTCCCTCCTTCCCTCCTTCTTTCCTTCCTTCCCTCCTTCCCTCCTTTCTTCCTTCCCTACTTCCCTCCTTCCTTCCTTCCCTCCTTCCTTCCCTCCTTTCTTCCTTCCTTCCTTCCCTCCTTCCCTCCTTCCCTCCTTTCTTCCTTCCCTACTTCCTTCCTTCCTTCCTTCCCTCCTTCCTTCCTTTCTTCCTTTCCTACTTCCTTCCTTCCTTCTTTCCCTCCTTCCTTCCTTCCATCTTTCCTTCCTTCCTCTCTCTATCTCTCTTCTCCCCTCCCTTTACCCCTCTCTCTCCCCCGCTTTCTCTCTCCTTTTTAGGCTAGTAAGACATCCTTCCCGTTTTCCACCACCTTCCAAAGCTCATCGACATTGGCTCAGAAAATAAGTCTATGAGTTGGGTTAGTGATGATGACACTTCCCACCGCCAGTCCCTGACTTCCTTCCACGGTCAGTTCACATCACCCCCCATACATGAGACTTTCCAGGTCTCCCCAGCAGCCAAGGAGCCCCCTGCCTGGTCTCTTTTATTTTCACTTACTTATGCTGACATGCTGACTTGTGGCCCTTGATAGAAGTGGAGGCATCAAAGATCATTTGAAATTATTTTTCCATCTCTGGAAATTAGCACAGTACCTGGCACAGAGCTGGCATTTCATAAGTGGTTTTTGATTAAGTGTTTATCATTCATCTCTTCCTGATGCCTTGGACTAATCAAAGGCACCTCGGTCCCTACTTCTCTTGGGTGTGGACTCCCCGCCAGCCCTTGCTCATCTCTCTTCTCTCATCTGCAGATCATTCTTAGTAAGGAAACAAAAGCAAAGTAAGTGCTGGTGATTCCTCCATCTTTCATTCAAGGACAGTAGATATGATGGCTCGGGAAGAAGTTCACAGATCATCCATGTTGCTGTTACAAAGGAAGAGATTTCAGCTGGAGAATTCTAAGGCTCTTGATCACATGAGCACCAAGAACTTTAGTGTCTGGAAAGGGACTAGAATGGCTTTCAGCCTCCCAGGCCATTGTGCTGTACCCAGAGGACGCTGGCACCGTGGGGCTGCCGGGCCTGAAATGTGTCTGGGAGAAGTAGGACGGGCCAGATGACTAGAGCAACGACCCGATGGTGGGAGCTGGTGGCCACCGTTCTCGGCTGCTCACCTTCCTCGTCTGAAGAAAGGGAGGCTTCCTCTGTCCTGTTCCCCTCACAGGGGGAAGTGAGTGCTCAGGAGGTGAGGAGAATTCCTAGTGAGAACATCATTCAGGGATGAAAAAGAGGGATCACACGGCCTTAGTTTGCCTCCCTGGGACAAAAGCAAGAGCTGGAGGATAAGAGAAGGGGAGAGGTAGAGAGAGAGATAGAGACAGAGAAACAGAAATACAGAGACAGAAAGACAGAGGGAGAGAGAGACAGAGAGATGGAGACAGAGAGACACAGAGAGAGGAGATCTGAAAATAAACAGCTCCTGTGAAAAGGGGGAAGGGGAGCCATGTCATCTCAGGGCAGTGGTACAGCTAAATATGCTCCTCCTAAAGATCTTGGCAGAGGAAAGTGAGGAATCTCATGATAAAGACTCGGGGAATGTGTGTGTGTGTCTGTGTACCCTCTGTGTGTGTGCCCTGTGTCTGTGTGCCCTGTGTCTGTGGGCATGTGTGCCCTGTGTCTGTGCACCCTATGTCTGTGGGCATGTGTGCCCTGTGTCTGTGTGCCCTGTGAGTGCCCTGTGTCTGTGGGTATGTGTGCCCTGTGTCTGTGTGCCCTGTGTCTGTGGGTATGTGTGCCCTGTGTCTGAGTGCCCTGTGTCTGTGGGCATGTGTGCCCTGTGTCTGTGTGCCCTGTGTCTGTGTGCCCTGTGTCTGTGCGCCCTGTGTCTGTGGGCATGTGTGCCCTATGTCTGTGGGCATGTGTGCCCTGTGTCTGTGGGCATGTGTGTCCTGTGTCTGTGTGCCCTGTGTCTGTGTGCCCTGTGTCTGTGGGCATGTGTGCCCTGTGTCTGTGTGCCTTGTGTCTGTGGGTATGTGTGCCCTGTGTCTGAGTGCCCTGTGTCTGTGTGCCCTGTGTCTGTGGGCATATGTGCCCTGTGTCTGTGGGTATGTGTGCTCTGTGTCTGAGTGCCCTGTGTCTGTGGGCATATGTGCCCCGTGTCTGTGGGTATGTGTGCTCTGTGTCTGAGTGCCCTGTGTCTGTGGGCATGTGTGCAGTGGAATAGTCATTGAAGGACTGGTGTTGGGTGCGAGGTCACTGGGAAGAAGGAGGCAGCTGAAGATGCACATTGAAGTCCCTCAGCCTGATAGTCTGTGATGATAAAAACCTGCAAGTCTGAGCATTTATTATCCTATCAAATGGCGGCTGATTAGTATGCTGATTATGCTAATGCTGTGGTTTGATGACTTAATTGTCCAGGGCAGCCCTCTCTTGGGGCTCCCGCTCTTTCTCCCCACTGGCTCACAAGGACGAGCAGGATCACTTCTGAATGTTCGCCACATTGGGAGCCCTTGCAGGACACAGGAGGGCAGAGTCCATTGGGGAGGGAGGGAAAGGAGTTCCAGAATCCGCTTGGGCCCAGCACCAGGAAGGGCTGGGGGGAGGCTGGTGCTCACTGAGCAAACCCACCCGGATCCCTGCAGCTCGGGAGAGACATACCTGGAGAACTTGTCTGAGAAAAAGACCCGAGGACTCAGAGGATCCCATGAGCAACATGAGTTAACAGACTGACCTGACTCCCGCCTCACTGACAATTCAATAAGAGGAGTATTGGGGGCCAGACCTGAAATCAGGAAACGGCCCCAGATGGTCACTTGCTGTGTGACCCTGGGCAAGCCGCTTAACCCTGTTCCATTCAGTTTCCTCATCTGTAAAAATGAGCAGCAGCCCGGCTTCTGCATGAGAACTCACTGTTTGCAAAAAATTGCTGGGAAGTTTGGAAAGGAGTATGGCAGAAACTGGGCACTGACCCACACCTAACACCAAGATAAGGGTGAAATGGGCTCCTGATTTAGACATTAAGAGTGATATTATAAGCGAGTTAGGAGAACAAAGGAAGCTTATCTCCCAGCTCTGTGGGGAAGGGAAGGGATTTGTGGCCAAAGAGGAAGTAGGGAACGTTATGGAATGCAAAATGGATAATTGTGATTACATTAAATTAAAAAGGTTTTATAAAACAAAACAAATACAGCCAAGATTGGAAGGGAAGCAGAAAACTGGGGGGGGGGGGAATTTTACATCCAAGGGTTCTGATAAAGGCCTCGTTTCTAAAATACAGAGAGAATTGACTAATTTATAAGAAATCAAGCCATTCTCCAATTGATAAATGGAATATGAAGAGGCAATTTTCAGATGAAGAAATTAAAACTATTTCTAGTCATATGAAAAGTTGCTCTAAATCACTATTGATGAGAGAAATGCAAATTAAGACAACTCTAAGGTACTATTATATACCTCTCAGGTTGGCTAAGATGACAGGAAAAGATAATGAAGAATATGGAGGAAATTTGGGAAAACTGGGACACTGATGCATTGTTGGTGGAGTTGCGAATGGATCCAACCATTTTGGAGAGCGATTTAGAACTATGCCCAAAGGGCTGTCAAATTGTTTGATCCAGTTTGTCCTTTGATCCATCAGTGTTTCTACTGGGCTTACATCCCAAAGAGATCTTAAAGGAGGGAAAGGGACCCACATGTGCAAAAATGTTTGTGGCAGATCTTCTTGTAGTGGCCAGAAACTGGAAACTGAGTGGGTGCCCATCAGCTGGGGAATGGCTGAGTAGGTTATGGTATATAAATGTTATAGAATATTATTGGTCCATAAGAAACGATTGTCAGGATGGTTTCAGAGAGGCCTGGAGAGACTTACAGGAACTGATGCTGAGGGAAGTGAGCAGAACCAGGAGATCGCTGGTCACAGCAAAAGCACTATTATGCAATGACCAGTTCTGATGGACATGACTTTCCAACAGGAGATGATTCAGGCCAGTTCCAATGATCTTGTGATAAAAAGAGCCATCTACACTCAGAGAGGACTGTGGGAACTGAGTGTAAAGCACAACATAATATCCTCACTCTCTTTAATATTGTTTGCTTACATTTTGTTTTCTTTCTCATTTTTCCCCTTATTGATCTGATTGTTCTTGTGCAGCATAATAAATGTGGAAACAGGCATAGAAAAATTGTACATGTTTTAACATATATTGGATTACTTGCTGTCTGAGGGAGGGCGTGGGAGGAAGGAGGGAGAAAAATTTGGAACGCAAGGTTTTGAAGGGATGAATGTTGAAAACTATTTCTGCATATATTTTGAAAATAAAAAGCTATTATTTAAAAATAAAAAATAAAAAATGATCTGGAAGAGGAAATGGCAAATTACTCTAATATCTTTGCCAAGAAAACCCCAAATGGATTCATGAACAGTCAGAAAGAACTGAAGTGACTGAACAGCAACAAATGGAAGATGGGATGCTAGGAGGAACACTAATAATAATAATGATAGCAGTTAGCACTTACACAGTTGCTGACTATGTGCTGAGCACAGAAGAGGTTCACAATGATCATTTCTTGCAATCTACTTAGAGATATAGAACATACACAATGAGCCAATGACAGAAAGTAGGGTGTTGGGACCCTAGAAACGGCTATCATTTAGAACAGGAGGAGCAGGATCCTGGAGAAGATATTGTCTAAATTAGGCCTTGAGAGTGGGTAGGACAAGAGTGGGTAGGACAAGTTATACCCCTGAAGGTCTATTATATGTTTAAATGAGAATCGTACTTTTGTGTCTCCTTCTGTTGAGGTTCACGCTAATGTTCTCCATAATAATTCCTCTTTCCATTTCCTTTCCTTGTGTAACACATCCTACCCTGGGGAAGCTCCAGTTTCTACAGAGGGATGTTGAGTTAAGAACCATTCCAGTTTGACCTGCAATACCAATTTGCTGAATTGTGTTACTACTGGACATACCAGATCCACTTAGGTCCAATAGTAAAAGCACTTAATTAAAATACAAAATAACACAAATGATGAAGAAGGGGACAAAGTAACAAGATAATTGTTGACTCTGTGCATAAGGATAATCTCTGACCCCCAGGGAGAGTTCCAGTGTGATGCCCCCTTATTCACTCTGACTGTCCAGCATAGCAGAAAACCAGCAGATCCTTAGAACCCACAGGATGAAGCTCCAAAAGGAAGGGCAGGGGAAAAGAATAAAAAGGAAGGAGATTAGAAAACTAAAGCAATTTCTCTGGCTCCTCATTTGCTGTTCTAAACAAAGGTCTCATATAGGTTTGAAGCTATTGAAATATTTTTGAAAAATTATTATTTGTGAGTTTCCTTCAACTGTAAATCGCAGATAATTTAAGACAGGATGCATTCAAAAGGGCAAGTTAGGAAAAGCTTCCTTGGGTTGGATGTTATTACTAATGGAATAACATCTATTCTGATGGGTCTGTAGCTAGCCACTTGGGTAATTTGTGTAGCTTCTCAAATAGTTTTAGTTAAACCAATATGATCTTGGAGAGAAATTATTTGGGGATAGGAGAAAGTTCTCGATGTGTAATTTCAAGAGGATGGAAAACTCCCAGTAGATAAACTCTCTTCACAAAACTAAGAAATGTCACCATACTTGGTGCTACTGAGAGAGTAGTGTCATCTGCCTCTCAGAGACTATTTTTGGGACTCCTTTGAGGCAAATTGGAAAATGGCTAAAACTGGCATCTCAACTTGAGTAAATATCATTAAGTTATACCCCTGAGGGTCTATTATATGTTTAAATGAAAATCGTACTTTTGTGTCTCCTTCTGGTGATCTTTGCGCTAATGGTCTCCATAATAATTCCTCTTTGCTCCTTGAGGTCCAGAGTCCTTCTGCTTCCGGTCTCCTTAGTCACATTCTTCCACCTTCCAAGCTATGGGCCTGAGGCAGGACTCCCCTTAGCACCTCCTGCCCAGAACAAAATGGCTCTTGTAGCTGACACAAGGCCAGAATCCCCTCTCCGAGCCCCCACTGCAGAATTTGCATGGAGCCCATAGAATTCAGAGGTCAGCTCAGCCATGATAGTCCAGCCATGAAGGCCATTCCTCCCTTCTTTCAGTTTTCTGGGTCATCCTGGGCAGGAGCCACGACTCCTCTACTTCCTCATCCCACCCATCCCATTCATGGAGAGCCCATGAGCTACCAAAGATTAAGAGAAGGCACCAGGGAGATCCACTGGGTAGCAGGCCAGGCAATGGGCTCTTGAAGGGGACACTGTCTCCACTCTCTGTCTCACATCCAAAAGGAAACAAAAAAATGTCCTTTTAAAAAAGTGATTCTGACAAAGCAGAAAGCCCGACTTTCCTTGTGCTAATTATCGCTGACCCGCCTGCCCTGCCCAAAGAGGGACAATTAAGGGTGAGGAGAACATAAGCCTGAGAAATAAGAGGCTACTCCCGGATCTCGGGAAATGTCAATTGGCAATATCTCTGAGGAAAGGTCAGCTCCAAGGGGCCAGCCTCCCTTCACTGCACTTCAAGTACTCCACTGGAAATACCTCCTCAGAACTGCCCTCACTTCTGTGGAGCCCACGCATGTGCAGAACGCAGCAGCCTCATCTCTCAGACTCACCAGCAGCAGCAAGGAAGCTCTGGGTACCCAGAATCCCCAGGAACTGCCCCTCTGCTAAAGCTGCCGTGGGAGGCCTTTGTCTCGGGTCACAGACTGTGGTGAGTCTCCTTCCACTGCGACAGCACATCTCCTGGTCACTCTGAGGTGGCGTGGCCTTCTTGCGCTGAAAGGTTGGACTCTTCCCCTCTGGGCTCGTCTCATGAAAGGCAATGAGTCCATCCAAAAGAAATTCTGAGGGGCCAATGATGACAAAAGGTGAAAGGGGGAGATAGCCTGAACCTTTGGGACTGAATGGGGATGACGGATGGAAGGCGATCTTAGAGGAGATGACCCTGAATGGAAGGTCTCCTGAAAAATGTGGTGTGGGAGCTTAGCCTGAACGAGACTGGGAAGGACAGCACTTGAGGGTAAAGTGATACTCTCTATAGTGATGGGAAGGGAGGAGAAATGGGAAAGTTTGGGGAGAAAACCCCAGCACAAGAAGCCTGTGCAATGGGATGTGTCCCCTGTTTCTTGAACTCTCAGGCTCCCTGGGAGATCTTTCTTGCTTTATGGTCTAAAGAAACCAGCCTGGGGCATGGAAGGCACAGGAAATTAGCCCACAAGGCCTAATAAAGGAGATTAGATGTTGGAGCAAAGATGTGGGCTCCCAGCCCTCTACTCCCCTCCCTACTTTTGCCTTATAGAATACATAGCTTTGTTTCAAGGAACCCTGACCCGGCCACTTCCTGTGAGACCACGAGAAACTTTGCAGGTCCTGGATGCCAGTGCTTCCCCACACTCTCTTGTATTTACTTACTAAGTATGGTTTGATTAGAATGGAAACAGCCTGAGGGTAGGATCTCTTTTCCCTCCTTCTTTTTAAAAAAATCGTATTTTATTTTCCCCAGTTCCCCAATTTTTTTTTTTAACTTTGGGTTCCAGGTCATCTTTGTTCCTTCTCTCTGACAACATGTCTCAAACACCAGTGGAACTTCATATGTGTTTGTTTGCTGGAGTTTAATTCCAAGGGCTTTGGGCCAGTGTTTTGAGATGTTCAGAGAAAGGCACTGAGCTCATAAAATGGATGGGAAAGAAGAGAAAGAGAGGAAATCACCAATGGTAGTGCCTTTGTCCAGAGTTCCCAGCCCACACCTTCAGACCTGGCTGCCCTGGACACTCAGAGGCACTGCCTGGTATCCATCAGGCTCAAGGAACCTGGAGATGCTCTGGCTGCGGGCCCAGATTACCCACGACTCTGGGAGAGCCTTTATTCTCAGTCATGTCCTCATGCACCTGAACTGAGACATCACAGAGAAATCTGGGCACAGCCTGGAAAGAAGCAGAAGGAGCAAAGCAACCCATCTTCCCTCTACCTTCATCTTTCTTTTCTTCCCTTTCTCTCCTGAGCCAGCAGCAGCAGCAGCAGCAGCAGTGAGGAGTTGGTGGGAAAGGAATCCGACACATTTTCCCTGCCCATCCATTTCTATCTACATCTTTCTGGATCTCTCTTTCTCAAGGTCTCTCTGTTTCTTCATTGAGGCACATGCTTCCATCTCTGTCTCCCATTACCAAACACCTGCTAATTTAAGTAAGACATCCCATAAAACAAATCCAGCTCCCCTGTCTGTAACATCCCAACCTGGCTCATTTGGGGACACAGCTTCATACATCCTGGGAGCCAGTAAAGGGGCAGCAAGGAAGCATCATTCTTAGGGCCATCCAAGTGAGCATCCCTTAGGTCTCATTTTCTAGAGGTCCAGCTTCTCTCAAGCTCCTTTTAGGGCACCACAATAAGACCAGGTACATGGGAAGAAATCAGAGCTCCCAGGTGGACCCCACTTTCAGTGGTAATTGGAGGCAGCAGGTGACCCGGTTACTAAAATGGGGAACCATGAGTGCATGGGGAGTGAGCTGCACTGGGACTATATCATAAGAAAACTGAAAATTGAAAGGGCTTCCAATGGTTTTGTTGTTCTTGTTGTTAAGGGTGCCCTCAGCTCCATGTCACACTGCAATGGATTGCCAGTGATTGGAGAATCAATGCTGATGATGGCAGTGGTGATGACAATAGCATCCTTAAACCTGGGCTACGTGGACAAAGACATGAAATTGGGAAGCCCCTAAGATCTGCGATGAGAAAAGATGAGGGACCTGTGAATCATGGTTAGTCTTCACTTCCTGACAACTGCAGACATGGTTCCTTGCTAGAAAACAGAGGCCAAAGCCAGTGGCACCCACATCTCAGATGGTTGGGGAAAAGGGATGGGCACGTGGAAACTGAAATGCCAAATGGCCCTCCTTGAGTCGGACAGCTTAGACCCAATGAGCAGGTAGAGAAGGGATTTTGTAAAGCCGGCATTTTGTTATCCCCAAACACAACAATTAACAAAAGCATAGCAGCCAACGCACGGTCTGCCAGTAACTGACAAAAAGGGTCAGAACACATCAGGAATTAAACCACTGCAATTTATGTGGCAGCTGTTGCTATGGCAAGAAGCCTGGGAGGAAAGTGGATCCCTCAAGGTGTATCCTCAAGGGGAAGCATCAAACACACCATGGCTGGGGCCACATTGCAGACCTGTGGAAAGATACTGAGGGATTGCATCAATGCTGAGATGACACACGGCAAAAATTCCAATTTATTCATCAGACATCGAAAACGTCTGCAAAAAGGTTAAGACAATATATCGAGTGGAAACTGTGTCAAGAACAAAAGCAACTGAAAACTTGAAGACTGGAGCTAAAGAAGGGAAGAAATCAGGGAGCAGGGAGACCCCTTAAAGAGGCAGAATTTGGATGTTTGTGTCCAGGTGCTCCTAAGAAACTCAACACCATTAAAAGCATTAAGGATAAGAGGAGAGAATATCTGTGCTTCATTAACAAAATGAATGATAGATGAGTTGTTTGCATATGACCTCCCTCCATCATTAGGTTGAAAGTATGGGCTGCTTCGGCTCCATTTGTTTGATATCTTCAGTGCTCCCCACGGTATCTGGCACAAAGTAGGTACCTAGTAAATGCTTGTTGACTTGCCTCATTGGAAGCCATTGGAAATAACCAAGACTCAAAGTTTCCTACAAAACTGGAAACTGGTGAGCTGGGATTAAATCCATATTATTGATCTGGACACTTGCGGAGGGGAAATCACAAGCAGGATACACACTTGGCTTGCTCATAGATGTGGACCTGGCCCCATTTTTCTTAGCAGAATGCAACCCATATCATTTTCATCCAAAGGAGGAGAATTCCAGAGACTGCTCTAATTACAGGCTGATTACACATTCACATACTTTAAACAAAGCATTCACAGCTTGTATCATTGGGGGAAAATCTATAAACATACAAATAATCAATGTATCGGTTAAAGAACAAAATGGATGGGTCCAAGTCCCAGGGGTATAAAGAGAAACTTATTATCAATTCTGTAATTATTGAACAAGCCAGATGAAAGTACCCCAGCATCTCCACCGGCTCTATGGATTGTTACTTTGACTCAGTCCCATGCCTTTCAGTCATTTCCTCTCTATGATCATCTCAAGTAAAATCATAAATATTGAGGTTGCTAGTCTTTGATTCCACAATGAAAACTATACCTTATTTACAACAAGGGGCCAGTCCAATAATGTCAAGAACAATTCACATAAAGCAGTGAGGCAGACAGAGTAAGCCCAGCAGGGTTTTGCCTTATCCTAAACCCTATTTTATCACTCCAAAATAGACCTACACATGGCTTCCAAATTAAAGAAAGCATCCAACTCCAACATATCAAACCCAAACCACTTGATGTACATGAGTGACATTCTGCAACATATTTCCACCAGAAAACACTCCAACCGTTTCTTTCATTTTATGAAAACTTACTCCAGTGATCTCATGATAAAGTTTGGACACCATAAATATGAAATTCTAAACCCCAAGGAAGCTTAGAACCTGAAGATTTTTATTTAGAAACCAAAGGTTGCATTGAGTAAACTGATGAAGGTTCTACCTACCAAAATCTTGATCTTCTCTGTCTGGGACCCATCAAGGAAAGAGAACTGGAAGAGAAGGGTGTGGCTGTATATGTCAGGGACTGGCATTCTGAATTTGAGGCTGAAAGGAAGAGCTCATTTAAAGCAATTGATATCACCTAATACTGCTCTTACTCTTAAGGTACACTTTGGGGAAGAATATTAGGTAGCCCATTCAATTTGAAAAATGTTCTAACAAAAACCTATATAATATTAGCACAATATGGCATCCATCAGCTCAAGGTAGCTCTAGATAGATGAATATTCCCATAACAAAAAAAAAAGAGGAAGAGGATAGATTTCCATGACATAAAGTCCATGACATATAAGTCAAGGACACACAGAAAGACTTTGGAATTCAGTGGCTTCTCTTCAGCAAACAATAATAATACTGATAAGAGATACATGTGTCTGAATTTGTGGAACAGATCAGACCCTCTCCCTCACTCCTCTTTTTGTGTTTTTTTTTTCTTTCTTCCTCTTAGGCTGCCTCAGGTCCAGAGCATTTGGTATTTCCTTATCTCAGGAGGTGAACAAATAACTCCAAATCCCAGAAGTCTATGCAGAACCTTCCCTACTTCCCCCCAGACTGGATGTTACATTAATTAGCAAGACAATCAATGTCCTGTAGTTAGCCACCTGGTGGCTAGACACATCCTCCAGCTACTGCTCTCTAGCTTCATGGACTGACAGATAGCAAGTCCCCATCCAGTGAGTGCAGCTCTGGAGAACTGAAGCTGTAGCATATGCAGTGGCCATACTCCAGTAAAATCGAGAGAGAGAGAGAGAGAGAGAGAGAGAGAGAGAGAGAGAGCGCTACATCAGGCTGAGGGTAACTCACAGACCTCAAAGCCATCAGTATCCCCTTAGCTTGGGAAAACTCTCCCTCATCTAGTGAGCTAATTATTCCAAAGACCACCTGAGTGATTGAAGCAAATGACGTGGGATGCTTAGAGCTTGGTGGCAAGGTCTTCCACAGATTCCCAGGCCATCACCAGTCATCCTGACTTTTGTCTTATAATGGACTTCATTGAGTCTGGAAGAGAAACTGAGGCTGACAGATTTGCACAACTCTAGTTCACTTAAATTCACATTCAAGTCAAGACAGCATCCTATCTGTGCTTAATTGTAGCCCGCTTGAGTGAGGTACTGGGATGAAAGGGGGAAAAACAATAAAGTAAAAAGCACACAGTACAGAACAAAAGAATAACCTACAAGAAAACAAAGAAAAATGGATAGTCATGAATTCATATTCTTCTATTATTATATAGGCTTTCTTGAAATGGAAATTTGTTTTTTACATATTTTTTTATCCTCCTACCTCTTCTGCTAGGCATATGACAATATTCTTGTTTTGGATTTTTAAAAAATTTTCCTTTTTTGTTCTTTTTCTATTTTCTTATTTTGTATTGAGTTTTAAATAAATATTTTAAATAGGAAAATGATATTTTGTGATTTTATTGATTCTCTTCAAAAAGGAAGGAAAAAGAATAATAAAAATTCTAGAATCTCTAGTATTCAGTAATAAATTGTGCTAGAATCATATATTTATTCTGGATCAAACTATCATTCACAATTGCCAAGATATAACTATTTATTCATTTAAAAAATCTTAAAGGGAATACTTTTAATAGATTTCCCTTGATCTTCAAGCTATATAAAGCATGAGCACTTCCAAAATCTGGAAATCTGGCAAAATGATGTGAAGATTGATGCCAAAATGCGTTAGTCTGTCTGCTACGGAAGGGGGACCAAGCATATTGGTAGTGAATGAGCCCACATGGGGGCAACTTACAATTATGTCCTTTATTCAACTACCCAAAACTTGCTTATAGGCCCGAGAAAATCGACGGCAACTGGGATTCGAACTTATTTTTATAAGGCTCTCCTTAGTGGTGGAGCAATAGTTGCCAAATGTGCCTGCATGAGGGTCACTGTTGTTGGGAAGGTGGAAGAAGAAAGACAGTTGGTCTTCTGATCTTCAGCTTGGACAGAGAGAAACCTCAGGTCCAGATCTTTTTTTTTTTTCATGGAAGAAGGAGAGAGACAGACAAAAAGACAGACAGAAAGAAAGAGACAGAGAGCCAGCCAGACAGACAGAGACAGAGGCACAGAGAGAGATTATGGGGAAGTGGAAAAAGGTCAGTACCTTGTGTAAGTCCCTATCAGCCAATTATCATGCTCAAGGCTTCCCCTACATCTTATCATGGCACAGACTTCAGGGCATTCCCCCCGGGTAAAACCTGGGATTCTCTCTCTTGTTTGAGTTGAGCTATCTTGCTCCCGGTGGGGTAGCTCATTCACTCAGTCTGTTTTCTGATATATTCTAATCTATGTAACTTCTCGGGTTTCTATTTGCTATCAGCTTGAATAAATGTATTTATTTGCTATTTGCTGTGCATGTGTAACAGGCCTTTATTGGGAAGGGAGTGGAGCCTTCATGCAGAGCTTTGGGACACTCCTTCCACAGTGTGAGGAATAGCTATCCGGAGCTCAGTCTCCTGGGCTAACAGGATTTGGGCTGAGGCAGATGGGTCTAATTCCAGTCTGCTCCCTCCCTTCTTCTTCCAGTCTCTAACTGCCCTCCTGGCAGGATGCAGCCTTCCTTCTGGCAGAGAGGAAGCAGACAGAACTTCCTCCCTGAGAGACAGATCCAGACCGATCCATGCAGACGCCTATCGCCTCCATGGGCAGCCCCTCACCTACCAGGAGCCTCGCTCCCTAATTACTTAATCTCGGTGAGATGCTCTGCACCTGGGGTTTCATTTGAACCTCACAATGACCCAGGTATGACTTTTATGAAGAAATTTAGGCTGAAAAGGATGGAGTCACTGCTAGTGTCACATCGCCAGTGAGGGTCTGGGGTGGGACCTGCCCTCAGAGCCTGTGCCCAACTACAGCAAGAACAATGGGCTTCCAGGAGGACCCGAGTTCAAATATGACCTCAGACACTTAATACTTCCTGGCTGTGTGACCTTAGGCAAGCC
Source organism: Sarcophilus harrisii (assembly GCF_902635505.1). Lineage (NCBI taxonomy): Eukaryota > Metazoa > Chordata > Mammalia > Dasyuromorphia > Dasyuridae > Sarcophilus > Sarcophilus harrisii. The sequence goes on along the minus strand of NC_045427.1, from coordinate 1,381,826 downwards.
ACTTAACCCCAATTGCCTAAATAATAATAATAATAAAATAACTGACTTTTCCCTCTTCTGCTCTTGCTCCCAATTCCATCCTCTGGATCCAAGCTGAACAAATCTAATCCCTCTCCCACGTGACAACCTGTAAATACTCAGACAGTCCACGTGTCTCCCACCTCTCTCTTCCCTTCTCCAGGCTAAAAAGCCTATTTCCGGATTATTTTTCTATCAACAAATTAAAGAGCGCCCTTACAAGGGAGGAGTGGGGCTTGGCTGTGCGCGCCCCCAACATCCAAGGTGGCAGCAGTCTCTGGGGGAGAGACCAGGACCTCATCTCATGTTCCCCAGAGCAGGAGCAGCCAAAAAGGGTGGGCAAAGTCTGGATGAAGCTCTTAGAGCCGGGGAACCTCGGGGGCTTCCGGCCCAGACCGCACAGGCCGGACTTGGACTTTGACATCCCAGACAATGGTCGTCCATCCTTTGCTGGAAAATGTCCAAGGCGAGGCAAGGCCGCCATACTGCAGATCAGCGCGCAGCTCCCACCAGAACTTGCCCATAGAACAAAAGCTTCCTGAGGGCAAGATGCTCTTGCTTTGTGTCCTGGGATGCCCAGCACTTAACCCCGCAAACTCTTGGTCAATCGGTCAGGCGTCTCTTTCTGTGTCTGAGGGAGTCCTCAGCCAGGAGCGGATGGGGACGAGGGGGTCCTCGGCCGGGAGCGGATGGGGACGAGGGGGTCCTCGGCCGGGAGAGGATGGGGACGAGGGGGTCCTCGGCCGGGAGAGGATGGGGACCAGGGGGTCCTCGGCCGGGAGCGGATGGGGACGAGGGGGTCCTCGGCCGGGAGAGGATGGGGACCAGGGGGTCCTCGGCCGGGAGAGGATGGGGACGAGGGAGTCCTCAGCCAGGAGCGGATGGGGACGAGGGGGTCCTCGGCCGGGAGAGGATGGGGACGAGGGGGTCCTCGGCCGGGAGCGGATGGGGACGAGGGGGTCCTCGGCCGGGAGAGGATGGGGACCAGGGGATCCTCGGCCGGGAGCGGATGGGGACGAGGGGGTCCTCGGCCGGGAGAGGATGGGGACGAGGGAGGAGATCCCCCGAGAAGCTGGGAGCTCTCCCTGGAGCACGTGGCAGCTCGATGCTGGGACAGCATCCCAGCCAGGTCAGGAACAGACCCCGAGCCCAGCACATGCTCCAGGAGGGAGGGGGAAGGGGGGCGATCGATTCTCCTCCTGCCCAAGGCAGAGCAGCTAAAAATATCAGCCCTGCCTTAATCCTTCAGACAATGGCAGTGCTTATGTGCGGGCAGGATTATAAGAGTTAATAATAATGCTTGGCAAATTCCATTTGCTTTTGAAAAAGGGACTGACCCTCCAAAAACTTAAGAAGGGTATCCACTCCGGGCAGAGGTCGCGGCGAAAGCAGCTTTTCTTGGAAGCGATGCCGGCTGAGGGAGCGCGGCCGCCCGGGGCGCTGTCCAGCGGCTGGGATTGACAGCTCGGCCCGAGCAGAGACGCTCATTGCAGTGCATTTCAGACCGGGGCTGACCTCCGAGCGCGGCCGAGGAAGGGCAAAAAGGACTCCGGATGGGAGCCGGCGCGGGACCCGTCGGAAGAGCTGGCGGTGCTTTTAGCCCAAGGAAGAAAAAGCTGGGGATGGAGAGTAATGGCTGTCAGCGGGGGAGGGTGAGACAAGCTCAGCCCCGGGGGCTGGACCAGGAGCAGCCGGGAAAGATGCAAAGGGGAAGAGGCAAGTTTCCTTCCAGGAAAACTTCCTGACCCCCAGACGCGCCCCAAAGCGGGGCTGCCGGGAAGTGGAAGTTCCTTCCCCTTGGGGATCCCGGGGCAGGGGATGGATGACCATCCTCAGAGCTTTTGTAGCCGTAATTCTCCCTCAGGGATGGGCGGGGTCACACGGCCACTGAAATGCCTTCTAGCACTGATTTCCTGGGTCTCTGGTTTCTTCTTTTAGGAAGTTTTCCATCTACTCTGAAGGACTAAGCTGCAGTGGCTTTCTCTGATGGGCCGGTAATTCTTTTCTCTGAGACTTTGGGATTGGAGAGGTTCGTACAGAGCCAGGTTTCTTCAACTTTCCCCATTTTATGCAACCCTGGACATATGGATGTATAAAATAGTATACAAATCAAACTCCCGCTGCAAATAAACGTGATTTCCTGAGCCTCAGTCATGCAGCCCTGAGCCGGATCCCATTTAAGAAGCTTGGGTTTCCAGAACCTCCTCAGCTCCCCTGCCATTCATATGGTCCTGGCTTTTTAATATGCGGGGTCATTCAATGTAACTGCTTCCTTCCTTCCTTTGTTCTCATTCATGCACTCAACAGCTCTGCCTTAAGCCCCTACTGGGAGCAGATGACCAAAGTGAACGCAGATCTGGGAGCTTCTCAGGTCTGAGGCGGGGGCTGGCCCGGGCCTGTTCCAGGAACATCTTCCTCACGCTGGAGTCTTAACCTTGGCTCGCCAAAAGAGAAGGAAAAGGAGGAGGGAGAAGAGAAAGGGGACGGAAAGAAGGAAGACTGGCTTTTAACACAAATGCCAGAACCCGAGAAGCAGGTGGTGCTTTACCCTAGAAATTATGCTCCAGGAAATAGAGATGATGGTACCAGCCCGGCCACTCTAGAGTGTTGGTGTGGAAAGGTTTGTCATAATGGTGGTGGTGGTGATTATAATTATCATCACAAAGAGAAAATAAGTTTGAGTTTTGTGGAATATGCAAATGAAATGGCAATCCATCATGTTTACACAAATAAATCCACCAGGGATGGCCCATAAATCACTCTTGATGAGATTTGTAATGAATCATTAAGGAGCAGCTCAGTGAGCCCTTTGGAATGGTGGGAAAACATGACCTGAGGGAATAATGGGGCTTGGCAGGACCTTATATTTTATGCAAATGAACAACTAGGGAAAAGAAGTTTTCAGAATGAGGAATAATTGGAAGTTAGAGCAGCAGGCAGGGAGTGGCTCCAGGTAGCGCGTTCCCTCAGTTTACCCAATTGGAATCATCCACGGAGTTGGAGAGCTGAATTGTTCCCTCCACAATGGCATTTATTCCATCAGTATGATGTTTTCGGCAAAACATGGGATCATGTTCAATGATGAAGTCCGTGGCTGTTGACATATATGTGTATATGTATATGACACCTGTATTATCCATAGATGGGTATATATGTATATACTATATAGCACAGACGATACTGTACATATAAACATCTCTTTACATCTATCTGTACATAAATACAATGTTGATATGTGTGTTTATGTATATAGTTAAATGAGAAAAGTTATTTAATTTAAGGAACATTTATATTGACAAAAGGTAATTACAGTCAAGAACACCTTTCTCTTCATTATTCACAGCGCATTTGCATATTCACGCTTCTAAACATCCTTTCCATGTCAGACGCCAAAGCAAACCATAATCTGAGCCTGCTGTGCTCTTGGCACATGGGCAGGAATAATTCTTGCATCTGTTTCCTTCTGAACAATAGCGGGCACTCAGCCCACATACCTGTCCAGGTGCATCCAGGTATTGGTTCTGTGGGATTCCCCACCTATTATGGCCAGTCAGGTAATCAGGAAAAAGCAGAACAGAAGGATGCAGAAACAGGTGTGGAGTATGAAGAGGGGGGGGTTGTCAATACCCCCACCCCACCTGGGAGAAGCCAGAGCACTCAATTCTCTCTCTGTCTCCATCCCATTTCCCTCTCCCTTTCCTTCTCCCCCTCTCCCTCTCCCTCTCTCTCTCCATCGCTCTCCCTCCCTTTCCTTCTCCTGCTCCTTCTCCCTCTCCTCCCTCCATTACCCCCGCCAATCATTGCCTCATCTCTCCCGTTTTCCTTGCTCCACCTACCCAGGCTACACTCAGTTTGTTCTCCAGAGGGTTTTTTCCCATCTTTGCAACGGCTCCATACAATTGATTCCTTGTACATTTCTCATAATGCAGTTTTCTGGCTTCCCCGGGGTGAATGTGATGATACCTTTAGAAGCTTTTGTTGAGGGAAAGGGGGGAGTTCACCCTCATTTCTGGGTACATCCTTGGTGATGTCCACAATTGCCCTGGAGACCTAGAGACTTTCAGGGAAAGTCCCAGGAATTTGCCCTCGATATCCTTCAGGATAGGGAAGGAAAGCTCCCAGGATCCCTACTCCCCTGAATCAGATCACCCAGCGTCAGAGCTGGCCCATAGTATAAGAGAGGAAATTCAGAAAATCCCCCATCATTTGCACCCCAGGGACCTGGACTAGAATCCAGGCAGAGGACATGTTCCTTGTGTGACTTCACATTCTGATGCCTCAAGTTCATCTGTAAAATAAAGAGGTTAAAATCCATGACCTCTATGGTCCCTAGTAGTTCTGAATCAATGATCATCTGATCTCATGAGCAGGATTTTGGGGAAACTGGGCTACTCTGAATTCATCTTCTGCAGGTTCCTGTCAACATAAACATGCACATTGATCTTTACATGTTTTAGAGCCTTTTTCATAGCATCGAGACTACTTCTATAAATAGGTAGATATCTGCTTCTTTGCCCCACTTTCTTGAATCCTTCCTTGCAACAAATGGGAAAAAAGAGTAGTGATGTGATCAGCACTGAGAGTGTATACGCCTCTACGTCCTAACTGCAGGCCACTTCCCCGCTGTGAGGAGGAAAATCGATCTTACAAACTGATCTCTGGGCCCCGTCCGGTTTTTCCATTCTCAAAGTTGAGCTTATTTGAGGGGGGGGCTTTTCACTTGCTCTGTTGTCACCTCCGAAGGCCATTTTTCTGCCTCTGACTCACTGCCCACAATCTTCCCTTTCTCTCCTATGACTGTTATATTCATCTAGTGAAATACCATTCGATTACATACCCAGATCACTGTTTTCTTAGCTACTTTCTCAGTGATGGATATTCACTCTGTTAGACAAAAAAGTGGGAGGGGAGCAGAGGGAGGCCACGTAAATATTTTGGCACGTTCTATCTCTTGTTCCCACCTCCTTGGGGTCGCTGTACTATAATGGGATTGATTGAAAAAAATCATGATTTCAGTGCCTTTTCTCATGGAATTCCAGAAGTGATCTTGAAAATGGTTGGTCCAATTCACAATGTACCTGCTTTCTCACAGCCCCTCCATCATGGGCTGTTCCCATATTTGTTTTTCATTTTGGCCAGCATACATGTTGCTTTTGAATTTAAACCTTAGAGCTGTTCTGATTTACATGTTTTAGTTATTGATGATTTAGAACAAAAATTTCATATTGTAAATTGTTGGCAATCCCTCATTGGGGAACTGCTTATATCCTGGACCCAACCATGGTGAATAACCATTGGAACTATTATTTTTTGCTATTTCTGTGCTTACTTTTCTATCTTTCTTGCTGACTTTAAAGTTAGCTCTCCATCACACTACACTGCTTCTTTTCAATCAATGATATTTGGTGCAAATAGAACTTCCCATTCAACAGTACCTAGTCTAATTCAATATTAATTTATCCCTATTTTTAAAATTCATGTAACCATAATTGGTTATTTCATTTTTTATGATCTTCTCTATGCCTTATTTGGTTAAGGTTAATTTGGTTAATTCTCTTTTGATACCCTTTCCCATCCTCTTCTAACTGCTTAATGATGTGACCTTTAATATTCACCTTCCATATCACTTTGAGCTAATTATATAGAGGATAATAATGTTGGTTCAAATCTAATATAAGGGTGGGTGGGCATGAAATCAATAACCCCATTTAGCCCTGACACATTTATCAAGAAAAGATGTCTTTATGGGATTTATCTAATCAGAGCTATAGAAAAGACCAAAACACCTAAATACTTTATAAATACTCAAAAACTTACTATTATGTATGAAAATTACATTTGGATAAACCGGGATACAATTAATAGGAAATGTCTGTTTGGACTGGCTGAAAAGATCCAGTGGTGCCTTATGGACTGGCTATAAAATATGTGGAAACTTCTAATACATAAACAGAGAGGAGAAAAAGTTCTCGCTTAAAATCTTATGAAGGAATCAGCAGGGAAGAGCAGAACCACAGAGATATCTTCATCTCTTTTCTGGACTGAAGGGGATTCTTGTGAACTTTGGAAGTGACAAAGACTTCTCACTGTTATCTTAGCAGTATCTTCAAAATAGGTAATGGCATTGGTCTATACCATGACTCAAGGACAGATTGATTACAGATTGAAAGCTTCATGAATTAATCGGAAGAAAATTTTTACCATACCTAAATGGAATATACTAAAGATTCTAGCAAAAGGATTTTGAGAAGGTGCGATACTCTTTTGCAGCATATTCTCTACAAGCTTGAACTCCCTTTACCAGGAACTCTATCTATCCTTCCTGCTTTTCTATATGTAATTTAAGTTCTTGAACTTGTTAAACTTTGGAACATTCTTTTAAGACAGCTTCCATTTCTTGCTTATCTCATCTGTCTATTTACCCACTTTACTGTTTTTAAATTGGCACCAAATATTTTTTGATGATTATGAGTTTATAATAGAGTTTGGTACCTAATAATGCTTGGGCATTGTCATTTTTTTTACATTATTTCCCTTGAGATTCTAGCCTTTTTATTCCTCCAATTGAATTTCTTTAGAGTTTTATCTCCTTCTATAAAGCATCCCCTTGATAATTTGATTGCTGTAGCACTAAATCAGTAAATTCATTTAAAAAGTATCATCATTTTTATTATATTGGCACAGCTAAACAATGAACACTGAATATCTCTCCAATTATTGAAGTCCTCTTTTATTTCTGAAAAGAGCATTTTGTAATTGCATTTATATAAATCTTGTGTGTGTCTCAGTAGGTTAATTTCCAGATATTTTATGTATTTTGTAGTTATTTTCAATGGAATTGATCTTACGGTTTCTTCTTGCTTCTTGTTAGTAGTGTACATAAATCTAGGTCATTGTGTGCAGTTCTTTTGTGCCTGGTAGCTCATCTGAAGGCATTTAGTATCTCAATTAGTTTATTTTTTCCAAGGTTTTCTAAGTTGACAATAATAATAATAATAACAATGGTAATGTGTATGTGATTTACTTCACACATTCTGTCTTATTTAATGACTATTATTTCTTGTGCAAATGAGTATCATTTTGTCTCTCAAAGTTTAGACTTTCAGCTTTGTTCTTTGCTCTTGTTGCAATAGCAGGGATTTTTAAGCCATGCATGCATACTTTACCCCTGTTTCCCCTGGGAAAGCTTCCAGTGATTCTCCATGGTAAACATGACCACTTCTTGGTCTTAGACACATGATTGATCATATTATACAACTAAAATGAGGGTCTGTGTAAGTATTTGGGGGGATTTTAACCTGAATGAATGATACATCATGTCAAATGTTTATTTTTCTAGTCATAACTCACATTTTTATATGAGGCAATGCAGTACAGTGGCTAGTGTAACGGACCTGGAGACAGGAAGATCAGGGCTTAAATTCCACTGGAGATACATAATAGAACGGTGACCTCGAGCAAGTTATAGATTTCCTGAATGTCTCCTTCCTCATCTGTAAAATGATGATAACAACAACCCTATAACTCATGGGGCCACTGAGTCTCCACAGAGATTCTGTGTCTACAAAACTTTGCAAACTATCCAGCACTATAGACATGAGATAATTTTACAGTACTTTAATATTTTTAAATGTTTTATCTATATTTTTTAAACTTAGCTTTCTAGATTTAGAGTAAGAAGGAAAGCTAGGGATAAAATAGCCTGGATCCTTCAAGTTGCAGATTAGGAAATCAAGACGCCATTACTTTTCTAATGTATCACTGCCCTCACTCACCTCTGACTATCCTCATTTTAGAGATGAGGAAACAGGAGGTTCTAGAGGATGACTTGTCCAGGGTTTAAGGTGCCTGAGATTGCCCTTGTTGCCTTACTTTCACATAGCTAGCTGGTGTCAGAGACAAGATGGAAATTCAAGCACACTTTGCCCACATGCAAGGGATTAGGACAGTGAATCTGCTGCCTCCATTTTTGATATAAATATGGCCATGGCTAATGAGAACAGCCTGTTCCTCCAGGAATCCAGCAGGAAGAAGCCTGTTATCAAGACCTGGTGCCTTTCCCAGCTAGGGGAGCAGCAGGAGCAACATCCTTACTTATTGGGATGGGGGGAAAGAGAGCATCTAGGAAGAGGAGGAGAGGAAGCCCCACAAAAGAGCCTGTTAACTTCAAGCATGGAATCTACCTTTCCAAGACTTCAAAGGGGAATCTATGCAGTGGCTTCCCTGTGACCAATGCTGACCAAAATGTCAATACAAGGCAGGACATTGAATATAGAAGATGGCCTCAGACCAACCCCCGGGAGCTCAGACCTTCTAAATATCCAGGCTGGTTGCTGGGGCAACAGGAAAAGGGAGAGAGGAATCAAAAGTTATTTCTTTGCATCTATGTTACAAAAAAGAAGAGAATATTTTCCCAAGGAATTACAGCTTCTTTCCTACAACATCTTACAAAGTTTCAGAGTTATATGAAAGGAACAAACACTTATCTGTGTATGCTTATTTGGGACTATTTATGAGTTTACCTAGACCTTGGATGAAAGAATAGCTGGCTCACTTTTCAGCCTTATAGAAGGCTGCACAGCTAGGAGACAGAATTCACACTAACTAATAGCAGTTAAGATCCAGAATGATGCTAGAAGGCTAGGGCAGTGACTGATCAGAAGCAAATGAAATTTTAAAAAATAAAAGTCACATTTGTCACTTGGCTTGACAAAATCAGCTCTACAAAAAAGGAAGATGGAAAACTAAGAAGGAAGACCTAGGGGTGCTGATGTGTTATGAAATCAATGGGGGTCAATAGTAGGATCTCCCAGCCCAGAGAGTAGAGAAAAGGGGTTTCATTCTGAGGAGTGGAATGTCAGGGAATATGGCAGCATCCATCTGGCTGGCGAGTGCCCTTGTCCAACCTTTTCCTCCTGTTCACTAGCTTTAGTTTTGACCTCATAGTCTGAGAAGGGCACTGAGGAGCTGGAGAGTGTCTAGAAGAAGGCCACCAGGATGGAGAAGGGGCTGGAGTCCATGCTGTAAGAGGACAGATTGTGGAAATGAGATATATTTATCCAAGGGGTAGGGAAAATACCAGACAGTACTGTCATGTGGAGGGAGAATTAGATGTGTTCTGTTTGGCACCAAAGGTCAGAGCCAGAAAACGTGCAAAGACATTAACTGAGGTTTTATATCAGGGAAATAAACAAAAACAAAAACAAAAACAAAAAAAAATACTTTTTGAACTATAAAGTCAATTGTTTTTAATAAAATTAAATGAGTTTTTTCCCCTTTATCCCTCCCCCTTTCTTCTTTTCTTCCTTCCCTCCTTCCTTTCTTTCCTTATTTCCTTCCTTCTCTTCCTTCCCTTTCTTCTTTCCTTCGTTCCCTCTTGACTTCCCTCCTCCCTTCTTCCTTCCTTCCCTCCTTTTTTCCTTTTTCTTTCCTTCCTGACTTCTTCCTTTCCTCCCTCCTTTTCTTCTTCCTTCTTTCCTCTCTTCTTTATCCTTTCACAAATATAGATTGATCTATGATAGGGCTGAGAAAGTGAAAAGGAGAATCCCCCTCAGTTCTCTTGGACGCCACTGTTCAAGTTCCACTAGGAGAACTGATATTTGCACATCTACATGCACATCATTGCATTTCAGCTTAGGACACTCTAACTTCCACAAGAGACATAGAAAACACAGATTGTAGATATTTTGAGGCATCCAGGTGCCCTGCTGTAAGTACCACAAGTTCGCTGATAGGAGAAAACATTGGCAGTGAATGAACTGTGGGTTTACATCTAGATAGGAGATTAAAAGCCATTGAATCCAAGCTCCTTGTTTGATAAATGAGAAAACAAAGTCACGGGAGCTTTCTTTGATTTGCCTAACGTTACACCACTAGTAAAGCAGTTGAGGTGAGACTTGGATTTTCTGCAGGATATTGTTAAGTGCTAGATAATGTGATCCTCAAACACAAAAGACTTGAGCCATTTTCCTTGTAGTAAATAGACTCCATTGCTCATTGACTGAAGATTTTTTCTCATGGGCCAATGGGCAGATTAAGAACGATTTGTTCCAATGACCATGGAAGCAGCTGAAATAGGCATTCTGGAGCACGTAGAGCTTGGTCAGATATGGAGGATACCAAGGATATCTACTACCTCCCAAGCCATTGCTAGCTGATTTCACTTTTGTCTCCCCACTGGACTTCCATGATTGTGGAAGAGAAAGTGAGGCTGGTGACTTTGTACAACTCTGCCTGATGTTAATTCAATATTTGGTGATTTCAATGCAATTGGGAATATGGGTAAAATGACAAAATATGTTGGAAATATATATCTTAGAAACAAGAAATGAAAGAGGATGGAGAATTGTAGATGATATCAGGGTCTTATTCCAATATATCATTGTTATGAGTTAAAGTGGGCTCTCTGATGTCTCTCTCAGTTGTGAGGACAGAAGTTTAAGGATGTTTGAGAGATGAGAGAAGCAAACATTTCCACTAAGGATGAGAACATAGCCAATTTCATAGAATTGTAAAATCTCAAAGAGTAGGAAGAAAGACTGGAAGATTTTGGGGCCAATTTCTGCTCTGATGACAAAATCTCCCCCTACCTCACCTTTGATTTTGTTTACTGGACCCTGTCTAGTTAGGGGGAGACGACCCTTTCATGAGTAAGGCTGATTCATTTGGGAGTAGTACCAAAAATTCTCTTTCATAATGAGCTAAGAGCTGATTCTGCAAATCCCCCTACCCACAGATGGCACATTGGAACTGCTTCTGTTGTCAGAGACAGTTAGATGGTGCAGTCAATAGAATTCTGGGTCTGAACTCAAGAATATCTGATTTCAAATTTGACCTTAGATACTTACAAGGTGTGACCTTGAGCAGGTAATTTAACCCTGTTTGCTTCAATTTCCTCAACTGAAAAGTGGTTATGATAGCAGGTGTTTCAGGGTGGTTGCAAGCTTAAAATGAAATATTTGGATTTAAAAAATATTTTTCCATTTTTCCAATTTTAAACATTTGTTCCAAATTCTCTCCCTCCCTTTCTCCCATTTCCAATGGCAAGCAATTTGATATAGATTATACATGTTCAGTCATGTAAATTATATTTTCATATGTCATGTTGTGAAAGAAAATACAAATTGAATGCCCACATGCACTCCCACAAGTACACACATTCACATACACCCATATACACACAGTCAAAAATAATATTCTTCAGTCTGCATTCAGAACTATCAGTTCTTTTTTCTCGAGCTAGATAGCATGGATCCATGGGTCATTTGGGATTGTCTGGATCTTTGTGTTGCTGATAATAGCTAAATTATTCACACTTAATCATCATTCTAATATTGCTGTTACTGTGTACAATGTTCTCCTGGTACTGCTCACTTCACTTGCATTGATTCATGTACATCTTCGCAGGGTTTTTTGAAACTCTTTTGCTAATCATTTCTTATAGCACAATGGTATTCCATCACACTCATTTATCACACCTTATTTAGCCATTCCCAAACTGATGGGCAATCTTTCAATTTCTAATTCTTTGCAAGCACAGAAAAAGAGCTATACATATTTTTGAACATATTGGTTCTTTTTTACATCCCTCTCCATCATTTTCCTTTTCTGTCGTATTAGCCAATTTCATAAGTATGAAGTGGTAGCTCAGAGTTGTTTGACTTTGCATTTTTCTAATCAAGAGTAAGTAAGAGTATTTTTCAATATGATTAAAAATGGCTTTGATTTCTTTTAATCTGAAAATTTGACATTTGTAAAGTACTTATTACAATGACTAGCAAATAATAGATGTTCACTAAAAGCTTGTTTCTTTTCTTCTTTGTTTCTTTCTCCTTTACAATCTGAAAATGGATTCCATCTTATAGGGGAAAGTTCAAAGTATCATAAGATTGCTCTAGGCCTGAAATCTCAGAAGCCATGTAAAAGTCAAATTTCTCCCCATACAGATGAGGACATTGAGGTTTAGGGAGGTTTAGTGCTCTAACTCAAGAGTCCAGGTATATATCTCTGAAATATTAAATTTAGAGTTAGAAGACCTGGTTTCAATATCTGTCTCTAGCATTTTCTAGGAGAATGACCTTACAGAAACTTCCATTTCCCCTTTGGGTTCTGGCTCATAGGATCATTATGAGCGAAAAAGTGTTTTGTAAATGGCAAAGATCTAGAAACAGGTGATTTTTCTGAAGGAAGTTTGGAAATCAAATTATTTAAAAATCAGAGCCTGGGGTATTCCCCAAGTGAAAGAGAAGCCTAGTAAGCAGTGATATGCTTCCAACTGCACAGTCTTATTTAATTAACCCTTTTGGGGGAAAAGTACTTTGTACAGGAAGTAGTGTGTGTCATGATAGAAGAAACCTGTTGGATCAAAACAAAAGAAATTTTTTAAAAAATCTATCTATCCATCCAACCATCTGTCTATTTGTCTGCCTATCCATCTACCTATCTGTTTATTTACTTATCTCTTCATTCATTTGTTCATTTATTCATCTATCTAGTCATTTGTTCATTAATTCATTTGTCTCTTCATTGATTTGCTCATTCATTCGTTCATGCATCTATCTAATCATTTACTTGCTCTTTCATTTGTCTATTCTATCCAACTTACTTACATAGTCATTCATTAATTCTTTCTTTCATCTATCTGCCTCTATTTATGTGTTTATTTTAAAAGAAAGAAAAAATATATAGTTTTTTTTTACTTCTAGAATGATTCCTAACTCAGTTGAGGTCATCAAAATTCATGAAGAAGTGAGTTGCCATCCCTTCCCCCCTAAACCAGCCACTTTGGCCAGCTCAAGATGAAAAGCATTGGGGGCTATCCAGCCTGACTTCAATGGCCAAGAGCCCAAATGCTGGGTACTTCTCACTGCCACATGCACCTTTGTGGGCAGGCTTGAGTAGAAACTCATCCATTGCAACAATAGGTCAAAAGTCTAAGGTGGCAAGGCAAGCCATCTTTGGACAAAGAGGCAGATTAAAGAGAAAACTTTGTGCAAATTCCAGAGGCAAAAAGGCCCACGGTTCCCCAGTAAATGGTGTAGCCAAGGGGCCGTTCATCCAGGAACAAGGTCATTCCTGAAGCAGGCACTCTGCAATTTCTAGGGCAGCCCTTGCAAAAGGAAAAGCTCCCTCGAACAAGGAGGCCATGGAGGATGGTTGGCTAATCAGAAATTCATCCCATTAGTTGAAAGAGAATGGCCCCATCAGTGGATCAGAAGGAAATCATTCTTCACTGCAGAACAATAGGGAAGAAATCAATATTCTCTCTCAGCTCTCTGAAGAAGGGGTTACTAGAGGCCAACTTTGTTTCTTAAAGACATGCTCACACCATTGACTCAAAGGAAGTCAGGGATGCCCTCCTTGTTCTGGGTAGGGGAGAGTGGAATGTAAACTTTGTTCATGGATTCAAACCCAAACCATGCTCATGAACTATCAGAGTGAGGGGGACCCCAGAGGCCATCTAGTCAAAATACATTTTACAGAGGAGGAAATTGGGGCCCACTAAGGGGAAAAAATTAGCTCTAGTTCAGCCAGTTTAAAAATGACAAAGTTGAATTTCAAACACAGGTTCAACGGCCAGTGTTTGATTCCCGCTATCATTGTTACCTCTCCACAAAGGAAACAGAAAGGAAAAAAAAAAGAAGGAAAAAACAAGGCTGACTCTTCAAAGAGGAGGGAAAGTCATAAGTCTGGTTCTCTTCTAGCCTTTTCACAATGAAATTGGGTCACCAGCGGCCCAACTGAAGAAAAGCACATTTACCCCAATGGATTGTGTCCTATAAAGCTCCCATTGGCTGGTCTACAGGAAAGTTGACTGAGCTTGCTCAGTTGGGTGACATCTGGAATCAAAGTACGACCTTCACTCAGTACAGGAAACTCACGACCACAGATTTTGGTAACTAGCCCATAATGAAACTTAGATTTGGAAGGACCTTAGAAATTTAGTCCAAATGTTTCATTTTACAGATAGGGAAACTGTGATTCAGAGTTGTCCAAAGTCCAATGGATAATAGGAAGCACTGTCTACACTTTAACCCAGGTCCTTGGATCTAGAACAAGGGCTCTTTTTACTGGCTCATAGCATTTCTGTCTGCCTTCTTCTAAATCCATTCTCCATACACTGATATATTCCTCACCCACTTCTCATCCCCAGAAAATATGAGCTCCCTGAAGTCAGGAAACACTTTGTTATTTGTTTTTTTATATTCCCTGCTTTTAGCACTGAACCTCAAATTGTAATAACTTCATAAATTTAATCTAAGACAGGAATCACCACAAAAGTCTTTGCTTAGGTTTGGTCTAGTCATTTCCTGAAAACATCCCATTCCATGGCAAGCTGCATTGGCTCACAGTGGAGTGAGATGACCCAGTCATCTGGGGCCCTAAGAGTTCACTGTTAGCCTGGAGACTTCAAGGGATTTGCTGGATCCTCAGATCCCCTCAGCTAGAAAGGGGATAGACTTGTTCTGTTTGATTCCAGAGGCGGCAGTGAGATATGTCTGCTCTGAGATAACTTTTCTCACTCCCCCCCACTCCCTCCCCAGGATCTGGACCTTCTGGAGACACTGGGCACAAAGTTAGGACTTCAGATGCTCCACAATATACCCCCAGGGCTGCCAGCACAGACCCTTGTAGCAACAACAGCCACAATTCCCATCACTGTGATCCATTCTGGAGGCAGTGTGGAGTGGTGGATGGAGCCAGAAAGGCCAGTGCCTGATTTATTTCCTGGCTGTAGTATACTGGACAAATCGCTTAACTTTCTGAGCTTCTGGCAACTACTGAGGATTATAGATTCCTTGGTAGAGAGTTCCCAGGACAATTTGAAGTCCTGATGTTTATATGCTTAACCACTAATAGTTACCAAAGTTACCAAAAGCTTTCCTTACCACAACTCTTAACACCCCCTTTTATAGGTGAGAAGACAGAGGTTCAGAGAGACTCCCACTTGCGCAAAGCCATAGAGAGGGAGAAATCTCCTCTGCTTTCTCCCGGATCTCTGGGACAACCAGAATCAAGCACAGACATGGGATGACCTCAGCAGCCACAGACACATTTTCAGCCTGGCTGCCTTCTGATGGCTGAGGTCTCAGTCCCGGAGAGAGCTTCCATCACAAGGACTGACCACCTGGAAAGGAAGGTGCTCAGAAGGAATTCCCGGGACTAGCCCTTCACCTCTGATCTCTTCTATGCTGAGAATCAGAAATTTAATTATTGTGACCGGGTGCCTTTCTCCCATCTCATCAGCAAGTCATTAGTGTTTGCCACAGTGACATTGTAAATGGGGCATACAGATGTATCTTGCTTTACTCGACAGATGTGTTCTTCCAAAGTTGTGCATAAATCACATTTTGGAAAATTAAACCATGTGTTAATTGCACCCGTGAAGCTCCCTATTTAAAGGAATCTTACAAACAATCCTTCTGCCAATTAAAGAATCATTTGGTGAAGTCAATTATCACCCCCTTGTTGACTTGTTTTGTGAATTAGATATTTTTTTTAAATTGGGTTTGCTTGAAGTGGATCCCAATTGTAGATGAAGGCCCGGAATCTCTTTATATTTTCAGGAGAAAGAAGATTGGCTCAGGATTCATGGGGTTTAAAGACAACACATGATTTTAAATGAGATGATGGAGAAAAGGGGGAGTGAGGAAAAAGGAGAGCCAAGGCAGAAGTGATGATGATGACAACTACCTTATTTGCTGTCTTGGGGAAGTCACTTTTGGAGTTAGTTTCCTTATTTGTAAAATGCATGTAATAAAACTGAAGTGAGTCTGTGAGCATTTATTAAGCCCCTAGTACATACTGGACACTATGCTACATGATGAGAGTCCAAAACAAAACAAAAGACAGTCCCTGAATGAAGAGAGTTCACAGACTAATGGGAGAAACAACAGGAGGCCACATATGTCCATGATGAAATCTGATTGCAATTGAAGCATAATTGTTTTTGTTTAATTTTTCTTGTCTTTTTCACAACATGGCTAAAATAAAAGTAGGTTTTACATGACTTCACAAGTATAATTAATATATTGTTTGCCTTCTCCATGGGGGGGGGCAAGGGCTGGAGGAAGGAAGAGAATTTTGAGCTCAAACAAAAGGATATTAAAGATTTTTAAAGCCTACCTATCATCCAAACTAACTGTAGATGGAATACATTTGAGATATTGAGCAGGTGGGGCAGTAGAATTAAGAAGGATGAGAGGTTTCTCACAGAAGATCAGAATTTAGCTGAAGCTTGAAGGAAATTAGGGGAGCAGGAGGAGATGTGAAGAGAAAGAGCATTCCTGGTATGGGAAGGAGCCAAAACAAGTGTCTGGAGTCAAATTTTGAGGAAGGAATACCCTGGAGGCCAATATCACATAAGATGAGGGATGTGGGAAAGGTAGAGGGGACAGATTTTAAAGGGCTTGGAATGCCAGCAAGAGGGATTTGTATTTATTCTTGGAAGGGACAAGAAACCACTAGCATCTACTGAACAGCGAATAGTGACATGGTCAGACCTACACTTAAGCAAGATTACTTTGGCAACTGAGTGGAGGATGAACTAGAATGGCAGGGAATCCCGCCAGCAGCCCCAAAGTGAGGTGATGAAGGCCCACGCCAGGGTGGGGGCAGAGGCAGGGCAGAGAAGGAGATGTATTTGGAGAAATGCTGCAAATGTGGGATTCACAGTATTTCACATATTGGCTCTGGGGGGAGTGAGAGATAGGGAGAATTCCCGGTGATTCCTAAGTTGGGGTTATGGGGGGGACTGGGAGGAGGGGGTGCCTTTGACAACAGCAGGAAAGTTAGGAAAAAGAAAGAGAATGAATTCATTTTTTACTGTTGAGTTTAAAAGGACTATATTGAAAGACAAGAGTCTGTTGAAGATGTCCCACAGAGGGTTGTAGAAAAATTAGGGCAAAAAAAAAGAATGTACATGTATAACCCCAAAAAAGTTGTTTTTTCACATGAAACTGGGGAAAATAAAACTTGTAAATAAATAATTTTTGTGAGAAGAAAGGTTAGAACTGAGTACATTTGAGAATCATTATTATGAAAATGGTAGTTAAATCCATAGGAGTTATTGAGAAGGGAGAGAAAAGAAAAGGGTCCAAGACAGAGCCGTGAGGGACACCCATAGTTAGAGAATATACTTTGGATAAGGATCCAGGAAAGAAGACAGAGAAGGTGTGATCAGAGAGGAAGGAGGGGAATCAGGAGAAAGACTGCACCCAAACCTGGAGAGAAGAGAATATTGAAAAAGGAAGAGTGATCATCATTATCAGAGGCTGTACAGAGATCAAGGAGGAGGATAAAGAAAAAGTTCCTGCTCTTGGGGATTAAGGAATGGATGATAACTCTGGAGAGGCAGTTCTGGTTTGAGTGGTGACGTTGGAAGGAAGAGTGGGGATGGTGGAGGAGAACAGGGGATGGTGGAGGAGAATGAGGGATGGTGGAGGGGAACAGGGGCTGGTAGAAGGGAACAGGGGATGGTGGTGGAGGAGGAGAGCAGGGGGCTGGGGGGCTGAGATGGGAGACAGCTCGCCGACACTTGGCTCTGGGAGCCCTCCAACAGGCGGCTGCTTCGGAAGCTTTGGGCAAAGCAATCCTGTGCACCAGAACCAGCAAGGGCAGTCCTGCCCCTCTAACAACGAGGAGTCATGACTGTCGCCCAAGCTAGCCAGCTCAGAACTGGGGTTTCAAAGCACATCTTCCACTTCCAGGTGCAGAGTTCTTTCCCTGAGACCAGGCTCCCTCCTGTAATATTAATGATTACTATCATAACTGTAATAACACACGGGTGCATTTGTGTAGCATCCACAATGTGCCAGGCACTGTGCTAAGTGCTTTACAGTCATCTCATCTGATCCTGACAACAACCCGGGAGGTCCGTAATAAATGCTAATCCCATTATCTCTTTCACCTCACAACATTTTCCAGTGCAGTTTCAATATATCAAAAGTCGAGGTAAGAAATTAAATGGGAACTCGGGAGGAGTTTTGTGGAAGCTGCAGAAGACACCCGAGCATCGGCAAATGATGCAGAAAAGGCCTAAAAACTTGGAAATGCAGAAAATGTGTGTATTGCATTGTGCAATATCAACCTATTTTATCTTTTAATCCCAGAAATATACACAATTTCTTTTATAAAGTTAAAATAAGTAAAAAGTTTGCAAAAAGAATGCAAAAACCAGCAGACAACATACAAAAGCCAGCAGACAACATACTAAAGCTAGCATGTTTACTTAACACTGAGCTACATATAGCCAATTTTATATACTCAACCCAGATTTTACAATAAGGTAGTATAAACAAAGTATACAAGAAAAAGAAATTACAAGGGCTTCTTCTCTGGTACAAAGGGAGGACCAAAACCTTTTATGTGGGTTTTCCAGATCACAAGGATGCTGCGCTCCTAAGCCCAGGGCATGGAAGGAATAACTGTAATTAATAATAATAATACCAACACATTTATAGCACCTACTGTGTGGCAAGCAAGAGCTAAGTGCTCTGCAAGGACCGTGGATCCTCAGGACAATCCTGGGAGGGAGGGAAGGAGGGAAGGAGGGAGTAGTGAGATCTGCATTCCAATTCCTGGTGGTGAAAGAGAGGAATGAGCAGGAGAGATGGAGAAGAGGAAAAGGAGGATGAGGAGGATGAAGAAGAGAAGGAGGAAGAGGAAGAGGAGGAAGAAGTAGGAGGAGAAAGGAAAAGAAGAGGAGGAAGAAGAGGAAGACGAGAGAAAGAGGAGGAGAGAAGAAGAGGAAACAGCAAGGAGTAAGAAAAAGAGAGGAGGAGGCTGGAGAGGAGGCTTCCTCCAGTGATTCAAGATCATCAGGTGGGAGAATTTCCCTCCTGTCCCCTGCTCACTGCCAGCCTCCAGGTCCCTCAGCTCCTGAGCTGGACACACGATCTCCGCCCCGTGGGTGCTTGGGAAGGCAGGCACAGGAGTGAGCGGAAGGGGGAGAGGCTGGCAGTCCCTCTTCCAGCGGCTCCGAAGCTGGGTGTCCATCCCGTCTCCATTCCCAGCTTGCTTCCCTGGGGACTGCAGGGAGCTTCCTTCTGGGTGAGATCCAGGACCCTCTCTCAGCACTTAGGGGAGAACTCCCTCCCTCTCTGCTACCTGGTGTGTGTCTTCCCCAGCATGGCTCCTCTGACTTCTGCTTTGCTGCTTGCTAGGTGCTCCCTGTAGCAATGCTTTGGTGGGGAGGACCAGTGGGGAGGAGGACCGGTGGGGAGGAGGACTGATGGGGAGGAGGACCAGTGGGGAGGAGTTCCAGCGGGACAGACCCTTGGGGGGTTTCTGGGATTTCTGTATCTGCCGAACATGGGTCAGAACTGCCTGTGCCTTGGTCTGAGTGACCCCAAGGAGACTGGCGAGCCCTCTCTCATACACACACACACAGAAACACACTAGTCTCATATATACTAACATACACACATTCCCTCATATCCAGACTCTCACACTAACACACATGCACACATACATACACACGTGCACTCACATGCTCATATCCACACACACTGGACAGGCTGGATGAGTGACCCACAGCCCCCAGGGCAGCCGCTGTCTCTGTCCGTTCCCGGGCAGCCATAGACGGCCCTCAGCTCCAACCCCAGAGAAGCAGGGTCTACCTCTGGCTTTGGGGCACATCCTGCCTCTTTGTCCATCTCTGAGGACCGGCCTGGACCTGCATCCGGCTCGCCCACGTGTTAGCCGAGTGACGCTATCTCATTACAGAACTCCACCATCGTTAGGTTTCTTTTTCCCTTCTTCCTGACCCCAGTGGTCAATCTTATCCACAAAGCATTCATTCAGGAGAGACTCCCCATTCAGAGCTCGGCAGTGCCTCATCTCACCCCGAAACGGAGCATCTCCATTATTCCCCAAGAAGACTTGGATGTCATTTTAATTAACCCTCCCACGCTCAGCGCGGGTACGTGAGCTCTACTATCAGATTCTGCTGCTCCAAGCCTTCTAATCACCACCACAGCCCGATCACTGGGGATGGCAGGTGCTTCCAGTTACTAGAGTTTATGACTCACTTTGTTCCATTTTTTAAAGAGCTGGCGCCTCCGTGTTTTAATTAGGCAGCGAGGGGGCTGGTGGGGGAGTGAGCTCGGTGGGGGAGTGGGCTCCTTACAGGAGGACGACCTCAGCAAACCTGCCGACCCGATCCCCTGAACCAGATCCCTGTCAGTGCAGGCTCTCAGCAGCAACGGCCCCAGATAGGCTGGTTGGAAATTTAAGCTGAATTTTAATTCTCTCCCAAAATAAAGTATGAGTTTTCCATAAGTCTTTCCTGATTATTCATATTTGACAATTATTAATTTCCCTTCCCCTTTACTTGGCTGGGGAGTCAAGAGCCAGACTCTCCCTTTACATCCCAGTCATTACATAGCAATTCCTACCGGTTTCCATTTCCCATCCCTGATTTGGAAATTGTGTTAAATTCAGCAGAATAGCGAGCGTAAATAAAAGCCACATCCACTTGTACTTAGAAGGGCCACGGGGTGGGGAGAAGGCTCTGCTCATGACAATGGCCTTTTTTCCTCGGGGCTGGGGAGAAACCTCCTTGGATTGGAAATCTCCCTTATGAGTGAGCCTCTAGAAACAGGAGCAGTGAACCCATGGAGAAGGCTCCTTCCCTCCTGCCTTTTCTCTCTCTGTCCCACAAAAGGCTGAAACACACGCACCAATCTTGGAAGCAAAAATAAGGCAGACTTAATTCCCCATTAATCCAGACAACAGCAGTGTTTCCGGAGGAAAGGGTCCCAGACAGAGCGTGGTGGGAGTGGGGGAAGATGACAGAGAAGGGCTCAGTTCAGGACAGTACTCACGGCAGCAACAAGTCCCACCCATGGGGTCTGTAACGCACACAAGGACTTGGAGCGTGAGCAAGTGTTTCCCAAGCAGCAGAACTGGGCCGAAATTAAGCTGTCCATGAGGTAGCTGAGGGGTCTCCACGGAACTGAGGTGAGGCTTTTGGTCTCTCTGGACCCTCGACCTCTCCTTTCTGCTGTGAGGAAGCTCAATTTGATGGCCTGCAGATCATTCTTCACTCCAAAACCTCAGGCACTGTAACCAGGTGACTACAGTCAGAACCCTTTCCCCCATCTGAGATGCTATAAAAAGGTTCCCATCAGAGTGATGATTAGGCTAAATAGGTTGTGAAGCCCCTTCAAATGCTCTGAGGCCGTGATCCCACCTGGCACGTGGGAAAGATGAGAGTCACAGGTCTGTGTAAGAAGGCAGCTGGTCTGGCTGGAACCTCAGAACCCCCGTCTGACCTTTGCTTCTAGGATTGGTGGGTAGGAGGGGAAGGACTTCCTAACAAGGTTAGAAAGCCAGATTTGGAACCGGACTGCACAAATCTTTAAAAGCTAAAGAAAAAAGGGGAGTTACATTTTATGTCAGAGGCAAATGGGACCCTGGATGTGGCTGGTTCAGGTGTCCCACAGTCACTTGGGGAGAATCATTCTAGTAGGATGTCCTGGAGTGAGAAGGGACAGGAGCTGGGAGAGCAATGAGAGAACGATGGGGCCACAAAGAGGATGCAACAAGAAGGGGCTTCAGAGAGACGCTGTGAAGGGGGAACGTGCCCAGCAGAGCAGCAGACTGACTCTGGGAGGGGCCAGGAGGGGGTGCGAGGACAGCGCCAGGTGCTGAACCTGTCAGCAGGAGGGACGCCTCTGCCTCCTACCGAGCTACAGAGCAGGTACACAGTGATGGGCACATCCGAGCATCCTTCCATGCCACACCCTACTCAGCGGATGCTACATCCGTGATGTCAGCATGTGGGGTGCAGAGGGGGCCAGAAGAATGGGGCTGTAGGTGAGCCCAGGCTGGGCAGCCCCTCCATAGCCCTCTGAGCCACCAGGATACCCCTAGCTCTGGGCTGGGGAGGGATGCAGATGGCAGGAATGGCCGCCCAACCCTTGGGATATCAAACTGCAGCTCCCAAACCATCTCCGTGCTGTCCCATCCATGGATTCTGTGATGTGGGACCCAGGAAGCATCCCCTAGATCAGCCCCATCTCCCCCCAAACCTGCTAGGCCAACTGGAGGTGTTGGAGCAGGGCAGCCTGCTCACCAGTTTGAGCAGGATTTTCACAAGTGGGACAGAATTGGGAGGTGGGGGGACTCATCACTCTATCTGCTGAAACCCTGGCTTAGCTCACAGTCTCCAAAAGTATCATCAGTCTCACCCCGATCCCAGGGTGTGTCCAGCCATGGGACCCCGAGCCCTGCCAGTCACATTTTCCAAGGATTTTCAATTGTGGCACGTTCCCTGTGGTGGGGGAGAACTTGTGTTATTTGCATCCTGTCCATCTGTCTGAGTCCATTAGTTCCCTCTCAGGAAGTGACCTGCCTCTCTTTATTTAGCCTCCCTAATTGGTTTTGATGTCAATTGGCTAATTGCAAGGTCTCCAGTTGTCTCTGGTTGCTCAGTGATTCCAACTCTGCTCATTCAAAATATATGTCAGACTTAACTGCACATCAGATCTATGGTGTTCCATGCGGGGAACTAGATTTCAGGCTACTGAGAGGTCACATAATCCCAGAATTTGAGCATTGTGAGGGATTTCAGTGCCCTCTGCAAAATCAAAAACAACGGGATACCTATTCTGCGATCCCAGACAAATGACTGTCCAGCCTCTTTTTGCAGTCCCTGTGATGGGGAGCCCCTCCAGCCCCAACTGCCTTCATTCTCTGGGCCATCAGCGTCCTTTGTAAAGACAGTAAGCAGGGGGTCGCTCAGCTCCTACACTTGCTGCCTCCCTAAATGTAGCCCAGGAACTCTCGCATTTCTTTCCTGACACATCACACATGGATGACTCAGAAGGAGCTCGTAGTCCACTCAAACTCCCTGATCCTTTTTCTGAACAACTCTTTTCTGCCCATAACTCTCCCTTTTTCTACTTATAAAATTGCTAATTTGTCCTCAAGTGGATGACATTACACTTCTCCCTTTAATTTCTTCTTAGTCAATTCAGACACATACTCTAGCCTGGAAAGATCTCAAGGATGCAGTCGAGAGTAATGTGAAAGATGAGGAGAATGAGGGAGAGTTCATCAAAAGTGGGGGGAGAGTGAGATGAAGTTTGACTGATCTCTCAGGCAGAACTCACAAGTGAAATTTGGAGTAGAGGAAAGGGTTATTTGGAGGGAAGAACACTGGCAGCTGGGGGAGGAGGGGTCTCCCAGCCCAGAGGAGGGGGCACTGCAGCTGACTCTGGAAAGGAAGCCAGTGTTAGGAGTGAGAGCATTTCGACCAAGGACAAAGAGGGGTGAGGAGCATCTGACCAAAGAGATGAGAGGTCGAGCAGCATCCAGGATAAACCTCCAGGTGGGGAAGGGCTCACACTGTCCGCGTGCCATCCTGGGACCCTGAGCTCACTGCACTGGGGCCAGGACAGTTAGCTAAAACTGAAAATCACACTGGCCTTGGACTGCCAGTTACAAGTCCAAAATGTGCAAGTTTTAATCCCCTTATATGTGACGTCCTCCTAATATGTAAGACATCTGGGAAGTCACAGATAATGAATAACTTTCTCATGGGAAAAAGGATGGAAAAGAGTCTTGTGAGCAGATAGAAATGTTTCAACTTTTCATTTCTTTCCTCAAACCCATTGTGAGATTAAATTATCAGGGGATTTTCCTGAGTGCCTAGACCATTGGGCCAAGACAAATAAGGTGATATTTTATAAAGATAAATGCAAAGTCTTGCAAATACAAGATAAGGGAGACATGGGAAGGAAGCAAATTATTGGGATAAAACCTGATGGACTGCAACCTCAGAATAAATCAACACTGTGACTCAGGGGTCCCAAAAGCTAATGGGAGCTTGGGTTACATTGTGAGAGTTCCAACTTCCAGGAATAACAAGCTGGAAGTCCCCCCGGCTTCCGTTGTGATAGAGTTTCAGTTATGGACACTACAGGGCAAGAAGGACATTGAGAACGTGGAAAGTGTGCAGAAGATGACAGCCAAGGTGGGAAAAGGCACGATGCTCCCAAAAGAACTGAAGAGGTTAGCCTGGCAAGGAGGGACCAGGGGGCCTTGAGAGGGCAGCCGCTTCTATGGCATGACGGCATTATGGGATTCAGGGCAGCCTTAGGAGCGGGGCGATGACCTCCCTATTGACTTCTGGCCCTCGTCTGGTGTGCCATACTCAGCTCTGGGAACCACAGTCTAGAATAAGTTGGACAGTTTCCAGAGAAAGGCAATCATGTGGGTGAAGGACCTTGAGTTCATGACAAATTAGGATCAATTGAAGGAACAGGGAATCCTTAGCCAGAGAAGAAAAGTCTTGTGGGAACACGTGGCTACCTTCAGCACAGGAAGGATAGTCAAGAGGAAGAGGTGTCAGATGTGCTGTGCTTAGCCCCAGTGCAGCTAAGGGACACAGGGACAGACTCATCTTTGTGCATATAAATCTGGCCTCCGACACCTCCCAGCTGTGTGAACTTGGCCAAGTCACTTAACCCTATTTGCCTCAGTTTTCTCATTTGTAAAAACCTGGAGAAGGAAATGGCAAACTAACCCAGTGGGGTCACAAAGAGTTGGACATGAATGTTCCCTTCCTTCAGATAACACCCCAACCCACAGATCCGCTCCTCATCTCCTAAACTCGTTTGGGCTGGCTTTTGGCCATCTCCAACTCTGCCCTGTAGACTTGCAAACACAATATGTTTGAAACAGAATTCATTTTCTTCCCTCCCAACTTCCCCTTCTTTTGAGTTCTCTATTTCTGCTGAAGGCACCACAGTTGCCCAGTAACTCCTTGCTCTCACAGTCTCAATTAGCCAATCATCTGCCAAATCTCCCTATTTCGGCTTTCACAATACCTTTTGTTTCCCTCCTCTTCTTTTCATTCCTACAGCCATCACCTAAATTCAGGTCCTCTCAAGCTCTCACCTAGACCATTGAAGCAGCCTCCTAATTAGTCCCTGCCTCTCTTGTCTCTCCCCCTCCCCAGTTCATCCTCCATGGAGCTGTTAAAGTGATTTTGTTAAAGTGGAGACCTGATCGTGTTCACCCTATGCTCGATAAACCACAGCATCGCTCTGTTACCTCCAGGATTAAATAGAATTTCTTCTTTGGGGCATTTAAAGGTTTTTTCCCACCTGGTCTCTTTCTACCCATCCAGTCTTCTTATCAGTGGGTCCCCTTCATTCTCCAAGCTTAGTGTAGTGCCTGAGCCTTGTTCTTCATTCTTGCTCTATACCCAACACCTGGCTCAGGGACAATCCAGGTACTTAGGAGACTGGACAGCTCCTAATGATCTTTTCCACCATAACAATCTATGAAACAAAGAAAGATGCAAAATGACAATTCCCAGGTGGATCCCTTTAGATTCTGTAAAGGGGGTGGAGAGTGCCAAGAATCATTAGAATTGTATAAGCATTAGAACTGGCGATATAACTCTGGGATGGGCAAATGAGCATTTAACTGGAGGAACTGCACTGGATCCATCTCGACAATTTCTGTGTGAACGAGAACTGACCTACAAGCCCAGTCCTTACTAGTATCCACAGAGGGCTGGGCTGATGGCGATCTCGAGTAGACTTTCAAGCACATGTAGACATTGTGTGGCTGGTTCTGATCTCCTAACCACGTGGTAAAGAGCAGACATTTAGATAAGGGATGTGGCTTCACTCTGGGGTGATTTAAAAGCACCAGTTTTCCCGATCTACCCCCTCATCAGTGGGTTTCCTTTCTATTTTCAGGTCAATGAGACAAAAACCTAAGGGAAAAGTCTCAGGACTTTCTTTTCCAAAACCAACATGTGACCTGAGAATAAGGGCTCCTACCTTTGTTTTTGTTCTTTGCTGTTTGGGGGAAGGACATTGGTGGTAGCCATGACTTTGTGAGTTTGGGAAGGTCACAGTGATGAGTGAGCAGAGGTCCAGGGGTTTCATGGAATGCAATCACATGGTGAAGGCTACAGCCCCGAGCAAAGATCTCACAGTGGAAATGTGGATTCAACCATCTATTGACCATGTCGAATTTGAAAATAAACTCAGTGAAAGCAAATCCTGAGTAGAAGCTGAATTAAGCCCGAATTTACTATCCCCTGAAGCTGAGGTTTTATGGGATGTGTGATCCTAGTTGTTAGAGGTGGGATGAATGTCTTTATTTTTGTTCTTGCTTCGTCTTTGAAGTAAATACCTCTTTGTAAATAATAAAAAAGAACTGAATACCAATTTGGTAAAAAAAAAAATATTAGGGCACTAATCACTGAAACTAACAGTGAGTGGCAGGAGGAACGTACCAGAATGGAGGTTCTAACCAATATCATGTAACAGGGACTCACTTCAGTCCCTCGGGGATTAACCTGAGGACCATAAAGAGGAAATCGTTTTTCTGGGAAGCTGTCCATCACAATAATTGAAACAATAAGACAAAATGAAGCTGCTACAAGAAGAAAAAAAGATTGCAAACTTTCTTTGGAAAGAGAGATAAAAGAGCTGGAAAAGTGCTTTTGGTTTTGTGGGGGGTGTTAATCAAAATCAACACAATGCATTTTATAAGACCTTGTTCTTCTCACATTTCAACCTTTGTGACAAGTATTTGAAGAAATGCCAACAATCCAAACTATTGCCAGGATTATTCACCAGCAGAGGTGGCAAAAGGGGAAGAGGGTGCAGAAATTGCCCAAAGAATTTGATTTTTAAAAATCTCAAAATTAAATGGAAATATACGTCAATATTTGGTGATTTCAATGCAATTGGGAATATAGGTAAGCTGACAAAATAGGTTGAAAAATATAACTTAGAAACAAGAAATGAAAGAGGATGGAGAACTGGAGATGATATTGGGGTCTTGTTCCAATATATCATTGTTTTCTTCAAGAATCAGAACTTAGTGAAGTGTCTAGAACATAGTAAATGCTTAATAAAATAAAAAAAAAAAAGCCTGTTGCTTTGACATGGCAAGCAACAAATAGCACACAAAATTAAATTGATTATATTTCACAGGAAGAAATTACTTTTATTAAAGTAGGTATAATTCTTAAATCAGTTGTTTTGTGGAATCAAACTACCAACTTCTTAGAGCTGCAATCAAAAGCAACATAAAACTGGAAGAAAGAAAATAAATGAGACAAAAGACTATGATGCACAGTTCAAATAATTCCAAAGTGCCTTATTTCTACATGTGTTTGATGTTGAAAATGAGAAAATTATAGCTCAAATAACTTTGAAACCAATTGGAATAATTTCACAAAATATTTCAAAGTAAATAATTTTCCATCACAGGGAAACCAAAAGGATTTTGATGGGCTCGGGAAGGAACACTTGATTTTCTTACCAAACAGAGACATATGGAAGCCAAGAGAAGCAGGAGGTTAGATATAAATGTATTTGCAAAATCTTATGGGGAAGGAATGTGGGAAGATTTTGGATGTCACTTCATGAAACTGTAAATAGTGGATGAAAAGATATGCTGAAAAAATATTTGGTATCTAAGCAAAGTCACCCTAAAGGCACTGGAGTATAAATGTGAAAGGAGTATAACAATAAGAAGAAAGATGGTGAAAATCTGAAAAAAAATATTTGTAACCAACAGTTTTCACTGTCAAGGAAAGTGGAGCTCCCATATTTGGACTTTCACATCACAGGACCAGATGTGCTGCTACACAAAGTGGAAATGTCACTGAAGAGAAAAAAATGCTAAAATCAGCCAGAATAGACCAAACATACATGCATCCAAACATACATAATAAGTCTGGGCTGGAGGTTGTGTGATTTTGAGGGCGTTGAGAGTTTCAGTTCAAAAAATATACAAAGACTGGGAAGAAATCCTTATACTCTTGCCCCTAGAATCACTTCCTTAGATTCAAAATACTCTGTGGATCTGTATCCACTCCAAATCATAGCTTGCAAGCTCCAACTGGTGTTTTTTTAATTTACTAATTGACTGAAAGAATTATTTCAAAGAAAAGGCATTTACTGAAAAACCTCAGACAAAAAAATATCAACACACACTCCTATAGATCTAGGGCACAAACTTTTAGAAATACACATATGTATATGTGTACATACATACATACATATACCTTTTCATTGTTAAGCATACACATATAGAGAAAATGCTTGTGTAGCACACTTATATAGGAAAGAAACTCATACTTTTGAAGGTCACAGGAAGAGTAATATTTGCAAGTAATTATCTTCCCTTTCCTTCCCTTCCCTTTCATTTTGTTCATCCCTTTTCTTGCTCATGGAGGCGAGAGAGAGGAAGGATTTTAAAGTTTTATTTTTTGGTGTTGTTCTTTGAAATTCTGTGACTTGCCCACAGTCACAGAGCTCCATGCAAAGAACACCTCACAGTGCATCATGCAGCTCTGAATATAGAAATGAGAGGTTTGGGGGTGAAATTCTCTAGATTAGTCATGTGGCCAGATCCCAGTTCACTGGAGAGGGATTATATTCTTGGCTATAATCCTAGATCTTTTGCTCCCCATGATATCACGTTCCAAACCCTCTCTTCCTATGTACTGGTGGCTTCTAGTTCTTGGAGTTGCCAGGTAACGCAGTTGATAGAGTACTGGGCTTGGAGTCAAGAAAACTCATCTTCATGATTTCAAATCTGACCTCCCAAACTTGGTAGCTGTGTTACTCACAGCAAGCCGCTTAATCTTATTTGACTTGGTTTTTTGTTTTGTTTTGTTTCTTATCTGTAAAATGTTCTAGAGAAGGAAATGGTGAACCACTCCAGCATTTTTGCCAAGATGGGGTCAGGAAGAGTCAGACATAACTAAAAAACGTCAGGGGAAGAATAAAGCTAATTCTCGTGTGATTCTGATAGTGCCCCTCATTGTTTGAATTCTTTCTTTCTGGCTTCTAGGAGAGTCTTTTTTCTTTCACCTGGGAGTATTAGTTTTGGCTAAAATATTCCTACAAGTTTACATTTTGAGATTTCTTTCAGGAGGTGACAGATGAAGTCTTTCTATTTCTACTTTGCCCTCCAGTTCTAAAATATCTGTGTAGTTTTCCTTTAATTTTTTTTTAAATATGAGGTCTGTTTTCTTTTTTTTTTTGAACATAGCTTTCAGGATGTTCAGTGAGTCTTAAATTATCTTTCCTCATTCTCCTTTTCATTTCAGTTTTTCCTATGAGATGCTTCACATTTTCCTCTACTTTTCATTCTTTCAACTTTTTAAAAATTTCTTGATATCTAATGAAGTTATTACCTTCTATTTCACCAATTATAATTTTAGGGAGTTATTTTCTTCAATAAGCTTTGTACTTTTTTTTACTACTTAGTCAATTCTTATAGTTATTTTTTCTTATAATGTCTGTGCTTCTTGGGCAAAACTCTCAATCCTGTTCATAATTTTCTTGTATAACTCATTTTTTCCTCTACTATTCTTATTTGTTATTTTAAATTTTTTTTAACTTTTTGAAATCTGTTGAACTCTTCTAAGAATTCTTGTTGGGCTTTTTATCCACTTTCATTTTCCTTTGAGGCTTTGCTTGTAGTTTTAAGTCATTGTCTTCTTTTATGTTTGTGTCTTCAGCTTCCCTGCCACTAGAATAGCTCTTTATAGTCAGGTTCTTTTTTTACTTCACTCCTTTCAGTCTATTGCTTGACCTTGAACTTTATGCCAATGCTGGACTCTACTCATTTCTAGGAGAGGAATGGCTGAATTGAGCTTCTGTTTTTTAATTGGTTTGTTTGTTTTAATGACCTGCTGTTTTCACAATTTAGTCTGGGAACTTGCAGAGTTTTGATGCTTTCAAAATAGTGTGATCTGTAACAGGGTCCATTGATTACCTTCTTGGTATGAGCTCTGTAAGTTCCTGAGCCACATTCTGGTCTTTTGACTTGCATGAGGTTGTATGTCAGTGCGCTATGGTAGGACTCAGTCACTGTGAGTCCTCTGGAAATTCTGCAGGTTCAGAGAGAATAAATTGCTTGATTCCCCATTGGTCTTGGTTTCCTGCTCTGACTATTCCACCTAAAAATTACAAGTCCTAAAGTTAATGTTCTAAAGATTAGAACTCATTTCCTATTCTTTTGAATTCAAGGATACACAGTTAAGTTTTTAGAAGTTGTCCCTTGCTAACACACAACTAAGGTTTCTTTCTCTTGCTACTTTAATCTATCTTTTTCATTCTGGAACTGTGACCTAGAACTGGAAATGACTCAGTGTGACTTTTTCTTAGTTTTCACACTCAGAATTCAGTATAGTACTTTGTAAGTCATTGTGGAGAAGACATGTTGGGTAAGTTGGGCAAAAAATGCTGCCTCTTACTCCTCCATATACCTCCCATATTTTATCTTTGCATCCTAGAAACTAACTTCATCCTGCTGCACCACCCTGATCACTGAGGCACAGTTCTGCCCGAGAACTTTCTCATCCTACTTAGAATTTCCCCTATGATCAGCAAACCCCCACTCCCTTCTACTCTCAATCCTAGTGATACCAAATTCTTGACAGCCTCTACCTGTCAGTAAACTGCCCCTCTCCCACACAATCCCCTCTGGCTATACTCTTGCCTCCACCATCTTGTCTCACTTCTCCTAGATCCATTTTTCATCCCTAGCATGATAGTTCTAATTTCTGTTAACCAATCTGACCTGTGTCCTCCCTCAAGCTCAAGAATCATTCCTTTACAGACAGCCATGGTTCAGTTCTAAGTCCTCACATTTTAGTCCTCATGACTCCATTTTGGCCTTTGTACTGGCTGATTTCCACTATCAGCTCCAAAATACATGTTTCCTTTTCCCTTAGCCTCTTAAACCCCCAGTTTCCTTCAAGGATCAACTCAAATCTTCTACATGAACCCTGTTCCGATTCTCCTTTCCTTAAAATCACCTTATGTGTAAGCATGCTTGCATATACTGATGTATATATAAATATATATATGTATATGTGTACATATATACATATATACCCAGAGAAATATAAATATATATATATATATAGAAGGATTGTTAAGAGTATTGTATTGACATATACACGCTACATGTGTATATATGCATGCACATATACATATATGTATATATATGTGCACACATATGTAGACACATTGCATTGTATATATTACACTCTGTGTATGTATGTGTATGTGTATGTGTACATGTGTGTGTATATTTGTTTATTTATAAATTCTTTTTCCCTAGGATAGAAAATTGTGGTGAAGCATTCATCTCTCTTGCTTTGGTATCCCAGAAACATAGAACATAGAACATATTTATAAAAACCCTTTGTCTAAACATAGGAGGTTATAATAAATGCATGTTGAGTGATTAAATGCTGTCTTTAGTTGAACTGAACCACTCAGTGAGGTAGGAAGAATGAGTATCATTGTCCCCATTTTACAGTTGAAAAGACCAAGGCAGTCCAAGGGTGACCGCGTATTCATTGTGGAGATTTGTGGGTGAAGTTGCCAGAGACTGAAAAATGAAAGGATTCCTGGTAGAATGTCATTTCCTTATGATGCATTTGATTTGTTGAATTGGAATTTATTTGTGACCCATTGAAGTCTATTTTGACCTAGAAATACTCTCACTTTTGCCTTTTATTCAAAGCATAATCCTATTATGCTGATTTAAAGTGAATTTAGTCAAGACTCTACCTGCTCAGGTTATAATACAAGAAGAATCTCCCTCAGTACTTTAAGTAAAATCGAATGCTCTTTCTCTGATTTACTGTATTTAGATGAACATTTTCATCTCCCAATCCACAAAATAGTAGAAATTCATGGCCAGAAGGGACTTGATTGCAATTAAAATAAATTCTGACTTACCAAATTGAAGGTCATCCTTTCTAACTCCTTCATTATTCAGAGAAGGAAACAGGGCTAGGTCACACAGAGTTACTGACACTCCAGGAATTAGATCCCAAACTTCTTATTTCTGAGATCAAGGCTCTTTGTAAGGTACCGTAATAGAAGATGGCATCCCCCGGACGACAGCTTTACAAGGAGAAGGGAGGTCAAGAGCGATGAGAGACTCTCACAAACTAACTTCAAAAACATGTACAGAATCTATGCGAAGGAAAAGTAGGAGGGTATCGGTAGAGACTCACGAGGCGCGGCAAACTCACCAACCAGCTGAGTCTAAAAGACACAGAGAGAAGATGAGAGGATGGGTAGGTAACAGAAGACCCATATCCAAAAAAAAGTGTCTCTTCCTATAAGTAATGGAGTCAGGAGGGCTAAAGTTCAGAGTGAGCTAAGGCTGGTGGGAAAAGGTAAGGATCACAAACATGGCAACTATAGCCAAGTCAGAAGCAAGAAGAGAATCAAAGATGGTCGGGACTTTGAGTGCCTAGGGATAACAAAGAGAAGGCGGGGCTATTGATCTCTTATTTTATTCTATTTCTTTTTCTCCAAAAGGGAACATTCTGGGACTAGGAAGGATGAATAAAAATGATTGATGTGTGGCTAAAATCCAGGGAAAGCCAACATCTGCTGCCAATGAATTCTAGTCACCAGGCCCAGATGAAGTGCATCTTAGTGTATAGAACAATGGGAAATGATTTCTGAGCCTCCGATAGTGACCCTTCAGCACAAAAAAATGCAGGGCTAGGGCGGAGCAGGGCAAATGCCCCAGTTTTGTAAAAAAAAAAAAAAGAGGATGCTACAAAATGTGAGCGTGAGTTTGACTTAAATTCTTCACAGACCTTAGAACACGCCCATTTTCAAAAGTTTTGCTGATATCTTTTATTTTTCATCAGTTTAATTTTATACAGTCCCTTAAGTGAATCCTTACTTTTAACTAAGGGAAAAAGAGAGGTAAGAACAAAACAAAGACAGCATATAAGAAGGATTTGACAGCAGCAGAAGGAAGAGTAGCCCATCACATGTTCTCCATTATCAAGGGAGATCGTTGTGTGGAATCGAAACTGCATTCTCAAAGAAATAGCAAGTGAACACCTAGAAAGAAGGTGGTGATGATGGAGATTCCACATTATCTCATCAAGAACAGATTCTGTCATGTTAACCTCTTCTTCCTTTTGGATATATTTATCAGGCTCAGAGATCTGACTATGGTTCTAATTCCCCCCCTCCCCCATTTTGATAAGTCTTCTGCTATTTTAGTGGAAAAGGTAAAGGGATACAGGATGGATGAGAAATAAGCTGGTGGACGTAGAAATGACCAATGGGTCCCTGCCAGCTTGGGACTGTCCTCTGTGTTGAGGGTTGAGGTGACACAGTTCTTGTCCTTGGGGCATTCTAGGCCTCCGTTGGAGGCATTTACCACATTGGCAGAAGACATCAAGTTGAAAAGGAAACTCAAATCATTCAGGGGCAGAGTGAGCAAACAGACGTTTCTTGACAGCTTTTTAGCATCCAACCGAAGCTAATAAGGTGGGAATTCATGCAGTTCAATACAAAACTCACCTTTATGAAGTCCTTCACTTCTGTATGTAATGAAGGGGATCCCAACTTCTGCAGCCTTCCCCAATGGAGAACATGTTTGGGCAAGTCCTCCCAAGCCGGAGGAGCAACAATGATGATCCCATTTGCCATCCACGTTTGCCTTTTGAGAGTCAGACCTAGAAATCACAGAACAGCAGATCACCAAGCGGGTACCTTGGCAAGAATATTTCTCTTTCTTTTGGCAACCAAGATAAATACAAAATGGCCTTTGGTGCTCTTCAGTCCCTCAGGTGTGTGTGGTGATAGTAGCATCATGAGAGGACAGGAGCAGAGGAGGTTGGAGGCCGCACAACCCGGGGAGATAATAGGGAGGAGGAGGGTCACAAACGTAACCGAAGGTTTGCTAAGTGTTCGCATCAACTAATGGAGCTTCCCAACACCTGGAAGAGGCAGGTGCCCGGAGCCTTGTCCCCATGTCATGGATGAGGAAACTGAGGCTCAGAAATAACAAATGGCTCGCCCCGGAATCTGCAGCCGCCACGGGTCAGGAACAGCCTCAGGAGGTGGATATCCTCCGGATTGCAAACATGACGTCGCCGGGCCTCCACCGGGTGCTGTAGGGTGTGCACTGTGTACGGGTGTATGCACACATGTGTGGGAATGAGGATCTGTGTGGGCATGTGGGGGTGTGCATGTGTGCACTGTGTTTGCACGTGTGTTTGTGCACAAAATGTGCTCATGAGTGTGCAGGTGTGCTTGTGTATAAGCTCGTGCATGTATGTACATGTGGGATTTGTGTGCTTGTGTATGTTTGTGTAAATGTGCATGTATGTTTGTGGTTTTGTGTGTGTGTTTTGTGTAAGTTTTGCATTATTAATTGGGATTTGTCATTCATGTTTGTGTGTAAACTTTCATGTATGTACATGTGGTTTTTGTGCATTTGTTTTGTTGAAGCTTTGCATGTATTACATGTGTGGTTTTTCATTGCATGTTTTTTATAAAGTTCGTCCATTATATGTCGTTGTGATTTGTGTGGTGTGTTATGTTTGTTGTAAATTAATGTATGTACCTGTGGTTTTTGCATGTGCATGTTCTGTTAAGGTGTCATTATCACATGGTTTTTGCTTTGTATGTTTGTTACAAGTTCTCATGTATTAACAAATTGTGGTTTGTGTGCATTCATGTTTTTTTAAAGTTCTTATGTGTACATGTGGTTTTTACTGCATTTTTTAAACTTTGCATTATTACATTGGTTTTGCATTGCATGTTTGTATAAGTTTGTCCATATATGTACGTATGTTTAATTCGTTGTTATGTTTGTTAAAGCTCTTGTATGTACCTTGTGGTTTTGTGCATGTGCATGTTCTTTGAAGCTCGTGCATGTATGTAATTGGTTTTGTGTTTGTGTTTTTATGGCTCGATTATGTACCTGTGTGGTTTTGTCATTGCATGTTCTGTTAAGCTCTCTGTATGTACATTGGTTTGTGTGCTTTGTATGTTTTTAAATTCGTGGATTATGCATTGTGGTTTTTGTGCATGTATGTTTGTTAAATTCTCATGTATGTAATGTGGTTTTTGGGCCATTATTTTAAAAAGTTCTCCATTATGACTTTGTTTTTGTGGTTTAATTTTTGTTAGCTCGTGCATGTATGTACATGTGGTTTGTGTGCATGTGCATGTTTGTGTGTAAGCTCGTGCATGTATGTACATGTGGTTTGTGTGCTTGTGTATGTTTGTGTGTAAGCTCGTGCATGTATGTACATGTGGTTTGTGTGCATGTGCATGTTTGTGTATAAGCTCGTGCATGTATGTACATGTGGTTTGTGTGCTTGTGCATGTTTATGTATAAGCTCGTGCATGTATGTACATGTGGTTTGTGTGCTTGTGTATGTTTATGTATAAGCTCGTGCATGTATGTACATGTGGTTTGTGTGCTTGTGTATGTTTGTGTGTAAGCTCGTGCATGTATGTACATGTGTGGTTTTGTGCATGTGCATGTTTGTGTATAAGTTTGTCCATATATGTACGTGTGTGATTTGTGTGCGTGTGTGTATGTTTGTGTATAAGCTCGTGCATGTATGTACATGTGGTTTGTGTGCTTGTGTATGTTTGTGTGTAAGCTCGTGCATGTATGTACATGTGTGGTTTGTGTGCATGTGCATGTTTGTGTATAAGTTCGTGCATGTATGTACGTGTGTGATTTGTGTGCGTGTGTGTATGTTTGTGTATAAGCTCGTGCATGTATGTACGTGTGTGGTTTGTGTGCATGTGTGCACATGTGCCGTTTGGGTTTCCTTGGGGGGTTTTGGTAGCCTGTGTTCAATTACTTTCAAAGACTTCACTTTTATTCTGAGATGGGTCGTGGGAAATCGAGCCCATGATGCCAAAGGGGCGACGGTGCCCTGAGCTCTCCTGCATCAGACTCCCGGACCTGGGGCATGCTCTGTGAGTGTCCAGGAGGGCGGGGAGAGGGCGGGGAGAGGGTGGTCTCCTGGACCCCTTTCTCCCAGGGACACCCTGGCTCCGGTAACTGAGCTGCCCCTCGCTGTGAGCCTCGGCTGCCCCGGCCCGTCCAGTCCCAGCAGCCATCCGTCCCCTCCCTCCCCACGGCACTCCCGCCCCACATCCCTCTAACCCCGTACAGTAGGACAGAACACCAAGTTTGCCGCTGATGTTCTTCAGGTACCGTACGTATGTGGAACCGATCTGGAGCCTTGTGGGCTTGGCCACCGTCTGGTCAGGCTGTAAGGGCCTCGAGGTCACCCTTGGCCGGACTTCAGGCCACCGCCAGGTGTCCAGGGCACCTGCTTGGCTACCAGTGAGCAGAGAGGGTCACACGGGCAGGGGTTTCAGGAGGCTCCCCCACCTTGATGAAACACTGAGCTTTGGGAACTGCTAAAGATCGGATCAAGGGCCTTTACGGGAATGGAAACACAAAGCTGACATAGACTCAGAACCTCCAGGTGCTTCCCGTCCAAAGGAAGGAAGGAGCCTCCATCAGCCTGGAGATTGGGAGACAGAAATCCGAGTTAGAAACTGACCCCAATTTGACATTCCCAGTCACATGCTCGCTAAGATTCAGTTTTCCTTTGAAATGAAGAGGTTTGGGAAGCTGCTTCCAGGCTCTCTCCTTGTTTTTTATCTGGGGTTCTGTGCATACCGATACAAGTGATACAATAGAAAATACCAGATTTGGGAAAATCATGGGAAGTTGGAAGATTTAATAACTTCAGACTGCCTCATCACTTTGGGGATGGATTGAATAAAGGCAAAGGAGGGGCCACGTTGACTTCTTTGGATCATTTTGGGCAGAAAAGGTGAATTTTGGTAGTGAAAAGTAAGGAAAGGCATTCTGGGACCAGGCAACCCTGGAGTTCAGCCAAGGTGGGGGACTAGGAGTGTCTGGGTGGGAGGGGGACAGGGAGGAAAGGTCATCTCTTTGGATCATCTGCATTTTCTCTCCCAATCTGGTTTTGCCTGTGCATAGGTTTCTCATGAAACAATTCCTAATGCATCCTTTTCCACAATCCTTAAAATATTATAAAATGTTAATATTAATCAGTTGTGTGAAGTCCTTGTGGTTAGCGAGCTATTTATAATCTGGGGCTGGGTTGGGAGGGAGTTTTTGCATCCCACTGTTCACTGATGTACGTATCTGCCGGGAGCACGGGAAGATGGTCCCTTGGAGAGTCGGCGAGTCGGTCTCCTCGGACAGCCCCTGGTGGTGAGGTGGAAGGCTTGCTGGAGCTTGCAGGGACTGGAAGACTTCAGCAAAGGAACAAAAAGCATGATGGTGGCTGATAATAATAATGAAGCTGAACTGCTGAGCACTGCAAGTCTACAAGCCTTAATTTCCCAAGTGCTTGAGAGCCTTCCTCCCAACAACTTCATGGGGGATGGTGCATTAGGACCTTGCTTTGGAGGAAACTCGGCTCAGCTCTGAGAGAACTGATGTGTCTATAATCCAGTCAGTGAGTTTCTAAATTAGACCTGAGACCCCTGGCCCATCACTTTCAGTCCCACTTCTTGGTGGCTGTTGCTTGTTTATTTGGTTTTTACTCTGGGTCATTTTGAAAATCTGGCTTCTTTCCCACTGACTACAGGGCTCACGGGGAGGGGGATCCAATTCACTCTGAAGAATCCAGAACAAGGACAATGGAAAGAACTGGCTGAAGGAACATTTTCACCCCTGAATAAGCCAAGTGGAAGGTGTTCTACAGATCAGAGGAATATCCTTTAGGGGAAACAACACCATTTTAACTCATAATAGATGCTGAGCCAAATGGCAGGATCTTACCTGAACAATGATCCAATCTCATCTTCTCAGTCCAGTGCTTCTCATGTAGATTGACAAATGATCAACAAGCATTTAATTATCTTCTTTGTGCTTAGGACCAGAGAGGAAACACTCTTGGCCATTTTTGCCCATGTTTCTGGAAGAACCATTGTAAGGGAAATTTCAAGGTGACTGAAGAAGGCTCTGACTTTCAGGCAGCTTGTTCTGGGTTTGGTCTGACCGTTGGTCCCTGGGACACCAGCCCCTCCTGACCAGAATGAACAGAACATGGGCCTAGAACACATAAGCTGCAGCCGATTTCTTCCTTCAATAAACTGCCAGCTTTGTTTTACAAAAAGATGACATAAGGCATCATCTTCTGCATCTGATTTCTCCCATTAAACGTGAGCTCTTTGAGAACAGAGATGATTAGTGCCTTCCTTCTGTCTCCAGCGCTTAGGAAGGTGCTTGGTACATAGTAGGCACTTAATAAATGTATGCTGTTGATAACTGCATTAAAATTGCAGGTTGCTGAACAGCTCATTTTCCTCTTCTCTACTTGGGTTTTTTTTCTTCTTTCTTTGTCACCCACACCCTTGAATGTCTCAAAGACAATTTAATTTGCTTTGGTTAATTAATTCAGGTTCAAAACACTGGGTGCAGTATCTGCTCCCAATTAGTAAGTCAGCTAACTCACAGAGCCACGCTCTGACTGTGTGCCTGAGAATATCAGGAGAAGCAATCACAGCATCAGAACCACTAATGGGGAGTCTGGAACGGCCACGCTGGTCTCCCCTGGTAGAAGAGACAATTTAAAGTTAAGCTGTGCTGGGTCCAAACTTAATTAACTTTGGACACAAGTTGCCCAAAGAAGGAAGTCAAATATGTCTTTTGCAAATGTGCTTGCAGGATGAATAAAGATGTCTCCCTCTCCTTGCGAACAGAAAATGAGTCTGAGACCAGGTATAATGGCGACCACACGCATGTGCGGCTATTACCGGCACAGATTGCGAGCTGACGTGGTGGCAGATTTATCAGTTCTGTCGAGCACAAGCACCAGGGCTGCCAGCAGTGGCTCACACTAATGGCAGCTTTCTCGGAGAACTTGTGAACGCTTCCCCCGCTGCCTGACCCCCGGGGACAAGGCTAGCCTTCAGGGAGGCAGAGAAACAGCTTGGCCACCACTAATTTGGCGATGGCTGGGATGTTCCCCCAGAAGAGCCGCAGCTCAGAGCAAACATGGTGCCTGAAGCCGCGGGCTCCACCTTCTTCCGAGCAGGTATCCAAGGGCTTTTAAAGATGGCCCTTCTGGAGCTAATTGCTCCTGGAGCAGCTCCTCAGCCTGGCCCCTGTTCTCTCACAATAAACCCTTTCCTTTACATTCAGCATCCCACTGTCCTAGATGATTTTTATCATATAAAAGGAGGGGACATGCTATTTTCCCTCTAATTATATTTTAGAAAACTAATGTCTTGCTTTTAAATTACAGTTTTAAAATTACCTACTGCCAGGGCTTTAAAAGGGAAATGTTCAATCTTTTGCTTTCTGGGGCTTTCCTTTTATGCCAGGATTGGTATTTCTGGACCGCTAATCGCTTGCTGGCCTCTTGCAGCTCTTTAAAATCATTTTTCCTTCTAAGATGGTATCTCCTGTCAGAGAAATCCTGGTGGCAGTGTTTTACGCTTTTTAATCTATAAGGAGGGGATGAGGGTACGTCCTTCCTTCTGTCCTTCATGCGGATTTGTCCAGACTTTCTTCAGGCACAAATTCTCCTGAAGTTTCCGAGCCCTCTGCACTTTCCCAATTTCTGCAGCAATATCCCAACATTAAGTCTCCTGGAGAGAACCAGCTCGTTCCTGTCCTTTGCCATCTTGGAGAGTCCATGGGCAAGCAGAGTGGGCTGTATGAGCGAGCAACTGCTACCTTTCTCCCAGGCTGGCAGCTGATGTGACCTATGTATTTATTGGACAGCTCCAAGGTGGACCGGGCTGCATCAGGAGCTAGGAGCCAGCCGGCCATGGAAGACTTCGACATCTCCTCTCCATGGAGGTGACCCTGGCATCTCCAGATCCAGCCCCAACCCCTTTCCTGACCCTCAGTCCCAGGCCACCAATTGCCTATTGGATATTTTAAACTTAATGTCCTGAAAACTTCTACTCAATGGACCCCACATGAAGTTCATTATCTGGGGCCCCAAACCTGGCAAGGATCCCATTAGCCTTCCCGAAATTCAGGCTGGTAATCTTGCCATTATCCTGGCCTCCCCATTCTCCCTTGCTCCCAGCCAAGCAATGCTGAGTCTGGAAATTTCAGCATTCCCAATATCTCTGGCAGCTTCATAGAGCCAAGGCTGAAATCTGGGTCCTCATCATCTCTCATCAAAATTATTGCAACTGTCTCTGTTGGTCCCTGCCTCAATTCTCTCATTGCTCCAGTCTAACTTACACATTCCTGGCAATAACTATCTTTAAGAGCAAGTATGTCACTATGATTCCCCTGCTCAACAAACTTAAAAGGTTCCCCATTGCCTTAGGATCAAATGTATTCCTCTGATTAGCTTTTAAAGAGCATCCCAATCTGGTCCCAGTTTTTTCAATATTCCTTCCTCCCTTCCTTCTTTTCTCTCTTCCTCCCTCCTTTCCTTCCTTCTTTTCTTCTTTCCACTACTCCTTGCACACACACACATACCCAGACATATATATATATATATTTGCCCTTCTGTGTAGATGTAGAATGAACAACTGTGTCCTTCATAAGCTCGGGACTTATTCTCCCAATTGGAGCTCATACCAGCAGCTAATGTCCCCAGAGAAAACCTCAATTCATCTCTACCCAGGAATGGCAGGGACACCCTGAGGGACTGTGGGAGTTTCCAGAACTCTGCCTCTTAAGCCTCCATTCATGTATCTACAATCAGAGCAATCACCCAGTTAAGATCTTCTCCAATAGCAATCACCAACTGATCTCTCTTCAGTATCAATTCATTGGAAATTTGTACTTTTGTGGAGGAAGTTCCAAAGAAAATGCTGTTTTGCATGAGCCATCATAATGATGCCGCTCCCATCCCTGCTGGTGCATGAGGTACTTAGCAAGGAGACCCGACAATCTACTTGAATTGATCTACTTGAAAAGCTTCCCTTGATGAGGAGAGAAGGTGGAAGTCAGGTTTGAGACGCAGGTGTCTGAGGAAGAAAGCACAAAGCTCCCCCCCCCCCCGGGCACCCCAGGCAATCACTAACGCCAGGCAATTACTCTGCTCCCACAATCCCATTCTTGTTGCTGCTTGCCTGTTACCAGAAATAAAGTCCAGTCACTTGGAACTAATTCCCCCCCTCCCCATCTCTTCTCCGGTTTCAGCCCC
Source organism: Sarcophilus harrisii (assembly GCF_902635505.1). Taxonomy (NCBI): domain Eukaryota; kingdom Metazoa; phylum Chordata; class Mammalia; order Dasyuromorphia; family Dasyuridae; genus Sarcophilus; species Sarcophilus harrisii. Next base: position 1,340,845 of record NC_045427.1, on the reverse strand, counting down.
CCCGCCCCAATCTCCTGCCCTGTCCCAAAGGGAACGCCAGCACCTCGGCGCCTTACCAACAGCACTCTCTGACGACTTCTCCTTTCCTTCTAACCCTGCCCTCCATCATGTTAGATTTGTGCTCGCCTAGGAAGTCAGAGCAGTGCTGGGGCAAGTGATTAATAAATGCTGGTGCAATGGAAATCGAACAAAATCAATAGAAACAATGATGTCTCGCCAGGCTCTAACACGGAGCATTATGTATCGACTGAAGACCTTCGTGCTTGACCTTGTCCATTATACTGATTCAGTGAGTGACAAGGGAACCTCTTCCTTGCTGGGAACTCGGTTTCAAAATCACAGGGATGGAAGGGAGTTTGGCAGCTACCTCATCTTACCCACTGTAAGGAGAAGCCTGGATGATCTCTAAAGATCCTCAAATCCCAACATCACTGACTCTAGGAAGAAGATCACTAAGAACACGTAGAGGAGACCTATACCAGAAATTCCCACCAGCTGCCGGGCTCTGGACCTGGTGGGAGCTCAGCCAATGCCGGCTCTTCCTATAGAAGACATGTTCTTTGTCTTTGGCGGGGGGGCTCATAACCAGCCTCTGGAGGGGACCCTCACCAACCCAGCTAATGGGTGTTGTGCTAGAGCTCCTTCGAGCTGTATTTACACAAGGTGGGACCTCCCAGGAAAGGGATAAAAAGTCAGAGAAGACTCTTAGACAACATCCTTCTAATTTAATTTAGTAATTCTGTCCCAGCTCCAAATTGGAGGTGACTTAAGCAGCCTCGCCATGAGCTGAGGCCAGCAAAAACATATGCTTCCTGCCAAATGTGGTTAATTACTAAATGAACTAGTGGTCACTTGAAGGCCAGATAGAGTTGCTCCTGCAGTGGACCAGAGAGAGCCCAGCCCTGACTGTGGCTACACAGGGTAGCAATGGAGTCTGCTTGCCCTGGGGTCTCAATCAAGATTATTTCAACACTGCCTGCAAGAGACCCTCGGATTCTCCCTTGTGCCCTCACTGCTGCACTCTAATCTCACTCTTCCTGGTCAGTTCTCTCAGTCACCTCTCTCTGCATCAATTCTGAACCATTCCTTTCCTCATCATGGTCTCAGCACCCCTTCCTCCTCCCATCAGCAGAGGACTTCTCGACTTATACTTTGTAGAAAAAAATGAGGCTGTCTTTCTAGATTTTCTTCTCACTGCACCAAAATTCCAAATCAGAGCTTTGCCCATTCTCTCCTCCTCTGTTCTCGTCTCAAAGGAAGAGCTGGACTTTTTCCCTAAAAAAGCCAAGTTTTTTGCTTTTGTCCTTGTCCCAGTCCCTCCACGCTTCTTCACCACTTCGCTCATCACCTCTATTTCCCAAAATTCCAATTTCTTCTTATCCACTGGCTTCATCCCTATGGTTTATAAACCTTCATGTTTAAAAACCTTCTCACTAAATAAAACCAAGAGAACATTGTACACAGCAACTGGAGATTATGAGATGATCAACTGTGATGGATGTGGCTCTTCTCAACAATGGTCATTCAGACCAGTGTACTTGAGATGGAGAGAGCCATGTGCATCCAGAGAGGGGACTGTGGGGACTGAGTGTGGATCACAACATAGTGTTTTCATCTTTGTTGTTGTTTGCTTGCTTTTTGTCCTTTCTCATTTTTCCCCTTTTTGATCTGATTTTTCTTGTGCAGCATGATAAATGTGGAAATATGTTTGGAAGAATTGCAAAAAAACCTATTCTCACTTAACTCTGCCATCCTCTCAAGATATTGTTTCATATGTCTCTCCCTCCCACTGATATTCGTAGAAAAAGCTATCTCCATTTGATACCTCTATTTCCTCTTCTATCACTCACTCTTCAACCCTTTGGGTTCTGCTTTCAGTCTCCAAACCCAACTGAAGCTGTTTTTTAAATGGGTCGCATTTTTAAAGTGAAGATCATTTGGCTTTGTATCACCTTGTTGCCTACATTCCCCCTACACTACCTTAGCCATCACTTATTTAAAAAATAATTTGAACTTTAACACATTTAACATGAGACCACCTGCCATCTAGGGGAGGGGGTGGAAGGAAGGAAAGGAAAAGTTGGAAGAGAAGTGTTTGTAAGGGTCAATGTTGAAAAATTACCCAGGCATATGTTCTGTCAATAAAAAGCTATAATAAAAAAGTGAAATGAAAGAAGAGAAAGGGTCAGCAAAAAAACCCAATATATCAAACAAAACTCACAAAATATGGCATGTTCCATACCCACAGTGAAAAGGAGCCCACTGTTACAAGGAAAAGAAGAAAGTACATTTTCTTCATCTCTTCTCTATAGACAATTTTGCAGAGTTTAGTCTTAATTTTTTTGTTGCTTCCAATTAGGCTGTTGTCATTGTGTATATTGCTTTCCTGGGCTGCTTGCCTCACTAGGCATCGGGTAACATAAGTCTTCCTAGGCTTCTTTGTATCTGTCATATTCATTTATTATTTTACAGTATAGTAACATCCCATTACCTACAATAATGACTTATTGAGCTCTTCTCCAATTGATGGACACTCAATTCATTTCTAGTTCTTTGCTACCGCACAATGTGCAATTATGGGTATTTCATTACATATGGGAGCTTTCTTTCTATTGCTGACCTCCTTGGGGTAAATACCTAGTCATTATCTTGACATAATGTAAATTGCTTTCTAGCATGGTTGGACCAGTTCACAGCTCCACCAACATTTAATCATAAGCTTGCCTTCCTGTAGAGTTTCCGACATCCAGTGCTTGCTTTATTGCTAAATTCAACGACCTTTTCTCAACCTTCCCCCTTTTTTGCCTCGGAATTATTTGGCTCTGCTGGGATTCCTCCCCCATCCAGTCCTCTCTCTTCCGAGGATTTTCACTGAGTTGTTCTCTCTTGCTTCTCTTCACATACATCCAACTGCTTCTTCCAAGTCCACTTTGTAAAGTGGTCGTTATTCAGTCATGAATAATTATTAAGCACCCTCTATTCACCAAAGACTGAATGTTCCATCTTCTCTTCTCTCTCTACATGTTCTCTGTTAACCTCATTGACTCCCTTAAGTGTTTGTGAGCTGCCAAATCTAAACAGATATTGCTCATCTGTCTCTGATATTCTAGTCCTTCTAGGATTACTTTCCCAGTGTTCTTCTGGTCAAGATATCCAGGCATTCCCTTGGTTTTTCAGATTCAGAATTCTTTATCTTTTCCCCAAAAACATTACAATTGCCTCATTTTCATTAAAAGCATCACCATGCTTCAGTTCTTCCCTTTTCCTGAACTCCGCCCCTTTCCCAATCAGTCTCCAAGTCTTGTTGTTTCTACCTCCAGAACATCTCTCATACCTGTCCCTTCATCTCTTTTCTGAACTAGTGCAGCAGCTTCTGCATAAAGGAAGCTACGTGCTATAGTGGATAGACTGGATCAGCAGGCAGGGAGCCCTCAGGTCAAATTCCAACTAGCCATGTGATCCTAGGCTAATTTTCTCAAACCCAACAAAAACTCCTGGAAGAATTAAATTTAAAAAAAATAAGAGTGATAAAGTGAAAATTGAGAAAACAGATCAGAATGATTCAAACAAATTATGAAAAAAAATTACAAAAAATAAAAAGCACAAAAACTACTGAAGAAAGCAACACCTTAAAAAAACAGAATTGACCTGATAGGGAAAAAGGCACAAAAACTATCTAAAGAAAAGCAGAATAAGCCAAATGGAATAAGAGGTATAAAAGCTCCCTGGAGAAAATAATACTTTGAAAATTTGAATGGGGCAAGTGGGAATTAATGAAACAGTAAAATAAAGTCAAAAGAATGAAAAAATAAAGAAACTGTAAAATATTTCATTAGAAAAATAACTTAAGTGGAAAATTAAGTAGAGATAATTTAAAAATTATTGGACTACCTGAAAGCTATGATTACTTCATATTTCAGTAAAACATTAAGCAAAACAAGGTAAAATTTAATTGAAGGAATCCATCATTTGCCTTCTGAATGACACCGAAATGAAAACTCCTAGCAATAGTATAGCCAAATTCCAGAACTCCTAGATCAAAGAGAAAACATTATAAGCAACCAGTAAGAAATAATTCAAGTATGGTGGAGTCACAGTCAGGATCACACATGATTTAGCAGCTCACATGTTAAAGGAAAGAGGGGCTGAGAATATGATATTCCAGAAGGCAAGAGAACTAGTATTACAACCAAGACAAAAAAATAAATAAATAAATAACAAAACTGAGTATAATCCTTGAGGGAGAAATGGATATTTAATAAAATAGAGAACTTCTAAGTATTTGTGGTGAAAAAAAAAATCAGAGCTGAATAGAATTTTTTATATTCAAACACAAGACTCAAGGGAAGCATAAAAAAGATAAACATAAAAGAGTAATCATAAGGGATTCAAAAATTCAAAAAAAAAAAAAAAGTTTACATTCTTCTGTGGAAAGATGTAACTCCTAAAAGAACTTTATCACTATTAGGGCATTTATAAGGGCATTTACAAAGATAAAAGGCATGGGTGTGGGTTGATTAGGTTGGGATAATCTCAAAATAATGTAGATGAGAAAGTGCATGCAATGGAAGAAGGGGGAAGGAAGAAGAAGAATGGGGAAATGTTTTTCATATAAAATAGGTGTGCAAGGAAGAACGTTTATACTGGATGGGAATTGGGGGAACAACGTTTGAACTTAACTTACTGGAATTGGTTTAAAGAGGGGGGAAATACACATATACACATATTTGTATACACAGACATATACTCAGTTGGATATAGAAATTTCTTACCCAACAGGAAAATGGGAGGGAAGGGGATAAGAGATATGGGAAAGGTTAGGATAAAAGGATGAGCACATTAAGGGAGACAGTGGTCAGAAGCAAAACAAACTCTTGAGCAGTGGTTCTCAACCTTATGTTCTCAGTATATTTATACTATTAAAAGCTATTAAGGCTCTGTACACTGAGTTTTTGTTTATGTGGGTTATGTTTATAGATAGTTGCCATATTACAAATAAAGATTAATTTTGAATTGGTATACTCTCTGAAAGATTTTCAGAGACCCCCAGGATTCTCTGAATCACACTTTGAGAATCGTTGCTCTTGAGCATGGATAGATTAAAAAGCATATATTGTTCAGGCACATTTGACTCTTTGTGATCCCACTTGGGGTTTTCTTGGCAAGGACATTGGAATGGCTGACCATTTCCTTCTCCCGTTCATTTTACAAATGAAAAACTGAGGCAAATGGGGTTAAGTGATTTGCTCAGAATCACATAACTAGTAAGTATCTGAATCCAGATTTTAAGTCACAAAGATTCTAAGCCCAATAGTGTATCCACTGCATCACCTAACTGCCCCATTCCCAAAAAAGAGGATAAAAAGAATAAAATAGAATAAAGGAAAATACACAGTAGTCATAATTGTGAATTATAAATGAGATAAGTTAATCCATAAAATGGGAGTGGATGCTGTGTACAAGAGACACACTTGAAATAGAGATACTCCAAAGAGTTAAAATAAAAGGCTGAGCAAAATCTGATTTTTTTATACAGAGATGATTTTTCCTTATCTTTGATCTCTTTAGGATACTGATCTAAGGTAGTATTGCTAGGTTGAAGGGCTATACATATTTTAATAGTCCTTAGGACATAGTTTCAGATTGTTCTTTAAAATGATTGAACTAGTTCAGCTAAAGTAAAAAAGACAGGGGTAACAATCATGATCTCTGGCAAAACCGAAGGAAAAAATAGACTTAATTAAAGAGATAATTGGGGAAACTGTATTTTGTTGAAGGATACTATAAAGAATGAAGTAATATCAAAATATTGTATAGCAAGTTTCTTTGATAATGGTCTAAATCTCAAATAAATTGGGAACTGAGTCAAATTTGAAAAAATGAGAGCCATTTTAAGGAACTGGAAATTGAGGGGATTCCTATCAATTGGTAATGGCTAAGTTATGGTATATGAATGTAATGGAATATTATTGTTCTATAAGAAATGAAGAGCAGGCTGATTTCAGAAAAGCCTGAAAAGACTTACATGAACTAATGCTGAGTGAAATAAGCAGAACCAAGAGAACATTGTACACTGCAACAATAAGATTATGTGATGATCAACTGTAATGGTTTTGGCTTTTCTCAATAATGTGGTGATTCAAGAAATTGTTAATAGATTTGGTTTAGAAAGAGCCATCTGCATCCTGAAAAAGAATTGTTGGGACCAAATGTGGATCAAAAAATAGTATTTTTACCATTATTTGTTGTTGCTGTTTGTTTGCTTGTTTTTTCTCCTTTCTCATGGGTTTTTTTTTTCCCTTTTGATCTGATTTTTTTTTTTTTTTTTTTTTTGCTCAGCATAATAAATATGGAACTATGTTTAGAAAAAGTGATCATGTTTAACCTCTACTAGATTACTTGCTCTTTTGGGGAGGGGAAAGGGGGAATGGGGAGGGAGAAAAATTTGGAATAAGCTTTTGCAAAGGTGAATGTTGAAAACTATCTTTTTTTGCATTGGAAAAATAAAATACTATTAAAATAAAAAATTACAATTGGATTTTTAATTTCTTTTTAGAAAGCCACTTGCCAATTGATATATAGTCAATGATATGAACAGGCAATTTCCAGAAGAAGAAATCAAAGATATCTATAATCATATGAAAAAAAATTACACTAACATACTTGCAGATTAGAGAAACAATGCTTAGGTGCCACTTTACAGCTATCAGAAATGACAAATATTGGAGGGGATGAGGGGAAACCGGGTACATTAATGAATTGTTGGTGAAGTAGTGAACTGATCTAATCATTTTAGAGAGCAATGGCTCAATGGTCCATCAAACTGTGCATGTCTTTCCATTCAGTAATACCACTTTAGAACTGAGTCCCAAAGAGACCAAAGGGAAAAAAAAAACCTAAGCTATATCTAATTATATGTATATGTGTATATACATATACATACATATAAATAAACATAATTTATGTGTATATATCAGTTCTTTTTGCAGTGGCAAAGAATTGGAAATCAAGGAGATGTCCATCATAGTGGGGGAATGACTGAACAAGTTATGGCATATGAGCATGAAAGAGCACTATTGTGCTATAAGAAATGAGAAGGGGGTAGTTTCAGAAAAACATGGTAAGGACCATATAAACTGATGCCAAGTGAAGTGAGAACTGGGAGATCATGGGCATGGCAACAATGCTGTAATTATGATCAGTTGTGAAAGAATCAGCAATAATTCAAGAAAATTTCAAGTGATTCATGATAGAAAAAAATGCAATCTATCTTCATAGAGAAAACTGATGAAATCCAAATGCTAATTGAAGTATAATTTTCCTGTTTTCTTTTTTTTTTTGCACTTTAGCTGTAATTAATATATATATAATTAATGTATATAATTAAACCATGTTATTTGCCTTCTCAGTGAGTGGGGGAGGGGTGGGAAAAAGGGAAAGAATCTGAAACTTAAAATTTTAAAAAATATATAAAAAAATGAATAATAGAATTTTGAAAATAAGTAATTAATATCTAATATTTAGACAGTTCTTGTAGGTTTACAAAGTACTTTACGGATGTTCTCATTTGATCCTCATAAAAATTCTTCAAAGGAAGTGCCATTATGATCCCTATATTAACAGCTGAGTAAACTGAGGCAGGCCCCAGTTGAAGGACTTGCCTGGCAGTTGTTCTTTGTGTTGTTTTACACACACACACACACACACACACACACACACCCCTTTTGCATACTATTGTCCTTATTTACTTTGCATTTAAGCAGAACATATACATGCATGTATGCAGATAGACACAGAGACCCCCACATACACGTGTGCATTATTTGCACTTATTATTTCCTTTGCTAGAACGTCAGCGCCTTTAAAATGTTACTTGCTGAGAGAAGGGAGTTTCATGCTTTACTTCTGTGTCTCCAGCTCTTAGCACGGAGTTGGCACCGAGGAGGTGCAGAATAAACAGCTGTCGACTGACCCACTGGCTGACCACATGAGCCAAAGAGTGGCCAGTTTTCTTTCCTCGGCACCACCTGACAGCTCTTCTCAAAGTCGGTCCCAGGCTGCAAGACCAGAGACAATAATCTCACAGACGGCGCGTTTCCTGGAAGCTCTGCCAACGCTCAGAGTTGTTTGGAGTTATTTTTCCCAATGTCATGACTCTGAGAAGTTTCCAGAATTTGGAGTCTATGTTGTATTTTTATCTGGAAATCACTGCCTTTAAAAACCTGCCCACTTCCAAGTGTGCACGCCTCCCTCCACATCCCAGAGTTTTTGTGGAAGGAGACGGTTTGCTGGAATTATACTGGGGCATAAAGGATAGATGAATGAAGCTCACTGTCTGGTGCTGACTCTTACCAGCTCTGGTACCCTGGCCAGTTACCCTCTGCATACGTGAGCAACCTAGAGAGTTGTGTTTCCATATAAGGAACTGATAAACTAGTAAAAATCAACCAAAAACAAGAAGTGGGTGAATGGTGACTGCAAGCACTGAGTGCATGTGCTTAATGAGTTAATTAATATTAACTTTTCCTCCCCAAAGCAGGAGTTCGCATCATTTTTGAACATATGTCAAGGAGGAACAGGTAATAGGAGGACCAAGAGATCTGTGAATTTCTTCATCCTCAGCCAGTTGGGGCAATGAGGGAGGGATCTTGTGCTTTGGAATAGGAAATAAGAAGCTCATTCCTGTGTCTACAAGAATGGATCTTGTAGGGACTTGGAGAATGGTTCACGTAGGGACTGCCCCGAGTGGATCATCGGTTTTTCAAGAACCATAAATAAACCAACTTACTCCATCCTATTCCTGAGTCCTTTATATCTCAGTAGCATATTTCTAACACATATTTGTGACTTTCTTTCCTCCCCGATATTCTGTGGTTACCTAAAACAGAAATTAAGATGCCTTTTCCTCTAATGAGAAAGGCAGCAGACTCGGACCAAAGTCTCAAGGAAAGGTGCGATGGCTGAGGCTTTGGGGGATTCCTGGCTGGTTTTTAAAAGAGAATAATGGGGCAGGACTTTGAATAGGAAGAAAGACTCCAAGCAGAAGTCTTTGTCTGCCTGAGAACTACCAAGGAAAAGCCTGGTGGGGACAGTGCTCCACCCACAGCCAGTATCACAGAGTCTATTTCAAATGGCATTACAAAGGCTTTATCTCATTCATTAATTAATTCATCAATGGAATAAAACTTGTCATTTTAACTTGTTTCTGAGACTCCAATCAAAGACTAATTACCATGAACATCCCGACACGTGTCCTACATCGGCAGCTGGCACTGAGGAGCCACGACTTCCTGACAAGAACGCCAGCCCAGCCCTTCAAGGCACCTTGGATTAAGTTAGAACAGAAACGCACACTGGCGACTTGTGGACCTCAAGGTTTTGTCTTGGGGATCCTCCCAAGAAGCCCAGGGGATAAGGAAATGGAGGATTGCCCTCTGTTACAGACACGGAGAATGAGGTGAAAGGAGGCCGGATGCTTTGTCCAGCGTCACAGCTACCCAGCATTGGTGCCGGTGGTTCTGGAAGGCCTGGGGCAGGCCCCACTGGGCCCAGAGCTGCGACTCGGGAGGTTGTGAAGAAAGAGGCGGAACCCATGTCACACAAAGATCAGTCGGAAGTATGGGGCATCTTTATCTGGAAGAAGAAAGCTCAGAAAGGAACACAAGTGAGATGTTCCAGTACATGCGGGACTGTCCTACAGGAAAGGGACTCATCTCATTCTGTTTGTTCCCACAAGGCAGACCAGAGGTCAATGGTGGAAACTACAAAAGGGATAACTTAGATAAAAAAAATTAGAAAAACAAACCTTCTAAGGATCTGAACAGCCCCACAGTAGGCTGGGCTGCTGCAGGAGCTGGGCTTCTCTTCTCAGAAGTCTTCCCAAGGCTGCGTGACCATGAACAAGGGCAGCATAATGGGAACATCTTTGAGCATGTGGTGTACTGTGCTTCCTTCTAATGCTCCCATTCTGGGATTCTAGCTTTTGATTATATCTGTTAGGGGGAGAGCGGAACCTGGTAAGGGGACTTGGCTTTGAATCCTGGCTCCAGCCCTTACCATCTGTGTGACCCTGAGCAACAGCTGGAGAAGTCTCCTCCTGTGAGGAGAACATTGCAGATGTTCCCTCTGCCTCTGCTTGAACAATCTCAAGGGGTGGGAAAGAATCTCTGAAGGCCGCCCCTTCCACTGTGAGCCTCCTCTAAAAGCCGGGATGATAATAAGAAGCCGCTATTGGCTACCATGCATGTACTAACATTTATATGATGCTCATGATGTGCCAGGCACTGCTGTAAGTGCTTTATAATTATTATCCCACTTGAAATCCACAACAACCCTGCTATTTTTATTATTTCATGATTTTCTTTTTCTTTGAATTGAGCTTTCTGTCTGTTTCTCTCTCTCTCTCTCTCTCTCTCTCTCTCTCTCCCCCTCCCTCCCTCCCTCCCTCCCTCCCTTTCTCTTCAGCTTCTATCTATTGCTCTCTTTTCTCTCTCTCTCTTTCTCCATTTCTCTTCCTTCCCCTTCCCCCACCTCACTCCATTCCTCTCTAATAATGTTTAGGTGGTCCTAGGAACAACAAAGAGAAGGCAGAATTCTGATTTAGCTCTTTCCTACAAGGGAACACAGCATACAGAATAAGGTCTTACGAGGCAGAGGGGCTATGCCCTCCCAATCCCCGACTACTCTGTAGTTTAGGGACATATTACTCTGTGGGGGTGACAAGTTATTGTTAACCTAGGAATCAGTTCGAATAAATAAACAAACAACAAATAAACCAATTGAATAAATAAAATAAAAATTGAATAAACCTCCTTGAGATCAGGAACCACTTTTGCCTTCCTTCATATCCCCAGGGCTTAACACTGTGCCTGATACACAGTAGGTACCTAATAGATGCTTGTTGATTGACTCTCACCAGTGTGTTATCCCAGCTTCCCTCCTTTGTGCCATCTGCCTTTGTGAAAAGCAGATCACTATGGCTCCATCCAAGTCAGACAAAAATGGGAGGCCCCCAAAGCTAAGCACAGATGGGGGTGTTTCAGCAGAGCCTGGACGAGCCGGCCCCAGTGGCCACAATGAATGACTATCAACCATTTCCGAATGCAGCTGGTTGTAGCCCTCTCTATCTCCTGCCGCCAGTTTGCCAAAGGAACAGTAAGAGATTCTGACCACATTGCTAACGCCATGGCACCCAACCCTGGGAGATCAGCTCCATCAGGCAGCCTGTACCACTGAATTTTAAGCACATGGACCAGGCCCTGCCCTCCAGGGGTTGGCGTTCTAGTGGGAATAACAATCTGCACAGAGAGAATGACAGGAAATCAATACACAACAGGAGCTAGATTCGCAGGGGAAACTGATGTTTGGAAAGCAGAAGTGGGCAAGGGGGCTTCAAGGACCTGGTGGGGAGACTCGGAGGGTTACCAGTTGTCCCAGACTTGGAAGCTGAGCTGCAGGTCATGCTTTCTCTGAGGCTCTCTGTACTTCTCGGACCAGGTCTGTCCCCTCCGCTGGAAGGCCAGGGCCCGACTGTCTTTGGAGGTCTTGTTGCTTTGGCACCTGTTGACACTTAATAATTAGTTGCCTGCTCATTGACTGATTGAAGAAATCTGAGAAGGGTATTGGGGGTAGAAGGGAAATTGCTTTCTTGAAGCAAAGTTTATGGACAAATGAGGTTATCTTGTGATAATTTAGATACAATGCCCCCACGCCCCGAGGGCACCCCAAGCATTTCCCCTCTGCTTCCCTAAATTTCAGTGACTTTATGAGACTGGACTTTGAGCAAGTCTAACCCCTGTTCCATTGAGCACCTTATCCAAGCAGTAAGTGCTATGGACTGGGTTGGTCAGTTTCCCTTGGAGAAAGAAGGAGGTAGGGGCAATTAGGTGGTACTCAAAGAAAGGGAAGGGGGAAGGAAGGGAGGAAGGAAGGAAGGAAGGAAAAGAAAGAAAGAAAGGAAGGAAGGAAGAAAGAAAGGAAGGAAGGAAGAAAGAAAGAAAGAAAGAAAGAAAGAAAGAAAGAGAAAGAAAGAAAGAAAGAAAAAGGAAGAAAGGAAGAAAGGAAGAAAGGAAGAAAGGAAGAAAGGAAGAAAGAAAGAAAGAAAGAAAGAAAGAAAGAAAGAAAGAAAGAAAGAAAGAAAGAAAAGCAAACATCCTTTTGTTTGCCCTCCTTGGGTTCAGATAATGCTGGGCACTGACTGTCCAGCTCAGAACCCACATGGCTGCTAGATTTGGACAGGGTTGAGGATGCTCTGCAGCCTTCACTGGGGAGTTCAACAAGACTGCAGCCAATGGCTCCTTACACACACTGGAGGGAGCAGTGACCTTGGGAAGAGGCTTTTGGAGAAGATCCTAAATACATCAAGTCTGGAATACCCTATTCCTGAACTAGAAAAATCCTGTACTCAGACAACAGAATCATCTCCCTAATAAGCTCCTCTAAAGCTTAAAGTCAACTCCAGTGAGCAAATTTCAACATGCTTTCCTAACTGGAAAAAAAAAGGAATTTGCTCTGGCTATTTGGGGAGATCATGAAGAGGAGAGAAGCTTTTCTTTGACAACACTTGTTAGGATGTCTAATTTAAAATAAAAAAGGATTGATTTAAAACCTTGGTCAGTACATAATTTATTAACAGCTAGAAAAGATGCATTGCCAAATCTGGAAAACTTGAACTTGAACTCCTGTCTGGGGTATACTCTCGAGGTTTCCTTTTAACTCCTTCCCATCCCAGAGAAACCTCCACTCAAGGGTCCTGTTCTCTGGGTGAGTAACTCCCTCACCCAGATCACTGTTTTCAGAGGGGCCCCGGCTATGTTCAGATTCATCCAAGACACAATACCTGGCACAGAAGTACCTGGCCACTTTCTTTCTCTTTTCTCTCTGTCTCTCTCTTTGTGTCTGTCTCTATCTCTGTCTCCTTCTCTTACTATCTCTCTCTTCTCTCTGTCTTTCTATGTGTCTGTTTGTCTCTGTCTCTCTCCCCCATCTATCTATCAATCATCTATCTGTCTGATTATCTGTCTGTCTGCCTGTTTATCTACCTGTCTTTTTATCTATCTACCTGTCTGTTTATCTATCTACCTGTCTGTCTGTCTGTCTGTTTATCTATCTGTCTGTCTATTTATCTACCTATCTGCCTATCTTTTTATCTATCATCAATCAGGTGTGTCTGTCTGCCTGCCCATCTCCATCTGTCTATCATTTCTCTCTCCCTCTCTCTATCCCTCTGTCAATGTTAATGCTTTTATGCATGTGTGATGCGGAAGATGGGGGCCATTCTCATCCCCATGCTGATTGGAGCCCATCCCACCTGCTCATCCTGAGGGATTCTTAGCTCTCCTCAGATGGTTGGCCAAAAGCACTGGAACCTGTCCTTCCTCTGGGCCGTTAACCTTCGGCAGTACCTGGAGGGTTCATGCTGCAAACGTGCCATGGCTGGCTCTGGCCCCAAGGCTGGTCCATACTTTTTCTAGATGATACCAAGTCCTAGAGTTTGTGAGCTGCGAGGGGCATTAGGGACCTCTAGACTGAGCTCTGCCTTTATAGGACTCCTGAACATGGCCCACTGTTCATCCAGCCTTTATGTGAAATCAGATATTGGCTGGGGACTGTCCAAGGGCAGAAGTCACATTTTGGACAACCGGGTCACCTCGATAAGCCTCCTTCCTTACCATCCACCCTAGGCAGCATGCTGCAGGCTCCTTTTACTTTCTGTAACCTCAAATAATTCCATGAGGTTGATCACAGAGCTTGCCCACAATATTAATGATTTTGTTTCAGGAGAGACCGGGCAGCTAAAATTTTACCTCTGGGGCTAAAGGTGAACATTAGATGAAGAAGACCCCAGAATAGAGACTTTGGGGACCTCCCCTTAAGAATTTCCTAATTAACTCTGAATTTCAGAGTCTGTGCTAAAAGACTGGACTCCCAGCTAGAAGTCATCGTCCGCACAGAAGTTAACAAGCTCCATTCAGACCGTAGTGGGTTGTGATAAGAAAAGTGATCAGAATGAGAGACAATCAATAACAGACCTTAATCTTAAATAATAATAATAATCCTAAAAAATTAATAATTAAATAATGATAATCTTAAATCACCTTCCTCAATGCCCCGGGACTAGTTTGGAAGTGTCTGTTCTCTGCTTTCCTGAACCAAAGCTTTTCTCTGGGACGGATCCCTGGAGACATACTGAAGCCTGGCCAGGGGGTGGCAAGGGCTAGTAGACTGAGCCAGAGATTCTGGGAGCCACCCAAAGTGCAGGAGGAGATGGTCAATGCCGGGAACCCAGAGGAATGCATCAGTCTATGATTCCTTTCTGAGCACAGGAGAACTGGACTGATTATCACATGGTCTCCAAGGCATAGGACCCTGGGAGCCGAGACCATTGACATCTGACAAACACTCCCGTTAGCTGCTCCTGGTCGCTGTTAGGGAAGTGCTTGTCTAGGGGAGTGTGGGATCTTCAGGGAAAGGAAACACTTGCCCAGCTGTGCTTCCAAGCATGACATCAAATATTTGCCGACAAAAGGACAAATAGGGGATATGGTGGAACAAAGCAGCAATAACAAAAGCCCCTGGAGCCCTGGAGTCTAAATGTTTGATTCTAAAAGAATGTTTCCAGAGAGCCTAAAGTGCATTGCAGACTCTCTTAATCTCCCAAGAGGTAAAAAGACAAGAAGTACCTCCCGGGGATCTGGGGGAGACCCTTCACTGCTCTCTATTCGGTTTATCTCTCATGAAATGGGGGGTAGAGGTCTCTTCTAGCTCTTTTTATAATCTTAATACTTTAACCTTAAGATCTCTGATAGTAGTTCCCTTACCTTCTCCCCTCAAACTCAAAGAATGAACATCATGAACAAATAGCAAAATCCAACCCTTGTTTCTTAGGCTGTCACCTGACCCAAATCACTTGAGCTCATTTAGAGGGGTTTCTCACTTATGGCTTCTCCAATATCAAGGATTCCCTTGCCTTCATCCCTGAGTTACCCCTGCGCCTCTCAACTCCATGATGGTATCCATTCTTAGCATGGAGAGGTCTACTCCCTAGTCTGATGCTCCCCCAGCTCTAAGCAAGAGAATCTAAATGCTGGAAGAATTGCCAGCACATTATCCCTTCATTCCATGAGTTCTGGGAACATCCAGGTTGGATTTGCTTGGACCTGGTTCTCAACACTTAAATAGGAACAGCAAGAAAGCTAGATACTCTTTACTTCCTTCATGCTAAAAGTGGGAAAAGAGTGCAAAAAAAAAAAAAAAGTCATTATGGCTGATGGATTACATCTGAGAATCTTAAATCTCAAGTAAGAATTTTAACCTGAGGTCCACAAACCCACCACCCATGATATCCAGGGATAGAACTCAAGAGATCTATGAACTTTTGGAAAGCTATATTTTAATATAATTGATTTATTTGCATATTTTATTTTACGCATTTAAAAACCATTCTCCTGACAAAGATTTGTCCTTCTTAAGCTTAGAATGCTTGTCAAAAAGGTCACAGACACAGGACACAGAATTTGGGGGATAGATATTAAAAGCTTTTATTCTAGAAGGATGCTATATCTATCTATCGATCGATCGATCATCTATCTATCTTTCCATCTATCCATCCATTTATTTATCTTTCCATCCATCCATTCATCTATCTATCCATCTGTCTGTCTGTCTGTCTACTCTATCTATCTATTTATCATGGTGATGGCAATGGCTGGAGCCATGCTCATCTTGATAGTGATAGTAGTGTGGTGTAAGCTAATGGTGATGACCATGATGATGGTGGGGATGGCAATGGTGATGGCAGTGGTGGTCATGGCTGGAGCCATGCTCATCTTGATAGTGGAGGTAGTGTGCTGTGATGAGTGCCAATCATGGTGCTATTATCGATGGCTGTAGATGGGACCATCATCCTACACAGAGAGCATCATCATAATGGAGATGTGGTGGTGTTGAGAGTGGGAGAGGGCTGGTGGTCAATTCATGGGAATTACATTGAGATGCTCCTTTCAAATATCTCTGGATGTAAACGAACAATTTTTGTGGGTGAGGGAGCCCAGGAATGACAAGGTGGGGTAGATAGCCATAGAATGCCTGCAGCTCACATAGGGTCATTTATACAACAGGAATAGATTAACATGCAAATAAGTAAAATCTAGCAAACAACTAATCTCTCCAGTCAGCCCCAATGTCAAAGTCTCCCCTAGCCAGGTGCCCACATGTTTCTGTGTCTTTTCCTAAAGAGCCCCACTGTTCTCAGAACAGGAAGGTCACCAACATCCACCAGCATCTCCAGTGACATGTGCAGATGTCATATTCCCATAGATGATGATGAGTTGAGCAAAGGGACCTAGAAGAAATATCATCTGAGCAAGCAGAGAGCTGAGAAAAAGTAGGGGGCCAGAAACTGAGCAGGAAGAGAAGATCCAGGCGGAGGGGGACATCAACGGCTGCAGACAGAGGGGGGACCATGAAGACTGGGAAGTCTTAAGCTGAGAGATCACTCACAACCATGGGCAGAGAATAATGATGAAGAAATGGAGGCAAAAAGGGCGGGTTATTTTTTCTGAAAGTTTGTGAAAGGGAAGAAAGATAAAGAATGGTATTAGAGGGTAATAAGAGGGTAAAATGAGAGGTGAAAAGTTTTGTTTTAATAGTAACAGTAGACATTGGTGAATGGAAAGGGGACAGAAAGAAATGGAGGGGGACAGAGATGGAGAGACAGAGGCAGAGAGGAGGGAAATGAGGGGAGGAAATCGGCAGGAACAGGCCTTGGAAAGGAGAGGAGGCCCTGAGCAAAGTAGTTAAGGCCAAGATGCTAAGGGCTTTTGAAGGCAGCAGGGTGGTCCAGCACAGCAGAGAGAGAAGTCATGGCAGGGACCCTCACTCTTCTCAATGAGATAAGTACGGTCATCAGCTAAGACAGGGGTGAGAGGCTTGAAGAGGAAGGAAAACCAGCCCAGAGGGAAAGGCGGCAGATGTCCAGCCAGGGGAGAGTAACGGTTGAGTCCTCCTGAGGGCACAGCTGGCATCAGGTGCCATAAGTCACTCTCCTGTTTCTTGCCCACCACAGGCTCTCGCCGCTCATTGCTGGTCCAATGCGCCTGGTCAGGGCCCCAGCCAGCTCACAGGCACATTCAGCTCCCTTTCCATGCACAAAAACTTCAGGGAAATACAAAATTTTGGACAAAGAATTCATGTGACAACTTCAGGAAGACAAGCATCCTGTTTTAATAAATGGTTGGGGGAGTGGTAAATTGATTCAGCCATCACGCGAGCCCCCAAAGTGAACTGAGTATGCTCTTGGAGCCAACAGAGTCACTGCTGGGTCTTTGTACCAAGAAGATCAAAGAAAGAAGCAAAAGATGCTTTTTCCCAAAATATTTAGCCATTTTTGGTGGTGACAGAGAACTGGAAACGTAAGTGGAGGCTCATCACTCAGGAAGGGCTAAACGAGTCACGGAATATAAATGTGAGGGAACGTCACGGGCTCTAAGAAATGATGGAGGGGATGGCTCCATAGCAGCCTGGGGAGCCTCACATGAACTGATGTGGGGAGCATGGGAAAGCTCAGAGAATAATTTACACAATCATTAAAACCGGAAGAGAAGCAATGGCCAAGACCAAGTCCAAGCTTGGTCCCCAAGGAACGGGTCACTGCCCACTTCTGGACAGAGAGGGGATGGACTCGCAGCAGAGACCAAGACTTGTGTGGTCGGATGTGGGCCCTGTGGAAATCTGGGAGGAAAGAGTCCCAGATCCAGAGGAGGAGGAGGAGAGTCCCAGATCCACCTCAATTGGGGGCCAGGGCAGAGTGCCCTGGATCCAGGAGCTCCTGGGAGATGGGGGTGGATGTTGTGGGGGGGACTCCCTGACTCATCCTCAAACAGGCCTTTGGTTATTCAGTTAAGTCACAACCTTTCTCTCTGAGAATAGAGGGGATAATTCATTTATCTTATGGACAATTTGGCAGGAATAGAATGTCCCAGTGTGGAGTCATTCCCATCCAAGATTAGGTATATTTGCATTGTTAATTCAAAATATGTTTTGGGGCAATAACGGGCATTTCATGGAGGATCTGAGCGGCATTCCAGATGGTCTGGGAAAGTCGGAGAAGTCAGCTGCTCTGTCTCTCTGTCTCTCTCTCTGTCGCTATCTCTCCTCTGTCTCTCTCTCTGTCTCTCTCTCTCTCTCTCTCTGTCCCTGCCTCTGTCTCTCTGTCTCTGTGTCTCTGTGTATCTTTCTCTGTTTGTCTCTGTGTATTTCTCTCTCTCTGTCTCTCTCTCTGTCTCTCTGTGTGTCTCTGTCTCTCTCTGTCTCTCAGTTTCCCTCTTATTGCTTCCTTTACTATCTCCCTGTCTCCTCCCCCCACTTCTCCCCCCAATCTCTGTTGTTTTTAAAGAGACAGCACATTCCCTGATGCCCCAGAGTTGGGGGCGGGGATCCCGCTTCCTGGGCTTGGTGACAGACCCCCAGCTAGCCCGGAGGGGGAGGGGGCCTGCCCGGAGGAGGGCAGTCTCCCGACCTTCCGCGGGCACCTTCCGCCACGAGCGCCTGGGCCCCCGGGCCCGGGGATTTGCCTGGGGCGGTCCCTGACGCGCCGGCGCCCGCAATCATCCAACTCGGATTAAAATTGGCCGCCTGAAGCCCAGATTGGCGGGAATGGGGAGGAGGGGCCCCCGCATTCCCGGACGACGCCCCCGAGCCGCAAAGAGGGGCCCCGGCCGCGGAAGGAGCGGGGAGGGGACCCCGCCGGGGACCAGGGAGGGGGACCAGAGTCGCCCTGGGACCGTAGGGGAGGAAGGACAGCCCCCCCCCACCCCCAAACCCTTGTGAGATCCTTTGGGTCCGAGGGGAGTTTCATTGCATGAGGGGCATGGGGGCAGGAAATGCCTTTTGAGGGTGCAAGGGGTGACTTTGGGCTTGTGGCTGGGTGAGGTGCACCGGGGAGGGCCCTGGTGATTTTGCCTTTGGATTGCATGGAGGGTGATGGCACGGGGTGATTGTGCCCGGTGCAGAGGGCTGGAGTGTGAGGGTGTGTACACGGGGTGATTGTGTCTTCAGATGCGGAGGAGGGTGGTTTGGCACGTGGGGATTGTGCCTTGGGAGTGGGAGGTGAGGGTGTGTTGGCAGGGGTGGATGGGCCCCGGGGCAGTGGGGAGTGTGAGAGGGTGTACCACGGGTGATTGTGCCTGGGCAGATTGCGGAGGTGGAGGGTGGATGGCACGTGGGGGTTGGCCTTGGGCAGAGGTGGTGGTTGGAGGGTGTGTGGGACTGGGGGGCCCGGGCGATGGCGGGTGGAGGGGGAATTGGTGAGGCCCCGGGCAGATTGCGGAGTGGGGTGTGGAGAAGGTTGTGCGGCAAGGGATGATGTCCCGGGGATTGGAAAGGTGAGTGGATTTGGGGGCACGGGGTGATTGTGTCTGGTGGATGTGTGAGGGGAGGGTGTGTAGGCCGGGGTGATTTGGCCTCTGGTCGATTGCGGAGGGAGGGGTGGTTGGCATGGGTGATTGTGGCCTGGCGATGTGCGGAGGTGAGTGGTGTGTTTTGGCACGGGGTGTTGTGTTGGGCCCAATGGCCCTTTGTGTGAGGGGACGTGGCTTTGCCTGGGTATTTGGGCCCTGGGCAGATGCGTGAGTGTGAGTGGTGTGTATGGCACGTGGGTGATTGTGCCTCTGGTGCAGATGTGCGTGAGTGTGAGTGGTGTGTATGGCACGTGGGTGATTGTGCCTCTGGTGCAGATGTGCGTGAGTGTGAGTGGTGTGTATGGCACGTGTGTGATTGTGCAGAACGTGCCCGAGTGTGTCTGAGTGTGTGGCTCAGGTGTGCGCACACGTGGCTTGTGGAGAGTGAGAGACCCAAACCGGGGAAGCTCCTCTGTCCCACGATGTTTTCCGAGGCGCTGCGAGGCGCCCGCCCCCCGGGGAGCGGCGAGGAGGAAGCCGCGACGGAGCGGCCTCGTTCTGTGGGCGATGGCGCCCAGGAACGCTGGGAAACTCCCGGAGCGGCCGCGCGGTGCCGCGGGCAGAACCAGGAGCAAGCGGACCCAGCCCCGTGGCAGCGAGGCGAGCGGCGAAGAGGCGGTTCCTCTCAGCCCCACCCCGAGCCCAGCGGGCCCCACGGGCTCCGCACCCAGAGGAAGAACCGGTACCGGCTCCCTGCGGGCGCAGCGGACACTTTTTCACTCGCCTTTTCCCTATTCTTTGAGCTTCTTGCCCCAAATGACTGATGTGCTTGACGTAATCGCCCGGACATGACCTACATTGGACTCCTGACCCTCGGGGAGGGAGGGGAGGTGGGAGGGAGGAGGGAGGATCGAATTCGGAACTCAAAGCTTTAGGGAAAAATGTTCTTACAAATTTAAAGAAATAAAGACAATCGGATGAACTGAAAGCGTTGGTCAGCCTGAGGGCCAGAGGCAGCTGGTGCGCACTGCTGGGCTCACAGAGGTAGAGGAGGGGCCTCTGGCCGCCTTCGCTGTCGCTCCTGCAGCTTCCATTTTTTCATCAAACCAATGGGCTTCCAGGCCCCTGCCCGCGTCCTTCCCCGGTGTTCCTTGGAAGACCTAATGAGCAGATGGATGGACTGGAAAGTGCTGTGTCAGGTCATTAATGTTAATTGTACCGATGATGACAACAACAGTCACAACTGCCAACATCTCTACAGCAAACTGGGGCCTTGCCCACGTGGTCCCATCCACAGCCTGCCGGGCCAGGGCTCTGTGCCTCCCCTACCACCAGCACCGTGGGCTCCTCGGGGGGAAGGGGCCTGGGGACCCCTGGGCCGGAGGCACAGACCGCTCGGGGTCCAGGGGGCCTGCACACACAGACGGACACACGTGTGCACACGTTACCCATGCTCCGGCCATGGGTACCCACACAGAGGTCCGCACAACACCCACTTGTGACAGCCACTCGCACACACTCCCACGTTCCAGCAGGAAGCGGCCGTGCTGACGGAACGGCATCAGGTCCCCCCAGCACTGGGCAGGGGAGGGCAAAGCAGATCTGGAGCTGATTGCTGCTCTTCCCCTCCCCGCAGGGCGGGGGCCAGGAGCCTCATCCCTAGGTCTGGGCCCTGGGGAGCACTCACTCTATGTCGGGCAGGCTCTCTCCACAAAGCCCAGACCAAAGCAGGAGGAGGAGCACCGTTCCTGTCCTTGAGACGCCCAATGGAGGCAAAGACACCCAAGTTTCTATATAAGTGGGCCGGGACTGGCCGTTCTAGCAGCTCTGTCCAGGTGTTGTGACCCTGAAACCAGGTGGACGGACAAGAGATTAAAGGCATTAGGATGGACACCAAGGTCCAGTGAATTGGTCAATCACTAAACATTGGTCAATTGTCCGTGCAATGTCCGAGGCACTGAGTGAGATGCTGGGGATGCAACCGGCAAGAGAGACAGCTCCACGGAGCTCACATTGTATTAGGGAGACCATGGACATCAATAAACGCACAGGTGGATGAATATAAAGCACATGAATACATGGTCAGCGCAGTGATGTGTGATGGGAAGTCACCAAACCCAAAACATCCCAGAGAGGAGGGGGGAGGGGAAGGGAGTGCGGGGGCCCCCAGGACAGAGAGGGGCTCCATACATGCCAGCTGGTATGGCCACTCCGCCACGGTTGTTGGTGATGAGCCACTGGTGGCAAGGTCAGAGCTGCCGCCACGGGCATGGTCATTGTTGCTACTGTCCACGCTGTATGGCCACGGCTGTTCTTGCTGATGCTCCCGTTGGGGTATTGATCGTCGTAGCCATCAGCGCCCCTTTGTCTAGGGGTGGGATGGCGGCTGTTGACATTTTAGAACCATTGCTGCTGCTGCAGATGTTGTGATTGCCGCCGTCGTGTGACTGTCCCGGCCCAGGATCTCCAGGTCACCTCCAGCCCGAGGATCTCCAGGCCACTGGTGTCACGTGGCTGTCCCGGCCCCAGGATTTCCAGGCCGCAGATGACTTTATTCCCCAATCTGATGGTCGTTCTGTGCACTTTTAAGTCAAATGTACAGAGGGAGACGGGGCGGCCACTTATCTGCATTGTTACCATTTTTTCTACTGCTTTCCAGAAGTCCAGATAATCATCAAATCGAGCCCTAATTGGTAGCAATCATCAATTTCTGAGGTGTGAACATCCACAATTTAAAAATCAGCTTCTGCAAATCAGTTGGAGCTGGCTCCAGGACACTCCTGGGAAGAGGATGTTGGCAGGAGGAGGATCAGAAAAGACTTCCTGCAGAACATGTCATCTGAGCTTGTCATTACGGGAGAGGGAAAGCAAGGAGGAGTGTGGGATGGCCAGTATAAAGGAACAGAGGGAAGAAAAAATAATCATTTTCTTTTGTATCTGAAAGAAATTCGGAATTTCACGTACAGTGGTATTTTTATTGCATTACATTATAGAAATGTTTTTTATTCCATAAATTAAAAAGAAATTAAATTTTAAAAAAGAACCAAAGAACAAAAGTAGGCGACTGGGCCAAGTGAGGAACTGGCAGAAATCACGAGCCTCTCACCACCTGGACAAGAGGACACTAGACAAGTAAATAGATACAGTCAGCAAGGGAAACAACAGAAGAGAGAGCCAAGACAACCTCCCCAAAATGGAGTCACAAGGAGCCAGATGTGACAATGGAACAACAAGAATGTTCCAGGCACCCTGAGAATCCTGGAAATAGGAACCTCCACCTGCCTATAAGAGGCTTAGGTCTAATGGAAGGAAGCCGGGGCATGAGGCACAAGGCAGGGAACAAGGATTCTGCTGAGCAGAGAAGTGATGTTTCCCTCACCTGGGACATGGTGGATGCCGAGTGGTGAAGCCCACGGATTAGAGGAAGAGGAGAGATCTCAGCAGGGCTGCGGGGAGAGGGCTGCAGAGCAGAAGCAAGGTTCAGGGTGAAGAGCTATGATGAAGGAAGGGAAAGCACTGGGGGTATCCAGAGTTCAGGAGAATCTGTGCCCCCAAAGGAATTAGTATCAAATCCACAACCTCCTTTAAGGAGGTCGATTTGCTTTCCTAAGCATCACTGAGAAGGAGGCCAAGGGCTTCCTGGGTGGCTGCTCAAAGCTCCAGATGGGGACCTGATTCAGCCAGAGGGAACGGGAAGTGTCGCCCGTTCAGAAGGCTGCTCATTAGGGCCGTGTGAAGGTCCGAGCAGGCGACTCAGTGGAGAGCATTGGGGGGAGCTGGAGGCAGAGGTGGAAGTAATTTCGCCATAGCACTGTCACACCGGCCACCTGGGCAGACAGAGAAGAGAAATGAGGAGTTTATCAGACCGATCAGAAACCCACCTCAGAAGGAGGCGAAGGCAGTGCTGGGAGACATTGCCGATCCGGTCATCTCCGGAAGCTTGCTCACTGCCAAGAGCAGAGTAACTAATAGCTTCTTCACTTGCTACGATGAGTTCATTCTTTCAAAAGATGGAGGAATCATCCAGGAGAAATGCTGCCCCTGATTTCATTCTCACTAACATTAAAGAGCCAACTTCTAGGATGGAAAGGAAAGGACCAGCGCCTGGCTCCAGATCAGAGGGACCCAGAGCCATTGATCCAGAGAGACAAAAGCCCATTGTATGGGCTTGAGAGGTTTGCAAAAGTGAATCCAAAATCACTGGGATTGGCTCCCTCAGCTCCTACATCTCCTTTCACTCCAGTGATGCAGGGGATTTGTTTTCTGACTCCCCATGAACAGAAACACCAATGGGGCACCTCCCTCTGGTGGCCCCTCTTTGAAATCAAGGTTTTAGGGGAATAACAGTTATTCCTTGTTGTTGTGTTCAATCATAACTCACTCTTCACTGAGCTCATTTGGGGTTTCCTTGTCAAAGATAGTAGTTTGCCATTTTTTCTTGTTCATTTTACAGAGGAGGAAACAGGGGTAACCAAGTTATGTGACTTGCCCAAAGTCTCACAGCTAATGGGTGTCTGAGGTTGGATTTGAATTTGAGAAGATGAATCGTCCTGATTTCAGGTCCCGTGCTCTGTGCCACGGTGCCTCTAACTGCCCAGTGAAAACCGGTCAGGCATAATTGCTAGTGATCCTGCTTTAAAGTCCTCTGTGGATTGTGAATTCTTGTCAGATTTAGGGAACCGAGCAATGTCCAAATAAATCCTTGGCTGAAGGACGACTCCTCACCCTGGAAGGGAACAGTTTGGCCACAGCAGTGAGGGCACAATCAGCTGGAAACTTCACCTAGGTGGGGATCCTCCCACAGAAATAGTCCCAACCTTCCTTGGATTGGGAAAGCCCCGGATTCTCTAACAGGAGCACTGCAGGCAGCTTCTCAGGAGACCAGAGGGCTTGGGAAGCCTGATAGAATGGCCTCCAAAGTCTCCTGGAGCTGGAGCTTTGCTGCCTTTCTTGCAGTCCCAAGGGCTTGCAACATGGAGTCACCCTCCCCTCCACTGCTCATTCTCCCTCGTCCTTCCCCATCCGATATTGGGCTTTCTTCTCCACAGCTCTCACTTACATCTCTTCTCCTCCCTCACCTGCCCTAACCAATCTGGACCGTTACAGAAGCCTTCTAATTAGTCTTCCTGCCTCTTCTCTTCCCACTCTGCTCTATCCTGCCCCCAGCTCCCCAAACCATTGCCCTGAAGTGTTTTTTTCCCCATTCTCATGGCCAGCATTTACGAAGCGTGTTAAGGCTTGCCAGGCACTGTACATGTGCATTGTTTCATTTGACCCTAGCAACAAAACTGCGACATAGGTACTTGCTATTGTTATCTCCTTTTTACAGATGAGAAAACTTAGGCAGACAATTACCCAGATCTTCTTTTGAGAACAGACTGATAGCCTTGGTCAGAAAAAAAAAAAAAGCAGAACTAGTGCTGGGCTACATTTCCCAGCGGCCCCGAAAATTTCCCTTCCACCTGAAAAGATGAATCTGCACTGGATTATTACAGTTTTGATCAAATGAGGTCACTGGTTTAGATAAATAATATCCTTGTGTACTAGAAGGGACAGTGGATAGGATGTTTGAATTACTCTCAGGGAAGAGCTCAAATGGGAGCTATAGCACAAAAATGGAGCAGAGTAAGCATTGTCCCACTTCTCGAAAAGGAAATGGAATAGAGAAAGCAAAGTATAGGGTACAGATTTGGACTTTAATTCTTAGGGGGAAATCTGGAAAGTGTCATTAAAGTAATGTTTAGTGAAGATCTAGGAGAAGAAGCCATGATCATAAAGACGAGAGGAATAATCTGCTATGGGAGGCGAGAGCTTCCCCTCAATGGAGATATTCTTTGGAGAATGCAGCGACTACTATGCAAAATCACTGAAAATCCTTATCAACTCTCTAATTCTATCATTATTATTTTGTGGCTTTAGGGATTTTCTGGAGAGGAAATGATTCATTTTCTCTTCTTTAATCCAAGTGAGATGAAGCCCTTCTCAGATGATAATTAATCACTGACTCAACTCAGGCCAGAATCATCCTTGGGTCACATTTTCTACAGATGTCAAGAGTGGTTGTTTCCAGAGATTTTCTGGTCCTGAACAACCAAGGATATCCATGGACCACAGGTGATGAGCAGGACTTACCTATCAATCCTTAACTGTCTAAAGAGCCACTCATTCTGAAGTAAGGGGTGAAGAGTCTCAAGGGTGAAGACACATTGCCCTTGGGAAGCAATCTCCTATGTGGCTCAAATGGACCTGGGTTGTCTTGGCACTTTGTAGGTCAGGTCCAGATTGTTGTTGTTGTTCAGTAGCCATTTAAACAGTTGTGGCTGAGCTTCATGGAGTCATTTGGAGTTTTCTTGGTAAAAATTTTTGGAGTGGTTGGCCATTCCTCCTTCTCCAATTCATATTACAGATTTTACGGAGATTTCCAGGGTTGAGTGACTTGTTCTGGGTTACACAGCTACTAAATGTTACACAGCTACACAGGAGAACAAGGTTTGAATTTAGGCTCATTAATCTATGCCCTATACCACCTATCTGAACCAGGTATTGATTAATCAGGATCAAAGAGAGCTGTGATGCTGGTCAACTGATTGCTGCCCTTTCCTTGACCCCATTTCTTGGTTCTATGATGTGAGTTTTTGTAGAGTGAAAATGTCACCTTAGGTTCCAGTTAGGAACAATGTGATGAGAGTTATACATAGATAGATATCTGATCAATACAAAGATTGATTTGATTAAAACAAGGAAAAATTTTACAAGCATAGTTATAGAAAGCCAAAAAAATTTCAACCCAAACTCAAAATGTAAATTTTTGGAAGGTTTGTTCTTTTAAAAAAAATGATTTTCAACTTGAGACTAACTTCAGCTCTAAGAGTTGCAGTAAAAATTGACTAATTTGATAGAGGTTGGAATAATATACTTCAAAAGACACTGAAATACAATGCTTGGGAGTTATAATTATCCATGAAAGTTAGGGCGAAAGTGAGATGCTTGTTGACAGATGAAGGATTTTGAGTGAAGATTTTCCCCATTTTCATAAAGAAGAGAGTAGGTATGAAGAAAAGCAGAAGAGATGGAGCCCGTGCAGAAGGAGACTTTTATGAGAATATGAACTCGATTTTATTTTCACTCAGGCTCAGCATTTGTGATTTTCAGCCTAAGCTTTTAATGTAAATCTATTTGAAAGGAGTTGCTAAATTTTCACTGGAAATACTTTTTTGTGCTAAATAATCTTTATAGCATTCTAAATTATAGCCAAGGAGCAATGCCATTATGGGCTGCTGAGCCATCGTTGTTTGTGTGAAAGTCGGGGGAAGGTGATGGTGCATGGCAAAATACACAATAAAGAACCTTAAAAAAATCATGGGAATCTTTATTTACTCTGAATACTTTGTATTTAGCCATTTTAATGCTTTCAAGATTAGAGGAGGCCATGAAGGCAACCAGGAGGAACTGTAAAAACTCCATGAAAATGACAATCATAATAACATGAATCGTAATCTTCTGGATTCCTGGTATATTTTTCGCTGGAGAAGGTCAAAACACTTAACAAGCATTAACTCGTTGGTCCTCCAGAACCCCAAGGGAGAAGGAGGGGGAGAGAAAGCAACATTAACTCGTTTGCAAATGGAGAAACTAGATAAAAGTCTTAAGGAGGATTAGCCAAGGGTAAAATTTGGGCTTTCCCTGCACAATATCCATCTCCACTGGGGAGCTCCATCATGTGACTTATACTTGGCACAGCTTCTAAAATGGTGAGAATGTTTCCTTTGTTCATTTTCCAAATTAAATTGAACTGATCTCTTCTTTTAACATCACGATGATTTCTCCTAGTATTCTTCCTCCAGTTTCCTTTGCTATCCCATATAACAAATATTATCCAAGGCAAAAAAGAAAAAAGAAAGTGAAAAGAGGAAAAAATCAGCATTACTGATTAATAGATCCCTAAAAGCCTGAAAAAAAATAATGTATATAGCTTGTATACTCACAGAATCATACCTCAGCAAAAGGATAGTATGGAGGTATCTTTGTTGGAGTCATAATTGTTCTTTGTAATCTTGTTTTTTATGGTTCCTTCCATTTACATTGTGTAGTCACTGTATATGTTGTTTTCTTGTCTCTGCTGACTTCACTTTGCATCAGTTCATGAAGTCTTTTCTTGCCTTTCTGTATTCATCATATACATGATTTCTAATGGTATGCAACATTCCATTGCATTCATGTACCACAATTTGTCTCAATATTTTCCCATTGATGGGCATTATTTTGCTTTCAAATCTTTGCTGTCACAAAAAGTTGGTAAATAAGATGGTGGAAAATACAGAGAAGTAGTTATTTTAGCTGTGAATGTAAATGGAATGAACTCTCCCATAAAACATAAGCAGATAGTAGACTGCACTAAAAGCCAGAATTCTACAATATGTTTTTTTTTTAAAGAAACACATTTAAAGCAGAGTGATACACACAAAATGAAGGTAAAGGCCTGGAACAGAATTTATTATGCTTCAGTTGAAGTAAAAAAAAAAAAGCAGAGGCAGCAATTTTGATCTCAGATTAAGTAAAAGCAAAGATAGATCTAATTAAAAGAGATAAGGAAGGAAACTATATCTTGCTAAATGAACCATAGTTAATGAAGCAATATCAAGACTTAATAAATATGTACTAAATGGCATAGCATCCTAATTCTTAGAGAAGTTAAGTGATCTGTAAGAAGAAATAGAAAGCAAAACTATACTAGTGGGAGATCTCAACCTTGCTCTCAGAACTAGATAAATCGAATCATAAAATAAATAAGAAATAAGTTAAGGAGATAAATAGAATTTTTAAAAAGTTAGTTATGATAGATCTTTGGAGAAAATTGAATAGAGACAAAGAGGAGTATACTTTTTCTCAGTGGTTTATGGAACCTATACAAAAATTGCCCATATATTAGGGCATAAAAACCTCAAAATCAATTGCAGAAAGGCAGAAATAGTAAAATGCATCTTCTTCAGATCATGGTGCAATAAGAATCACATGTAATAAAGAGCCAGGGAAAATAGGCCAAAAATTAATTGAAACCTAATAATCTAATCCTAAAGAATGTGCGAATGAAACAACAAATCATAGACAAAATCTATAATTTTGTCCAAGAGAATGACAACAATGACACAACATACCAGAATTTATGGGATGCAGCCAAAACAGTTCTAAGGGGAGGTTAGAAGAAAAGAAGATCAATGAATTGGGCTTGCAATTAAAAAAAGCTAGACAAAAAAACAAATAACCCCCCAAGTAAATAACAAATTTGAAATTCTGAAAATCAAAAGGGAGATTAGCAAAATTGAAAGTTAAAAAAATAACTACTGAACTAATAAATAAAACTAAGAACTGGTTTTATATTTTAAAAAAAATAGATAAACCTTTAGTCAATTTGATCAGAAAAATGAAAGAAGAAAATCAAATTGTTAGTATCAAACATGAAAAGGATGAACTTTCCACCAATGAAGAAGAAATTGAACCAATAATTAGGAAATATTTTGTCCAAATGTATGCCAATAAATATGATAATCTAAGTGGAATAGATGAATATTTATAAAAATATAGATTGCCCAGATTTACAGAGAAGGAAACAAATTACTTAAATAATCCCATTTTTGAAAAAGAAATTGAACAAGCTATATAATCAACTCCCTAAGAAAAAGTGTCCAGGGTCAGATGTATTTATATGTGAATTCTACCAAACATTTAAAGAAAAATTAATTCCAATACTATGTAAACTCTTTGGAAAAATAGGGAAAGTAGGAATCGTATCAAATTCTTTTTATGGCACAGATATGGTGCTGATATCTAAACCAGATAAGATCAAAACAGAGAAGGAAAATTATAGAACAATTTCCCTAATAAATATTGATGCAAAAATTTTAAATAAAATATTAGCTAAGAGATTACAGCAAGTAATCCCCAGTATAATACATCATGAACAAGTAGAATTTATACCAGGAATGCTGGGCTGGTTCGATATTAGCAAAACTATTCGCATAATTGACTCTATCAATAATCGAACTGACCAAAATCATATGATTATCTTAATAGATGCAGAAAAAGCATTTGACAAAATCCAACATCCATTTCTATTAAAACCACTAAAGAGTATAGGAA
This sequence comes from Sarcophilus harrisii, assembly GCF_902635505.1. Lineage (NCBI taxonomy): Eukaryota > Metazoa > Chordata > Mammalia > Dasyuromorphia > Dasyuridae > Sarcophilus > Sarcophilus harrisii. Next base: position 1,311,311 of record NC_045427.1, on the reverse strand, counting down.
TAAATGGAGTTTTCCTTAAAATGATTAATAGCATTTACTTAAAGCCATCAGCAATCATATGTAATGGGGATAAACTAGAACCATTCTCAGTAAAATCAGGGATGAAACAAGGTTGCCCACTATCACCATTACTAGTCAATATTGTATTAGAAATGTTAGCTTTGGCAATAAGAGAAGAAAAAGAGATAAAAGGAATCAGAGTAGGTAATAAGGAAACCAAATTATCACTCTTTGCAGATGATATGATACGTAGAGAATCAACTAGAAACAATTCACTTTAGCAAAGTTGCAGGATACAAAATAAATCTACATAAATCATCAGTTTTTCTATATATTACCAAAAAAGTCCAGCAACTAGAGATACAAAGTGAAATTCCATTCAAAATAACTGTCAATAATATAAACTATTTGGGAGTCTATCTGCCAAGGAAAAGGCAGGAACTATATGAAGACAACCACAAAACACTTTCCACACAAATAAACTCAGATTTAAACAATTGGAAAAATATTAAGTGCTCGTGGGTAGGCCGAGGGAATATAATAAAATAACAATACTACCTAAATCAATTTACTTATTCAGTGCCGTACCAATCAAACTCCCAAGAAATTACTTCACAGAGCTAGAAAAAATAACAACAAAATTCATCTGGAAGAACAAAAGGTCAAGAACTTCAAGAGAATTAAGAAAACAAAATGCAAATAAAAGTGGCCTAGCTGTGCCAAATCTAAAACTATATTATAAGGGATTGTTCATGAAAACCATTTGGTATTGGCTAGGAAATACAATAGTCTATCAGTGGAATAGGTTAGGTTCACAGGACAAAATAATCAACGATTATAGTAATCTAGTGTTTGGCAAACCCAAAGACTCCAGCTTTTTGGATAAAAAAAAAACACTATTTGACAAAAACTACTGGGGAAATTGGAAACTAGTATGACAGAAATTAGGCATTGACCTACACCTTACACCCTATACCAATAAGATCTAAATGGGTTCATGATTTAGACATAAAGAGTGATATTATAAGCAGATTAGAAGAACAAAGGAAAGTCTATCTCTCAGATCTGTGGAGAAGGAAAGAATTTGTGCCCACAGAACTTGAGTACATTATTGAATGCAAAAATCCATCTCTATTCCTGCTTCATGGAATTTAGCTGACTTTGGGGGATATATGTGAACACAAAGGAGTCACCATAATATCTTTATGCCATGCAGCTATCCTTTGAGGATGTTTGGTTTGCTATCTTGCAGGTGGATTCAAACAATGAACACTTCTTAGTCACAGGGAAGAAGGAGGGGATTGTTGCTATCTTCATTACCAGAATTTCAACCAATCACATTGCTCCCTGTGCTTTAGCTCTGTAACAAATGATGTTGCTTTCAGTCCCATGTCACCTACCCTGTTCCATTCTTTGTCCTGTAATCCCCAAAGCTTATAAAAGGGGAATCGTGCTTTTGCTTAGGGTCTTTGGCAGAAATAAAGGCAATTCACTGACCCCTTTACTGGCAGTCAGTCTGCCCTTGCTAATAAATGTCATCTTGTTCAGGTAATTGCCTCAGTTTATCTTTTGTTGAATTTCATCTGCAGTGGTATCAAAAGCTTTAAAAATAAAAAAGAAGAATGTCTCTATATATAACAAAGTATTCATAGTAGTACTTTTTAAAAATTATAGCTTTTTATTTTCAAAATATATACATGGATAATTTTTGACATTCATCCCTATAATACTCTGTGTTCTAATTTTTTTCTTTCCCTTCTCCCTCTTCTGCCAGTCAGCAAGTGACCCAATATGTTAAACATGTGCAATTCCTTTATACATATTTCCAGAAATATCATGCTGCACAAGAAAAATCAGATTCAAAGGGGGAAAAATGAGAAAGAAAACAAAATGCAAGCAAACAACGATAAAAAGAGTGTAAATTCTATGTTGTAATCCACATTCAGCCCCCATAGCCCTCTCTCTGAGTGCAGATGGCAACACTGAGTAGATAGATACATCTTTCTTTTTTTATCATAATTACTAAATCACAAGATGTGAGGTGAAGCCTCAGAATTGTTTTGATTTGCATTTCTCTTATTAAGAGTGATTTGGAGCATTCTTCCCTGTTGTTGCTAATGGTCTATAATCTTTTGAGAAATGTTTATTTACATCCTCTGACCATTTTTTTTACTGGAGAATTGATTTTGCATACAATTATTCATTGCTTATATATCTTTGATACCACTGCAGATGAAATTTAACAAAATATAAACTGAGGCAATTACCTAAACAAAATGACATTTATTAGCAAGGGCAGACTGACTGCCAGTAAAGGGGTCAGCAAATTGCTTCCATTTCTATCAAAGATACTAAGCAAAAGCACGATTCCCCTTTTGTAAGCTTTGGGCATTACAGGACAAAGAATGGAACAGGGTAGGTGATATTATGGGAGTGAAAGCAACATCATTTGTTACAGAGTTAAAGCATAGGGAGCAATGTGATTGGTTGGAATTCTGGTAATGAAAATAAAGCAATCCCCTCCTTCTTCCCTGTGACTAAGAAGTGTTCATTGTTTGAGTCCACCTGCAAGATAGCAAACCAAACATCCTCAAAGGATAGCTGCATGGCATAAAGATATTATGATGACTTCTTTGTGTTCCCATATATCTCCCAAAGTCAGCTAAATTCAGTGAGGCAAGAATAGATCGGTAATTAGCAGGAGAGAGGAATTTTGAACTTAACCCATTACAAACCCGTCGAATTCTGAAACAAGTTCAGTGACAGGGAATATAGAACAATTATATAGAATATAGAGCAATTAATTATAAATAAAATCAATAATAAAATTATACCGAATTTATCTTCATCTTATTTCCACACCTCTGATCAATTAGAGATAAGTATGTCTCTCATAGATCCCTTATTCCTAAAATAATACTAATCCTAAAAGATCTTTACCACAGTCAATATTAACAATTACATGAACATTAATTCTTCTAACAGCTTTAAGACAGTTTTTAACATTCCACTGATATAAAGTTTAAAAAGGATTATAAGGTAAAGGGCAATAAATGTCCATTCACTATGGGTAGGTGGCAGCCATTTTCTGCAGCCAAGTTGAAGTAATTGTGTACAATTTTCCTGACCATTTAATAAAAGAACAACAAAATAGATTAATCATACCTCAGAAATATCTAAAACCTTGGACTAATTTTAGCAGAGAGACTTGCATGTCCCAAAGTAACTAAGAAGACTCAGCAAAGATAGATATTATCAAGCAAAAGGCCAAAGCAATACAGTAATGATCAGTAGCATCAAATAACATTATCTCTTAGTATTCCAATAATTTATTCCCAGCGTCTGTTATTAGTCACATTTCAGCTTGAATTCCATTTGTCCCATGTAGTCATCTGTTCTTTGGTAGCATCTCCATTTGGATAACCTGGACTAGTTCTGATTCTTAGGGCAGCTCTGAATGGGGCTCCATTTCAATGGATTTGCTCCTTTGGCTCTGTATCCCTTGTAGAATCTTACCTGTATCTGCTAAAAAAATCTTTTACAAAACAAATCTCTTTAATAAAATCTCTTAAATTTTATTTCTCCAATAACCAGTTCATGTGTTGAAAACTGCTTCAATCCTGTGGTCTTGATCTTAGTAACAATAGAAAAATAAACAAAATACCAAATTAGGAATCACTTAAAACTTTAGAGAATTTCAGTTTTTTGATGTCTCTTGCTATTTCTAGTTTTTCTAAACCCCATACCTGATATAGACATGACCAACAGCAGGTTGAAGAATCTTTCAAAAGATCTATGATGATCTGACTTATAAAAGGAGTCCTTCTGGTTAAAAATTTAATATTTACTGAAGTAGACATGTAAACTAGATTTAAAAGTGCTTGTCTAAATTGACATTGACTTCATTATTTAACTTTCTGTGATGCAAGTTAGTGTATCCCTTGTAGAATCTTACCTGTATCTGCTAAAAAAATCTTTTACAAAACAAATCTCTTTAATAAAATCTCTTAAATTTTATTTCTCCAATAACCAGTTCATGTGTTGAAAACTGCTTCAATCCTGTGGTCTTGATCTTAGTAACAATAGAAAAATAAACAAAATACCAAATTAGGAATCACTTAAAACTTTAGAGAATTTCAGTTTTTTGATGTCTCTTGCTATTTCTAGTTTTTCTAAACCCCATACCTGATATAGACATGACCAACAGCAGGTCGAAGAATCTTTCAAAAGATCTATGATGATCTGACTTATAAAAGGAGTCCTTCTGGTTAAAAATTTAATATTTACTAAAGTAGACATGTAAACTAGATTTAAAAGTGCTTGTCTAAATTGACATTGACTTCATTATTTAACTTTCTGTGATGCAAGTTAGCAAGGTCTTATGTTGATATATTTAAGAAATTTGACTGAAAATCGAAAGGTAAATATTTTAAAATAACATAGAAGGTAGATTTCTTAAAATCTTTCAGATTACATATATATGTGATTTGGATGCCTGAAACTTTTTACTCCAATTACTCCAAATTTAATAAAAATTCCAATTCTACTCTTCCCTTAGGAGGAGTAGAGACTGATAAGGATCTAATCCTTACATGAAAACATAGGTAACTATTATTTGAAAGTATATACCCTTTATTATACAAATGAATTCACTTAGAAGTTGCTAATTTTATTCCAATTATAACAAAAGTCTTTGGATGGAATGAGTGAATATCTTAAGTAATTAATTCCAAATTGTATACAGAGAACAGTGCATTTGAAATGAGTTACCTTATAGCAAATTGTTTGTACTTTGGGACATGCTCTACACACAGGTGTTAATTAATAAACCTAAGTAAAAATGGATTTCCCTTTGAGGTAACACAATATATTATGTTACTCTCCTCTAAAGTTCCTGATTGCACTGAAATGCTTTTCTTAAGAACAAAAGTGAAGATGTTTCTGATTTAACCTTAGTAAATAATAGATTTATACCTTGGTCTCTCAAACTCCTGCAACATTATGTAATTATTCCCATATCATCTTGAGATATTTCAAGGTTCACACTTACACATGAATGGATAACTAATAACAGGCAGATGGTTGGTTGCTGTTCTTTGCTCTTGAAGAAGACCAAAATAACATCACTATGTCAGAGTCAAGTTACAGTGTGTCCAACTGTGGCTGATTAGACCAATATGGATACAGAATATTCTACCGTAGGTCAGACACAAATAGGCAATGTGAACATTTGGGGTGGATTCTAAATTTGCATGTCTCATGTTTCTTTTGAACTACTTCAATTCTGCTTTGCTCATAGAGCCCAGCACCTTCTCTGAGGAGGGCACGCCATGCTGGGTGGTCCTGTGCCAATGTCTACCATATCACAAATCATTTCCAAAGTTCTTCAGATAGTCCTTGAGTGTGTCCTTTCATCACTTCTTCTGACCAAGGGAGCACTTGCCATGTGCAAGTTCTCTGTAAAATAGTCTTTTTGGCAAGCATCAGCATTCCAACCAGCCTGCCAGAGTTGCGCTCTCTACAGTGGAGTTGGGATACTAGCAAGTTTACTTTGAGAAAGGACCCCAGTGTCCGGTATCTTATCCTGCCAGGTGATCTTCAGAATTTTCCTAAGACTATTTAAATGGAAGTGATTGAGTTTTCTGGCATGGCATTGGTAGACTGTCCAGATTTCTCAGGCATATAACAATCAGATCAGCACAAGAACTCTGTAGACCTTTAGTTTGGTAGTCAGTCTAATATCTCCTCTCTTTCACACTTTCCTTCAGTCTCCCAAATAGTGAGCTAGCTCTGGTAAAATATACATCAACCTCATCATCTATATGGAGATTCCTGGAAAGTATATCCAAGTAAGTGAACCTATCCACAGCATTCAAAACTTTTCCATTTGTTGTAACCAATTGTTCCACATTTAGATGATGTGATACTGGCTTGTGGAGCACCTATGCTTTCTTGGTGCCAGTTGTCAAACCAAATTAGCACAAGCAGGAGAGAATTAAATCACATTTATGTTACATCTTAGCTTCAGGCTGCATTGAGTGCACAATCAAAGAAGCAGATGACAAATCTCAATATGAAATCCTTGGCGGAGAATTCTAGTACATTTTTTTTCATTCAACCACTTCCTTTCTTACTCTAGGTGCATTAATTTTGTTTATGCAAAGCTTCTTGGCTTCATATAATTAGAGATTGTTGAGGTTTTTTTTAATTTTATTTTAATAAAGCAAAGTTATTGTGTTGTGTTGTGTGTGTGTGTGTGTGTGTGTGTGTGATTACCTCCACCTCTTGTTTGATTAAGAATAAAGTGGGTTTTTTTCTCCTAGCTTTGAGAGATATATGATTTGCTTCTTTTCTATTTTTTAAATATGATAATCCTAAATTTTCAGATTATGTTTCCATTTATAATATATTATAGAATATTGTATAAGGTTTTAAGCTAAGTCCTATTTCTATTAGACTGCTTTTCAGTTTTCCTAGAAATTTTTTATGAAATAAGGATTTTTCTCTAAGTAGTTTATGTTTTCCACTTTAATACTAAATTATTGATTTCTATTATTTCTGATTCTTCTCTTTCTAGTCTATTCCAATGCTCTATCTCTCTCTTTTATGTAACCAATGGTGTGTTGTGCGTGTGTGGGTGTGTTAGAGAGAGAGAGAGAAAGACAGAGACAGAGAGAGAGACAGAGAGAAGAGAGAAGAGAGTCTGGAAGTGTTATTTCCCTTATGTCTGTACCTTTTTTTTTTTTGGTTTGGTTTGTTTTCTGGATATTTTATCTCTTTTAATTTTTCAAATAGGTTTTATTTTTATTTTATCCAGTTATGTAAAATGTCTTTTTGGCAATTGGATCAGCATAGCAATAAAATTATAATTTAATTTGGTACTATTTTCATTTTTATCATTATATTGGCACAACCCAAACATGAGCACTGAATATGCTTTTAGCTATATAAAGGTTCTTATCTATCTAAAGAGTACTTTGTAATTAAATTTGTATATAATGTCTGTGTCTACTATCTCTATTCTGATGACTTTATTTTTACATTTTTATTTTAATATGAATGACATTTATCTCAATGTTTCTTTCATATTTTTAGTAGAAAAAAGAGATAGATGTTTGTACAGGAGATCATAACCACTATTTCTCCCACTATGGGGAAGCCAATACATTAATCTGCCAACTTGGAGGGAGGTTAGGGGCTCTGAGATCTTCTTCAACCCCACTTTTATTTCCCTGGAGAAGCACAAACAATTCTATCTATCCTGTTTCTTACTCTCTATTCACCTCCAGTCACACAATTCTAAAAGCCTTTCAGATACCTCAACATGGATTCCAGTAGACATCTTAAGCTCAATACATCCAGGATAGAACTCCTCTTTCCCTCTAAAGTCTCCCCAGCCACTTGCCTTCCCTGTTACTATGAAAGACAACACTATCCTCCCAGTCTCTCAGGCTTGAAACTTAGGCATTGTATTGACTCCTCACTATCTCTCACCTCATTTCCCTCACATCCAATCTGTTGCCAAAACCTGTTGATTTCCCCTCTACAATATCTCTCAAATACGGCCCCTTCTCTCCTCTGTCCCTGCCCCCACCCAGATGTAGTTCCTTATCATGTCACAATCCATTATAATACCTGCTGGGAGAGTCTGTCTATCTTTGGTCCTTTACAACCAGTTCATCTTGCATTCAGCAACTAAAGTGATTTTCCTAAAGTGTAGGTGGGATCATATCAGCCTCCCCTCCTCAATTAATCCCATTAATTAAGTGACTCCCTGTCACTTTCAATATCAAATACAAAATGCTCTGTTGGCATTCAAAGTTCTTCCTAACTTAGCCCCCTCCTCTTTTGGAAGTTTTCTTACACCTTATTTCCTCAACATGTGACTTTGATCCAGCAACATTGGTCTCCTAACTGTCCCACAAACCAGACCCTCCATCTCTGGGCTCTGGACAGTTTTTCTGGTTCTTCCTTATGCCTGGAAGGTTCTCCTTCCTCAGCTCCACCTATTTACCTCCGGGTCTTCTTTTAAAGACCAACTAAAATCCCACATCCTATAGTAAATTTATTTCATCTCCTCTCAATTCTAGCATCTTCCTTCTATTGATCTTCTTGTTTCCTAATTGTCCTATTTGTAACTTGTTTGTATGTATTGGTTTGCTGTCTCAAGTAAGTTCTTTGAGGTATATAAGGACTAGGGTAGGTATTTAATATCTTTTCTTTAAAACTATGATAAAAATTATCATCCAATTGATAAATTATCAAAAGATATGAAGAAGCAATTTACCAATGAAGAAATCAAAATGACTTATAGTCATGTGAAAAAGTGCTCTAAATCATTATTGATTAGAGAAATGCAAATTAAAACAATCTTGAGATATCATTTTATATCTATCAGATTGACTAAAATTACTGAAGGAGAAAGCAGTAAGTGGTAAAGAGGATATGGGAAAATTGGGACATTTATGGTTGGAACTGTGAAACGATGCAACCATTTTGGAAAGCAATCTGGAATTCTGTCCAAAGAGTTATTAACCTGCCTATACCCTTTGACCCACTACTAGTTCTATTTCCAAAGATGATTAGGGTAAAAGGAAAAAAATCTATGTGTCCTAAAATGTTTATCACAGTTCTCTTTGTGGTGGCAAAGAAATAAAAATTGTGGAGATGTCTACAAATTGTGGAATGGCTGAACAAGTTGTAGTATATGATTGTGATGGAATACTACTGCACTCTAAGAAATGATGAATATGACGATCTTAGAAAAACATGGATGTGTGTGAAATAATGAAGAGTAAAATGAGCAGAATCAAGAGAACACTGTTACAGTAATAGAAACATTGTTTTAAAAATGATTTTGAGTGAACAAGTTATTCTGACTATTATAAATATCCAAATTAGTTATAAACACATGAAGGAAGACATTATCTACATACAGAGGAAGAACTGATAAATAGAAGTATAGAATGATTTCGCACACACACTTTGTATTTAATAATAGTTATCTCTAGAGTAGAGTAAAGGGAAGAAAAAAATGAAAAAATAAAAGAAAGCTACATGATAACTTTATTATATACTTAAAAGAAATAGCAAGTTGTACATAACAGTTTTACAGTTTCATGTGCAATCACTTTTATTTATTACACTATGTTATGGAAATGTTTGTTTTATCCCATAAATTAAAAACAAAATAAATATATATATATATATATTTAAGCTTGGTAACATCCTTCCATGAATCTGTCAAGACCAGTATACCAGGAATTCACACACACACACACACACACACACACACACACACATCATTGGTGATTCTTTTAAAACTGCTCCTATTTACTTTTCTGAGACTGGATTATTAAGATTTCTATTTGATCTATCAATCTGGAGATTTTATATTTTCAAAGTTATTCTTTTTGTGTGTTCTCCAATTTGTAGGCATGTAACTGTATATAGTTGGTTTTGCAATTGTTTTCATTCTGGTTTTGTTATGATTACATGTTGTTCTTTAATATTTTAGTAATTTGGGTTTCTGCCTTCTTTTTAATCAGATTGATAAAGATTTAGTAATTTTGTTGTTTTTTTTTTCAAAAAATCAGATTTTAATTATCATTTTTGTAATTTTTCACAGTTTACTTCTAGTTTTTGATGTATCCTCTTTGTATTTATTTTAAGTACATTTATTTCTTGATCTTGTTATTTTTTAAAAGATATAAGTTAATTAATCTCCTCTTTTTTTTTCCTTTTCCCTTAACGTATGTTTATAGATGTGTCCAACTTGTGGCAGAGCACTCTGAGCTTGTATTGGTTTTGGTGTGATCAGCCACAGTGAGACACTGAACAATATACATATATGTATATGGGAGGGTGGGGGGGGTAGATGGATGGATGGATATTACATATATATATATATCTTCCCCCCAGAGGACTTTTTAACCATATTCCCCAAAATTTAGCATGCTGTTTCATCTTTATAATTTTCTTTCATATAATTTGAAATATGTCTATGATTTGTTTATATTATGTTTATGTTTATTGTGAAATCTTTTTTATCTGTTTTTTCTTATGCTCCTTGAACAGATTATTTTTGTTGAACAATTGTCTAGAAATAATGTGCTTACTATTTCTGCTTTTTTACATTTGTTTGTAATATCTCTGAGATTTAATACATGGTATGATATGTGGTGCTGAGAAATATATATATTCTTTAGCAATTCCATTTAGAAGATGCTACAGCTGTTTTAGATCTCATTTCTCCAAAATTTGTTTATCTCTTTATTTTCCCTTTTATCTTCCTATTAATGTTAAGAGAAAGGCATGAAAATTTCGTGTCATTGTTATTTTACTATTTGTGCCTTTCTGTATTTCACTTATTTTTTTTCTTTATACATTTAGAAACTAAAATATTATAGCTTGATATTGATACCACTTTATTGTCTAAAGTTCCTATCATCATAATATGCTTTCTTTATATTTTTCTGATAGATAAATTTCATTTTTTTCTGTCTCACAGTATGATTTCAATTCTTGCTTTTGTTTGTTTGTTGTTGTTGTTGTTGTTGTTGTTTTGGGGGGACAGGATTTGCCTGATACATAATAAAGTTTTTTCCAGTTCTTCATTTTTCTCATTTTTATTCTGTGTATTTTTTACATGTTTCTTATAAGTCATAGATTAGGGGATTTCCTTTTGTTATTTAATCTGTCATTCTTTAATATTATTGGACTGTTTAGTAAAACATTCATATTTAAAATCATGAGTTGGAGTCATAATTTTCTCTCTTTATTAGTGTCTGATTTTTCCCTAATTTTGACCTTAAGAAATATGCATGTAAACAGTATTTTGGCTCTTCAGTTATTTTAGCTTAATCTAATTAAAGAAAACCCATTGCTACTGACTTTTTTCTTCTCAACTTTCACCCTCCTAATTTGTTACCATTTTCCTTAATTTTTCACATTGTGCTTAACTGATTAGTCCTTTTATTCTGTCTTCTTTTTATTCTAGTTAATTAGTTCTTTTTTCTTCTTTTTCCCCTTCAAAGTTAAGTAGTCAAGTAAAATCTTTCTTCTCCTCTCTTCAACTTATTTTGTAGGCTTTTAGATTTCCATTTCGGATGCTTTTAAAAAAAGATTTCTCTCCCTCATTCTCTCCATTATTAATTTCCTTTCTGCCTATTCTAGACATTTATCATTTGATTCATGGTGCCTATACTTATTCTGAAATGCTCTTTGCATAATTCCTATTTGGAAAGGTTTGAAGATTGTGAGGGTCAGAGAAAGTTTCTAGTCCTGCATGTTGTTGGCTGCGTGGCTCAAACATAAAAAACAGTCTTCCTTTGAAAGGCAGCACCATGATTGACCTGTGTATAATCAAATTACCAAAGGGAGACTTTATAGGCCTTTATAAAATAATAAAATTCATTTGGGAAAAGCAGAAAATCTAGAATATCAAAGGAAATGATTAGAAGTAGTAATGAAGGAGGAATAGCACTTTCAGAACTCAAAAATATTATAATTTGAACATATAACAATTTATCTACCTGTCAAATTAAGTCATTCCCCGGTACATAAAAAGTAAAAGGTTATGGACAACATAAATATCAAAAGAACTGCAAATTATTTACATTTCCATGGGGAACGATGTTCTAAGTTGCTAATCATAAGAGAACTGCAAATCAAATCAGCTCTGAGTTTTCACCTTACACCCTGCAAATTAACAAGTGACATAAAAATAATAATACTTAATGCTGGGACAGTAGTGAAATGATAGACACACTAATACATTGTTGGTGGTGAGGGGGTACAATCATTTTAGAAAGCAATTTAGAATTATGCAAATAAAATGACCAAAATGTCTATCTCCTTTCACCTAGAGACTCCAATACTGGGCTTATGTTAAAAAAAAAAATCCTTTAATAAGACGAAAGTCCTCTTATGCCCCAAAATATTTAGAGCAGCATTTTTTGTGATAACAAAGAATTGGCAAGACAGTAGATGCTCATTAATTGGGGAAAAGCTGAACAAATTATGTTACATGATAAATAAACATTTATAGAATTCTTAACATGTTTCAGGCACTGTACTAACTTCTTTACAATTGAGATCTCATTTGAGCCTCAACGACAACCTCAGGAGGTAAGCGCTATTATTACCTCATTTTACAGATGAGGAAACTGAGAGAGCCAGTGTTAAAGTGACTTACTCAGGGTTACACAGCAATTAGTGTCTGAGGTTGGGTTTGAACTCAGTTCTTCTGACTCCAAGCCAGGTACTCTATGTATTGTGACACCTACTGCTTCCTGTGACACCTGGAGAGATCTATACCCACTGACCCAAAGTGAAGGAAGCAGAGCCAAGAAGACAGACACAGTAAAGACAGCAGGGTAAATGGGAGGAGCTCCCCTCATGGGTGAGGCAGCAGGAGATCCCCAGGTTTTACAGATCGCATCTGGGTTTAGGATTGTTTCTCCTTGTATCGATCTGTGCTGGTGATTTCTTTTTCTCTTTAAATCCCACTCTTTGTTCAATGGGGAGGCTCTCTGAAAGGAGGAAGGAAAGGGTTAGCATGAGGATGGAAGACATGGAAAACAGCAATAAAATTCACTTAAATGAAAGAAAAAAAAAGTCGTAAATTTAACAGCAGCAAAGACTCACTGGGGCTGGGGACTGGACCAGGTTCTGGATCTTGCTCTCCCAGAATCTCCCTTCTCACAGGGCAACCTCTTCATCTATCAGAACACGGAGATTATATGCAAGATAAATGAAAAATGCAATTTTTGAGGAGAGTTGGACCTTAGAGATGAGGGAGGGGAGTAAGGAAAGGTCTTGGGCAGAAAGGTGATGCTCAGGTCAAGCTGGGAAAATACCCATTGCTAAGTGCCTCCTCCACTTTCAGTCAGGGCTTCTGGTGCTCCAGAGAACCCAGAACTTCCAGAGCTGGTGGGAAGGGGGGAGATGGAGACAGTCCCCTCCATCCCCTACCCCCTCTTAGGACTCCTTTTGTCTAAACTGCCTGCTCTTCCAATGAGGAAGTCAAGGTCTGGAGGAGGGAGAGTCCAGTCAGAGGCTGCTTAGTGTTCACCAAACTAGGTCAAAATCTTTGGCAAGTCCTCGGCTAGAATCCATCCCCGTCCTGGAGCCATCCACAGCTAACCAAAGAATTATGTCACTTTTATAGCTCAGTCTCTTGTAAATTAAGTGGTTTTCTTCCATTTGCCAAACAAGTTTTAGGTGGTTTTTCTTCTGTTAACACAGCTTTCACTGTGTGGAGAGCTTCCCATAAAGAGGGTTTATCATGCAGATAAAACTAAGTATAGGAAAATAGGAAATTACAACATTGACAAATGAGAGAATGATTATCCTCCTCACAAAGGAGACTAAGAAATCACCCCAGGGGAGCACAGAAATGGGGGTCCCCTGGGGGAGCCAAGTGCTTCCAGAGGGTTACTTACAGGCAAGAAGGAAAGGGAAAGTTAGAAACCTGATACAAAGCTTAAATCAGCAAAAGGTTGCTTCTGTCCTTCAGTGGGCTCCTGAACTGAGGGTTGGGAGAAAGCAAGATCCGGTCCTGCCCTCAGGAAATGTGCTATGTAGGAAAGGCAATGGCTGAGGGGTCCATGTCAAGCCCGTGCTTGGCTGAGGGCAACAATGGGTGGACACAAGCCGATGATCCTAGAATTTCAGAGAGAGCTGGTCAGCCAAAGCCCTCCCCCATGGCCAGCCTTTCCTTGAGGACCCTCAATGAGAGGAGGAAGCCCGTCCCTGTTTGGGAAAGCTTTTCTGACCAGGGAGTAATTTTGTACAAAGGAGAGCTTTGCTTCCTAACACTCCGACCACCCCCATCTCGAGGTCCAGAGCCCTCTGAACAACAACTGAAAACAGCTCCCAGGCTGCCCCCTACTCAAACCCAGACTTCTGTAATCCAGGATCCACATGGCCAGCTCCTTAATGATTATGGAATCCTAGCATTTAAGAATATGTGAGAAGAAATCTCACTCTTATCTAGGCAACTCCAGTTCTTAGCATAGTACCTGGCATGTTTGATGAATAAACAATAGGTCACATTTATATAGAGGAAGGAAGGAAGGAAGGAAGGAAGGAAGGAAGGAAGGAAGGAAGGAAGGAAGGAAGGAAGGAAGGAAGGAAGGAAGGAAGGAAGGAAGGGAGAGAGAGAGGAGGGGAAGGGAAGGAGGGAAGGAGAAGAGGGAGGAGAAGGAAGGAGGGAGAGGAAGAGGGAAGGAAGGAAGGAAGGAAGGAAGGAAAGAGGGAGGGAGGAAGGAAGGAAGGAAGGAAGAAAAGAGGGAGGGAGGGAGGAAGGAAGGAAGGAAGGAAGGAAAGGAAGGGAAGTGAAGAGGAGGAGAAAGGTTTATCAGATTAAGAAGGAAGATGGGTTCTTTGAGGAATACAGCATGGGAAGCAGGGATTTAGGGCAGGATCAGAAAGGAAAGGGAAGGATTTGAATGAAGTCAAAAGCTGATAGAGCCTTTTAAGACTACAATCTACCCAGCAAAGGGAGTGGTACAGGAATAAGCATTTGAGGGGCTGTTTGAGGATTGACAAGGAGGTCTTAATCCAGAAAAGGATCATCTCTACCAGTCGACAACATGTAATAGTGGAGAGTGCTTCAGATAGACTGAGAGGATAGAGGTCACAGAGCCCCTCCTTTCCTAGAATGCAGACATCTCCTGATGCCACTGTACCCAGACACAGAGTTAATCAGCTGCATGAGTCCTGGGGCAGAGCTGCCCAGCTGATGATGGAAGGGAGGACTCTTTGCCAGCATGGGGCTATTAGCATTTACCTACAACAGGAAACAAGCCTTGCAACCAGGGAAAACAGGGACTAAGCTCCCGAGGAAAGTGCATCTGGACCTCTCAGCAGAAACACAGCAGTGGTGGGATGCAGGGTCGGCAGCTCAGTTTAAACATTTGGAACAAACAGGAAAAGCAGCCTGGGATGTGGGGGTGTAAGGGGTCAAGAGGCAGATGCGCAGCCTGAGATGAGGGGCCGAGCTAAGATCTTGCCATGCCCAGTGGGTGGGATGAGGGCTCTGAGCAGTCAGTCTGTAGAAGAAATGCTGCTAAGGCAAAAATAATACGGCGTGTGATTGTTGGGCTGGTGCAAATCAGGAGCCAAGAATAACACTGAGATTTCGAGGGGGTGACTAAGGGAATCTTGGTGCCCTGGAGAGAATTAGGGAGTTCTGCAATCAGGAGGTTTGGAGGGAGAGATAATAGGTTCTGTTTGGGACATACTGAGTTTAAGCTGTCTAGGGGGTATCCAGTGCAAGAGGCAGCTGGTGATAGGATTGTTGTATCTCCACAGAAAGATTGAGATAGAGCTGGATTTACAGACTTAGGAGGCATCCCAAGGTGAAATACAGATGATAATTGATCCCAGGGGAGCTGATGAGATTGCCAAATGAGATAAAAGAAGTTCAAAGAGAAAGGGCCCAAAAAATGGATATGACTTAAATGCTGTTCCAAGAATAGAAGGTAGGGAAGAACTGAGAGAGAGAGAAGGGAGAGAGCGCAGGGGGAAGGGAAGAGAGAAAAAGGGAGAAAGCAGAAGAGAGGAAATAATAGGAGAAGGAGAGAGAAGGGGTGAGGAGGAAAGGAGAATGAGGGAGAAGGAAGAGGGAGGGGAGGAGGCAGGATGGGAGAGGGCAATGAACAGTGTCAAAGGCTACAGCGAGTAAAGAGGAGTGAAGATGGAGATCAGTGATCATAAATGCCCTTTGGGCAAACCCCCCTGGCCACTCTGAAAGGCCTGGAAAGAGCCTGGTCAGAGGGATCAGGTTAGGTCTCTCCTGCAGTCTCTCCTCCTGCCAGTCCATCCTCCATTCAGCCCCATAGTGATCTTCTGAAGGACAGACCATTGTCCCCACCGCCCCATTCACCCTCCAGGCCGCCCTATCACCTCCAGGACCAAACACAAAATCCTCCTCAAACTCAGTGTTCTCAAAGCCAGACTACCCAGCATTCCCCTTACCCTGCCCCTCTTTTTCAGGTCATTATTGTGGCCAAGGGCACCAGGATCTTTCTGAACTTGTCTAGGACAAATAGATCTCCCTGATTGGCCAACCGTCAAGGCTGATTATTTCTACCTTTGTAAGGACACAGCATGTGTCCCAAACCTCATTTCCCAACACAACCCACCGGAACACCCACTCCTTTTTGCTGAGACTTCTTACTGGAGCAGGAACAGAAGCATCCTTCCTGCTCCTCCTGTCTTTAGTTTCCCTTTCAATCCATTCTGGAAGATACAGCATCTTCTGAACTCACTGACCCCATTATGCCTTCCTCCATTCAGATTCCTTCCAGGACTCCCAATCACCTTTCACATTAAGGACAAATGTCTGGTCCTCTCAGAAGTCCTTCCACAATCTACATGCAATGTGCCTGCCCAAGTCCAGTTTGGCCGTCTCCCCTTCATGGGTTTTCCTTCTAGGCAAGCTCAACTCTTCCCCCTCACTCATGTCAGTGTGCCCTCCATCACCTCCGGTGTCCCAGGGGGTCCAGCTCTTCCCCCTGTGTGCCCTCCATCACCTCCTAAGCCCCAGGTCTGTGATGAATGCCCTACATGTGCCCCCCTAGTGTGCAAACCCTGCCTTTTCATCAAATCTGTCCAGCTGGGGTGAAGCACTTCCTACCCATGGGGATGGAAACCTCTTCTGCTTTCCTAGACTCCTCCACCTCAGCCTCCATCCACATCCCTTTCTCCCTTTGCACTGTGAGATCCCTGAGAACTGAATCAATGTCTGCTCTCTGGGTATCCCGAGGGCTTTGTGTAATGTAATCTCCCACAATGCAATGATGTGTGTGGGGGTGAAATGGGGGTGGGCTTCTTTTGGATCAGCTGGTACTGAGAATTCAAGAAGCAGGAGAGTCTGGAGCAAGCCATTCACTGGAGGTCACGGATGGCAGGGAGTCCGTGGGCAGGGAGACAGCAAGTGTGGACAGGTCAGAGCAGAAATTTGATGTAGAAAAGAGAAGGGGTCCCTCGGGGGCAGGATCGTGGAAAAGTTCCAGAGGATTAGAGACTCATGAGGATTCTTTGCAGGTGAAGGGGAGGGAGCCATAGAGGAAAGATTCTGTTTTTCCCCTGCATGTTCCCCTCTGGGTTCAGAGATTTTGGGGGGTTCAGGGCTCCCTCAAAATGGCAGCACGAGTTGACTGAGTCTGAGCTCAGCAGCCTGGGCACCCGCCCCCAGTGTCTGTGCCAGCCTCCGTCCCACTCCACATCTACTCTCCAGACAATCTTGACTCCCCCAGAAACGTGTCTTGACTCCCCCAGAAAACTAGGAAAACTTCAGCAAAGATACCCCTAAGCCCAAGAGCTTCAGGAGAAGAGCCCCCACTTTGGGAGATGGGAGGGGACGTTGTTCCCTGTGTGTCTCTATCTAGTGACATCATCTCACAGACTCTCAGGCTCTGGGAAGAACCGGTAGTGACTCTGGGACTGGAGGACCTTGTCCCTTCCATGCAGGACCCCCGATGGGGGGAGAGGGAGAAGGTGGCGCGGGCACCCCCAGGCTGTTGGCTTGGGAAGCTCACTCTCTCCTGAGGCTCCTTGAGGAGCCAGTGCTTCCCTGGACTCAGCTGAAGGCTGTTCCCAATGACTCAGTAAATATTTGTTGAATGAATCAATGTTTTCTCCTCATTAAGCTTCGCATGGATGGCTGACCTCAGAGCGATCTGGATTCCCTGGCCCCCGGCCAGCACTTATTGCCGCCAATAAGATGATGTGTTGAATGAGGCCGTTGGATGTCCTTTGATGGAACATGCGTCCCCTCCCCTCCATGATGCTCTTCTGGGCTCTGGGCCCCTCCACTGAGCTTCCAGCCGCACCTCTGGACCGGGACTGAGGCTCCCCATGGGCTCTCTGGCCCTGCCCCAACCTCCCTTCCCTTGGGCCCGGGAACCTCCAGTTTGCAAAGTTCTCTGACATCCAGGGCAACTTGCTGCCCTCACCCTGAGGGACAATCAGGGCACAGCTGGTCAGGAGGGGCTGAAGAAACTGAGGCCCTGAGAGGCACCTCCCCAAGCTCCCCCTATGGCATGGAAGAGAGGCTGAATTTGAATCCAGATCGTCCTGTGTTCTAGCAGGAGCCCGTCACCTGCCCACCTAAGGGGGCCTTGTCAGAAGGAGGACAGGAAGGGAGGGATTTAGGATGGAGCACTGGGAGAGACCTACTGGAGAGGAGGGCGGGGAGGGGGGGGGGGCTGGGCAGACCCACCAGGGGATTATCCACACTCAGGCTATTTGCAGGGAACCCGGGCGGGCGTTAATCATTACATTTATCATCGCCCTCTATCTCCTGGCCTGTGGCTTTGGTTAACTTTATTAACTATTGATTTTGAAGAAGAAATCTTATCTGTTTCCATGACCCACATCTTTCAGAAGATGGAGGGATGCAGCCCCTGGCCACCTGCTCAGGTGGGTCCCTTCTCTGGGGATTGGGGGGCGCCCCAGAGGGGCTGCCCCACCAGGCTCCGGCTACTCCTGATCTCCGCCATCCTGCCTGCTGGGTAAGGGAGAGGTTGCCCGTGATTTCAGTTAATGGAACTTCTCTGTCGGTGAGCCAGGGAAGGGAGCAGGAAGGAGTGGGATCCCAGCCTTGTCACTGGGTGATCTTGCTCCAGTCTCGTCACCAGCCTGTGCCTCCATTGTTTAGCTGCAAGATGAGGGCATTTGTGGCACAGGCCCCTCCCTCCAAGATCTGAGAAGTGCTTTGTGAATATCCGAACACATCATCTTGGACTTCTCTGCCCAAGTGAGTCATGACTCTAGGCAAGTCTTTGGGTTTCCCTGCTTCTGGGCCTTTGCTCCGGCTGTGACCTTTGTCTGGAACACCCTCCCTTCTCTCTTCAATTGAATCCATGCCCCCACTCCTCACCACCTAGAAAATGAACTGAGGTTAATTCCCCTCAGTTTTCCCAGAGTAGCAGAGGTGGCACTGTAGAGTGGAGGAGGCAGGGAAACCTGAATCGTAATTCTGGACAAGTCACTTAAAAGCTGCTCTGTGCCTCAGTTTCCTCACCTGTAAAATAGAGGTAACGCCTCAGAGGTCAGTATTGAGAGTCAGATGAGATATTTATAAAGCACTGTGTCATTGTCCATTGGCACTCTGACCAAAGTTTCCTCATTGGTTCTTCAAAATGACAGAATTCGATTAGCTGGCCCTGAGTCCCCTTCCAGCTCTGAGGTCCTGTGACCTCATGAGCTGATGGCTGCCCCCTGGGGATGAGCCCCCCACCCTTGCTTAGACACGCTGTCTGTTTTTGGACAGCAGTGGAAGTTTCCTTTGGCTCATGGAACACACCAGAGCCCAAGTCCTTTGACACAGCCTTCGTGAGTAATGGGGTGGGGAAGCATCTAAGTCATCCAGCCCTAAGGGGCCAAAGGCAGTAGTAGCTCAGTGAGGTAAGCTGTGGGACAGCCCCAGCAGCTGTGCCAGGTCAAGGACTCCTCCTCCCTTCCCTGTCACTGTCCAGCTCCCTAAGAACAGTTCCGAGATTTCCCAGAAAGGATGTGGCCAAAATCCAGAAAGAAAACATTCTAGAGTAAGAGAGGACGCTCTCCTTGGTCCTGCCCTGCTTAATTTCATGGGTCCGTTTCTGTATTGTTGTATTCCTGCCCAGAAGACACCATCCTATGGCTAATGGCCTTAGAAGGGGATAAGATGGAGGAGTAACAATAATGATCCAAGAAGAGGGTGATCAGAAAAACAAAGGAGAGAGGCAGAAACAAGGAAACACAAAGGAAGGGGGAAGGGAGGGAGGAAGTGGAGAAGGGAGAAGGAGAGGAGAGATAGAAGGAAACAATGAGATCAAAAGGGAAGAAGAGAGGGAAAGATGAAAGAAGGGAGGAAGAATCAAATGAAGAGAGGATGGAGGGAAATGAGGGAAGGAGGAAAAGAGGTAAGCAAAGAGGAAGAGAAACAAGGACTGGGGAAGAAAGGAAAGTAAATAGGGAGAGAAGAGAAGAAGGAAGAGATGAAAGAGGCAGGGAGGGAGAAGAAAGGAGGAAGAGAGATTAGAAACAAGGCTGGAGAGAGAGAAGGAAACAAGGAGGAATGAAATGGAGAGGGAGGAAAACAAGGGGGGAAGAAAGGCAGGAGGGGGAGAAGAAAGGAAAAGGGGAAAGAAACAGAGGGAGGGAGCCCTCTTGTCTGATGGGAGGAGGTTGGGCTCAAGCTGAGCCTAGAAGGGTGGTTAGGACTCTATCTGGAAAAGATTGGGGAACATTTATCCCAAGGGTCCAAAACAGTCAAGGCAAGGAGCATTTTCACAGCCGCCCTGTCTCTCCTGGTGCCCAGGACCTACCATCACAGGGCAGATTGGGGGAGACCAGTGTCTGTTGGTCTTGTTATGTGCCCCCACACCTCTTCCCCATCTGTGACCTCCAGTGTTGCCCATTTCTGGCCATTTCCAATTCCATCCAACCAAGACTAAGTCACTGGGGAGGCTTGGGAGGAGCCCCAAGGCTTCATGGGCAGTGTTGGGGGCATTAGAAAGAGACATGGAGAACAGCCCACCCAGAGCCTTGGGTTCCAATCCCAGCTGCATCATGTTGTCATCAAGCCTTCGGGCTCCAGTTTCCTCCTCGTACCAGAGTCCCCTGCCATGGGCATGGAGAGGTCAGGAAGATTGCATCAGGACAGGACATCCCTATGACCTGGGGGGGATTAGGAAATGTGTCCCGGCAGACAAGAGAGCTCAGAATGTCAGCAAGCGGCAATGTGGAAGAGGGAGGATGGCAACGAAGACCTGAAGTCTCGGGGGCACAGAGAGCGGGGTTCTGGACTCCAGTTCATGGGTCTCTTCACTGTGGCCACAGGACTCCCCACAGATGGGATGGTCAGTGGCTTCAGTCGCTTACTGTTCATGCAAAATCAATGAGCTCCCGCCATCTTCGCCTGTACCCCGAGGACTGACAGAAGTGCCAGGAGGTGAGAGGAGCAGGGCCCCTGGGAGACCCCCCTGGAGACCCACTCCCACAGTGCCTGGCCTTCACTTTGCACCTTAGCCTGAGGTCAAAGGGCAGAAGGAGGAGCGCTGCTTCAGAGACCACTGGCTAGTGAGGAGAAGCTGCTGATGGTTTCAAATTCAGGACCAGTCGCCCAGCGTCCCAGGGGGAGTTCCAGGCCTGGGTCAAGAGGATCTGGGTTCAAAACCAGCCTCGGACAATGACCCAGGGCAAGTCGTTCATCATGCGTGCCTGTTTCCTCACCTGTAAAAGGAGAAGAATGAGCTAAGACCCTCTCAGTCTGTAACCCCCTCACCTCCCTGGCCATAGACCAGGAGAATGTCAGTGTAGACAGACACTGGGAGTGACAGAGTGCAGTGAGACCTTCTCTGGGGCAACCATCTTCCCATTTGGTGAATTGGATCCAGAAATCATGGAACCCTGAAGGGCCAGATCTGGGAGAGTCCTAGAGCAATGACGAATCTTCGATGGGCTCCGGGACCCTTCCTCTCCTTTCCCGGCTCCAACCCAGCTGGAGGCTGCTTCCTCCCTGCACCCTTCCTGAGGTCGCTCGCTGCTCTGACCCCCAGGGTCCTTTCTGACATCGCCCGACACCTGGCAGGAAGCGGGTCCAGTAGCAATGGGATAAAACTTTCTTGCTTTGGGCAAATAAATGTGTTTTCATAACTTTGGCTTTGATGTTGCCTGAATTTCTCCCAGTGTCCCCCCTTTCTCTCCCTCCTACAGAGAGACATCTCTTATAAGAAAGAACACTTTTTTTTAAAAGAAGAGGGGGAAACAACAAAACTGACCGGCTGCTGACCAAATCCGAAAGTGTATGCAACGCTCTGTACCCACGGACCCGCCACAGCCTCACCAAACATTGCCCAATGAAAGAAGACATTTCGGGGCTCTGACTCCTTGGAGGCACGGTGGGCACCTTCCCCTCTGTCACTCAGAGCCTGTGGCTGATGGTCCAGGCCGGCAGAGTGTCTGTCCAGGTCAGTGGGCACAGCTGACTGAAAGGCCGGGAGCTTCAGGAGAGCGGGAGACGAAGGGGCCTCGGCCAGAGACACGGTTCTGAGGATGTTTGGAAGCCAGATGGAGAACTGAAAGAGAAATGCAAGGGGAGCTGTCCAGATGGCAGGAGCTTTGGAAAACCTCGGTGGTGGGGAGGGCCGGGGGATGGGCAAGGGCTCCTGAAGAAAGCGGGGGTCAGCTGGCCGTGGGCACAGAGGAAGCAGAGATCCAGATGCAGCCAGTGGATTCTTGTGCTTACGTGAGCCCACACACTCGGACGTGGGCCCCCATGAACTGGCCAACAGCCTCCGAGCACTCAGGAGATTTTGAGGACCCAGGAGGGGACGTGAGACAATCCCAAAGTGCAGTTTGTCCCCCAGTAATCTCTCCAACCTTCAGCCCTGGCATCTCCCCCAAGGCCTCTGCCTGCAGTTGGAGCCTCCGCCTGAGAAGGCCTTTCTCCCAGGCTGCCCTCCCTGGCTCTCCAGCATGGCTTCCCCGCAGCCCCTCCCCGTTCCTAGCCGTTAGTGCAGGGCCTGGCACAGAATAAGTGCTTAATAAATACTCATTGGCCAACATCATTAATAACCATATAGAATGTTAACCCAATCCTATTGATAACATAGGATAACAGTAACAGCTGACACTTAGTAGAACCCACTGCTCCACACCAGGTCCTATGCTGAGCGCTTGACCTCTACTACCCTCACAGAGGGCGCTGCCATCGTTACCCCCATTTCACAGATGAGAAAAGAGAAGCAAACACAGGCAGGATCCTTACCCAGGTCACATAGTGACCAGGAGGCCAAGGCTGGATTTGAACTCAGTTTTCCTGACTCCGGACCTAGAGTTCTGTCTAGCCCTTAGCTGATTGCCACAAGCCGATGGCCCCAGGGAGCAGGGCCCCTGTCAGGCCCACCTTGGGAATCCCAGACTTGGCAGAGAGTTCCCCTGCCAGAGCCAGGGCACTGGGAGCCTGGCACTCAGGCACTGGGAGCCCGGCACTCAGGTCCGGCCACCCCTTCATCTGGAAGGAGCCCAGGGAGCCTGGATTCTGGGCTCAGGGCCCTCTGCTTGTACCTCATCCCTGCAAGAGCTCCCTTAATCCGAGTGCTGCACACCAGGCTGGGTGTTTGTTAGGGAGCTGCCCCCCAGAGATGTCCCTCTGTGTGTCATCTCGGGATCCAGAACTTTTCCCCACCGACCAGCCTGAGCAACTGCCCCGAGGCCCTCTCCCAAAGCTGCCTGCACTCTGCTTTCTGGGCACTGGCCAGACCAGTCGGATTGGCCCTGTATGGGCTAGCATGGACACAGGAGGAAAGTGCTTTTGTTGGTTCTGTAATGAATCTTCTCCAGATTTTTCTCTTTACTTTTTCCATGAGCTATCGAAAAGATGTCAGGAATGGAAGCAGAATCCCGGGTACTGAGGGAGCCCAGCGAGTGGCCCAGACCTGGAAGGACTCACCCGTTCCCAGGCACTCCTAGAGCCTCCCTTCCCAGGCTGGCCCGACTCAGCCCGCTGGTCTCCCCCGACGTTGGTCGGGCTGCGCTCCGTCCACCCCAAAGGCCAGTCGGGGTCAAGCGCTGTCGACTGGAAACGCTCCTCACGGCCGGAGCAAAGCGGGGGATGTACAAACACTTCCTTTCCGCGAAGACAAATGGCATTTTTAAGTTCTCCTAATGAAGCCGCATTCATCAGCGCGGAGTCATTTATCTTGGACCAGAGAGTTCTGGGGCACCAATAAGATTAATGCCGCTGAACTTTCCGACACGTGGCTTTTCATCACCGTCCTCCCCCACGAGTGGGACGAAATCAATAGCGTTGCGAACCTCTCGGAAACATCTCCATGTACATGATGTTTTCCTCTGTTTGCCGGGGGCTCTGAGCACCAGGGGGATGCTCTGGCTTTGAGGCTCCAAATCTACAGAAAGTGGTTTCCTGGGCTCCCCCGGGAGGCGGAGAACAGCCTGGAACCAGCCTCTGGGTCTCCACCATGTACCCAGGACGTCGCCTCCAGATCCGCCCATTTGGCCAGGAGGTGGGGATGCCGGCCCTTCAGGCGCTCCCTTATTAACCGGACTTGGGATGTGGCTGTGAGAGGAGAGAGTAGCCTGGGACCGGTGGGGACAAAGAGCAGCGTGGGCTCCATGAAGGTCCCACAGAGGCCGTTTGCTTTTAGCTCTCTGCCTCGACACATGGTGCAGGACCCAGAGCTCTGTGGCTGTTTGTGTGGGCTTGTTGCCCGAATGAATGAACACTGACCCTACCCCATTCGGATCAAGAAGACACGTTTAGAGCGTTAAATTCAGAAAGGAACTTAGAGTTGTCAAACTCTATAAAACCCCAGAATACCCAGGAATTTGGAGACCCTAAAGGGGGATTTACCCAACCGGAATAAGGATCCTACCAAGAGGCACCAGAAGCACTTTCCCATCACCCCAAAGTACTGAAGGAACCCAAGGAAGGTTTCTGTGTGCACTGGTCCTTGATGGAAAAGGCCAGGGACTTGAGGCACAGCAGCTGAGTGTGACGGGGAGCATGGGGTTCTTGCCCGGGGGAAACAGAAATCCGGTGTGGGGGTCTCATGAGGCACCCAGAGCATCCCATTCCCAGTTTCTCTTGTTAGAACCAGTGTTTTGCTTGTGCATGGCAGGACTCCCAGGGTCTATGGAAGGGCAAGTGGCCCAGCCGAGCTGCATCTGCTCACTGACCTCCCTAAGTCAGTCTGGTGGGCAGGACAGAGCAGAGGGTGCCGGGGTCATTTGCCCCCAGCTTCCTTGGCGACAGACTGCCCCGTCCCTTTTCTGCTCCACAAGAGCTATTTCTAATTAATCACATCCTCGCCTGTCCATTGTTCCAAAATACTTAGCCAGAATGAAGCCTTTTTCTAAGTGACGGCCATTAGCGAATTATTCTAAATTATACTCAGATTAGTCGGCTGATGAAGAATGTTG
This sequence comes from Sarcophilus harrisii, assembly GCF_902635505.1. NCBI lineage: Eukaryota > Metazoa > Chordata > Mammalia > Dasyuromorphia > Dasyuridae > Sarcophilus > Sarcophilus harrisii. The sequence goes on along the minus strand of NC_045427.1, from coordinate 1,286,372 downwards.
CTCACATCATGTCGCCTATAAATATTAAAGGGCCTCACACTGTGCTTCTGCTCACTGAGTCATGGAATTGGGCTTTTTCAAAGGGTCAGCAGCTCCCTCTTTGTCCTTGAGCCGCTGTGTGGATGCGGGATATTGTGAGGTGCTCGCTGCCTCTCCAGCCTCCTCCTCTCCGGGCTTGTTCTCTGAGGACGAGGATGGGGTCTCCTCCTGCTGCTCCTGCCTGCATGGAGGGCATTAGTGGAGAAGGAGCAGGAAGGGCTGCTCCCCACCCTGCTGGGTCGGTCCCCTGAGCCTGCCCTGGGACAGCTTTCCTGTTTTCTCTTCTTGTCTCTGCCTTCATGCTCCTCCGGTGGAAGCCGACCCACAGGCCACATCCATTGGCCAAGAAGGGGAGCTTATGATGCTGTGGATGGATGTGCTGACTTCTAAGCTCACAAAGGATAATCAGGCATTACCTTAATGGATCCTTCGACTTTTGACCTTCCAGGAAAAAAAAAATTAGTGTCCCATTTTAGGAGAGACATTGACAAAGTAGGAAGAGACCAGAATAGAAATAGGATGGCAAACTGGTAGGTGGTGATTACCTGGTGAAAATGAGAGTATTTATCCCATGGAAGGGAAGACAGAATCCCTGCCCAAGATAAATATACGTCTGCCTTTCATGGTTTTTCAGTGAGCTGGGCTGAGAGATTTTACACTTACAAACTAAAGACCTGAGCTTGATTCCTGCCTCTGATTCTTGCTATTTAGGTCATTATGGACAAGTCATTTAACCTTTGCAGTCCCTACGTCCTCCTGTGTATAATGGACCTTTATGTTGGATGGGTGGATGAATGTTTGGAGGGATGAATCACAAGATGTGATGGCACCTCAAAAATGCACTAGAGTCTGTAAATGCTTGATAACCATTGAAGTGCTGAAGAAACCTCCCCAATTACCCTGTTTGACACATGTTTTGTCACCCACCCTCAGCTTCCCTCACCAGCCTGAACTTCAGCCTTCCTGATGCTGTGTTTCAGGACCATGTCATGCTCTTAAATTTTAATCATGTTTCTTGGGCCTTTCTTCTGTCTCCTGGTATGACTTTTTAGAAGTCTAAGTTGTCTAGGGAATCCTCTATATATCTCCATCGCTCTCTTTCAACAATTTTTCCTTATTAGAATTGTTTCTTTTTGTGTTTTCAAATTTTCATTTTTTTCTCTGAACCCTTTGAAATCTACTTTCTTAGAATTAAAGTTGTGTTTCACGTTATTCTTGGTTTTCTTTTTTAAGGCTTCAGGTTTTTTCCCCACTTACATGTAAAAATATATATATATTTTTTAGTTTTGGATTAATGGTTTCAAATTCTCTCCTTTTTCCTCTCCCTTCCTTGAGAGGGCAAGCAACCTAATAAAGTTCATACATTTGCAGTCATGTAAAACATATTTTCATATTAGTCACGTTGAAAAAAAATGATACAGAGAACAGCAAAACAAAAACCAAAAAAAAAAAAATAAGGAAAAAATGTAAAAGTATGCTTTGCTCTGCATTCAGATTCCAGAATGAATGAGGAGGGGAGGGGGAGCTCAAGCTTCAGCTCATCCCATAGCTCAGCAGAGACTAGAGCTGTAGATTACTAGAGGGATATGGATCAATTGGCTGCTTTCTTGGAGTTGACTGTCCCATTTGGGGCTAGAGAAAACTACCGTGTTTATTGCACCTGCCAACCTTGTAAAGGTTCCTTACCCCTCCCGGCCCGTCCAAGCCTCTGGAACCAGCTCATCTCCAAGGAAGCTGCTTCTGGTCTAACTCCACGACACACATGCAAAATCACATGCATACACACCGAGTACACGGACACACGTATTCACATTTGTACACAATGTTGGAAATGATTGGTCAGTCAGTCAGTCAGGAATATGTATTAAATGCCTGCCACGGGCCAAGCACACGGGGCTGAGTGCCAAGGATACAAAGGATAAAGCAGCCCCTGCCTTCAAGGAGCTTACAGTCTGAGGAGGGTGGACCACACATAAGCTATAGACTGGATAAAGTGCGGATGATCATCAGAAGGGAGGCACCAGAATCAAGAAAGCTTAGGCAGCTGTGGAAGGTGGGGTTTTGGCAGGGACTTGAATGAAACCAGGGGAATCAGGAGGTAGGGATGAGGAGGGAGCAGGTTTCTAAGTTTCATGGGTCTGTGCCTGGAATATATAAACATATATATCCTAAAGGTTCCTAGAACTGACCAGACATTAGTTGAATCCAACCCATCCTCCAGTTTTATGGCAAAGGACTCAACCTCAGGTTCAGAAAAAAGGTCTTTCTCCAAGGCTACACACTGAGCTGGGAGCAGAGTCCAGAGAGGCCTTCTGGCCTCCACTCCTGGCTGTGCAATGGCCTCTCATAGCCACTGGCGGCTGGACGGTGCTTCTCCTAATTGGGCCTCTGGGATGTGTTCTACACTTAGCACAGGGCCTGGCACATAGTGGGTGCTTAATACATGTTTAATGATTTGTCGATTGATTGATTGACATTGTAGAGGAGATTCTTGGTGGAGTTTCCCTGGTTTCCTGTCCACCTCTGACTTACTGTGGTGGGTCCCATTGGATGTTCCTCCACGAGCCATTCTTCTGCCCACCATCCAGCTGTCATCACTTCCTGGTCCTATCAAGATCTCTTCTTTGCTAATTCTCTTCCTTAATCTGATGAATATATTTCAATTTTTATTAGGGCTAATAGGTAGTTGGTATAATTTGGAGCTAATAAATTATACAGTTCTACGTGAATTGATTATAACACATAGCTCTAATGGGTTGGTGATGTTCATTGAGATTAGAAGTGCTGCTCAGTTCCCGTTCCACAGATGATTAATTTTCAGTGGTTATCTTCTCTCAAACCGAAAATTAAGCAATACAGATTTGCTTTGTGGATGGCCAGCTTTATTAGTGCGGGTGAGCTGGTGCAATTAATTATCGATACCTCTGAAGGAGCAGGAGAGCAGAAAGGAAGAGGTTGGCGAAAACGCGGGGAGATGGCGGTCGGCGGAAGGCGGGGAGCCTGCAGGTGGGTGGGCAGCCCTCCCTTGCCAACAATAAAATGTCACTGAATTGTTACAGAGACGAGGATGACAATGCACCAGCTCATCGTCAGTGGAATATTCCAGGAAACAAAGACAACGGAGGTCTGGACTTGCTGACGCCTGGGTGCTATCAGTCAGGCTGGCGACTTCCTGTTAAGAAAAAAGATGTTAAGTCCGGGGAAAGGATGCTTCTCCCAGAAAGCCTGGGCCCATCTTCTGACCTTCTGGCCCGAGTCACATTAACTTCTCCCAGAGACAGACGCTGGCCTGGGCCAGGAGCCCGGCACACTGGCTCTGCCCTTCAGCCAAGCTTCTGCAGAGATGGGCTCATTAGCTTCCAGGAACCAAAAGGACATCGGCCCTTTCCACAGGGAAGCTGACATCTCCAGAAAGAGACACTGGGACAGGAGCCACAAAGGCCTGGTCGGAGGGTTGGAAGTGGGAGTCTCAGCCCGAAACAGAGAAGCCTCCAGGAGGACACGCTGGCTCTTCTTGGGCAATTGGGAGGGCTCAGCCTGTTCTGTTTGGCCCCAGAGGGGACAATTGGGTGGGGGAAGGGAGACAGCACAAAGGGGCTTCCATATACTATGAACCATCCCAACATGGAAGGGCTGCCTTGGAACGTGGTGAGCTCCCCCTCCCTTGGAGGTTATACTCAGTCTGAGCCCCAAACTCCTTTTAGATACAATAGAAAAAACATTTCTTTTCCTGAATGAGTGCAACTAGTTGCTGTTATGGGTCTTCCTAGTACCTGCACAGGTGGATCCTATTCCTGTGACCAGGTCAAGTCACCCCCAGGTGAGACAGCTCTCATCCTTAATTTTCCCTGCAGGACTCACCCAGGGACTTTCCCAAATGGGCAATTTCAAAATAAACAATCCTACTTTCCCTGGATGTCCTTCCTCCTGGGCATCTTCCCTGATATCTGGGCCTTCATCGTTTTGCAGATGTGGCATCCTAAGCTCCCTCACCGCAGAGCATCCCCAGTGGCAACGCTGCATTAAAAGGGGTTCCATGCTGGGGAGCAGGACGCGGTCACTGAGATCTCTGCATAGGATCAAACTCCCATTTGCTCCTCATGTCAGATCTAAATGAGTCGGCATGTTTTTGAGTTCAGAAACTATTTAAAATGTTTTAGCTCCTAATCTAATAGTTGGCAGATAGTAGGTTCTTAATAATCATGTTTAATGGACTGATTGATTCCCTTCCTCCCATCCACAGCCAGAGCATCTTCGTCAGATGCTTTGTAGTAGCTCTAGGTGCCAAAGGACTCACTCTTTGAACTGTGTCATGGTCTGGGCAACTGTCATATTTAATCTGTCTTCAGTCTTTATAAAGCTAAGAAAATGACTCTCAGGTGCAGTAGCCACTGACACCTCCTCAATCACCCTTCCTTAGGGTGTTGCCTGTGATCCTAGTCTATCTATTGGCTATTTTGCTCACACTGAAGTATCCTGCAAGCCTGCATTACTCACCAAAGTTGATCTGAATTTACTGATAATTTACTGGATATAATAAATGCAATCAACATTATCATCACCACCATCACCATGAGCATCATCATCATCGTCACTATCATCACCGGGGTTGCCATCATCATCATCATCATCTCAACCAGTCTCACAGGGTTTTTCTTTAGAATTTGTCTCTCTGTGATTTTCCCCCCAGAACTTCCTTATCCATTTAATGTATTGGGTTGTAAAACTCTCCCTCCCTCTCCCTCTCCCTCTCCCTCTCCCTCTCCCTCTCCCTCTCCCTCTCCCTCTCCCTCTCCCTCTCCCTCTCCCTCCTCTCCCTGTACTGATGATAGCTCTCCACCCACATCTTCCTCCATCCTTCTCCCAACTTGAAGCATTTCTGTAAGAGATACACTCATCACTGAACATTCCCTGAAGACTTCCAGAATTACTTTTTTCACTTAGCAAATACTTGTTCAATTTTAGATTATGTTACTAGAAATATCTGTGGTCCAAAAACTCATTATTTGACAAAAACTGCTGAAAAACTGGAAAGCAGTATAGCAAAAACTGGGTATAGATGAACATCTCACACCATATGCCGGTATAAGGTCAAAATGGATACATGAGTCATATATAAATGGTGATATCACAAGCAAATTAATTAAGTTTCTCCACCAACAAAATTAAATTAAATTAAAATTAAATTTAATTAATTAATTTTAAATTAATTAAAAATAAAAAGTTTCTCCACCACAAAACCAATGCAACCAAAATTATGTGAAAAGCAGAAAACTGGGGGGAAATATGTGCAACAAGTATCTCGGATAAAGGCTTCTTTTTTCAAATATATAGAGAATTGAGACAAATTTATAAAAAATACAAGTCATTCTCAAATTCATAAATGGTCAAAGAATATGAATAAGCAGTTTTCAGATAAAGAAATAGAAGCTATTTACAGTCACATTAAAATTCTCTATATCACTATTGATCAAAGAAGTGCAAATTACAAAAAAATAAAAACTCTGAGATCTCACCTCACATTTAACAGGAAATATGGCAAAGAAAAATGTTTGACGTTTGAGGGGATGTGGGAAAAAATGGATACTGTTGCACTGTTGGGAGAGTTATGAACTGATCCAATCTTCTGGAGAACATTTGAGAGCTATGTCCTTTGATCCAGAATACTAAATCTAAAACCCAAAAACAACCATTAAAAGGAAAAAAGGATATATTTGCATGAAAATATTCACAGCAGTTCTTTTTGTGGTGGCTAAGAATTGAAAAACAAAAGGATGCTTCTCATTTGGGGAAAGGTGAAACGAGTTGTGGTATATGCTTGTAAAAGAATACTATTGTGCTTTAAGAAATGACAAGCAGGATGATTTCAGAAAAACATGAAAGACTTATATTACCTGATGCACAGTGAAGTGAACAGAAGCAAAAGAACATTGTGCATAATAACAGCAATGTAGTTTGATAAAGAATTGTGAATGACAACTATTCTATTCTCAGCAATATGGTGATCCAAGACAATCCTAAAGAACTAACAATGAAACATGCTTTCCATCTCCAAAGAAAGAACTAATAGTGAATAGAACAGACTGAAGAATGCTATTTAAAAAAAAAATATTCAGTGTTTTATTTTTCCCCAGTTGTGTGTAAAAACAATTTTTAACATTCATTTCTAAAACTTTGAGTTCAAGCAATTTGATATAGGTTATAAATGTGTAGTCATCCAAAACATTTCCAGTAATAGTTCTGTTGTAAAAGAAAATAGAGACCAAAAAATCTCAAGAAAAAAATTAAAAATATGCTTCAATCTGTATTCAGACACCATCAGTTCTTTCTCTGGGATGATAGCATTTTTCATCTTAAGTCCTTTGGATCATTGTATAACTGGGAATAATCAAATCAATCACAGCAGATCATTTTGCAATATTAATGCTATTTTGTGTACATTATATATCAGGTCATGGAAGTCTTTCCAGGTTTTTCTGAGACCATCCTGATCATCATTTCTTATAGCACAATGGTATTCCATCACAATCACACACCACAATTTGTTCGGTCATTTCCCAACTGATGGGCATCCCTTCAATTTCCAATTATTTGCCCCCAAAAAGATGTTATAAATGTTTTTCTACATCCATGTCCTTTTCCTTCCTGTTTTTGTTTTTGTTTTCTTTTGTGATACAGACCTACTAGTGGTATTGCTATGTCAAAGGGTGTACATAGTTTCATACCCCTTTGGACATTGTTCCAAATTGCTAATGGCTGGATCAGTTCACAACATTACCATCGGTGCATTAATGTCTCATTTTCCTCACATCTTTTCCACAATTTATTACTTTCCTTTTCCATCTCATTTTCCAATCTAATAGGTACTATGAAGTATCTCAGAGTTGCTCTCATTTGCATTTCTCCAATCAATAGTGTGTTAGAAATTTTTTCATATAGCTATAGCTAGCTTTGATGACTTCATCTGAAAACTGTTCATATCTTTTCATCATTTATCAGTTGGGGAATGACTCTTATTTTTATAAGCTTGACACAATTCTGTATATATTTGAGAAATAAGGCCTTTATCAAAGAAACTTGCTTCAATTTTTTTTCAGAATTACTCATATTGATTATATTCTGCCTCACCCCATTTATTCTATTTTTCTCGCTTTTATATTGTCCCTCCTCGAAATTGGTTTACTTCCGATTACCCCCTCTTCAAATCTGATCTCTTTTCTAATGCCTCCCATTTTCTTATCCCTTTCCCCTCCTACTTTCTTAAACAGTAAGATGGAATTCTATACCCAATTGAATGTGTATGTTGTTCCCTCTTTGAGCCAGTTCTGATGTGAATATAGTTCACTCACTCCTCCTTTCTTCTCCTCTCTTCCATTCCATTATAGAAGCTTTTTCTTGCCTCTTTTATGGAAGATAATTTACCCTATTCTACTTCTCCCTCTTCATTTCTTCAAGTACATTCTTCTCTCTCACTTCTCAATTTTATATTTTAGATATCATCCCTTAATATTCAATATACACCTGTGGTCTGTATATCTGTATACTCATTTATCTGCCCTAATAATGAGAATGTTTTTAGAATTACAAGTATCATCTTCCCTTGTAGGAATGTGAGTAGTTAAACTTTATTAAGTTCCTTATGATTTCCCTTTGATGTTTACCTTCTTTTTCATGCTTCCTTGAATCTTCTATTAAAAAGTAAATTTTCTATTCAGCTCTGGTCTTTTTGTCTAGAATACTTGAAAGGCCTTTATTTCATTAAATATCCATTTTTTGTTGAAGAATTATACTCAGTTTTTCTGTGTAGTGATTCTTGGTGTAATCTTAGCTCCTTTGTCCTCTGGAATATCATGTTTTAAGCCCTCCAATATTTTAATGTAGAAGCTGCTCAATTGAAGATGATGGAGAGCAGACATGACTCTAACGTCCTCTGACCTCTCAAACTAAAAGCAGATTAAGTCTCTAAACTGGTTTTGAAGTCAAAGAACCACAATTACTCGGAGTACAATGTATTTCTAGAAGAAGATACCTTGGAAGAACTTCAGAACAGCTCTGTTTCAATTGGGCAGGGGGACAGTCGGTTGAGCCCAGACCACACACAGGGAGATGGAGCAAGGAGTTGCAGTTCCACACACCTGGGCATCTTCTGGGAGCCTCTTAGGCCACTCTGCCCTGGTTGCAAGTGGGTGGTTTGGTAAATTTACTAAAAGCAAATTGAAAACCACTGAGCCCTAGAAGAATGCCGGACCTAGCCTCCATTCCCCAGAACCAGAAATGGATCAGCAGAACTACCCCAGGGCAAATTAAAGCAGCCTTGGCTCCTTTGCATTGAACAAACCTCAAGCCTTAACCAAGGGTCCTCAAGCTTTTTAAATAGGGGGCCACTTCACTGTCCCTCAGACTGTTGGAGGGCCGGACTATAGTAAAAACAAAAACTTTGTTTTGTGGGCCTTTAAATAAAGAAACTTCATAGCCTTGGGGGAGGAGCATAATTGTCCTCAGCTGCCACATCTGGCCTGCCGGCCTTAGTTTGAGGACCCCTGCGACAAATGAATAAAAACAAAAAAGAACTCTCACCAAAGATAGCTTTTATGGAAAGAGAGAGAAGAACAGACCTCAAATCCTGAGGTTCCTAAAGACAAAGCAACTCCAGAAGAAGCCCCAAAGAGAGGCATGAGCTGGCTCCCATTTCAGAAGGCTTTCTTCAAAGATTGCATAAAGGATCTTAAAAGAGAGTTAGAAGAAAAATTAGAAGAAAAACGGGGAAATGAAATGAGATCATTGCAAGAAGGAATGGAAAAAATGGAAAAAAGAATGCAATGAACAAAAAAATTTAATTGGCCAATTGCAAAAGAAGCTAAAAAATGTAACTGAATAAAATGATACACTAAAAATTAGAATTGAACAAATGGAAGTGAATGACTCAATAAGACTTCAAAAATCAGTCAAACAAAAACAAAGAGAAATAAAAAAATGAAAGTTAGTATGAAACATTTCCTAGGAAAAACAGCTGACCTGGAAAATAGGTTTAGAAGAGACAATCTAAGGATTATGGGCTTCTTGAAAGCCATAATGAAAACAAGAATCTATACATTATCTTAGAGAAAATCATAAAAGAAGCTGCTCAATCTTGTGTTATCCTGATTGTGACTCCACAATATTTAAGTTGTTTCTTTCTGGCTGCTAGCAATGTTTCCTCCTTGACCTGGGAGCTCTGTAATTTAGCTGAAATATTCCTGGGAGTTTTCATTTTGGGATCTCTCTCTCAGGAGGTGATTGGTTTTCTTTTAATTTCTACTTTACCCTCTGGTTCTAGAATCTCAGTATGGTTTTCTTTAATAGATTCTTGAAAGATGATATCTAGATGCTGGTTTTGATCATGGCTTTAAGACAGTTCAGTAATTTTAAAGTGATCCCTTCTAGATCTATTTTTCAAGTCAGTGGTTTTTCCAAGGCAATAATTCATATTATCTTCTATCTTTTTCATTCTTCTGGTTTTGTTTAATTCTTTCTTGATTTTTCATAAAGTCATTACTTTTCATTTGATTAATTCTAGTTGTTAAGGAATTATTTCTTTCAGTGAGCTTTTATACCTCCTTTTCTATTTGGCCAACATATTTTTTTTTTATTTTTTCCTGAGGCAATGGGGTTAAGTGACTTACCCAGAGTCACACAGCTAGGAAGTGTTAAGTGTCTGAGGCCAGATCATTCGGAGCTTTTTTCTTTGATAAATTTGTGTCCTCTTTCCAATTGGACATTCTGCTTTTTAAGACATTCTTTTCCTCATTGGCTTTTTGTACTTTTACTATTTAACTTAGTCTATTTTTAAGATGTTATTTTATTCAGTATTATTTGTAACTCTTTTACCAAGTTATTGATTTTTTTCATGATTTTCTTGCATCTATCTCCTTCTTCTTCCCAATTTTCCCTTTACCTCTCTTATTGGATTTTCAAAATCCTTTTTGAGCTCTTCCATGACTTGAGATCAATTCATATTTTTTTCTTGGAGACTTTTAATGTAGGAGGCTTTGACTGTTATCTTCTTGATGTGTATTTCGATCTTCTTTGTCATCCTAGTAACTTCCAATGGTCAGAATCTTTTCTGTTACTCACTCATTTTCCCAGCCCATTATATAGTTTTTAACTCTTTACTTAAAGTAGGACTCTGCTTCTACAGCTTCCCAAGCTTCAGAGCTTTGTGCAGCTGTTTTCAGACATGCTTCTAAGGACCTGTAAGTTTTTAGCTCTTCTAAGGTGATGTGAACTAAGCACAGGTGTGTTTACTACTGCCCTGGTCTACGCTCAGGTCTGTGAGTGACCAAAACCCTTTTTTCTGCCCTGGAATTGTTAGGAGAGTCCTCACCCCAATGTGAGTGAAAACTGCGTAATCTCCTGACAGTTGTTTAACCCTCTTAATATCTGGGGGCAACAGACCTTTCCTACTGATCTTTTAAGTTGTCTTGGTATGGAAAACTGTTTCACTACATCTTTTTGTGGGCTCTGCCCCTGTAGAATTTGTTTAGTTATTATTTAAAGGTATTCGGAGGAGTTTGGGGGAGAGCCCAGGCAAGTTCCTGACTTTACTCCACCTGACTTTACTCCATTTTGACCCCACCCCCAGCACTTTATTTTTTACTTTCTTTCCTTTTTTTTTTCTTTTATTTGAGTCTTTTTATACAGAATAATTAACATGGAAATGGTTTTTCTAATTGCACAGGTATAGCCTATAAGTGACTGCTTACCATCTAAGGGATGGGGAACAAGATGGAGGTTTAGAATTTGGAATTTAAAACTTCAATAATTTTTTTTTAATGTAAAGAAAAAATATTCATGGTCAGGTGGCTAGAAGACCATTCTTGGGCAGATTTTGGCCGTTCCATTTACAACACAACCATGAGAGGAGGGTTCTTGTCTCTCTGGGCCTTGGTACATTTCCTACTCAAAAATGAGGAGGCCAAAAACTCCCAGGGGTGTCAGAAATTCACTGAGGCAAACATTGCATCTACATTGACCTAACTAGCCTCTGAAGTGTCTCCTCGTTCTAAGATCCTGGGATAATAGGGTGTAAATCAGAGACTTGGAAAGCAGCAACAGAGATGACATTATTATGTCATTATTAGACTCTACATTATACCCCTAATTCAAAGCATCCCGAACAGAACTCAGGTTCTCCTCCTGCAACCTCCCATCTTTCCAAACTTCATTTAAGCCAAAGATACCATCCCTCTGGTCACTGCAGCCCAGCACTCTGTGGTCGGCCTCCACCTCTGACTCCATCAATCAATAAACATTTATTAAGCACCTACTATGTGCTAGCATCAGGCTATTTCACACAGACCTGTATTTCATTGGTGGACGACCCCTATAGAATACAAGCTCTTGGAGATCAGAGATCATTTTTGTCTTAACTCCCCGATATCTAGCCCCATGCCAGTCACATAGTAGGAACTTAATGAATGCATGTTCCTCAATTAATTAGTGACTGAGGTAGCCTGCTTGGTTCATTAACTCTGAAGCTCTGGATTAAGCTTGAAGAGTATTCCCTAAAATAAAGGGAAAAAACCTCATTTCCTATGAGGATTCAGCCACATGATTTGTCCCTTTGAATTCTCCAAACCTGCTCTTAAGCCAAAGATTTGTTCCCTGAAATAGCAGACAATGTTTTCCTCCTCTCTCTCAAAGCCATCAAAAGCAGTAATTAATTGGTAATGGAGATTGGATCTCGACTAGACCAAAATAGCCGGGGGGGAGGGGGAATCACTAAGTCATCCTGTCATGGTTCTACCTGACAGCCAGTAATTGGATGTTGGAGAGGGGTGGACAGACACACAGCTGAGTGACTGAATTCCACTCTCCCAGTGCTTCGGGGTCATGTCTCTCTGGGGAGGAATAAAAGAATATGAAGAAAGATCCAGGAAGCCCTGACTTCGAGTCCCATGACTTCTGACCTTGGCCTTCAAGGAGAAGGGGGAATGATCAGGGTTAGAGAAGTCCAACCTGACCTTGGGACAAAGTCATTGCTGCCCGACCCCTTTGCGTCTGTGCCCAAGGACGCAGGCAACACAAAGCCGGGCCCAGAGGCCCAGGGATGCTGAAAGAAGCTCCCCAGAGTTCAGAGGGTGAGGGCGAAAGCAAAGACGCCTCCCTGGGCTTTCCCGTGGTCCCACATGAAGGAGTGCTTCCGTGGGCCTGGGATCTCCTCCCGTGGGCCTGGGATCTCCACCACTGGCCCTGCATCTGGCCACAGGTGACCAGGGACTTTCTGTCTCCCCGCTCCCACAGCCTGATTGCAGCCATGAGGGGGGAGTGTGCTCAAGCCGATCATTAAAATTTCTTTGTGAGCATTTGGAAAAGTGGCAAACATTACAGATCAAAGTTTACTAATTACCTAGACGTTAGAAAGTGATGGAAAATATTAGTAATGCAAATTGAACTTAAACTGTGTTGGGAGAAAATATTTTTGAGGCTGCTTGCAGAACATTTCCCAGCACATCCTTGTCAGAACGCCTCGTATTATTGCACTGGAAATTCTTTAAAATGTTTTCAGCTGATGGAAAAGCTTCCAGTTAAGTCATTCCCAAGGCCCGGGAGCCGAGACCCTCCTAGGTCCTTCTGAGGCAGAAAGGTTCGAACAGGGCCCAAGGCAGGGAGCTTATGCATTATAGGGCAGCCTGGCTGAGGGGGCTCCAAGTGAGGAGCAGAAAGGACAGGAGTCCTCCAGAGCTCTCCGAGACCCCTCCTCACCTTATTGCCTGGGACAAGGCAGATCCCCCAGCAGCCGAGGACCCCCAGCCTTTAGGATCTGATGTCACTATGGTACCTGAACCACAAGGCAGCGACCACTGGCCGGGCATCGGGGGGGGGGGGGGGCAGGCCCAGCACGGGGTCCCGAGGAGAGAGCCTCTGTCCGTTTCCAGGTCATCTCTTTGTTCTCTGCCATCCATATTCATGACCTCTTCAGGCCCATTTGTATTATTGACTCGTCTCACCAAATGTTTTCAGCACCATCTCATTTAGTCTCCTGGAAGATGCCATCAGAGCCGGGCGTTCAGGCTCCTGCGTAATCATTAATAAAGATGCTCCCAGAAGCCCGGCCTTGCTAAACACCATCTCGCAACTTCAAAATCCATCAAGGAAAAAGGCCGAGTTTGCGTGGTCGGGGCTGCTCTCGGGCAGGTCTCCCGGGGCTCCCGGGCCCTGGGGATTTTCCTCAGCAGATCGGAACCAGTTTGGGGGGTGAGGTTCCATGGATGTCCTATCAATCACCCCAGGGGCAAACCCGGCCCGAGCCTCAGCCTGAGCCACTGATTGTCCCCACCAAGAGTTTTATTCATTGTAATAATCCTTTAATCGGGAGAACACCCTAGAGAGTGTGTACGATTGGCTTTCCATGGGGGGGGGGGGGGAGGACCAGACAGAGAATTCCATTCCTGGCCCAAAATAAAGAGCAGGGGAAGAGTCCAAACAAAGCCCCGGCACAGGTAATGGGCCCTGGGCAGAACCATGGAGCTCGAGGGGAGTGAAGCCTTCCTGGGCACCAACCCAGGCCCATGGGCTGAAGGGCAGAAAGGGCCTGTTATGGGGGAGATGGTACCTAAAATCAAGCCCTCATCTCAGAGGGCTGTGCCCTTGGCAGCCCAGGGGAGGATGACAGTCCAGGTTTGAAGCTGGCAGCAATTAAGAGAGCGACAGCAATAATAACCACGTCAAGAACAGGCTCACAGGTCTGCTACATCTGTGGGGTATAAAGCACTCACCGAAGACCCAGACAAGATCCTCATTTCACAGATGAGGAAATGGAGACCCAGAAAGGAAAAGGAAAGGGCCTGGAATCCAGGGCAAGATACCTGACCTCAAGCTCAGGGTTGTGGATCCCCAGGTGACACTCTCCCCAGCCCTGAAGGGCTGTGAGAAGGTCTCTGCCTCTGTCTCTCTGCCTCCATCTCTATGCATGTTTGTGTCTCTCTGTTTCTGTCTCTGTCTCTCTCTCTCTCACTTTATTTCTGTCTCTCTGCGTCTATCTCTATGTTTGTCTGTCTCTTTCTCTCCTTTATATCTCTGTCTCTCTCTTTATTTTCTCACTCTTTATTTTCACAAGATTTCCATCACCTTTCCCCACCACAAATAGTCCTTTGAAACCTGTGGAACCTTCTTTCGAGATCTCTAGTGGAAGGAAACCTTCATTTCTGGAGAATCACATCAGCTACAAGGGGGTCAAGGACTAGTGACAAACATTATGAATTCAGGATTCAAACCTGACTTGGCCGTGTTCATTCTCCTCCGCTCTTCCAGAACCGAGGCATAGAAAGAGAGTTCTAGGCTCTGAGGAAGCAGTTCCCAAATGAGAGACGTCCCAGAGTCACGCGAGTCATGGAGGTCTGCGAGCAAACAACGCACACTTTGCCGGGACCGCAGGAGGGATTCTTGTTGGGGTCTAAGGTGGACTTAATGGCTGCTGACCCCCCTTACAGCCCTGAGCTGCTGAGATAGTATGTATTGTACAGAGGACGCCCCTGCAAAAAGAGGCAGAATGGAGTGAAATAGTCCATCAGATGAACTTCAGGACCACATGGAGAAGAAATTACTGGCCCGAGGCCCTAAAAGATGCTCAGAGCGGATGGAGCCGTCAAAAAGGGCTCATCCCAGAGACCAAGAGCCCGGGAGAGGTGCTGGCCTTGGTGGGGAAGGGACCATGGATGGCTCCATGTGAAACGAGTCAAGGAGAAGAGGGAACTGGCCCATGGGAAGGAAACCTGAGTATGGAAGCGGGAGTTTGGGCCAGATGGTCTCAAAGCAATTACATATTCCCAGGTCAATAAAAACAAAATTGCATGTATCAAGTAAATCCAGATTAATCAAGGAGGGGGAACCCTCCATGAGTTCACCGAAGGGAGTCCAGCTAGTGTGTTGGAGGTCTTCCTTATTTATTTTTCCCCTGCTATCTCAGAGCCTTGAACTAGTGTTGATGCTGAGGGAAGCCAAGGAGAGCTCAGGGAATGTCCTGGCTTCTCTCCTGGGGTCCTCCCCTTTCTGGTGTCTCAGAGATAATTGTGGACCACTTGGCTTGTCCCCCTGCTGAGACTTACCGTCTCCACAGGCCCAGTCTGTCTCCTCTTCCTTTTATACAATCCCAGATGATGATCTTTGTGAGACCCTGAAACCTTGCATCCCACCATGTTGCTCCAGCTCCCTCTGGGCGAAACTCTTCGAAAGTTTTGGAGGCAGTGATGCTCCAGAACCCACTGCCCTCCACCAACATCTGTAGAATGGGGCTGTCTAAAAGAAGGATCTTTGCTTATCTTCAATTAAAATGGGGAAAATGTCTGGAAAACCAACTTTACGGGGTTACTGTGAGACTCAAGTGAGAGCATGAAGGCAAAGGTCTTTAAAAACCTTAAAAGGTTCTCTATAAATAGCAGTTACACCATCTCCTGCCTCTTCCTCTTCCTCCTCATCATCATCCTCCTCCTCATCATCATCCTCATCATCCTCACTAGGAATGGCTCACCTGGTGCCCAGGTGTTCATCATGGAGGCTGGATTCTGGAGGCCAACAGAAGGTTTATCATATACACTAAACCCCACCGTCCCTATCATCCCCATTGCTCTTCACATGGGGTTTGTACCACTTGGCAAGGACTCCATAATCCTTTTAGAAATATGGGATAATAATGCAAAAAATAATGGGAAAATGGAAATCCGTTATGAAGGCGCCTCAGATGCAGCCGTGCTTCCAGCCTAGCAATGTTGCCATAGTTATAACATATTGATTTCACATTCAGCTAAAATTAAGCTCCAAAAATCAAATGCTTGTGGGCATAGAGAGCTGAACATATTGTGTTTCTTTAATAACTTACAGATTTCCAAGCGACATCGAGGAATTATAGGAGAAAGGGCAGGTTAATTGCTAGATGTGAATCTAGAGCAGCCGAAGCTGCCCTGGCTGCTGTAAGCGCGGGCCCTTCCACGGCCGTGGGCTCCTGCCCAGACACTCCCTTAGACCCTCACAACTACCCCTGAAGGAGAGCAGAGGAGAGCTTGGCACTTGGTGCACAATCGAAGAAACAGAACCAAACTGAACTGGAAAACATGAATGGATGAACGATTTAATTGATGAGCAAAAAACCCAACAGCCACCACTAGATACAAAGCACTTACTCTGTGACAAACACTCTACTAAACCCAAGAAATTAAAGGTAGAAATAGCAAGCTAGTCTCTGCCTTCAAGGACTTTATATTTTCATAGAAGGAGACCAGATAACTGGGGGAGAGGGAGGCCAGGAAAGCTGCTTTGGGAAAACCTTGGGAGGGGGAATCAGGGCAATCAGTTGGCGCACCCTTCAAGAATGGCAAAAAGAAAGGGAGAGGTCATCAAGGAGAGGGAAGGGTTGTGGCAGGAAGAGAGCCTGAGGGTCTCTATGAAGTCAGAGGAAGCCCCAGAGTTTGGGGGATAATCCCTGAGGCTGCTCTCTAGCCAGAGACCTCATTTCCTCATCTTACAGTTGCCTATTTTGGCTTAGAACTTTATGATTCCATGATTCTGGATAATCTCAGTAAAAACTCTTTGGAAAACAGGAAAAGAATGAACCCATAGATACCGATTTCTTATTTCAGAATTTTTACAGCAAATCCCTCAGATTCTTCCCATCTTCTGACAGAAAGGTGATGGATCAGTATGCAGAAGAAAGCCCATTTTATGAAATGTCCAATATGGCCAGGAACTAAAACGGTTTGCAAACCTTAGAGAATAATATAAATGCTAGCAATTAATAATACTGCATTATCATTATTATAATACGGTGATTTGTTTTCCTTGACTATGCTTATTTTTACAAGGATTTTTTTTTTTCATTTGGGAAGAGGAAAAAAATACTTTATAATTGAAAAAATAATTAAAAATAAAACAAATCCTTCATAAAAACATTAGGAGCATGAGTGTGATAGTCTGAATTCCATGAATGATAACAGGGATTATAGTGGCCAGGGACAGTGAAGGCAGGAAGGAGCATTCAGCCGGGGCAGGTTGAGGGGGTTGCTCGGTGCTTTTCTAGCCCAAGGTTATGGCAAAGACCTGGACTTTAGTGATATCATCAGAGTTGCTTCAAATCCTAACTTCCCCAGTCACTAATGTGACCTTCTATGAATCAAAGAACAATCGTGTCATGTTTTGCTTGGTCCCCTTAGCAGCAGGAAGGCTTTAGGGGGTAGAATGCTGGACTGCAGGCGCATTGGGGTTCAAATCTTACCTCAGACACGTAAGCTGCCAGTTAATTCATCTAGGATTCCTCCATAAAATGGGGAGTTTGGACTTGATGTCTCATCCCTAAATCAATGATCCTGCCAGCCACCCTTCTGTGCCTCACTTTCCCCAGTAGAAACTTTGAGTCACCCTACAAAGGAGATAAGCTGTGAGGAGAAATGATAACGCTTGAAGCCATCAGCAGCCCTAGTGCAAGGGGAGGCTTCAGAGATAGAGGCACAAAAATGTCCCACTGACTTTTATGGGCTTTAGAGTACTTTACTTGGGTAACTCCAGTCCCCCCACCTCGGGATCAGACCTCAGTCTGCTCTCCTGCTGGCAGGGAGGGTCTGCAAGGGGATGGCTGGCACCTTGGATTCTGGGAAGGGCTTGGGGACCTCCTCCTAAAAAGGACCAAAGGCATCTCAAGATGATGTCTCGGCTTGTGAGTGGCCTGGGTTTCAGTGAGCCAGACTTGCACAAAGTCATCAGCCTTCCTCTCTCTTCCAGACCCATCAGAGTCCGGTGGCAAGACAAAGTTAAGACAACTAGTGACAGCCCAGGCTGCAGGGGATGAGCCCAGTGTCCTCCAAGTCTGTCCAAGCTCTGCGCGCTCTACGGTGCCTGCTTCCACCGCGCTCATGGCCCTGAAACAAGTGGCTCTCATCTGTCCATCCCACAGAGGAAGGCTTCACATGACGAGGTACACATCCTCCCAATGCACGATGGGAGGGAGGGCCCTGCGTTCCCTTTAACAGGGTCTAGCTGTCTGACGAGATGGTTTACCAGGTTCTGGCCCCATGCTCCAGCTTCTCAGAACCACAGGAGAGCGTTGGGTAGCAGGTAGACCCAAGGAGCAGCTTGGGCAGCCCTCATTCCAGAGGTGCTCGTTCTCCCTGAACATGGAGCAGCCCCTACGGGTGCAATACCCATTAACAATCATTTGGGATCATCAGATGAGTAGTTGGGGTCTCAGGTAATGACATCATCTGTGCCACTGGAGAAGCTGATTTTCTTTTCTATCCTTTCATATGTAATTGAATTACTCAAAGCTTCAAACCCATTGCAAGGAGTTGAATGTTTCATTTATACTTGAAAAAGACAGCACCTTTACTTTTTTTCCTCAATAATATTTTGTTGTTCCAAATATATATAAAGATGGTTTTCAACATTCATTTTTATAAAACTTTGTGTTCCAAATTTTTTCTCCCTCCTTTCCTCAGCTCTCCTCCTCCCCAAGACAGTAGACAATCTGATATAGCTTAAATAAGTGCAATCCTTTTAAGCATATTTCCATATTTGTCATGTTGTGCAAGAAAAATCAGACCAAAGAACAGACATGTATGAATGTATATAAGCACATATGTGGATATTTAGACAAAATCCAGATGCCAGAAGCAGAGGAAGATCTGTTCCCATTCTTTCAGCTACCAAAACCAAGGAGCTGGGGCTTAGGCAAGGGGGTGATCCAAGAGTAGAGGAATAATCTCGAGTGATCCTGATCCACAATTATATATTATATCCTTTTCCCTCTCATTGAACACTGGCTGCCTCCTGGGGAAAGAGCTATCTGAACACTGATTAGGGAACACCATTGAAATATTATCACACTTACTGGAAACATACAAGGAGAGATAAGGAACTTGACTAGAGAATCCCCACTCCTCCATTAGGGGGACTTTTGGGGGTGATCCTGATACTTTTAAAGGTAGAACATCCTTCTGTTACTTGCTCTGAATGTGAACCAATAAAAAATGAACACTGGGAGGTATGGAAGGAGCAATAATACCCTTGTAAAGTTTCTGAGGATTTGGATATGAGTTGGACTAGAATACCTTGGAGATCCCTCCTAATTCTTCAATTCTTTGAGGCAGGGAAATGTCTCTTTTGGAATCCTCACTAGTTAGTGGCAATAGTATGTGCTCACAAATGTTTATTGACTGATTATATATGTAAATTTTGTATATATATATATGCATGTATATATGTGTTTATATAAATGTATATAAGCATGTATGTGGGTATTTAGACAAAATCAGTGATTTCATCTACACAGGGGACTCCCAGAGAGGAAGAGTAGAATTATTTAGGAGGTGGAGTCTGAACTGATTCTTGGAGTTAAGAAGGGAAAATCTGAGGTAAAAATGAAGCCGGAAGGTGCTGTCTGCATGGGGGCCATCAGGGCATGGGCAGAGATAAAAGATGGAGTTTCATGTGTGAGGAACATGAAATCAGTTTGTCCAGGCTATAGAGCTAGAGAAGGGAGGATAAGGTCTGACAGAGGAGGACTCTGTGTGTCTGAGAAGGGATCCCTTCTAACATGCACCTAAGTAGTGGGCCACCACACTTTGTCCAAAGACCTTCATTCCAAGGGAAGCTATTATCCATCCTGGCTCCCCCCGCTAAGTCTCTATAGGGCTCTTCTTTACAACTGCCCCATCTTGGTGACTTTTGGGCTGGGTCTTGTAGTACACCTGTCTAAGTGAGGGAGTCAATGCAGTACATACAATGAAGAGTAATGGATCGACAGTCAGTGGATTTGGATTCAACTAGTCACTCTTTATTGCAAGTGTAATATTGGGCAAGTTCTTTAAATCCCATGAGTTTCCGTTACCTCATAAGTAAAAAGTGAAGGCCTTGGATGATATACCCTCTGAGGTTCCTTGGAGTTCTAAGTCTAGTTAGTTCCATTTCTAAGCATGAGAGTACAGAATACAGCAGAAAACCATCTACATTAACTGATTATAGTGAAAAAGGAGAAATCGGCAATCATCCAAAATTGTCATCCATCCTTGTCCTGTGCCCTTTGCGATTCCTATTCCATAATCAAGGAACATCAATTTGGCTGAAACTTTGCTCATGATCTTTTCATCCTCTGATATTCATGGAGACTTCCCCTCCCCACATTCCCTCAATAACACAGCACCCCTAATTAGACCTCCTAGTACTGGCTGTACCCATCTCATTCCCTGGACTGCCAACAACTCTCTTGCCCCAGAACACTGCTCCTAGAGGGGGAATTAGAACGCTCCCTTGTTCTCCATTGCCATTTCAAAATGCTTCCTCTCCTCTTATGACTAAGCAACAAATCCTCATTTGAGTTTCACTCTATCAAAAATTATCACTATCCATTTAAAAAAATGTTTTTAATCTACTAGTGCCCAGATCATTCTCCTTCTTTTCCTAAGAATTTCAATACATGAACCAGAGTATTTTTATCCAATTTACTTCCTGCCCTTTTACTAAGGGAATTCCATTTACATGTGGATGTTCCTTCAGATCCCCTCTCCTCAATCCGCTCCTGACTTTGACCCTCATTCTGCCTCAGTCACCCCCGGGGATTCCACTTGTAGCCTTGATCTTGCCATCACCTTCAAATGTTCCACTGTCATGCCCAAGAAGGCAGAAATTCTTTTATCTGAGCATGGCTCCTATCAGGCCATCGTTCCTTAAGCTTTGTTCTTTCTAAACCTCTGTATGGCTTCAGAGGAGTCACTTTGGCGGCTACATGAAAGGAAAGATTGGGACAAGTCTGGGGCAAGGAGGCCAACGACAGGCTGTTGCCTTCACCAAGACCCACGGTCACGCCCCATCTACAAAATAAGGTCTAAAATGCTGAGCACAATGCCTGGCACATAGTAGGCACTTTACAATACTTGTTCCCTCTTAGGTTGTCCCCTGATCTGGCTTTCACATTCTCTGTTCCCAGTACTGACCTTCATCTCGCCTTTCCCCTCGGCCCTTCCCTATCAAAGGCCAGACCTTGCCAACACCTCGCCCTGGATTACTCCGCACTCTCTCTCCTCCTAATTATGTGCTACTGAATTGAGAGGAATTGAGAGAAATGAGAGAGAAGCACATATCCAAGCAGAGAAATTTATGTTATGTGATTCCAACGTGACCTTCCTAGAAGCAAGGCAATCTTTCTGTTTTTCCCCAATTAATCATATCTTCTACTTCCCCCAATGGCTGCCCTGAACTTCCCCAGCCAGCATCGCGCTGATGAGACAAGACCACAGTCCTGGAAAGACTCAATTCCAGTAGGAGCTACCAAGACCAGAGGAGATTCTGGGCGAGGTCCGTCGGCGTCGTTGGAGGAAGCTGCCGCTCATGCCCTTCCTGATAATCTGAGCATGAGCTGCTCAGACCTTCCCTCCTATTTAACAGCCCCATGGTGACTTAAAGATAGACCTGAAGAATCAGAAGGAACCTCCAAGGCCACTTAGTCCAGCCCATACCCAGCAGGAATCCCCATCATAATCCACCCAACGAATGGGCATCCGACCCTCCTTGAAGATCTGCAGTAAAGTGAGGACCTCTCCTCATCTGGGGGTGTCCAGTAGTTGGTTTCTAAACTTCCTGTCACAAGGTTACATTTTCCTCTGTGCAAATCTCCATGTTCTTAATGACTCTGGCAATGCAGTTCTGACCTTTAAGAGCCTTCTCTTCCCAGGATACACAGGCCGGTTCCTCACATGACTGGACTCCAAGCCTCCTGGTCGTCTTCCGCCCAACTCATCCTGATCATGGTTCGCGTCATTGAATGTGATTCTCTGCATGAGCTCCGACATTGGCCAGGGAAGCCGCCATTTCCTCATCCGTCCCGGGATCTCTGCCACTCTCTGCACCAAGTACTAAGGTCCGACCCAGATCCACCAAGTTTGCAGATTGCCCCCTTCTATTGCTGACTCTGAACGTGCAGTCCACTGAAACCCTCAGATCTTCAGACAGACTGCTCTGTATCCTCGCCCCCACCATCTTGTACCGGAAAGGATGGTTTTTCATACCCAAACACAAGACTTTCAGATCGATCCCTGTGCATCTTTCCACCTCTGAGTAAGATCAAGTCCAGTGGTCTGACAGCCATCAACTGGCCAAGAATCTGGCTCAAGGCCTGCCCTTAGCGGAGGTTGGAAGAGGGGATACAGGGACGTTCCCAAGGTCTCTCTGAAGAACTTTGGAACAGAGAACGGAAGAGACGTTGGCCCAGGGGCGCCCGTCATGGTGAAGGTTCTGGCTCTGGGAGCAAAGCGGAATCGCAGTAGCTCAGATGCTGTGCAAAGGCAGACAGCCCCAGCCCAGCCGCTCATGGACTCGCTGTGTCCAGCCTGGACAGAGCCTTCTGAGCTCATTTTGGTCTCATCACCCACAGCCAGACCCACCACCTGCATCCCAAGTAGTCGGCTCATCCCTGTGCTCCTTGAGAGCAAAGGACGATGACCACGTGTGAGCTCTCCCTCCGGGCTTGGAGTCACCTGAAGACGTGGTGAGCAGAACCTCTATTCCTCTGTCCAAACCCTTGATCAAAGGGTTAGTCCGCACAGGGCCCAGCAGACATCCTGGGGCCCTCCCCCGGAAACCCTCCAAGCTGCCATCAAAGCCTTAACAACTTCTCCTTTTCGTTCAGCCACCAAGTTAGTTCTGAATTCATTTGACGATAATATTTTTATTAGGTTCTCATCTCTTCATTTCCCCTCAAGAATGACATGATACTTTGTCAAAAAGCCTTGGAAAACCTGGGGAAACTTCCACGTCTTCCTTTCATCTATCCATTGGCAAATAAATGAAATTAGTTTTGGAGGGTCAGGGTGTGTTAGTCTGCAAGGGAAGAATAAGCAATGGCTCAGCTCCCTGGGGAATTTCCCATGGGGCCCCGTTTCTCAGGCCCCAAGGCTTGCAGGAAATCCTTGGGCATCCAGGAGACCTTGGCCCCGTGGGGACTTTAACTGGGGGACTTTTGCTGGGGGACTTTTGCCCTCCAGCCT
Source organism: Sarcophilus harrisii (assembly GCF_902635505.1). Classification (NCBI taxonomy): domain Eukaryota; kingdom Metazoa; phylum Chordata; class Mammalia; order Dasyuromorphia; family Dasyuridae; genus Sarcophilus; species Sarcophilus harrisii. The sequence continues at coordinate 1,263,330 of NC_045427.1, read as the reverse complement.
TTTCTATTCCCCTCCCTACTTTCACTCTCAGACTCTCTGTCTCCAAGTGGCAGTGAAAGCTTTTGTCTGCCTGCCCTAAGGTTCAGTTCGGTGGGAAACATTTAAGCTGACTTGACACCCTCAGGTTTTAATCAGCTAACAGCTTATGCACGAGGAGGAGCTGTGGGTACCTCAAAGAAAGAAGGAGCAGAAGAAGCAAAGGCCCGAGCAGCCTAAGGCCAGAGCTCAGAAAAGGGAAGTTGGTTGATGAGAGGTCTGAAACCAAAGGAAAGTAGCGGTCCACCTCGCCACAAAAGGCAGAGCAGGGCCAGCTCGCTGGGCTGGTGAGCATCATAAGGAGCTGCCCTCCTCTACAGGACCAGGAAAGCTCTTTCTCAGGGGCTGGGGAAACAGCTGTACTCTTTCCAATGTCCAGAGTCTCTACAAGCCTTCTGCAGTCCCCGTGTGAGCACTCCTTTGGAGGTAGTTTACCTGTGCTTATGCCTTCTCCTCAGAGCAACACTGCAGGGAAGACAGTGCAAACATTTTAACAAGTGAGGAAACCGAGACATTAAGAGCTGGGTGCCTTCCTCATGATAACAGAGAATAAAGCTCCGAGACAGGATGTGAGAGCAGAACTTCTGAATTCAAGTCCAGCTCTCTGTCCAGTATGGCATCCTAGGAAAGGGAGAACGTTCTGAACACAAGAACAGCTGGAGCAAAGACATGGAAGTAAAAAAAAAATTAAGAAGTATATTTAGTAACAGTGCATCATCTGCTGTTTACTTGGGGTTTCTTGAGGGTCCATAGCATTTAATAATCTCTGAATCTCTAACAAAGAAGGAGATTGGAATTAGCTCAGCAGCCAAAAGTGAGCCACTGAAGATCATTGAGCAAAAAAGTGGGGAGAGCATATCTAAATGCTGTAGAAGAAAGATTATTTGGGAGATACTATTAAGAGAGTCTGGAGGTTCCCTGACAATGGACACCATACCCGGACAGCCAGATGGAGCTTCAGTGCAATGACTGGTCAGGGCTATAAGGAAAACTGAGTGCCTCAGAACTGATGTTTTCCAGTTGTGGTGCTGGAGAAGACTTTCTTAAGCCCTTTGGGCAGCAAGGTAATCAAATCAGTCAGTATACTCAGAGAAATTAATTCAGGCTAGTCACTAGAAATCAAATGCTGACAGAAGATTCAATACTTTGGCCACATAATGAGAAGACAGGACTTGTTGGAAAAGATCCTGGTGTTGGGAAAGATTGAAGACAAAAGGAAAAGGGAAGGCAGGTGATGGGATGGACAGAGGGTAGCGTGGAGACCACAAATGTGAACTTGGACTGACTTCCGAGTGACAGTGGAGGACAGAAGGACCTGGAGTGCTGTGGTCCATGGGGTCCCGAAGAGCTGGACATGACTATGCAACTGAATAACAAACTAAAGGACGGTGACCCTGGTGCTCTGGATAAAGAGGAGAGAGGCTACAAGCACAGGAGCTACACCCACTGTCAGATCTGCTCACTGGGCCTGTCAGCTGTCAATCCAAATCAATAAATCTAGGAAGTGACTGCTTTGAGCTAAGTGGTTATGCTGGACACCAGAGATACGAGACAAACAGAAAAGAATATTCTCTCTGTCTTCCGAGAATTTGCATTGTACTAAGAGGTTTCTTCTTTCTCTCTTTTCTTCCTTCTTTCCTCCCTCTTTGTCTCTTTGCTTTCCCTCCCTCCTCTCCCCTTTCCTACCTCTTTCTTTTCTTCCTTCTTTCCTTCCTTCACTCCTCCCTCCCTTTTTTCTTCTTTCCATCCTTCCTTACTACCTCCTCTGTAACTCTTTTGTTTCTTCATTCTTTTCCTTCCTTTCTCTTCCTTTTTCCTTCCTTCTCTCTCCCTCCTTTTCTTCATTCCTTCTTAATTCTTTCCTTACCTTCCTTCTCCCTTCTTTTCTTCCTTCTTCTTTCTCTCCCTCTCTTCCTTCTTTCTTTGCTTCCTTCCCTCCTCTGTCCCTTCTCTCTCGTCTCTTCCCTCCTTCCTTCCTTCTTTCTTATCTTTATTGTTACAAAAGAAGATTATGAATTGAGATGCTATGACATGAGGGAAAGTGGATAGACTGGGGAACAAAAAAAATGTGTCAATTAATCTTTTCATATTATTATTACTATTATTATCATATCTAATCTTGAGAGTTCTTATTTTCAAAATTTATAAGAAAGCTACAGATTTAAGTTGTAATTGCTGCCAAGAAATCCTTGGTTCCACCTTAAATGTCTAAATTTGCAAGCTGAGCACTTTCTTGGATTCACAGTGTATCAGGAAACTGGATTTTTACTACTATCTGGCTCCACTACTGACTTGTTATAGGAGCCCCGGACCTTCATCTGACAGCTCTGTACCTCAGTTTCCTCCCCTGTCAAACTAAGACAATGGCCCCTTAACCTCTTTCATCATGGGTCTGCCCTGGGGAGTAAATGAACTCATGGGCTGGTGGCTATGAATGGTCTGGAAGGTGAAAATGCATCCTGGGACAGCTGATCCTAAGCCCGCATCCTCGGGACCTCAGACATTAAAACCCAGAATTGCATTTGCTTTGTTTTTTTCCCACAAGATTCAAGGCCTTGCTGCACTTGCCACCTCCAGCTCCTCTGCAGCTTAAAACCACCGCAAGGCATGCATTAGGTTTCATTAAAATGAATTAACCTTCCTTTGGTCCTGAGCATTTCTGGAGGATTTGGTTCACTGCAGGGGGAAGCTGACAACACCCTGGGGTGCTCAGCAGCTCAAGCTGTCCTTGGCAGAGGACGTCTGGAAGACGGTGGTCAGCCGTGGGCCGTGCAGTCGGCTGGAGAGGGTCTGGAGGAAGCCAGGAGGGGCAGGGGGACGTGGCTGAACAGGGCAAGAGGAGCAGTAGAAGGAGCCGGGAACCTTGAGGATAGAGAAGATCTTTTTTAGGGCAGAGGGAACTGATGTCTTCAAGTACTTGAAGGGCTGGCACTTGGCAGAGGGAGGAGAGGGCGCTGCTTGTCCCCAGGAGATTCTCTGAGTGGGTGAATTGTAAAGAGGGGGATTTAGCCGGGTCGGCTGCTCTAGCTTCCATGTAATCAGTGCGAGGAAGTGCCCGGGATGTGCTGATGAAGACCCTCCCCCCCAGCCTTTAAGCAGCCCAGGTGCCCACTTGTCCCGCATGTTGCCAAGGATGTGCCTGGCGAGGCAGAGGCTAGACCAGGTGCTCCGGTAGCACTTTCCAAACCCGAGCTCTTCACGTCCTCTTCCCAGTCGGGCACAAGTGGGTCAGCACAGAGCCAGCCTGGGGAGGTGGTCCAGCCCTGAACAGCTGCACGGAACACAGAGGGGGGGAATCCCCCAGGCAGGAGCTGAGATCTCTGAGAATGAGTCTCCAGCTCAATGGAGAGACAGAGAACCTTAAGCGCTAGATGCTGGACACGAGCCTGGAGGAAGTGAGGGCTGAGAGTGAGAGAATGAGTGTCTGGGAGGTGCCCACGGTGTGTCGGGCACTGTGCCACGGGCTTTACAGCATCTCTCAACAATCCCGGGGGGTGGGTCTATTTTATGCCCATTTTCCAAATGAGGAAACTGAGTCGGAATTACCCAGGATCACTCAGCTAATAAGCGTCCTTTCTCCGGTCATGCAGTCTATGTACTGTCTCTTCCTGCTGCCAGCGCAGGTGCCGAGGACCCCCTCCAGGCCCATCTGCTTCCCGGCTTCCCTCCCCGGACCCTCCCCAGCCACGGCTGCGCAGCCCACGCTGACCACGGCCTTCCCAGCATCCTCTGCTGAGGATGGCTTGAGTTCTCCAGCACCCCGGCGGCTGGTCAGCTCCCGCCTGCGGCCGGTCAGGGCCAGGAGCAACTGAATACAATTAAACAACGCGCGTGGCCGCGGGGACCAGAAGGTGTTGGGCCCTGGGACACGGAGCTGAGCGGCTCTGGGCACAGCAGCCCCTCCCCGGGCCAAAGAGAGGGGGAGGGCTGGGCCCGACCGAGGGGAGGCGAGGCGCAAGCACTGATTATGCGCTTACTGTGTGCCACGCAAGCCCATCCCAAGGAAAAAGACCCCACGGAGGCAGGAAAAGGCCCCGGCGGAGCGGACGGCGGAAAGCGAGAGTTGGGCATGGAGGGCGGGAACGAAGCCGGCGCTGGCCTAAGCCCCGGCTTATAAGTGGGAGCTGACCAATCAGAGGAAGAGCCTTCAAAAGCCGAAGCTTCTGCAGTAAAACCAAGGATGAAGGGAGCGCAGGGTGACAAGGCCGCTGGGGCAGCCGGCAAAGTCCCGGAGTCTGCGGGCATTTTGGGGGAGCCAAAGGGAGCTCCTTTCTCCACGTTCCTCGGCTGGCGTGGCTGGGTTTGCGACCTTGCTGACTGAGGGGGGCCGGGGAGGGCTCAGGCTCTGCCAGGGGCTTCGTGTGCCCCGAGCGGGGTCCTGCCCCCCAAAGCCATCTGGGAAAATGAAGGCACGGTCTGAGCCTGCCTGGGGGGAGGGCGGGAAGAAAGGACCGGGGGCTGAGTTCTAAGCACTGGGATGAGCTCCCCCCCAGCCCCCCACCCGCTCTGTGCTCTCAGGATGAAGCGGGGAAGCCGAGAAAGGGCCGAGACCTCAGAGGTCACTGGGGGTTTGTGGGGTCCCATGGATTAAAATGGGCTTTTTTTTGTTTTCTCCTCCTGAAATTCCCTCCTTTGAGAATTATAGAAAATCGAATCCCCAGGGTCTTGCTTTCCTCCCTCGCCCTCTTCCTCTCCTCTTTGTCTCTTGTCTCTCTAAGTGTCTCTTTGCCTCTGTCTCTCTGACTTTTTGTCCGTTTCTCTGTCTTTTTGTCTGTCTGTCTCTTTCAGTGTCTCCCTCCCCCACTTTCAGCGCCCCTCTTCTTCTCACCCCCCTTTCTCCCTCCCCCCTCTCTTCCACTCTATTGGCTCCCCCAGTGTGGACCTGGGAAGTCTCTGGGAAAATGAAGTCTCAGGATCCCCAAGGTCCTAAGTCTCCCAATGCAAAATAAAGGAGCAAAGCATTTCCACAAGCGCTGGGTCACAGCCGGCCGGGCCCTGCGGAGGGCGGAAGCTGCAGGTTATCCTCCTCCTTCTTAACGGGAGCCGCTCTGTTGTTAGCATTTGGAGCCCATATAAATGCGCCCTTTCCCCCTTTGTCTCCCAGAAGCCTCCGGCTCCCGCGCACAGCGCGCTGGCCTGCCAGGCGCTTCAGTGACCCTGCCTTGGGAATTCTCCGTGCTTTTATTACCTCCGTGATTTCCATCTTCTTCCCGAGCAGCCTTGGACGCCGTCCAGACGCATGAGCTTCGCAGGAGATGGGCTCCGGGGGCCCGGGCTTGGCTCGGCAGAGCAAGCGGAGCCCGGCGGCTGTTCTGGGGGCCAGCAGGGCCCCCGATGGAAGCCTTGCCCATTTTCTCTGAGTAAATGGGCTTCCGGGGCCTTGCTGCACCGTGATTATAACCCGAGCGTTTACCCCGCATCAGCGTAAAGGGAGTCTTCCAGCCAGCGCAGAGCCGGGCCTGGCGGGGAGGAATGAGTCTCCTGCCCCTCCCCTCCGGCCCCGAGGAGGAGGAGGACCCAGCCAGAAGCAAGGGCAGGGGCATGAAAGCCCCGGCCTGGAGCCCACCCAGAGGCCAGGCCGGGCCTTGGTGGGAGAGGGGAGGGACGGGCCCACGGGCTCTCCCCGAAGCCTGGGATCCTCAGAGACTTCTGGGAGGCCACAGAAGGCCCAAGAGTAGGCTAGAAAGGCCCCATCCCTCATTCTAACACGTGGGGGCCATCCAGGTCAGGGACATCAGTCTCTACTCTCCCACTTCTCCATCACCCGCCTTGGGTCCACGGGGACTAGAGACCACTGAGCACGAGACCCCTCCCTCCATCCCCCCTCCATCCCATTTCTTCTTCCCAAAGGGATAAATCATGAGATGGGCCCCAAGCCCTACCTAGTCCACCTCACATCTGACCAAGAGTTCCCTCTAGGCCCACCTGGAGGGAACCGTTCTCCTGGCAACACCCGAAGCCGGAGGAAGGAGCTAACGCCTCTTAGTGGCCGAGACTGAAGTCGATGCTGACCCTCCCCAGCCCGGAGCCTGCAGGGAGGAGGAAGGACTCGGCTCCGGGACAAGGGATTAGCCATTATAGACAAGGCCTTGTCGTTGATAAATGACAAGCACCCTGCAAGGGGAACAAGGGCTAGCCGGGCTCCTGGGTTATCTGTGTCCCGTCTCCTCCCACTTAATCTCTGTCTCTCTGTGTGCACATACACATATAACACAGGGAGATAGCTACGTAAAGATGTTTTGTTTGACTTTATGGTTGTTATTGCTGTTATTTAAGTCATGTCCACCCTTCATGACCCCATCGGGGGTTTTCTTGGCAAAGATCCCGGGGTGGTATCGGATAGACTAGTGTAGCCCAGCACAGCATAAAAGAGTAGAGTCTGGTATAAATTATGTTCTCTGCACATAAACACACGTGTGCAAAGGGATCGCCACCGTGATTCCGCCTCAGTCCTTCCCTCTCCGTGGGACGGCATGACCCATGAAAACATGACTTTGTTCTCGTTGCTTCTGTCACTCTCCAATCGGTCTCTGTTGCAGCTTTTATGCGAAGGCGTGTTGGCGATGACTATGACCTTTTGAGATTCAATGGGTCAAAAGAATGGAGCTCCATGAAGCCTTTGTGCGGATTCTGGGCTAGCATTTGATGTCCACCAGATGGTGAGAACCCGAATGATCTACTTGACGCAGAAGTGTTCAAAGACGGCCGAGAGGGAGCTGTTCATTCATTAGCTGGGTTGAATTTGGAAGTGAACTTGTTAAGGCAAATGCTGTGGAGAAACTTCCTTGAGTTGGACTTCATTCTCCCCCTGGAAGGAGGTGTCCCAGGTCATGGAAGGAGACCAAAAGCTTTGCTTTTGCTCTCTCCTCAGAGTATATCCCTTTATGCAATCTAATTGAATTGATGGCAAAGTCAACTTGGCAGAGTAGAAGGAAGAAGAAAAACCCATTTCTAGACCACAATTTCTCCACAAAGGTTGAATGAATATAGTGCACTGCCTCCTGATCTAGCAAGCCAAGAACTAAGCATTTTTCCAGCTTAGACCCTCATAAGAAGAGAGACAGAAGTCTAAGGTCACTGGACATGGGGTAGCCACGACAATGCCGTACAGAGCATTTAGATACAGCCACAAAAGGTCAACAGAAGTTGTTTACTAGGATACGAAGGAGTCCCAGATTCACATAAAGGTGCCGCCTGAAAGCTCTGTGCCTCATTGAAGAATTCTGGGTAATTTATCCAGGGAATAATGAAGGAGAGACGCACACATAAAGGTCATGTTTGAGAATAAGAAGTAGTTATGAGTTTTAGGCTACCAAGGAGCACGTTCAAAAATAAGCTGCCACTGTGTAACTCTGACTCTAAGAGCACAGTCTCAACTCTAGCCCCCAGTTCAGTCTGAAGTCTACAGATGAATAATCAGCACAGGATTCCAAAATCCAAGAGAAATCTTCAATTCTGTCACAATAAACTGGCAGTTTTTCAACTGCTTGAAAATGGTAGACTTCAGCAATAATCTACTGAAAGACTAATCAGGGGCAGCCCCACAAGTAGAATTACTAAAACCCAATCCAGGTTAGGTACCTGCAGAGCTCAGACAATGAGGAAAGTGATTAGATTTTGTCCTAGAATAAACCACACTTCAGGAGGAATGAAAGATTGCAAGCCCCCAGTCTGAGCTGCCCTAGAAAAACATGATGATATAGTGTTGAAATAACACAATGCTCAATACCCCCAATAAAACATCAGAAGAACTCAAAAGGACACAAAATCAGCCCAGAAATTCTCTGTGGAAGTGCTAAGAGCCTAGTTCTGACATAAAATCTGAAGTCAGGAAATAAGCTGTAAGAATAAATAAACAAACAAACAACAGCAAAAAGAATCCCATTATAAAGCACTATGATGATGATAGAGACACTAAAGATATCCCTAGAGAAGAGAATGATTCCAAAACATCTACAATCAAAGCCTTGAAGGAAAAAAAACAGCTTTGGCACAGATTCAGTTAGAGTTACTGCAAAAGTTAAAACTATGCTAAAACTCAAATGAGTATGCTAAATGAAAAGAAAGGAAGCAGGAAATGAGAGATATTGAGGAAAGAAAAGGAAGGGGGTTAATAGCTTGAAACAGATTATCCCGGAAATGAGTGATTTGATAATTAAGATGGACCAAATAGAAGCTAATTCCACCATAAAAAAAATTTAAAAACAAAGTGAAAAAAAAAGAGTGAAAATGGGAGAAAAATAAGATATAAGAAGAAAATGTAGTAAACAGGAAAACTGGTAGAGATAGAAAAAACTAATAAGACAGAGAACCTGGGAGTAACTTTATTAAATTTTGGTTAAATTTTAAAAAGAAGAATGGAAATATGGAGGAAAAATACTCCAAATGGCTGGAGAATTTAATATAACTGGGGTACATAAGCAGAAGTTTATACAAACAAGGAGGAGGAAATGGGAGCAGCTTCAACCTCATTCTCATTTGAACTAGTCAATGAAATGAAGAATATATACATACTTGAGAACAGAAATACATTTATAGGAAAATAGAGGACAGAGAAGAGGGAAGAGGGATAATATTGAGAGATTAGATTTAGAAAGGAATTTATTCTAAACAAAACAAATAACTAAGGAGTATAGATATTGAATAGGTGTTGAAAAGAAAGGAAACTATCAGAACCCTTGATTATGTGCAAGAGGAAGAAAAAAGAAATGGGGTGGATGAGGAGAAGCAGAGTCAAACATTCTTAGCACATTGGTGCTGAATACACTTGACTCTTTTTTATAAAGAAAGATAGAAAATAAATAAAAGGGAAAGTATTAAGAGTAAAGGAAGAGTTACTTCCAGTGCAGAGTGAGGAAGAAACCTTCTGAAGCCCTTGCAAATTACCCACCAAACAACCAGAAAATCATCTCAGAATTGATCTAGGAACAGAGAAGCAGGTACTAGTTCAAGAGGAAATGTCTGTCTCCCTGCAGTGGGAGGGGAGCAAGATTCAAGAGCAGCAGTAGCAGGAGCATCAAGCCTGGAGAGTGGGGGGGAGGCTGCAGCAAAGCTCCAAGCCTGGGGCAATCTGATAGTGAAATCTCACTTTCCTGCAAACCAGCAGACCCCTAGGCAAATGAGCAGTCTGTACAGAACAGTAGGGTCAAACCCTAGTGAACCCACCCCCAGCACTGGCCATCAGAGAGGCCTTGACCCCACTGCTGAGCAGTAGTGAAGCCCTGCACTGGGTATGTCCAACAGTGAGACTTTACCACTGTGACCAGAAGAGAAACTCAGCAGCAGGACCCCACTCCTGGGACAGACCAGTAGCTAAACTCCACATCCAGGCAATATCAAGGGGTGGCCCTATCCCTCAATGCTAGCCAGAAGGGAAACCTATCCTCAAAGAAAGGAAAGTCCTGAACCCCAGTGAAAGTCAGTAGTAAAGAGGCCGAGAGCAAAAAGCTGGGGACAGTGCAGGACTTGAGGCCAGTTCTCATATAAAAATACCAAGTCACCAAAAAGGCAGGAAAAAAAATGAAGAGAAAAAAAACAACCATATTGACAAGTTGCTATGGTGATAGAATCAAGGCACAAACTTAGAAGAGAATAATATTGTCAAAATGGCTGAATGCAAAGCCTGAAAGAAAAATGCAACTTGATCTCAGGCACAAAAAGAATTCTTAGAAGAGATGTAAAAGTATTTTTAAGAGCAAATTAAGAGAAGTAGATTAAAAATTGGGACAATAAATGAGGGCAATGCAAGAGAATTGTGAAAAGTAATCACTAGCCAGAAAAAAGAGATATGCAAAAATTTAGCAAGGAAAATAACTCATTAAAAATAGAATTGCCTGAATGGAAAAGAAAATATAAAAGTTCATTGAAGAAAATAATTTCTTAAAAATTAAAATTGAACAAGTAGAAACTAATGACTATGAGACATCAAGATAAAATAAAACAAAATAAAGAAAGTTTGAAAGTAGAAGAAAATGAGAAATTTCTTATTGAAAAAGCAACTGTCTAGATTACAGGGGTCTCAAACTACAGCCCACAGGCCAGATGTGGCAGCTGAGGACGTTTATCCCTGTCACCCAGGGCTATGAAGTTTCTTTATTTAAAGGCCCACAAAACAAAGTTTTTGTTTTTACTATAGTTTGGCCCTCCATCAGTCTGAGGGATAGTGAACTGACCCCTTATTTAAAAAGTTTGAGGATCCCTGGTCTAGAAAATAGATCCAAGAGAGATAATATAAGAATTATTGGATTATCTGAAAGCCATTATAAAAAATGCTGCCCTTTATTATTAAAATTAAAGGACAAAATAGAAACTGAAAGAATAATCTGATCACCATCTAAAAGAGATCCCCAAATGAAAACTCCCAAGAATATAGTAGTCAAATTCTAGAGTTCATAGATCAAGAAGAAAATATTGAAAATAGTAAAAAAGCAACAATTCAAATATTGTGGAACTACAGTCAAGATTACATAAGATTTGACAATTTCCACATTAAAGAACTGGAGAACTTGAAATATGTTATACTGAGAGGGCAAAGGAGTTAGAATCGCAACCAAGAATCACCTACCAAGCAGAATTGAATATAATATTTGGGGAGGGGAGTAGGAGAGAATGAACATTTAACAAAATAGAGTCGTTTTTTTCCTCAATAGTATTTTAATTTTATAAATACACATATAGTTTTCAATATTCATTTTTGTAAGATTTTTATATTCCAAATTTTTCTCCCTCCCTTCATTATCTCCCCTACTCCCAAGACAGCAAGAAATCTGATATAGATTAAATAAGTGCAATTCTTTTAAACATATTTGCTATATTGTGCAGAAATATAAGACCAAAAGGGGAAAAAACACAAAATAAGGAAAACAAAAACAAAAAAGTGAAAATATTATGTTTCAAACCACATCCAGTATCCATAGTTCTCTCTCTCTCAATGCAGATGGCATTTTCCATCCCAAGTAAAATAGAGAGCTTTCAAAATATTTCTAATTAAAAGACCAGAACTGAATTTAAAAATTGACCTCCAAATAAAAGACTCAAGGGAAACATTAAAGGATAAAAAAAAGAAACAAGAAAAAATAAAATGTTATTAAGGATAAATTGTTTCTCTTTCTATATGGCAAGATAATATTTGTAACTCTTAACCTTATTACCATAAAATCAATTAGAAGGAGTATATATCTAGACAGAGAATATGGTTATAAGGTGATTTTGATGAGATGATACCCTAAATTACAAAATAAAGAAGTGAGAAAGAAAACTGAACTGGAAGAAGGAGAGAGGAGATTAAATGAGACAAATCATCCCACAAAAAAAAAAAAAAGAGGCATGAAAGAGCTATTATAATGGAAAAGAAGATGAGTGAGGTAGCAATCAAAGCTTAAACATCATCAAAATTGGCTCAAAGAGGGATTGGATATAGAAATCTATCTTACCCAATAAGGAGATAAAAAGGAATGGAGATAACAGAGAAGGGAGTGCTGATAGAAGAAAGGTTATATTTTGAGGAGAGTATATTGAAGGTATATTATGGTAATCAGAACTGACATTTGTGAGGAGGGTAAGGGTAGGGTATAAGAGAACAGGGGGAGAGGAGGAATATCTTGAATTGCTTACATGAATAAAATTGAGAAAAGCAGATTGATGAATTGGACATGCAACTAAAAAAACTTGAAAAAGAACAAATTCAAAATTCCCAATTAAACATCAAATTAGAAATCCTAAACATAGAAGGAGAGATCAGTAAAATTGAAAGTAAGAAAACCACATAAAACTAAAAACTGGTTTTATGAAAAAACCAATAAAATAGATAAAGCATTGTCTGATCTGATTTAAAAAAAAAGAAGAACCCAAATTACTAGTATCAAAAATGAAAGGGATGAAAACACCACCAATAAAGAGGAAATTAAGACAATTGTTAGGAGTTATTTTGCCCAAATATATGCCAATAAATTTGGCAAGCTAAATGAAATAGATGAAGATTTGCAAAAAAATATAAATTACCCAGATTAACAGAAGAAAAAATAAAATATTTAAATAGTCCAGTTTTGGAAAAGGAAATTGAGTAAGCCCACAATGAACTTCCTAAGAAAAAATCCCAAGGAGCAGATGGATTCACAAGCTAATCCAACCAAACATTTAAACTAATCAAAACAAGTAACAATTTTAGCAAAATTGCAGGATATAAAATTAACCCACATAAATCATCAGCATTTCTACATATTATCAACAAAGTCCAGCAGCAAGAGATAGAGAAATTCCATTTAAAAATAACTGCTGACACTATAAAATGCTTGGATATCTGCCTGCCAAGACAAAATCAGAAACTACATGAACAAAACTATAAAACACTTTTTAGACAAATGAAATCAAATCTAAATAAGGAGAAAACTATTAATTGTTTATGGATAGACTGAGCTAATACAATAAAGATGAAAATTCTACCTGAATTTATGTATTTAGTGTCATGCCAATCAAACTATCAAAAATATTTTACAGAGCTAGAAAAAAATAACAAATTCATGTGGAAGGACAAAAGCTATAGGATATCAAGGGAATCAATGAAAAATGCAAAAGAAGGTGGTCTACCTATACCAGATCTCAAACAGCATTACAAAACAATCTAGTACTGGTTAAGAAATAGCATAGTGGATCAGCAGAATAGATCAGGTACAGATTACATTATAATAAATGACCATAGTACTCTAGTATATGATTAACCCAAACATCCAAGCTCTTGGAACAGAAACCAGAAACTTGGGATTTGACAAAAACTACTAGGAAATTTGGGAAACAGTATGGCAGAAACTAGGTTTAGACCAACATCTTACACCATATGCCACAATAAAGTCAAAATGGGTACACAATTTACACAGAAAGGGTAATACTGTAAGCAAAGTAAGAGAGCATGGAATAGTTTATCTGTCAGAATTATAAAATCTGGGAAGAATCTCGCATGGAAAATGATATGCAGAGAAATAGAAAATAGTTAATTTTGATTATATAAAACTAAAAAGTTTTTTCACAAACAAAATCAATGGTAACCAAAATTATGCAAAAAGTAGAAAATGGGGATAACATGTTTGCAATAAGTATCTTTGATAAAGGCCTCATTTCTCAAATATATAGAGAACTGAATGAAACTTATAAACATACAAGTCATTCCCCAAATTATAAATGGTCAGATGATATGAACAGTTTTCAGACAAAGAAATCAAAATTATTTAGAGTCATATGAAAAAATTCTCTAAATCACTATTGATAAGAGAAATACAAATTAAAACAATTCTGAGGTAAGAAATCACATCTTTCAGATTGGTTAATATGACAAAAATGAAAATGATACATCTTTGATAAGATATCAAAAAATTGGAACATTAATGTTTTGTGGATGAAGTTGTAAACTGTTCCAACCATTCTGGAAAGCAATTGGGAACAATGTCCAATGAGCTATAAAACTGTGCCTCCTCTTTGATCCCCAATGCATACACGTATCTCAAAAACATCTTTAAAAAGGGGGGAAAGGACTTATTTGTACAAAAATATTTATAGCAGCTTGTTTTGTGGTGGCTAAGGATTGGAAACTAAAGAGATAATTATCAATTGGGAAAAAGCTAAACAAGCTGTGGTATATAATTGTAAGGGAATATTATTGTGCTGTAAAAATGATAAGCAGGATGATGTCAGAAAAAAACAGGAAAGGCTTACCTGATGATGTATATTGAAGTGAACAGAACCAGCAGAATATTGTCTACTCTAACAGCAATATTGTTTGATGAAGAATTACGAATGACTTAACTATTCTCAGCAATACAATAATCCAAAACAACCCCAAAGAACTAATGATGAAACATACTATCCATCTTCAGAGAAAGAACTGATATTGAATAGGACAGAATGAAACATGCTATTTTTTTATTCTTTCTTTTATTCGAATCTTCTAGTACAAAATTACTAATATGGAAATGTTTTACATAACTGAACATATATAACCTTTATCTGATTACTTACCATCTCAGAGAGGGAGTGGGGAAGAGAAAAGCATAGAATTTGGAACTCAAAACTTTAAATAAAAAACCTAATACATCTAAAAACAATAGTAGAGGACAGAAAAAAAAAACAATTTAACAATGATTACTCTGAATGTCAATGGAATGAACTCATCCATAAGTTGGAAGAACATAGAAGAATGGATTAGAAAGTAAAATCCAAATATATTACTTACAAGGAGCCCATCTGAAATGTAAAAATTCATATAGACTCAAAAGAAAGTTATTATTGTTCAGTCGTTTCAGATTCTTCTTGCTCCCATTTAGGTTTTTCTTGGCAAAGATATTGAAGTAGTTTATTATTTTTTTTCCCTCCAGATCATTTTACAGTTGAGGAATTAAGGCAAACAGGATGAATTGATTTACCCTAGGTCACCAACTAGTAAATATCTGAGGCTGGATTTGCACTCATAAAAATGAATCTTCTTAGCTCTAAGACCAGAGTTCTATCCATTGTATCACCTGGCTGTCCCATAAAATTTTAGGAGTTGAGCAAAACTTATTATGCTTTAAAGTAAGAAAAACAATGCAAGGCTAGCAATTATATCAAACAAGACAATAACAACCAAAAAAAAATAATTTCAAGAGATAAATATGAAAAGTACATTTTTCTGAAAGTTACAAAAGACAATAAATTAATATCAGCACTAAACTTATATGTATCAAATGGCATAACATCTAAATACTATGAAGTAAAGTCAAATGAGGTCCAGGAATATATAATAAAACTATAATAATATAGGCCTTCAATTTAAATTTTCAAAACAAGTAAATCTAGCTTTAAAAGGAAATGGGAAGTTCAGCACTTTGGTGAGATTTTAGAAAAGTTAAATATGAAAGATATCTGGAAATTATTGAATGGAAATAGAAATGGATATACTTATTTTTCAGCTATACATAGCATCTTTAAAAACCAATCATCAATTAGGGCATAAAAATAGGACAAACAAATGTAGAGAAACAGAAATATTAAACATATATTTTATAGAATTCATTTCAATAAGAGTCCACCTAATTAAGTAGAACTAAAGAAAATGTTAAAATTAACTGGAGACTAAATAATTTAATCATAAAGAATAGATCAATCAAAGAACAAATCATAGAAAAAGACAAATAAGTTCATCAAAGATAATGACACCAATGAAATAACATACCACAATTTTAGAGAAGTAATCAAAACAGTCCTTAGGGGAAATTTTCTACTCCTAAATATTCATCAATAAAAAAGGAGAAAGCTCAAATCAACAATATTTAACTTTTTTTAAAAAAAGATTAGAACCTTTTCACTGAAAAATTAAAAAAAATTTAAAATGAAAAAAAAATAACAAAATTGAAAGGAAAAAAACATTGAAATGATAAATAAAAGTAAGAACTGTTTTTTTAAAGAAATAAATAATTGGCTAACTGATTTTTAAAAAGAACAAAAACTAAAATACCAATTATCAAAGATGAAAAGTTGAATTATCTACCAAAAAAGATGAAATAAAAAATTAAATATTAACAAGAAGACTACAGAAATATTTTTAAAATTACATGATGAACAGTGTATTCTAGGAGTATAAGGTTGGCTTAATAGCAGGAGAACTCTAAGCATGATTGACCATATTAATATTAAGAATAAAATCACATAAATCAACAGATACATTAAAAGTTTTCTATTATGATGCAACACTCATTTCTGTTTAAAACACTAGGGAGTATAGCAATAAATGAATCTTTCCCCAATATGATAAGGAGCAGTTACACAAAACCAAGAGCCAATATTATCCATAATGGGAATAACTGGTTAGTATTTCCAATTAATCAGCTTTAAGGCAAGAATGTCCATTAAGAACATTGTTCTTTAATATAATGCTTGAAATTCTAATTATAATGATAAGAAAAGAAATTGAGGGCATAATTAAGCATAGACAAATAGGAAACAAAACCAAAATTTGTTTTTTTTTTCAGATAACGTTGTTTATTTGTAGAACCTAACAGAGTCAACTGTAAAAACCATTTGAATCAATTAACAACTTCTCAAAATTTGCAAGATTTAAGATGAATATGTACATTTCATAATATTATATGCATATTATCATATTTATGTATGTTACCAACAAGATTCAGCAGGAAAAGTTAGAAAGACAAATTCAATTTCTAAATAACTACTAAAAGGATATAAAAAACTTGTAATCTACTGATCTACCAAGACATATAATATAGGCATTATATGAATACAGCTGTAAAACACTCTTTATAAAAGAAAACTAGATCTATATAAGTGTAGATATATTAATTGCTCATAATATAATATACAAGCATTTTAAAAATGACAATGCTACCTAAATTAAATTACTCATTCAATGTCGTACCAAATTACCAAAGGATTACTTTACAGAACTAGGAAAAATAATAGCAAAACTCACCTGGAGGAAACATTTTGAAAGAAATAATGAAAAAGAATTGGAAAGAATGGAGCCTAGATGTACTAGATCCCAGTTATACTACAAAACAATATCATCAAATGGCAAAACATTTCAGTTTGTTTTCTAAGAACATTTCACAATGGAATGGGGTCACAAAGAGTTAGACATGACTGAAATGGCTGAACAAAAACAAGAAATAGATTTTTAAAAAAAGTTAATCAATGAAACAGGTTAGGAGCATAATAAATGGAAGCAAATGGACACAGTAGCTTAATGTTTGATAAAAACCAAAGACTTCAATTATTGGCTTAAAAGCTCACACGTCAACAAGAACTATTAAGAAAATACCAAAAGCAGTCTGATAAGCCCTAGGAATAGACCAACATCTCATGATGTGTACTGAGAAAGCTAAAAATGGGCAAATGATTGAGACATAAAAGATGATATTATAAACAAATTAGTAGAGCAAAGAAGAAAATGCTTCTTACATAAATGAATAAAACTCAGATAAGTGATAGAAGTGGTCACAGAAAGTAAAATGAACAATTTTGATGACAAAATTAAAAAGGCTTTTTTTTCTTTTTTGCACAAATAAAACGATTGCAGATAAAATTAAAAGAGAAGTGATAAAATGGAGGGAAAATCTTTATATCAAGTTCACTTAATAAGGATCTCATTTCTAACATTTACAGAGTGTCAATCCAAATTTTAAGCATAAGGACTATTCCCTACTTAATCAATGATCAAAGAATAGGAACTAGCAGTTTTAAGAAGAAATCAAAGCTATCAGTAACTTAAAAAAAACTGTTCTAAATAATAATTAGAGCAATGAAAAATAAATCAGTTCTGTCATTCCATCTCATATCTATCAAAGCTGATATAAATGAAAAATGACAAATGTTTAAGGGGCTTTGGGTAAATAGGTACTTTAATATCCTGTTGGTAGAATTATGAATTAGCTTATCCATTCTGGAAAATGACTTGAATTTATGCATAAAAAGTTATTAAAATGTTCGTATACTTTGACCCAATGGTGCTACTGATAAGATCAAAGAGAGAAGAAACTGACCTACATGCACAGAATTTCTTTTTGTGATGGCAAAATACTAGACACTGGGAGTATCTATTGAGGAAGGAATGAACAAGTTGTGCCATATAAATGTGATTTAATCTATTATGTTACAATAAATTATGAAGTAGATAGTTTCAAAGAAATCTGAAAGGATTTGTATGAGCCGATACAAAATGAAATAAGCAGAAACGAGAAAAATTGACAATACCAACAATTTTGTAAATGTAAGCTTCTTTGTAAGAGAGGAATTCT
The DNA here is from genome assembly GCF_902635505.1 of Sarcophilus harrisii. NCBI lineage: Eukaryota > Metazoa > Chordata > Mammalia > Dasyuromorphia > Dasyuridae > Sarcophilus > Sarcophilus harrisii. The sequence goes on along the minus strand of NC_045427.1, from coordinate 1,245,517 downwards.
CATCAACACAATTTTGCTTATCTATATATGTTTGTAACAGGGGTTTTGATTTTCTTGCTTTTTCAATGGACTTGGGAGAGGTGGATGGAAGAGAAGTTGGGTTTTTGTTGATTAAATGTAGCAAAAAGTCTAATTGATATTTCATGATTAAGTGAATCTGTGGCACAAATGGTTAATATTAGGAAGACTACACTGTAATGGTGGTGCATGCTGATGGCATTAGAAAAAGATACCCCATTATTAGAGATGTAAAAGGTGATACTATAAACAAATTAGGAGATCAAGGATAATCTATCTCTCATGTCTACGAAGAAGGGAGGAATTTATAGCCAGAGAACTAGAGAACATTATGAAAAATAAAATGGGTGGTTTGATTGCATTAAATTAAAAAGTTTTGCACAAACAAAACCAAGGAAGTAAAAATTAAAAGGGAAATAGAAAGCTGGGGGGGGGGGGAGAGGGTTACAATCAGTTCTGATAAATGCCTCAATTTTAAAATATATAGAAAACTGACTCCAATTTATATAATTTACGATACAAATTACTCCCCAGTTAATAAATAATCAAAGGATATAAACAGATAATTTTCAGATGAAGAAATTGAAGCCATTTCTAGTCATGAAAAATTTCTAAATCACTATTAAATAGAGAAATACACATTAAGATAACTCTGAGGTACCACTTTACACTTCTTAGATTGGCTAAAATGACAGGAGACGATAATGATGAATGTTGGAGATGTGGGGATGTGGGGATGTGGAGATGGAATGTGGGGAAACTGGGACACTAATGCATTGTAGGTGGAGTTATGAAATGATCCAACTATTCAAAGAACAATTTGGAACTATACCCAAAGGGCTATAAAACTGTGCATATCCTTTGACCCAGCAGTGTCTCTACTGGGTCTGTACCCCAAGAGATCATAAAAAAGGGAAAAGAGCCAATGTGTGCAAAAATGTTTGTAGCAGCCTTTCTTTATGATGGCAAGAAACTGGAAACTGAGTGGATGCCCATCAGCTAGAGAATGGAGAATAATGGAATATTATTGTTCTGTAAGAAATGATCAGCAGATTGATTTCAGAAAGGCCTGGAGAGATTTACATGAACTGATACTGAGGGAAATGAGTAGATCCAAGAGAATCTTGTACATAGCAACAAAAAGATTATGTGATGATCAACTGTGATGACTTTACTCTTTTCAACAATGAGGTGATTCAAAGAACTTCTAATAGTCTTGGGATAAAAAGGTCATTTGCATCCAGAGACAGAACTGTGGATCAAAGCATACTATTTTCACTTTTTTATTGTTGTTGTTGTCATTGTTGTTTGCTTGTTGTTTTTTTTTTCTTTCTTGCGTTTTTTTCCCCGTTGGTCTGATTTTTCTTATGCAACATAACAAATATGGAAATATATTTAGAAGAATTACTCATGTTTAACTTATTTCAGATTGTTTGTTGTATTGGGGAAGGGGAGAAGGAGGATTAAAAATTGTGTAGTAAAAGATTTTGCAAGGGAAACTGTTGAAAACTATCTTTGCATGTATTTGGAAAAATAAAATACTCTTTAAAAAATAAAAGTGCTTTACATTTTGACTGGAAAAAATAGGAAAAGATAGCCCAACCCCAACAGAGATACCCCCTAAACTTCTAACAAAGAAGTTTAGTCATCTTTGCTATGAAACGTGAGTTCAGAATGTAGGTAACATTTGTATTCTTAGCATTTATTACTGCGCCTATTATATAGCCATAATTTTATAAATGATTGTTGATTGACAAATCTGTTGAGGAAGAAGAAAATAGTCTGAATTCTGTTCCCAAGCAAGTTTCTGACAAAACTATCCCTCTCCTCCCTCCATTTATTTAACACTAGAATTTTTCAAGAGATGGGATGGAGTGATATGTTGTGCATTACAATGACCTCACAAGCATCTACACAGAACATCACTGTGAAGTCCTTGGAGATCCATTGGGGAGTGAATTAGTAAAAAAAAAAAAAAAAAAAAAAAAAAAAAATCAACTAGAAATTAAATATGCACAAGGAACAGTGCAAAATACATTGTCTTGTGCCCTTGATTCAAAAAAGGTGATGGGCCCATCATGTGGTGTCGATGAGGGCAGACAGGCAGTCGCCTCCAGAGTGGGCTGGGCTTATTATGCCCAGGAGAAGGAAGAAGTGACAGCAGAACTCCCTCTCCTCCCTTCCCCTTTGGTCTTCTGCCCTCTCTCCCTTTGTGTTTCTCTGTTTTTCTATTGCTCCATCTCTGTCTCTTTCTCTGTCCATCTGTCTGTCTTATCTGTTTGTCTCTGTCTCTGCTTCTGCTTCTGCCTCTGTCTCTGTCTCCATATCCATCTCTTCCTCTTTTCCCCATGGTGCTGAGGAATACTTTACAGAGCCAGATAAATGAATTTAAATTCATCTGGAGGGAAAGGGACCTAAAATTTGAAAAAGACTAATGAAAAGAGAGCAGAGATAAGAATGAAAAGTAAATAATATTTGCAGACCCCAAAGTATCTTATGAGGCAGTCATTATCTAAGCCATCTGGTATTCATTAAAAAATAGAAAAAGTACATCGATAGAGAAAATTAGACGAGGAAGAACCAAATGTAATGGAATTCAATGACCTGGTGTTGATAAACTCCAAAATAGAGTTTCCCTCTTTCCCAAGAACTGTTTGGAAGTGGGAGAAATAAGGGATCTGAAGCAATGGGTCCAAGAGTCCCGGAGTCCTAGAGCGCTCCGGAGCTTGAGAGGCCCCCAGAGCCCTCATCTCTCTCTTCAGCAGACTCCACCTGAACGTCTCCAGAGAAGGGGCATTCAGAACCCTTAACCTATCATGTTTAAGAAGTGTTGTCTGACATGCAGCCAAAATCTAGCCCTTTGTGCCCCTGCCCCCTCAAATATATAAGCCGAGCTACGACGCACACCCCAGTTCTTGAGGCAGCTGATGGCACAAAGGGATCCTGGTGGTTGATCCAAGCTCTGCTTTGTATTTATGAGAAAACGTCAGCCCAGGGGAATAAAGCCACTTGCCCAGGACCCAACAAGCCTCAGATGTCAAAGGCAGGAGCTGACTTGGGCCCGTGGCTGGGAGTTGGGCTTCTACATGGTCTTGGAGAACCGCTGCTTGGCTAGTTCCAGGCTTTCACAAGACCCTGCTGTGTCGGCTGTGAACACGAGAGCCCAGCTGGCTCCCTGGCCATCCCTAGGGGAACGTGGACTCCATAAAGCATCGGGCCTCCCTCTAAATGAGATTGAGGGGACTCCTGCTGCCTCCCGGCCCCTCCGCCATGGAGAAGTGAGCTTCCTGACACAGGAGCTTCCCAGAAGTTTCTGATGACAACACTTGGGTTGATCATCACAGGGTCCTCACCCAATGAGCTGCTGCTGGCTTCCTGGCTGCCAGTTCCAATCTCAGACCCTGGGCTCCTTGGAAACAGGGCTATGTGTAGTTCTGATTCTGCTCTTTTAGTTTGTTTATGTTTCTTTGCATTTAGACCATGCTGGGCACAGATTAGGTGTTTAATAAATGCGGGTGGGCTTAGTAATTGACTGGTTTTGTCTCCTGTGACGGTCTGAGTGTCTCAGCTCCCTGAGTTCTTCCTTCTTCATTCCTCCTCTCCTAACTTGGTGGGTGGGGATGGGCAGCTTCCTCCTGTTCGGTTCTAGTCTGTCTGACTAGATTTGTAAAACACCCATCCAATGTGTCCTGGCCAGCTTTCACTGGGGGAGCACCATCCCCAGCCAGCAGGCTCACCACCCCCCGGGGAGAAGCATCTCTGTCTCCGGGTAGGACTGGCTCCACTGAGGGGGACCCTGGCAGGGAAGCATCACATCGGGCTGAGAGTGAGAGTCTCCAAAAATAGCAGTCATTCCAATCCTATTTTTTCAGGTAATCTACAGGCTTCGGGTTGAACTATGGATCTAATGGCTCTCTGAGAATAGACAGAAGGAGAGAGACAGACAGTCTCTGTCTCAGTCTCTCTGTCTCTGTCTGTCTCTGTCTCTGTCTCTCTGTCTGTCTCTGTCTCTGTCTGTCTCTCTGTCTCTCTCTCTCTCTCTTTCACACACACACACACACACACACACACACACACACACACACCCCTCTACAGTATGTAACCAGTTGCATTATTATTACTCAAGCAAAGGCAGAGAACCCAGCAGCAAAGGACCTGCCAAAAAGCAGAGCAGAACTCAATTGAAGGGTTAAAATATAATTTTATAAAAAAAACTTTAATTGGGTTGAAAATAGTGAGTTTAAAGGCAACTAATTCAATTTTTAAAGTTCTTTATTGAGTTAATAGACATGATTTAAGGCTGTGAAATTAATTTGAAACCTTTATTTAATTAAAAAACATCAGTGAGGCAGCTTTATTCATCTAATTGTTTTTGAGCCCACTATTTTTTCAACTCAATAAAAGTATTTTAAACATTGATCTTTTTCTTGTTTCTGTCCCACAATGAATTGTTCTCTGCATGCTTGAGCAGCTCCCGCCCTCACGGGCAGTCGAGGGGGTTTTGGAGATCCCAGCAGCAGAGGAAGCCAGGAAGGGCAGCCCTTGCATCAGGCCATTTCAGAACAATTGCAGCCTGGGAGACCTTGGAGTGCTTGGAGCTCCGGGGGGGAGTGAGGAAGACCCTGGTTTGTGTCCTTAGGAGCTCTTTCATGGCTGTCTGCCTCAGTTTCCCCAATCGGTAACAGCCCCTCCCTCCCCCGTGGTTGTAAGGCTCTGGATGAAGCACCCGAAGTAGGTGCTCTACAAATAAAGGCTTGTTGCCTCCCTTTCCCCAATGGCTGCTCATCCCTTCCTGCCCAGTGACAGAAACAACAATAATGATATAACAATAACAATAAATAATAATAATGTGCCTTGCACATACGATGTATAGACTCTCACACACACATCGTCCCCCAACCGAGGTCAGGGACCAGTTCTGGTTCTCTTCGTATGTCCAGGACCTGGTTCGGTGCTGGGCACACGGGAAGCACTTACTGAATGCGTGTTGATTGACTAAGAAAGCTAAGACTCAGGGGGTACAGAGACTGGACTGAGACCACACATCTCGGCAGGGCCGACAAGACTGGCTCTCTGGACTAGCCTTGGGCTGGCTCTGGGAGCCCTGGGCCGGCTCTGGGAGCTGGCTCCCCCAGTCCCAGCAGGAAGTGGAATGAGCTGTCCATCAAGAAGCTATTTCAGCACCAGCCGAAGCCTCAGCTCTCCCCACCAGTGCCATCGCTGCTCAGGGGGCAGCTTTCCCCAACCCCCTCGCCCTTCCCAGCCCAGGGAAAGCCCACCATAGGAGTCCTGGCGGGCCCTCACCCAAAGAGCACCTTTCCCCATTTCCTGGGGGCTTCGGCCCCGTCCACCCTCAGCCTCCGCCCCTCAAGGACATCAGGACCAGGATCCATCTTGCCAGCCTTCCTGGGTTTGGAGGAAACACATCCAGGGGCTTCTGGGTATAGAGCTAAATAAACAGCACAGAGTGATTCGTTATTTATAGAAGGATCAAGCCCAGACTAAAAGATAATGGGGTCTCAACCAAATTCAATTACACCCTCAAGTCTCCATTATGTGAGAAAGCAATCACAGAAGGGGGCACTTGTATGGATCGTGAGTGTGCGCCCACGGGGAATGCGTGGAGATGATGCAATGTCAATAAGGGAGCAGATCTGGAAGGAGGATGGGGAGCACTTCGCCCAACCCCCACCTGCACTGCCTGCCCACTGTCTCACGTGGGGGCTCCCCAACTTCTCAGGAGCCTCCCGCACAGGGACAGCAGTCCTCCTGTGGGTGAAAAGGCTTCTCTCCACCTTGAGCCTCTAAGGCTCCAGCTAAGGCTCCCACTCCAGCTCTGGAGTGGGAAGGAAGCTCAGAGATCACCTAGTTTCTCCTTTTACAGATGAGGAAACTGAGGCATGGGGAAGGTAGGTCACTTTGCCATGGCTACATCGTACATCAGCCTCGGAAGTCCTAAGTCCAACTTCTGGATGCAGCTCCGCTGACTGAAGCCCGGGTGCTCTTGACGGCTCCAGGCTACTGTACCAGGCTTCTATCCACTGGACTCAAGGAAGCAATTCTTCTTCCAGCTGATGATCCTCCAGCTCCTCAAAGACAGCTCTGATCTGCTTCTCCTCCGGCCCCTGGCCACAGAGCACAAGCCACCTCATTTCCAATCCAAGCCCCCTGTCCTGGCCCAGGGCCTCTGAAGGCGCAGCCCAAATCAGAGGCCCGGAAATGACAGGGGGATCCACAGGTCCTCGTGTCCTCTTGATTCCGGCCACTCGTGAACCTCTTAGTGGGAGACCTCCTCCACCAGTGCAAGTGGAAGGGAGGTCTCGGATTTACTCTCAGAATGAGGGCTGGGATGTGGGAAGATTCTCCTGCCTGATGCAGAGCAAGCAAGATAGGGGAGAACCCGCGCAGACCAGAACACAAAGCCCACAGGAGAAGGACTGAAGGAGCCAGGGCAGTCCCATGATCCCCCACAATTCCCAGAGACAGTGATGCAAACTGCTCCTGGCTCCCGGGACAGAGGTGAAGCCTCGGGGAGCACAATCTCTCTCACCAACACCCCCCACGGCAACACCTGCAAAATGCTCAGAGCGCACACTCACACACTAATGCATGCACATTTATGCACACACACCTGTCACACCCGTGCATGCACACACAGCACACGTAGCACACGCTCACTCTGCACACTAATGCACACGCATCACACATATACACATAGTAATGCATGTGCATGTACACAGCACACGTAGCACACACTCACCCTGCACGCTAATGCATGTACGTTTATACACATCAGTCACACCCGTGCATGTACACACAGCACACATAGCACACACTCACCCTGCACACTAATGCACACACAGCACACATATACACATTCATGCATGTGTGTGTACACAGCACACATAACACACTTCACCACACACAGTAATGCCCGCACACACACATATACATAGTCACACCCATGCATGTACACACAGCACATGTAGCACACTTCACCACACACAGTAATACATGCACACACACATATACACACAGCCATGCACACAAACATATACCATTTTCAAAACCAAATGCATACCACACACACGTCGGAAGGACACGGCCAATTTGGAAATTTTGTATATTTTACAAGGTTTTTTTTACTTAAGTACAGGGAAATTGAAGGGGAAAAATGGATGCTGTTAATTGATGGGGGGAGAACAACGTAACAGAAAGTTGCCCAGAGGCAGTGAGAAGTTTGTCCATCATGCTACAGCTAGTGTGTGTCAAAGGCAGGATCTGAACTGGGATCATTGGATCTGCAGGCTAGCCTACTTTCCGCCACCCCTGCTGCCATTTGCACTGGATCAATGGGCTCCAGGGAGTGATTAATAGAGAGCGCTGAGGCTAAGGTGTGATGCATTATTCAGAAGCCCATGTTACATGCAGAGAGAGGTTCACCAGCATCCAATTCTAGCACTGAGTGCTCAGGAAACGCCGGCTTTGGGGATGCCCAAACCTCCGACCTGGCCGTGAACTTAGTCTCCTGGTTTTGCAGAGGATGGAAATAGAGACTGTGCAGCACGTTGGCCCATGCCCCTACTGGGTGTGGATGGGCAGCTGGCCAGTGCTTCCCTCTCCCCTCTCTTGGCCGGCTTGTCCTGCTCTGCAACTTCCATGTTTAGTGCTCAGGGGATCACAGCTTCACCTCTGTCCGGGCTGAGCCCTCGTCCTGAGCTGCAGCCCTGCCACTGGCTCTCACATCTAGACAATGACTTAGATGGTTCAATAAGCCCAAGGTCCCCTCCGCCAGTCCTGTTCAGGTCATCCTGGAAGCCTCCCATTAAGGCTTCAGTCCAGCACATGCAGAAGGTTCCCCGTGATTCTTTGAACCCCACAGCTGCCTTGACATTGGTGAAGCATCATTTTCTAGCTGAAACACAAGGATCCCCTGCCAGGAGACAGCAGGCAGCAAGTGGTGGACAGCACAAGCCCCAGCTAACCCTCTGGCCACCATCTCCCCGCAGATCCTGCTGGAGATGGTCCAGGACGCTGAACCCAAGAGCATTGGGAATGACCATGGGAACAACCAGAGCCAACATCCTGAGAAGCAGCCTCTGGGCACCGCAGGCTCTAGGCACATGCAGCCTCTGGGCATGGCAGCCTCTGGGCATGGCAGCCTCTGGGCACGTGCAGACTGGTCCTGCTCTTACAAGGGACCGATGCAGCCACGAAAGACCCAGAAGAGAAAGTTCTGCCCTCTAAATCACTGGCCTTGTGCAACTGGATAGCTTATCAGACATAAAGAACAGACCTGGGGGGAAGAAAGATGGCGGAGTCGGGCAGAAAACTTTTGGTTCCACTGATTTCCTCCACAGAAAAAGTCAGCCTCCGAGGCAATGCAGAGCAGCAGAAATAAACAAGTCCCACTACAGCAGTTGGTCAACTAAGACAAACTAAGAAGATCCCGGAAAAACCCAGTCTCCGGGGCAGAGTTCGGGTCTAAGAACAAATACCTCCTGGTAACTTGTACAGTCAACAAGCAACGAGCCCCGAGGGCAGATGGGGTGGGGAGGCAGCCTCAGCCTTGGAAACGTTCCTCCCCTGGGCAAGGCGGAGGGCTGGAGGCAGAATGGAAGGCCGAGAGACTTTCCGCACTCATGGACACGGGCACGGCTGTGCTCATGGCTCTGGGCTTCGGGGGCTCCCACCTCCCGTGAGCGCAGTAGCCAGGGGCGGGGACCCCGCTGACTGTGGGCACTTGCAGAGTCCCTGTTTTCAGTTCCACGAAAGCAAGGACAGCTGTGGTTTGCAACCACCTGAGGGACTGCAGGGAGTAAGATCATTGGCAGGACGATGTGACCAGGGCTCTAGCCCAGGAATAGGAATAGAGAGGAAAGCCCAGGATTGAGTCCCAGGACAGATCTCAAGAAATAACAGCAAGAAGGACCTGAGGCTTGGGATAAGATTCTCCATATCTCCGGGCTAGAACCTGATCACACTAATATCCATTAGAAATAAAATAAAACAAAAAAACAATAAAAATTAACAAACAAAGGAGAAAGAACCAGACCATACATAGTTACTATGGGGGTAGAAAAGATCTGGGTTCAAATTCAAAGGAAGATAATGGAGCTAAAAAAGAAAAAGCTACTCCTTTTTCAATGAGAAATATCAAATAGTCCTAAGCACAAAAAGATTTCCTAGAAGAACTTAAAGTGGATTTTGAATATCAAATAAGAGAGATCAAAGAAAAATTAGATCAATACAAGAAAATCATGAAAAGAATATCAACCAACTGAAAATAGAGAACCAGAAATTTAAAGAAGAAAATAATTACCTGAAGACTAGAATTGAGCAAAGGAAAGATAATAATGTTCTAAGACACAACAAAATAATAAAACAAAATGATAAGAATGAAAAAATAGACAAGAATGTGAGAAACATCTCATTTAAAAACTCTGATCTGGAGAATTGATTGAGGAGAAATAATATAAGAATAGTCAAACTACTTGAAAATTATCATTAACAAGGGAATTTTGATGCAAAATAACAAGAAATTGTTAAGAGACATTTTCTTGAAGTTCTAGAACAAGAAAGCCAAAAAGAAATATACAAAAACTCCACTGATGATGACAAAAGAAATTCAGTAGGGAAACTTACAGGAATAGTACAGCCAAGTTTCAAAGTTCAAGGTTAAAGAGAAAATATTGGAAACAACAACAACAACAACAAAAAAAAAAAACAATTTGAATATCAGGAAGCTACAATAAGGATTATATGAGATTAAGCAGTTATTATTTTGAAGGACTGTAGGTCTTACAGTAATATATTTCATAAAGCAAAAGAACTGGGGTTACAACCATGGGTAATTTATCTAGCTAAATTAAGTATAATCTTGAAGGGAAAAAAAGGGGATATTTAATGAACTGAAAGATTTTAAGATATTTGTGATAGAAACAGCAGAACTTAAGGAAAATTCGACATAGAACATCCAGAAAAAATATAAAAATAAACATTAAGGATCAATTATAAGTGATTCACAAAGATCAAACCATTTGTTTCTTATATATGAAAATATTACTTCTTTAAGGATTGTCATTTTTATTTTTGTAGTTTGACAAAAAGATTTGGACCGACGTGAGTTTGATGGGCTGATTCTTTTTTTAAGACATATAAAACTGTGTGGGGAGAGACAAAGGAGCAATTATTTCATACAAATGAGGCATAAAAGGAAAAACTGAAACAGAAGAAGCGAGTAGGGGGGAGGGTAGTGCTGAAACCTTTCTCTCATCAGTAATGGATTAAAGAGGTAATGACATACATATAAAGGGGTATAAAAGTCAAAATTCAGAAAAAAATAAAAGGGCAAAGGGCTAAGATGAGTGAAGAGGATAAGGGAGAGATTCTTGGAGGAGTGAGTAGGTTAAAGAACAGGAGGGCGAGATAGTGAGTAAAAGTAAAGCAGAGGGGTGAGGAAGGATAGGAATAGGGTGAGAAGAATAGAGAAGAGAAATAGGAAGGAGGAAAATATACAAGTATTTATAGCCTAGAATGTGAATGGGATGAATTTATTTATATGTGAATATAAACATAAAATGCTTTTTATACAAATAAAGTAAAATCTAAATAATTAAAGTAATGTTTATTGTTTATGAGTAGGTAAAGTCAACATAAGAAAAATGACAATTTTACCTGATTTATTTGTGTCATATCATCCCAATTAATACATATATATGTATTACTGAGTCAGGAAAAATGATAACAAAATTTAATTAGAAGAATACAAGGACAGGAATGTCAAAGAAACCAGATTAAAACAAAAGATTCAGCACTATCACACCTTAAACTGTATTATAAGGTGAGAGCATTGTTGAAGTGCAAAATGGATCATTTTGATTTTTAAATTGCAATTTTCTTCTATAAATAAAATGTATCCAGCTAAGAACAGAAGGAATGTAGAAAATGGGGGTTGGAGAACTTTTATTCTCTCAGACAGGATGTGATTGGGTTGGAATATTGCAGTAATCTAGAAAATGATAAGATGATAGAAAGATAATGCTCTCCATCTCCAGAGAAATAGATGATAAGTGGTCTTATATGCATAGGGATGAGTGTATATGTACATACAAGTGTATGTTTATAGATATTGCTGCATGTGCATATGTATTGTGTAGATATGCATATGTTTATATGTATATATATATATACATATATATGTATATATATACATATATATGTATATATATACATATACATACATACATAGATGGTGGACCTAATTGTAGCCTTTTTTAGGAAGGTGGGAGAGGAAGGAGAAAATAGTCAAGTAAAAAGTACACAGCAGAGAAAAAAAAATCTATAAGGAAACAAAGATAGACAGCTGAGAAAATAATTTGTAATATTTGTTATATAAATTTTCTCAAAATTGACATTTATTTGCTTTATATTGAATTCTTTTTTATGTTCTGCTGTGCACATGGCAATGTTTTTTTCTCTTATTTGTATTTAAGTTTAAAATAAATTATAATCATACCAACAAAAAGAGGCCTGACCACCTGCTTCATCACTGCACCCTCTGGACCACCTTTCCATCTAATTTGCATCTGAAATTTTCCTTCTGTGTCGTTTCCTCCATTAGAATAGGAGTTCCTGGAGAGCACAGACTGTTATTACATCACCACGGCTTAGCACAGAGCTTTGCACAAAGGAAGCGTGTGATGCTTTCGCCTTTCATTCAGGGCACATTTTGACTCTTTGGGTACCGCTTCTTCCTGTCATAATCTCCTGTGATGTTTTTGAGGCCATTTTCCCCATAGCCCTGCAGACATACCTGAACTTATCACGAATATAGCCACAGACCTCTAGGGCATCTATTTTCTAAAATGGCAGAGCTCCATGGTTCCCAAAGTCATCAGGAGGACCCTGGTATGAATCATCTTGGTCATGGTCCAGCTTGATACACTCTTCCTCTCCAAGTCTGGGCCCATTGGCAACGTCTGTCCAAGGTTTACAGAATTAAGGTTGTTAACTCAATACTCTGTCCATCTAACTACATGCCAGGCTCAGGGCAATACCTGTTCTTCATCCATTGTGGTTGATGGCCAGTCACTTCTGAGAACTTAATTTAGTATCCTGTTAGTGTTTGGGGATCAGCACAATTAATAATATTATATCTTTATATATAAGCATTTAAAAACCACCCTATAAATTGGGAAACTTCTCGTTGAATATGGCACAAGACCTTTTACATGAAGAATGACTCAGGAGAGCAATTTTCCTTTTTTGTGCCTTTAGATTGCGCATCCTGAAATATTCCATCTGTCACAGCATCAGGTATGATTTTAGCATCAACCTGAATGACACCTTGTTTGAGAGATGCTTTAAAAAGCCTCTTTTTTAATCCCAACCTTTTCTGCAATCAGACAATTGGCACAAAGTGAGGTGTTAATCATTGCTTCCTTTTATTTGCCAGGTCCCTGAATTTGGGCACAGCTGAGAGGAGCCCAAAGTCCTCAGATTTTGCTGCCGGTGTCAGGGCTGCCACTGACCTATTCCTTCTGACCAACATTTTGTTGTCTTTACACCCAACGCAACAACAAACAGGACCCCCCGGGGCACCCACCACCTGAGGAGAGGGAAAGAGCTCCCTGCGTGGTGACTCCAGAGCTATCCCCTCAGCCACACAGAGGTCTTCTGTTTTATTTTCCTCTCACTCCTTCCCAAATAAGCATTTTAACCCCTACAGATTAGGGGACAGCTTGAAATCATAGACAAAGGCTCTTCTTACCCTCCCATGCTGCCTTCCTGTCCCACACATCAGCTGTTCTGGCTTCCCAATAGCAGTACCCAAGTTACATGGCGGATGTTCCACAGCTCACTGGTTCACCCTGCAAGCTTTCACCAACACGACCTTCATTTGTGTTGAGAATGTTCTGCTGAATTCAGCCAGAAGCTCTCTTCCATCTCAGCTTCTGCTCCCTCGTCCTCTGCAGCTGATGGTGAGCATGAGTTATAGGCCTTCAGGTGGTCCGGGCCCCTGTCCCCTGTGGAAACCGGGCAGTCACCGCCCCAGTAAGTCACATTTCTGCTGCGTTTGGGGCCCATGAAGACAGGTCCTCCCCTCCCCTGCTACCTTCTCAGATGACCTGTGAGCTTTCCACTGAGCACCTTTAGTAAGTCAACAGCTTTGCACTTTTGACATTAATATGTAAAACCCTGTGCTAAGTGAGCCCTGGAAGCTGCCCCCATTTCTCTCAGATGGCGCTTTTCTCCCCAACCCTTCCCTGTCCTACTCTCCCACACCTGGTCGGGAGCCACTCCCTTCAGTCTGCCTCCACATTAGCCACATCCCACCCATGTGCTCTACCACAGAGGAAGTATTCATTCCACAAAGGTTTTTTAAGCACATCCTGGTGTCAAGCACTGTGCTAGGCCCTGGGTGACATGGTGGTATTGTTTTATTTTTGTAACTGGACTGATGCACCCCTCCAACTTTAATCCTGATCCTCCAACTACTGCACTAGAGCGGGCCATGAATATTCAACGATCCATATTCAGTTCCCACCAGATTAAAGAAACCCATGTCAGAGTGTGAGTTAAGGGCCAGAATTCACGGAACTGCAAAATGGGATTCGGCCACAGAATTCACGGATTCCAATTCTTAACAAAATTCTGAAAAGCATCTTACGCTATCCCTGACAATGGACTGTGCAGTTTCTGCCTGAATACCTCTGAATGAATGAATGTAAAAGTACTTACTAACAAGTGCTTGGTACACAAACAGGAAAAAAAATAGATGTTCCCTGCTCACACAAAACTCACAATCTAATGGAGAAGGACAGCTTATATAGAAGGGTTGAGATGTAGGATAGATGGCAAGTCCCAAAATTCTTAGGCTGTGTCAGCAAATCATGTAGAAGTACCCAGAGGTCTAGAGGACATAATGGGCAGGTTGAGCAAAAGGATTGTAGCTGGTGACTGACTCCTAGATATTCTAAGTGCTATGAGTAGCCATGTACCTCCACTGGAGGGTCTTTCTTTGCTTGACTAGAAACTCATTACCACACCTTCAGAATCATAGAATTTCAAGTTCTAAGAGACCTTAGCAGCTCCCTGAGCTTGCTTGCTGACTTCCACTTCAGCTCCCTTTTCATTCAGAAAACAGCTTGATGTCAAATCTGCATCTCACTTTTGGCTGCTCCAGTTGCTCCCTCTGGCACCAGGCACCCTATACCCCTCTTCAACATTCTAGACCTTCACGTATTTTGAAGATAGGAGCTCTGTCCCCAGAGATCCTGGTCACCCACTCCTGAACCCTCTCTGACTTTTTTTTTTTTTAATAGCCTTTTATTTACAGGTTATATGTATGGGTAACTTTACAGCATTGACAATTGCCAAACCTCTCGTTCCAATTTTTCCCCTCTTACCCACCACCCCCTCCCCTAGATGGCAGGATGACCAGTAGATGTTAAATACATTAAAATATAAATTAGATACACAATAAGTATACATGACCAAACCGTTATTTTGCTGTACAAATAGAATCAGATTCTGAAATATTGTACAATTAGCTTGTGAAGGAAATCAAAAATGCAGGTGGGCAAAAATATAGGGATTGGGAATTCAATGTAATGGTTTTTAGTCATCTCCCAGAGTTCTTTCGCTGGGCGTAGCTGGTTCAGTTCATTCCTGCTGCATTGGAAATGATTTGGTTGATCTCGTTGCTGAGGATGGCCAGGTCCATCAGAACTGGTCATCATCTAGTATTATTGTTGAAGTATATAATGATCTCCTGGTCCTACTCATTTCACTCAGCATCAGTTCGTGTAAGTCTCTCCAGGCCTTTCTGAAATCATCTTGTTGGTCATTTCTTACTGAACAATAATATTCCATAATATTCATATACCACAATTTATTCAGCCATTCTCCAACTGATGGGCAGCCACTCAGTTTCCAGTTTCTGGCCACTACACACAGGGCTGCCACAAACATTTTGGCACATACAGGTCCCTTTCCCTTCTTTATGATCTCTTTGGGATATACGCCCAGTAGTAACACTGCTGGATCAAAGGGTATGCACAGTTTGATAACTTTTTGAGCATAGTTCCAAACTACTCTCCAGAATGGTTGGATGTATTCACAACTCCACCAACAATGTATTAGTGTCCCTGTTTTCCACATGCCCTCCAACATTCTGCATTATCTTTCTCTGTCATTCTAGCCAATCTGACAGGTGTGTAGTGGTATCTCAGAGTTGTCTTAATTTGCATTTCTCTAATTAATAATGACTTGGAGCATCTTTTCATATGGTTAAAAATAGTTTCAATTTCTTCATCTGAGAATTGTCTGTTCATATCCTTTGACCATTTTTCAATTGGAGAATGGCCTGATTTCTTATAAATTAGAGTTAATTCTCTATATATTTTGGAAATGAGGCTTTTATCAGAAGCTTTGACTGTAAAAATGTTTTCCCAGTTTATTGCTCCCCTTCTAATCTTGTCTGCATTAGTTTTGTTTGTACAAAAACATTTCAGTTTGATATAATCAAAATTTTCTATTTTGTAGTCAATAGTGATCTCTAGTTCTTCTTTGGTCATAAATTCCTTCCCCTTCCACAGGTCTGAGAGGTAAACTATCCTGTATTCCTCTAATTTATTTATAATCTCATTCTTTATGCCTTGGTCATGAACCCACTTTGACCTTATCTTGGTGTACGGTGTTAAGTGTGGATCAATGCCTAGTTTCTGCCATATTAGTTTCCAATTTTCCCAGTCAAACAGTAAGTTCTTAAGCCAAAAGCTGGGGTCTTTAACCCTCTCTGACTTATTGACATCCTTGTTAAGATGAGGCTCTCAGAAGTGAGCCTGGTACTGCAGACATGAAGTATCTGACCCGGCCAGAGCATGAGGATCTGACCATCTACCCCCTGAGAATCCCAACAGGTCTCAGAGCCTCAGGTTGGTCCCCTCTCTCCATCTTCCCCACAGGAGTCAAAAAGATTTTCTAAAAGTGCAGGTGACATTCGCCAGCTCATAAGGGACCCCTCATCAACCTCCACGTTCACAAGCAGGGTACAATTTAAGCTTCAGAGTCCTCTGCTTTGTACGAAGCCCATCACAACCAGCTCCCATCCTCCCATGTAGTCTTGTCACCCAGTATTCCTCTCCGTTGCCGTCTCTGTCCAGCTATATCTACTTTATTGCACCCACGTCCGTGCTTCTGCACTAGCTTCATCTCATGTGTAGAAGTCTCCCTTTCCTCCCCTTTACCTCTTGCTCAGCAGCCACCTTGAGGTGCCCGCCTCCAGTGGTCACCATGTACCTTCTTCGTACGGCTTCACTGTGGGCTGTTGTGGCTGGGAAGCTAAGATACAGACATGCAGCCTCATTTCAGTCACCTCCCCCTCCCACCATGACTGTCAAGGCTCTTGTAAGCCAGGACCCTACAAAGCTGTTTTGCTTAATGTTTGGGTTAACTTTTCCTCTGGGCAGATTGACCAGAAAACCAGCTGAAAGGACTTGGACCTTGGACAAGGACTGTTCTCTGGATCGAGCAGAGGGTTACTGAGACTCCCCCCCCCAACCCCATGTATGTGTATGTGTGTATATAATCTGTAAATGCACCTGCCCTCTTGGGCTGTGAATGGGCCAACGCCGGCACAGGAAGCTGAGCCACAAGACCCTTTATCTGAGCACATGGTTTACCCCATTAGGCCATAGGGGCCTTAAGTCTTTGACTGGATCTTGTGGATTCACA
The DNA here is from genome assembly GCF_902635505.1 of Sarcophilus harrisii. Classification (NCBI taxonomy): domain Eukaryota; kingdom Metazoa; phylum Chordata; class Mammalia; order Dasyuromorphia; family Dasyuridae; genus Sarcophilus; species Sarcophilus harrisii. The sequence continues at coordinate 1,228,759 of NC_045427.1, read as the reverse complement.
GGACCAGCACAACGCCTAGCACAGTAATCATTTGTGGATGGATCAAGGACCTGGGTTCACTTTTCCAGACTGACCCCACACCTGATTGTGATTTACCTTGGAGCCTCTGAAAGCCGGTATCCCTTTTCAGAGGGAGTGTCTCCACACACACACACACACACACACACTCACCCTGCCATCATCTCTCCACCATTAGTAATCAGTCTGAATTCAGTGAGACCACGGTTCATTTCATAGTAGCCTTTTGCTTCCTATTTTACTCAGAATTGTAGAGTTAATAATTATAAGACATAAAATAAAAATTTTCCCCATCTTCCTCAGTTCCTAAGGGTATGAAAATTAAATTATTTTTAAAATTTTAAAAACTACTTTTTTCATTTTTTTTTACTTTGGAGCATCTGCAAACATGTTTTTTAGAGGGAGAACACACTGCTATAATACATACATTTGCATATGGTTTCATTTTTTTCCACCAAAAAAAACCTCTTGACATATTGAAGTCAACATAATTTTAAAGGCACTTGGGGATCAATTTTCAACATATCTCAAAGAGGAAAAGATTAAAACGATTTAAAATTATCATGGGTAATATAAATAGCTCGACAGCAATCCGCTGGGTGCCCACAAAATGCTACAAAGCCTCAAGGAACACTGTCTAACCCTGGTGCATTTGAGCATTCCCTGGGGATAACTGAAAAAGCTTGGTCAGGGATACCAGGAGAGAAAGAGGTGAGGAGAGGCTGGGATTTCTCCACCCTGAAACGCTAAGCACAGACACTTGGAAGGGGTCCCTCCACTAAGATGAGATCAAAGATGGCTTTAAATTTTGAGCCAAGTCAATGGGTATGACTCCTCTGAAGCCTCCGCCCCTATTTGTTCCTCTCCCTCCCACAGAGGACTGCCTTCTCTCCCCCAGCCAGTGGATCTAACCCTAAATTCGCTCTTTGGATCCAGATCCAAGTTCTTTCTCTGGTTCTTGAGAACTGAACCTCAGAAGCCTCCACAGTGAGGCTCAGGTCCCAGCGGGTGGCTAGTGCTCCCCGAGAAAGTCCAGACATGTGCTTGGATCCCGTCCCATAGCTCCATGAGCCCCAAGCCCCAGGAGAGACTGCCCTGGACTCTCTGTTCTCCTGCCAACGGACAGGTAGGATGAACTCCCAGATCTCCCAGACTTCACAGAAAGGATCGGTGTGGCTTCGTGCCAGCATGAGAAGAGATGGGAAGCAACATGGTGACCTTGCAATAAAATCCCGGCTCACTCCAGAGCAGGAATCCTACCCTTCAACCATCCCGGCTTCTCCCTTTGGCACCGCTGAGCCGCGGCCAGAGCCAAGATGGTGGCCTCAGGTGTGCCACTGACCCAGTTTTTGACAGGTCTGCTTTCGGGAAGCAAGTCCCCACTCCCTCAAATCTAGACGAGGGGTTGGACTCTGTGATCTCTTCTAAATCCTATGATCCTATGAATAATGCAGCAGCACATTGAGGACTGCCTAAAGAGCCCCTCACCACCAGGGCACATCTGAACAGTCCAAAGCCTTCCTTTTTTCACTTTGCTGTTTGAACAGATTAAGTGGTTCTGGCTTGTTAGACACACAACCACACGGATGATGACCAGGGGGGATGAGAATTTAGGAAGACCTTTAATTAATCTATTTTCTTCTTAGACTTTCTTTCCTCATGAAGCCAATCATGTTTTATTTACCAGGATAGAAGTCTGGGCTTTGAAGTTAGAATTTGTCTTAAAAAGTTCACATGATGTGGGTGGAATGGTGTGCTTGGGGGAGATTTTGTGTGATTAGAGGAACCAGGAGCCAGGCTGATTCTTTATAAGTACAAGCTACACTTGGGACACGCTTTAGAGATTGAGGGAAGCGAACAAGGAGGGAGCAGCTATTCTCCCATGCCAAGAGCAGCACGTTATGCCTGCCAAAGACTGGGCTGGAACGACCCATAAATCACCGGGTCCTTGACAGTGGGCAGGGCATGGAGGCTAGTGGCCAAATAGTGACAGAGACAGAGATAGAGACAGAGAAAGAGGCACAGAGACAGAGGAAGACTTAGAGAAAAAGAGAGGAAAGAGACAGAGAGAGAGAGAGAGAGAGAGAGAGAGAGAGAGAGAGAGAGAATTCTCTCAGAGATAACTGTGTACATCAATAAGGAAAAAAATTGAAGAACCCCCTAATTCTGGACAAACGTCCATTCTGCCCAGGCTTTCCCTGTTGGAGGTCTCCGCTCTCTTTAAACAGAGGCAGCCTTCCTGACTGCCATGTAAGTAAGTGCTCCTGGGCTCAGTGCTAAGGAGCCTTCCTCCTCTCCCCGCCCTTGGCAGGCTAATTTTCTGGTCCCAAGCTAAGCGTTTGGCATCCCTAATGTCTCTCACAGATATTTAAGTAAATGTGCAGAGCTTTGAGGCAGAAGATCATAGATCACGTCAAGTTTGTTTTCAGCATAACGGGGTGAGTGTGTGCCCGTGCACTGCTCATTAAGGAAGGGCCCGCTCATGGGTTTTTATGGAGCTTTTCCCCATTTGGATAATTTATCGTCCCCCAAATTATTGGCACTACTTCCTAAAGTGGGTAGTGGAAGGGAAATACTAATATATCATTCTCTGAAAGAATAAACGAGTCAAAGCAAAAGCAGTTTTAAATAACTTACCAAATTTGGCTTCCAGCCTCTGAGGACAGACCTCAGGAACTAAAGGTGAAATGCTTTCTGGATCCCTGCAGAAAACAGCATGGGGCTCAGCCCTGCCTGGCGGAGCATTTCCCTGGTCACTTCAGGAAGGTGATCTCAGTCTGCCCTGGTAGTCAGGGCACTTCTGGTCCAGTGGAGGAAATGCTAGGCTTGAAGTGAGAAGAACTGGGTTTGAATCCTGGATCTTTCCTCTGAATTCTGGGTCATTTTAAGCAAGTCTGTTTCCTTCTCTGGGTCTTTGTAAAGTGATGGTTTGGAGTCTCCCAGCTCTCAATCCCCCATTTCTCTGATCAGATATCATAAGGTTCCTTCAACTTCCCAGACTCACAGATTTCCACACACCCCCCCTCTCTCTTTGTCTCTCTCTCTCTGTGTCTCTGTTTCTTTCTCTCTCTCTCTCTCTCTCTCTCTCTCTCTCTCTCTCTCTCTCTCTCTCTCTCTCTCTCTCTCTTTCTCTCTCTCTCTCTCTCTCTGTATCACATACACATACACACACACACACACACACACACACACACACACACACTTAAACTGCTCTAAGTGGACTCCATGACTTAAGGACACTGAGAAGAGGAAGATAGCATTCAGGGAATTTCCATTAGGATGATGAATGTTTGTGAGTCCATATGACATGAGAATCAGCAAAAAATGAGACATTTAGGTTGGAGAGAACACTCAAGTGGGGCATGACAACTTACTTTAAGCATTTAAAGAAACATCATGAGGACTCAAAATAGGAAACAGAAATAGAAGTAGCTAAGAAACAACTTCAGGCTGGATGTCAGGAAAAATAAAAACTGCTCCTAATGTTGAGTTACTCATGAGGAGGATGGGCTATGTATGAGGGGCTGGGGTAGATGAATAAGTAGGAGGATTCCACAACATGGGGGGGGGGGTCTTTAAGCAGAGGCTAAAAGTGACTGCTTATAAGTGATCTTATAGAAAAGATCCCTTTCATGTATGAGGTGCATTAGAAGGATGCTGAAGCTCCTTCCAATACCAATTCTGTGATTCTGTGACCTTTGCCTTTTGCCCACTATCACAGAAGCTAAATCAGACCTGGGTAGTGCTTCCGATATACCCCATACAGAAGACCCATATCTCCTTGGATTCTCCTATTTTCTCCAAAATAGGTAAAACTCTCTTTTTGGTTTCCTTAACTCTATCAACTGTATTTCTCTCCAAGATTTAGCTGTTTTAATACCATTCATGGACATCCATGTCACATGCTAGTAGATCTCTTGCTTTAACTTGTCTTGTTTCCATCATCTGTCCATGTCATTTCAAAATCCAAGTTGGCTGGTGAGTTCCCCATGTGTCTTCATCAGATTATTCAGAAAATTTCCCCGTTTTGTTCCCCATTAGCATAGTTCCCTTTGTGCCTTCAACATTTTATTCTTAAAAGTGTTTTCTATTACTCCTGAGATGACTTTCTCTGTTGAATATTAGTTCATGAGATTATAATTATTTTTCCTCTGAACCATCTAAGACACATGCCAAACTGTGCCACTTTTCCTTCCCTCTATCTCAAATTCTCTGAAGGCACAGTATTTGTCTCCAAAGGATTCCATCATTTCCAACTAAGGTAACAGCACCTCCTTGTTAACAAAGCAAGATGTGTTTTCAAACATCAGGAGAAATCTGCCCCCTGATTTTTTGCCATCTTCTTCATTGAGAACCCCTAAAATCTAGGAACCCATATCTAGGAACAGATACACATGCTTTCCCCAGCTGCTATCTTCCTACTTTACACATCAAGGAAAAGATGCAAACAGGAGCCTGATCCCTAGAGATTTCTTCCCAAGGAAAGGTTGACAATATATTGATGACCTCCCCACATTCAGTGCTGCCCTGGAGCTTATTCTTACTCTAGGCATACTCCAAATCAGTAAAGGCTCAAGTGGATCACGTTAAGTAAGCCTGATATCCTTGCCTTCTATTTAAAGATGCTGTATCATGGCATCCCACGTGCTACATGAGGCAGTGCTGTTAATGGAGGGGAATATTGTGTACTTTCTACTGCATTCAGCCCTAATCATCCAATTCTCCTCAGCTTGCCCCCACCACTGGGTCTGTGTCTCATAGAAACATGGAGACATATGGCACAGGACCTTAGCTATGTGGAACAGCTGACAAAGAGGAAGGGAGCCAAATATCAGCAGGCTGAAGTATGTTGTACAGACTTTAGAAACCCCATGGAAAGCCCTTCACCATGACACAACAAATGGTAGAATCCTCTGTTGGTGGTCTACTTCCTTCCAGCAACCAGATCACACACATACAGAACTTTCCCGGGGATGTGAAGGGAGGAAGAAGATTCACAGTCCTTAGGGAATTTAGAGGGAGGGGATCCTGCTTGCATGATGACTGATGGCTGTGAAGATGAGCCTTCCGAGTTAGTGCTGAGAGTTCAGCACTGGGAGAGTGGACAGCACCAAACAACTAGGGTGAGCTTACCTTGGGTACCTACCTCTCTGAAGCCTGAGTAACAGCATTATCAAGGTTATTTGGAGGAAGGAAAGATTGCTATTGGGCCTGAAAAACTTAGTTGGGCTTGGTCCTTTGACAATATAGTTGGTTGGATAAATTGTGGTATATGAATGTTATGGAATATTATTGTTCTGTAAGAAATGACCAGCAAGAGGAATACAGAGAAGCTTGGAGGGAATTACATGAACTGATGCTAAGTGAAATGAGCAGAACCAAGAGATCATTATATACGTCAACAACGATACTGTATGAAGATGTAATCTGATGGAAGTGGATTTCTTTGACAAACAGACCTAATTCAGTTTCAATTGATCAATGATGGACAGAAGCAGCTACACCCAAAGAAAAAAACACTGGGAAATGAATGTAAACTGTTGGCATTTTTGTTTTTCTTCCCGGGTTATTTCTACCTTCTGAATCCAATTCTCCCTGTGCAACAAGAAAACTGTTTGGATCTGCACACATACATTGTATCTAGGATATACTAGGACATATTCAACATATATAGGACTGCTTGCCATCTAGAGGAGGGGGTGGAGGGTGGGAGGGAAAAATTGGAACAGTAGTGAGTGCAAGGGATAATGTTGTAAAAACAAATTACCCTGGCATGGATTCTGTCAATAAAAAGTTACTATAAAAAAATAACAAAAAATAAAATAAAACTTTAGCTTGAATAGAAAAAAAAGACAATATAGTTGGTCAGAAAGCAGGAGTAAGAGCAGGGTGAGGCGCTCGGGTCAGAAAGACACAACAGCATTGCTTCTGCTTCCTGAGGAGACTTATATCAACAAAGCTTTGTGTTACTCCCCTAAGTGCAGGGGCTGACAAGAGAACTATGAAGTGTCTGGGGTCTCTTTACAGTACATGGCAACATCTTTGCATGAAAAAAGAGAATGGTGCCCTAAGAGCAGAACTCATGTTGAGGTCTTTCAGCAGTGGGGGACAGGTAAGTCAGAACATCCTAAGCTAAGTTTTATTCTTGGCCCTTCCCCTGAAGGAAGGACACACACAGAGTCACACACACATGTACTTTGGTCCATTCATGCAGGCTTGGTTTTTAATAAAGGTCTTTACTCTCCCATGCTAAGGCACTTTTAAAGAAACTATTAACACAGGAGATTTGGGGGAGGGGCAAGGTTATTCCAGAAATTCATGGGATGACTTAACCATAATGGCCTTCTTTCTGCCCCATGAACATGAAAAGATAATCACTTCTCTTCACCTTCTAGAATAACCTTTTCATAACCTAGAAGGCTTCCTTTCTTTCTTCTGTCTTTAAAACAAGATACACCCACCTCTACCTTGAACCTTGTCCATCCATTCAGGTTTTCTCTGATTTCCTTTCTCCAAACACCCATAGAACTTCATTAATAATTTAAACCTTAATCATATGATAGCTACTGTTTCCTGTGCATGGCTCTCCCCTTCCCTCTTCTTCAGGGAATGAGCATCCGCCTTTTTCTGATATGCTCACAGTGATCAAAATAGTAACAGACTTTTTGACTGAACCACGAATATTATCATTGACAGTGATAATGATGGAGGATGATATTTACATGGCATTCAGAGATTTAGAAAATATATCAGGATATATATACATGTATTGGATTTAACATATGTTTTAACATGTTTGACATACATTGGATTACTCGCCATCTAGGGGAGGGAGTAGAGGAAGGCGGGGAAAATTTGGAACACAAGGTTTTGCAAGGGTCATTGTTGAAAAATTACCCATGCACATGTTTTGAAAATAAAAAGCTTTAATAAAAAAAAGAGAAGAGGAAAAAAAAACAGAAAAAAAGAAAATATATCAGGAGCAAATGACTCACTGGAGCTTTATAGAAACCCTTAGGAGAAGAGATGGGAGCTGCCTTCAAAGCTGCATCTGGGCACTAATGTGACCCTAGGTTCTCAAAAGCATAATTTGGTACCCCAAATGAGCAGGCTTTGAGAGTGGGCCCAGGGCCTAACTATGTTTCTAAGTTCCTAGAGCATCTTAGGCAAATATGGAAAGGAGAGGAGTCCTTTCCAGGCTAGACACAGTAAAGGAAACTATCAAAATCCATCTTCTAAGTCATATAGGGCTATGATTCCCATTTCTATAAGGAGAAGTCACACCTGTGACACAAGGGCTTTCAGTGTTGAAGTCCAGCTGATCAGTACTAGAAAAGCCAAAGAACCTGACTATGGAAGATGGCTGGTGTCTGGCAAAGCTAGGAGCTACTCCCAGCAGCTCCTACTCTGCCCAGGCTGCTCTCCACTCCAGCAGATTCTTCTCTTTGCTCTCTTAAATCCCTTGTCATCTCACCAACCCCACACCAGCCCTCCATTTCTGAAACTTTAATCAAATCTGCTCCACTCCTGTCAAGTGTCTGTATTAGCCTGCTCCTTAGAGCTTCATTCACCACCCCTGGAACCTTCCACACCAAAAATTTCCCTGCCTAGGTTCCAGTCTCCTCTGTGGGGTGTCCCTTACAATGGAAACCCTTTGAAGTCAGGGACTATATTCACTTTAATATTTATTCCCTTGAGATTAGCACAGTGTCTGACATATACTAAGTGTAGATTGTGTACTCACTATGTGTATAAGTGTGCACATATGTGTGTATCTATACATATACATATTGTATTTATGTGTATAGATAGTTATATATTGTGTATCTATACATATACATTAGTATATGTATATATAGATATACAAATATAAGTATACATACACACATATCTACATACATATAGTAAGTATACATGTATACTTAATATATGCCAGGTACTATGCTTTTCTATGTTATTTATATATTCATAAAAATATGTATAAAATATACACATATATATACACACACATACATACACATACACATTTACATATAGAAAAGTGCCAAGGTACTACTGTGTATATGTATATATACATGCATGTATGACTATATGTGTGTGCTCGCACATGTATGTGTGTATTCGTGTATACACAAACATATGGTGATGGATGGATAGATTTTGTTTACTTTAGGTAGATGTTAGTGCTACTTGGTGAGAGTTTCTAGTAGAGCTGATCTAGAAGGATTAGGGCAAAAAGAGAATACATTGCTTTCTGTTTTTAGAGACAAAGCAAGTGTAGAGAATCTAGGTTTGTTGCCATCATTCAGTCCATCAGCACATACATCTGGAAGAGATGCTGAATGTGAACAAGAATCTGGGCCAAGGACTGAATGGGAAGGAGGGAGTACTTTGGGCTGGATTGCATTGAGGGCATTGAGGAAGTGTCTTTTAATGATCACAATGTGTTGTATCGTTCAAAGACCTGAGTTTTTTACCTTTTTTTTTTTTAATCCAAATGTTTCCCCATAATTTTGTCTAGCACCTATTCTTGGAGTGCCACAATGCCTTTGGTGAAAGGGTCTTAATGGCCACCAGTCGGCAGCCCAACAAAATAATATTGAATTAGAGAAGGTAGTGGATCTGTCACCTGGCAGAAGGAAGGTGGTCAGGCTGCTCAGAGCCCAGTGAATGGAGACACAAAACTCAAAGTAAGATCTCCAGCACATAAGAGAGATCTTCTGGAGAGGGGTTCATGGAGCATGAAGGGAACATCTACCCTTCATTGCCAATAAATGCAAGAGTTGGAGGAGATCTTAGAAGTCCTCTATAAGAGAAAGACATCCATCTACCAAGTGCTCAACCAGCCTCTGCTCGAACACTTCCAGCATGTGGCAATGCAACTGGCCTTGACACTGGCTTTTCCACTTGGGGAGAGTGCTCAGCAATGGCAAAGTTTCCCTTAAACTGAGCCAAAATCTATTTATTTGTACTGCCCCCTTGCTCCTGATTCTAGCCTTAAGGTTCATGTAGGACATGAATCTCACTCCTCTTCCAAACAGACATTCTAAAGTTACCTGAATAGCATCCCCAGCCACCAGAGCCAGGCAGTTCATTCAGCTATGCAATATTCATAAAATATTGACTCAAAGCCCTCCTCTGGTTGTTATGTCTTTCTTAAATCGTAGCGCCCAGAAATAAACACAAAACTCTAAGTGATGTCTGATGGGGACTGACTACAGTCAGATTATCCCTTTCCTATAGCTACCCGAGCAACACAGTGGCTTAGGGTGCTGGGCCTGGAGTCAGAAAGACTCATCTCTTGGGTTCAAATCTGGCCTCAGACAATTACTAACTATATAACCCTGGAAAAGTAACTTAATCTTGTTTGCCTGAGTTTCCTCAAGTGCAAAGTAAGTTAGAGAAGAAAATGACAAACCACTTCAGTATTTCTGCCAAGGGAACCCCAAATAAGGTCACAAAGAGTTGAACATGACTGAAAAATAACTTAAAAAACCAAATTCTTCTCTTAAATGGAGTCTGAAAATGCAGTCATTTTTTGTAACTACATCACACTGCTAACTCATCTTGAACTTGCAGTCCATTCAAATTCTAAAGATCTTTTGGGAAACGTTTGCTGGGTATCCATTTTGATGTTCTCTTGGTAAATGGTGTCAAATATTGGTCTATGCTCAGTTTCTGCCATACTGCTTTTCAGTTTTCCCAATTTTTTAAATCAAATCATGAATTCCTATTCCAAAATCTTGTCTTTATTTTATGTCTACTCTACCTTTCTATTCCCAAATATCAAGAGGCAGATATTATAAGAAAATTAAACAAACATGGAAATATTACTTATCAGACCTATGGACAGGTAACAATTTATGAATAAACAAGCGACAAAGAGCACAGTTCAGTGTAACATGGGTAATTTCAATTGTATTAAATTAAAAAGGATCTGTACAAATAAAAGTAGCAAAAATCAGAAGGAAAGTAGAGAACTAGGAAAAATATAGACAGTTTCTCAGATAAAAATTTCATGTCTAAACTATATCAAGAATTTGTCATATTTATAAGTCATTCTACAGTTGATAAATGATCAAATGATACGAACAGGTAGTGGTCCAATGAAAAAATCGAAACAATTTATAGTCATATGAAAAAAAATACTTTAAATAACTATTAATTACAGACATTCAAATTAAAACAACCCTGAGGTATTATCATTGTATGCCTACCAGATTGACTAAAATGATTGAAATGGAAAGTGACAAATGTCACATTGGAAAAATTGGCACACTAATTCATTCTTGGTGGAATTATGACCGATCCAACAATTTTGGAGAGCAATCTGGAATCATACAAAGAAGATTATCAAACAATCTATACTCTTTGACCCAGCAATATCACTATTAGGTCTATTTCCAAAGATGGCTAAGAAAAAAGGAAAAGAACCTAAAACATTTCTAGCAGCTCTCTTTATGACGGCAAAGATCTGGAAATTGCAGGAATGTTTATCATTGGGGAAAGGGTGAAAAAATTGTGGTAGATGATTGTGATGGAATACAATTATGCTTTAAGAAATGATGAGCTCAGGAGCAGCTAGGTAGTATAGTAGATGGAGTACCAGTCCTGAAGTCAGGAGGACCCGAGTTCAAATCTAACCTCAGACACTTAACACTTCCTAACTATGTGACCCTGGGCAAGCCACTTAACCCCAATTGCCTCAGCAAAAAAATTGGTTTTAGAAAAATATGGAAAGAGCAAATTGAGTACAACCAAGAGAACACTATATAAATAACAGTAATACTGTTTTAAGAATGACTTTGGTCAGTTGATCAAGGATGGACAGAAGCAGCTATACCCAAAGAAAGAACACTAGGAAATGAATGTAAGCTGCTTGCATTTTTGTTCTTCTTCCCAGGTTATTTCTACCTTCTAAATCCAATTCTCCCTGAGCAACAAGAGAACTGTTCGGTTCTGCACACATAGATTGTATCTAAGATCTACTGTAACCTATTTAACATGTATAGGACTGCTTGCCATCTGGGGGAGGGGGTGGAGGGAGGGAGGAGAAAAATCGGAACAGAAGTGAATGCAAGGGATAATATTGTAAAAAATTACCCTGGCATGGGGTCTGTCAATAAAATTATCAAAGAAAAAAAAAGAATGACTTTGGGTGAATGTTATTTTGACTATTTAAATACCCCAATTAACTATAAAGAACATAGGAAGAAAGAGACTATTTGTATCCAGAGAAAGAACTGACTGAAAAATAGAAGTATGTATAGAATAATCTTGCATACATACACATATGTAGATAGATAGATAGATAGATAGATAGATACCTATGTACCTATTTATGTCTAATGGTGGTCATCTGCGGGGGGAAGAAAAATGGGAAAAAATAAATTTACATGATAACTTTGTTGTATAATTAAAAGGATGGCAAATTGTACAAAGCAGTTTTTCAATTTCATGTGCAATTATTTTTATTGTACTATATTATGGAAATGCTTGGTTTTTTCCCCATAAATTAAAAACAAAATTGATTTTTAAAAATTTGCTATATGTCCACACTTCCTCCATATTATTTGTGAAGTTAATGTTTGAGTTCAAGTACAAGACTTTACATTTATATCTACTGAATTGATTCCATCTTTTTAGATTCAGTCCAATGCTTTAACCCAGAGCTATTTAGCACATGTTTAACATGTGGCCCCCTACACTCCTGAGAACAACCCTAACTAAATGAAAATGTAATTGGAAAATATTTAACAAAATAAATAAAAATATTTTTAGAAATACTAGATTAGATTAGATTAGAAATTATGTGTAATTTTATAAGTAAATATGCATTCCTCAGGGACTCTTACGTATGATTTACTGCTCCCCCATTTCTACTTGCTTAAAACATCACTGCTCTAGCCTGTCAAAGTTTGAATCCTGCTTCTATCATACACTATTAGCTCTCCCTCCTTGTCATATGAATATCTGATTTGTCATACGAATATCTGATGAGCATCTATTGCTTTTAACCAAGTCATTGATAATAATATTAAACAGCTCAGGGCTAAGCAGAAATCTCCACTGTGAGCTACAAAGTACCTCTGTATACATTGATAGTCAATAATATCTGCTCTTTAAATACAATCATAGAACCAATTTGAATTCATGTGATATATTTGAGGAAAGGAAGGAAAGAAGAGCATTCATTAAGGACCTACTATGTGATGGCACTGTTCTAAGCACTTTAAAAATATCTCATTTATTCCTCACAATAGCCCAGTGTATTCCTGTTTTACAGTTGGGAAGACTTGTCTCACTAACTTTAGGTGGTTGTACCCTGCAGGGCAATCACGAGGCAAAGTAGATGGAAAGTTGTACTTAAAATCAGGAAGACAGGAATTGGAATCATGCTTCTAACTACGTGAGTCTGGATAAGTTGTTTAACTTCTCTAAGCCCAAATAAGAGAATTGTATAAGGTAACTTTCCAACTCTAAGTTTATGATAATTTTGTTGACTAATCTGTATCTCTATCGTCATAAGACTAATAGGAGATGCTTTATCAAAGCTTGGCTTCAGTCTGAATGAACTAGGTTTGTTTATATAAATAAATCTAGATACACTGGTTTGCTGATAGCCACAACATTCCTCCCATTTATGAATCCTTTAGGAAATCCTGTTTGGTAATCCTGTTAAAAACGGAGGGAGTGGAATGAGCTCAGACTTTCCTGGATTAAAGGATCTTGATGGAGCAATTAGTCATCACTTTCCTGTCCAGATGTCTCAGACCATTTCTTTAGTAATCATCCTAGAATGTTCCAGGAATGGAAGTCAAGTTTACTTGCTTAAAGTATACAAACTGTTTAAATATTGGGACTTTTGGGGGTTTCTTTTTTTTTTTTTTTTTTTTTTTTTTTTGCTTCTCCAATCTCATGGTATTTCTCTTTTCTATGATCTTTCAAATATCAAGATTTCTCTTCTATTTTTACCAGTGCAAGAATTATTCTCTCTTGCAAACAGAGCTGAAATAAGAGAAGACGTGAGCCACTCTGCCTTCTGTCTGTTGCCAGTGATCATTATCCCATTACACCAGGCCAAGGTTATAGCCCTTCTCTGGTCCACCATTTTTTCCCCAGTATCATCTTTAAAGCATTTTTTGTTTCCTCCCAACTCCAGCTCATCCTGGATGGTAGCATCCTGACACTGGGCTACTCTTTAAATCCTCTGTTACTTGTCCTTGGCTCCATCTTTTGCTTTAACATTCTAGGCTGCTCATTAAGGTCCCTGTGTATCCACATCATTCTCTTCAGACACACCCTACGTGGTTTTCCCCTCCTCGTGGGCATTATTTGCTTTTGTGTCTTAAGAAGGGATAACTTCCCTTGAAGCCTTTGAGGTTATGGTTCCTTCCCAACTTTCCTCTGAAATCTTTGAATGTTGATTTCCCCATATCTTGGCTGCATTATATACCTTCCAGATTACCCAGATTTATCTTCTTTGTCACAGTCATAAATTCTAGGATGAAATGATCACTTCCCCAAAGGATTACCACGGTTTCCATCCCTAACACAAGTTTCTCCCTATCAATGATAATCAGTTCCAGAACAGAATTTTCCTTTAAATATTCTACTTTGGGAAGAATGAAAAAATTTGTAAAACACATCAAGAAATCATGCTGTGGGCAGCTCGGTGGTGCAGTGGATAGAGAACCAGCCCTGAAGTCAGGAGGACCTGAGTTCAAATGTGACCTCAGATACTTAACACTTCCTGTCTGTGGGACCTGTGGGACCTTAACCCCAATTACCTCAGAGAAAGAAAGAAAGAAAGAAAGAAAGAAAGAAAGAAAGAAAGAAAGAAAGAAAGAAAGAAAGAAAGAAAGAAAGAAAGAAAGAAAGAAAGAAAGAAAAAAAGAAAGAAAGAAAGAAAGAAAGAAAAGAAAAGAAAAAGAAAGAAAAAAGAAATTATGCTTGGGGGATAAGGATGAATAGAGAGAGAGAGACAGAAAGAGAGAGAGAGAGAGAGAGAGAGAGAGAGAGAGAGAGAGAGAGAGAGCTATCTAATTGAAGTTCCCATCTCTATCATGCTTCTATGCCAGACTTGGGACTCCCTCCCAAACTCCCCATCTATTTCTCCTTTCTGCCATAGCGGTCTGTAGCAGTATCAAATGGCAAAATCACTTCTGTTCTCCCTCTTTGTAGAGAGATGTACTTGGTCTAGATTCACATGCAGAACATGGGTAGTTATGGGTCCCAATACAATGATGATCTCAGGGATCATCCTTTAAGTTGTTGAAACACTTCATGATCTGCGAAGCTGGTGCACTGGTTAGAAGAGCACCAGTGAGTTGAGAGAAGGGAGAAGACGGTTGGCTACAGAGAGGATTTAAGGAACATCTTCCTTGCCATTGGTTTTCAGTAAGTTATGGATTTTTTCTAGGAAAAAAGGAAATCATTCTCTGGAGCTCCCTTTGCCCCCAAATGCCAAGGGCCCAGAAGCTGGTTCAGTGACTTTGCTGGATTGGGAGGAGCCCCTCGCTTGCTCCTAATGGCAGAGGTCAACCTGAGATGGTCTTGGAAAGGAATCTAGGGCTAAGCTGATTTCCCGTGGATAACACCCCCTCAAAAGGCCTGTCTGCATCAGCCAGGCTGCAGCAGCAATGAAACCCATGACTGCACAAAATGCTACAACCCTACTCAGGCGCAGGGCTGGGCCCTCTCCATTTATCCTAGAACAACTCATAAAGTCATTTTCCTTTCTATTATCTCTAATGAGAGTCAACCCCAGGGGTTCTGAGTGCCCTGAAGGCTCTTGGGAGAACTCTCCTTATCAGAGACAGCCACCATTCTGCTCCTCCACTGGGATCCATTACCTGGGATTACCATGTGGAGGATGTCAGGCAGGGAGGAATATTCACAATGAATGAGGCGACTTGGGGAACAAGAAAGATTCTGTCAGTGTCAGAGGATTAAACTGTTTAGCTTCAGAGTTTGAAACAGTCCTGCTCAAAGGTGAAGTGTATGATTTCATTTCCCAAGGTAAGCAGATCACTAACGGCTCAGCTGCTGCCTGACTCTGACCCTGCCCATAGGCTGTTCTCTCCTCCCAAGGGATCTCTTCCCATCACCTCTCACCCGGATCTCAGACTGACCCAACTCTAGACTCAGCCCAGTCTAACTCAAGCCTCATGTGGACCCTTTGCCCCTCGCCACAGTTTGGTTGGTCCTTTTGCCCTTTCACTGACTGAGCTTTAATCCTCGCTTTTATGTGACTTGTAGCTCTGTGGGTCACCGGGTAATACCCAACCTCCTCCGTAGGCTGATCCCTAGCTCTGTCCGTAGATGAGGCCCTTCTCCTTCCAGCTGCCACATATATTTGTGCTGCTGGTTAGAATAAGGGGCCCTGGGCAAGGTGGCAGGACCAGGGACCCTCGGCCATGGACGCAGTTCAGAACCTCTTGATTGGGCTGCCAGAATTGCTCTCCTGAAAGGCATCCTCCTCTGCAAGGGCAAGTTCTCTCTAGTTCGTCCTGGGCTTTTAAAAGCCCTCGTACCTTTCTAATTGTTTACCCCTTCTTCTCTGCTCATACTCTCATCCATCTAATGACATTGCTTATTCCTTGCACATGAACTGAAGGTCTTTTCATTGGCTCCTGTCAGATCTGCCTCCTGACTTCCTTTGGGGTTCAGACAGGATCAGACCCTCTGATTCTTTTTAATGCCCACATCTTCCCCCTGTGAGGATCCCCAATTCACCCAAATCCTGTGTGTACAGAGCTCCCTCATCAGAGTAGAAGTCCTGAGAGGGCAGGGGCCAGTGTCACCCCTTTGTGTCCCAACAGTTCTCCCAGTATTGACACATAGTAGGTGTTTAATAAACACTCCTTTCCTGGATTCGTCCCTCCTTTAGTTCTATGAACGTTGCTTAGAGCTCAATGCCAAAATTAGGTCAAAATGAAAAATGAAGAAGAACATGAAGAGAGCTTCACTAACCCACAGATTCTGCTGCTTCCCTGTCAGCAGACTCTGAAAAAGTCTAAGGAGCAAAGGATTTGGAGAGGGGGAAGGGGAAAGGTGGGAATCCAAGAGAGCACAGCTGCCTGTCAGGGGGCAGCTCCATCACTGGCCGTGACTGATGGAAACGAGCCCATTTCAGCTGGCGATTAGCAGCTTGAACAAGCTGCTGCTGCTGGCACAGACTCAGGGAGCCCGTGCCCAGCCAGCTGAGGGCCCAGGAGTGGGACCCTCCCTCCGCCGGAGCCAATTATGAAAATGCAGGCAGACCCTAACGTCGAAGCACAAGGTCCGTGAGAAATCGTGACTTTGTCCAAGAACCTCTGAGGCAAAAGGTAAATCCAAACCATTCGTGCCGCAGAACCTGGTTGAAAATAAGCAATCCATCCTGCTCTTATGGAATATGCATGACGTCCCCACATATGTCCTTGAAGGAGACCACTAGTGGAGAGGAGAGCGGAGGAGGGGAGAGGAGATGCCAGGTCCTCTTCCCTGTTCATTTGGTCCTAGCCCAAAGTTTTTTTTAAAAGCCAGCAATCACCCAGCAAGTTTATTTACTCAAACTCTCTCCTAATGACTCAGCCTGTAGAGTACTGCAGCCAGCAGCCCATACATCATCATTCCGGATTGAATATGGAAGGGCCCCTTTTGGCAACTCACAACCGTTTCATTTCCATTGGGAAAACGGTTTTCCAAACCCCCATGAGAAAGAAGAAAAATATTACTTTTTATGACACACACCAGAATGTTCATCTTAATTACCAGTGAAGCCCATTCACAGATGGAATGTAATTGAATGTATAACTATTCTTAATTGAAAAATGACTTAGGTAAAGGGAAAGATTCCATGCCAGCTGTGAGCCCCTGCTAGTATCCCCAGCACCCCCGGCCTCACAGAACGTCTTAGGGGAAGTGGACAGTGACACTGCCATTGTCCTTCACCGAATGAGCCTGATCCCAGAGGAGTGGGCTTCCACTCTCCCACACCGCCTCCAGAAGTAGGAGGCTCCTGAGGGAGGGAGCTGGGGATGGTGAGGGGAAGGGTGATGAAACAACACAGATGGAAGGGAGGAAGACCTCAAGGTTTGGCTTTAAATTCTCCATGCTATAACATAAACAGGACTAGAACACAGTGGAAGAGATCCTACTGCAGAAAAGAAACAGATGGAAAGGCCACAGGAAAAAAGAATAATGAGCATAATATGTGGGGACGATGATGCTGGAAATGAGACGGAGAAGTGGCCAGACAGGTAAGAGGAGAACCAGTAGAGTGGAGGCCATCAGAAGAGAGGCAGGAGAGAATATCCAGCAAAAAGCCGTCCAGGTTGCCAAATGTCACACAGAGGTCAAGGATTCCTGAGCATGGAGAAAAGGCCATTGGAAGGGTCCATTAAGAGGACCTGGGAACTTCCAAAAGCAGTCGTGTCCGAGTTGGCCAGAAGCCAGCTTGTGCAGGGGCCACAAGAGAGTGAGAGGAGAGGAAGTGAAGGTCCAGTTGTAGACAGCCTTTTCAAGAATGAAACCATGAAGGGCAAGAAATGAATGGGATGAAATCCAGTGCAGACGAGAGGCTCTAGAGACAGGTTTTCAAGAACAGGGGAGACATAGGCTTGTTGGTAGGCAGCAAAGCAGGGGCTAGTTGAGAGTGAGAGACAAGAGTAGAAGGGAGGAATGACATTCATTCATTCATTCAATCTTTATTAAGGGTCTGCTGTGTGCCAGACACTGTGCTAAGTTCTGGGGATACAAAACGAGGCAAAAGACAGCCACAATCAGATAGAAAGCCCAGACTGATGGAATAGAACCAAGATGGGGGGACACATTGAAAAGTGCCTTGGAAAGTAGAAGGGCCGTCATGTGAAAGAGGAGTCAAGGAGACTATGTGAGATGTGAAGGAGAGAAGAGGAAACTCATGGCGAACGGCCTCAATTTCTCAATGAAATATGAAGCAAGGGTTGGCAGACAATGCTCACTCTCATCAGAACTGGTTCCAAGGGAGAACACACACATGGATAGAAATCTATCGTATCCAAAAAGGAAATAGGATGGAAAGGGGAAAAGAGAATGGAAGGTGGGAGGGTGGAGATGATGAAAGGAAGATCAAATTAAGATAAGCAATAGTTAGAAGCAAAATAGACTTCTGAGGGAAGAAGAAAAACAGAAGAAAATAAGATGGAGGGAACTATATCATTAAAAATCATAACTGTGAATGTGAAGGGGATGAATTCACTCATGAAACAAAATAAGAAAGCAGAAGGATTAGAAACCAGAATTCAGAGCCATATACACTCAGAGAGAGGACTGTGGGAAATGAGTGTGGATCACAACATAACATTTTCACTCTTTCTGTTGTTGTTTGCTTGCATTTTGTTTGCTTTCTCAGCTTTTTTTCTCTTCTTAATCCGATTTTTCTCATGCAGCAAGATAATTGTATAAATATGTATACATATGTTGGATTTAACATGTATTGTAACATTTAACATGTATGGGACTACCTGCCATCTAGGGGAAGGGATGGGGGAAGGAGGGGAAAATTTGGAACACAAGGTTTTGCAAGGGTCAACATTGAAAAATTACCCATGCATATGCTTTGTAAATAAAAGGCTTTAATTGAAAAAAAGAAAAAAGAAAAGAAACCAGAATTCAGCAATATGTGGCTTAACAAGGAACACACTCGAAGCAGAAAGATGCACATAGAGTTAAAATAAAGTTAAAATAAAATAAAGTAAAAATAAAAAATAAGTAGAATTAATTATATTTCATCCAAAATAAAAAGGACAAGGGTAGCAATTATGATCTCAGATAAAGCAAACGCAAAAACAGACCTAATTTTAAAAGAAATGACATTCTGGGGGAAAAAAAGGTACCATAGACATTGGAGTAATATAAACATTTTTACCAAAATTTTATCTTAGAAAGGCCTTTTATCTTCTTTCTCAAATGTAGAGGGAGCTGAGTCAAATGTATTTTTTTTATTAGAGTATTTCACAAAACATAAATTGTCAAGGGATGTAAAAAGATGCTTTTCAGAAGAAGGGATCAAAGCTACCTATAGTCATTGTTTTAAAATACTCTAAATGACTATTGATTAGAGTAAAGCAAATTAAGACAATTCTGAGGTAGCCTCTCATATCTTAGTAAATGAAGAGAACAAAGGAAAATAGGGACACTAATGCACTGTTGGTGGAATAGTGAACTGGTCCAAACATTCTGGGCAATGATTTAGAACTAAATCCCAAAGGGCCATAATATTGTGCATACCTTTTGACCCAGCAATATCACTACTATCTCTGTATCCCAAAGAGGTTAAAGAAAAAGCAAAAGCACCTATGTGTACAAAAATATTAATGTGTTGGCAAGGAATTGGAAATTGAGGGGATACTCCTCAATTGAGGAATGGTTGTGATGGAGTTCACTTGTGAATATACAAGATGTGGTATGTAGTTGTGATGGAGTACTATTGTACTATTTTTTAAAATGATAAGGGAGTAATTTCAGGGGAAAAAATCATGGGAAGAGTTATTTGAACTGATGTGAAGTGAGCAGACCGTGAAGAAGCAGAACCATCGAATACAGTAGCAGCAATATTGTAATAATAGTCAGCTATGAAAGACTTAGATACTCTGACCAATGGAATGATCCAAGACAGTTCCAAAGGACTTTAGAAAATTGCTATCTACCTTCAGAAAGAGAAGTGATGAACTCAATGCAAAGTGAAGTAAACTTTTCTCATTTTCTTGATTTTCCTTGCTTTTTTGCAATATGGTTAATATGAGGGATGTTTTACATGATTTCACATGTGTAATTAATATCATATTGCTTGGATAGGGGTAGCATGAGAGAGAGGGAGGGAATTTGGAACTCAAAAAATTAAGAATTAAAAAAAAAACAATATTTTTGGAAAAAGAACTATGGGACAAGGGTCTCATCTGAGAGGGTGAGGGGGCGAGGAGAAGCGAGAAGGTTTGGAAATTCCATCACAGTGAGTAGGATGCTGAAGGCAGGGGGGAGGGTGTCAAAGGGAGCCCTTGCTGTTCTGAGGGCCAAACCGAGATTGTGTGATCCATCTGTGGTGGACCAGCCAGCACAGTTCGGGGATTTTCTCCAGATTCATCCAGCAGTTCCATTTATCTTTGGCCCCACCACATGTCCTACTTGCACCGCTGTTCTCAACCCCAGCCACATCATCCTATCTCTACCCTTCAAAGCCAGGGAGAACATCCATTCATTTTCATCCCCAAGTACCAGGATAGGTTCGGAGCCAGAAACTGTCCTCAAGGAACCTCCATTCTACCAGGGAAAATTCCTCCTGGAGGCTGCAGGTCAGACTGCTACCACTGGAGGAGAGAACATTCACCATAAGGTTTTTTTTTTCAGGTTTTCTTAAAAAAAAAAAAAAAAAAAAAAAAAAAAAAAAAAAAAGCTCTTCCAAGCATCTGCCAATCACTCTTCTCCCTCCTCAAGGACCTTGAAAAGCTACAGGGCTGCCCAGTCCCCAGAGCAGCCCATGGATCCGAGCGATGGACGAGACAGAGGGTGGGAAGGTAAGCAGGTGGGCGGGCACAAGAGAAGCTCGGCTTTCTTTCTAGACTCCAGGATTTTCTGCTTGTGTGACTTTGCCAAGCTATACTTCTGCGTCAAGTGCCAACCATTCTGAGTCACCCAAGCTGTGTGTGTGTGTGTGTGTGTGTGTGTGTGTGTGTGTTCTTCATCCATCCTCTGTTTGCATAGGTCTATTTATGCATCTGGGAAGAGGCTACCCACATTTTTCTGACAGTGCCAAAATTTAACTAGTAATTGGGTACTGAGGAGGGGGAAAGGAAAGGGTTCTTCTGCAGGGCTTACCTTGTCCAGGGATTCTGTGGTGTTTTCTTTGCACGACCAAACTGCATTCACAGGAACCTATGAGGTGCCCCCCAAGAACTTATTGTAGGGCAAGGGATCCACTGATCCCTAGCTTGAGGTTGGGTTAAAAACAAGCAGAATGAGTTTAGAATTAAGGGGCCAACATGTTTTTCTTGAGTGTGAGTTATCCCTGAACACAGGATGAGTGATTGTGGTGGAGAAAGCCTTCAGGAGAACGGAGTTTGGAAATGTCACCCCTCGAGCCCCAGGAAGCCGGGCAGGACCTGCTGTTTGGAGAACCTCTTCCCCACCACCACCCATGCAAATGGCCCTGCTAAGAAAACACCATTGGGATATTTTGGCGAGTGCAGAAGCCCCCACATAAATTATGGATGCAGACATTCAGAAGACCGGCTAACAAATAGCATTCAGCGAAATCTGCAGCTCAGCCACCATATGGTGTCGACAGAATGCCACTTTGTTTCTCTGGGAAACAGCTCATCATTAAAAAATAAATAGCATCTTTTCTATGGGGAGAGAACCCACAGCCATTATTTTGAAAAATAACAAACAGGAAACTCTGTCCTTTCATTTTAGAGTCAAAAATATATATCCTCCTTGCTGCACATGTAGACAATCACCCAATCCAGAAAAGAAAAGAAATACACTGGATGGTGGGATTGGAGTCAAGGGAATATGGAAGCTCAGCTTCTTGAGAAAGAAGGTGAGAAGGTGCATTCAGAGCCACAGGACCAGAGGCAGAGCCATGGAAGGTGCGTCTCCTATATTTTCTCCACATAAGCAATTTATCCACCGCGTGTATGTATGTTTACATGTATGCATGTGTGTGTGTGTGTGTGTGTGTGTGTGTGTAACTGCCCTACAGTCTGGAGTTTCAAATCTGATCTACAAAATGTGTCACTTCTGTGTCCCTGGCAACTCCATGATTGTAAGTTAAGAGATGTCTTCCTCTTTCATTTTTAACTTTGTATCCCCAACAATGCCTTGCACGTAGAAAGGACTTAATAAGCATTTGCTGATTGATCAATTGATCTTCATGGGAGGAGGATGGTTCCAAACTGGTAGTTTCCCCACTGATGACATCTCAAGTTTGCACTCCTCAGCCAAAGTATCCATATATCCATATGATAGATCACTCATGTTAAAGGGGTATAAAAAATCAGAAAAAAAATCTTAGTTTGTGGAAAAGAAAATGATGTCTCAGAACCTGCTAATGAGAAGGGACCTCATCTTCCAAAATGGAATTTGTTTTCCCAACGTCCCCACCGAAGCTGTCCAGATTCAACATGCGTCAGATCACCAACATCTAGAGAGGCTGAGTTACGTTATAGACGTCTTTGACATCCTGAGCCTGAAACTCACTCCATTTTCCAACTAAATTAACAGAACATTGCATTTCAGAGAATAATGTTTTCATGGATGGAGCAGCGTCTTTCTGATCTCAGACTTACAGAATTATTGCATTTTAGAGCAGGGACATAGAATGAGAAAAAACAGAGCTTGAAAGGACATGAGAACGTGTGTGTGTGTGTGTGTGTATGAAATCTATATCAGAGGAAAAGAAGGAAATTTAAAAAAGGACAGAGAGGACTTCTGATCACCATGGATAAGAGACTGAGAACAGGTGACAAGAAAGAACCAGCCAACTCTCTGCCAAGGAAAATGGCTTTAGCAAGACAAAAGACAGAGCAGACCCTGGCTAACACCCAGTCCATTCCCCACCTCCAAGGCCTTCTCCACAAAGTCAAACCATGAAGTGTCTGAAGCTCAGCACAGTGAGGGGGTGCTGAGCTTGGGCTCAGGAAAATGGAGATTCGGATTCGATTCCTCCAAGATGATACCCATGGGACCATAAGCCCTTCCCTACACCTCTCTGGGTCTCAGTTTCCTCATCTCTAAAATGAGTTTCCTTCCAAATCTACGATCCTATGATGAGTGACAATTCTGGGGGCACTCATTGATAATATTGGGTACAGATCAATAGCAGATGATTTTCTGAAATCTTCTGGAAGAGGGAAAGAATCTAGGCGAGACACAGCATCTCCAGGGCTTGGTTTACTGGTGCCCCGGAGCTGATGGAAGTCTGCCTGGGAGGAGCCTCTCTCCCCTTTGCAGCCTGTGCTTGGACCCGGAGCCAGGGCAGTGCCTTCTGCCTGCCAGTGACCACGGGACCTATGTATCACTGGGAGGTCAAAGTCTCCGCACTTGGGGGAGCTCCCTCCTTAGGACGGGAGACATTAAACACCCGATATTTTCTTTTCTTTTCTTCAGTCCCCTTCTTCTCGGTAACTGTTGAAAGAAGTCTTTTTGGCCTTTACTTCACACACACTCACACACACACACTCACACACACTCTTACACACTCACCCACATGTGCACAGATGCACACTTTCACACACACCCCCCCTCCAACAGGCCAGAACACAGAGCCCGGTTGCCCAGATGCTGAAAGTCAAGGCCTTCCACGTCCCCTCAGCACGGGGCTGGCGAGGTCGGACATCAAGGGCCGGCCTGGCCCGGACTGGGGCCCCCCCGGCCCCGCCCGGACTCAAGCCCCCCCGGCCCGGCCCAGACGCAGCTGGGGCTTCGGAAACGGCGCCAAGACCCCCCGGACCAGACTGAGGCTGGCTGAGATGGGCCAGATGCACACATTGAGTCCGTCCCGGAACGGCAACCGTCCCAGATCCCACAGACCGTGCGTCAAGGACAGAGGCTCCAAGTAGCAGAGGAACAGGACGAATTCCAGGGGCCGCTGGTGAACACCCAAAGAGAGAGGAGCAAAAGAGAAGGCGGCTCAAAGATGACCGAGGGAGGAGGGCTGGGCATCCGAGGGGAGGAGAAGCCAGAATTGTTCTAAGAGAGACAAACATATCAGAGACAAGGAGGGAGGGAGGGGAGCCAGACTGGCCAAGCCATAGGAAGCAACTGGGATGGATGGAGAGAGAGGCGGGAAGCCGACCGGGACCTCCAGACCCACCCTGAGGCTCCCCACCGTCCCTGGGGCTCAGGGGGAGGCCGGGCACAGAGACGGGCCCCAAAGCCAAGTCCCACATGTGTCCCACCAGACATATGTAAGAGGAGGGGGGTTGGGGAAGCAGAGGGGTCCCCCAATTCTGGACTAGATATCCAGCCCAGGGGCCCTAGTGGACAATCGCACCCGCCCTTATGGCTCGAACAGGCTCTTCTCCTTTGGAAATTTGTTAGCTAGGTTGTGGAGAATTTAGCTAGTATTTTTTAAATGTACCAATAATTTATCCAAAAAATGGAAAAGAAAAAAATCTCTTTGTTTTTCTGTCTTTCCATCTCTGTCTCTCTGTCTCTGGTTCACTCTCTCCTTCTGTCTCTGTTTGACTCTCTCCCTCTGTCTCTGTCTTCTTTCACAATTTAACTAATGTGTAAATGTGCTAAATATGAATTTCTATGTATAACCCATATTAGATTGCTTGCTATCTAAGGAAGAGGGCAGGAGAGGGAAAGAGAGAGAAAAAATGGAAATCAAAATCTTACAAAAGTAAATGTTGAAAGCTACCTTTGCATGTAATTGGAAAAAAAAATACTATTAAAAGGGGTGTGCACAGAAGAGAACAAAAGAAAACCTACAAGGAAGCAAAGCAAAGATGGGCGGCTCTGAGCACAATGCGTAGTATCTATTATTGTAGACTTTCTTGAAATAGAAACTTAATGCTTTATATTTTATATCCTCTTATATTCTGCTGCACATATTGTAATTTTTCTTTTTCTATTTTGCATTTAAGTTTTCCATAAATTATATACTTTTAAAAAATATATACTTTTAAAAAGTTAACAAAACCAAAGGGCCAAGGATGTTGAGTGTGAGGAGGCTACGTCATATTAATAGTGGACAGTTAAGCGGGAAAAACGATAGGAAGATATTATTGAGAGAAGTATGACCAAAAAGGTGGGGTGACTTACTGAAACCAGAAAATAGCAAAAGATTTTGAGGGGTTCCCTCTCCCCACGTCTGCAAGCCCTATGAGGAGCTGGGGTTGCTGCTCCCAGGAAATACGAGGACCTAGAAGAGTGGGGGGCTTCAGTGTGGAATGCTGGAATGCTTATCAACATTAATAAGGGATCGGCCCCCACCAGGTGAAATCCAGACCAAATGTGAATGGGGGGCCCTCCGATATCTCCTGGCAGATGAGCTGACCTAAATACTCCAAAAGAAGAGTGACAAAGGAACTGAAACCAGAGATGGATAGAGAAAGACACAGACAGTGGAGAGACAGAGAAAGAGAAAAACAGGGGGAGAGAGAGAGAGACAGAGAGACAGAGAGAGAGAGACAGAGAGAGAGAGAGACAGAGAGAGAGAGAGACAGAGAGAGAGCTAGGTGGAGACAGTGAGAAACAGGCGGAGAAAGAGAAAGGGGGACAGTCACTAATATCCTCGGGCAGGGGGACTAGTCCAAAGTCACACAGCTTGTAAATAGCAATGTGGGCATTCTGATCCCGGGTCCTACAAACTTTCCACCACAGCAGGTTGACTCAGCCCCTTCTGAATTGCTTTTAGCCTCCCCTCTCTCCTCTTTGACATAAGAGCATCGAATGAGGGACCCCCTGGGTCCCTTAACTGACTGTGCCCTCAGATGCTGGGGTTTCCCATCCTTGCCTGGTCTCCCGTGTCACTTCCCCCTCTCTGTTGGTCCGAATTAAGTGGACCCTCAGGAGTTAAAGGTCCTTGGATTACTTTGCTCTCTATCCCAGTCACCGTTCCTGATGTCCCATTTTAATTGCAATGCGATTGTCTTCTCCAGCCCAGAAAAGGTTTCCAAGTCTGACCCAGCTGACTACACAGAACAGAAAAGCCAGTCTCCAGCCTCAGCAGCATCCGGAGCCGGCATATCACCTGGGAAACCCATTTGAAGGCTGTGATAAAGATCTACAGGCGAGCCACAACCCAGTGTGTAGAAAAGACAGGTGTAGACAGCAGGGATGTCGACAAAGGGGGTTCTCTCTACTGGAGACTTCTCAGCAATTAGGAGCACGGCCAATTGGAGAGAAGAAGTTCAGAGCCCCAGCTCCAAGCCTACACCTCCGAAATCCGAGCAGACTGCCTTTCAGATCAAAGTCGAGCGTCTGTGGTTCCAGTAATGAATACTACTGGCAGATGGAGGAGCAGTCGCTGTCAGGGGCCCAAGAATCCCAGGAAAGGAACACCGGCACAAGCTAACGCAAGATTAAACGCCCCAGAATCTACAAGCCCAGAATGCTACAGCTTCTTCTCTGAATCCCCAGCCACATCTCACCATCCTGTGCAGGTCCGGGAGTGCAAATAAATCAATTTTGTGCTTCTGCTCTGGCTAAAGGGACCCAGGCAGCCTTCCCTAGGACAAAGGCAAAGTCTGAGCATCCCTGGCAGACGAGACGATAGACCCTGTTCTATCTGGGAGAAGGGAAGGGGGCCAGGACACTGGGTTCCCAGGCAGGGTTCGGCCCAGAAGCCTAGGTCACAGGAGAAATATGCAGGCTGGTGAGAGCCACCTTTGGAGCTGGGCTCTTCTGCCAGGCTGCAGGGAGGAGGAACTAGCATGTGCTGGAGCAAGGGGCAGGGGCCCGTGGGCACTTACAGGGGAGCAGAATCCCTGGTTTCAGTTAAGGAGAGAGAAAGCTTACAGACACTGGAGGGACAGCAGGAGCAAGAGCATTTGCTGGACACCATGGTGGAGGACCCAGCCATTGCTTAAGAGTGGAGAGGAGAGACCAAGGTTGAACCCTGAAACAAAATTCACAAAATAACAGCAAGAAGAACCTGAGGTTTGGGGCATCATTTCCCATACCTCTTGACTACAACTTAATTACACTAATAACTGCCAAAAACAAAATAAGATAAAAATAAACAAAAATGAGTAAGCAAAGGGGAAAGAATCCAGCCATAGAAAGTTATTATGGGAATGTAGAAGACTTGGGTTCAGAGTCAGAGAATGGAGCTTAAAAAAAAAGCACTTCTTTTTTATGAGAAACATCAACTGATCCCAAGCACAAAAAGAATTCTTGGAGAAACTTAAAAAGGACTTTAAAATCAAATAAGAGAGATGAAGGGAAAAGGAAGGGGAAAAAAATAAGAGCAATCCAAGAAAATCATCAAAAGAAAGTCAACCAACTGGAAATAGAGAATCCAAAACTTAAGGAATAAAACAATTCCTTGAAAACTAAAATTGAGCAAGGGAAAGTTAGAAATCATAAAATAAAATCAAAAGAATGAAAAAATAGAAGAGAAAGTGAAACATCTCATCAGAAAAATAATTGATTTGAAGAACAGATAGAGAAATAACATAACAATAATCAAACTACCCAAAATTTATGATTTAAAAAATCATGATACAATATTATAAGAAATTATCAAAGAAAATTTCCCTGAAGTTCTAGAATAAGAAGACAAAGCAGAAATATTAAAAAAATCTACTGATTGCCAACTGTAAGAGATTCTTGGAAGAAAACTTACAACATAACTAAGTTTTAAAACTCCCAGATTAAGGGAAAAATATTGGAAGCAACAAGAAAAAAAAAATTAAATATCAGGAAGCTACAGTAAGGATTACACAAGACAGCACCTACTACATTGAAGGACCTACTACACTGAAGTTTGGAATACTATATTCATACAGTAAAAGAGCTGGGATTATGTCCAGGATAATTTAACCAGCAAAGTTAAGAATAATCTTGAATGAAACAAATGGATACTTAATAAGCTCAAAGAAAAACTCCAGACCTTAATGAAAAAATTGACATACTAGATCTAGGGGAAATATAAGACGAGCATTAAGGACTAATTAGAAGAGAATCAATAAGGTTAAATTGTTTATTTCCTATATGTAAAAATATTAGCCCTATTCTTATGACTTCATTATTACTGGGTATTTTGAAAAAAAAGACTGAGCTGAGTATAATAGGGTGATTAAAAAATAAAACTGTATAAGGAGAGACAAAAAGTAGTAATAATCTCACATAAATGAGGCATAAAAAGATAAAATGATATAGAAAAAGCTAATGGAAGAGGGCAGGTGGTGCTGGAACCTACTTTCATTGGTAACAGGTTAAAGTGGGAAATTATACATATATTTATGTATACATATATATATGTATTTGTGTGTGTAAAAGTCTTCAAAATTCAGAAATCAATAAGAGGGTAAGGAGATAAGGTAGGGAAAGAGGACACAGGAGTGGCCCTTAGATGGATGGGTAGATTAAGAAATAAGAGGACAAGGAAAAAGAGAAGAGTGAGAAGATTTAAGGTAAATAGGATGAGAAGGATAGTGAGGAAAAATAGGAAGGAAGAAAAGATACAGCAAATAATTGTAGTTTAGAATGGGAATGATATGAATTTACCCATAAAACAGAAATGGATAACAAATTAAAAATTTGGATTCAACAATATGTTGCTTTCAGGAAACATTATAAAAATGAGAAATACAAACAAAGATAAATAAAGGAGAGTAGAATTTAGTGTAAAAAAATAAAGCAGGGATAGGAATCATGATCTCAGATAAAATTAAAGTTAAAAATCAATTTATTTAAAAGTGAAAAATAGAAAAACTATATATACCATGTATCAGCAATATTATTCAATATTGTTTTAGACTATCTAAAATACTTAAGACAGTATACAATACCTGAGCTTACACCTGCCAAAAAAGACACAGGAACTATCTGAACATAGACATAAAAATACTTTTTATATAAACTCAGAGCTAAATTAGTGAAGTAATATTTATTATTCATGATTAGGTAAAGCCAACATAATTTTTAAAGTGAAAACTTTCCCTAACTAACCTATTTATGTAATGCCATTCCAATTAAATTACTAAAAAAAGTATTTTACTGAGTTAGAAAAATAATGAAATTTATTTAAAAGAATAGAAAGTCAGGAATTTCAAAGAAACCAGAGGAAAAAAGATGTAAAGGAAGTAGATTCGGTAGTATCAGATCCTAAATGATATTAAAAGGAAAAAGCATTATTGAAGTGTAGAAAGGATAATTTAATTGTTTTAAATTAAAATTTTCTTGTTGAAATAAAACCTATATAGCCAAGAACAGAAGCAATGCAGAAAATTAGAGAAAAACTTTCATAGACTATCAGATAGACTGTGATTGGATTGGAATATTGCTATAGTGTCAGAAATGATAAAATAGTTGATTTAGAAAAAAACATGAAAAGATTTGGACTTCTGAAGAAAGATTCTATCTACCTTGAAAAAATAGATGAAAGAAGACTATAAACATTATACAGTCTTACATATATGCAAATGTATATATTATATGTGTGTGTGAATTACAGATATCTATGTATATGTATGTAATGTGTAAGTGTAGGTGTATATGTGTTACACAAACACACACACACACATATACAAATTTAATTGTAGCATTCTTGGTGCTCAGCAAAAGACCCAAAAAAGAAACAAAGAAAAGATGGGTAGTTTCAAAAAGTATATATAGTATAGGCTTTCTTGAAATGGACATTTAGTTTTATACTGAATTCTCGCTTTTGCTCTGCTGTGTACATAGCAATGTTTTTTTTTTTCTTTCATCATTTTGTATTTAAGTTTAAAATGTTTTCCAAAATACACACACACACACACACAAAATAAAATCAGCAAGCAGAGGAAATAGTGGACTTGATTTATTCATTCTCTCTGTTAGTCGTGAGACGCTGGAATAGTTTACTAGAAACAAAAGTATCAGCAAAAGTTTGTTTTTAGTGCTTTCATCAACAATGCTTTGGAATGAAGGAATAGCCCATTCCAATAATGATTTTTAGAAACAAAAATAGAGGTATACGGGACCACATTTTTCTCACTTGTCTTTAGAAGTCCTCCCATGGCTTTTTACAATATTTTTTGTATATTTGATTCTTCGAAGTACCTAGAAAATTGACTTCAGGGGTGGAGCCAAGATGGCAGAGAAGGCACACCACCCTTTCTAAGCTCCTCTCATGCCCTCAAGACCAACATTAAATTCAGCTCATAGCGCTTATCTGCTAAAACTCATGAAGATTAGAAGCACAACAACTCACCAGCTGGAAGATCGCCAGGAAAGGTTTGTCCTGAGGGGCCAGGAACAGACCAACGCAGACAGGGAAAGACTAGCGTCCTGAGCAGACCAGGGGTGGGGGTGATCTCTACTGCTAGAGACGACTTCTCATAGGCTAACTGCTCTGCCCTGATTACAAAGCAGTAAAACGGCAGAGGAATTAAAGTCAAAGACAGAGGTTACTCTAAAAAATGCCAGAACCGAAGAAGATCTGGCTATAACCATCCAAACCTGGAAGTGACTCAGGCAGACCGTAACACAGCCCTGCAGCTACATCCTGCAGTTCGGGGCTTTTGCGGGGCAGGTACAAATCTGCGGGGGGCAGCCTCTAATCAGCCCAGTGGGGGGCTCAGCCTGGGGCAATAGAACTTCCCCAGCATCCTTGGGGCAGAAACACTTCCAGTCCCTGCAAGTCCATTCACTGCTCAATTGCTAAAACCCACAGCCCCAGGGCGAGTTTTGGCTTGGGGTAGTGAAACTCTCACTGCTCAGCGTCTAGCCCAAGGGCAGTCGTTATCCCACACAGCTGAGGTTCTTTGCAGGGCACTTTCCCAGCTTGGCCCTGCAGACCTGAGTTACTTCCTGGTGGGGAACTCTCTCCCAGAGCACTCCAGCACTTGGCTGCTCTTTGTAGCCGCCTGGTGGGACAGCTACCTGTCCATATGCCTATCACTGCTCTGCAGAGGAAATTGGTAACCTCCTGGCCCTGAAGGCAGACCCTACAGGCTTTAACAAAATGAGTAAAAAATCAAAAGAATGATCCATAGCTTTTATACAGAAAGAGAACAGCTTTTCAACCCCGAGGAGACTAATAGCAGACAGTCTCCAGACAATTGTTGGTCCCCAGCCCTAAAAAACCTTAAAAGAGAACTGGAAGAAAAATGGGGAAAGGAAAGAGAAGCTATGCAAGAGGGCAACAACTTCCTGAAATATGAATTGGAAAAGGTGAAAAACTCCCAAGAAGTGCAGGGAAACAGAATTTGTGAATTGGAAAAGGTTAAGAATTCCCAAGAAAGTAGGATTTGTGAATTGGAAAAAGAAAATAACTCACTAAAAAAAATTAGTGAAATGGGAAAAATTCCATAGAGAAAATTGACTTCAGAACGTGCTTAACATTTTAGTTACAACATAGATGTCTTTTGTACCTATTTGGTCAGATTCTGTCTCTTTCCCCACTTTTACCTTCTTAAGGTATTTTTTTTTAATTTGTAAAAATCTTCCTTCTCTCCATTCATAGCCCATTCCCCTTTTTAACTGATAAATAAAGAAAATCACTCACCTGGTTTAAAAACCTGTATAATCAAGCAAAATGAATTTTCTAGTTTTCCCCATCAAAAAATAAGTTTTGTTTACACCCTGACTCTCATCTCTCTGAAGTAAATAGTATGTTTAATCAGCGCTGTCCTTGAATCTTGGTCAGTCACTCTACTGATCAGAGTTGGTAAGGCCATTCCCCTTTACAATAATGTTTCAGTCGTTCCACTTCTGCTCCCTTCTCTGCATTGCTTCTCACAAGTCTCCCCAGTTTTCTCTGAAACCATGCCCTGCTTCACTTCTTACAGCACATTAGGATTCTATCACCTTCATATATTATAACTTACTCAGATCCTCCTCAGGGTCCCATTTTTGACACTTCAGAAAGAGCTCCAAAGATATTTTTGTGTATCCTAAGAATTTGTTTTGCTTAGATCTAATCCTTCCCTTAATCTGCTTTTCTTTCATTCCTCTTCCCTTCTTCCCTTTTTCTCCTATTTCCCTGCTGAGTGAAATATAGCAAGTGTGTGTGTGTGTGTGTGTGTGTGTGTGTGTGTGTGTGTGTGTGTTTCCTTCTGTCTGTTGAACTTCCTTTCTAACATCTAATGATAATGGGATTCAGGGAGGTTGCATACATCATCTGCCTGTATTAGAACCAAAGTAATTTATCTGTGATTAATCCTTGACGATCATTCAACATATGCAATGTTCTACATCTGTGGGCTTCCTCTCCTTCACCTTGCCTTTGCCATTAAGTCACTTCAGTCGCGTGAGACCTTTGCGACCCTATTTGGGTTTTCTTGGCAAAGATCCTGGAGTGGTTTGCCATTTTATTTCTCCAGCTCATTTTACAGATGAGTTTACAGAGTAAACTGACTTGCTAAAGTCACCCAGATAATAAGTGTCTGAGGCTTTAGCACTTTAAAGTCCAAGTAGCTCTGGTCTTTTCATCAGGAATGCTTGCAAGTCCCCTATTTCATTAAAGATCTATTCCCGACACACACTTGGCTCTCCTCAGGTTTTTCTAAGCGAGCTCTTCTTGGTTGCAAGGCTATATTCTTTGCCTTCTGAAACTCTGCATTCCAAGCTTCCCACTCCACTTTAAAGTGGCAGCGACTAAATCATGTATGATATTGACTGTGGCTCCCCAGTGCTGGAAATCTTTCCTTCTGAATCCCCGCAGTACTTTTTCTTTGATGTGGAAACGCTAGATGTTGGCCATAAGATTCCTAGAAATGTTCAGTCGGTGCTATCTTTTAGCAGGTGACTGACTCTTTCTAGTTTCACTCAGCTCTAGTTCCAAAAGATCTAGACAAGTTTCCCTTTGTAATGTCTTGAAAAATAATGTCTGGACTCTTTTTTTGTCAAAACTTTTCAGGTAACTGGACTGGTCTTGATGCTTAATGTTTTTCTCTTTGATCTGTTAGGTCAGTTGTCTTGCTAAGCTAGAATTCTCAATTTTTTCTACTTTTAGCCTTTTGAATTCACCTTAATATGACTTGTGATCTCATGAAATCATTTGTTCCTGTTTGATCCATTCTAATTTTCAGGAAGTTTGCTCCTTGCATGAAGTTTTATGCTTCTTGTGGCATCTTGATAAATCTCTTTCCTATTCTTCCTCCCATGACTCAGATTTCTATTCCACTTTTCCTCTAGCACTCTCAATTAACTTATATAAAACCACTTTAACTCTTTTTTGAATTTTTGCTTCATCTCTTCCAGAAATTCTCCCTGAATTTTCCTTCCAAGCTGTATTTTTTGAGCTTATGGCTGTTTGCGTTGTTTTCTTCCTGGATTACATGCATCTTTGTTAGTATAATAGCTATTTATTTATGGTGAGATTGTTTGTTTGTCCATTTTTCCAACTGTCACCAACGTTAGGCCTGATGTTAGGCCAGGCTTTTGGACTGCTGGAGGGAAGTCTGGGTGGGCTTGCTGCTGCATGGTTGAGGTCACTGAGTAATCTCAGGGACGGCTCAGGCTGGAGACTTGTAACCTTCCGGCGATCTGGAGCTGGATGGTGAGTGAATGGCCCCACGGGCTACACAAGACCTCTCCTAGTCCAGGGCCCTGACTTGGGTGTGTGCCCGGTGTATCACTGGCCAGACCCCCCCCCAGTACCCACAGACCTCTCCGCCCACTTTCCTACACCAACTAGGGCCGGAACATGATTTGTGATGACTTTCTCTGAATCTTTCCATCTGGATCGAGTCTGGGGCACTTTCCAGATCTCTAGGTGGAGTCTGGCGGGGGGGGGGGAGAGAACGGGACAGGAAGCTCACTCTACCATTTCCTGGGCTTCACACCTTCACGCAGATTTTGCTACGTCTTCGGGTGGACAGTGGGGGTGTGACTCCCCATTATGGATAACTGTGGGAAGGAGGATGGACCACGCCCGTGTTCACTGCCCCCCTGGGAGTTCCACCAAGAGGTCTCCCCTTGGGCTGGCCTGGTTGGGCCGGGGCTCTGAAAGGCTCGTTTCTGCTCACCTGCTCCTCTCTGTCCGTCTTACTCATAATCTCCCATCACCTTCTCCCATGATTATTTGCCATTAGACTTTACCCTGACCCAGGCTCTGCTGGCTGAGGAGTGTCCAGGGTTCGCCGGCTACTTCTCTGAGGTAAAATGATGAACATTTCATTAAATTGCCAATTGTGTAGGGTCCTGTGCCAGGCACCAGGGACACAAATCAGAGAAGGCTAAGCCCTGCCTTCAAGGAGCTTCCAGAGGATAGTTCCCTACCTAAGCCACATTTCTTAAAGAAATGATTTTAACAAGAGCTAATTAACATCTTAGAGCTTTGGGGGTTTTTATTTCTCATTTTGGGAAGAGGTCGGCTGTTTTAAATGAGCTGAAGGTTTGCTATAATTCAGATCAGTGTTTTTATCCTGTCATCTCACTAGGTAAAGACTCGGAGCTTTACCCTGACCGGCGGCTTAGAGGCTGCGTCGATAGTTAGTCGTTTGTTAACCGTTAAGCCACATTAAGATCAGTTTGACCCACTTCCATCCCACCAACATTCATCATGCTCTGAGCTGGTCAAAGGCATTGGCAGGTGCTGAGTGCCCCAAGACAAAGGGGCCAATGTCCCGGCTTCAAGGGCTCTAAATCCTTCTCGGAGATCATTGCAACAGACAACTGGGGCAGGAGATGGTTCCTGGGGGGGGTCGGGAAGGCTTCCTAGGGGAGGGGATTCCTGAGCTGAGCTCCGGAGGATCAGGAGTCTAAGGCAGAGATGGGGGGAAGGACGCTCCTGGCACGGGGTACAAAGACACCGAAGGAGAGGGGATGGCGGGTTTGGGGAGCAGCAGTTGTCCAGTTCTAATGAGAGACATCCAGGCATGAGGCTTCTGACCAGCCAGGGAGCCTCTGGCTCTTTTATTCCTTGAAAACAAGCCTCATTTTCCAGCATGTATTTTCTGTGTCCAACTGCACATTATATTCAGTGAGTCTTCAGCAGGATTTCACAAGTGGTGTTCGACAATGGCCCACATCTCTTCCATCTCACCGTTAACAATAAGATGGAGAAAATAGAAGCACCGAGTTCTCGCTGCACTGGAGCAAACGAGCATAAAATATCTCCCTCGTCCACTCGTGGACCATCCAGGGTTCCTTGGAAGATGTCACGTTTATGAATACCCGTTTATGAAGTCCCTACCACGTGCCGAACCTCGTGCTAAGTGCCCTGACCACAGAAGGGATCCTGGTGAATGGCTCTCCAATCACAAACCTCAAGCGGGGAAGCCATTTTCCCCATGGTGATGGAGGGCATCCAGCGCAAGTCCAGTCTAGGAAAGGCTCCTTGCAAATGCTGAGGGGACTATCTGTGGAAGAATCTAAAGAGATCCTGCAGAGTTGGCCCCATACTCTCTCCTGGATCCAGAGGAACCATGAGCTGAGCCCCAGGTCAAAAGCAGGAGAGCAGGATGGATCGCTGGGGAAGCGCACCCACACTGACTGACTCTCAGGCTTTCCGTGACACAAAAGCCCATCTACCCAATACACATTGTAATTGTGTTGCTGTGTGTCTGAGAGATAGTTAAAAAAAATTGAAGAGGGCCATAAAGAGGCATGTGTTCGGTACGAGGACCAGGGAGTGTCCTTTCAGTCTCAGTAATGATGGTTTGGACTGGCACGCTTTAGAATTCTCAAAGTAAGAGGTGGTGAGAGGGCTGGGGTGGTACCCACCGGGCAGCATGGAAGCAAGATGGCTGGGGATGTGCGGAGGGGGAGGTCATTTCTGCCCGGGTGGGGGAATTGAGCAGCTCCTGAAGAACATGGCCTTTGTGCCGAGACTTAGAAGCTGAGCAGGGGAGGAAGGCTAGGTGACTTTCCCCCCACTTTGATCATGATTCTTTGTTATAAGAAATAGCTTGAGGAGCAAGGAAGGGATGTTTTCAGACACGATGGTCAGGTGAAGAGGATTTTTTCTAAGATTTGCTGGCTGTGGAAATATCAGCCAATATTATAAATGACTCTCTAATCTTTGTGTCCACCTTGGGTCTTGCTGCTGCGGGCTCTCAGTAAGTGTTCAGTAAATACTCCCTAATTTGATGAGGGGCTGTGTGGGCCTTGGGATGAGCAGGTCATGCTGGCCTCTGGGTCTCTGGTCCCCTAGTTAGAAATGGCTGGTGGACTAAGATAATCTCTAGACACCCCCTCCCCCAGGTCTACTAGTCTATATCTGGAGAATAAAACAAAAGGGGAAAGCTTCCGTATTCTCAGGTGTAGACACAGAGAGTCCCTTAGGATGGGATGGTCTCGTATATGCCATCTCCCCTCCACAGGCTCAGTTTCCCCATTTACACCACAACGGCATTGGTCGAGATGCTCCTTCAGGCCGTTCCACTACAGACCTTAACGTAGCTGGTCCTCCCTGAAGTCCCTTCTTGGTCTGTGAGTCTCCAACAATAAAATGAGAAGATACAATTCGATTGTGTCCCGGCTGATTTAGGCTAATGCGAAGAGCAAGGCAATGGTTGTCCAGGACAGTGGGATCTAGGAAGTCCTTCATGAACCCCCGGGGTCACCCTGAGGCCCAGGGATGGCTGGCCCACATGAAGCAGGTCACTCCGTTGCAATGCTGCTCATACAGTGAAGCCAGAGTGAGTTCAAGTTTGACAAGCTCCCTTTTGAGAAGTGTCCAGACCCCGGCACTCCCATTCTGCATCTTCCCACCGAGTATGGGGACTCCTTTGCCTTTCTGTGAATACTTTTCTTTTTTCTTTATTTTTAAAGCTTTTTATTTTCGAAACACATGCACAGATCATTTGACAATGTTAACCCTTGCATAGTCTTGTGTTTCAGATTTTCCCCTCCTTCCCCCCAGATGGCAAACAATCCAATATGTGTTATGCATGTTAAAATATTTGTTAAATCCAATATATGTAAACATATTTCTACAATTCTCTTGCTGCACAAGAAAAATCAGATCAAAAAGGAAAGAAGATGAGAAAGAAAACAAAATGCAAGTGAACAACAGAAAGAGGGAGAATGCAGAGTTGTGACCCCCATTCAGTTCCTACAATTCTCCTCTGGTGTAGATGGCTCTCTCCATCACAAGATCACTGGAACTGGCATCAGTCACCTCATTGTTGGAGAGGGCCACGTTCCTCAGAACTGATTGTTGTATAACACTGATGCTTCCGTGGCCGTGATCTCCTGGTGCTGCTCATTTGCGAATACTTTTCTAGGGCTTCCTGAGGCTTCTTCCTGGAGCATCAGTCAAGAGGCCCTTCTGCCCAACCTGAACACGTGGGATGCACAAGCCGTGGAAATGCCCAAAATCAGAGCGGCTGCTCCGGCTCTCTCAGAGGTCGTGAACAGCGAGAGAGAAAAGGACAAAAGGACTCCTCGTTCTTCCAAAGAGAAGGCTGCTGAAAGTGCAGCTGAAGTCTTTATAATCATTAATTCTACCCTTAAATGCTTTCCAACTACAATGTTGCTAGGGAAACACAAAGGAAAACAACAAGGAGACAGACCAGTCAGTGTATGAAGGGGCTCGGGAAATCTGGGTTCAAGGAGAGAAAACCATTCTCAGACAAACTGCCTCTCCTCCTGGCCCGGCAGGTGGCTTGTGGCTCCGGCAGATCCGTTCCCATACGGCTCAATGCTCCCAAGGCTTCCCAGCCTCCGCGGCCAACGAGCAGACTGAAGTGGGAGTTTGTGCCGGGTCAGAATGACACGAATTACTGCAGACTGAGCGCAGATCGAGCAGGCAGGATGCCTGGGAACACACAGCCTGGAAATGGGGCAAGTACGCCCAGGCTGGGCAGGGGAGATTACGTCACCAGGCAGGTGTGATTGCCTGGGCGGTCACAGGGACATGCTTGTGTTCATTCACCTGCGGCTTGAGATCGGTGGGACCCCCGGAGCAGCTGGAAGAGCTCTCCGTGTATCCACCTCTTAGCAGGGAAGGTTCCCTGGGCAGTCCAAGGCAATCACCGGAGGGCACCGTGGTTCAAAGGAAAAGCCCGCACGTGCCGGGCTGCGGTGTCGGATTGGAACCGTGCTGCTGATTCATCAGCAGGACTTTGAGTTTGGTTCTTTCCCTTGTCGCTAACCATTTTATTCTACAGTTTCAGCATCTCCTGCCAGAGAGGGAGGGGAGATGGGGCAGACCCGAGACATCCTACTCAGGGTGTGACGTGGGGTCCCCCTCACTGGAGACTTCAAAGCCGTATGGCCACATCACAGAGTCCTGGAAAGGGGCCCTTTGGGGTCTGAGTTGGTCCAGAACCCAGCTCTGAAATTCGGTCACTGATTCATTTTGATTTTCCAGGGGTTTTATGGCTTCAACAGAAAGACTGGAGATGACTGGACGCTTTCATGGACCGCAGCTAATTGAAGCGGATCCCGCACGGTCACCGGGAGGGGAACATCCCTGACTCAACAGGCGAGTCAGGGTGTTGGGGGAGAATCCCTGCGGCCCGACACTGAGGAGACAATGGAAGCCGCCCAAACGCCGGCTATCTGAGAGGCTTCGCTCGGCGCGAACGGCGAGCCTGTGTGTTCTG
This sequence comes from Sarcophilus harrisii, assembly GCF_902635505.1. NCBI lineage: Eukaryota > Metazoa > Chordata > Mammalia > Dasyuromorphia > Dasyuridae > Sarcophilus > Sarcophilus harrisii. The sequence continues at coordinate 1,190,561 of NC_045427.1, read as the reverse complement.
TGTACTTCTACTCCCCAACAAGCACGTGTAATGAGGTTAGCCAAACAAGCATATGTGTTTCAGAATTCTTAATGATCACAGCAAAACTGTTCTCAGCTTCCTCCTCCTGCTTGTTCCGAGACTAAAAGGAAAGAGAAGCTCTTCTTCTCTTTCAATTCCCAAATGGTTTCTTAATTGAGAATGAATTAGTCTAGAGGAAGGAAATATTCCTTCTGCAGCTGCAGGAAAACCTCTGATTGTTCAAGGTTGGCTCGGCAATTCCGCACTCGGATGAGCCCAGGTGTCCCTAGTACGGCTCCCCTACAACGGCCCCAACAAGCAGACTCTTGAGGGATTTATCCCGGGCCCAGAAAGCGACTCATCTCCCTGTGAGAAGCAAAGACAAAGGACAGCGTGGTCATGTCAGGTGCTTCCTCTCCTTTTAACACATTCATGTTAATGGATGGTTTTTATTGCAATTCCATGGACTCTGGCCCTTTCCCTCCACAGCCCCATTCCAGCTTATCAACGTCCTCCCTAACAGAGGACCAGAATGGACCACTGCGGGCTAGGAGGCACTGGCCACATGGTCCCCCTCCATCCTTGATCCTGAAGCTCTGCAGGACAAAATCAGCACTTAGTAGATCCGTGATTGTTTCCTGAGAGTGCTATTATAGAAGACATCACGGCCAGAGCCCACACATCCATATTTCTCGTCAGCCACAGGGCCGGCTGCACTGAAGGCAGGAGGTCTGGGGCTGTTTGAGATAAATGCACAGACCTCCCGCCCGAACTTCATGGCCCCTTTCTGTTGGGAAGGCGGAGAAGCCTGACGGAGCCCGGGCCGCCCGGTGATCCGGCCTCCCATCTTCAGAAGCATCTCTGCTCTCACAGGACATAGGCCGGGAGTTCTGCAAGGGAGCGTGGCTGCCCTGTCCATGGATCTGACACAACATTCAAAGGAGACCAAGGACACACAGAGCTGTCTCCTGCCGGGGTGGGGTCCCTGACCACTGTGGCTGCCCATAGAGCCCCCATCGGGAGGTAGCCCAGCAGGGCCCACACTCTGGGGCCAGCCCAGTGGCTCATACGAGGTGGACGATCCTTGGAAGGACGATCAGAGGGGGACGGGGATGTCTCACAATCTGCTCAGGTGTTGGGAGCCAGGAAGATGACACACTGCTTGACATCCCAATAATGTCCTCAGAACCATATGCAGACATTTCCCAGGCCCAGCCCAGCAGGCCGGAGTGGAGCCGTACAGTGGCGGCCGTCCCAGGAAGGAAGCTGCGGGCTCAGCCCTTCTGGAGAGGAGAGAAGGCAGCTCGAACCCGGCCAGACTCCAGCGGGCCTCAGTCCTTCTCGGGGATGGATGGGGGCTCTCCCTTTGAGGGCTGTCAATCTGGGGAACCGCGGGCCAGTCTCGGTGACCATCTGGGGGATCTGCCTTCCTGTGTGGATGCCGGTTCCATGGGACCCCCCAGGGCGATTGCCAGTCTCCTCTTAGATTTAGGACTCTTAGATAGAACCGCTGAGCTCCCCCATCTCTGTGAGACTGAGATCTCAAAGAGAAAAGCGGGCTGCTGGTGGTGGAGGCAACCGGGGGCAGTGAGAGGCAGGAACATCTGCCGGCCCATCGCGAGGACGGGGACGCCCTTGATGGCCCAAGTTCCCCTGAGACTTCTTCCCCGTGCAAATAAAGGTCAGCCAGGGTGGCCCTTGGGCGCCGGCCTAGGTAAGGACACAGGGGCTCCTGTGTCGGGCCACGGAGTCGTCTGTGGCCAAAGCCCAGCTCCAAGGGCTTCAGGCTCAGGGGCTGGAGGAGGGCCAGAGGGAAGAGGAGCATTTGGGTGAGACAGATGGAGAACAAAGGCAAAGCCTCCACAGCCTCCCTTTTGTTCTAGCTCCAAGCCTTTTCTGGTAAATCGGAGAGGGTTGGAGAAGTCCAGAGGATTATCCTTGAACCCTAAACTTAACTACAGGCGTCTGTCACGAAGCGTCACCTGCAGCCCCATCAACAAACTCTGGCTGAGGCTCCAAGCTCAGCCCCAGGAAAGCAAAACCCATCCCACCCACAATGGGGGGACTGTGCGCTCTGAAAACCGAGTCCTTCAGGGGGTGCGGGGTCCCCGAGGAGAGGAGCCGGAAGGAAATGAAGCAGAGAGAGAGAGAAATAAAGCAGAGAGATAAAGTGGAGAGATAAAGAGAGAGAGAGAGAAATAAAGTGGAGAGAGAGAGAGAGAGAGAGAGAGAGAGAGAGAGAGAGAGAGAGAGAGAAAGCTGAAAGACCTGGGCATCCTCCTGGACCTGGAAAGGCTAAAGAGGCAGTTGGGAAATCGCTGCCCCATGAATGTCGGGTTCTCAGCAAGTTGTCTTTGCATCCCGGCTGAGACCCTGAGGGTTACAGGGGCCTGCTATAGGGCACAGCCCCCCCAAGATCAAAGGCAAAACTGCAGCTGCTCAAAGGGAAAGGCTGAGGGGGACGGCCCACAGGGAGGGCTCTGGGGACCCAGGGAGCACCGGTCCCCAAGACTCAGGCCTGGGCTTGGCTCAGCCGGAACCGGGTAACAATGGGGGAGACTGAGGCACAAACGGGAGTGCTCCCACCGGGGGGGCCTGGCCCCGAGCCCACCGGCGCCCCTTTGGGAGTCACATGGCCCCCAACCCGGCTCCAGGACAGCTTCCTACCCTCTGTGCCCCCTTCTGGGACGGGGACCAGAGGGCCGGCAGCCCCCCCCCCCATTCTCCATCACCGCCATTTGCAAAGGGGGCGGGCACAGACTTCTCCCTGGTCCCTCTCACCTCAGCTTCAGGGAGTCCTGTGCTGCGAAAAGTCCCTGCCTTTTTCAGAGGGATATGTCGAATGCCAGCAAACCGTACGTCTGTGTGTCTGTCTCTGTCTCTGTGTGTCTCTCTATCTCTTTGTCTTTCTGTGTCTCTCTCTGTGTGTCTGTCTCTGTGTGTCTCTCTGTATGTCTCTGTCTCTGTGTGTCTCTCTCTTTGTCTCTGAGTGTCTTTCTGTGTCTGTGTGTCTCTCTGTTTCTCTCTCCGTCTCTCTGTGTCTCTCTATCTCTCTGTCTCTGAGTGTCTCTCTGTGTCTCTGCATGTGAACACACATGGAGGCATTTTGGAATCCGGGCCCGGGTGCCAGGAGCTGCCAGGTGGGCCGGCGGGGCCGGCGTGGGGGCGGGGGCTGCTATTCTGGGCTCTCCTCCTCTCTCTCTCTCAAGGTGTTGATTGGGTGCAGATGGCCACAAACAGGTGAAGGAGAGAAAACTTTCTCCAAGTCCTTATTTGGAGCTGGCACCAGGCCCCCCATGGGCTCAGAAGTCTCTTCCCCGGGAGGGGAGACAGCAGAGAGTCTGCAGGGCCTCCTAGAGTGAGGGTCAGTGGAGCCGGAGACCCCCAAGGCCAGCTAGTCTGGGAGACGGGGGGGGGAAGGGAGAGAAGGGGGTTGGGGGTCCCTCCTGCCCTCCCCCCCCCACAGACAGGCTCCCTCTCCCGTTCTTCAAGAGGAAAGAAGCTGCCCCGGAACTGCTCTGACGGATACCACGGGAGCCGGGATGAGGGGTCCAAAGGTACCAAAGGGCACTGGGACACTGGGGTGTGGGGCCGGTGACGGACACACTGCAGAGTGTCTCAGAATCCCCAGGGGCCGCCCAGGCAGGGATCCCCGGGGGCTTAACCTCCCCTCCTCTTCTTGAGGGCCTCCCGGGGGAGACTCCAGTCCCTTAGGCCCAAGTTGGCCTTTCCTTTGCATCTGTCCAGCAGCCCCTCCCCACTCCCCCCCCCGCACCCCGGCAGCCGCCATTCCAGGCCTTCCTCCTTCGGCTCAGCCCTAGAACAGGGGCCTGGCAGCGGGTCAGCCTGGAGCGGGAGCGCGGAGAAAGCAGCCCGAGGGAGGACTCTCCAAAACCTTTCAGGAGCTCGGACTCAGCAGTCAGAGGCCATTAGATATTAATCGCCGCCTATTTATGACCTGGCTCAGGGCTGTCTGTTCAGAGCTTCAGAGGACTCTAAAAACGCCCATTCGGGAAAGCTGGCTCTGCCCTGGCTGGGCCAGGTTACCAACGGCCCTGCCCTGGGCCCCCTCCCCGGGACCTCTCCACCCTCTGCCACGCAAAGCTCTCGTTGCCCCGGGGCCTTCTGGGGTTGGGGCCGCATTAGGCCCCTTACCACTGGGATCTTTTCTTCCCCAGCCAGGCCCAGCAAACCTACTTCCCAAGCCCAGGCCCCCAACTCGAGGGGAGGTTTCAGGGCCCAGTTCGGGCGCCGCCTCCTCGGGGAAGCCTCCTGCCTGGCAAGGGGCCTCCGGCCTCGGACTTGTGGCCGCTTCCTGGGCTCGCCTCCCTCCCCTCTGGCCCCACTGAGGGGCTTCGGCCTGGGTGAGGAGGAGCACGAGTGATGGCGTCAGCTCCGGGGAGAATCCGCAACGGCCACTTACTGGGAGACGAGGCAGCCGACAGAGTGGAAAGGGCCCCAGAGACCCCAGGGACGGCCAGAAGGAAACGGTGGGAGGTAGTGGAAATCAAGACTGCCTCTGGGGGAAGGGAGTCCCCCGAGCTGGGGGGTGCCCTTGGCTGGCAGCACAAACCCTGAAGGGACTGTCAGTCAGTGGGAAGGGGAGAAGGGGGGCTGGGGAGCAAGGTGGGTAGGGGGAGATGCCAGGTCGGGGAGGGGTAAGGGGGGCTGGGGAGCACGGTGGGCAGGGGGAGATGCCAGGTCGGGGAGGAGGGAGAGGGGAGACACCCCGTGTCCAGCAGCAATGGCAGGGGCCACACTCTGATCTGTAGGGAAACAGCCTCGGGGACTCGATGTAAGTTGGACGTCTTGAGACCCCGGAGCTAACTGACCCTGTCAGAGCCTTCTCCCTGCCTGCCCCAGGGAACAGTCATCAATGCCTCGTTTCTCTCTAACCGCCACAATCACCATCCAGGACTTCATCATCTTTATATTCTTTGTCTGTCTGTCTGTCCATCTATCTGTCCTTGCCTCTGTCTGCCTGTCCATCTCTCCATCTGTCCTCTATGTATCTATCTGGTGTTGCTGCTGGGTTAGTTAAATGATGCCTGACTCTTTGTGACCCCATTTGGGGTTTTCTTGGCAAAGAAACCGGAGCCATCGGCCAGTTCCTTTCCCACCTCATTTTACAGATGAGGAAACTGGAGCAAGCAGATCAAGTGACTTTCCTAGGGTCACAAATGTCTGAACCCGGATCCTCCTGACTCAGGGCCAGCACTCAAGCCACGGAGCCACCGACATGGTTTGCACAGAGTGTGTGTCCTCTCACACTCGTATGTGTAGATGTGGGTGTGTTGGGTATGTATGTATGTGTGCATGTATGTGTTGTATATGCATACACATGTGTGCAGATAATTATGTATGTGGATAATTTTATATGTATACATGTGTATGGATAATTTTTGTATGTATATGTGTGTATAATTTTATATATGTGTGTATAGAAATAATTTTGTATGTGTGTATTTTGTATGTATAATAAGTGTGTATATAGATAATTTCTGTATGTATATGTGTGTATAAATTTTTGTGTATGCATGTATAGAGATAATTTTGTATGTATATATGTGTCTGTATAGATAATTTTTATATGTGTATGTGTGTATTTTGTATGTATGTTAAGTATGTATATAGATAATTTTTGTATGTGTATGTGTGTATAATGTTTTATGTGTGTATAGAGATAATTTGTGTGTGTGTATTTTGTATGTATGTAAGTATGTATATAGATAATTTTTGTATGTGTACGTGTGTATTTTGTATGTATATATATATAATTTTTGTATGTATACATGTGTATATATAGATATTTTTGTGTGTATAGAGATAGTTTTTGTATGTATGCATATGTGTATGTAGATAATTTTGTATGTGTATGTGCGTATTTTGTATGTATATTAAACATGTATATAGATAATTTTTGTATGTATATAAGTGTGTATATTTTTTGCATATATATGTGTGTATAGATAATTTTGTATGTGTATGTGTGTATTTTGTATGTATAATAAGTGTGTATATAGATAATTTCTGTATGTATATGTGTGTATAAATTTTTGTGTATGCATGTATAGAGATAATTTTGTATGTATATATGTGTCTGTATAGATAATTTTTATATGTGTATGTGTGTATTTTGTATGTATGTTAAGTATGTATATAGATAATTTTTGTATGTGTATGTGTGTATAATGTTTTATGTGTGTATAGAGATAATTTTGTATGTATATATGTGTGTATATAGATAATTTGTGTGTGTGTATTTTGTATGTATGTAAGTATGTATATAGATAATTTTTGTATGTGTACGTGTGTATTTTGTATGTATATATATATAATTTTTGTATGTATACATGTGTATATATAGATATTTTTGTGTGTATAGAGATAGTTTTTGTATGTATGCATATGTGTATGTAGATAATTTTGTATGTGTATGTGCGTATTTTGTATGTATATTAAACATGTATATAGATAATTTTTGTATGTATATAAGTGTGTATATTTTTTGCATATATATGTGTGTATAGATAATTTTGTATGTGTATGTGTGTATTTTGTATGTATAATAAGTGTGTATATAATTTTTGTATGTATATGTGTGTATGATTTTTATATATGTGTGTATAGAGATAATTTTGTATGTGTATGTGTGTATTTTGTATGTATAATAAGTGTGTATATAGATAATTTCTGTATGTATATGTGTGTATAAATTTTTGTGTATGCATGTATAGAGATAATTTTGTATGTATATATGTGTCTGTATAGATAATTTTTATATGTGTATGTGTGTATTTTGTATGTATGTTAAGTATGTATATAGATAATTTTTGTATGTGTATGTGTGTATAATGTTTTATGTGTGTATAGAGATAATTTGTGTGTGTGTATTTTGTATGTATGTAAGTATGTATATAGATAATTTTTGTATGTGTACGTGTGTATTTTGTATGTATATATATATAATTTTTGTATGTATACATGTGTATATATAGATATTTTTGTGTGTATAGAGATAGTTTTTGTATGTATACATATGTGTATGTAGATAATTTTGTATGTGTATGTGCGTATTTTGTATGTATATTAAACATGTATATAGATAATTTTTGTATGTATATTGTGTATATATAGATATTTTTGTGTGTATAATATAATTTTGTATGAGATAATTTTGTATGTTATTGTGTTGTATAATAATTTTTGTATGTATATGTGTGTATGATTTTTATATATGTGTGTATAGAGATAATTTTGTATGTGTATGTGTGTATTTTGTATGTATAATAAGTGTGTATATAGATAATTTCTGTATGTATATGTGTGTATAAATTTTTGTGTATGCATGTATAGAGATAATTTTGTATGTATATATGTGTCTGTATAGATAATTTTTATATGTGTATGTGTGTGTTTTGTATGTATGTGTGTATATAGATAATTTTTGTATGTGTACATGTGTATTTTGTATGTATGTTAAGTATGTATATAGATAATTTTTGTATGTGTATGTGTGTATAATGTTTTATGTGTGCGTGTATAGAGATAATTTTGTATGTATATATGTGTGTATATAGATAATTTTTGTGTGTGTGTATTTTGTATGTATGTAAGTGTGTATATAGATAATTTTTGTATGTGTATGTGTGTATTTTGTATGTATATTAAGTATGTATATATATAATTTTTGTATGTATACATGTGTATATATAGATATTTTTGTGTGTATAGAGATAGTTTTTGTATGTATACATATGTGTACGTAGATAATTTTGTATGTGTATGTGCGTATTTTGTATGTATATTAAATATGTATATAGATAATTTTTGTATGTATATGTGTGTATAATTTTTGCATATATATGTGTGTATAGATAATTTTGTATGTGTATGTGTGTATTTTGTATGTACATTAAGTGTGCATATAATTTTTGTATGATTATGTGTGTATATAATTTTATATGTATATGTGCGTATAATTTTTGCATGTATAGGTGTGTATATAGATAATGTTTGCATTAGATCATGGCTATCCTAGTGGGCAATTAGATGGCTCAGCACATAGAGCACCAGGCCTAGTGTCAGGAAGATTTAGCTTCTGAAGTTCAAATGGAACTATAGATGCATCCTGTGTGACCCTGGGCAAGTCACCTAATTTGTTTTCCTCAGTTTCCTCATCTGTAAAGCGAGCTGGAGAAGGAAATGGCCAACACTGCAGTATCTTTGCCAAGAAGAGTCAGACACCATTGGACAATAACAACAGCAAAATCGCAATGGGAAAACTTCATCTTTGAAGTTCAGAGCCTTGAATGTAGTTTTTTTTTTTCTTTTTTAAATTACTGAGCTGAACTACAGAATGAAACAAAAATCTCAGAGGTGAATTCCAGACCGATCCAGCCCACATCTTATCCAGCAAGTGACAATTACTTCAATAAACGAGAACCAAGGGAAGTTCTAAACAATAAGCTGAGGGACCCACCTTATCCAGTGTTAGCCAGAAAAGCAGAATATGAGTAAACAGAAGAAAAGTTCTAAGAAAATGAATTATGGGAGTTAAGAAAATTCAAAAGTGAAATTGTACAAGGAAAAAAACTGTAATTCCATGCTAGTTATAACAGAACTCCAGAAGAAAAAAATCGAATCATAGCAAGAATGATGAGAGAAAAAAATCTAGGGTTAACGGAGATAAAGAATGAAATGAAAGCCATGGAAAGACAAATAAAAAAGGAGAGGAGACAAAATACCGCAGCCGAGGAACGGATGCCTGGGGAAAGAGATTGCAGCAAACACAATGGAAAATTCCACGTGGAATATCAGCACAAAGTCAAAAGCCTGAAAAACCAGAGCATGGGAGATGGCTGCATCCCTAGCACTCTGCCTGGCCCTTGGGGCTATTGGTCCGTGACCCCTTTGGAGTTTTCTTGACAGAGGCGCTGGGGTGGTTGGCTATTTCCTTCTCCAGCTCCTTTTACAAATGAGGAAACTGAGGCAGACAGGGGGAAGTGACTTGTCCGGGGTCGCATAGCTAATAACTGCCTGAGGCCACAGTTCACCTCCAGCCACAGAAGCCAAGGACTGAGCATCTTCTTGAGCAGCCCTGGCAGCTGAGATGCCATGTGCCCCTTGAGCAAGGGAGCTCCTCCTTCACTGGCTATTCCACAAACAGAAGTGACTGTGCTAGGGGCTCGGGGAAGGAAGAAAAAGACAGTCCCCGTGGGGAGAATGCTTTTTGAGTCCGTTCCACCTCCCTGGGGAGCAAATGGCTTTACCAGGAGAAGAGTGAGTCTCCCGGATAAGGAAGGATGCTGTAAAACCTAATTGACATTAATTAGTTACTTGAAACTAAAAACAATTGTTATCTGATTAAATGATCCAGGGAGGGGGGCATATATTGGGTTCAAAACTGTCCAATTTGCAAGAAAAAGCACTGGGGCAGAGCCCCCTGCCAGTAGCACTTTACTGATGAATCCATGGCTCTTTCTAATGAAACGAACCTCAGATCTTCCTCACAATCAAAGACGCTCCCTGGTCCCCAGGACCTTGTTTTTATAGTTTGTTACCCAGACATTCAGGAGAGTCAGTCACACAAACTCCCATTCTTGGTAGACCTTGGTTTTGAGGGCCCCAAATGGCCACTTATCAGGGGGTCACGGGTTGGGGGGAGCGCGGGCTATCTCTGCTGACTAACTGATCATGAGAGATGGCTCCTCTCTGGTCGGGCAGAGGAGATGATGTGAGAAGGGCAGAGGTACTCAGGGACTTCCCACAGTTTCCCACTCAGGCTGGACTTGGGTGTGGAATGAAGCCAAACAGGATGGAGATGGCTTTGTCGGCACTCTGGTGGTCGTGCGAGTGAGCTTCCTAACTGGTAAACAAGTGGCGGATATCGGACTAAAACTGGGAGCCTGCTGGAAGGACCCGTCTCTTCTAATTGCGTGGATATGATTTATGTAAAACGTGTATTAGTGAGCGTTTACTCTGGTGCTATTGTTAGATGACTGACTAAATGCATATCAGGAGATGAGCATATCACTAATAATTATTAATAATCATCATTCCTTATGGGATCACGCTGAACGGATTCATACTGATTGAAATGGAAGAGAGGTCCAAAGGATTCCTTTCTCACACAGGCTGGGTGGGGAGTCGTGGGGAAAAGCACCAAGGAATGCCCTCGCTACCTTTGGGGATACCCCAAGAATCCCTGGGGAAGAAGTCAGAAACATTTCCCGGGAACCCAACCTGCCAAGGCAAGTGAGTCTAGAACGCGTCCAGTGTAAGACGAAGGTGTTTTAGTTGAAAGACAAGCCCAGAGGGGCAAGAACTAGCATCCCCGTGGACCAGCAAAGGTCTTCGGCAGGAAGTCTGCCTGCCCCTTTAAAGGAGACTTTGGGGGTACATTGTGATGGGAAGCCTCTGTTGGGTCCGGCTCCCCAAAGTCACACAGCTCCTGCTGCTCTCAAACAGGTCTGGGGTCCCTTGATCTGGAGTCTCTGGTGCCCCCAGCCACCAACACTTATCGTTCATATACTTGTATCATCTCTCTCCTGGACCCTGAGACCATCTTCCTGCCCCCCGAATCCCTGCCCCAACCTTACACAGAGATCAGAGCCCAGAACCCCAGATTTCAGTTTGTCCTGATGTCAAGGCTGAGTCTGGTTCCTTGCAACGCCCCCCACATGGTTCCTGGCTCTGGCCCCCTGGACCCAAACAGAGAAAAGCTTAGTCTCTCCTCCAAATGGGAGCCCATCATTCCCTAGAAGGCAGCCGCCATCTTTTCTTTGACTTCTGCAGGCTCGCCCTCCTGCGGTCACCATCCTGATTGTCCTTCTCTGAAGACCATCAGCCTTATCCGTGAAATGTGGCCGTTCCCATGAGCCCGATACTCTAACGTGGTCTGATGCAGACAGTGTAGCCACAGCCATGACATCCCTGGTCCTGGAAGCTCCCTCGTTCTGAGAGGAACCCCGTCTCCATCAGCTTTTGCTGGCTGCCACAGCACCCTGCTGACTCAGATTGAGCACGGCCCCCAAAACCATCAGATTTTTTTCAGACAGACACCCTCTGTGTATTCTTTCTCTTGCCACTGTGATTTTCACTTCTTGAACCCTAGTGCAAAACTTCCCATTGATCCCTATTGACCTCCATTTAATCCAATTTAATCTCACATCTAACCTGTCAGGCCCCTTTCAGATCCTGACTTTGTCATCCAGGGACTTAGCTCTCCCTCCACTTGGTGTGAACTGCAGATGGGATGAGCAGATCATTGATCACCCACTGGAGATCTCATGCAGACCGTGAACAACTAAAAGTGGTCTTTGAGAGCCTGGCCATCCTCTTGGTTCCAAGTACTTCTCCCCAGGTCTCGCTACTTCGAACCCTGATTCTACCTGTCTGGTCCCACAACCCCCGTCTTTATCCCCACATCACTGTGACCTACTTTATCAGAAGCTTTGCCAGTTCTCGAGAGAAGCTGGGCCATGGCCTTCCCTCATCCACAGCCTCATGCAGTTAATCTGGTGGGCTCTTTCCAGGACGAGTCAGAGGAACCATTACGTCCCTTGATACAGAATCTTGAAGCTCCTCTTGAAGGATTTGATTTTTTCCAGGAATCAACACCAAGATCATTGGACTCCAGAAGTCAACCAGAGCACCCTGTACCTCCCCAGGGATCTCCACCACAGCCTCCCTGACCAGGGGTCATCCAACCTCGGCCGGAAGCCCCCCGAGAGGGGACAGCCTTTGCCTCATCCCCCAGGTCCTAGAGAGACAGCGCCTTCCCCTCTGGGAAGCAGCTCTCCTCACTGGGACTATGTTTTCTGCCTCAGTCTTAGACATGGATGGAAACTATGGAAAGCAGCAAACCCCGCCTCCCATTTCTGGGAATAATCAATTCTCCTTGTTAATAGTCCAAAAGAGCCCACTGTTAATTAGCTTAACTGGCTCCATGTGGGGATCCCAGGAGGGGGCCTTCCACTTCCTTCCTGCTTCATGGTGCAGGTCTGCTCAGGGAAGCATGAAGTGCACCCCCATGGAGTACGGGCTGGGGAGGAAGGCAAGTTCAGGTTCAGAAGGAGGTTTCACTTGAGCTTCCTCCAGCTACAGCTGCAAACCTGAACAGGCCTGGGAGCCAGGACTCATTCCCAGAATCCCTGAGAAGCCCAAGAGCTCCAGCCAGCCTGGGCAAAAAAGCATGGCTCCAGGACCCCCAAGGAGCTGTTCTGGGTACTCTAACCTGTCCTGCTCCTGCAGTGCAGCCTCTCTGGCCACTGATTCTCTCCCTCTGCCTGAATCACGCCCCACTCGTTAGCAAAGCCCCACTCTTTCATGGAAGGGCTTTGGGACCCAGCAAAGAGACTTTGTTCCCCGGCCCGACCTGCTCCCTTCCTCGGTCCCCTTCTCCCAGGACCCCCAGCCCCCACTCCAGACGGCACCTCTCCTTCTCCAGTTTCTGACCATAATTCCCAAGCTTCCTCTTGTCCCCAGCATTCTCCTTTCTTATTCCACTCCACTAACTCACACTGAGACTGGCTCCCTCCCGCTGACGGCTTCCCTTCCTTCGTGGATGTATTTTCACGCCTCCCCTCCAGGCTCAGATCATGGTGGGGGACGTCAAACAGCCCTGGCCCCTGCCACCTTCAGTTGCTCCTTCTCCCACCATTCTTCAGTAACCCAAGGTCCAGGCAGAAAGGGGACGTGGAACGACTTTCCGATGGTGCCTGGGGGACGGCAGGGAGGCGGGAACGAGTCAGGCGGACTCCCTCTTGGATGCGACTTCTTCACCTTGGGCGTATGTGACATTCTGGGGAAGGTGAGAGGATCCTTCTCGGAGCTGAGGTTTTAAATACATAAAATAAAATACACAGAATTACAAATGGAACCAATTATGCCGAAGCGCCAGTCGCAAAGTTTGAAAAAGAAGAACAAAGACCTCGGAGCCCCGGGTTAAGAACCTTTGCCCGTTCCCGTGTCTGTCTCGTCCGCTCCCGGGGGCTCAAGGATCATCTTTATGCAGATGATCTCCCAAGCAGTGACCCCGCGCCAGCCTGCTTCTCACCTCGGTCCCGCGTGGCCAGCTGTCTATTCGAGGGCTAGGATCGGACGTCCAGCAGAGACGCCGGCGGAACTCTCCGCGGTCCCTCGTGCAGATGGGGAGCCGCGATCGCGCCTAGGGTCACGATTTCAACGTCACCTTCGACTCCCCACTGGTCCCCACACGCCCCTCGGCTGCTTCTCAATTCCTGTCATTTCTCCCTTCCCGATATCTCTCCAGGGACAGCGAGGTGTCGCGGTGGATAAAGCAGCGAGCTTTAGAAATTCAACTTCCTGGCTTCTAGTCAATGACTCTAAGCTGGTCACTTCACTGGCCTCAGTTTCCTCATTTATAAAATGAGCTGGAGAAATGGCAAATCACAAGGAAAGCCCAAATGAGGTCATGAGGAGTTGGGCACAAGTGACCAACAGTCACATCTCCCCAGTCCACCGCCTTCTCCCCTCAGGCACCATCTTGGTGCAGACCCTCATTACTGCCCACTTGGGCCATAGTACTACTTGCTGGTGGGTCATGTCTCTGCCCAGTGCAGTTTATTTTCACTCGGTTACCACTATTCAAAATGCTAGCCGTCCACTCCACAGACTTTAGCAGAGAAAGAAAACCCTCTACTTTGGCTCTTAGACAGCTCCAGTCCAGCCTCCTCTCACCTTTCCGGTTTTCTTCCAACTCTTTCCACATTGCCTGGGTCTAAGGCACAGCCCTCAGTCTCCCACCTCTCTGCACCCAAATTAGCGCCCCCAGGCCTGGAACCCTTGCCTTCCTCTTCTCCACCCCTACCCAGGGGCATAGCCCAGGGCACCCCAGACACAAGCCATCGGTGCTCTAGCTCTGAGGGCCAAAACCCAGAGCTGTCCATGGCTTCATTAAATTAGCCAAGTATCCTCTTTAGACCGTGCTTTATGAGACTACAAGTACCCACAAGGATGGCAACGAGTGCAGAGAAGTGCCCCAATTCAGGGAGTCACAATGGTGGGGATGAGGGAGGTCTCAGATAGGGCCCCTCCTCTGTTAGAGGATGCCATGTCTAATGGCTGTCAGCCTGTTCCTAGAAGGGACACATGCATGCTCTGTTTTAAAATGTTATTTTTACTTTGAGTTGCACATTTTCTTTACCCATTCCCCCTCCCACTGAAAAAGGCAAGAAATACAGCACCCATTATGTCCATGAAGTCACGCACAACATATTTACACATCAGCCACGTCCTGGAAAAGAAAACTAATGACAGGGGAAAATATGCTTCAGTCTGTCTGTACTCTGAGTCCATCTGCTGTCTAGTGAGAGGGGGAGTTTGCATGAGTCCTTTGGCGTTGTGGAAGGTCGCTGCGCCGAGGAGCCTCCCAAAGGGGCTGGTCTTTGCGGGACTGCTGCTGCATGTGTCGGTCTCCTGGTTCTGCTCTCTTTACCCTGTGTCAGTTCAGAAAGACCTCCCTAGGTCTTTCTGAAATGTCCCCTTCATCATTGCTTATAGCAAAATAGGATTTCAGTACATTCATATACCCAAACTTGCTTGCCCATTCCCCAGTTGACGAGCAGACCATGCATCTTCACTATTAGGAGCATTGTCCATGGGGAGCTTGGCACAGACGTAGCATGATTGGGGGAAGGAGGGCATATGGGACAGAAATTCTGAAAGAGAAAAATATAATGAGTTAATGAATGCCTTACTGATGGATAGAAGGAAAAGGAGGAGAAAGGAGTGAAGGAGAAAGGAAGAAGAGAAATAGTTAATGGAATGATTGAGTAAATGAATGAAAAGACACAGGGAGTAAAGAAGGAAAGGAGGGAGGAATGAAGAAGAAAGGGAAAAATGAGGGAGGGAAGGAGGAAGAGAGGAGGGAGGGATGAAGGAGGGAAGGAGGAAAGGAGGGACAGAAGGAGAAAGGAATTAAAGGAATTCTTATTTGTACCTTTCTGCTATCTCTCCAGGAACAAGTAGGTGACTCAGTAGATAGAGCAATGAGCTTGGAATCAAGAAAACTCAACTTCCTGGGTTCGAATTGGGTCTTAGTGTTGCTCTTAAGCAAGTCACTTCACTCTGCTTGCCTCAGTTTCCTCATTTGTAAAATGAGCTGGAGAAATGGCAAACCTCTCTGCTTGGGATCACTCTGTGAAGGGACTTGAATACCATCTCAGCCAGTTCACCCTTTCCTTTACAGACAATGGGGACCCATGGACTGTCCCAGAGCAGAAAAGCTTGTGACCTGGGGGATGGGAGGCAGGGAAGGAAGAGACAAGTCCAGATTTCAAGCAGAAGTGAAATTCTTCTTCCAGAATGCAGCTTCTGGAGGCAGTACAAGCTCCCCAAGGACAAGCCCACTTGTTCCTGCTCACGGAGGGCACTAAGTACAGGGTCAGTCATGCTTCTGTCAGATATCTGGAGGTCACATTAGCAGCTCACATCCCTGGAACCACTTTCAGTGACCAACTTCCCCAGAACAGCTTGAAAGGGAGCAATAATGATTGTTCCCACTTTGCAGGGAATGGAGGTCCTGCTCAGTTAAAGTGACCGGTCCAGAATCACCCAGACTGATTGGTGGCCAAGGCCAGGCCATGTCTGGAATATCTATCCCCTGATCCAGGCCAGCAAGCTGTCCCTTTCCAGATCCTCCCTGTAGGGTCTCAGGAGGGGCACTGAGATGTTCCCCTCCCATGCCATCTTTACCTCTTCACAAGGTCCTAATGGGCAGAAGGACTCTGGCCAAGGATCATAGGCAAAGGTCACCCACATCTCCGCTCTCCAGAAGCAGCAGCCGGGCATTTGTCAGTGTTGCCAAAGACTTTACTCAACATCAGAAAATTCATATTGGAGAGAAAATAACCTTGGGGGAGATCTTCCACTCGAGAGGACAGCTTCCTCAGCATCAAAGTACTGGTACTGGAGAGAAACTTTACAAATGCCAAGAAGGCTGTTTTAGCTCATGGCTTTCACAGGATTTTTCAGAGGGAGAAACTTTATAAACCTGGCAAACATGAGAAGGTCGAGCATTATCCTAGAGACTTTGAGAATGCAGCCATTTTGAGGGCTTAGTCAGAGAATTCTCACAGGAGGAAGCGCCTTGCAAATGGAGTCAGTGCTGGACCACCTACCACATAAAACACCGGATTCATCATCAGACAAGGGACAGAGCTTTTCAGGCAAAGCATGCAGCCTACGGAATGACTTTGTGCTGGGTAGAAATTCTCACAAAGTTAAGCCTTTGGAAGCTTTTGAAAATGCCCAAATATAGAGCGGTAGAGACCAGGTACCAAGACACAGTACTAAGTGGTCATAGTAACCTAGGGTTTGATAAACCCAAAGAGCCAAGCTTTGGGAGAAAACAACTCACTGTTTGACAAGAACTGATGGGAAAACTGGAAAACAGTTTAGCAAAAACTAGGTATAGACCAACCAAGATAAAAAATAAAAAGGGGAACATGATATACAAATAAAGGGTGATACTAAAAGCAAATGAAGAGCATTTGAATGATTTGCCTGTCATATCTATGGCTAAGGGAAGAATTTAGGACCAAACAAAAAATAGCATTATGAGATGCAAAATGTGTCATTTCAATCATATGAAATTAGATTTCTTTGTAAAATGAAATAAAACAAAACAAAATGTAACCAGAATTTGAAGGAATTCAGAAAACTGCAAGGGGATGAATTCAGAGCAAGTATCTTTGATCTCTGATAAAAGACTCATTTCTCTAATAGAGAACAGAGTCAAATTTCTAAGAATGCAAGTCATCCCTCAATTGATAAATGGACAAAGCAGATGATCAGACAGTTTTCAAATAAAGGAATCTTCTAAATCACATTGATTAGAGAAACATAAATTAAAGCAATCTCTGAGGTACCACCTCATACCTATCAGACCGGCTAATGTACAAAAAAGAAAAATGATAAATGTCGGAGATGTGGGAAAACTGGGACATTGCTGGTGGAGATGCAAACTGATCCCGGCACTCCTGGGAGCAATTTGGAATTACGTCCAAAGGGTTAGAAAACTGTGGATACTCTAGGATCCAGCAACACAACTGCTACAGATGTATCCAAAGAGATTTTTTCAAATAGGGAAAGGACCTATGTGTACAAAAATATTGACAGCAACTTTTTGTGGTAGCTAAGAATTTTGTGGAAATTGAGAGGATGGCCATCAATTGGGGAAAGGCTCAACAAGTTGTGGCAAATGATTGTGATGGAATCCTATTGTGCTATAAGAAATGACAAGCAGCATGATTTGGGAAAAAAACTGGAAAGACTTACGTGGACTGATACAAAGTGAAGTGAGAAGAAACAGGAGAACATTGTAGACAGTAACTGGACTCTGTCCAGTACTGGACTGTGAAGGACTGTGAAGGACTTGGCTGTTCTCAGAAATAAAATGATCCAAGATAATCCCAAAGGATTCAAGATGAAAAATTTTTATCTGCTCCCAGAGAAGGAACTGATGTCTGAACACAGACTGAAGCCTACTATTTTCACCTTTTCTTCCTTCCTTTCCTTCCTTCTTTTCTTTCTCCCTCCCTCTCCCCTCTCCCTGTTTCTCTGTGTGTGTCTCTGTCTCCATCTCTCTTTCTCTGTCTCTGTGTGTCTGTGTCTGTCTTTATGTCTGGGTCTGTCTGTTTGTCTCTGTCTTTTTCTCTGTCTGTCTGTCTGTCTCTGTCTTTATGTCTGTCTGTCTGTGTCTCTTTCTCTTTCTGTCTGTCTCTTTTTCCTGTCTTCTTGCACAAAATGACTAATGTGGAAATGTTTTACATGATTGCACATGTATAACCTATAACAGATTGCTCACCATCTCGGGAAGAAGGGAGGGGAGAGAGGAAGAATAGAATTTAAAACTCAAAACAGATCGAAAAACAACAACAAAGCAAGCTAAAAATTGCTTTTACATGTAATGGGGGAGCAGAAAAAAATTCTTTTAATGCCTATATATGTCATCCTTCTCTAAATACCCTCTGCCACCAATAGAAGCCTCTTAAAAAACAAAAATCTGGCTGTAAGAACAGTGAAGATGTCTGGCTCTGGGCGTCCCAGTCCAGCTTGTAGCCCACCAATAGCGGGAAGGGGACCGGGCTTCCCAGAATTCTTAGCTCAGGTCTAAGATTTACAGTCGCCGCATCTGCTGCCCTGATTTTAGCTCCTTACGCACCCTCAGGGTCTCAGGGAGACCCTCTGATTGGAGGGCGGGGAGGGCAGGTACCAAGCTCCGCCCAATACCTCCCTTTAAAGTGGAGGGCAGGCACTCACCTCTCACCTCACCCTCCCCCCTTATTTCTGCTGTCCTGCCTGGTTGCACCCCCCTCAGAACAAGGTGCCCCCACTGCTGTCGAACCCCCACCTCTTGTGTGAGGTCTCCCCTTTCACGGCTTCCTTAGTGCAGGGAGTTTGCTTTTGAATTGTATCCCACATTTAGTACAGTGCCTGACAAATAGTAGGTGCTCAATAGATGTTTATTGGATTGAATAGCTCCCCCCCCCACTCCCCAGGGCTGTGAGGGGCTTCCTTCCCTGCCTGCTGAGTGAGGAGAGATGGGAGAATGAGTTCCTAGGCCCCAGTACAGAAGCTTCTCACGGAGTTATAGCCGCTACTGGAGGAGGCCCGATGCCAGCCCCAGGGTGGGCAGACACCAGCCCCAGAGTGGGCGCGAGAGCAAGCCAGGAAATGGGACTTGTGCTGGCTCCCTCAGGGTCCCACCTCTAGGGCACAGGGTCTCGTGAGCCTTCTGGGGCCACTTGGACATCTGGGGAATGGGCCCCTTCTCAGAGCCATCATTTTCTCCTCCTTTAGAATAATATTTTGCTTTTCCTGCACTCGGGGCCTTTGCAAGTCTGGAGTTCCAAATTTGCCGCCCCCCCCCCCGACCACGGACCCCTTTGAGATGATCACAACCTGATTGGGGATGTGCAGTCAGGAAGCTCTCCCTGGAAGCTGCCCCCACAGGACCCCCAGATCTCTCCCTCCCACCCCCGGAGGCCGCCTCCCCAGACAACGCATCTCGGTCAGTGGGCTCCCCTTTGACAGCGAAGAACTGTGCTCCCTCATGTCCCCGGGGAAGATGCTGTCAGGAGCCAGAGAAACAACAAATTCGTGCTCCTGACAGGTCACATCGACCTTAAATCTGATGTTCCTGATTGAATCATCTGTTCTCTGGTGCCGGCTCTGGCACTCTGCGTCCTGTCCCCGGCAGCCGGGGGGGAGGGGCGTCCCCCTGCCCGCCCTGCTCCCCCGAGCCCCCGGTACCTCCCCAGGGACCCCTTTGCCCCCTCCTCCGCCCACCCCACCCTGGCCGCCTCCAGGCAGCTCCGAAGCGGGGCCGGCACCTTGGAGAGTTCTGAGGCCCCGGGGTCGTCCGACTGGGCCCTTCCCAGGCCGCTGCAGGCCCTCCCGGGGACGCTCCCGCCTGAGCCGGGGTCACTGTTCTGTCACCAGGCCCCAGTTGGCTTCTCTGGGTGCTCCCTGGCTCCAGTCTCCGGCCCAGGCGGGGCCCTTTGCCAAGGCCCCATGACTCCCCTCATCCGTAAGCCGGGGGCTGGGCTGCCCAGTCTGCCAGAGGTCCTGGGGCCTCTGCTCCTGAGGACGAAACGAAGGCTTCCGGGGGATGAGCTAAGGGTGACTGCCAGAGGCCTGCGCAGGAGTCTCAGAAGGCAGGCGGAGGGAGGCCGACACTCAGAGGCATGATCGGGTCCCCCCTCCCTGGGCCCCCAGCCCCATAGCAGACCCTTCACACAAAGCCAGGGGTCTTGTGCTTTGAGTTCTGCCCACTGGGAAGCCCTTTGGCACCAGCCCCCAAGGAGCCTAACAGAGACCACTGGCTTCCAAGGGGACACGGCCAGAGGGGTCTGGACCTAAGGCACCAGCCTCCCAAGGAGCCAGGAGAGACCGCCACCCCCCAGAGAAGACAGGCCAGCAACGCTTCAGCTTAGAAAGGCAGCCCAAAGGCCCAGGGCAGGACAGACGGCCGGGGCCAGAGGAAGGGGAAAAGAGGCCAGCAGGGCCGGGCCCTGCTTCGGCCCTTCCACTTCTCCACTGCTGTCCCGCCAGTCCCAAGGACTTGCTGAGGCGGGTCCTGTCATCGCTGACCTTGGGGAGGTCCCCAGAGAGGTCGGGAGCCAGGGCCCGGCCCTTCCCCCTCCCCCCTCCCTGCTCTACAGAGGGGGCCCCACGTTCCAGGCCAAGTCTGGGGTACACCAAAACCCCGTGCGAAGGGGAGTGAGGGGGCTTTGGCCTGTATTCCTTGGAGCAGGAACCCAGAACACCCTCAGGGAAACTCATGCTGCCCCCTGCTCCCCTCTGCCCCCCACAAAGCGGGTACCAGGCCCCTCCCTGGGGGGGTCAGCTGTCCAGCCAGAAACCTGGCCACTGACAGGCAGCCGTGGGGAGGCCCCAAACCCGGCATGGGGGAAAGGGGGAGAGTCTCCTGCCGTCAATCACTGACCTCCCCTCCCCGCACAGAAGGCAGGCTAGAATGCCGAAGCTTGAGCCCCTCCCAGAGCAGGGATGGGGAGCCCCTAAGAGGAAGCCCCCCCTCTCCCAGGCAGTTGTCTGCCCTGCCAAGCAATGGCTGGAGCGCTGAGCCTGGAGGCAGGAAAACCGGGGAAAATTCAGCACTGGACAAGTCCCTCAGTTTCCTCAACTATAAAATGAGAATAATGATAGTAGGTACTTTCCAGAGAATTTGTGAGAATGAGAAGAAGGGAGGTCATATGCACTTATAGAGCACCTACTGTGTGCCAGGTACCTCACCAAGAGCTTTACAATTATGGTCTTGATCCTCACAACTTCGGGAGGCAGGGCCAATGGGATCCCCATTTTACAGCTGAGGAAACTGAGGCAGACAGAGGATAACTCTTCCTAAGGGAGGGACACTGCCCACAGTCTCAGCTCACTAGTGTCTAAGGCTGGATTTAAAGTCGGGCCTTCCTGATGTCAGGCCTAGTGTTCTCTACTACGTCACCCAGCTGACCTGGATCAAATGTGGCATTTGTAAAGTGCCTGGCACAGGGCCTGGCACACAAGAGGCGCTTGAGAGACTTTTCCCTCCTTCCTTTTTTCCTTCCCTTCCTTCCTGCTTTCCTGGTTTTTTCTTTCCTTTCTTCTTCCCTCCCTTCTTTCCTTCATTCCTCTTTTCCCTTCCTCCCTTCTTCTCTTCCTCTCCCCCTCCATCCCCTCATCATCCTTTCCTTCCTTCTTCCTCCCTTCCTCCTTCCCTCTCTTCCTTCCTTTCCTCCTTCCTTCCTTTCTTACTTCCCTCCCTGTGTCCTCTCTCTCCTTTTCTTCTTTCCTTCCTTTCTTCCTCACTTCTCTCTATACTTTCTTCCTTCCCTATTCCTGCCTTTTTTCCTCCCTTCCTTTATTTCTTTCTTCATTTCCCCCTCCCTCATTTCTGTCCTCCCTCACTCTTTCAATCCCTTCCTTGCTTTTTTCCTCCCTCCCTCCTCCCTGCCTGCCTGCCTGTCTGTCCACCATCTTCCAGGCAGTGAGACCCTGAATCTTGAGGAGCTAAGATGTCCTCTCCAAGCTGAGTGTGCCAGAACTCCTCATCTACCCAAGACCTTCCTGGGAAAAATGCTCCCGGCAGCCCTGCTTCTCCTTGCCAGCTCCCCAGCAGGGATGGGGAGGAAGCTCGGGCTGTTGCCCGTTGCCATGGGGATGGTCTTCTGCCATCACACGAGGCAGCAGCAGGATGCTCCACATGTCCTGATGAGGGGCTTCTGGAGGAAGCGGCAGCCACGCTGGAGGCCGGGAGCTCGGAGCCCGGGCTGCCGGCACCAGCTACATGTGACACGGGGATAAGGCCGTGTCGAACGAGGCGGCCTGAGCTTGACAGGCTACCCGGCCCCTGACGGCCCCCATCCCTCTCACACCTTGGGGACCGCAGGCGGGAAGAGTTCCTGTCATCCAGCCAGCGCTGGGTGGGGGAGGGGGACAGGGGAGGGGAGGAAGGGTGGTGGGGGGGAGGGGGGCTACAGCCTGGACAGACAAGCAGGGCAGTCATTCAGCCTCTGACACTGCTGGACAGTTCATCACCTAATGCAGCAGAGCAGCCCTTTGGGCTCTTCTCCTCTGCCTGCCCTGGCAAATCCGAGGCTCCTCTCAATAGCTTCCCCCTCCCCTTTCCTTCTGGTTCTGCCTCTTGGGTCAAGCAGAACTCGCTCACCTCGTTTCCAGGGACGGGCTCACACAGGGAACACCCAGATGGGGCTCCGGGGCTGCCTTGGGCTTCCCAGGGCCTGATGTCTCCTGAGAGGAAGCAAGGAGACCCTGGCTAGAGGTTGTTCCGTGGCCACATGGGAAGTTTCACCATCACCTTTGGGCGCCGTCTTTTAGGAAGGGGTGAGAGGGGGAGAGTCTCCGTAGGAAGCTGACCAGGCTCAGGACCAGGCTGTAGAGTTTGAGTGACATGCTCAACCCAGAAAAGGAAAGATTCGGGGTGGGGGCGATGACTTGGATCTCTCGAAGACCTGCCCTTTGGCAAAGGAATCAGACTTGTTCTGTTGGCCCCCAGAGGGCAGGAGCGGGCGGGGTAGGGGGGATGCAGAGACGCCACTTGAAGCTGGAAGGCAGGAAGAACTACCAACATGAGCAGCTCTCACACAGCAGAATGGACCATGGTGGGGAGCACCTGCCCCTGTCTTCCCGGAAGCCTTCGGGCAGAGGCCTGAGGCACGACGGCTTGTCAGGGGACCTTTTGTGCGTGACAGGCTGAAGCTGGGCCCCAGTGGCCCCTGAGACCCCTTCCAAGTCAGAGCTCTGCAGCCCTTGGTAAGGAGACAAGCTCCCAGCAGCAGCATCTCTGGGAAGGCACACGCCGCTCTCCCATTCCTACACCTGGAAATCCGTGACATCACAGAGGATTTTGTATTAAATGTAATTAGTTCAAACTATTTGTGATCCCTGGAAATACGTTTCATGTTGATTAAAATAATTAGTGCAGGGCTACTAAATATTTACCTAAGATATAAGTCCCAAGGGATATGATAAATTTAATTTAATTAACAACGACTAATTATCACTAGGGTAGAAGTTAGGGTTTAAGAAATACAATTACAACAGAAGAAATAATGGTTTCTTAATTGACAGGCATTAGTTGTAAACACAAGTCATTCTCCCATCTCCTATTCCCCCTACTTGGCAGCCCAAGGACCACCCCAGAGAATGAGCCGGAGAGCCTCAGCTCCATCACCAGTCCCACACTCATCTCAGAACTTCAGCATTTATTATATGCCTGCTGTGTGTAAGGTTCGACGCCCACGGCGAGCTGCTCCTCCACTGACCAGGGCTTCAGGGTCAGCACAGCATAGAGGGGCTCTCGCTCTCCTAAGAGCACCTCAGCTCAGACAGAGAAGTATGGGGAGGTTAGGGTCAAGGAGAAGCACAGGAAGAGGAGCTAGGAAGCTGGAACCCTGAGGAAAAAGGCAGAGGCGCAGGCGGGTTTCAGGAAATAGAAGTAAACTGCTAGGGCTCTGTGGAAGGGAGGACGCAGATGAATTAGAGGGAAGGGGACAAGAAAGGTGCAGGGTAAGGAACGTTAACTAGAACATAGATCACAGGGATGAAAAGAGAAGAAATGTTTATTTAGCACTTCCTCTGTGTCAAATATTGTGCTAACTGCTTTACAAATGCCTCCTTTGATCTTCTCCACTAGTCTGGGAGGTGGGTGCTCTTGGAAATTCATATATAAACGCTGGATGTCCTGGAATACAAACTCATTTTTAAGCCAGAGTTCTTCCAGCGAGGCAGGGGCAAGGCAGGGGCACTGCAGGTTCTCATCTAGAGGAAAGGTCTCTAATGAGAGAGTCTGGACATTTTCTCATGTCTTCAGCTCGTTGAACCCCAATTCTGGTCCCCAAATGTAATGGGCTGAGGCTTGAGTTGATGCCCTGAGGTCCCAAGCACGTGAGGCTAAATAGTAATTGGGCTATACTCTATTAATATACATGCTTGGAGAAAGAATGGTCCCTGCCCACTCTCCGTGCAAGTCCTGATGTGTTGTACAGGAAATGATGATTTTGGTGGGTGGAGGCAGGGAGAGAGGAAGAGAGGCTGAGAGAGGCTGCTGCCTGGATTCGGTTCTCGTAGCTGCTGGTCTCGTGGCTTCTGTTCTAGCTAGCTTCTTGACTCAGTTGCTGACATTGCTATTGCCGATTCCCTTCTACCTCCGACCTTTCTTCATCTCTGCTAAGAATAAAGATTGACGTTTTTCCCCTAACCTGAATTCCTGACTCCAGATGATTTTAAAATACGCGGTCTTCACACCCAAAGATTTACCACTTTCTCAATAATTTACCACTAAAGTGTGGGCTCCTGCCTAATGTCTCCCAAAGATGGAGAGAGGAAGCGGAAAGCCAATCACTGGAAAATGGAAATCAAGTACAAGGAAGGCAGTTGCCTCCTACACTCAAAAGAAATGCTGAAGGACAGGAAGATCCCCAGAAAGACAAGAAGAATTCTGTAAGTGGGACTGATTCTGTACTCCCTGTGGAAGGTGAACCTTCCTCCCCTCAGAAGGTAAAACGTTTTATGGTTCTGCCAAATAGAAGCCCCTATTTCACCTTGGCGGGGCACTGCCCAAACCACTGTTTTCTAAGAAAACAGACCAGTCTTGAGCCCATCCTCTTGTGGGTATTCTCTTCTCTCAGAGAACTGGAGGGATGGTTGAGGACTCTCCCCTAGGCTACAAGTTGCCTCTTGATTTAAAGCCCTAATTCACAAGGCTCTAATTCACAAGGTCTCCTCTTAGCCTGGGCACTGGATGCCATGATAGAGGAGCTCATCCACCTGAGATCAGGAAAGGACTCCAAAAGAATTATCTCAAAATCCGGCCTTCTGGTTGCAGAACAGGGTCTTTATCTGCCGCATGCCTGCAGCCAGGGGGCAACTGGCGTGAGTAATGAGCCACTCCTCCTGCTCCCCACTGAGAAAGGGGCTGGAAACAGTCCTGACAAAATCCAAATTAAGAAAGCCCTGGACCATTATCAGATCCTCCCACTCCCAGAGGTCACTCGGGAATCATCTCAGCCTCTGGAAGCGCCAGGTCCTTTCAGCACTGAGACCCACAGCCAGAGGCTATCGGACAATCCGTCATCACTCTCCAAAGGGCCCAAATCCTGAAGGTCCTGGAAGTTCCTGAGACTTCTGACCACCTGTGTCCCCTGGGAAGGCCATTTGGATGCCTGTGGCATCTTGTTTTATCATCCTCAAGGGGACAACGCCACAGGGAAGGGGTGGGGAGGTGGAGGAGCATTGAGACTGAGAACACTAGAAGGAGCCTATGGGACCTTCTCCCAGCTCTTTACTCCCACGACCCCTGCCCGAGCATGTGAAGACTTCCCCGGGGACAGAGAACAATTCCAAAGTCTGGCCATGAAAGGGGCAAAGCGGGTGCTGGAGGGCTCAGAGCTGGTTCAGCCATCCAGGGCCCCGGGCCATTGCCGGTCCTTCTGACTTTCATCCTGCCACTTGTGTCTGACCCCTGAAGAGAAGAGCAAGATGACTTCATACACTTCTGCCTCGCCTAAATGCAACTCCCCCCTCACCCAATCAGAATCCCACCTGCCCTTTCTCCCCGAGATGCTCCCCCAGCTGAGAAAGCAATCTCCTGGGCTGGGATCTCCATGCAGAGCCACAGGAAGGGCAAAGATCCAGGCAATTCCCATCTCCTTCACAGCCCCCTCAAAGAGTGTCCGTCCTAGGGGGCCCATTCTCCAGGGACAGAAAACAAGGCTTGGGCAGAAAGACCATCTTCGCGGTCACATGTCAGAGCTAGCTCCACTCTACCTCAGAGTTTGGGTCAGGCCATTAAAGGAAAGCAAAGAATCTCATAGGGAAAAATCAGAATTCTTCCTTTGTCTGGAGTTCATTTAAGTGACTAATGAAGGGAATCAGGAAGGAAAGAAAATACTTTAAAGTTACCCTAGGCTTAGCCAAAGTCTATGTCCCATTTTACAAATGGGGAACCTGAGGCAGACAGCCCAAACAACTAGCAAGGTCTTGAGGCCGGGTCTCCTTGACTCCATTCTCCCAGCTTGGGCCCCTTGGCCTGAGAGCGGAGGCCGACTGAGCTTGATGGACGCCACGTGTCTGAGGCTAGATCTGAACTCACCGGACTCCAGGCCCAAGGCTCTGTTCCTTTGGACCCTAGGCAGCCGCCTCGTCCATAGCCAGTTCTCTCCAGACCATTCTGCCAGTGATGGCTGCCCCATCTCCCCTGAAGTTCTGGGGCTCTTGGGCTGTCACAAACCCACATTTTTCCATGTGCGAGCCACCCGGGGCCTAGAACTCCCAGTCCCAGGTAACCAGTTATACCAATTAGCTCTTACAAATGCGTGTTTATTTTGAGGGCATGTGGAGCAGCCTTTCCCCCCAACACCTCAGGGCCACAGTGTCCCCTACACGCCCTCCGTGTAGCTATGCCCCCCCAAAAAAAAGCCCTCACATCCAAACATGGCACGCCAGGGCCATGTGCTCTAATCTCAGCTATCGCTGGGCTGGGACCTCAATCGGTCCATGTTCCTTAAGGGCACCATTGCCAGACTGGCTGAAAAACCTGGCCTGGCCTCTCTTCCTGGTTCCTGACCTTCCATGGCTGGCTCACACTCTCCACCTTCTGAACCCCAAGATTATTTGTTTCACCTCCCTCATCCAAACAAAAGAAGAGCCTCCGAGTCAAAGAACCCACGTGTCGAGGTTTCCTCAACTTAAAAAGGAATATTAATAACATCTACATCCCAGGGCTGTTGTGGGGATCAGTGACAATACTTGCAAAGAGTTAGCACAGTCCGGGCATACAGCAGGCACTTCATAAATGCTTATTCTTTCCCTTTTCTCTCTATGTTGAGCCAACTGTCTGCCCACCTATTTTTCCACACATCTCTACATTCATCTATTATTTGGTAAAGTCGCTCATGCTATTCCTGTAGACAGGTTGGAATAAATTGGATCATTTTAAATATAATTTTTGGATGCTAATAATGATAATCACAGCACTCATAATATCTTTATCAGCATGTTGATGAGCACTTTACAAACACTCTCCTCTCCTCCCTGTTTCAACCCTTTGGCAACCAGCTCCTCTCTATATCATCCTCCCATGTTCCCTTCCGTTATAGCCAATCACACACCGCTAAACAAAAACCCTGGATTATGCTCATCATCTGCCTCCCTCACTCCTATTCAGGGGCTGCTTCTCAGAATTATGGGAAATCAGGAAATAGTACTTATTGGAGCCACTAAAAATTTATGTTCTCTAATCTCACTACAGCAAAACAATCATTCTGCTCCTCCCTAATCAATTCGCTATATGGCTCTCCCCAGAAGCTGGTCCAAACTCAAATCTTCAGACTCAAATCTCCTCTGGCTCCCCCTCCTTTGCCTTGCCAGCGGATAACCTTGAGAATCCCTGTACTCCCCTCCTGCTTTCACAGTATTCAGACATTCTCCTTCACTCCCATTTCTCGGGACTTCTTGCCAAGACACGCCCCAATATGTACGCCCTTGATCACATCCCAGCTTCTCTGGCAGATTGCTCCCAAATCCTGCTCACCCTTTTTCTTTAATATACACTCGCTCCTTCTCTGCTGGACTCTTCCCTATTCCCTACATACATTCTCTGATCCCTAAAAACATAGAACCTTGTTTAGCCAATCCCCCCACTAGCTACATCCTACATCCTTTCTATTTTTCATGGCTAACCTCCTTGAGAAGACAGTCTACAATCAGTGCTTCCACTTCTCATCCTCACTCTAAACTCACTTATAGTCTGGCTTCCAGCCCGACCGGTCACCTGGAACTGCTCTCTCCAAAGCTCCCACTGAGCCTTTCTTTAAAAATAATAGATTTTGGGCAGCTAGGGAGTGCACTGGATAGAGCACCAGCCCTGAAGTCAGCAGGACCTGAGTTCAAATCCGATCTCAGACACTTAACACTTCCCAGCTGTGGGACCCTGGGCAAGTCACTTAATCCCATTTACCTCAGCAAAAAAAAAAATAAAATAAAATAAAAATAAAAACTAGATTTTGTTAATATGTCGTGCTTTTTTAAAAAAAAAATATTGCTTACATTCTACCCTATATGCCTTCCCTTCTACTTTCCCAGAGACATACATTAGAGCAATAAAATTGAAAAGGAAAGAAAAGGAAGAGGAATGAAAATATTCAAAACTACTAACCAACACATTCATAAAAATCTGACATTATGTGCAATGTCCCCTTCCATAATGGAAGAAGGAGAAGGCGCCTTCCCACGGTTCTCTCTGGGATCAAGCTTGTCCTTTATCCTTCTGTGATATTTGCCTTTCACTGCTTTGTAAGTTTTATGTAGTCAGTGATTGCTGCAGTCAGTGATACATGTTTTTACGTATTTTGAGCATGTACACAGATGTAGCTCTATTTCCATGTATATAAATCCACATGCGTACAGGTAGCCACACAGAGACACAGACGGGGACACGGACACGTGTGGGGACGGGGTCTGCCGCTCTCTGCCACCGACTTTGTGTGAATTCCTGTAAGTCGTCTCAAGCTTCTCTGGGCTCCTGATGCTTATGATTTTTATAGCCCAGGGATTTTCTGTTACATTCACAGACCACTTTGTTTTGCTGTTTCCCAATCAATGAGCATCTGCTCGGTTTCCAGATCTTTGCCGCCACAAGAAGGACTGCTATAAATATCCCCTTGTCTCTGGAGACAATTTTTTTCCCTTTGTCAAAGACCTAAAAGAAAGAGTAAACTAATCTTTCTAACATAAAGGTCTAATCACATTACCCTCCTACTCAGTAAATTCCAATAGGTCCCTCTGACTTCTAAGAGTAAACAGCGAGTCCTCTCTTTGCATTTAAAGCTCCTCTGAGCCTGCCCCTCGCTTCCGTTTCCTTTCCCCCCCAGTCCATGATTCAGCCACGCTGGCTTCCCATGTGATGGTCTGGCTTTGATTTCTGTGCCTTTATTCTCTCTCTTCTGATATGCTATTACAAGGGGAAAAACAACCTTTTCTTAAAGTGACCTTCCAGCCCCCGAGACAGTGCCGTTCGGATAGGAAGAAAAAGCCCAGAACCCAGTTTGCTCCTCTCTGAGAGCTTCACTCCCCAGTCCTCTCTTCTGCCCTGCTTTTAGACACAAACATGAGAGCTGAGCACTTAAACACGGCTCCTTAGAAACACTGAAGTAAAATAAATGCTACATAATAAAAACTTCTCATTGCCCACTGGAGTCAGCGTCAGGCGATGGGGGATCGGCGCCAGGGCCGAGTCTCCCAATGGTCTGGTCAAGGTCAGGAAAGGTAAGAGCCTAGGACAGTGACTGGAATAAGCTGTCTCGGTACCAGGCATCCCAGATTTAATCATGGCTCTGGCTCTCTGTTCACAGCTTAGCCACTACCAAGCTCTCTGTGTCTCTGTCTCTGTCTCTGTCTGTCCCTGTCTCTTTGTCTCTCTGTCCATCTGCTGTCTGTCCCTCCCTCCCTCATTCCTTCTCTTCCTTCCTTTCTCCCTCCCTCCCTCCCTCCTTCCCTCTCTCCTCTCCCTCCTCTGTTTCCTTCCTCCTCTCCCTCCTTCCTTCCTCTCTACTTCCCTCTCCCCTCCTCTCTCTCTCATCTCCTGCCCCAATTTCTGCATGGCCGCCAGGTACCATCTCATCTCTGAGGCATCAGATGGTGCAGTGGATAGAGTCCTAGGCATGGAGTCTGAAGGATCTCAGTTTAAATCAGGCCTCAGATACTTACTAGCTCTGTGAGCCTGGGATAGATACTTTCCTCATCTGTAAAGTGGGGTTGTTGTGAAGGTCAACAAAATGCTATGAAATACCTAGCCCAGCGCCTGGCACAGAGCAGGTATTTAATAAAGGTGTGTTCCTCCCTGTCCTTTCCATTCCTGGGTGATTGCACAGGTGGGTACAAGAGACACTCCTTATACATTAAGGAGAGCATCGGATGGATGAGCTCCATTCTTTGGGCTCCCCAAAGAAATTCTTGGGACCATTTCTCATCATGCTCCCACATGGTTCTCATTGCTTTGGATCCACGTTATGGAAAGCTTTTCCTTTCACGCCAACGGGAGGCGATGAGCGTTTGAGAGGTGCAGTTCTTCATTTCTAAAAGTCAATGTTAGACCCAAACACCCTGGGCCAAGAGTTTGTCTGGGATGGCCCTTGGTTCCAGCTCAGTCGGATTATTCAATTCTTAAAACAGTTCATTTTATGAGAGTTTGTCGGTGGCTGTGACATCTATCGATTCTCTTCCTCCTTTTTGAAGAGGAAATTTCATCTTCCTGGAGGTGCCTTTAAGTCACAGACTCCACGAGAGGCCGATATTATGCAGCTCTCCATTTGGACAGCTCCTAAATCTGCTCTTGACCCTCTGACTCTTCCAAAAGAGCGTTTTCCCACAGATATTGTGATCATGTTAATTGCTTTAAGTATTAAGCTTTGACTTCAGGCTGTTAATGAATCACTTGATATATTCAGCCCGGGTCACCCTCTGCAGCAGACGTCTCACCTGGAGAAGACCAAGGTATCAGCCGGCGTCGCCGGCGTCTGTCGCGTCCGTGTGACCTCTCGCTTTCCTCCCGAAGCCTCCCCTCCCCATTACGTAACAGCAGTTTTAGTGTTAGCCAGTCCGAGTGACATTTTTCTATGACTGGGGGAATTTTCCACACGCTGGAACAGCTTTTTAACGTGTTTTTCGCTGGAGCCGTGCAACGGAGCGCCGATGGTCAACGCCGGGCGACTGCTCTTGTGTTTAGTGTGACCTGAGAGCCGCGCTCAGTACATCTGGGCTTAGAGCCCACAGAACCACGGCTTAAATAACGGCGGGCACGGCGGGGCTGGGGGGGCAGAAGCGTTACTATAATCATCAGTGGCACCGATTGTGGCGGCCGTCATCACTTAATAGCTCACCCTCTCGATATATATATATATATATATATATATATATATATATATAGAGAGAGAGAGAGAGAGAGAGAGAGAGAGAGAGAGAGAGAGAAGGCATTTAGGGTTAGGGTTAGAGTTGGGATACACATACATACATATGTGCATCTGTGTGTACACTGTGCAACCTCTGTGGGCAACATGGGGGAGCTGCTCAGCACAGAGAGCCTGGGCTCCTTGACCAAAGCCTCTTGGTCAAGGCTGAAGAAAAGGAAGAAGGGAAGACCCCAGAGGCCTTTTAGACAGAGCTGTGGGCGGGCCGGCAGACCCCAATGAGAGAGCCACCAGCCTCTGAGAAAACTCTGGGGGGGCTGAGTCAGATCATTGACAGGGACCCCAAATATCCATGGGCTGTGGGAGCGACTCGGCTGGATCGGCCAACATTGGCCGTCCCAGGCTCACTCCAGGCCGGCCGCGGCCCTGGATCCGAGACTGTTCCTGCAGAGCCCCCCTCCCTCCGCCGCAGCCTCGCTCTCCCCCTGCTCCCCATTTGTGCCAGGATGCAGGCACCCATAGCCTCCCACACTCACTGCCCCATTCCCCAGAACAGGGTCACCTCCTTGCCTCCTCCCGGTTTCAATCACACGGCCATGTCTGCCCCAGGCCATGCCTCCGAGTCTGAGCCCATCTTTCTGAGGATGACCACGAGACTGGCCTACAGGTGAGAGCCCTGCAGCAGGAAGTGTTTTCCCTCTGCCATTTTCTCCTCCACCATGAGGCAGGAGGAGGTGGGGGGAGGGGGGTGGGGAACAGGATGCTACTGCGGGTCAGCCCAAGCCAGGAAGTTTCCTCCAGGCCCGCTGGGCCCAAGACCTGCAGAAGCCCCCGCCTGGTGCCGGCTCCAGCTGCCTCCAACCACTCGCCTTCCCGCCTCCCTCTGTGCTTTGTTTTGTCAGCTCGCCGGCCCCCAAGCTCTGGTCAGTGACAGAGGGACCCCCAAGCTCTGGTCGGTGACAGAGGGACCCCCAAGCTCTGGTCGGTGACAGAGGGACCCCCAAGCTCTGGTCGGTGACAGAGGGACTCTGCCATGGCCTGCCTGCAGGGGGAAACATCGGTGGGACAGGGCCAAGGACCCCCTTTCCCCAGCTCCCTTCCATCACTGGGGGACTGATCACCCACAGTGGGAATTATGGTGTTTATCTTGCAGAATCGGAGCTTGGGGACCTCCAGCTCATTCCCTCTGGCCCTCGTCAGGTGAGCCACCAGATCATGAGAAGAAAGGTCTTAGCTCTGGGGTCCCAGAGCAGGAGATGCCCCGGGGTCCCTGCACAAGGAGGGCCGGGGCCGGGAGGAGCCGTGGGTCTTGGGTCCAGCAGGGCTGAAAGTCAGGCTAAGACCCAGGGAAGCCTGTCTGAATCCCATCCCAGAAACTTGCTGGCTGTGAGCTTCTGACCCTTCGGCCTCAGTCTGCATCTGTTAAATAGGAGAGTAGTCCCCCCCTCCCAAGGCTGTGCTCCGGGTTGAAGGGCATCACAGTGAATGCTCCCAGGCCAGCCCTTAGAAGGGGACCCTGTGACTCCCTGACGGGCACTAAGGGGACTCCGGGGAGGACCTTGGGCAGCTCAGGGACCAGAACATCTTTAGACCTGGAACCGTCCCAGAGCCCAGCACGTGCCCCGGGGCAGAAGCTCAGGGAGCAGCATCGGGGCCCCCCTTGGTCAGCAGAGCCACGGGGCGCGGGACCCTTGCCCAGGCCTGGGGAAGGGCTTCTCCATGACAGCGGCCCCGGCTTCCCAGGCCCCAATCTCAGCGTGGTGGAAGCTAAGCCTCCTCATTATTGATGTTGTTTCCTCTGCAACATTTCCCCGCTAGCCTCGGGGAAGTTTTACCTTGAGCATAAGTGTTCAGACTATCAAGGACCCAAACTGAGGCCTGGGAACGTTATTAGTATGTGGAAAACACATTAAGAAAAGCACAAGAATATCTCCGCAGAAACTAGAAAGAGATTTCCCAGAGGGGGGAACACACCGCCCCGGGCGGAGAACAAGCCTGAGAAGCGCAGGGAGGAGCCGCTTCTCTGCTCGGGAGAGGAGAGCTGGAGCGTGTTCCCGACGAGGCGCCCTGGGGACCGTGGGCGCCCACCCGGACAGCCGCTGCTGCCCCCACCCCCAGGTGGGCGCCTGGAGGGCCTGGGCCGGAGGCCGTCTCCCCTGCAAATACAGGCGAGGAGGAGGAGGGGGCAAGTCGGCCATGACGGCCCTGCACTACCCGCTGCAGCCTCTCAACAGAGAGACCCCCGGTGGGGGGTAGTTAGACTTCCAGCTCGGTGACATCCTCTCCTGCCATGGCCAAAAAGCTAGGAAGGGAAACGGAAGTGACAATTATTCTGTGGGAAGCAGAGGCAGCGGCAGGAGCAACAGGTGGACGTCGGAGGTGGCTCTAAAACAAGTACTCGTTACCACTCAGAAGCACCTGGGGGGACGACTCCTTGAGGAGCCCTTGGGCTCCCCATTATTGGCCCCCCAATGTCTCTGCTCAGAGCATGGACTACGTGGCCTTCCCATCACCAAGGCTGAGGTGACCCTTGCACCAGGCGGGAGCTGGGACCTTGGAGGTTCAGCCCAAGGCCGCGGCACACGGTGGACGGGAGGGATTCCAGCTGGAAGGGGCCATCCCACAGCCACGCCAGAGCCAGAGACATCCCGGAGGACGGGTCCTGGGCAGGGTCTGCGGGAGCCTTCACCCGGCGGCGACGACCACTTGGGTGTGGAACAGTGAAGCCGTCTCCCTGAGTCCTCCCCGTCAGTGATCCTTCGTCGTGTGATGGGGACATTGTCTGATCAGAGCAGGGCTGTTGGCGGGCTGGGAGTCCTCATCCCTTGTGGACAATGCACCGATAAGACCATGGGCAGGTTAGTCCATTCTGGCCCCGGAAAGGCTTGGGTAGCCTTCTCTGGCTCTGAGCGAGTGAGGGGCTGGCGCTGAGCGAACCAAAAGGGAGCCCCCGGACTAAAAGAGCAACCACCTCCCCATTTGTTTCTTTTCCTTCACAGCAGCAAGTATGGTAGAAGGACTGCGAGTCACTGGGGAGGAGAGAAGGGATGACTATCCTGTGGCCCCCTCTGGGTGCCCACGTCTGTGGGCACTTGTCCTTTCTGCTTCTGTAACATTCCTTCTTTCCTGACCTTCGGGGTTCCGAGAGGAGTGCCCGGGAGCTGGGAAAGATCCTCCGAGTCATGGGAGGTTCCACTGGTGACTGGAGAGAAAAAGCCGGTGAGGAAAATGGCAGCCCCTTCAGCGATGGGGACTTCTTGGCAGGGAGACGTGCTGATAGGGAAGCCCAGAAGAGCACTCTCCATGGGAACTCCAGGAACCAGCAGGGAGCCCTCAGCTCCCCATGTCCTCTGCCCATAGGGACCTGGGTCTGTATTTGAGCCACTTCCTGCAGGTGCCCTGGGGGAGCAGGGGGAGATTTGGGGGAGGGGATGTTTCTAAAGCATCTGCCCTTTCTGACCCAATTTAGTGTAAAAGTAAACCAAGTCTGGCTTAAAATCAATTGGGACACACTGGAGATGGTTTGGAGCAATGATACTCAAATAGTCCACCATTATCTCCCCCTACTCCGAGCCCTGAGCAGTATAAAAGGCATTAACCGACTTGTCCACAGAGATTATTCACATCTGAGGCAGGATTTGATTCCAGAGCCAGTGGCCTTTCCCCTGTGTCACCACACAGTCTTCCTATCTGATCATTTGTTCACCCGTCCCTTCATTCATTCATTCCACAAAGACACGAGGGCCTCCTGGGGCCATGGCCTGAGCAGTTAAAACCTGGGCCAGGTCCCTTCCTCAGTGACCTCACCAGGGGCCTCTGTTTCCATCCATGTATTTTTGTTTGTCTTTTCAGCAGGCCTTGTTTGTTTGGATAATGGCTGAGTGGCCAAAGCCGGTTCTGAAAACCCCTTTGGAGGTGGGGACTTCCCATATCCATACAATATTTAACCTGGGCTGGATGGGAAGGGAAAGAGTTTGGCCGACAGCCCCGTTCTTCTGGAAGGTCAGGAACGGCGGGATGCCCTCCCTTAGGAAGTGCCCAGGACGTGGGCAGGTTCGCCCGGGTCTCCTAGCCCCCGGCTTGACTCTGCCCACTGTCAGATTAACCTTCCCAGAAGGCAACTCTTCCCATGCCCTCCCCCCCAAAACTGTCAATAATTCACTAGAGCTTCCTGGGCACCGGATTTTAATCCCAACGAGCCAACCTTGTGGACTCCTCCAAGTGGAATTAGCTTAAATGGGTGTTTTTGAATGCCCCCGATTGTCTCCTCAGGGCGTACGGTTCGTTGGCTGCAAACTCGCCCATCTCCTGCCCACGGGGCTCTTTCTCTCTGCCCATCAGAGCCTGGGCAGAAGCTCCTTGTGTTGTTCAGACACGCCCACTCTTCGTGGCCTCCTTCGGGGTTTTCTTGGCAGAAATGCTCCCGTTCCCTTCTTCCCTTCACTTTACAGATGAGGCAAACAGGGTTAAGTCCACATGGTTGCACTTGACCTCCCTGCCTCGGCTGAGGCTCTCTCCCTGGGGCTCTGAACTTACCTCAAGGAGAGACTGGAGAACAAAAATTGTAGTCGGAAATGCTGAGCTGGGTGACTCTTTCCATCTGTGTCAGAGAGAATCCCTGCAGAGACGAGGTCCAGAACTGGGCTTCACCAGCTCAGCCCCCCAACACCCAAGAAGGGGCAACCGGGAGAAAGGACTGGAAGGAGAATCTTTGCATTCGTTGTGAGAATTTTGTCCTTCCCACCCTAGGCCAGTCTAAGACCATGGGGCTGGGGGTGCGGAGGGGTGGATGGGAGGCAAGAGGGCGGGAGCTGAGCATCCCCCCAGGTCTCATTTCCAACAGCTTTCCTTTTCCTTACTGGCCCAAGCCCCATGGGAGGACATCCTTGCGGGTCCCCTAAGTCTGTATAAAATCACTGGCGACAGCTGCTAAGACAGGGACCATATGTGGAAATCTTCTAGGAACTTTGCTGGGATGGGGAAGCTGTGTAAACCTCGCACTCGGCTGCCTCTGCCCCGGGGAGTCCGGCCAAAAACCCTGGCTTGGCCAGAGCTGCCCGGATGAGACCACTGGGTTCTCTCCAGCTGGGGACCGGGGGCCACCATTTTCACCATCAGAGTCTTAGCTATTAACCCTTTTTCAAATAGCTCTTATCTCCATATGCAACTGAATCAATTTAACCAATTATTTCCAACCAATCAGAAGGAGATGTTGAGGGCTCATGATTTAAATTCATCCCAGTGGGTCTCTGGATTGAATGGACTCGAGCATTCCACAAAATGGCAAGAAACGTGTAATGGAGATGGGGCAGGTGGGCTAGTGCTGCATTACCACAGTGCCTCGGCCAGCAGGAGAGCCTGCCAATCACTGGCCAGTGGACGAGACCCTTCCCCTGGCCCAATCAAGACCCCGCCTTTCCAGACAGCACTAGCTAACCACTGCGCAACAGTCCCCGTTCCAAACTATCAGGGCTCTTCACGTTCCCCAGATGTGCTCTCAGATTTTTCACCTAGAAACTCAACAACATTTCCGCTTTTACAATATTACAATCCCCTCAGGATCTTTGCCAAATGAAATCCTATTCAGAACAATGCTACATCCCCCCATGAATCCAGCTAAAAAGGGGTTTTCCTTCCTTGGTCCAATAGTTCTCTCTTTGTCTCTATCTCTCTATCTTTTTCTTCCCTCCTCCTCCCCCTACCCCATTTCACCTCTTCCTCCTTCCCCTCCTCCTCATTATTATCTTCTTCTCCTCCTCCTCCTTCCCTTCTTCCTCTTTTTCCTCTTCTTCCTCATCTTCTCCTTTTCCTCTTCCTCTTTTTCCTCCTCTTCCCCATCTTCTCCTTTTTCTCTTCCCTTCCTTCCCTTTTTCATCCTCTTCCTCCTCTCCTCATCATCATCTTCTTCTCTTTCTCCTCCTCTTTTCCTTCTGCTTCCTTTTCCTTTTCCTCCTCATTTTCCTCCTCCTTTCCCCCTCCTCCTCCTTCTCCTTTTCCTTCCATTCTTTTTCCTCTTTTTCTTCTTCCTCTTCCTCCTTCTCTTCCTGATCTTCATTTTCTCCTTTTCCTCCTCCTTCCTCTCTTCTTCTTGTCTCTCCCTTCCCCTCCTTCTCTCCCTTCCTCTCTCTCTCTGTCTCCGTCTCTCTCTCTGTTTCTCTCTTTCTCTCTCATTTACATTCTCTCTCTCCACCCTAATCCTTATGACTGTGACCCCCTCAAGGACAGGACCCATGTCTCCTGGCTCTTTCTCATCCTCCTTCCTAGTTCCCAGTACCACATCTTGCAGAAACTGAGTCCTTGATACATTTTTCATTTATGAATGAACGGACGGTCAGGGAAATAAGGTGATTATGGAATCAGAAGGTCTGGTTTTAGTTCCTCCTTCTGACACTTAACATTTTATGACTTTGAATAAGTCACTGCCTATTTTTCTTAGAATGAGAAGGACGTGACCTTCAGGACCCAGCAGTGGGACAGCTGTGAATGAGAGCTTCCAGAGTCTTCGACCAGCCCCGATTTAGGAGCCCCAGTAATCGACTCCTGGCCTGGGTCCTGGGTGGGCTGCTTTTGTGCCATTTAGTAGGATCTGCATGATAGAGACTCATATGATTGGCGTCCTTGCTCCATCCATCCTTCCTCGGCCCTCCCAAGGTTCCCCCTCCTCCCAGTCTCCCAGCTGAGAATCTGGCCCCATATTTTACAGAGAAAAATGAGAGCATCCCCCATGAGCTCCCACTTCTGCCCCATCTCATCTCCCACCTTCTGCCCCCATCTCAGCCAAAGAGGTGCGCTTACTTCTGGCCAAGGCTGACCCCTCTACCTGCAGAAGCAATCCCATCTCACCCCATCTTCGCCAGTGGCTTGTCACTTCTGCCATCCCTCCTGCTGTCATCTCTCTGCCCGGCTTCTGGCAGCCCCCTGCTCCCGCAGATGTGCCCCCGGACCTCCAAAGCCCTCTCTTTACTTTTTCCTCCTTGTCAGATGTGATGAGACGCCTTCAGACTAACATGAAATAAAACAGCTGCGATGTTCACGCCGACCCCGGCTCCTTGGCTGGCGGGAGTGAGGCAGGCGATGTGAGAGGTAAGTGGGGAACATTTCTCAGTACTGGAACTTCTTTCTTTTTATAACAAAAGGGGAGAAAGCGATTTGGGGGCTCACCGGTTTTGAGCCGGAAGGAAGCTTGCAGAGCCTCTGGTGCAGCCCTCGCTCACTTTGCCGATGAGATCCCTCGGGCTGAGGGGAGTGATGGGAGTTGTGCACTGGGGGTCACCTGGCTCAGTTTCTAGAACAAAATTCCAACCCAGGTGTTCCTGGTCCCCACGCTCTGTCGTGCCATTCTCCATCTGGGCACCCTGAAAACACTGTGGGTGGGGCTTCGAGTACCCAGCAGTGGGTAGGGCCAAGC
The DNA here is from genome assembly GCF_902635505.1 of Sarcophilus harrisii. Classification (NCBI taxonomy): domain Eukaryota; kingdom Metazoa; phylum Chordata; class Mammalia; order Dasyuromorphia; family Dasyuridae; genus Sarcophilus; species Sarcophilus harrisii. The sequence goes on along the minus strand of NC_045427.1, from coordinate 1,152,197 downwards.
AAGAGAGCTGCCAGGCTCAGAGAACCCATCTGCCAGCCTGAGACATGGGTGACAACCCAGGGCAGGCGTATAAAGCAAAAATGAATCCATCCTTGCCCTTTAGAAGCTCATGTTCTGCAGGAAAGAAGCAACATGGACCTACTGCATCATCTCACAGTGGAGCGCACTACCCCGGGGGAACAGGAAAGATCTCATGGCGTCTACCGACTTCAGATTAGCCAACAGCAGGTGAAGGGATTCCTAGGACCCTGGTGTGACCTTGAGCATTTCAAGGCCATCGTCAGCTAGAAGGGGAAGGGAAAGGAAAAGGAAGAAGAGAAGGAGCAAGAGCACAATGGAGGAGGAAAGGGAGGGGCTGGGAGGCTCATCCCAGCTATTAACATTCTCAGTCACATTTTCTGAGGTGGTTCCCGGGTCTATGTTCTTTCATCCCCAGTTGTGACATCCTCTGCCCTGAGACCATTCCTGGGGTGTCCTTCCAAGTTCTAAGGCCCATCCCAGCTCTCTCTTTGTTCTCTTCCACCTCCAATATCTCATGCTCTGTGTTCTAAAGACCCTCCTAGCTTTAATTTCCATATTCTAAGGTCATTCTCAACACTGATATTTTCTCCCTTGTGTGTTAAGGTTCTTTCCAGTGGGAACTTTTTTTCTATTCTAAGGTCCCCCTTGACTCTGACTTCTATGATTTAAAGTCCCTCCCAGCTCTAATGCTGTTCCAGGTTCCAGGACTGTGTTGAAAGCTGAGGAATGGCAGGGGGGAGGGGTTTGTTTTGCTTTATTTTTTCTTCTTCTAGAGGCATCTGTCTTCTTAATTTAATCAGGAGCCCCGAGCAGAAACTGCCCTGCCGAGGACTCAGCATGGGGGCCCTGGCTGTGAGCCGAGGAGGCAGCCTTTGGGTCTCATTCTCCCCCACCCCACCCCAACTCTCCAGGGAAGCATCTGCACCTCCCCGGGATATTGCGGATTCTGAGGATCTAAAGGTCACCAGAGACCCATAAGTAGAAATTTTGCAGCTAAAATAAAGGGAAGCAATAAGAAAAGAGAGAAAAGGAAATATTCGCTCAGGGCTGTCAAAAAGAAATAAATTGGAAACCCATTATTCATGTATCTGGGACATTGATGTTCACTTAGGAAGAGAAAGAGAGAGGCCAGGAACACAGCGAGGTTCTGTGTGCCGGTCCCCAAGTGCTCCCCTAATCTGACCCCTGGATATCTGTGCGCAAAGCTGGCAGCGAGCTAGACAGCTGAGACAAATCGGAAGCTAATGAGCGGGATTGTTTCACTGGGGAACACACTTCTCTCATCAAGTCACAATCGTGAAACAGCCTGTAGCCCCAGCTAGCTGACGGACCCACCCAGTGTCTCAGCTAGCGAGGAAGCTGATGGAGAAACAAGCCATTCCTCAGGAAGCCCAGAGACCCTCCGAGACCAACAACCCCGAGGAAACACAGGCAGAGAAGGGAGGAAGCATCTTACCGGGGTCCAGATTACCCCATGTTTGCCTCTGTCAGGGTGTCCCCACAATCGCTAAGTAACGGCTCGTCCGTTAAGATTCACTCAATCCATATGTCCAACAATGGAGAAAGGGAGACAGGAAGAGATGCTACCCTCTACACTCTCACACTCACATACACACACTAACACACACAGACACACTCACACACAGACATATTCATGCTCCCACTCACACACTATACACACACACTGACACACTCACACACACTCACACACACGCTGCATGACTTCCAGTCTCTAGCTTCCCGTAAGAGAGGAAGGACCATTCCATCCAGTCTCTTTGCCTTGAAGGAGGAAGAGTAGCACCGGTGCTTAACCTTCAAATGCTTCTTGAACTGCCTTGGACTCAGAAGATTCTATCAGGGGCCAAACTCCTATGGACAGTGAACATCTATCTAAACCTTTCCTTATTAATAAGCTCTCCCCTTATCCTTATTCTCCTCATCCCAGTGATTCTGAACCCCCATTTTCTGACCCCCTGCTACCTGAGTCCTTATTCCTGTTTCCCTCATCCAGCTCCTTCTCAACAGTTCACCCCAAAGCCACCTGCCCCTTCCCTGTACTCTCTGGAAATTCGATTTCATCTTAGATCTTTGCTTCTAACTCTTCCTGAGACCAGTGACTTTGTGACTGCCCTTTCTAGTACTGGCCGCACTTTCACTTGTTCATCCACACTGACCAAAGAAAGGGAGATAGATGACTTCTTGCTCCCCATTTCCCTTCCATGTTCTCCCCCTCCCACAGTCAATCAGGAACCTCTCCTCCTTTGAGATTCATTCAATCCATATCTACCACCCAATTGAGATTTTGGGAACTGTTGCCTCCAAGCCTCTAAGCCACCGTCTTCCTTTCTCAATGAATTCAGTGCCTGGCTCGCTGTCTTTCCTCCCTATTCTCAGACTAATGTGGTCCAGCAACATGGATACTGATACTCCCTCAAAGGGCCAAAGCTCATAATTACTTAGTTTATGAAGTACTTCTCCACCCCCACCTTAGCTAAACACAAAGATAATCATCTCTTTGATCTCACCATTACCCACAAATGCTTCACTTCCATGTTCCTGAGCTGTGGAAATTTCTCATCCAACAATAATCTGTTGGCTTTCCTCCTTGCCCTCACCCTTTACTAAGCAGTGCTCTTTATTCATACCCTTATGTTCAATTCCTTCATCCCTCAATTCTCCCCCAAACCATCTCCTCTGTACTAGCTCCCTCCCCTCCTTCCTGCATCCTCATTCCTTGGTGAACCAGTTCTACTCTACACTGTCCTCCTCGTTTGAGTCCCTGGCTCCCCAAGCTTTCTGTCCTGCCAAACCTCAGCCTTGGATCACTCCCACCATCCTCTGCCTTCTCTCCTCCACATGTGCTGCTGATTGAAGATGAATATCCCCCACAGATGTATAAGAGGGAGCGTCCCAGCCTTGGAGGTACAATATGGGTAATGGGCAATATGACATACAAATTAATGTAATCCTGGAGGCAGAAAGGTGAAGCTATGAGATCCAAGTGCCAGCTGTGGCCAGAATCCCTGACAGATGGGTCTCATCTTCTCTCACACAGAAGCCAAATCTCGACAACCAGAAAAGCCAAAGTGGCCCGTAGCTCTGGACTTTTGCTCCTTGAATTCTTCCTCGACTGTAGACCTCTGTAAGAGCCGTATCTTATAAGCCTGAGAAGTGGATTACGTGAGTGACTTTCATTTTGTGTCTGTGTCTCCTACTCTGGGTTCCTCAGTCTTGGATGGAAAGCCAGCCTGAAAGCTGTCAGAAGTCAATCGGTCACCCACTGGCTGTGCTGTATTCCAGAGCCAACAGATACCTTGGACAGATCCTTACAAGTGTTTTTTCTCTTCTAGGGAGTCTATCAGTAGTTTGGTATCCTTTGGGTCACATATTAAATTGGATAACAGAAACATAATCAAAAGTCAAGCCATGTTCCTGTCTGGGTCAGGGCGTCTGTAGAATCCAGGGTTTGGGAGGGGGGTGTATCCCATCTTCCAGTACAAAAGGGTCCCCACAAGGTCATGGGCTCCTATCTTAGCTGCCTCTTATCTTCCTCTCCCCAGAATGATCCTAATTCAGAAGACACTGACCAGAACCTGCTGTGCACACATCAGTCAGCCAGCAAGCATTTATTAAGCACCTGTTATGCACCAGGTACCATGCCAAGTGCCAGAGATACAATAAAAGGCAAACCTAGTTACTGTTCTCAAGGATCTCCAATCCCAATGGGAGAGAAAACAAGCAAACAAGCAGATATAAACCAGTTCCACAAAGGTTGGGATAAACAAAGACATTTGGACTAAATAATTAGAACGGGCCCTCTGTAAAAAGGAGAATTTCAGCAACGCCTCAAAGAAAGTCAGGGAAATCAGGAGGCAACAGTGAGATAAGGGAGAATCCCAAGCAAGTGAAGATAGCCAGTGAAAATGCCCAGAGTCTGGGGATGGTGAAGAGTGTGAGTGTCATTGTATTGCAGAGGACCAAAAAGTGAATAAGGTGTAAGAAGAGTGGAAAGGTGGAAGGGGACAAGTGGCAGGTTATGAAGGGCTTTTACTGCGTGGGGGGGTTGATGTTTGATTCTGAAGGCAATAGGAAGTCGCTGCAGTTTATTGAGTACATAGATCACACGGTCAGATTTATAATTCAAAAAGGTCAGGCTGACAACAGCTCCCTTCCCCCCAGCAGCCATTGCAACAGTCTGGGCGTGAGGTGATGAGGTGATGCACCAGGGTAGAGACAATAACAGAGAAGATAAGGGAGAATATTGGGGGGATACTGCGAGAGAGAAATCGAAAGCCTTTGGCACCATATTGGATCAGGATATGAGAGATAAGAGGATGACTCCAGAGCTTGAAAGCCTGAGGAGCTGAGAGGATGGTGTGACCCTCTAGGGCAATAGAGAAGGTTGACAAGGAAGGGTTTAGGGGAAATGATAAGGAGTTCCATTTTGGACATGTTTAGTTTAAAGCATTTTTGGAATATCCAGTTCCAGTGTCTCAGAGACAGTTGGAGAGAGAGCAATCTCAGAGGGCCCGGGTTAGGACTCCGGCTCTGTGACTTAGGACCTCTTTGGGGTCCTTACTTTGTTCCTCTGTACAAGGAAGGATTGGGTTAGATGACCTTGATGGTCACATGCCTACCTGGGAGATTCTGGTCCTTTTCTGGCTTTATTTTTTAGGGAAAATTTGTGTTCTAAAAGGCCAGAATCCCACCCTCTGGTACTCTCCAGGACTGTTCCAAACAAATACAAATTGAGTATAGAGCCAGGCTCAAGGTTAGGAGTCCAGCACAACTTTAGCAGAAGCCTCCCTTCCTTACTGATGAGAGAGAAGAGGACAGGCCATTTCTGTGACAAGTGGTTCCGAGATCTATTCAGGGTCAAGACCTTTGAAGCTCTGAGGATTAGGGCTGAAGATACATCTGAGCCTCCATAAAAATATTCAAAGTAGGATGAAATTTGTTCAGAGCACACCGCCTCCAATCCAAGAGGCTCCTAGGCTATGGAGCTCTGGGGAAGGCCAGACAATTGCCCACAACATGGATTCCTTCTCCTGCCCTTTAGGTCATGGCTCTCTATTTCTCAGCATGATCGTCCCTGGTTCCTGGGGACTCCACAGCCAGGGATCAGTGAGGGAAGGATGCCCCAGCTCCAGAGGGAGAATGTCTCCCAGGGTCCCCACAGAACTTTGCACACAATCAATCCTTAAAGGGTGTGTGCCCCCTAACCCTAATTCAAGGAAGATTTTTGCTCTGCATTCCAGCTGTCCAATCAGAGAGCCAGAAACAACTGAGGGGACTGATGAAGTGGGTGTGAGTAGCAAAGTTAAAACAATCTCCATAATGATGGATTTATCAAAAAGAACTTAAATGCACATTTTTATCAAAAAGTATTTAAAAGAAAAGGGAAATAAAATCTTTTTATTCTCATATCAGCCACACCCCAAAAATAAATGTCCTGTTCTGCACCTGAGTCCATCACCCCTCTCCCAGGAAGTAGGTAGCCATGACCTAAAGGGCAGGAGAAGGAATCCATGGCTTCTTCATGAGTCTTCTAGAATGAGAGAATAGTCCTTGAATTGATCAGAGTTCTCACAATGTACAAACTGTTGTTTACAGTTGTTGTTATTGCATAAATTATTCTCCTAGTTCTACTCATTTCATTCTTTTTCACTTTATAAAAGTCCTCCCAGGTTCCTCTGAAACTACCTCTTCCTCCATTTTTTACAGCACCATAGCTTTCTGTCTTATTCATAGATCATATTTGGTTCAGCCATTCTTAAATTTATGGATATCCCTTTACTTTCTAATTGTTTGGATACCACAAAAAGAGCAGCTTTAAGCATTTTTATACATATCACACACTTCCATTTTTTTTGACATCTTTCAGACTTAAGTCTTATCTTGACTTTGGGGAGCTATGGACCTATAACCAGGCCGACCCTCCCTACCCTTCCAGTCTTCTTATACCTGGCACCCCCTCACACTCCATACTCTTTGATCCAGTGATATCATCCTTTTCAATATTCCTCCCACAAGTCCCTTGGTCTCCCAACTCAAGGAATTTTTTCTGACTTGCACCCTCTACCTAGAATTTTCCTTATCTCTGCTTCTAGCTTCTCTAGCTTATTTCAAGTTTTAGCTAAAATCCCACCTCCCAGTCCTTAATCTTAGTGCCATGTCACCTTCATTTTACCTGGTCGGTATATAGTTTGTACATAGTTGTTTGCATGCTATCTTTCACATTAGACTTTTAGCTTAAAAAGGCCAGGATCTCCCACTGCTTCGGAGGCCATCACCAGTCATCCTGACATGTCTTGCCACTGGACTCCAATGGAGCAGATGACTTTTTGGATTGTGTCTCATTTAAATCCAATTCACTTGCAAATCAAGACGTCACCCTCCTGTTGTTATTGATCATCTTCCAGAATGAAGAGTGAACATGAACTCACTGAGAGCAGGGCTCATATTACCATTTCTGTTGTTCTTATTGTTTGTCTTTCCAGACCTTCCCATGGTGCCTGGTGCATAGTTTGTGTTTAATAAATGTTTTTCCACAGTTATTTTATAAATCCATTATAAGGTTCCTATCTTCCCCTGTAGAAAAACCTCTCCTCCCCATAGTAGCTTGTTATTTGCTTTTTTGATCAACATCACTAAAGTGAAGAATCAGGTAGAATATGAGATTTATATTCATTTGATTTTCTCTAATCATCATTTATTTGGTGTATTTATTCTTTAAGAAATGTGGATCCTAGAGTTAGGAAAACCTGAATTCAAATCTGGCCTCACACTTACTACCTTCATGACTTTGGGTAAGCCATTAGATATCTGTTGCCTCAGCTTCATCATCTGTAAGGTGGAGATAATAATAATAGCTCCTATTTACCAGGATCAAATGAGATAATATTTATAAAGTTCTTAGAACAATGGCTTGCACACACATTAGGATATATATATATATATATATCTGTAGTGTGTGTAAATATACATCTATATTCCTGCTATTATGATTATGTTTACTAATAGGACCAACATCCATCATTGGGTTACTCAAAAGACCAAGACATTAAAGAAGATCTTAAGAAAATGATCCTGTGCTCGAGTTCTCATGTGATTCAATGTGAATCAAGTGTGATTCAACAAACACTTATCTATTTCATATTGTATATATTGCAAAAGGAAAAAAGCATAAGCACCTTGCTTTCAAGGATTCTGTATTTTACCCTCATTCACTTCTCTCTGTTCCTATGGCCCACACAACTCCAGAGTAAGCTCCATCAGCATCTGCGTGGACAATTGCTGGGGCTTACGGCTGAGTCTTCCCACTTTTCTTCTCCTCTCACCATCCTTCAAGACTAATCTTTCTTATGGAAAGAGCTGATCTTATCTGCTTTAATAACCAACAAAAGTCTCCCAAACCTAGTATCCAAAACTCAACAAAACTCAACAGATCTTGATGGGTTTAATCCTCCTCGGCATATTTTTTATTCTAGTCAATATGGATAATTCTGTCCCTCAAGCATCGCTGATGCCTTTCTCCATCTTTATCTTTAATAAGTGTTTGTTTTTTCTCATGGTTTGGGGAACTACTGGAACTACTTATTTTTTACCAAATGAATTCAAGCCCAAATAAAGAAACATCTTCTCCATAAATTCTTATATCATCTCCTTCGTGGATAGCAATTTTTCCTCCTCAGATGTCACATCGAAAAACTTCTCAGGCATAAGACAGAGCTTCCTTACGATCATTTTTTCCATTTGCCAAGAAACCTATTTTCTTAATCTATACCCTCTCACTCTCCTAAGTATCAGTTGCCTCCAGGAGCTATGATTCCTCTTCTCCTGGAACAGGATGAGTAGTTTCTCTAAGTACCAAATTCCTGCAGATAAAATCCATTATAAGGTTCCTATCTTCCACTGTAAAAAAAAAATCTCTCTTCCTCATAGTAGCTTGTTCAATGGGACTCCCTGTGACCACTGAATCAAGACGCTCCCTTCCTCCCCTTGTTTGAATCCCTCTTTGCTTCTTCATTTTTTCTTCCATGGGTCTTCATTTTTAACCCCTTAATTAATTAGGATGCATCAGATATCCCCAACTATTTTCTTTTTCTCTTTTCCCCTTTATTCATCCTTCCTTTTATAAATCATTCTCTATCAAAATGATTCCCTGTGAGTGGGCTGGAGTAATTTAGTACATTAAGTTTCAGGCTTGTTTCACCATCATCACTTCTATTTGACTTTGGCTTTCACCTAAATGGCCTCTCTGTTATCATTTTGTTGTTGTTTTGTTGTACTTAATTCCTGTGTTTCTTTACCTTTCTTGTATTTCTATTGTCTAGGGTATTTGAAAAGCACATAGTTTGTTCAACTCTGATTTTCTTTGTAGGAGTGCTTCAAACACTGCTTTTTTGTTGAACATACATCTTTTTCCATTAATGGTTAGGCTCAGGTTTATGAGGTAGGTCATGTCAGGTTGCATCTTGTGTTCCTTTGCTCTTTAGAACGGTCAGTCAGTCAATAAATATTTTTAAGCACTTATTATGTACCAGGCACTGTGTTAAGCACTGGGAATAGAAAGACAGGTAAAAGACAGTGCCTGCCTTAAAGAGGCTCAATCTAATGGGGGAAAGAACATGTGAATAACAAGGAACACACAAACCATATACAGAGTAAATGGAAGTAAATCAACAGAGGTAAGACACTCAAATTAAGAGAGATTGGGAAAAGCTTTCTGTAGAAAGTGAGATTTTAGCTGAGACTTGAAGGAATCCAGGAGGCAGAGATGAGAATTAAAAAACATTCCAGCTAAGGAAACTATCTGGAGCCAAGAAATGGAGGACCTTGTTCCAGGAACGCTGAGGAGGTCAGTGTCACTAGATCAAAGTGTAAGGTGTAAGAAGACTGGACAGCTGTCAGGATAGAAGAGGACTTCTGAATACCAAATATAGGATTTCATGTTTGCTCCTGGAAATGATGGGGAGACAACCCTAATCTGATTTTATTGAGCAGGGAGTTTATTATTGAATATTGAGTTTACTGAGTAGGGAGGTGATATAGATAGACATATCTTTTAGAAGATCCAATACAATAAACATTTATTAGTGCCTAGAATATGTCAAGCACTGTGCTAAGTGCTGAGGATATAATGAAGAAATCAGTTCCTCCTCCATGAATTTAGAATCTAAAAGCAAAGTGCAAGAACAAACAGGAAAGAAGAGGTGGGGGCTATGTAGACAGGAAGAGCCATAAAATCTTGATCTAGAAGCTGAAATCAGGCAGTGCAGCAAATGCAAAGTGGAGTGAGCCAAAAGTTCAATCCTTACTATCTCTAGAGGAAGGCATTTAGATTTTAGTTAATGCTCTACCCTTAAGTCCCCCAAACAGAGAGGAGAGAAGGAAATGGAGGCAAAGTCCATTGAGACTTGAATAAACAGCATAATGATGAATTTAGAAGGGATAAATTCATTCTAGCAGGGGCACCTTGTTTCTCAGAGTTGAATCCAAATACAGAAGCAGATGCAAAATAGAGATCATTTTGACAGCTGGGTGAAGCAAGAAATAGAGTGGGGAAAGACTTAAGGAAGGGAAAAAATATTTTTAAAATGTAATAATCCATATATAAGTTGACAAAAGTCTACACGAGGGTAGTAGCAATATCATAGAAAATTAGGGGTCATATAGTGAAGCTGATAGGTCTTGGTAATAAATTGAATATTGGGATTGAGAAATGATGAAAAGTAGAGGATTACACCGAAGTTTTGAGCATGTAATTCAGAGGATAGTAGAATCCTCAACTGTAATAAGAAAGTTAAGGAATTACGTTTTTGTCATTTTTATTTTTAAGCTATTCATGAGATATGTCCAATAGGCAATTGAAAATATAAAACTGGAAGTTGAGAGACAAGTTAGGGCTTGATACATTTGAGATATCATCTCAAATTGAGAATCATCAATATAGATTTGATAATTTAATCAATGGAAGCTAATAAACTCAACAAATTAAATAGTATGAAGGGAGAAAGGAATGGAGTCCAGAACCCCAAATCCTACAAACATGATCTGGATAAAGATACAACAGATGAGACTGAGAAAAGAGGTTCAGAGGTAGGAGAAACAGAAGAGAATTAAGTCATTAAAACCTAGAAAGGAGAGAATATCAATGAGCAGGTGTTCAATTATGCAAATGCTGCATATGATTCCATTCCCTCCTGCTGCTTCTTGTGAGAGCGCTATAGTCTTGTTATCCAAATTTCCTTTCCTTTATATTTTAATGTCTTTTCCTCTTTCATTTGCAGAATTTGTATTTGCTATTGAGCTTGAAATTTAACCATTATGTGTCTTAGAATTTTGTATCATAAGTTTGGAAGGATTCCAAACATTCTGTATGTTCTTTCCATTGATACTTTGTTTTCTGTGTTTTCATAAGTCAGAAGATTTGGGATGTTTTGAAAAATGAATGTTGTTTATGTTATGATTTTAAAGTTTTTTGCCTTCTTTTGGGAAATTCATAATGCTTAAATCATTTCTCAGCAATCTTTCTTTGAGATCAAAATGTTTTGCTTGCATGGAAGTCGTATTTTCTTTCAGTATTTTGGTTTTTTAAACTTCTCCTCTTTCACATTACCCTTTATTTCTGTTTACTTGCATTCCGGATCATCTGTTCACTCCTTTATGTCTTTAATGAATTTTCTTCCCCTTTCACCTTTATTCACCCCTCCACTGTTTCAAATTTTCCTGTTCTTCCAAGCCATAAACTGAATTACAATTTTTTTTCTCTTTTAAGTCTTTCAGGGACATTATATTATAGTGTCATGCTTTCTTGGGAATCCAAAGATCCTTCTGCCTCATCAGCTGCTCATTTCTTTCCTTGCTTTTGTGATATTTATTCATAAATGTCTAGACTTGTTTAACTGATCCAGAGTACATATTCCCCTCTGTTATGAATATCTTCCCTGTTTGATTTATTTGCTTATGTTCAAGGTCTCTGAGTTTTCTTCCTTTTGAGATCTTTGGAAATTTCAGTCTTTTTTCTACTTATATTTCTCTGTTGATAACTTTATGACTCTTTCCCTTTGATGATGGTTTCCCTGGGGGCTAGAACTCAAAGTTGTCTCATCCTCCTCCCAGTTCCCTTTTTCTCAGGTTCAGTAGAATCTAAGTCCACATCACACATGCTGGCATCCTACCCCAGTTCTCTTTGATTTTCAGTTCCTCAGCTAAAAAGAAGATTGCCATGCTGCAGTGACAGAAAAAGCAAGCTTCTGCCTTTTAGTTTTCAGTGGCAAAGGAGGGAGAATGTGTAGAGTCAAGCTCCATTGCAAACCCATGAGTTGGCTTTCAGGTCTGCGGGACATGCTGAAGGAGCAGATTATTAATCTCTTCTGTTAGTTCATCAAGTTGTTATCTCATTAGGGTTCTTTGCATCCAGACCACATGAAAGCTAGAATTCCTTTATCTCCTGTACATATTTCTTATTTTGGAGAAGTTTGAGAGATTATGAGAAAGGGAGATTATATCTTGTCCTTCTTCTTGTTGGTTATGTGATCTGAAGTCCTTGATCAACAATGACCTGGAAAATAACAAAAGAAGGACCACCAGGATGGTGAAGCACCTCAAGCATGGACCATGTTGGATTGGATGGAGAAACTGGATGTATCTGAGACAGCAGCAGAGCAGGATTAGCTGCTCTTAAAATTTCATAAGTCTACCACATGGAAGAGGGATTCAACTTGTTCAGCTTGGCCCCAGAGACAATGGAAGAAAATTGTAAAAGAACAAATTAAGACTTAAAGTCTAAAGATCCTTAGTAATCAGAGGTGTCCATAAGCCAAATGGGCTGGCAGATGGTTCTTGTCTCTTTACACACACACACACACACACACACACACACATACACACACCCCACTTTGGAGGTTTTTAAGCAAAGTCTGGTTGACTACTTATAGAGCATTGATAGTGGATGCCAGCTCAGATTCCTGCCAGTTCTGAGATTCAGATTATATAAGGGACTCTCTAATGTGCTTAGACTTAATATTTTTGCCTTATGGATAATTTCTGACATGTCATATCCTTCTACTGTACTGTAAATCCCATAGGTCATAAATGGTACAGTGATTTCTTATGGCCTTCAGGATCAAATACAGAATGCTCTGCTTGGCATTCAGAACCTTCCATCACTTGGTTCCCTCTTCCCTTTCCAATTTTCTTACACTTTACTCCCCAACAAATACTCTTCAGTCCAGTGTTCCTGGCCTCCTGGCTGTTCCATGAACAAGATACTCCATCTCTGGACATTCTGTCCCCCATGCCTGGAATACTCTCCTTCCTCTGCTAGGACTAGTGACTTCTTTGGCTTCATTTAAAGTGCAACTAAAACCTTGCCTTCTACAGGAAACTCTTCCCACCCCTCTTAATTCCAGTGCCTTCCCTGTATTAATTACACTTCATTTATCATGTGTGTAGCTTGCTTTATATATATTGGTTATGTGTTGTCTCCCCCTTCTATTTTAAGCTCCCTGAGGGCAGAAACTGGTTTTTTTAATCTTTTTGTCTCCCCAGCACTTAGCACAGTGTCTGACACATATTAGGTGCTTAATAAGTGGTTGCTAGATTGACTCAAATACCTAAGAAGTCAATACAGCCTATCCCCAACTCCAAGAAGAAAAAACAACAAAACAAAACTCTCTGAGCTTCCCTTCAGCATAAAGGATTTAGGTAGGAAATCAGAAACAGCCAATTTGTAGTTATGTCTCTAACTTTGGATGAGGGTCTGAACAAGAACACAGCTTCAACTTTCTTGGAGTTAAAAATGGGACCCATTGGATATAATATCAACACAGTCTCCCCCACAGATTCATTTATGACCTGGCCCTATCCAGGTTCAGGATTCTCTGTCCTGGGCACAGGATACTTTTCTGATAAAACGGCCAGAATTATAGTCTTCAAAATCAAGGTGGGGCTATTTTCTGAGTGTGTGTGTGTGTGTGTGTGTTTAACTGCCAAATTAGCATTCTTTTAACGGCATATAAAGGGAGCAACAGTAGGCTAATTATAAATGAGCATTTATATATATTTCAGATTGTATCTCCCAGAAACAGTTCCCGGAATCCCAATGAGGTGACTGTCAAGCTCACACCACGTGCAGCAGAAAGTCATAGAGATATTTATACTGTACATAAAATACCTTTTAAGCACACAGCAGGGGCAAAGCATCTCACAGATTCTCTGTGCTATTAACAGATTTCATTTCCAGGGATATGTATTGATTACATTCTTTCCAAACTCTCTTGTTCTTGCCTGTTGAATACCTGGACCTCTTGAGCACAGCCCAAGGTTCCGGATCCCATCCGGCCTCGGTGCTAGTGCATCTTCCCACTTGTCTGCCCTCGGGTCTCGCCCAAAAGGAGAGGTCTCTGATAAATGCCGAGCCATAGCTGTGCCAGGTGGGATGCTGCTAACTGAGAATTTGCTCAGGAGGTGTAAATAAGGGCCCTGGAGGAGAGAGCCACAGATGGAAGAAGCGCCCCAAGAAGGGCAGAACTGAGAGAGACATTTGAAAAAGCTAGTCTGGCTTTCTTATTTTGTAGATGAGGAAACTGAGGCACAGTAAAGGAAAGGAGCAGCTAATCACAAATTATTTAAACCCAGAATTCACTTCTACACATTGGGCCAGGAAGCTTCTGAGCTCCAAGACTGTAAGGGGCTCTGGCATTAACATTGCACACCAACAGCAGCAGGACAACTTCCTCTGCCCGTCCTCCTTGGTAGCTGAAAAGGTCTCTCCTTGAGGGGTGAGAAAAGCAGGTGAGAAAGCCCGGGTTCCTCTGGTTAGAAACTGAGGGGGGAGGATTTCAAACCAGGCTCTCCTTCACTCCAAATCCTGCCTACTTTCTACTCCCCAACACGCCTGTTGAGTTGAAAAAAGGCTAATTTACTTTTTTAAGTAAAAAAGCACACTTTGCAAACTATCATCTCCCCAGTGACCCCTTAATATGGGTAAACAGAGGATGTAGTTATCTTCAGGATCCTTTCATATGTGTTATATCATGTCATCTTCACATAAGAGTGACCGTTACTTTAGCAGAAATGAAAAGAGACACAAGATGAAGGGACCCTTTCCCTGACCACCAAGGCAAGGCCCGCTGACCTAGCTCCCAGCCCAGCCTCTCTGCCTCCTACAGCACGGGAGGGCACCAGGGTGGACAGAACACTGCATTTGGAGGTGGGAAGACCTGAGCTCAAGTTCCCAACTCACCAGCTGTATGGCCCAAGGCCAGTCACTTAATCATTGTTACTTCAATTTCCTGTAAAGGGAAGGCAATAGCATCCCCTTCCCCACATCAAATGAGACGATGTTTGCAAAGTCCTTGGGCCTGACCAAAAGTGGGTGTTTCGTGAGTGTCCATTTCTTTCCTCTTGAGTATCACCAAGGGATGGTTTAGTTTTCAAGATGAGCAGGTGGCCCCACTCGGCACGAATTCAGGGGATGAGGGGGCCGGGGCTCAGCTGGATGCAGAGTCCAAGATGAGGGGCAGCTGGCTGGGATGCCCGCCCCTCCTTGTAACCGTGACTCCACTCGCCCCAGCCAGGCTCAGGTGCAGCATTGGCCACTTCAGCGTCACCTCAGGTCAGGTTCCCCAACTTAGGAGTTCCACCTTCTCATCCCATCCCATTCCATGCCAGTCCTGGAGATACCCATGAGCATGTCCCTCCTGCTTGGACAGTCTTGGGATACAGCCCATCAGCTGAGAGAGGGGCACCCCGTGAGAAAGATGGGCAGAAAAAGCACAGAGTGCAGGATCACTGCCCAGTGCCCGATGGCCGGCTCCAGCGTCCGGCAGGGCTCGAGTCCTGAAGATGTTCTGGAAACAGCTTGGAAAGGAATGTCTGAGAATCTCAATCTGAGGCTGACTAAGGAGTCATCTGGATCAGTCTCTCCCTGAACAGGAATCTTCACCATGCCCCCTCCAGAACTGGCCCTGGAAGTCCAACAGAAGGGAACCTACCCCTTTCGAAGCTGGGCAGCCATGTTCTGCTTCTCATTGTCTGGAAGAGCTTCCAGCCCAGAGCTGCCCCCATGTTCCTGGCTCTGCATCTGGGTCCAAGGAGCAAGACACACCCTGCCTCAGACAGGATGCTCAGCCGACATCTTAAACTCAGCCCGTCCTGAAACCAGAACTTCTCTTTCCTCACAAACTCTTCCTCCTTCCTCCTCTAGGGTGTCCAACACAATGGATCAGACCCATCAGCGCATTTAGGGCAAGGGATGACTCTAACTTAATAAATGTTTGCTTACTGACCAACACTTTTTCTCCAGCAGAGCTTCCGGCTTTTCCTTGGAAGACTGAGATTGCTTTTTCCAGGAGAGCTGCCGTCTTGGCTACTCAGCACCAGAAATGCAAATATAAATGGAAAGGAAAGGAGTCCCCGACCCCCAAAGGCTTGCACTCTAATGAGGGACAGCAACACAGGAGAGAAAGTGCAAAGGGGATGTTGGAGAAAATGATATGGGCTGGTGGCAAAAGTCCAGAAAGTCAGAACCACAGCTCGGAGGAGAATGAGGAAATATAAAGTGCTTTACAGACCTGAACACGCTGTGGAAATGCTAGATATTTATTAGCATTATTATTGATGATGGCTTCACAAAGGCAAGAATCATTTCTTAATTTCTGTGACTTCTGCAGAGAGAATCCCACACTAATGGATTAGCCAGGAAATGGATAAGAGGATGGATGCAGCACTTGGGCATCATCGGCTCCCTCAATGAACGGACATAGCAATACACCAATGGATGGCTGGATGGTGGATGGATGGGTGGACGGATGGATTGCTCATTGGGTGCATGGATGTATTCAGGGATGGGAGCCGGAGGGTAGCATTGTTAGTGCGTGGCTGGATGCTTGGATAGATGATCACTGCGGGATGAATGATGGACGGATAACTGGATGAATGGATTAAAAGATGGATGAAAAGGCACATGCATTAGTTCAAGCTGGTCAATTTTATGGTTATACAGTGAGCCGCAGTATGAACTGAGGTGCCGTCCCTGACACTCCTGTCACTCTCCCCGATGGCAAAGACAGGTAAGCCCCAGGCCCTTGGTGAGCCTGGGATGCTGCTGGGAGAATCTACCCAAGCTCCTTCTCGGAGGATTAATTTGATCTGTCACATCTTAAATAAGACATGCATATCAACAATTTAACCAATGCAGCCATAATTACAGTGTCCCAATTAAGATGAGCCAGGAACCTCCAGAGATTGAAATATCAATAGACTCTCAGCAAGGTAGACAGTGGACTCCCACAATTCCTAGCCTTTAGACAACCTGTCCATGATCATGGAGTCTCAGCTGATAGACCGGCCCTGTTAATTGCTGGATCACGTGGAAGACGGTGTCTTATTATCACCCCAGACACACTGGAGGACAGCGCTGGCAAAAATCGTGCTCTATTATTTGCCTATTTAGATCACCAGGTTCATTGATTTTAAAATATTTTAATGAATCATTCTGAAGTCAATAATGCTCCTCAGCTCAGTGGGGATTCATGTGAGTGAGTTGCTGAAAGGATATGGATTCATGATGAACTAACATCATGGAAGGATTGCTCACTCCTGCCAGAGAAACAACAGAATAGGGGTTTTTCCACCAAAAACTTGAGCTGGGCGTAAGCTGAGTATACGGCATGAGAGAGGGGCGTTCAAAGCTCCTAAAGGGGAGATGGAGCTGATGGCTCTGTCCCCAGCCTCCTTCCCGCTTTGGTGATATTGTAGGATGCCAGTCCTCAGGACTCCATGGCGTGGACACGCGTGGACAGGAGACCAGCCTTCTCTTTGATGAGCACAAGCCTTGCCTTTGCAGGGAGCCCATGATGTCATTCCACAGCCCACAGATCGCAGCCACAAAGGTTACCTGAATTAAGTATGTACCATTCACCTGCCTCCAGGTAAGACTGCACTGAAATAAGCAACGACTGGGTCCATTTTTTTTTTAAGATCTTGGACATTTTCCTGCCATGTTTCAGTCGTGTCCAACTCCTTGTGACCTCATTTGGGGTTTTCTTGGCAGAAGCACTGGGGTGTCTCCATTTCCTTCTTCAGCTCATTTTGCAGATGAGGAAACTGAGGAAGACAAGAGGAAGTGACTTGCTCAGTCCCACAACTAGTAAGGGTCTCAGGCCATATTTGACTTCAGGAAGGAATCCCATTCTCTGTCCACTGCACCCCCTGAGACTCGTGCACAAGTGAGAAAGAAAAGCCTTATTCAGGTGCTGACAAAATTAATTTTAAAAGAAAAACCTATATTGAGTTGAAAAACAGTGAGCTTTGTTTAAAGAAATTCACTTTTTTCAATATTTTCAATTACTTTGATTCTTTTCTGTTCTGTCAGCTACCTTGGAAATGTGGGTCTAATTTGTAATTAAACCAATGGTCTCCAAGCTCATTCTCTGGAGGGGGTGGGGCCCTGCCTTCCTCACACCCACCCTGGGCTTGCATCCTCAGCTCCTCCTCATCCCTCATCCCCCAGATCCCATCTCTTCTGTGCTGGAGGACCCCATCATTTCACATAGAAACTATAAAAAAGCTCTCCCTGCCTTTAGTCTCTCCCTGCTCTGGGCCATCCTCAGCTTCAGCCCCAATGTTGAGTTCCCTAACACCTTGGTCTGACCCTGTCATCTTTCTATTCAATAAGCAGTAGGAGCTCCCTATGGCCTCCAGGATCAGATCTACCATCCTCGGTTCAACTTCCAGTTCCCTGACTGACCTGCTGCCCTCTGAACCTTTCCAGGCTTCTGACACCTTAGTCCCCGACCTCCCCAACCTCCCATACTCTGCAGTTCCCCCCCGGCCTCTGGGTGTTCCTTGCAGAGTGCCCTGCATCTCTCTGCTGTGGACATTCTCCTTGGTCACCCCCGGGCCTGAAATGCTTCTCTTCTCTGCTCTAACTTCTGCACACCCTGGCTTCCTTCAAGTCTTCACTGAACCTCCCCCCTCCCCAATAACTGGTCTTTCCTGTGAATCTCAGCACATTTCAGATCCGTGTTTAATAAATGTTGTGGAAGGGATGAGATGCAGCCTGGAGTTTGTAACAGAGAAGGAGAAGAAATCTGAGTGTAGTCCGACATGTTCCCCAGATTCTGAGAGATTAGATTTCAAAGAGATCAGAGGGAAGATGTGTTGGGTCCCACGGACTAAAATGCTACAGGAGACGTCAGCCCAAGATGAAATTCTGAAAACACGAAGGGAAGCAATTCCAATGAGGAGTTAAGGGGATTTGTCTGAAGAGATCAATGAGGATGCCCAGAGGACTCATCAACGAACTTAGACTTTCACAAGAAATGTCTGGGACCAGATGAGGGAGCAGAAGATGAAGCTGAAATCTTAGGGTTCACTGGCTAGATTTCTTTCTTAAGGATCAGGTCTTAAACCAAAACCAACCTGATTTTCATTGGCCACCAATTCCTTCCTTCCTTCCTTCCCTCCTTCCTTCCCTCCTTCCTTCCTTCCCTCCTTCCTTCCCTCCTTCCTTCCTTCCCTCCTTCCTTCCCGGCTTCCTTCCTTCCCTCCTTCCTTTCCTCCTTCCCTCCTTCCTTCCTTCCTTCCTTCCTTCCTTCCTTCCTTCCTTCCTTCCTTCCTCCTTCCCTCCCTTCTTCCCTTCCCTCCTTTCTGTCTTCCTGCCTTCCTTCCTTCCTGCCTGCCTTCCTTCCCTTCCTTCCTTCCTTCCTTCCTTCTTTCCTTCCTTCCTGCCTTCCTTCCCTCCCAAAGGAGTCAGAGCATCCAGCCATGGACATCTGGCAGATGAGAGCCCATCTAACTTCTATCCCCATGTTTAAGGACATGTGTCCCCCAACTCTTACTTCCCTGGGTGAGGACTCAGGAATCCAATTTTCCCCAAGAAAATCCCCAATGTGCCCACATTGACAGAATCCTTGCCAGAGAAGATGAAGGGCCCCCGAGTTCCCCCTACCTTCTTATTCAGGCTCAGTGACAGGCGGGTTTGCTTTGCCACCCTGTGATTTTTGAACCAGAACTGGTGCTCTGAAGACGTTAGTTCAGAATATGTTATCTGCAGGCTGGAGTTCCTGCGAAGGCCCTTCCATGGGGCAAGGAGGCTTCCTTACTTCCCCAAGCTCCTTAGGAAGGGAAGTGGGCGTCAGGGGCCCGGTGAGACTCCTGGGAGCACTCTCCTCTCCCAGAGTGGCCGGCTGCCTTTTTAACAAAGTCCTCCCCATTCCCAATGAGTCGTCCTGATCACTTTTCCTCCCCACGCAGACGGTGAGCCACATGACGCAGGCGAATGCCTTCTGGCTGTGTGTGCACAGTGCGGGCGCGTGTGTATGCATGTGTGTGTACACGTGTTCCAAACTGTTTGTTTTCCCAACCTCAGCCTCCCTCACTGGGGTCAATAATTGTGCCCCATGTTTGCTTTGTAGATGAGGCTTTTCATGTTCGCTTATTTATAATCATGTTCCAAAGCTTTGGGTAGATTTTTTCCTTGATCTTTTCTTCCCTTTTTTCTCCAAACATTTTGTTTCTACAAAGCCGAGAACCCGAGTTTTCCTTGAAGCCTCCGCTTCATCCTGCCCAGAAAATGCTTTTTCATGTACTCTCTTCACTGGTCCTCAGCTCGTCATCACTTTAAGTGGCTATTCCCACGGTAGTTCCACCAATAAACTGCACTTGTTAGGGCAGGTAGCGGTACCCACCCGCTCTCCTTCCCCGGGGCCCGCTGGCTCCCTCTGACTCAGGTCACAGCTCCTCATCTTCTGTCACATCCAGTGTCTCAGCCCTCAGCTTTGAGCTAGAACCTGGGGCACCGGATCTCTCGAAACCAGGCTAGGTTTTTGTTCAGAAAACCCTCAAGTTCTTCTTAAGTTCTGCTGATGTTCCGAGCCACCTAAGGCGAATCCTTCTAGAGAAATGTTGATGACAAGCGTCTTCCTCCGACCATGAGAGGGAGGGTTCCCTCTCTGCAGGGAGAAATGGGACATTGTCCTCCTGTTAAACTTGGAAAATTCTTACCCTCTTCCTTCCCCACCCCTTCCACAAACATTACATGGACGTCCGCTGCACGCTGAGCCCAGAACAGAACGCTCTGTTCTCCCAGAAATTAGGGACATAACTTAGGGATGACGGCAGTTGGGAAGAAATCACACATCTTGGCTGACTTTGAACCCTTCACTTTAAGCCCTCGTAGACATTCTGAACTTTCAGTGCTCAGATACAAATGTGCATCCACCACCCTGGACCGTTAAGAGTGTATCGTGAAGACTTTGCAGATTTTTTCCAATTTTTGTTTTTTGTTCTCCTTCCAAATCCATTCTTAAAATGCCCTGGAGATGATTTTTTTTCACTTCTCAAATGATTTTTCCTAAACTTGTTTTCTGTTTTTTCCTCTCACTTGGTGAGTCAGTGTCACTTACAATATTCTCCCAACCCCCTTCATCAGCCTGCGTAAACTGCCCCACGTCATGGGACAGCCTCATATCATTATAGCATGGAGAAGGCAGCCCGGTCTTGTGTGCAGCAGCTGGAGTGGGATCCCAAAGATGTGTATTCAGATCCCCGCTCTGATTCGACAGATGTGTCATTTCATCAGAGCCTTAGTTTCCCCCTCTATAAAATGAGTATAAAATTACCAACTTCACAATGCCGAATGAGACTTCTATGATCCAATGTCTGTAAAGGAGTTTGTGGATTTTAAAACTCTATGTAAATGTATGCTGGCATTTGGGATGGAAGAAGGGGTCCTGTACTGGGGCTTCCAAGTTTAATATTCAACAGGCTATGGCCCAGATGCACAAAATATTGACTTTTTGTTGAATTAGTGTTGGGACGCCAGCTCGTCCTCCCTGGGTTCATGGAGATCATCTCTGGGACAATTGGGGTCAAGAAGTATTTGTTTAGTGTTTACAGTATGCGGACACTGACCCTAGCACAGGTGGTACGGACACAAGCCCAAAAGACTGTCCTCGGGTTTGATTTCTCCTCCTTGGTGAGTCTTTCTCAGAGAACAGACTCCGGGGATGTGTCTGTCCCCAGGGACACTGCCCTGTGCCCATTACCAGATGCCCCGGCTGCTGCCGTGTCTGGACTTCCAGGAATTTTCAGTCACTCAGAACTCCGATTCCCAGAGCCCCACCTGGGGAAGCCGTCGAGTGCGGGGCACCGCTGGCCCTCCCCCGTGGGCTGACCCCTCACCCGCCCCACGACTAGGTCTGGGCTGGGTTCCGGCCACAGATGTGCTTGGGCTGCCCTCCCCTCCCTTCCCACCAGGATGCGAGGGTCATTTACAAAGCTTTCCTTCTTAATTGGAAGACTCCTGCGTGCCGTGTTAATAGGGTCCCCGAGTGCTTGGAGGTCACTAATTATGCTTTAAGTCTGACAAAACATTTTCCTTATGGAACATCCTATTAAATAATGAGCTTGTTTGGAGACCACGGTAGGTGAATAACGGGCCCTAAGGTCTACAGGGCCCTTCCTCCTCAACGTCGGAGAATGTGATCGGGATGAAAAGTTGTGAATCCAGACAGAATCACTGAGTCGCAGTCAGGACCATTCGTAAAGCAGCAGAAGCTCCGCTCCCCCCAGCTCGGCGTCGCCTTCTTGGTAGTTGAGACAAAATCCAGGTGACTGGAGATGGAAGGCAGCAACAGCTTGTATTGTAGCGCTGGGGCAAGTGAGGTGTCAGGAGCGGGGGCTGGAGAGATCACTAGCCACTTCACGGGGATTTCCTCAGCTCGGGCCATCTCTGAACACCTGACCAGACTCTACAGGTGGACCCCGAATTAGCAGCAGAGCAGGCTCCATGGCTTTGTCATTCAGCTCCTCCATGTTTACTTCCCCCAGAGGCAAAGCTCCCAATGGGGTAGAATAAGACACTTCCTGAGATGGATAAAGGGTTTTCCATTTAGTGAGTGTGACAATGGATGGGCTTGTCTCATCCACCTGTGTTTCCCATGTAGATTGCTGGGTAACCTTTGTTGGGGTGTTCCCAGATCTCTTCCAGGAAGAGGCTCTCCAAGGTCTCAGGTCTCCCTCCAGAGGGAACAGCATCCGGAGGACCAGACACCCACCACCTCTTCACCCCGTAGCTGCCGCAGTCCCAACACTGCAGTGGAAAACCTGCTGGGTCCATCAGCCTCTGCCTTTCATGGCCTGTCTGATACCCTGAACAAAAAGTCCTTCCCCCAAGTGCTCCCCCTTCCTCCCTCCTTCACTGCTCAGCGTTTAGCCAGTGAGACCTCTCTGGAGAGCTACACGTGTGTGCAGAGGCTGAGTCTTTCCGAGGCGCTGGATTCCTCCCCACCACGAGTGGGGACCAAGCAATCTCAAGCATTGGATGAGGGATACAGTGGGTCTTTTAAGGACCCCCTTCTTCGGGGTGGACCTCAGCCTTCAGCTGCCGTGGAAGACTTCAGGGATTTCATCTCAGAGCTCTTCTCCCCAGTGGATCCTCTGAGGATAAATCAAGGACTCCCCATCCTGAAGGCTTTCTCACATTTATTGTGTTCACAGGGTTCCTTTCTACTCCAAATAGTCTGATGTTCTGTAACAATTCTCCTGTAGCTAAACACTTTCCCACCTTCCTTATATTCAAAGGGCTGTTCTGAGCAGAAACGCTTTGATGGTAAATAAGGTGTCTGGACTGAATAAAGACGGACCTTCAGGAGCCCAGACTGCTGATTTAGAGCGGAACAATGCCCCATAGGCCATCTGGTCCACCTCTCTCATTTATAAAGGGGGAGAAAATGGAAGCTCAGAGAGATGCAGTGGCTTACCCCTGATCACACAGCTGGGCCAAGTGTGATTTGAACTCACATCCTCTCAGCCCTCTAAGTTGCTCCACCTAGGGAGAGGAGTGGAAGGAAAGAGTACCTTAAGAAGAAGTCACTGCAGTCTTCAGATAGCAGAGTCAGCAACCTTGCCCTCTCCCTTAGACAGCTCTGTACACATGTGTCCTCCCTCAGCATCTACTCTCCCCCTGGAGCCTCACTGCTTCCTCTTTACTCTGGCTCACGTTCTGGGTCCCATTCAGTCCTAACCTTGGTTTCTGTGGACCACCACTTGACCTGGGAGAGAAAGTTCCTTCCATATTGTGATGGCTGCAGTTCTCAGGGGTCTGCAGTTCTGAGATGCTCTTGCCCTAGAGTGTCACCTCTCCAAGGAGAAGTCACTCATGAAGGGGCTGGACTGGATGCCCCCTGAGATCCCTTCTATGTCCAGGATTCTCGCAACATCCCCTCTGGGGCTCACTCTCTCAACCGGCACACAGCCCAAGTCCTCGGAGGGAAGCTGCATCTTAGTCTCCTTAGGGTCTTAGGAGCAACACTGAATTCAGTACGGTAGTAACAAGACATGTGGTTAAAAGGGAACTCACAACTTCCGGTTACAGGAAAATCATTCTTGAGCACTCGCCTGTTGTTCTCCTCTAGTGAAAGGAGTCACAGTCCTTGAAGTTGCTTGTTCCTCACTTGCCTGGTTTCTGTACCTATGTCTGTCTTCAGTTGTCCCTCTGCGTCTTCTTAGTCTTTCCTTTCTGAGGTGTGTGTTTTGCTCTAAGCATATCTCTTTGTTCTCAGCAGGAAGCCTTCCTGCCTTCTCTCCATTCCTTCTGGTCACATTTTTAATAAACAGGGATGGGGAGAGGACTTTTTCATATCCCAACTCCCACAAGAGGGTCCTTCTCCGCGGTTGACCATAGAGACATTAACTGTTGAGATTCTTTGATGCAGGACTGGACAGCTCCTGGAAATTCTCCACAGAAGAGATTACAATTTGGTTATCATGTCTGTTGATTGACTTATTAAAGTGAGGGTGTCTACGCCTTTCCCTTATATTCCCTTATACTTTGGCATCAAAGGAAAGGTTCAAAAAAACAACAAAAATAAGCAAAGGAAAGGGTCATCTTTGCTAAAAAATAAAAAAATAAAAAAGAGCAAAACTATAGAGAATGTCCAGAATTCACCAAACTTCCTGTGCTGTTGAAAAATCCTTGAGAATTCAATTCAGCTCAACCAATGGTTCTGAAATACAACTCTGGACCAAAAGTGAGGCAAATAACTGAGGACCACTGCACTTCTGGAGCCCATCCTCTGGGTAATTGTCCTTCAAACACTGTTGATGGACAGGAGACAGGACAGACCCATAAATATGGAATTATGAAATGTATCATTCACAACTGTGGATGTTGGAGGAGGATATCTGCATCAAGACCAGCCCAGCAGGCTGTAGTACATGATCTTTAGGTCAGGGGCAGGATACAGTAGAGGAAAGTCTCAGCCAGGCTCTTGTCCATCAGGCAGGAGAAAAAAAGTAATCTGATGGGGCAATGATAACAGCTTCCTCTAGTTCCAGCCTCACTCTTTCACTATATCTTCCTAACCATACTCTTCTCCTCCTGATTTTTTTCACAGATTGTGTTTGGAGGCATAAGGAATCTTAGAGATTATAAAAAATTAAATCTTTAATTTTATAGACTAGGAAAGATATAGAGACTTGTCAAGTTCAGATCCAATTCATCAGAATTCTGTGCTCTTTTCACCAGAGAATGAATTCCATAGTTGACACTCTGGGAGATACGTATGAAACCACAGAAGAGGTGGTGAAATTGGGACATGGGGATGCATCAAGTCCTGCTTCCTTCCCCACCACTTGTTAAAATGAAGCTTTTAGAGCCCGGATTCTTACAGTACTGCTCTAGCTTCCTCCTGTTCATTAGCATCCAAACTTCTATTGAAGGTAAAAATCGTTTTTTCAGGCGATTATGTAACGAGTTAATCAATCAGCAAGAAGTATCTGCTTATCTCTGTCAGGCACCATGCCAGGTGCGAGGTATATAAACCCTCAGCTGGGAACCTTTCCTTGGAACCAGTCCGGCGAGGCTCCCAGAATCCCCCATCAATCCCTGCAGCAAAGAGGCGCTGCCTCAGCAATGCTCCCTTCGACCAACAATTCTACAGAAACGAGTGGTGGTGGTTGCTGTTGTTGAGTCTCCTCCAGCAGATCCAGTTGAGCAACCAATCCCATTACCAGAAATCTGCTCGATCTATGTATAGCCATGATGGAGCTGACAATGGCGATAATGGCAATGATGAGGAGGAGGTGGAGCTCATGTCAAGAATGATAGTGATAATGGTCCTATGACACTGGATGGATAAAAGCCATTTTAAGCTCTTGCTATGCATCAAGAAGAATCCCAAGGATGCAAATACAAAGGGGAAATTAAGGAAGTCTCTGTTCTTAAAGAGCTTATTTCCAGCAGGGGACACAACACACAGGGAAGGTTTCAACTGCCAGTCAGAGGGAAAGGTCCCATGGCAACAAAGCAGATGGTCCAGCCTCGTCTATATTGTCATTTCTGCTGATAAAAATGAGACATATTGATGATATTGAACCAATTGATAATGAGAAAAACTTTGGTAAGCAGAACTTTCTGGATTTTAAGTAGCTGCAGCTGTAAGTCCCTGCAGAATCAGTCAAGTTCCAGGCTAAATCTCCCCAGGGGCTGCTCCCCAGGGTTGTGAGCACTTGGCTGGAGTCCTGGCTATTCCCAAGGCTCTTACTTCAAGGTCCTGGGCTGTCTTCATCAGAATCTGATGACACATTGGCGGGGGACACATTTGTCTTGCTGAATACACGGGGCTGCCTTTCTCCCAGTGGGCTTCTGTTAATCTGACTTGGTTGTCCTGTGAGTAGCAGTGGGTTGGCCCTTGGTGGGAATTGTTGGTTCCTTATCTGCAGGGCTTGCTTCCCTGGTTGATGAATGTAAGGAGTAAGCTGCAAACAGAACTGGTAGTCTGGGAGGTGCTGCCTCCCAGGGTTTGCTGTATTCCATCGGCCTATTGATGCAGTTGTTGCTGAGGAAGGTGGGCACCCTTAGAGTAAGCTCCCCCCCTCAATGACAGCTGTGGGGGCCGGAATGGAAAGAAGCAGGTCTGATAGTTTGTGGACTCCTGTTATTCCCAAGGCTCTTGGGTTCAGCATCCTAGGCTGAATCCGTGAGTGTCTGAAGGGAAGTTGTGTCCAAAGGGGTGCTGATGCTTTGACTTGCCTGGCACATGCTACCTCCTCTCCTTCCAGGTAGACTGATGCTTCCACTGCATGATGCTAATAATAGTGGTGATAATGAGGATGACAGTTAGGAGTGCTGATGATGGTGATGAAGATGATGGTGATGACGATGGTGGGGATGATAGTGATGGTGGTGATGATGGTGATGATGATGATGGTGATGATGATGATGATGAAGGAGAAGAAGGAGGTGATGGTGGTGGTCACGAAGGATAAAGGTGATCATTCTGGTGCTGGAGATAGTAAGCATATCTATATACTTTGAACTTACCAAATGCATCCATATCTCTTAGTTTTCTCCTTTGAAACTTACAAGGCAGGAAGGGAAAACCAACTTCTCACCATACTCTGGACAATGAAGCTCTTTCCCTCATACACCACAGCTGCCTTCTTGATCCTGATGGAGCTCTCCCTTTCCCACGGTCTCATAGCTCCTCTGGTCTAGTGGACACCATTCAGTCCACCCTTGTAGCCTGCCTTTCATTGGCCTGTCTTATATCTATTAGTGACCCTTCTCCAATTTCCCATCAAGCTCCTGAAGGACAGAGACTGTGAGTTATCCTCTTTTTACCACACAATGTAGCCCAGCACAGGGAGGGCCCAAAACTTCCATTGTTGGTCCAAAGATTAATAGTTGTGTCTATGAGTTCTCTCTAAAATCTACAATTTAAAGTATTTAATAAAATGTAGAACAATGTTATTTCCAAAGAACTTTCTAACGTTAAAGTCCCAGGGTTTTATAATCAATCACATCAGCTCTGCTCCCCAGATCACTCTGTAGTGAATTAGCTGCCTGCGTGTTCCACGGGAAAGTGGAAGTTCCTCGAGGCCAGGGGCTATTTCATTTGTTCTTTGTATCTCTGGTTCTGGTACATAATGTTTGATAAATGAGTGTTGAATTTGATTGAATCAAATTAAAATTCTCTGATTCTATGAAGCATTTAAGGAGAGATAGTGTGACCATTTGGAAAGTTTAGGTCTAATGGGTCTAATCATCCCTGACCTCCCTGCCCCACAGGGCTCTAAGCTCAAATGAATTCATGGGTGGAAAGTGTTTTGCTGTGGAGTGCTACAAGATGTCAGCTAGTTGAGATTCTGGGCGACAGCATCACATGCTGAATACTAGAGTGTATGTATTATCTGTGTGACTTGTGTTGGGTAAAATATTAGTCTGAACAAGAATAGCAGAGAAGGAGAAGGCTCAAGTTCCCTTATTCTTAGAGTCAAAGTGGAGGCACTGATAGTCAGAGCCTTTTAGGGTTGGGGTGAGGGGGGACTCTAGAGTCCTTCTATTCCCACACCCTCTTTTTGCCAGAAAAGAAACTGAGGCTTAGAAATGGACAAGGACTTGCTGAGAGTAGGGCTGAGGTCTAGGACTAGATCCCAGATCTCCACTGAGACACACACACACACACACACACACACACACACACACACACCTCCCCTATTCCCTATGGAGACACTATGGAAAGTCCCAGTACAAAACCTTGTTTTTAAGGAATCAGCATCAATCCAACAGAATGTCAACTCCCTGAGGTCAAGGATATTCTTGCCTTTATGCCCCCAATACCTGTTACAATGCCTGGCACTCAGTCAGTGCTGAATGCATGCTTTATCAATAAAGCCATTTATATACCCATTTATAGACCATCAGAGTCTTATGTGTTTAGCCCTAAGTCCATAAGACTAAGGGAGCTCCTACTTCTTCCCCTGAGTGGACTGAGTGGGGGCCACGCTTTTAGGGACCTTTACCTCCAGTCCTCCAAAAAAGCCAGATGCCAAAGGGCCCATGAGACAAAAGCTTCAACTTCATCATAAATAAAAGACTGCATCTGAGAACTTATTTGCAGTAAAATGATCCGATAAAAAAATGTAATTTATGCCCTGCTTGCTTCTGTGTATTTTATGCCATATCCCAGTAAAGTATTTCCATTTTACAAAATGTTCCTATTAAAACTATTCCTTATAAAACTGTCGGGGTAAAATAAAAGGCAGGGGATGGGGGAGAACAGAGGAACAATTCCAAAAGCAGAAGGTGGAACCCCAGAGAAGACATAGCCATGGAAGTCACTCTCCCACCCTCACCCCCAGCTGTAGCCTCTGAACCTCAAGGGGTCCAGAGTAATGCAAACCAGAGGTCCCTGGGGGAGAAACTGAGGCAGGCAGGACAATCAGACCCCAGCAGTCATGGGCTACTCCTGTAGGACTGAGTGAATCTGAAGGAAAGCCCAAGGAGATGTCAACCTTCCTCAGGGGAGGGGACAAAAACAATCCTGCCTCTTGTCTGTCTTGATCCCCCATCCTACCTGTCTCTGTGGGGGTGAAGGAGATGCTGCTTGGAGGTCCTGTGCCTTCTATAGTCAGGTCTCCAGAGAAGGGAGTTTCTTCTATGGGAGCAGGTGGACATCAGTTCTGACAAGAAATGCAGAGTTTGGACTCTGGAAGCCTGGGTTCAGATTCTGGCTTTTCCACACATATTACCTGTATGGCATTGGACAAGTCTCTTCACCTGTACATGGGGAGGTTGGGCCTCTAATGCCATTCTGATCTGAATCTGTCGTTCTGTCATCTCCTGGTGCACCCAAGGCCATTAAATAGAAAACTCTTCCCACAGGGGACGGGAAGCAGGGACCCCAGGTGCCTGTCCCAGAAAGGAAGGAACGAAATATCTCAACTGTCAAAGGCAGAGACATACTAGATGTGCTTGACTTCATGAAAATAAAAAAAAAACTT
This sequence comes from Sarcophilus harrisii, assembly GCF_902635505.1. NCBI lineage: Eukaryota > Metazoa > Chordata > Mammalia > Dasyuromorphia > Dasyuridae > Sarcophilus > Sarcophilus harrisii. The sequence goes on along the minus strand of NC_045427.1, from coordinate 1,123,376 downwards.
TTCAACCAATGAAATGAAGTCCTATAGGGAAACAAAGCAAACTGTATAACATTGAAGACAAGGATTTAGAGGAGGGGTTGCTCCCTCAGAGAGGTGACTGGTCAGATAGACAGAAGAGAGGTGAATGACAGTCAGATAGTAGTTAGAGAGATAACTAGATAATAGATAGCTAGATAATGGATGGATGGATAGATAATGGGTAAATAGATGGATGGATGGATAGCTAGATAATGGATGGATAGATAGATAATGGGTAAATAGATGGATGGATGGATAGATAGATAATGAATGAATAGATAGATAATGGATGATGGATAGCTAATGGATAGCTAGATAGATAATAGATAGATGGATGGATGGATGGATAGATAATGGATGGATAGATGGATGGATAGATAGATAATGGATGATGGATGGCTAATGGATAGCTAGATAGATAATAGATAGATGGATGGATGAATGGATAGATAATGGATGGATAGATGGATGGATAGATAGATAATGGATGGATAGATGGATGGATAGATAGATAATGGATGGATGGGGATGGATAGATGGATGGATAGATAGATAAATAAATGGATCGATGGATAGATAATGAATGGATGGATAGATAATGGATGGGTGGATAGATAGATAGATAATGAATGGATGGATAGGTAGATAGATAGGCAGGTGAACAAATAGAACAGAAATGAATGAGAGCTAGATGGAAGATAGATGATACACACATACATACATACACACATAAACAGGAAGGATAGACTGATGGATGTCATATGGATAGACAGACAAAGAGACAGATGGACATGATATACAGATGAACAATAGATAGAAGAACAGATATATGGAGAAGTGGGTAGATAGGTGGACAGAGGGGGTAGAGAGAGAGGAAGAGACAGAGGGGTGTAGGTATATGTGTAATCAGTCCTGTTCTAGCCATATTTCGAGTAGTGTGGTCAGTTGTGGGGAGGAGGGTCAGGAAGGACCGTAATTAGCTGGAAAATAGGAGTCCAAAAGAGATAATAGGGTGAAAAGTCTCGAGCCCATGTCATGTGGGAGCCAACTTAAGAAGAGGAGACTGGGAGTAGATAGAGGAGACGTCATAGGTGCCTTTGAGTATTTGAAGGACCATCCCATGGAAGAGGAGTCACATGAGCATCTTGGTCCCCAAGGGTCCCCAAGGAGCAATGAGCTGAAGCAGATTCAGCTGGGCTCTAAGGAAGCTGCCTTCTTTGCTGCTGAACTCCCTTGCATTTGAAGGCTTCGGAGGCTGCTCGGGCAGCCTAGATGGTCCCTCCCCAATTCAAGCTGTGGTGACTCAGTGCAGCCCCAACCAAGTTCTCAGAAACTCCCTCAGAAGGTTTTTCTTTCTCCCAGTCCCAAAACGTTGTGGACATTTGGTAATCACTGGATCCAGGCTGTCTGAGCAACTGTTTCCCATCACCAGCCACGGCGAGTTGGTTAAACAGTGAGAGTGACATCTTGTCTCATTACAGACACAACAGAAGCAGCCGTCCCCTCGTTCCCCAAGACGCCAGAGCCTCCAGGACAGCCTCCCCAGCTTCACAAGCCTGGCCATACTGGGGGAGTGGGGCTGACTTCCTTCAAGCCAAGGAGTGTCCCGGGGGAATTGAGGGGGCCGGGAGGAGCCTGCCTTTCCTTCCCCATGGAAGGCTCACCGTCTCCAAGGATCGCCTACAGTTTACTCTCCGTCCCAGATTTCTGTGGGCTGCCTCCCCCATTAGACTATAAACTCTTTGAGGGCAGAGATTATTTTTCAGGCTTGCATTTCCAGGCCTTGCATAGCACTCAGCCCCCAAACTGTTGACTTTATTGAATTTCAGGGAATTCTAGAAAACAGGATAAATGCAGTCCTGTCAGGTCCTGTGAGAAGGGTGTCCAGGACTCCTCCTCTCAGCCTGAGTCCTTGCTTGCTGGGGAAGCCAAAGGCACCGTGAGTTAACGTGGGAGGGCTCAAAGAAGGGACAGGAACTCAGGGTGTAGATATAAGATGGTAAGAGAGAGCACGCCATCATTCCCTTTGACAGATTGTCTTCAAGCCCCATTATGATGTAAGTTCCTCGAGGGCAGTGACCTACTGTAAATTTCTGTAATTGTAAGTGCCCGGCTCACAGTAAGCACTTAGCAAGTGCTTGTTGTTGCTTACAGCACCCTGCGCTTCAGTCTGGACAAACTTTATCCCCTGGTAGTAAAGGAAAGCTGGTTACCAGTGAGATTTGGGGGGCCACTGTCTCCGATATATGATAGATGATACATGAAAGACTGGCAAGTGAGGATGTAGCAGGAGGATTGAAAAAGACAAATATTGAGCTGATTAATAAAACATGGAAGAGGCTTGGATCTGCTAACCCTAAATGCTACCCATAAGTTAGAGGGGTGCCTTTGATTTTAAGAGAAGGCAATTCATAATACATCGTGAAAGGGGTGGTCAGTGGACACCTGGAAGGGGAGCTCTGGTACCAGAGCTTCTTTATGACAGAACCTCAGCCATCCTCATTTGGGATGGAGAGTTTGTATCATCACACCTGCCATGGTCTCTGCCACATACTGAGTCTCTTAAAATTGTCATGGACTAAATTGGGCAGGAAAATGACAAGTGTGGAACAAAAGTTCACTAGGGCAAGAAAGTAGAGTAATGGGAAGAGAGAAGTTTGTCTGAAAAAACTCTATGTGAGTCAACAGCAGAAACTCTCAGTCACAAAGGCTGTAGTGATCTGGAGCTTCCTTGGGAAAAACAAAGCTTCCAGTCATAAGGTGATGGCTCTTCTCACTGCCCATGGCTCTTCTCGAGCCCCTCTGGAGGAGATGCTCAGCCTTGGGCACCACAGCTTAAGAATGACATCGATGACCTGGAACCAGAAAGGGAAGCAACCAGGATGGGCCAGGTCCTGGAGCTCCAACTGGAAGAGGCACAAATGAAAGACGTTTAGTCTGGGAAAAGGATACTGACGGAATCACTTCCTGTTAATTCACGGGAGTCATCTTCAAGTCATGATTGACTGTCATGTGGGGGAGCCATTAGAATTATTCTATTTGAGCTCATGCAGAAGAATTGGGAGAAGAAGAGGGCTACAAAGAAGTAGATTTAGGGAAAAGGTCAGAAAAAACTTCCCAACGATGAGAACGATCTCAGAGAAGCCTGAGCTCCTCGGGAAGTAGTGACCTTTCACTCACTAGAGGCCTTGAAGAAGACTCTGGCTGACCACTTTCCCTGCATGTTGTAAATAAGATTTTCCATTTCTTTTGTGGTGAATCGGATGGCTCCTAAGGTCACTTCTAGGATTGATATTCTTGGAGTCTAAGACTCCAGAAAAGTCAACCAACTCTAAAGAACAGGCTCCATAGCTTTGAAGGAAAAACTTGTTTTATTTGTCTGGCAGGACATTGCTCCCACACCACATGGTCATGACCCAGGTCATACTATCTCTTGCAATTGTGCCCTGTCTTTCTATCTCCTTCAATCTGTTAGCACCCCACCCACCAGAGGTCCATAGCCCATGACCTAGAAACTGACAAAGACCCCTCAGACCATGGTCCCAGCCCACTCAGTCAGGACTTCAGAAAGATGAAACCCTGGAAATTTGGACAGTGAAGAGCAGACCTTGCTCTTACCCAGAACATGGTGGAAGGGAGAATGAGACACACGTGAGTACACTTCTCAGATGTAAGTCTGACACTTCTCAGATCAGAGTCTGACACTTCCGGAGTGTAATCACAGACCCTCCCTTAGAGTCCAGAAAATCCTTCACTCGAAATTCCCAGCCTGTGATCCTCCATTTTGGAGAATCTCCACCCTTTGATTTGTGAGACCCAGTACCAAAGAAGGGCACTGGAGGGAATCAGAAATCAAGCTCACTTCTCATCCTGCAAGACCATAGACCGTAAGTGGAGTGATGTCCTCCTGGTCCTCCCTTAGCCATCTTTAGTCTCAGCATCTCCTTATTGCAGGTGCTAAAATTCCTGCTCCAGATATTGCCTTTTCCCCTCTCACCATTAGGTAATCCTGCTCCAAACACTTACACCAGCTTGTCAAGCATCTAGGGAGGAAAAAGATCTCATTTAATGTCATCTTTTTATCATTTTCTTCCTCTACATGACTCAGTTTCTAAAAATATCATCCTCACTTGATTTTTCTTCAAGTCTCCAAAGACACTGCATCCCTCCTCTTTACCATCAGTCAGTTAGTCAGTCAACAAATGTTGATTAAACACTTACTGCCCACTAATCATGATGCTAAGAACTGGGACACAAATATAAGCAAAAAATAATGGTCCTCCACAATCACAAAAGACTCATGATGAAACATGTTACTCCAGAGAGAAAGGTTATGGGCTCAGAGAGCTAATTGAATCACATTATCTTCTCTTTTCTTCCTTTCTTCCTTCCTTCTTTCCTTCCTTCCTTCCTTCCTTTCTTCCTTCCTCCTTCCTTCCATCCTTCCTTCTTTCCTTTCTTTTTTCTTTCTTTCTTCCTTTCTTTCAGAGGTGGATAATGTGGGAATATGTTTCCCATGACTGGACATATTTGAAATAGATTATGTTTTGTATGCCTTCTCAAGGGATTGAAAGAATGGAGAAGAGGGAAAGAATTCAAAACTGAAAAAAAATTTAATTTAAAAAGAAAAGGAAGAAAATAGCCCCTGCTTCCAGCACATTAAAAGGAACCAAAAAGCAGGGAGTGGAGAAGAGGGAGATACCCATATGAGGGCATGGTGGCAAAGTCAATAAAGTCAGAAGAGAGTAATGGATAATGACCAGCCTGTTGCCATTTCTCAAAATGGAAGGTCAAGAAGGAATTCACCAATGGAATAATAGGATTACAGAGGAGGAGGAGGCATGTGCGCAGGTTAGAAGTCCATGGTCACAGACACTAATATCTCTTTTCCTTGGTCCTTATGATCTCCCCCTCCTCCATCATCCTCCAGGAACTCCCTCTCCCCTTTCAGCAATGAATCTCTGTTCCCTCCAACCTCCTAGGGATACTTTCCATGACTTGGAATTATACTCATGTCTCCTCAATTTAAAAAAGACCATACTTGATGTATCTCATCCAATTCATATTTCTTCCCTTTTCTACACTTTTCTACATTTCTATAAAAAGCTTTCTCCAACCAATGTTCTGCTCCCTCATTCTTCACTTACTCTCTTCTCTCCTGGGTATCAGCCTTCTGCCTCCACCACGTGGCTAAAACTGCCACCTCCAATGTCACCAATAAAGAATCTTCTGGCCAACAAAGTTGATAACCTTTTCTCTGTCCTCATCAGCCTTGACCTCTGCAACTTTAAACCCCTTTTCGCCGCCCAAAATCACAGAATATTTTTGGCTGCCATAGAAATGTCTATGCTCAGAAGTCCCCTCAATCTCTTCGTTGTCAAGCTAACCCTCCTCATTTCCTTTGAGTGGTGTCTTTGTGGTATCATAGCCAATCCTCTGATCGTGCTGGCTGATTTCCCCAACATACTTTCCACATTCTCAATGTCTTTTCTGAACTGAAGTGTGTTTAATTGAAACCAATATTCCATCAGGGCAGAGACTAGAAAAACAATGCTCACCCTTCTCCCTTCCCCTCCCTCCAGAGACCTGAGTCAATTGGTTTTGCTCCTACTTCTCTAAACATGTTTTATCTAACTCTCCATCCCCTTCCAAAACTTTCCTCAAGGGTATTCACCAAGGATTTGTTCTTGACTCTCTTCTCTCTTTACCCTCCCTTGCCAATCTCACCTGCTCTCTTGACTTTGATTTCTGCCTCTGGGTAGGTGATTCCCCAACCTATATCTCCATCTCATCTCTCCTGAACTCCACCTCCAAACCTTTAGCTGCCCTTGGGACATTGCCAGTTCTGAGCACAGAATCCTACACAAAAATAGCACTTAATTGATATGAATTGACTTGAAATGAATTTAATTGAACTCAACTCACCCAAATTAAATGGAATAGAATGGAACTGGGTTGAATTAAACTGCACTGGACTGGACTGAACTGAACCAAACTGGATTGAATTGAAGGGAAATTGCAATGATCTTTCCAATATCCTGTCAGCCCGGCTCTGGAAATCTACAAACATTTTCTTCATTTGGAAATGCATCTGCACTGTATTTTTGTGATAGGACTTATTTATTTCACAATTCACAGAGTTGGGTAATCTGCCCGGGAATTATCTCATGGTTAGAGAGGATTAGCAAGGCTCCTGAGCAGAAGCCCATTAGCTTAAGATAAGAAGAAGAATGATGGCCAGGACAGGGGAACTTGATGTCAGCCAAGCATATATGCACAATGTAATCTCCGAGTTATCTCTGGGTCCACGAGCTACAACTTAGAACAAGGCAGCAGGGGAAAAGGTGCCCTGTTCTGCAGATCAGGTCAGACAAGAACACTGCGAATGGTCCTACACCCAGATTCTAGGATTCCCAAATACGAAACAAATAGGGGCTCACCAGCGGGCACCAAGGTTAGGTACAAGGAAGAACTGCCCTAGGACTTGAGTTCAAGGTTACTGGGGAAATCACGACTCTGGGGATTGAAGAGAAAAATTGGGAAATTTGCTAACGAGGACTGTTGTCTTCCAAAAGATAGATGAAATGGGTAATCTGATAGTTTTCCATTCTGTGCCAGATAATTATTGCACTCTGCCCTGAATATACACATGCAGAGACCAACTGAGCTTTGGGAAGAGCTTGGTTTGAGTTTGTAGTATCCATTCCTCTGATCTAATCAGCTTTCCTGGAAGGGGCCCCTCTCTCAGACAGTTTTACACTAGTAGGAGTTGAAAGCCCTGGTTCTTTTGGGGACTTCTCAAACAACAATGAGGCATCAGTACTTCCAAGACCGATCCCCTCAAAACCCATTGAGTTGTCCTTAGAGATCCTATCACTAACTGGCTGTGGGATATGGGCGGGCCATTTTCCTTCTCTGTGACTCAGTTTCTTCTCTGGATAGTGAGGAATCTGAGCTAGGCTTAGATTCAGACTTTGTTCCAGTGTACCATCCTCAGGGGAGGGAATTGGAGAGCAGAAATAAGGGAATCCTCCAAGTGGAAGTGGCTTACTAGAGAGCACATCCCCAGAACTCATTCTTTCATACATACGTGAGCTTTGTTCTAAAAGAGATTTGTAGAAAGGCTCCAGCCACTCAGCCAGCCACCATCCCTGCTAATTAAAGCTTCGCCAAACAAATTGTGATTTCTTAGAAACCTTCCCTTTCTGCTTTCAACAACTTCTTTTGAAATCTTAGCCACCTCACGAGCAAGATGCCTGCCATCTGGCATCTCCGGGAATCGCCCCCAGAGCCAGAGGTTTTGTCACTCCCTCTCACCCCTCCCTTGACCTGTTCCAAAGGCTTTCTGTAAGCCCAAAGGGCACTCTAACCCTGTTGTCCCTGGGGAAGGTTTCTTTCTCTGCAGCTACAAGCCTTGGGGGATTGATTCCCCGACGGGGTGGGCCTGGGGACTTTTGGTGCTTTGGGTCACACTGTGCTGAACTCTGAGGTTGGAAGGTTACCTGAGAGTCCTTCCTGGCTGGTTGCCAGGAGCCTTTTGAGCTCAGAGACAGTGTCTCTGTCCTTGGTGCTGATCGCTGGAGCTTGAGGCATCTAGGTGAGGCAGTGATGTGAGGAAGGCCTGAGTTCCGATCCCGCCTCATACACTTGCCAGGTGGTGTGATCCTGCACAAGTCCCTTAACTTCTGCTCAGCTTCCTCAGCTATGAAATGAGGATAACAACAGCATAACTCGTGCAAAACTGAGAGCAGCAAAAATTCGTTGAGAGCTTAGCATGATTCCTGACACATATTAGGTCCTTTATCAAATGATCTATAAACTTCCCTTCGTCTCTCCGAGAATCTACCTCAGACTTATTCCAAGGGGCAGATTCCAATGCTGCGTTTGGTCAGGGAAGGTTAGAGGCCCCTCCCTCCCTGAGAAGCCCTTCAGTTCTCAGCACATCTGGCCTTGGCAAAGCCTCTTCCCTGGGTCTCCTAGGAGAGGCAGCCTTCTTTGCTCAGGCTCCTGCACTAGCAGGAAGGTCATTGTCGGCATCTAGAGCAAATCAAAGTCCTTCCAGCTCTTGCTTGTCCATTTTCCCACACTATTCTCTCTGCTGTTTCGGCTTTCTTATCTCTCCCATGAATTCAGTCCAGAAAAATCTATGGACAGACTTTTCTCCCTTCAAAGGCTCCCGTAAGCTTTTGTTTTCTATCTAAGTCTGTGTTTCCTCCATAAACAGAACCAAGGGGGAAAACTCCAAAAACACGAGCCCGTAAACAGACATACACAATTAAAAGGGAGCGAGAGAGAGGCGAAGCGGCAAAGTAATGAAACTCAGGAGGAAAGAGAGTCAGCTCCGAGAACTCTGCAGCCTCGACCTCAGCTCTGAACTGGAGCCACGAGCACTGAACGAGCTGGAAGGGCAGCAGCCGGGGGGATTAAGATTTTCCTCTCCGCACAGTTGTCCTGGATCAAAGGTCGCAAGCGCGTCCTTCTGAAGGGGTGAGCTCTGAGGACGTCTCCAGTTCAGTTGCTTTGGGGGATCCTGTTCTCCAAACCCCCTTCTGAGGATGCCCATTACAGGAGGCATCTGTCAGGGTCTTCAGATAGTAAACTCATGAGCTCAGTGCCATCCCTGCTTCCTTCCCAAACATGGAGAGCACACAGGGAGGCTAAAGCCTTCCGTTCCCACGCTGCTGTTCCACATGGGGTCCTTTGTCCGTATGAGGGAAAATAAATGTGCCCTTCCCCACTTCCGGCCTCAGGGATCTCCACAAAGCTCTAGAAGCCTGGGAAGAAATGGCCTCGTCCCTTGCTGTGGGTGGGACTTGTTTGCTGGGGGTGCCTGGGCATGAAGGAATTTTCAACCAGGAAATAATTTCCATTGGGGGGAAGGGCACGAATCCTGAAAGGGGAAAATCCCAACTGTGGGCAGAGGCTTGAAATGCGGAAGGATCATGGTGGGCAGGTCTCTTCTCTGTTAAAACAGGAAAAACAGCTCCAGGAAACTTCTGGTGGCTCTCCTCAGCCTCCAAAACTACCAAAAGCTTCACAGCACACAGGCCCTCCTCCCATGAGGAGGGCAACACATTTCTGGTCAACAAGCATTTATTAAAGGCCTACTAATGCCAGAAACTGCCGCTGCCAGGGACTGCCGCTGCCGGGGACTGCTCATGCCGGGGACTCCCGCTGCCAAGGACAGCCGCTGCTAGGGACTGCCCATGCCGGGGTTTGCCGCTGCTGGGGACTGCCCGTGCCGGGGACTGCCGCTGCCAGGAACCGCCAATGCCGGGGACCACCGCTGCCGGGGACTGCCCGTGCCGGAGACTGTCGATGCTGGGGACTGCCTGTGCCAGAGACTGTCGATGCCAGGGACTGTCGATGCCAGGGACTGCCTATTCCGGGGACTGCCGCTGCCGGCCACTGGGTCCATCAGTAGAGAGCTGGGAAGGAGCTGGGGACCAGGAGCCGGAAGTCCCTCAGTGCTCCTCCACTTCAGAGCTCCTGTCACACAGAGGACCAAGTGGAGACCGGGGATGAGGGGAAGTGGATCCACATCTCAGAGCTAACGGACACTAAACAGAAATCTGCGCCTGCAGGCTCCCAGCACAACCTTCATGTGGCCAGAGAATATGGGAAACTGGGAGCAAGGGGTCCAGGCAGGAGTCCAAAAGCATGGGTCACACAGAGCCCCCAAAGCTGGGTCAGGGAGCCAGGAGGGAGCAAGGAAAGGGAGGGACAGATGGAAGAGGCAAGGTTCCCAGACCCGCACAGAGAGGTCTGGTCTTACCCAACAGCCCCTAGAATGAGGAGGACCACAGTGCCCTGAGGCAGAGGGCAAGAAGGGCAGATCCAGAACATACCCCTCTCCCAGTCCCTTCTTAACCCCACAATGGCATCCTCTGTGCCATCGCCATCCGCCCTCCTTCCCCGTCCCCTGCTCAGGCCTTTACTTTGGAGTCTGCCTCGGCTGCCCCACTCCCAGTGGTACCTGGGAAAGTCCCGCCTGTCCTCCCGGGCCAGTTCCCATCCTGCCTCCTCTGTGACCCCCGCTCCGAAGCTCCTGGAGAAGCAGAGAAAGGGGAGCCCGCCACCGGGAGACAAGAGGGGGGGTTCGGGGGGTGCCGGACGATAGGTGGCCAAGGGGTGGCTGAGAAAGGCAGGCGCTCCCCCCATGGCCGCTCCTCCCCCAGCCCTGTTCTCAGGATGAGTCACTGTCCCCAGAGCCTTCCCCGCCCGCCTGCTTCCCCAGCCAAAGACAGCTCATGGAAACGGGGGTGACCTCTGCTCCCCGACCCACCCTGGCCGGCCACACCCGGCCTCAGGCACCCTCAGGAGCCAGAGACGGGAAGCCAGGTCTCCATAGCAACACAGTCCACGTCTGGCTAGTAACATCCCAGGATGACCCGCTCCAAGACCATTACCCAAATTAGCCTTGGGCAGATGGTTACTGCGGTTCTCCTGCACAGCCCACATTTCCCCCAAAGATCTGCGGACCCCTTCGGCCCACCGGCTGGTACCTGCAGGGGGCACCCCGCAGCCTGAGAGAGATGCTGTGACCCTCCCCTCTGGCCCCCCTTCCCTCTGCCCCTGTTCCAAAGGTAGCACTATCTGGGCGTGGGAGTGAGTGCCTCAGCTTCCCCAGGGAGAGAACCCGGGGGTCAGAGCACCCCATCCTTGTGCCAGCCGGCTTCTCTGCCTTTTCCTTCTGTTGCAGACCATACACACACACTCACACACACATACACACACACACTCACACACATACACACACACACATTCTCACACACACAGTCACATACACTCACACATACACTCATACACATACACACACACTCACACTCATACAGTCACTCACACACACACACACTCACACACATATTCAAACACACTCATACACACTCACAGACACACACTCCCTCACACACACTCACACACTCACACACATACACACACACACTCACACACTCTCTCTCATACACACTCACACATACATTCACACTCTCTCTCACACACTCACACACACACACACAGTCACATGGCTCAAATCTGACCCCAAAGACTACCTATTTGCGATCCTGAAGAAACTGTCCCGCTCTGTTTGCCTCAGTTTCCACCCCTGTGAAATGTGGACCATAATAGCACCCCCAACCTGGTTGCTGTGAGAATCCCTGGAAAGCAGACTCACCCCAGGGTACCCACAGCACCGGAACTTCTCCGGTACTCCTTGGTTCCATACCTGGACGGGGGGGCTGGCTGAAGCAGGACCGGGGTTTTCTGGGGGCTAACTGTCAGGCCAGAATTAGCCCAGGAAGCAGAGGCTCCCCCACACTCCGCTCAGCCTCAGCGGCTGCCTCTTCCAGAGTTATTGGGATCCAGCAGCAGAACCAACGGGACGAGTAGTGGTGACCCAGAAGGCCGCAGATGACCCAGAAGGCCGTGGATGACCTTGGTGCCTTTGATGTCCGACAGAGCGCTAAGAGCTCCCCGGCCCCCGCTTCAGCTGCCCTCTGGCACAAGTTGTTCTCGTCTGCCGGTTCCACCAGGGGATGTCTTCACGTGCTTGGGGCAGACACCCCCACTCCCCGATGGCTTTGAGACCCTGGCTGTGTGACCCTGGCTGATCCTGAACCTCTCTGGGTCTCCTGGGTGACACTCCCCACCCCCACCTTCTGAAAGGCGCCCCAGACATTTCTTTTCCCCTTGTCCGTTTGTACCATTATTCCTGCTGGGAGGGCTCAGGGACAGAGACCACTAAGAAAGGAGAGGGCAGCAAAGGGGCTTCCTCTCCGTCCCGTCGGATGAGCACTGTCGGAGGGGTTCAGTGTGGGACCGGGGAAAGAGCTGGGGGCGGGAGCAAGAGCTGGGCCCCCTGGCCCCGGAGGGCAGTGCCGGGGCACCCAGGAGAAGTGGCAAGGGGCCAGATTGAAGCTCCAGGACGGAGGCGGCCCTCTCCCCAGCCAGCTGTCCCAGCACTGGATGGGATGCTTCAGGAGGTGATGGCAGCCCTTTGTGGGAGAGACATTAGACAAGTCCTTGTCAGGAGGGGACAAAGGGAAGTCTGATGCAGCAGCCAGCTGTCCCCAGTGGCCCGAGGGCGCAAAACCCACCTGCCCTAGGCCGGTCTCCCGGCTCAGCCCTTCCACAGAGGAGCTGAGCTTCTGCTCTAAGAAAGGCTGGCGCCCACTGAGCCCTCACTCCAGGAACCTGCTTGGGCTGCCTTCTGCTCCCAGTCCCCCTCCCTCCTCCCAGGGCAGCCGAGGCTCCCATCCTGATGGGACACCCACCCCGGGACCCACCCTCCGGCTGCAGGTCCGTCCTCCATCCACGGGCTGTCACAGGAAGAATAAGCCTCTCCCAGGCCTGAAGTGTCAGATCTCCATCCCCAATTCCATGTGAAAGGAAAGAAAACCCTGGCAGATGGAGGCCATGATGAGAAATCTGTTTCTGCTTCTCAGAGGCAGGGGGACCCGGCTGGAAACTGCTGGGCTCCTCATCTGCTGGAGCGAGCAGGGAGCACCGACAGCTGGGGAGGGGTGCCCGGAGCCTGCAGAGGTCCTGGAGAGGGGCGGGAGGTGCTGGGGGGGGGGGGGGCTCGGTCCTGCCCTGCTCTGGGCTGCAGCCAGCTCTGGGAGCAACTACTGAAGAAACCTGTCCTGGAGCATCTCTGGAGGAGCCTAGGAAGGCCCAGAATGGGGGAGGGGCCCAGCAGTGGCTGCAGGGAACACTCCCATGGAGCCCTGCCAAGATGGCCGGACACGCCGGTGGTCACCCCTGCCTGTGGCTGGAGCTTCAGCCAGAGGAGGAATTGGGGGGCTCCTCCCACGGAGGCCAAGAGCCCTTTCCTGGCCCATCCTCAGCTCCCCCAGGATCCAAGGGCAGAGTTCTTGCCACTACACACAGGGGTCAGCAAGGGCCGGCTCCACCTTAGCCACTTTCAGAAGCGCCCGGCTCTGGAGGGCAGGACTTCTGAGGTAAAAACTGTTCTTTGCTCGGTACCCCCCATCGCCTTCTAGGTGGTCACTCCCCATGGCCCCACCAAGCCCTGCCTTCCAAAGGAGCAGAGCAAGGTGACGGTCCAGACTCGCAGGTCCTGGGCCCGGCAGCAGAATCCCTGCTTCCCCAGTGGGGCTCTGGCCAGCCAAGCACGGGAGTCTCCAAGGCCTCTTGGGTTGGAGATCTCAATGGTCCCCTTGTCCTTCTCCTCCCCAGACCCTCCTCCCACCATGGTCCCCTTGCCCTTCTCCTCCCCAGACCCTCCCCCCACCATTCCTTGGCCAGGACCCTTCACTCTGGTCAGACCCTGTGTGAGCTCACCGCCATTCCTTTCCTCAAGCTGTCCCCTGCCTGAAATGCGCCTCCTCTTCTCTCTACATCTTTTTCATCAGCGTTCACAAAGCTTTCCTTGACTTCCTTTGCAATGACAGCCCCCTCCCCTGCTCTTCTGGGACACCTGGGCTATCCCCCAACCACAGTAATTAATTAATCAGTCCCTTAATTCAGCCTAATAATGCCATGCCCAGGGTCCAGTCCTGGGTTCTGATCTCAAGGTGCCTTAAGACATGACCTTGACTTCCAAAAGGTCACAGCTTACAAGATGGATAAAAGGCTCTCAAGACGGCCAGACTGTCCAGCCAGAGGTGGGGGGGGGGCAGAGAAGCCCACCTGCCAGAGAATCCTTCTGGTAGAGAAAGGCTTCCTGGCAGAGGCGGCACCTGCCCTGATGGATAGGGGGATGGGGATAAGGCAGGCAGCAAAGTCAGACCAGGGGAACCCTGGGGCACTGTCTCTGAGGCAGAAAGTTTGGGATCGTCCAATCTCCACAACCGGCCCCTGGGCACCTAGAGTGGGAGCCAACCCTGTTCTGCCCATGCCCACCTGCCAGGAGGCTCTGGGGGTGGACTCCAAGGACACTGAGCATCTTCCCTGCAGAAGAACTGGAAGGAGCACAAGCTCCTGCAGACTCTGCCCCCCAAAGCCAGAGGAGGAATAACTGGCTTTGTCCAAGGCAAAACCCAGATGAGAATCCAGGTTAGGGATGGGGGCGGGCTGCCAGGCGCTATTCAGACGACTCCTTGCTCCCTGGTCCAGGCCTGTCTGGCCGAAGGATGATAGGGGAGAAGAGAGGGAGACCCCTACCCTTCCACCCTCAGTTAAATCCACCAAGCAGCAGAGGCTGGGGTTCGGGTGATTCAGGGAGGCTGTACTGGAAGTATTGGAGCCCTAAGCCAACTTCTAATTGATTTCCTGGTGCTATCGGGAGACAGAATCTTCCTGCTTAGATAAGAAGGTGAGCATCGATTCTGGGAACTGCCCAAGATCACACTCACAGCTCCGCTGGGGAGAGGGGCCAGGACTATGGCCGACCGCCAGGCATTTTCAGCTGGCTGCCCAGCCCGCAGAATTCACACACACATACATGCATGCACACAGCCATAAAACACACCTGCACATGCACACTGACTTCCAGTCTGCATCCCTGGGGGATTTAGGGGCAGTTGGAGGAGCTGCAGAGACCAGAGCCAGCTCTGACCCAGTCTCTGAGGGCTCTTAAACCCGGCTGTCTTGGAATCCTACTCCTCCCACCATGGGGAGGAGAACCAACATTGAGATTCCAGCACTACCTGAATGAGAACTCAGGTTTTCTTTCCACTTTAGGTTCTCAAACGTGCCTCAGATGGAGGGGCTGAGAAGCCCAAGCAGTGACTTTCTCAGGATGTAGCCTAGGATGTCTCAGAAAGTTTTCTCATCATTATCACCCTTCCCAGCATGCAAGACACCAAATACAAGGGGTCATTGGAAAATTCCAACCAGCGCTACCACCTGCTGTGGGCAAGACACCAAACACAAGGGGCCCCTGGGAATCTGGAAGAGAGGGGAGGAGAGACGAAGAGGGAGAAGGGGAAAAGGGGGGAGGGAAGGGAAGGAAAGGAAAGGGGAGAAGAGGGGAAGAAAGTGGAGGGAAGGAAAGATGAAGGGAGGGGAAGGAAATGGAGGAAAGGAGGAAAAGGGGAGAGAAGGAAAGAAAATCAATTCTAGAACATATCCCAAAACAGAATTACCCAAAAATGGACCAGGAAGATATAAAAGAAAACCTGTTATTCCCCACTTTTACTTTATTCCTGCCCTCTCTTCTATCTTGTGTTAATGTTTCCTTTTTTTAAAATCTAGATTCATTGGTGAGGCCACTTTACACTCACACTGGTCTCCTCCTTCCTGTGTGTCCTGAAGTCATGCCCTGATTCTCAGCCCCAGTACCATGAGCCTTGGGGTCTGAGTCCTTGAGTATGGAAAAGACTAAGAGCCAGAAGAAGATGGGACACTGCTTCGGAAGGCTTTGTGGTTTCTATTATGTATAATTAAAAGCAGTATAGGTCCTGCTGATCAATAATGTTTAGGGTATCATAGTATAGTGGGAAGCATCTTACTTAAGTGAGTTCTTGTTCCAAAAGTTGGGGTCTTTGGGTTTATCAAACACAAGATTACTATGATCATTTCCTGCTATTTCACATGTACCTGTCTCACTGATCCATCACTCTGTTTCTTAAGCATTAACAGATTGCTTTGATGACCATTTTATTATACAGTTTGACATGTGGGGCTAGGCCACCTTCCTTCACAAAATGTTTTCATTAATTCCCTTAATATTTTTTACTTTTTGTTCTTCCAGATGAAGTTTGGGGTTTTTTTTTATTTTTTCTAGCTCTATAAAATAATTTTGGTAGCTTTATTGGTATGAAAATGAATAAATAAATTGATTAAGGTAGAACTGTCATTTTATAATATTGGTTCAACCTACCCATGAGCAATTTCCAATTATTTAGTTCTAACTTTATTTGTGTAGAAAGTAGAAATTTTGCAATTGTTTTCATATTGCTCCCGGGTGTGCCTTGGCAGGTAGATGTCCCAATATTTTATATTATCTAGTTATTTTAAGTGGAATTTCCATTTCTGTCTCTTGCCGCTGGGCTTTCTTGGTAATATGTAGAAATGATGATGATCGGTGTGGGTTTATTGACTATCCTGCAACTTTGCTAAAGTTATTAATTATTTCATGTAGTGTTTCAATTGATTCTCTAGCATTCTCCAAGTATAGCATCATATCATCCACAAAGATTGATGATTGTGCCTCCTCATTGCCTATTTTTATTCCTTCAATTTTTTTTCTTCTCTTATTGCTACAGCTAGCATTTCTAGAATGATATTGAATAATAGTGATGATAATAGGAATTCTTACTTCATTCCAATTGTATTGGGAAGGCTTCTAGTTTATTTCCATTATAAATAATGTTTGTCAGTGGTTTTATATAGATACTGCTTATCATTTTAAGGAAAAATCCTTTTATTTCTATGCTTTCTAGTGTTTTAAATAGGAATGAATGTTGTATCTCGTCACAAGTTTTCTCTACATTTACCATATTATTTCTCTTGCTTCTATTGCTGATATGGTCAATTATGCTGATAGCTTTCCTAATATTAAACCATTCCTGGTATAAATTTCACCTCATCATAACTTATGATTCTGATGATATATTTCTGTAATCTTGCTAGTATTTTACTTAAATTTTTTGTATCAATATTCATGGGGAAATTAGTGTGTTATTTTCTTTCTCTATTTTTGCTCTTCCTAGTTTAGGTATAATCATCATATCTGTGCTGCAAAAGGAATTTAGTGGAACTCCTTTGCTTATTTTTTCCCAAAAGTTTATACAGTATCAGGATTAATTGTTCTTTAAATATTTGGAAGAGTTGACCCATGAATTCATCTGGCTCTGGAGATTTTTTCCCGTAGTTTGTTTGTTAATATCTTTGTCAGAGATGAAGTTATTTAAGTATTCAATTTCCTCTTCTGTTAATCTTGCCAATTTATATTTTGAAGGGAAATATTCATCCATTTCACTTGGATTTTTAGATTTGTTGGCACATAATTAGGCAAAATAGCTCCTAATAATTGCTTTAATTTTATCTATGTTGGTGGTGAGTTCACTCTTTTCATCTTGATATTGTTAACTTGGTTTTCTTTTTTTTAAATAAAACTTACCAGTGGTCCATCTATTTTTATTGATATTGTTTTTCATAAAGTCAGATCTAGTCTTACTAATTATTCAATAGTTTTCTAACTTTCCATTTTATTAGTTTTTCCTTTGATTTTCAGAATTTGCAATTTGGTATTTAATGATTTTTGTTGCATTTTCTTTCTAGTTTTGTTTTGTTTTTTAGTTGCAGATGCAATTTGTTGATCTGTTTTCTCTCTAGTGTCTTGGCTGCATTTCATGGGTTTTGGTATGTTGTTACATTGTTGTCATTCTCTTTAATGAATTTATTTATTGTTTCTATGATTTAATTATTTGACTCATTTATTTAGCTTACATTTTTTGAGTTTTCTTGCCATGACCCTTTATCAAAAGTAATTTCAATTGCATCATTATCCCAAAATGATACATTTAATACACCTTTCTACATTTGATTGTAAGGCTTTATGCCCTAATACAAGTCAATTTTTGGCTGTTGTTATTATTGTTGTTTGTTTGTTCATTTAGTCTTTTAAAATTAATATTTTATTCTCTCCCAATTAATGTAAAACAATTTTTAACATTTGTTGGGGGGGTTAAGTTTTAGGTTAAAATGGTATTTGTCCCTCTCTATCTTCCCCCCTCCCTGAGATAATAAGAAATCTGATAAAGATTGTGTTTGTTCAATCATGTAAAACATTTCTATATTAGTCAGTTTCTGTAAAAAGATGAGAGAGAGAGAGAGAGAGAGAGAGAGAAAGAGAGAGAGAGAGAGAGAGGGAGGGAAGGAGGGAGGGAGGAAGGAAGGAAGGAAGGAAAGAAGGAAGGAAGGAAGGAAGGAAGGAAGGAAGGAAGGAAGGAAGGAAGGAAGGAAGGAAGGAAGGAAGGAAGGAAGGGAGAAAGAAACAAAGACATCAAAAATCAATCAAACAAAAAGAGGAAAAAATAGAAGGAAATATAAATATCTCAATAAAAAACCGACATGAAAAATAGATCCAGGAGAGATAATGTAAAAATTATTGGACTACTAGAAAATGAGAGAGAGACAGAGAGAGAGAGAGTTTCCACTTGCCAAATTCTAATTTTTAAGAAATTGTTTTCTTCAGTGAGCTTTTATATCTTCTTTTCCATTTTGCCTTTGTACCTTTTAAGGAGTTGCTTTCTGCAGTAGATTTTTGTATCTCCTTTTCCATTTGACCAATTTTACTTCTTAAGGAATTGTTTTCTTTAGTGAATTTTTTTGCATCTTTTTACACTTTTTTGCATTTCCCTTATCAAGTTGGAGATTTTTTTTTATATTTTTCTTGCATCACTTTTCTTTCTTTTTCCAATTTTTTTTCTACTTTTCTTAGTTTTAAAACTTCTTTTTGAGTTTTTCCAGGAGTTATTTGGGAGTCTAACACCACCAATTTTCTTTGAGGCTTCACATGTAAGTGTTTTTATATTGTTGTCGTCTTTCAAGTTTGTGTTTTAATCCTTCCTGTTACCATAGCAACTTTCTATGGTTGTTTTGTGGTTGTTTTTGCTCATTTTCCAGCCTGTTTCATGACTTTTAGTCAGCTCTGCCCCTTATCTGAAAGGGGAACTGTCCCAAGCTTCCTGTGCAGGGGCCTGACCAATGATCTGCTATGCTAAGTACTCAAGGTCTCCTCGTCAGCCTCTGGCTAGCTTGCCCAGATGAGTGAGCAGGACTTTGCCGCTGCCCTCCCAAGTTGTCTTGAGCTGGAATATTGTTAAATGAATGAGGAAACTGAGGGCCAAAGAGAAGTGATTTCCCAAATTGATACAATGTAGGTAGAGTCATGGAATTTTCATTGGACCCAAATTTAAGGAATCTGAGCATCTGGCAATGGACAATACTGTCCTTTGAGCCTTGACTGGGGCCCAGCAGGAGCCTCATCACCCCCTACTCAGGTTAGGATTAGAAACCTTTCCTAGGCCTTCTCCTCTGTACTTATCATGCTCACACAGAGCCATTTGGCTGTTATCTCCCCCATTAGACTGTTTGTTACTTAAGGTTACTTAAGGTTGCCTTTCTTTGTATCCCAAGACCTTAGCAGAACCTAGCACAAAGTAGGTACTTAATGAGTGCTTATTAACTAATTGTTTGATTGCTTTCCAGACCTGCCTACAAAATCCCCTGGGCCTAGGCGCTGCCTCGGTGTCCGGCCCTGAAAGGGGCTAAAGGTTCTGGAAAACCCATGGGACAAGGCCCCTCCCCTGGGGAGCTGGGATAGGTTTCAGAGACCTCTCTGGCCCACAGTTTCTCCCCACAGGTGGTGACTTCCCTGTCACTGGAGATATTTAATTAGAGATGATGTGGACTCCTTGCAAGGGTATGTTGTGGAAGGCATTCTTGCTCAGGAACAGGTTTGGCGGTCTCTGGTGCAGGGTCAGGAGTCCAAGACCCTCAGGGGCCACAGAGGGTGTCTGGGACATCAGGGCCGTTCAGCCGGCAGCCTGGCGGTAACCACTCAGCACCTTGCCCAGCTCCCTCCCTCATCCTCCATTGCAGCTACTCCCAAGGTGGACAGGGCCTCTGGAATGTTGGGAAAGGGCTCGGTCTGGCAGAGGAGGATCCTCAGCACCTTTCAGACCTCCAGGGGAAGCAGCTATTTCTGTGCAGCCTCAATTATGTCAGGTCCCCAAAGCTCAGCGAACACACCAGTTGGGCTGCAGCTGGAAGACCTCAGATACTTACACAGAACCGTTTCCTGTCTAATTAGTCCAAGATGTGAAGGCCAGGCCACTTCTGGCTGGAGACGGAGGCTGGGTGGTGGAGAGAGCGGGAGGCGAGGAGTCAGACCATTGCTGGGGGGGGAGGAGGGGGGGAGATTCATCACTAGCCCAGTCACTGCTGGCTGTGAGAGGCTAGGGAATCCGGCTACTGCTGGCTGGACATGGAGGCTGGGGAGCCGGGCCACTGCTGGGGTCAGACTACTCCTGGAGGGAGATGGAGGGCCCCCTGAAGGGGAACCCTACTTTGTGGCGCTGAGTGGGTGTGCCTCAGTGACCCAGAGTGGAGGCAGTAGGGTGGTCATTGGCCGAGGGCCATCCTGCTCCAGGAAAGGCTTTCCATATGTGCTCAGTGGGTCAGGGTGCACAGAGCCTCCTCCCCGGTTCCAATTCTCCATTCCTTCATTTATTCATTCTTTAACTCACCAGGAAAGCAGGCTGACCCTCCCCCCCAGGCTACTTGGCCATAGCTGTCTCCTTTCCCCCAATTACAGAGATGATGGACTCACCCTGCACCTAGCAAGAGACTCCACCCACACATCTGTGAAATGGGTCTGCATTGGAGACCTCATTTTGTCCTGCTTTATTTTGTTTTACTTTTCAATAAAGACACGGTGTGGATCTAACAAATATGCAAGCCTGGGAGTGAGTGTGGGGAAGAGAGGGGACAGACTTGGGCCCAAATCCTTCCCCGGGCAGCCCAAAAGAAGGGGAACAACCAAAGCCGGAATCAGGAAAGCCTGGGAGGCGCAGGGCTCCACAAAGGATTATGTGGAGTTGTTTTTCAGAAATGCTCCGAGGACCATTCCAGGCCCCGAATTCCTCAACAAAGGCATCACACAAGCCCTTCCTTCTGGCTCTGGAGGCCTGGGCCGGGACCAGGTTCTTCCCGAGCAACAAGCTCAAAACTATGGGATTTGGCCGGGGGCCTTGGGACGCGCTCTGGCCCGAGCCTGGGCCTTCTCACCCAGCCCAAGCTTCTGCATGTGAGCAGCCAGGGGTCAACGGCCTGGGCCCGCTGAGCCAATTAGCATCAGGGATACAGACTGAGGAGATGGAGCGGGGCCTGCTGATTTCTGCCCAGCCCCGGGGCCTCCCCCCACTCTGGCATTATCAGTTAAAAGGCTGTTGTTAGTACTCTCTGCCCCCCCCAGGAAGTGCTTACAATATACCTCTTTGGGGCTGGCACTGCCCTAGGCGAGTCCAGTGCTGCCCTGGGTAAGACTGGCACTGCCCTGGGCATGACTGGCGCTGCTCTGAGCCATCTGGCCCTGCCCTGGGCAGGGCCGGCACTGCCCTGGATGCAGCCAGCCCTGTGTACCCTCAGAAAGCTGCCATTCTTTTGGTTGGAGTCAAGGTCATGTCCCCAGAAGAGTCACAGAAAAGCCTGACCAGCAAGTTCCAGAGTCCGGTCAGGGAGATGATGTCCTGGGACGGAAAGGACCCGAGGCTCCCGAAGCAGCAGCTTGCAGAGGTCCTGCCCCACTCACAGCCGCCGTCCCTCAGGTAGGGGACACGTGTCCCCAAAGACAGAGCAGAGACCAGTGGACCCCTGACGGAAAGGGAACAGTGCTAGAAGAAGGATGCACAGTCAGCCTGCCCTGGACAGAGCAGTGGGACCCCCATTGCCGCATCCCTGGCCTGGACGTCTCCCTTTACCTGGACTCATCCCCTGCCCTGGAAGGGGCCAGCTTGGGTCTGGGTGACCCTTGCCTCCCCCGCTCCCTTCTTTGCACTCCAAGGGGCAAACCTGCAGGCAGGGTTTGTACCCCAAGCTCAGGGGGCTAAAAATTCAAGCCTCAGTTTTCTCAAGGGGCCCAAGCCCTGTGGACCCAGCTCCCCAACCCTCAGCTTGTTTCAGGCAAAGAACCGAGTGGCCCCCATTTGGCAAGTTTGCCTCCCATCCTGCCGCTGTCACTCATGGCCCAGGTCCCCTTGCTAGCATGGGGGCGTCTGCAAAATGAGCCCTCACCCATCTAAAGCTCACCCCAAGGCCACGTGAGACCCCTGGGCACTCCACCAGACCAATCCTTTAGCTCACTATAACTCTATAGCAGAACTCTGCCTCCCTCCCGTCTCCCATGGCCTCTGTGGAAAAGGGCTTTTCCACGCCCATCTGTTCCACGAGGGACATGGGAGATGAAAAATCCCTCTGAGAGGGGCTCGGAGTCCCAGGGTGGCCAGCCTTCCGTTTGCCCTCATCCCTCGGGACTCGGAGATTTCCACGACCCAGTCCCCACTGTCAAGGAACTAGCTCTCTCTGGAAGAGGGGCAGAAGGAGGCACCTGGGCAGGGAGAAGCCCACGTGGGTCAGGAAGCAGTGAGCAAAGGGCTGGTCAGACTGCAGAGCGTGAGCTGACTGAAGCAGAGCCTAGCTAAAGTGGGGACCCCCCAGGGGCCATGACTCATTTCCTCCTTCCCTAACCACCGGGCTTCTCAGGGACAGAGGGAAGCCCCCCACTCCTGAGCCCAGCGGCCAGTCTGGAGCCCACCCTGGCACGCCCACCTGCCTCCTCCTCAGCTCAGCCGTGTATCAGAATGCGACTCTGCTCGCCTGGCTGCCCTTTAATGTGTTCCAGAAGCCTCATTGGTCGCCAGAGCTTCCACCTGGCCTCTCAGCAGACCTCAGTCCAGTCCCCTGCCCCCAAGAGGAGGCCCAGCTGAGCATCCCTCCCAAAGGCAGGGGCTCAGAGCCCGCTGCCCCCAGTGAGGTCCCTGAGCAATCCCCAGTCTCCCGGGGCTGGCCATACACAATAGAGTCCCCACAAATGCTCAGAGAAGCGGGTGGCCCGGGAATCCAAGGCTCCCTTCACCGGCTCTCAGTCTCACACCAGAGAAGTCTGCAGAGACCTGGAGGCAGGGGACCAGGGGAGGAGGCCACCAGGATGCCATCTTTGCGGGCTTTCACAATGCGCACCCCACCGTGTCAGCCACATGCCCCGAGGTCCCAGGCCTTCTGGGGAAAGACCCCTCAACAGGACTTCTCCCTCCAATGACCCCCATGAGGGGGTCCAACAGTTACCTCTATCTCTCCAATTCTTCGGTTTTTCAGCCGATGAAAATCGCTCTCCTGCTATCCAATGTGACTGAGGCCAAATGCCCACAGAGAGAGATTCCTTGGCCAGACTCCCTGGAGGCCCCCACACCATTAAGGTGGGAGCTGTGATTCTGCCTGAGCTGCCCCTCCTCTGGGGTGGGTATTCCCCATGAACCTGAAAGACCCGGTCAGACATCAGGGCATTCTGGGACCAGAGGCAAGAACAAGAGACTCAGTTTCCCCACCGACAACATGGGGATGTAACAACACCTGCCTACAGGCTCAAATGAAATCAGGTTGAAAAAGTGCTTTTGAAAGCTAGAGAAATCAACCCCAGCAGCAGCAGTAGCAGCAATAATAATAATAATAGAAGCAGCAGCAATAAGAGTAGCAGCAATAATAATAATAGCAACAGCAATAGCAGTAACAGTAGCAGGAGCAATAGTAGCAGCAGCAACAATGATAATAGTAGCAGTAGCAGCAGCAGCAGTAGTAACAGAAGCAGCAGCAGTAGTAACAGTAGTAGTGGTAGTAATAATAATAGTAGTAGTAGTAGTAGCCGCAGCAGCAGCAGCAGCAGCAGCAGCAGCAGCATTCTCTCCCGCCCTCAGTCCCCATTCTTCTCATTGCTGGATAATGGGCTCAGCCTCTCTTGTCAGAATGGCCAAGGCCCTTGGGATGGAACATAGCCAAGAAGGACCGGCCTCCATCCCCAGAATATGGGAGCTCTCGAGACTCCCTGACCCCAACCACATTCTCCAATGCCTCTCCCTTCTCTGAAGGGCACAGAGAGAAGCCTGGAGCTCACAGGGTGGATTTGCAGACTGCTCCCCGTGTGACCTCTCTGGGTCTCAGTTTCTCCCCTGGACAATGTGGGAGCATTTCAATGAGGTTGTCTCCAAGCCTTCCATCTCAGCTCTCCCAGCATCCCTCCTTCTTGTACCGCTGGTAAGCCCAGGGTGCAGCCCGGCCTGTTGCTGACCTCCTTCCCTGCTCACAGGAGGCACTTTAAACCTCCAAGAGATGTTGTGCCCCCAAAAGTATTCTCTAGCCCATGTATGGTCAGGGAAGTTTCAGGTGCAATTACCTGAGGACAGGGGCTCTTTACTGAATGAGTGGGTGCCCTAGTTACACGGGTCTCTGGCGTCCATGTCCTGGCTACTCAAGCTGGGCAGAGCTGGGCATGCTCAATGTGCCCCAATCCCCCTGATCTGCAGCAGAGGAGGCCCAGCCCCAGATGTGACCAAGCAGGCCTGTGAATGAGAGGGAGTCGGGGCGGCCATGGGAGAGCGAGAGGGAGTCAGGATGACCATGGGAGAGTGAGAGGGAGTCGGGGTGATCATGGGCGAGCGAGAGGGAGTCGGGACGACCATGGGAGAGTGAGAGGGAGTAGGGGCAGCCATGAGAGAGTGAGAGGGAGTTGGGGCGGCCATGAGAGAGTGAGAGGAAGTTGGGGAGGCCATGAGAGAGCGAGAGGAAGTCAGGATGACCATGGGAGAGTGCGAGGGAGTCGGGGCGGCCATGGGAGCAGCCCCAAGCTCTTGTCCTCACAGGGGTAAGGGTTAAGCCCTGAAGTAATCGCATTCTTCTGCCTCTCTGAAGCTTGGGCAGCCTCCAGGATGAGCTAGAATGGCTCCTGGCCAGGGTAGCCTGGCCAGACAATCCGCTTTTGAGTCACACCCAGAATTCCATCCAGCCTCTCATGTCTGTCTTCTGGCTTCCTGAGATGGCCAAAAACCCATCCCTTCTACAGGAAAGCTTTCTCTTAACACCTTCTTTAATTAATCCCTTAATTCCTTTCCCCATCTTCCTTCCATTAATTATTTCTAATGTATCCTCTACATGGCTTGCACACCATCTTCCTTGAGGGCAGGGACTGCCTTTTGTCTTTCTTTGTGCCCCTAATATGTGCTGGGAGGAATGGGGTGTTCCCCCTCTGGGACTGCTCATCCAGCTGTCCTTCACCCACCTGTCCCCTGGGGCTCCAAGAAGCAACGACCATGAAGGCGGATGCAGCAGGGACTGTGGAGCACTCACAGCTCGGGTAGAGGAGGACTACTGATAGTGTCCTCCACATCCCCGGGCGTCCCAGGCTGCCTGGCTTTTGTCTTATCCTAGACATCAGGCTGATGACTCTGTGCACCTCTACCCCCATGGTGTGAGGCAGCTGTCACCCCTGGTGATGGAGCTCCGCACGCCAAGGCTGTCCATCGTGGTTTCTTGGCAAAGGTCCCAGAGTGGCCGCCATGTCCTTATCCAACAGATAAAGATGATTTGCTCAGGATCCCACAGATATTAAGTGTCCGAGGCTGGATGTGAACTCAGTCCCTCCTGATTCCAGGGCCAGATTCTCCCCATGTAGCCACCTCATTGACCCCTAGACAAATAAAGGCTAAGTGACTGGAGGAGTCTTCTGAGAGTCCAGCAAGGACATCAAATTAAGCCATGATGAGAGAAATGATTCCTCATTCATGGAAAGGCCGCCTAGCACGGGTGAAGCCTAAATATTTGGGCCACATAACGAGAAGGCGGGACTCACCGGGAAAGATGGAAAGCAAAAGGAGAAGGGGGCGGCAGAGGAAGAGATGAAGAGTGTCTCGGAGGACACGAGCAAGAGATAGTAGAAGACAGAAGACCTGGTCCCTGGGGTCACAAAGAGTTGGACGTGACTCAACAATAAAATAGCAGACTAACCCAGGGTCACCCAACTAGTACTTTGAACTCAGGTCTTCCTGACCCCAGGCCCAATACTCTATTCACTGAGTCACCTATCTGGAACATAGTAGGAACTTAGTAAATGTTCATTGATTTGACTAGAGACCATAGCTCAGCACACTAAGTCATCTACCTGGCACATAGTAGGAACTTAGTAAATGCTTGTTGATTTGACAAGAATCCATCTGTCACCCAGCTCTCTAGTATAAGTAGGAATAGCCACAGGTGATTCTCACCCCCAAAGAAAGGAAGTCAAGAGAAGGGAGGAGCGAGATAAGAGGAAAGTTAGACCTCAGTCCCTAGTGCCCCATATGGGTGGGCTCCACCACAAGTGGGGGATCCCACAATATGAAATACTCAGTGTCAGAGTTGGGAAAGGCCTTGGACAACCATATAGATGCTTCATTTCTCATGTGGGGAAACTGAGGCCCAGGGAGAAAGAGCAGCTGGCCTAATGTTACACACAGAATATGTGAGAAAAGCACAGCTGAAACCCGTATCTCTAGATTCCCAGGCTTGGTGCAGAAGGGACACCCAGCGAGAGTTGTACAACAGCACCCCATTTTTCTTGGAGGAAGAGCACAAAATAGTAGAATTGTGATGGGGGAGGGGTTTGGATGATGATGGTAATGTCCATGACTGAGGTGAGAGGTGATGGAAATTTGGTGTAGCTGTAGACCTGCACATCCTTTTCATCCTCCTTCAGGACTGTGCCCAGGGTAACCCAAACTCGGAGCTGTATCTCCACGGCAATAAGGAGTGTCATAGAGTCACTCACATAAATGCAGCAGATCTCCACAAAACCAGCCTAGTTCATCTGGGTATCATCATCACTACCATTTATGTAGAACCTACTATGTGCCAGGCATTATGGCAAGTGCTTTATAAATATCATCTCATTTGATCCTCACAACAACCCTGGGATGTGGTTGCTATTATTATCCCCATTTTGCAGTTGAGGAAACTGAGACAAACAGAGATTAAATATCTTACCCAGGGTCCCCTAGCTAGTAAGTGTCTGGGGCAGGAGCTGGCCCGGCTCTGGTTCCTCTGTGACTAGGAAAAGGTATTGCCAGGTAATCAGGGATCAGTCTGTGGATGGGCTAGGGGATCAATTTGTAACTAAGGTCAATGCCGAGTCTATGGCCAGGTACTCTGAATGTGAGACCAGGGCTCAGATGTGAGCAGAGTCAGAGCTCAATCTGGAAGCGGTTTAAGACCTGAGGGAACAACTATGGCTCAAGCTGGGACTGAGGTCAGGACTTCCACTAGAAGGATTTAGCAGGTTCCCACCAACATCATGATTTCCATTTTTCAAACCCCAACCTAATAAGTCTTGTCTCCCTTCAGTCCATGTTTTCCACTTCAGCAGTTTTCTTTTTGCTTTGTCAGAAAAAAAATGACAGAACTGAGTTTCACTAGGCCTCTTTCCTATTTGCAGTAAGAGATGGAGTTACTCCCCCAACCCGGACGGTCAGCATTATTGAGAGACTAAAATTTCCAGCACCTTGGAGAAGGACAGAGATGGCAGCATCACCCTGCAGCTGAGGAAGTGGGGAGCGTTCCCACACTGGGTGGAGTGTTCAAGGAAGGAAGAGTCAAAACGAGGAAGATGCAATGTAACATGGGAAAACTAACCATGATGGAGAAGGGTCAGGCTCTTTGTCCTATCAAAAGTTCTGTGCAGCTTTTCTAGGAAAAGTGCCATGTTCTACAGAAAGCCATCGAGAAGTAAATGCAGGGTGAGTCATGATTAGGAAAAGAAGACTCGGGCTATCCCCACTCATTTGAAAAGCCACCGTGTAGAAGAGAAAGTCGTCTTGTCCAGTCTGACTGAGGCAGTGGAACAAGGAGCATTGATGGGACTGAGAGGACGCCTTCAGGACGGGAGAGCTGTCCAAAGTGGGCCAGTCTAGGAATCCCTGACACTGGAAGTGTTTCATGGCCATGGGGATGGGAAGCATGGAGGACACTCCTTCATCCAATGAGATTCTGCCTACACGGCATGTGAGCTCTAGGCTATTGCTTAAATCCTACAAAACCTTGGGCTGGTCTTGATCAGTCAGGAAAAAAATAGTAACAAGTCAAAATATCAACTTCCCAAATATAGGATGGGGGAATCATAAAAGACTGAATGAACAAATGAATGATGAATGAATGAAATGGTAGAGATACAAAAACAAAAGAAAAACTACTCCTGTTGGCAGGAGCTTACATCCTAATGGAAGAAAAGGGAAAGGATTAGATTCATGACCAAATTGAATGGCCTTTTTTCACTTCTCATCATACTTGAGCTTTCTGCTACATTTGACATGGATATCGCCACCTGGGTACTTTCTCCCCTAGATTTTTGTGGTGCCGACTTAGAGTCATATGACTATAGATCTTTAGAAGGAAGCCCAAACCCATCATTTTACAAAAGAGGAAATTGAAACTGATAGTGTCTTGCCCAAAGTCACAAAACTAGTGACCCTAGGAAACAAGATTTAAACTTAGATCTTCCTTATTCCATAACCAGTGCTTTATCCATTGGCCTAGAATTGATCCATTCCTATCTACCTTCTCTATGCCTCTAGAAAATTCACTCCTCACCTCTCCACCTAGATGCTGGACCTCAGGCTCCCACTATACTAATGATGCATGTACTTTTCTTCCTACCTATCTGATCATTTCTCAATGACCCTTGCTAGATCTTCATCATCATTCATTCTTGGTGTTGCTATCCCTCAAGGCTCTGTCTCAAACTCACTTCCATTTTCTCCATATACCTTTCTGTTGGTCAGTTCATCAGTTCCCATGGGTTCAACTACTGTGTCTACAAAATGATACTCGGATCTCTTTAACCACTCCTAGCCTTCCTCTTGACCTCCAGTCATTCACCTACCTATGGGTCATCTTGAACTTGGTGTTCCAGAAGCATCTCAAACTTAACAGATTCAAAACAAATCCCAAAACCTCCCTTATTCTGATATCACTATTGGAGAGCACCACCACCTGTAGTCTCTTGGATTCTAATGGCTGCTTTCCTCAGTTCCTCAAGTTCTTTCACCCATGAATGCATTTAGTTATCAAAACATCATTTCTACTTCCACAATATCTTTTGTGTTTATCCTGTTACCTCTAGTTATACGGCCACCTAAGCTTTGTCTCCCCCTCACCTTTTCAGCTTCTTTTTATGTTTTTTTCCCCCGATAGAATTTAAGCTTCTTGAGGAAAGAGCACTATCTTCTGTAGTGTCCTTCTGGAGATCCCTGTTCAGGCGCCAAAATGTACTGTGCTTCCTAGAGTCCCCAAATTGGGGTACCAAAATATACTGTCTGGACTAGCTCTCTAGAGGATCTCAGGACCAGCTTTGGTCTTAGTGGAGGAGTGAAGGAGGCAGGAGAGCCCCCAGGATGGTCAAAGATGCGGAGTTTCATTTCCAGTCCTCTCCATCCTTAAATACCTTAAATACATCATTACAGCATACTGAGCATGTGCCAGTTAGAGAACCATTACATCACCAGATCACACTAAGCAAGTGCTAGCTATAAGCCCCCTGCTATTGATATGTAAATGCCTCTTCACTGTAAGCATCCCTTGCTTCAAGTAGAACACAGGTAGTTACACCCTCCTTAAATTCTCAGGAAAGCTGAGAGCCCTTAGGGGAGATGGGGAGCCAAAGCAGACATTGTCAGCAGGTTCTCTCTGGGCTGAAGGGTCTTATACCTCACCCAGAGTGTCCCCACTGACTGTGACCCTCTACAATCTTCCTTTCTGGTTTTCTTTGTATTCTCAGTGTTCAGTACACTGCCTGTG
Organism: Sarcophilus harrisii; assembly: GCF_902635505.1. Taxonomy (NCBI): domain Eukaryota; kingdom Metazoa; phylum Chordata; class Mammalia; order Dasyuromorphia; family Dasyuridae; genus Sarcophilus; species Sarcophilus harrisii. Next base: position 1,094,075 of record NC_045427.1, on the reverse strand, counting down.
TGTACTGAAACATATTAATCATATAATAAGTATTTGTTCACTTGATACACCCTGAATATAACATATTATATGTTAGAACATAAGCTCCTTGAAGGCAGGGAGTGTTTCTGCTTTTTCTTTGTCTCCCCAGTGCTTTGCAACTGCATACTTAATAAATACATGATAAATGTTGGATTGGGTGGAACCATGAAGGAAATGAAAAGTCAGTTGTCTTTATTTTCTTTCCCAGTAGCTATAATAGCACTTTTTGGATTACTTATTCCTATAATAAGATGTAGAAATTGGAGGGGGTTGTGGAAGGTTTACATGTCTGGTCACAAGGAAAATGGCAATATGGCTGGGAAGACCTGGGTTTCCTGGAGACGACCGGCTGGAATATGAAGCATCATCAGCTCTGGTGTCAGGTAGACAGTGGGCTAGAGGAGTGTGCATTTACTCCTTCACTCACCAATCAAGACAGCTCAGCCCCAGGCTAGAGACAATCGTTTCTCTGGAGAAGATCTGGAAACTTAAGGGGCCACAAGAGCCATATCTAGTACTAAAGAGATAAGACAATGAGAACTGCTCATGTGACCTGAGGCTACATTTTAAGAGACTTAAGTGGCAGCTGGATGGCATAGTAGATGGAGCACCAGCCATGGAGTCAGGAGAACCTGAATTCAAACCAACCTCACATACTTAATACTTACTAGCTGTGTGACCCTGGGCACCTTCCCCCAGTTGCCTAAACAATAAAACAAAAACAAAAGATGCTTGAGTCCCACATCTGTGCCTGACTGTCCAGCCCACATCTGGGGTGTTAGCTTTTGTCCTAAGTACCAATCTTTAGAAAGAATGCGTTAAGCTGGGGATCATCAAATGAGGTTTCTGGGGCATCGTACAGAAAGCCAAGAGAATCAAGAACATGGCCAGAGAGGAAGGAAAACGGGCAAATATCTCTCCTCGTCAGACGCTCTTTCAGTGGACAGCCGTGGAGAGGCTGACCTAGACCTCAGCCAAGTCCCTTCTAATCTGCCTTGGATTCTGGGAGCCGGTGTTACTAAGGAAGGGGCTTAGGGAGCTAGGCCAGCAGATGTGTGGGCCCTCAGATACAGAGCTGGTGCACTTCTGCTCAATCAGGAGCAAGAGGTAGACCTCTCCACTTTGCTCTCCCCCTCCCCTAACTGCTCTCCTGCGGCAGGGCTGGACTTCCCAAGTGCATTGTGGTCAACAACTCCCTTTCTCTATACAATAATATTTTCAGCAATACTTAGGGAAGGCACCAAATGATGATAATGTCCAAAAAGGAAACAGACTAAAGAAATGTGCTTTTAGGAATATATATTTATATATATTATGTGTATATATATACATATATGTGTGTATGTATATATATATATATACACAGAGAGACACATTCACATGCATACATATATGTATATATGTAATATAACTAGGTATTATTGCAGTGATAAAATAGAATGGTACAGTAATTAAAAAGGAGGAAAGCAATAGATGAATACTCTCTAATGACAGGCATCGGCTGCCTCAAAGCCTTTCCCGTCCCTTCTCCAGGATGAGGGCAAGGTCAGAGCACTGTCTCTCACCAGAGCCCAGATCTGTGCACTGGCTGAATCCCAAAGAGCTGCCAAGGTCTTCCTCCAGTCTCAGGGGAGAAGTTCTGACTCCCTTCCCAGAACCCCACAGACGTCTGTTTTCCAAACTCTCACATCGCTCCGATGCTCGGCTCTGGGACAGAAGCTCCAGCGCCTCCAGCTCTCCTCCATGTTCCCACCCCACTGCCCCAGTCTTACAGTTCATTCCAACAGCTCTCCCAGCATGGACCCCTTTTTGGAAGGAGTTCTTGTCCGCAGGTTCTCTCCCCAATGCACCCAGGACTGACCAAAGTCAAGCTTCTGTCCCCCAGTCCTTGGCTCAGCCTGCATGCAAGAGTTCAGTCACTGGCAGCCGTTCTAGGCTGTTTCCTTAAACATAAAAACCTGCTGGGGCTCCTTCCCGCTCACAAAATGCACCCTTTGCCTAGTCCGGCTTAGTGGATAAAGCCTCTAGTCAAGGAAACCCGCCCCTCTGACATTTCTCAGCTGTGTGTCATCTCCCTGGGCCTCAGTTTCCTGCTCTGTAAAGTGGGGGAACCATAACAGCTGCAGCACCTTCCCCTTGATGCTGCCCTAAGCCTCCAGGGACATGACCCACGGAGAGGGCCACTGGGTGTTCGTTGTCGTTGCTGCCAGTGAGAACAATCCCGCCAGAGACTGGCGAGCTGCTGAAGCTGCCCTGAATGGGGGAGTCCACTGTGCCTGCAGCCACCACATGGGCAGAGTGATGTTCCTGAGCTGCTATAATAACAAAAACAAAAGCTGTTCTTTCTCTGTAGACAGTTCTGCTGCGTGTCATTCTCCTCATGCAAATTTGGCTTTTTGTGGAGTTCTGAGGAACTCTGCATCCCAAAAATACGACCGTGCTCACTTCATGGTCCGGGGCAGGGTTCTCACCCCTCTTCCGGCTCCTGCCCCACGACTCGGCGCTCCAGGGCCTGCAGACCCCCCCCCCAAACAAAAACTCTTTCTAGTGAAAGCAGAAGCCAGGGGCTTGGCTTGAGACCTTTGGCCCAGAGGGGGGAGACCCTTGCCCTGCTCTGCCACCTGCCCAGGTGCCTCCTGCCTTCTGTCCCTCACACACAGGCACCACGTGTCCGTCCCCAGCCCCCATCCTCCCAGTCTGTGACCATGTCTGCTACCCCCATCACATGCTATTCTACATATAGGTCTGCAGAACAGTCCCTTTGTGCAAAGTGAGAATTGTCTATAGGGCTTTAAGGATTCTCAATTACTTTACAAATATTATTGCATCAGATCCTCACAACAAGAGAAGGACTATTATTTCCCCTTTTACAGTGTAGGAAACTGAGGCAGCCAGGTATGGGGTTACCCAAGCTTCCTATGCTACCGAGTGTCTGAGTTTGAATTTGAACTCAAATCTTTCTGGGCTCCAGAATGATCAATTATGTATCACCTTACCATAAACAGGGTCCGGAGGGGATCTCTGGAGTCACCACTTCCAGGATGCTGAAGCCCAGAGTGGGGGGCCCAGCTGCCCCGGGTGCCATGGCCTTCAGGAGCCTGGCGCTTCCCAGAGCTGAGCCCCACAAAGGCCAGAGGGCATCCGCCACCCCCGTCCCTGGCCCTGGTCACCTTGACTCCATCTCTGGGGCCCTTGTGGTCACAGAGCCCCGCCCGTCCCTGAGCCCAGAAAGTGCCCGGCCACGGGGCTGCTGAGCCTGGGTTCAATTAAGTCTCTATTAGAGAGAGCACCGAGCGGCTCGGAGACGAGCGCCTCTGTGGAGGGCAGAGCATGGCTATGAGACCCTGAGTCCTAATGGAAGATAATGAGGCTATTTGCCAGCCTGTGATGTGCAGGGAAGTGTGCCTGATGGCCAGCACTCACAGCTTTTCATCCCCGGCGACTGGCTATAGGCTGCAGATGGGGACCCGCTGAGGCTGATTGGCCTCTCTCTCTGGCCTCCCACAGCTCCGGACTGAGCCAGGCAGCCGGCCGGCAAGACATCAAAGCTGGGCAGCTTAATGCAGCATGGATGGCCTCCAAATCCACTCACAGTAATTGGAACAAAACGACCCAGGTAGTCTGCAGGAAACATCAAAGGCGCTAGCCCCAGCTCCAAGGCCTTCCTTCCTCCTTCCTTCCTCCCTTCCTTCTCTTCTTCCCTTCTCCTTCCCTTCCTTCCCTCCTTCTTCTCTCCCTTCCTTCTTCCTTCCTCCCTCCCTCCCTTCCTTTCTTTTTTCTTTATTTCTCCCTTCCTCACTTCCTTCCTTCCTCATTTCCTCTCTCCCTCCCTCCCTTCCTTCCTTCCTTCCTTCCTTCCTTCTTTCCTCCCTTCTTCATTTCCCTCTTTTCTCCTTCCCTTCCCTTCCTCCTCCCTTCTTCTCTTCCTTCTTTTCTTGCTCCCTTTCTCCCTCCCTCCCTTTCTTACTTATTTCTTTTTTCCCTTCCTCCCTTCTTCCTCCCTCCCTTCCTTCCTTCCTTTTTCCTTTCTTTCTCCCTTCCTCATTTCCTACCTTCCTCCCTCCCTCCCTTCCTTCCTCCCTTCTTTACTTCCCTCTTTTCTCCTTTCCTTCCCTTCTCCTCCCTTCCTCTCTTCCTTCTTTCCTCCCTCCCTTTCTCCCTCTCTCCTTTTCTTACTTATTTCTTTCCTCCCTCCCTCCCTTCCTTTCATCCACCTTTTCCTCCATTTTTTTTTCCTTTCCCTGACTGGAAGGTAGCCTTCTTCTGCCCTCCACCCTTCTTAGTGCAAAATAAATCGAAATAAAGAAGTGAGGCAGTTGTGAGCCAAATTCTTTGTTCTTGTGCTGAGAAACATCCCCAGCCCTCATCGGTTCCTTTGCTGGCAGCCTGAGCAAAGGGGGAACCATCCCTGACATGGAGGCAGCAAGGATTAGAGCTGAAGGCCAGGCCTCTGCCAAGCACGGGGAGGTCCCAGGGACCACCAGATGAGTCTCTGAGGTCCAGCCCACCTGCTTAATGCTCATCCTCACAGTATCAAGGATGGGCTGATGGTCTGGGGGGTATGGCAGTGTGCCAGAGGAGGGCCAGGGCACAGGATGCTGGGAACACTGGTTCACATCTGCACAGCTTCACTGCCCACACACCTCTCCCACAGCCCTAGACAGGAGTGCAGTTGTACCTCTCCCACTGACTCGTGTGTCCCCCAAGAAGTACCTGCCCTTCTCTGGGCCTTCTGCACTGGACTGCCTGGCTCTGCGACCCTTTCTTGCCTTAGGTCCTACAATTTCAAGCCGTGTCTCTCAGTGAGTGTGTGTCCAAGCAGGATGAGACACAAGCATCCTGGCCACCAGCTAGGACTCTCTACTGCCTAAGGGGGCAAAGCCAACAGACCTCCCAGAATGCCCCCACACTCACCTTGGGTGAGCCCTCAGCCAGGGAAGGCTTCCTCCTGCAGCAAGGAGCCACTTAGCTGCAGACCTGAGAGTCCAGAGCTGCTGGGCAGTCTGGGAGCTGGGGTCCAAAGGACTGACTTCAAGTCTTATGCACTACGACTCGTGTAACTTAAACAACCCCTTTCTCTCCCTCCGGTCTCAGTCTCCCCTTTGTAGAATGAAGGGCTCAGACTGGGCGGCTCCTTCCCCTCCCTGTTCTCAACCTGCCTTTTCCCTTTCAGCCTTGCCAGGCTGGGGAGGAGCTGTCCAGCAATGAGCGGCTGAAGTGCTCCGAAATAGTCTCGTCTTCAGACCAAGCTGGCCCAGTGTTGAGGAACATCTAAATTGGACCCATGATGCCCCAGTCTGGAAGGAGCTGGCACCCCTTTCCCTGTTTGTTTTCCCGGAAGCCCTCCTCTCTACCTCTGCTTCTGTCTCAGTGTCTCTCTGAAGCTAGCCAGGTCATGCAGCAGTCAGAGCCAGCTCTGGAATCAGGGAGAATTATATTCAACCCAGCCTCCGACACTTCATGGACAAAGCACTTAACTTCTTTGCCTCACTCTCCCCATCTATAAAAATGGGTATAATAACAGCATCTACCTTCCAAGGTGGCTGTGAAGATCAAATAAAATAGTATCTGTAAGATACTTAGCACACGACAAAAACTGAATTAATATTCTATTTATCCATCTGTCCACCTATCCACCTATCCATCTACTTATCCATCTATCTACATATTTATCCATCTATCTTTATCTATTAGCTACCCTCTATCTTTAACTATCATTTGTCCATCTATCTTTATCTGTTGTCTGTCCATCTTTATCGATTGTCTGTCCACCTGTCTATTAGTTTTCCTATCAAGATGTTCTACTTAACACTGAAGTTCCCTCTTCCCCTTGAATTTCCGAGGAGGCAGGAAAGGCGAGCAGTTTTGCCCTAAGCTCCACCCAGGCGCTTCCCCAATGAGGTCACAGATATTCAAAAAGTCCCAGAGTGACTCTCCCTCTCCCCCAGTTTTCCAGCACCGTCTCCACTCTCATTCTGTCTGCCACTCACAGTGACCAGCACAGAGCAAGCACTGTATTATGTAGGGATATACAAAATATCTAGCATTATTATTATTATTTTCAGTACTATTGTCATACCTGCTCTTCCATCTGCTACTTCCTGCTGGGTGCATCTTCCCCAAGTACAGCGATGACCATGGGATGGCCTGGGGCAGGCCATAGAATCCAGGACGTGGGGTCAGAGAATCCGAGTTCAAAGAACCCTCTGGCACGAGGTAGCTGTGTGATGGTGGATGAGCCATGTGACATTTCTAGACCTCCAAATGCTCAACAATGAGCTGCCCCTGTGAGATCTGGGATGGCTTACCTAGTACAAACCCCCCCCCCCTTTCACAGAGAAGAAAACTAATGGCCGGGCAATGAACAGCCATGGACAAGGAGGGATTACAGACATGGAGGGCAGACAGATAATGCCCAGGACCAGGAGATGGAGCTTCTTGTTTCTGGAAGGGCCAGGAGGCCAGTGACACTGGACCAGGAAAGACATGTCAAAGAGTAAGGCATAATGAGATTGAAGAGGAGAGCTGGGCTATAAAAGGCTCTGAATGCCACAAAGAGCACTGAGCATTTTCTTCTGGAGGCCTTGGGGAGCCATTGGAGTTTATTGAGGAGGGAGAGACAGACCGACACTTTAGTAAAAATCATTCTGGTGTCTGACCAGAGGACGGAGGCGGGCAGGGCGAGATCCGAGGTGGACAGACCCTCCAGCAGCTGTGGCCCCAAGTCGGGCAGCAGAAGAGAAAAGGAGGCATGTTCCAGAGACACTGGGGGAGTGGAACCGTTATCTGAGTGTGAGGGAGGAGGAGGCAGCAGGGAGTAGAGCAGGAGTTAGCTCTGAAGGCTCCTCTGCCAGAAAGATATCATGGCCAGGCTGGGGCACTGAGTGCAGGACTCGCCATCTTGCCTGTGGGGACAGTCAGGGCTACAGGGCTAACAGATCCGGGGAATGTTGTGGCTACAGCTTTCCCAGACTGTGGCAAATCATTTGTCGAAGTCTGGCATCTTATTGTTATAATAACAAGATGGCAGGGACTGGAGGACACCAAAGTTAAGGAGACTCCCAACTGGTTGGACAACCAGACTCAAAGAGTAGCCACTAATGTCCCATCTTGGAGGGAGGTCTCCGGGCGAGTGCCTCGGAGATCCCTGATTGGTTCTGGACTGGTTAGCATCTTTTTCATTGATGGGGAGAGGATTGGGTGAGGCTGGATAGGACGAGACTACTCTGATTTAGTTGACTTGATGAGACTGGTTTGAACCAGACTGGAAGGGACAGGCCTGGGTGGGATCGGACTGGACAAGACTAGGCTGGAAGGGACCCCACCGGCCCCCCGTGAGAAGTGGTGAGCAGGGAGAGGGATACACTGGGGAAGGCTAGCCCTGCCTCAAAGGCGGCCGATGGGGGGCTGCCCTATCAGGGCCCTCCCTGAGGATTCCCCTCCCACTCTCTCACTCCTGGAGCTGAATGCCCTGACCATCCTCCCTGTGGTCCAGTGGCTTTCCTGCCATCCTCCCTCTCAGATCTCACGTCCAGCTCCCAGCATCCCTGAGCATGTGCCGCTCCTCTCATGAGTCCACAAGCCTTTGAACCGGCTCCAGCTGCTAGATGGGTTTCCTGGGCACACTCCCCTTATTCATTCCCATTTATGTCCACTCTGTCCCGTCAGCCACGTGTGGCAGGCAATAACCACGTGGTTCTCGGTTCCCCTGAGACTTTTGGCTTCCTCTCGTCTCGGTGCGGGAGCCCCTGGGTCTCTGGCTCGCTCAGACTTTCAAGCTCTAGAACTTTAGCTCATTAGCTATCAGAGCATTCTCTCCAGCAGGCTGGGGGGCACTGGGCCAGGCTTGGTCCTTGGGACTCCAACTGGTCTCCACACACAACCATGTGCTGCGGGGCGGGTCCCCTCAGAGTCTCTGAGGGTGGGGAAGGAAACTGGGAATCCTGCCTGACACGGACAAGTCAGAGTCCCGTGCCAGGAGTCAGGGCACCCGAGCCATGGCCGAGTTGGGCCCCAGGCCGGGAGTTGGGAGGCCAGAGCCATAGCTGAGTCAGGGTCCCGGGCTTGGAGTCAGGGAGCCCAAGCCACAGCCGAATTGGGCCCTGGGCCGGAAGTCGGGGCTCCAGAGCCAGGTCCAAGAGCCAAGGGTTTCCTAGGCCGTTCCCAGCCCTCAGTCCCGAGGCTCCATCCAGGGCCTGATGCGTGCGAGCACGTCTTAATCTCTCTCCATCTCCTTTCCAACTTGGCCCAGATCAGTAAGAGAGCTCCACTGCAAGGGTCTCTTCTGGAGCCAGGCTCGTCCGCAGCTCAAACAAAACCTACTTGAAAACAAACCCCAAAAAGGCTTCTTTTAACCTGCCTTTGATCCACTTGAAAGGAGACGATGTGTGGTTGTGTTAGCCATGGGCGGGGGGGAGGGGGCTCCTCTCCATCTCCTTCTCGGATGCAGCTGCCTGAGACGCGGGAGGGGGAGGGGGCGTTCTTGGACTCGCCCCAGACCCCGGGAGCCCAGACGGAGGGGAGCCTGAGACGGGCCGGGCTGCCGGAATCCTGCCCTGGGCCGGGCCGGAGCAGCATCCGTCGGGCCAGACCCAGGGACGCTGCCCCACCGGGACCAGGGTAGCTCGGGCTCGGAGTCTGTCCTGACTCTGGGTCCCTTGGGATGGGCCCCAGGGGGCTGGACTAGGAGAGCCAGGGACCCCCGTTGTAGTCTGTTCTAGGGGCCCGGGCTCCCCGGCAAACTGTGCTTCTGGGGGGGGAGGGGGACGGCGGGCAGGGAGGCTTCCATTAGTGCCGTTCAGCCCCCGGCCCAGCCCCCTGGTCATTCCGTCCCTGCAGGATGTGGGGGATCCCTGGGGCCGAGTGTGTTCGTGTGCGAGTGAGTGTGTACATGTATGTGCATGAGCATGCACGGGAGCTCGAGTGCGAAGGAAACCAGGAGCTGTATACTTGTGTGTGTGCACGTGTGTGTGAGCATGTGAGTGTGTGTTGTACAAGTGGGGGGGGTGTAACGGGCGCTCCCCAAGCTCCCCCCCTTCTGCCCCCTCCACAGAGGGAAGCCCTTCTGGCACCTCCCGGTCCTGGGGGCGTCCCGGAAGAGACGGGGATGGGGAGCTGGGTGGGTCTGGGGGCTAGGAGGCTCCCAGTAATCCATGAGCACGTGGCCCCCAAGAACATGCCCCCATCGTGGCAGGCTGAGCAAGCACGGGGAGGGGGGGCAGGGGACAGGCAGGGGACACACAGCTCGTTCTGAGGAAGCTGGCTCTGGTCCTGAGACAGGAAGGACCCTCTGCCTCTGGCTCCATCCCCTTCCCAGGAGCAGGAGACCGCTCGCCCAGAGCCCCGGAGCTGCTTAAAGGAGAAGGGACTGTCCCGCGGCCACACAGGTCATCGTGGGAGCCCTGAGCCCAGACTGGGGCTCCTCAGGCTGAGCCAGGGCCCGGGTCCCCTCCTGCCCAGGGGAAGAGCAGAAGGGACAGGGGCTCAGGCGTCTAGCTCAGGGGCCAAGCTGAGTCTTGGACAAGGAAGGCTGGGGGCAGGGGAGCAGCCTCTGCCTCTGTCTCTGTCTCTGTCTTTCTCTCCCCCCCCCCCGTCTCTCTGTCACTGTCCCTCTCTCTCTCTCATTCTGTCTCTGTCTGTCTCTGTCTCTCTCTCTGTGTCTCTGTCTCTTTTTCTCTGTCTCTGTCTGGAAAAAAGAGAGGAAGAAGCTGAGCCTGAGGAGACTGAGTTGTCCTTGGCCCGTCCCCTGTGCTCAGACCTGAGACGGGGCAGGGGGAGAGGCTGAGCTGGAGCCGAGCAAGGCTAAGGCATGTCTGTGGCTGGTGCAGAGAAGGCTTTTCAGCTCTGAGTTAGTGTGAACCAGCACAAAGAGGAGAAAAAACAGGTTACAATGCCCCCCCCCCCCGCGGCGGAGGAGCCTGGGAGCCCATCTGAGAGCAGGAGAGGAGGGAGCTCGGTCCCACGGGCAGCTCAGCCCCGGCACCGCCTCTGGGTCCCTGCGGGTGGGGCGCACACTGGACTCACAGCCAGGCTCGGGGTCCTCACCAGGGGGTGGGGACCCCCAGCCCAGGCCCTGGAGCCCCCACCGCCAAGCCCAGCAGCAGAGTCCCGCAGGGACGTTCTGTGGGACCTCGGGCAGCGTTCCAGACTCAGAAGGAACGAACGGCAGCGCCAGCCGAGGAGACCGGGTCCCGGGGCAGAGGGACCAAGGACAGGACTGGGCGGCCCGGGATGCCAGTCTGGCAGTGGGGGAGCGCTGAGGGCTAGAAGGGACAGACACACTCGCTCCTGGGAGTCTCTCCCCCCTAGCCATGTCCCCCCACCCCCTCTTCCGGTACCAGTGTCCCTGAGACCCCTTTCCCTACAGCCCAGCTCCAGTGAGCTCGGTGGGCTCTGGTCCACTCCTTTCCTAGACCCAGCCAGGGGCAGAAGCTGGACTGGGCCCCCATGGGGCTCCCCGGGGATGGTCAGGGATTTCCATCGGAGGAAACCCTACAGGAGAGCCACAGTACAGGGGCCAGACTCGCCAGGATTGCCCGGGGCCTTCGGGGGCCTCTTAGTCACTCTGAGCAGGGCCGGAGGACAAATCAATGTAATCTTTTCATGGCAGAGCTGCACCTTGGAAAGTCCCAGGGGAAGTTGGAGCCCTAAGAGGGAGACGAAGCTGACAGAGGAAGGAAGGACAGGCCAGCCCCGGCTTCTTCCTGCCAGCTCCCTCCCTCTGATGATCACCCCCCTGTATCCTGAATATAGCTTGTTTGTGCACGGTCATTTGCCTGTGCCTCCCCCCCACACAACTGAAGTTTGAGCTCCTTGAGAGAAAGGCTTTCCTCTGCCTCTCCAGAGTCCAGTGCCTTGCACCCAGAGAGTCCACTGACCAGCAATTTAATGATGATATACTTTATCTTGCCACTGGACTCTGTGATTCTGGAGGAGGAACTGAGGCTGCGACTTTGCTCAGCCCTGCCTCACTCCAATCCAATCCACTTGCAAGTCAAGACATCGCCCTCCCGATGCCATGGGCCCTCTTTAAAACTGAAGGATGAACAACAAAGAACTTTGTATGTCCTTGGTGCTTAATAGATGCTTCTTGCCTTTTATTTGGAAAGAGTCCCAGGAGTGGCAAGGTCTTCAAACTGAAAGACAAGAAAATGCCATAGAGTCACCACTGTCAGAAACCTCCTTGGGTTTTTTTTTTCCTTTTTTTAAGTTTTTTATTTTATTTCATAGTTTTCAATATTCATCCCTGCAAAACCTTGTGTTCCAATGTTTTCCTCCCTTCCTCTCACCCCTCCCCTAGACTTCAAGTAATCCAATATATGTTAAACATGTGCAATTCTCTAATTATTTCCTAATTAGAGGCAGAGGAGTAGGATGGTGACTGTCTGATTTGTGGTTTAGAAAATTCACTTCAGCAGCCACTGGAAGGATGGACTGGAGGAGAGAGTGTTCCAAGTAAGACTACCGGGAGGCTCTTGTAGCAATCCAGGAGAGAGGGAACAAGGGTAAGAATCAGAGTGCTGAGGGAAAGAAAAGGATACACTCAAGGTGTGTCAAGAAAAGGAAGTGAAATGAGCAGAACCAAGAGAACGCTGTATACACTAACTAATATTGTTTTAAGAATGTAAAACATTTTTGAGTAATATGTTTTTTTTCTGTTATAAATGTCCAAATTAGCTCCAAAGGATTTATGAAGGTGCTGTCTGTGTCTGGAGAAAAACTGGCAAATGGAAATTTGTCTAAAATAATTTTACTTACACACATATATATGTATATACATATATATATAAATACACGCATGTGTGTAGCTATTTGTTTCTAATGGTAGGTATCTCTAGGGTGGGGAAGGATGGAAGAAACAAAGAAAAAAGAAATGTCCATGTTAATTTGGGGGTATATTTGAAAGGAGTCGCAACTTGTGCATCTTAGATTTACAGTCTCATCACCTTTTTATTGTGCTATGATATGAAAATGCTTGCTGTGTTCCATAAGTTAAAAATAAAATGGAAAAGAAGAGGAAGAATGAGAAGATGCATTGAGAAGACAAAGGCTACAAGATTTGGCAGCTGAAGTGAGTGAGAGAGAGGAGTTAAGGATGACATTGGGGCTGCGAGCCCAGGCACAGGGGGGATCGTGATCCCCCAAATAATAATGAGGAAATTTGGAAGGAGAGAGGTTTAGGTGGAGAAAAATGAGTTCTGTTCTGGACACAATTAGTTAAAATGTTTTGAAGACCTCCACCAGGCAGCTGGTAATGCAAGCCCCCACTCAGGAGAGCATCTAGGGACGGATTCTGGGCTTCTTGGGGGTTACCAGTATAAAGATAATCAGACAGCAGGAAAATTCTGAGCCCCTCAGGACCAGCACCCAGCCAGGAAAGAGCCTGGGGCTTCCCCCATGAAGCCCCTTCTTTGAGCCTCCAGCTCCCACCCACTCCATCCCTCTCTTTGTTCTCCTTCTAGAAGGGACGGCCGGGCTAACTGAAGAGCGCACCTTGGGGCTGCCTCTTTGGGATGTCCCAGGGAGCCCCAGGGTGGGCAGGGCCCAGAGCCAGGGCCTGGGCCGGGGTGGGCCCAGAATCAGGGGGCAAGGCAGGGCGAGGTGGGCCCAGAACCAGGGGGCATCTGGAACAGCCCCAGAACCAGGGCACAGGCTGGGGTGGGCCCAGCAGCTTAGCCATCCCAAGCATCCATCCCTGTGGAACCTTCAGAACCTGCGCCTGGGATGGAGCTGGCTCCCCACTGCCAGGACGGAAGCCCTGAGTTAGGAACGAAGAGATATCTGCCCTGCTCATGGTGGAAAGGGGGAAAAGAGAGGGCTCGGGCAGCCAGAGATGAAGCCAGGGAGGCCCCTCCCCTGGGGAAGCTGCAGCTCCGTCGGTCACTGTCGCTGGGCTCTCTCTGAGACTTCCAGGGGATTCACTTGTTGGCCTGTGAGGCCGGTGGCAAGCCCGGGTCTGACAAGGCCTCCTCCTTGGCCAGAAAATAGCTGCCATCACCAGTGAGGAAACCTGAGGACTGAATCTGCCCATTCACCATCCGTGCGCCCCCGACCACAACGGGCAGCGCCACTGGCCCTGGGCCTCCATGGCTCTGGGCCATCATCCACCACCCCCACCTGGACAACCCAGAAAGCCACAGCTCCTTCGGCCAAAAATGGTGCTCGGTCCGAGGAGGAATCGGCATCAGAGAAAGACAGAGCCCGGCCCAGAAGCCGTAAACACCAGGCCCGATGTCACTTGGCTCTGGAAATGAATGGTCTGGAGAAAATGACCCTCTCCCGGCTGCCTGCTGACCCCCCCCCCAATGCCGGCTCTGTCCATCCCAGAGCCAGTGACATCTTCCCATGGACCTGCCAGAGTGCCAGATGCCCCGAGACGCCCAGGCCGGGCTCTCCCCTCCCCCTCACAGCTGAAGCAGATCTGTCACGGAGAGGAAGGGGGAGCAAGGAGAGCGGGGGCGGCGTGGAGGCTCTGCCTTGGGACCACGTCTCAGCCCTTCCATCCCTGCTGGGCGCCCCTTCTCACAGCCTCGGTTTCCTGATCTGTTCCCGTTAGGGAAAGCTGACACAGAATGAGTCCTGCCATCTTTCTGAAATGGCCCCCACACCCCTCTCCACATGACAGCCTCCAGTTTCCTGAAGGGAGCTGCCACATGAGCCTCTGAGGCTCCTTCTGCAGGCTGAGCGCCCCCGGTCCTCCAGCCGCCCTTCGTGTGCCGCGATCTTTAGCCCCTTCTGGATCGTGTGCCAAACACAAGAGCTCCTGGGTCCAGAAGTGTCATCTTCGGCTTTCTCCACAGGAACGCTGAACCTCGTAGAATTTCCCTCCTTTGTCGGGATTCTGTCAGCTCAGTGTCCTTCAAACTGAACTCGGAGGATTCTGAGGGAGAAAAGCAGGCAGGCCTCGCGGAAAGACTCTCACCCCCCCCCCCCCCCCCCCCGCCCTGCAGGCTGTTGTCTCACTTTAAGGGCTGTCAGCAGGGGTCTGTGTGCATGTATGTGGTGTGTGCATGTGTCTGTATGCTTGCACATGTGTGCGTGTGTCTGTGTGTGCATTGTGTGCATGTGTGTCTGTGTGCATGTGTCTCTGTGTGTGCATGTATCCATGTGCATGTGTATGCACGTATGTGCGTGTGTGTGTATCTGTGTGTATGCGTGTGTGCATGTGTGTCTGTGTGCACGTGTGTGCATGTGTGTTCACACCTTCATGTCTACCTCTCCAAAGCAGAAGCCCCAGTCGTTGCTCTCCGCCTCCTGCAGCGCCGGCCCCCCCTCCCCGAGGACCCCGGTACTGGGCAGGGCCCTGTGTCAGGACGTCCAGGCTCCTCGGTCTCTCACCAGCCACCGGAATGACCTTGAGCAGCTCTTCCCTTCCCTTGAAGACCCCGTTCTCCCCCTGCCGAGTGGGGAGCGTGACCCTCCCTGCCGGCCTCGCGGGGTGGGAGTAGGGGTTGAGGATGGAGTAAGGATGCTTGGGGGCTGTAGAACCGCGGCCACGTGGGGGAGGGAGCCCGGGGCCTCCTGAGCCACTTCTCTGCTCCGTCTGGGCTTCGCCCTCCCCCCAGTACTTCCAGGTGTGCCCTTCCCCCTCTGGGGGAGGGAGGCTCCCACATCTCTTGATCTCACCCTCCTGTTTGGCCCCCGCTTCCTCAAACAGCTCCCCACTTTGTCTCTGTTCCTAGATGGGGGAGGGGTGGGTCAGGGTGGTGCAAGGACTCTGAGAGCAGAAGGGACAAGGGAGGAGCGTGCGGTGGAAGCCCTGGGAAGGCGGGAGGACTCCCCACTCCAGCCACGGCCATCACTGGAGCCGCCGAGGGAGATTTCAGCCTCCTGAGGTGCCTGACTGCAGACTGACTCCTGGGGCACAGAGGGCAGTTCTACAAGGCTCAGTCTTCCCGGGAGAAAGTGACCATTTTTTTCCCAAGGGCTTTTGTGTTCAGCGCATGAGGCAGACAGCTGCCCCGTCCCTGCTATGGCTCCCAACGCTACAAATACGTTAGCACAAGGAAGCTGGAAAAGTGGCTGGCTTAGAGAACTTGTGAGAAAGTGGGCTCTCGTTGGGCAGATATTCCTCGTCCTTTAATTCACTAGGCTGCTTAATGGAGCGGATGTGCTTTGAGTTAGTGTCCCCACTGACTGTCCTGGTTAAAAAACGGTGGAGGAGATGAGAAGTTCCATTGGCCCCCAAAGAACATGAACTTGGGCTAGGAAGCATCCAAGGCGGGAGTGACTTAGGGGACCCAGCCGGAGGACGCATTTCTTTCTGCCACAGACGTGTCCCCAGACTCATTCAGGTCATGGGAAGAGCCGATCAGCCACGGCTTCGTCCTGTTCCTGAGGGTCTTAGAAGTTATTTTACTCTTTTATCTCCAGACCAATTCCCATTTGTCTCCATGGCCCATGTGATTGGGGAACGGTAGAAATCAGCCTAAAGGGAATATACTCCTACAAAACCGAGAGGGAGAAACTCATAAAGTTTTGGGTGTTGTTGAATTTTATATTTTTATTCAAAAAGAGTATTCCCATATAGCCAGCAGAACAAAAAAAGAGAATTATAGATGAGACTTGGAATCTATGAATCTCTGTTTTCATATCACTTGCTTTAAAAAAAAAAGTATATAATAAATTCTACACATTACTCTCAAGACCCACCCTGCTTATCTCTGCTTCCTTCCCAATATTCTGTTCTCTGCATTTTTTTTAATACCTCATTCCTTTTTTCCCCAGCATCGCTGCTGCTAAACTCCTTCTTCTCCCAGCACTTGTCTCAATTAAAAACTGAAAAAGGAAAAAAAACCTTATACCACATGAAGCACCCCCAAACGTCCAGGCTCTTTGTGCAGCTCCTGTGCATCCACACCTTCTTCCATCCCTTTGTGGGAGAGCAACATGATTTATCCGGAGTCTGACTCAGACAGGTTGGTCAGCGCCCCACTCGGAATTCTCACATTTTACGAAATTGTTTTCTCTACAATTTGGTTCCCTTTGCATTAATCCTCCCAGTGCTATTCGCTTCACTCTAGAGCAGTCCACGCTAGCCTGGACTCACTGAAATCGTCTCTTTCCTTGTCTCTCTCCACAGTTCCCTAATACTCCCTCTCGCCTGTGACTCCAAAAAGCTGAGACCACATCCCGGAAAACCATTGGGGCAGATAAGCTAAAACAGGGCCAGGATTTGGTGAGTTAGGGGGTGTCCACCCCGGGGATGGGAAGACTGCCCCCGGCGGGAAGGGCAGATGAACACCATTTGCCCCCACAGCCCCGAAGGTGGCCGGAGCCATTGCTATGGAGCGCTTGGAGCGTCCGTGGAAGACACCGAGGGCGTCCTCTGCCTCCGGGCCACTGCCGGCCATGCCGACGTTTGTCCAGCTGTTTGACTTCAATGACTCTGGAAAAGAGAATGAGGCTGATGACTTCAAGCCATTCTGCTCACTCAAGCCAAGCCATGACCCGTGATGTCTCCGGTCCACTTTGAAAATGAAGCATGAAAAGGAGCAATTTTCCAAAGCGTTCATAGAGCACAATTAGTTCAGTCATTTCCCAACTAGCAATCAAAGGTACCCACTTAGATGAAGCTTTTTATTCTTTTCCCCTTGACTCCCTTGCAGGATGAGGAGGTTCTGTTTGCAGCTCCTCCATCCCCATATTCTCATCCCTTCCCAAATCGCGTGTGCACAGGTGCATTCTTCAGGTACTGAATATAAAACACTTGGGCGCATCTGATCCCCTTCCCCTGCTTGTAAGCTCTTCTCCCGCTTACAGAAAATAGAAGGTTCCATCCTTCCTTCTCCTTTCCCACTAGTGCTTTCCTCCTTTTGTCCTCATTTCTGCTTCCTTTCTCCAAAGCCTCAGAACAAAACCAGCACTTCTCTCCCTGGGACCTTTGATTTTTAATTCAGTTCCCACAATACCTTTACACACATTTAGGTCCTAAAGGGCTGCTTGTTTCTTCTCCCCCTGTCAGAATGTTAACATTATATGGTCTCATGGTCTCTTCCAAGTGCTGAAATAAATTTACCTTTCAAGGTGTCTTTTTACTCTTATGTAAACACTGCTTCAAAGTTCCTACTTAGCTCTGGTTTGGGAGCATTTTCAGTTCGACATTCTTGGAAGTTGTCTAATTTTTCTCCCTGTAGGATTATTTTCAGCTTTGTAAGACAAATTATTCCGTACCGTAAACCTACATCTTCTGTCTTTTGGAATATTGGATTGTTTACAAAAGGAGCTCCCAGGTCTTGTGGGACTACAGTATTCTCTTTGTCCACTTCAGAAGGGAGGGAAGCTCAAGTGTCTCCAGCCCCCTCAGCCCTTCCTCCTGGTTTGCACAGACTTCTTGCCTTCCAAATGTTATGAGATCAGTTTTCTCTTCCTTCTCCTCCCTCCCTATTCCCACCCCATGGATTCCTCTTCTCTTTTCTTTCCATGCTTTAAGATCATCAGGAGAGAACAGAACCATTCCTATGCCTTCCATCTATTTAGACCCAGATAGGACCCCCGATGATAGCAGGGTTCATTTCTCATATTATAATGTAAACAGTTTATCACTATTTATGACTACGATTGTTCATTCATTATTAAATGATTTATTGTTTATGATTGTTCATTCATGTTTACATTTTTATGTTTCTACTGAGTTCTCTGTTTTTAAAAGTTCCTCTGAAGCTCCATTCTTTTCATCAAGAATGCATGGAAGTCTATTTCATCAAAGAGACTTTCCCTCCCCGCCCTCAATAGCGGCAAATTCTCGGGTTTTTGTTAAGTTATTCTTGGCTGTAATCCTCTATCCTTCACGCTAGCCTGGATATGGAAATGTCATATTTCAGAATCTTCTGATTTACAATGGTGGCTGCTGTACTGTGAGTGATCCTCACTGTGGCTCCTTAGTACATGATTTTTTTTTCTTTCTGGCTGGCTTGCAGTATTTTTACCTGGAAATTGAATTTTGTCTAATATATTCCAGGGAGTTTTCATTTGGGGGTTCCTTTTGGGAGGGGACAGGTGGATTCTATTTCTACTCTGCTCTCTGGCTCTCAAAGACCAGGGCAGTCTTTTTATGATTTTTTGAAATATGATGGTTAGACTTTCTTGTCATGACTTTCATGTAGTTCAATGATTACTAAACTGTTGCTGTTGGTGACTCTCTGTGATCCCAGTTTGGACTTTTTTTGAAAAAGATTCCAGAGTGGTTTGTCATTTTCCTCTCCAGCTCATTTTACAAAAGAGGAACTAAGGTACACAGGGTTAAGTGACTTGTCCAAAGTCACATAGCTACTTAGTGCATGAGGCTAGATATAAATTCAGGTAGATGAGTCTTTCTAACTCCAGACCTGGTGTTCTATCCACTGTATCACCTAGTTGCCCTATTACTAAATTCTCTCTCCTTGATTTGTTTTCCAGGTCAATTGTTTATGCTATAAAACACCTTAAATTTTCTTCTATTTTGGCTGTTTTAATATTTCTTATATTCTTATAAAGATATTCTACTCCATTTGGTCCATTAAATTATCAGGGAGTTTGTTGCTTAGGAAAGATATGGTACCTCTTGTGCCAAGTTATTGATTTTCTCTTCAATCCTTTCTTCCATGGTTCTCTTTCTTCTCTGTCTTCTCCCTCTAGAATTATCATTTTGTATATTTAAAAAACAACTCTTAGCTTTTCCAGAAATTTTCACTAAACTTATACCCAATCTGGTTTTCTTTGAGGCTTTGCTTATAGATATTGCAGAGGCACTTTCTTCTTCTGGGTATATGTCTTAAACATCACGTTACCATAATATTTTTGTGGCAGGATTTTTGGTATTTATGTGTTCATTCTGCTTGTCACTTCCCTGACTTTGGATTTGATGGATAGATGCAAGCGCCACAAATTTTTGATGGAAATATCTGAGATTATCTGGCTGCTTTCCTGTGGTATTGTGTTTGTTAGGATTTCAGGGACAATTCAGGATGGGGGTGTGCAAGTTTCCAGCTTTTCCAAAGTTTTCTAATCCAGTCTGATTTCTAATCCCTTATCTGAGCTCTTCAAGTCCTTGACCTAGGTTTGGGGCTGAGTAACAGGACTTTAGGCCTGCTCCATTTAAACTTCAAGGGCTCTGACATATGACTCGGCCACCGTCAGTCATAGCTAAGCTCTGTTGGTTCCAAGGGACAGAATTGGAGAGTCCCCTTTGCTCTGGGATTCCTGTCATGATTCCCCCTCCACTGGCTTCAGACAAGAATAGAAGCTGGACGGATTTGGGTCATTCCTACTCTGGTGGGTAAATATTATTGGATAAATTACACCTGATAAGCAGTCAAGGGAACAGCAGAATAGTCAGACGCCACCAGCAGAAGGGCTTGGGAAAATAGAATGACTCCAGAAAGGCTATTGGCAGGAGGAGGAGGACCATGTGTTGTACCGTAGTTTCTTTTCTAGTCTAGCCCTCTCAGAAGAATTAGCAGAGAATTTGGGGATTCATTATCCATCCTGTGTAAGGAGACCTGTGCAGGGGTTAATAGACTTTGATGAAGTGGGATGTAAAAATTAGCCAGATTTAAGGGATTTGAAAGGATATGGAAACCAGATTACTAAAAAAAGAAAAATAAAAGAGGGGAATTGTGAGAAATGGATGGGCATTATGAAAATTAAATGGAAGAAATGAAACTTAAATTAGAAAAAAATGAAACTCAAAGAGACATCAAGGGAGCAGCTAGATGACGCAGTGAATAGAGCACCAACTGTGAAGCCAAGAGGACCTGAGTTCAGATCTGGCCTGAGACACTTAATACTCCCTAGCTGTGGGACCCTGGGCAAGTCACTTAACCCTAATTGCCTCAGAGAAAAGAGAAGAGAAAGAGGAAGAGGCAGGGAAGAAAAGGAAAGAAAAGAAAAGAAGAAGACATCAAAGACTTGCTATATAATGAGGGGTGGAGAGTCACATCAAGCAACTTTTGTAACATCCACTTAATGGGGAATCAGGGAGGGACTTGGGCTTCTGGATAGGAAATAAAATGCTGCCTTTGAAGTTTCGAAGGTGTGTCCACTCCCCTGGGCACCCCTTCTTGCAAGACTGTAAACTAAATCTTTCCTGCATTCACGAAGGGATAGCAGCTAGAACCGAGCCCTCTCTCTGCTCCTGTGGCCCAAATCATACAGCTGCTGTTGCCTTCCAGCTTGTTTCTGGGGGTAGCCGCCCGAGGACCCGAGCCCCTTCCTCCCCCCGGAACACTTCAGCCACAGATCTGTGAGTGAGAGATGTCGGCATAACGTAGAGTCTGTGGTTATTGGGGCAGGACCTCTTCTTCTCTGGGTGCACGGCCTCGGTCGGAACCAGAATTCTCTACCCAAACACTCCTGGTTAGAGCCACGCACGGCGTCCACAGAGATCGTCTCCCTTGGCTCACAGGGGTTAAAAACATTTGTTTCCCACGCGTTCCCTAATAAAGGCTTGGTTGCACTTTCTAGATCTGTTTGTGTTGAAATTGGGTGTGGGAAAAGCTACCTCTTCCTGTTCCCCAACTTCTGGCGGCTTCTCTGGTAGCACCTCTGGGTGTTTTTCCTTTATGATTGTTGGAAATGTGACTTTGTAAATCATGGCTTTAGGAGCAGTCAGATGGTGCAGAGGAAACTGGATCTAATCCAGCCTCGGAATGGCCGTGTGATCCTGTGCAAGTCACTTAACCCTGTCTGCCTCAGTTTCCTGATCTGTAAAATGAGCTGCAGAACATGGCAAGCCACGTTATCTTTGCCAAGAAAACCCTAAATGGCACCACAGAGTCAGACATGGCTGAAAAGCAGATTAAAAGTACTCCAGAGACTTGGAAAGAACAGTTGCTACCCCCACCAGCCGGGGCGTGCTCACAATGCCCATTCACCTTAAAGCCGTGGGAGTGACGTCCACGTGGGAGAGAAGTGATGTGTGAATGAAAGGCAGCTCAGCTCTGTGCGCTGCAGGACAGTCTCCTCTCTTCAGGGGGGCTTCCCTCGGGGGCAGCATCTCCCCTCACCGGTGGCCCCTCTGGGTTCCCCGAGCCGCCATCTCTCTTGTCTGCTGTCAGGGTCGTGATTCCCGATGCTGCTTCCTGGCTCAGGAAGTGATCTGTCTCTATTTGCGCAGCTTTGGCTGCTCCCCAATAAGTCCAGCATCCCCTGCTAGTTCCGTGACTGTCCTTCAAAGTTCCTTGGGCAAATGGGTAGGGAAGATTCTCTTTCCCTCCCACTTCTGGGTCCTCTCCGCGCTTCCTGACTGGAAATCTCTCTCTCCTGAATTAAGGAAGTTTGTGCAGGGCTTGGCTAGCTGAAGTCCCCGAGATTTGACTAGTTTGTTTGCTTAGCCAATCACATTCTCCCCTTATCCCCCAGGAGGTGTGGGGGGCTCAGAAAGGCACGGGAGCAGACAGACCTCTTACACTTAGCATGACACCTGCGGTACCTGATGGGGCCCTTTCACGGGGCCATTTCAGGCTCTCCAATTTCCATAACTGGGAGCGCCCTTCCTCTGGGGCAGATGGCAGCCCCTCCATGTTTAATGTTTGGTCTCCAGTTGTTACCACTGGCTCCCTGTGCAGCTGCCATCCCCACCTGGCCCAAGGGCCCCAGGGCCACTGAAGGGGCTGCTGCTCCGGGTGCTTCAGAGCATCTGCCTCCACTCCTGGCAAACCCACCCCCCTCTTCCTGGAAGGAGACGAAGCTGCCTGGCCCAACTTCCCCTGGACCTCGGGGTTACAAGACGAGAACGCCAGAGCTGTGGGTCCTCAGGCCCTATGCCCTCTTTTCACCGAGGAGGAAGCAGGGGTCTGGGGCTCGGCTTCTCCTTAAAGCAGATCAGTGCCCCTTGTCCCTGCCCATGGCCATCCCTTCTCCTGCCCTGGTGGTCTCCCTGCATCCATGCCCCCTTCCCCTTCATCGTGGCAGGCCCGGGGGTCTCCTCTCCCTCCTGTAGCCAGCACTAGGGTCAGGCACATCTGCCCAAGATTTCCGACCTCCATGCTCTCATTATAGCCTCTTCTGTGGGGCTGAGTTTTCTCCCATCTCTCCCAAGAACCAGCACCTAATTAGCTCCGAGATAATGAGCTCCCCCAGTGCCCACAGCTGCCCTGCCCATGCTTGCCCAGCCACGTCTGCTCTGTTGGCAGACTGGCTCCGCCCACGTCCTGGTGGGCATCCGGTGGGGGCTGCCCTGCTCAGCGGGTCACATCTGCTTCCCCACGGCCACATCTGCTTTCTCTCCGTCTAATTTCTGAGTCCCCTCGTCCAGAGGCCTGCCCTTGGCTGGTCAGGGATTGGGCAACGTCATGTCGGCCTTGGTCTTCTCCCCCCTTACTTTCTAGCTTTCCAAGGTAAAAGCTAAAACAGGCTCCTGCTGTGCTCTTCCTGTCTGACTCTGTCTCTCTCCTTCTCTCTCCTCATTCTCTCTCTCTCTCTCTCTCTTTCTCTCTCTCTCTGTCTCTTTCTCTGTCTCTCTGTCTCTCTGTCTCTCTGTCTCTGTCTCTCTGTCTCTCTCTCTCTTTCTCTCTCTCTCTGTCTCTGTCTCTCTCTCTCTCTCTGTCTCTCTCTCTCTCTCTCTCTGTCTGTCTCTCTCTGTGTGTCTCTGTCTCTCTGTGTGTCTCTGTCTCTGTCTTTCTCTGTCTGTCTCTGTCTATCTGTCTCTCTCTCTCTCCCCTCCCACTCTGGGTGGACAGAGACAGCCTATTGAGAATGAAGAGCACCTATGGTCCCTTCACTGGCCAGATTTCCCTAAGCCTGGGCCAGCTTTCAGAGAACAAGAATCAGACAGACCCAAACCAGGCCTGGACCGGCAGAGCGTCCTCTCAGGCATCAAAATTTAAAGGGATAAAGCAGACTGGCCAAGCCCTTCCGGGGGGAGGGGGCAGCCCACTGCAGGTTCATGTGGGGAGGGGGAGGAGCAGCAGGGAGCAGGACCACCAGCCTTTGGGCTCACCCGGCATCGGCCCCACCAGAGGTCTCAAGTCTCCCCCTTTCCACACCAAGGTGGGGCAGGCAGGAAAGGCGGCCTCAGGACAGAAGGAGTCCCGTGGTCAGACAGAAAACAGATTGCTCCCCCCCATCCAAGCTGCAGAAGCCTGACCTCTCCCGCAGGTTGGGGGGACATAAGTAGATGCAGGAGCCACTAGGGGAAAGGAGGCAAAGAGCAAGCTCTGCCCTGCAAGGGGCTCACAGTCTGGGGGGGATTCGTGCGGTCAGTTGTGGTCAGGGAACTCCCACAAGCTAAGGAGGGGAGACATGGAATAAAGGCTTGGAGAAAGCTTCCTGTGGGAGCCAGACTCTGGCAGGACCCTAAGGAAACCAGGGATGTCAGTAGTGGGGCAGAGGAGGGAGGGCCTTTGGGGCCTGGGAGGGTCAGTGAGAAGGTCCAGAAAGCCGGGAGGTCAGGATCACTGGCTCAAAGGCTGGGAGGAGGAGTGACCTGTAAGGAAATAACAAGAAGGACTGCTCTTACCCAGGTAAGGGAGGAGGAGGTTAGGTTCCAGAAGGCATTGAAGGGCATTTGCATGTGCTCCCAAGGGGGATAGGGAGCCACAGCAGCTTGGTGAATAAGGGGTGCGATGGTTGGTCCTGGGCTTTGGTGGCTGGAGGATGGGCTGCAGGGGGGAGAGAGACTGCAGCAATCCTCTAGCAGTTGTTGCAATAATCCAGACGTGCGGTAATGGAGTCTACACCAGGGAGGGGCCAAGTCAGAGGAAGAAGGGGGCATTTGCAGAGATGCAGCTGAGGGCAGACAGCTGCTGTGGACCAGAGAAAGGAGAGAGGGAGGATCCCGGTGTTCCCCCAGTCACCCAGGCTCCTCACAACTCTGACTCAGGTGCTGTTGTTTATTCTCCCACACGCCTTCCATTCCCACAACCCCTCTTCTCTTCTGGCCTCTGCTTTAACGTTCTGGGCAGTCCCCCTGCCCCCCCCCCACCATCCCCCTCAGCTTTGGTCGAGGGCCTTGTCACCCCACTGTACCCCCATTACCTGGGAGATCCGCAGGAGCAGAGAGCACTGTTGGTTGCCTTTCCTGGCATCCCCAGCACTTAGCCCAGTAGCAGGCACACAGTGGGTGCCTACTACTAAATACTGGTGAACTGTTGCTATCCCTATGCCTTGAACATTCTTCCTCCTGGCCCCTTCCACTGGGCTCTGAGGTCTCTGAAGACTTGGTTCAAACCCATCTTCCACCAGAGCTCTCCTTGGTCTCCCATCCATGAGAAGGTAACTTGTGTTTGCTCTGCAGTCATGGCCTAAGAACTCAATTATTTGAAAGTTGTCAGGGGAGGAGCCAAGATGGCGGCGAGGAGACACAATTCTCTGTGACCTCCTCTGACCTTCTCTCAAACCAACAGCAGATCAAGCCTCTGAACTGGCTTTGAAGTCACAGAACCCACAAAAATTCCCAGAAATTACCTTGGAAGAACTCCAGAACATGCTTCAATTGGACAGGGGGACAGTCTGCAGAACCCAGACCACAACACAGGGAGATGGGATAAGGGGCTGGGGCATGAGTCAGAGTGTTGTAGCCCCTGTGCACCTAGGAACCTTCTGTGAGCCTCTTAGGCTGCTCTGTCCTGGTTGCAAGTGGGTGATCTAGCAAATTTGTGACAAAAGGCAAACTGCAAACCACTGGGCCCAGAAGAACTCAGGACCTAGCCATAATCACCCAGCACCGGAAGCCAATCAGCAGAACTGCCCCAGGACAAACTAAAGCAACTGTCCCTCCTTTTCATTAAGAGCAGACCTCAAGTCTTAAAAAGCAAGCAAAAAGCTCACCATGGACAGCTTTTATGGACAGAGAAAAGAACAGACCTCAGATCCTGAGATTCCTAAACCCAAAGCAACTCCAGAGGAAGCCCCAAAGGGAGACATGAGCTGGTCCCCATTTCACAAGGCTTAAAGATTGGAAGATTCCATAAAGGATCTTAAAAGAGAGAAGAAAAATGGGTAAAGGAAATGAGATCGTTGCAAGAAGGGAGGGGAAAAGCATATAAATCCCACAAAATAAAATTGATGAAATGGAAAAATCATATAACTCCTTACAAAATAGATATGAAAAAGATACCAATTCATTGAAAAACAGAATTTGTGAAATGGGAAAAACAATGCAATGAACAAAACAATTCAATTGCCCAAATACAAAAGGAACTTTAAAAAGTAACTGAAGAAAATAATGCACTAAAAAATAGAATTGAACACATGGAAGTGAATGTCTCAATGAGACTTCAAGAATCAGTCAAACAAAACCCAAAAAAATGAAAAAAAAAATAAAAGAAAATGTGAAATACCTCCTAGGAAAAACAACTAACCTGGAAAATAGAGCTAGGAGAGACAATCTAAGAATTATTGGACTTCCTGAAAACTATGATGAATAAAAGAATCTCGACATTATCTTACAGGAAATTTTAAAGGAAAACTGCTCTGATGGCTTAGAATCAGAAGATAAAATAGCCATTGAAAGAATTCATTGATCACCTTCTGAAAGAGACCCCAAAATTAAACTCCAAGGAATAGCATGGCTAAATTTCAGAACTATCACACCAAGGAAAAGATGTTGCAAGCAGTCGGAAAGAAACAATTTAAATGCTGAGGAGCCACAATCAGGATTACTCAGGACTTAGCAGCTTCCACCTTAAAGGATCAAAGGGCCTGGAACCTGATATTCCAAAAGGCAAAGGAACTTGGATTATAGGAAGAATAAACTATCCAACTAAAATGAAAGTTGTCTTTCCCACATGTTGTGAGCTCCTTGAGGTCACGGACTGTTTCTGCCTTTTTCTGAACCCAGGATTCAAGCATAGTCCCTGACACATAGTTATGGATTAATAAATGCTTGGTTCGTTGAAAGGGCTGCCAAAATAGTTAACATGGCCTCAGGCTGCATGAAGAGAGCCACTGGACCAAGGAGGTGATCATTCTCCCATGAGTGGAGCGTCATGTTTGATCTTGGACACTACCATTTAGCAAGGATATGGAGAAGATGGAGGGTCCAGAGTAAGAGGGGAAATTTGGGGAAGGCACGATATGAGCAAGAGGTCAGGGAGCCTATTTTTCTCTTGCTAGGATGAGTCTTGACCTGTAGTTTTGGTTGTGGAGAGCTTCTGTTATAGAAATGTCATCCTCCCAAACCCATTAGCAGCACATTTACCATTCTGACTCACAGAGCTGCTGAAGCACTGAGAAGAGAGACAAGACTTGAACCCCAGACTTCCTCTGGATCTAAAACACTCACTGCCTCTCAGGGGACACTAATTCTGGGGTGTTTTAATATCTGAAATATTGTCTTGGGAAAGAAAGATTCGACCTGCTCTACCTGACCCCCAAAGACCTTACTAAAACTATTGGGGTATAGGAAAAAGTTGCAGACAACTTGGGGGGCTTTTGAAAGGTAAAATGTGAAGTGCTGACATCAAGGGGAATGAGCTCTCAGAGAAGTGGAATTCTCCATCACTGACAGGGGCTGGAGCAGGTCAGTTGTAGTGGCATGTCTGTCCAGATTTGGTTGAACAAGCTGTCTCTGAGATCTGTCTGCTCTGAGATTGGGGGAAGGACATCTCAGAGGACACCCATCCTCAGGTGCTTCTCTAGAAGAGACACTGGGAGTATCTCCTGCCTGTGGTGTTGGCTCTGTGGGCAGCAATGCAGCCTCAGGGAGGTGGTGGAGGTAGAAGCAACATGGTGAGGCCAGTGACAAAATGAGAGAGACAGAGAGATATAAAGAGAGAGAGACAGAGACAGAGCCAAAGAGAGAACAGGAAGGAGGGAGGATGAGACAGAGACAGAGAGATACAGAGAGACAGAGAGAGGGGGGAGAAAGAGGGGAAAGAGAGAGAGAGAAGGAGAGGGAGAGACAGAGAGAGAGACAGAGACAAAGAGAGAACAGGAAGGAGGGAGGGAGAGACATCGACAGAAAGAGACAGAGAGATACAGAGAGACAGAGAGAGGGGGGAGAAAGAGGGGAAAAGGGAGAGAGAAGGAGAGGGAGAGACAGAGACACAGAGAGACAGAGACACCCAGAGAGAAACAAAGAACAGGAAGGAGGGAGGGAGAAACCAAGAGAGGGGCAGACAGAGGGGAAAGAGAGAGAGAAGGAGAGGGAGAGATAGAGAGAGACAGAGACAGAGACAAACAGAGAACAGGAAGGAGGGAGAGACAGAGACAGAGAGATACAGAGAGACAGAGAGAGGGGAGAGAAGGAGGGGAAAGAGAGAGAGAGAAGGAGAGGGAGAGACACAGAGAGAGAGACAGAGACAAAGAGAACAGGAAGGAGGGAGGGAGAGACATCGATAGAGAGAGACAGAGAGAGAGGGGAGAAGTAGGGGGAAAGGGAGAGACAGAGACAGAGACGGAAAGGGAGGGAGGGAAGGAAGGAGGGGAGCCATAAGGTTATCATGACCTGAAAGCCAAGGGAACAGAGAGTTGGGGGAAGAAAGGAGAAGCCGGTGGCTCCTACTTGTGAAAGAGCAGACCTGGAGGAAAGGGGGCCTGTCAGAAGGGGAGAGGCGAGGCAATGAGAGAGCAGTATTAGGAGTCTGGCAGGAGCAGAACCAAGTTTTCAGCCCTTTGAGCCTCAGAAGAATTGCAGGGGGCGAGCTGGGGAGGGGTCCGAGGGGGAGGAGGGCGCCTGCAGGCTTGGCCACTCGGGCAAGCTCTGCTCACTCGCTCAGCTCCCAAGCAGAGGCTCGGGAGGCTTCTTCAGCAGAGAAACAGAATCCGAAATGAAAGGAAAGGAAAATAAATAAATCCAGGACGGAGCCCAGCTTCCCCAAGAACAAAGTCTTGCCAAAAGCCCCATCTTAATGAAGCCTCCTTCCTCAGCCGGTTCTGGGTTCCAGAGCTCAGCCGCGCCCTTGCTGGACAGCTCCAAGGGACCTGATCGGAAGCTTCTGATCCCAAACTTCTGATCACTTTACTGAGACAAAGGATGAGGGCCTCTCCCAGACAAACCCCCACCAGCGGAAGCATAGCTGGATGGGCTCGCTGCTGGACGCAGAGCCAGAGAGGTGGGGCTGGGGGGGATTGAGCTGAGCCTCCCACCAGCTCTTCACCATTCCTCCCTCATTTCTTTGTCACTCACCAGCGCAAATTTACCACGGACCCAGCCCAGAATCAGGAGCTAGAAAGATGGAGCAGAAAACCCAGCCTGGCCTGAGGGGCCTGAGAATGGTTCCTCCTCCTTCTGGAACCTGAGCCGCCTCCCCTGTGATATGAGGATGTCAGAATCCCCAGTCTTCCTGGTCCCAAGCAGCTCTAAGTCCAAGGATTGCTAAGGAATGGGGCCCTGCTCCAGCGCGCACCTCACCCTCAGGACAGCAACTGGGGGTCTGGCCCAGAACCACGAGGTGGGGACAGGCCTTCTACCAAAGACTGGTCTAGGTCAGGCTAACAAGGGAGGGAAAGAAGGGAGAAATGTTTCCTTGTTTTCCATCTCTTCCTGTTTTCAGGGAGGGGGAAATGTCCACCCAAGCCCTCTAGAAAGTAGCCTGCCCACTGGTTTGGGACCCCCTGGCAGGGTGGGATGGCAGGGACTTCATCTGGGAAGGACGTTAAGGAAGCGCTCCCAGAGATGTCCTGAGCTTCAGGTCTAATGGATCTGGGGAGGGACAGAGGAGGAATCAGGGACTCTTCAGAGAACAGAGACCCATGTAGTCTGCTGGGTGTGTGTGTGTGAGTGTGAGAACTTGGGTGTGAATGTCTGCAGGTGTGTGTGTGTGTATGAGTGTGTAATTGGGTGTGTTCCCATAATAACTAAAGGAGGGCAGCTGCCGGGACCCTGGCTATTGATTAAGGAGAAGGTGGCCAGCCTCCTGGAAGAGAGAGGGGACCTGGGAAACGCCCCGGGTCTAAACAGAGCGAGCCAGTGTGGGCAAGGCCAGCTTCCTAGGACACGTGCCCAGGCAGGGGGAAGGAGCCCGGGTTCCTTGGGCCTTGGACCGGAGAGCAGAGTCGCCCTTCCCACCCAAGCTCAGGAGCAGTCCTGCAGCTGCTTCTCTCGGCCCCCTGCCCACAATCCTCCCTCCACCCCCTCTGCATTGTTTGTGGGAAAACAGACTCACCAGCTCCTTGCTTCCCATCCCCTGGGAAATCAGACTTCTCCAAACATTTCACTCAGATCTGTGCAGCCCTGGCTGGAAGCCTGAGGCCCCTGAGGTGCCCAGCCTGAGGCCTTGTCCTTGGCAAGCAAGACGCCCCCCAGGTGCGGCTCCCAAAGGCCAGACCTGGGCATTAGCAGGGACATTTCTGAGGGAACGTCTGGCCCTCTGCAGACCCCACTTGGCAATTTCTCCCCCTGCCATCGAGGCTCCCTCTGCCATGGGGACTCTCTCTGCCATGGGGGCTCCCCCTGCCATGGGGCTCCCTCTGCCATGGGGACTCTCTCTGCCATGGGGGCTCCCCCTGCCATGGGGCTCCCTCTGCCATGGGGATCCCTCTGCCATGGGAGCTCCCTCTACCCTGCTCTTCTTCCCAATACCAGGCACACAGGAGGCTGCCCCAGCCGGCAGGGACCCTTCTTCTGCTCCTCACGAGCATGCTCGGGCTGGGTCTCTGGGCTTTGGATTCTCACACATCACATCCCAGCATTAGAACGGTGCAAAAGGGAAACTGGACAGACCGCTATCAACTGTCATCTGCCCTTGGAGCCCCAGAGCCTGAAGTCACGTCATTTAATGGCTGGAAGGCGATGGTCAAGGACAGTCTCCTGCATTTGGGGTTTGGGAAGAAAGTCAGGTTGGGCAGAGGGAAGAAGACATCACACACGGGAGGCCGGGGGCACATATGGCAGGGCGTGGGGCATCATGGCGGAAAAGCAAGTGTAGTCGCCTGCTACCCACCGCAAATTCTGCACGGAGTCTCGGCTTTCTCTCCCTGAAGCCTCAGCGCCGGAGGATGAAGGCCATCCCCTCATTCCTCATATGGGCCCGTGGATCCCCGCCATGACCACATCCCAGCAGCGGCTCAAGGGCTGGAGCTGCTGCATCCCTGCCAAGGGCAGAATCACAGTAGCATATCGGCAGAGCTGGCCATCAAAGCCAGCCCCCCGTTTTATAGAGGGGGAAACTGAGTCCCAAAGAGAAGTGACTTGCCATCCTAGGACAAAGGAGCAGAGCCCAGACTCCCAGCCACAGATCCAGCACTACACGTGCCCTCAGCACCTGGTTCTTCTCCCTGAACATGGCCCCTGGACCCAGAACTTGGCTAATTCCGTCAGGGCACAGTCCGCTCACAATGGCCCGGAGGGTGAGCTGTTAATGGGACAACCATCATAAGGGAGCCCTTCCCCACTAGCAGCAATCTCATCCGATACTCCTGGAGACCACTCGGAGAACGACGGCTCCCTGTCCCACACTGCCCAGACCTGGGCCCCGAGACGGTCCACACCGGCTCTCCAGCTTGGGCTGTTAACATTATGAACTTCCAGAATGCAAAACTGAACAAAGTCTTTTCTCTTAACCAAAATATATTGTTTATGCAGAGGTCTAATGGTCCATAGCAATCCAATTTACATGTAAAATATGTGTGTTCAGATCGAATCAGCTTTATGAGTTTGTGGGCGGCCATATCGAGCAGGAGAGGCAAGGCCTGGCGCCCACTATTGGCAACAAGAACACGCGCAAAAGATTTATTGGGTTTCTGCTCAAGATGAGGGCAATTGATCAGCCCAATGAGAGGAAAGAAAATTGTTCATTTGTTAAGGGAAGGGTCATAGAATCTTCGGGCTCCAGGGGGTTCCCCAGGTACTCAGTCCAGCCTCCATTCACATAGCATCCAAATCCTGGCAGGACGCCTCCAACCATGAGGAACTCACTCCCTGTCAAGATCATCAGGCCTTCTGCCAGCCCTCTCCCTCAGAGTCAGGGATGTTCATTGATACCGAATTTGGCCCCGTCTAAAACAAATCCCTAAAGCAGATCTCCATTTTAAGGTCTTCTAGTCCAATTTACTTAGGATTGATTAAAACTGATGGATTGTTCTCAACAATGACCAAAACGACATCATTATGTGGGGTGAAGGGACGGCGTGTCCGACTGTGGCGAGTCAGACCAATATGGGCTCAAAAGGCTCTCCCACAGGTCGGGCACAAATAATCCAGAGAATGTCCCTTGCTCATAAATTGGATTTAACGGAGGCAGAGGTGCCAGAATCGTCAGCCTCGCTCTCTCCCAGAGTCACCAAAGTCCAGGGGTAGGACAAGAGTCAGGAAGAGTGGCAATGGTCTGGGGGACAGCGGAAAGCTAACCAGGCTCTACAGAAAGTCTAACCAGGCTCTAAACTCAACCACCGTCGGGGCTGTTAGAACACAGTGTTCTCACCCGTTCCACTGGGGAAGACTCCACACCCTGGGGAAGACTCCCCTTGAGTGGGGAGTGGGTTTGAAGCCCATGGATGACCCTTATCCTGCTCCATCTGCCAAGTCGGTTCACTGGGATGTGGTCACCGCACGTTACTTCTGGGAGCCAGGGGGGAGATTTGGGTGACTTAGGTGGACACTGAAGGTGAAGGAGAGGTCCTGAAAAGCCCTCACACCAAAGCTGCTGGTCCCCCCGGAGCACCCTGCGCCCTTAGCTGAAGATTAAACACTCACGGAGACTGACAGCAGGAAGACAGGGGGGACAAGACAGAAACAGCCTCAAAGGGCTCAGGTTCCACTGAGTGAATGCAGCTTGTGTGCAGACAAGTAAACAAATATAATTTGGAAAAGAGAACGGCGGAGGTATCAGAGAAGGGCTGCATTTGTGGTGATGTCCGAACTGAGCGCCGAAAGGAACTAGGGCTGCTAAGGGGAGAGAGCATTCGAGGCTGTGTTGGTAGGAGACACTCATCTGCCGTCAAAGGTAGGACGTTTACTTTTTCCCAACTATATTTGTGAACCCATAAAGCATCTCTACAGTGAGCTGGAGTCCAGCGTGGGAAGTCCCTTCTCTAATGCAGAATGCGGTGACATGGTGGGTGGGTCCTAGAGAGTTGCCCAAGATCCCTAAATCTTGGATATGGACACACAGTGAGGACACACAGTGAGAGCCAGAGAAAGACTTTGAACTCGGGTCTTCCCACCTCTGAGTCTACTGTTCTTCCCATCCTACGTTACCTCTGAGTATAGTCAGGGTTACATCAATACGGCAACTATTACATCTTAAAAACACAAGGGAGAGAAATAGGGGGAGGGAAGGGTCTCAGTTTGGGGAAATAAGAGAATGGGCTGAATAGGAAAGAGAAATCAGGGTGAAATAATGTTCAGGGTCAGATTAAGCTAAATGAGGAAATAAGATGCAGTTCCATTATTGGGAAAGCCCCATATCTTTGGCAAAATTCAGGAAACAAGATGGAAAAAGGGAGAGAAGTGAGGAAGAATGAGAATTTATTATGTGCCGAGCACCACACTAAGCACTTCACAGATACTATTTCCTTTGATCCTCACAACGGCCCAAGAGGGAGGTGCTGTTAATATCCTCATTTTACAGACAAGGCACAATGACTTGGCTGCGGTCACACGACTAATAAGTGCTCAAGGTCCCATTTTCATTCAAGTCTTCCTGACCCCAGACCCCGAGTTCTATCAGCTGCACCACCCAGATGCCTCTTCTGATGATTTGAATTTTTAGAAGATGGAGCAACTAATGAGTGGGACATCCATACTGGGTCTGGCTTTCACCAACAGAAGCAACTTCGTGGCGGGAATGAAAAGAAAAAATCATGAGGGGAAGGGAGACTAGTGGAGAATTTCTGAAAGAGAGGAAGTCAACACAGACAGACATGAATTCTGGATGTCATGAGAACGATTTCAAAGGGTTCAGAGAAGAAATAGGCATGGACACACTTCAGGAAAATGTACCCAGAGGGCTGGGGAATGATCCGAAGACAAAACAAGGAAACGGTTCCAATAAGAAGGGGGGAAAGGGCGAGCTGTCTAAAGAGACCCATGTGAAAACACAGGGAACTTCCCAACCAATGTAAGAGATGCTAAAGAGACATGCCCAGAATATGCAACCCATGGCAAACAATGGGGGATGGATGGATGGATAGATAGATAGAATGATAGATAAATAGAGGGAGGGAGATAGATGAGTACATGGATGGATGGATGGATGGATGGAGGAATAGGTAAATGGATAGATAGATGGATGAATAGATGGATAGATAAATAGAGATGGATGGGTAGATAAAGATAAATGCATGGATAGCATAGAGAGGGTGGATGTATAAATGGATACATAGATAGAAAGAAAGAAAATAGATAGATGGATAGAATATATACACATGTATATGTGGGTATGGATGTGTATGCAAAGGGTATGTGTGTGTGTAGAGACAGAGACAGAAACAAAGAGTTCTCATATTGGAAAAGTCACTGTGTATCAGACTGTCAGTCACTGTGTTATGCAATGGGGATGCAAAAGAGAGCAAAAGTATGGTCCATTGGGGACCATGCTGGGTGGTGCAGTGAATAGAGCACCAGCCCTAGAGTCAGGAGGACCTGAGTTCAAATATGGCTCAGACACTTAACACTTCCAGGCTGTGTGACCCTGGGCAAGTCACTTAGCCCCACTTGCCTCAGCAAAAACAAAAACAAAAACATATATATGATCCATCACCTATTCTGTATTCTAATGGGAGAGGCAACGCCAAAATAACCGTATAATGCAATGTAAATGGGAGGGAGTCTCAGAGGGAGGGACTGGTGGTGGTGGTGGCAGGGGCGGGGATTTAGCAGAAGAAGGAGTTGGGCCTGACTCTTGAAGGAAAGGGGGAGATCATTTCAAATATGGAGGGCACAATGAGCAGGCGGTGGTGGCTGAAGGAAAGAGCAGACTGTAGACTAACTTCAAGGTGGCAAACTTGAATGACGGAGAGCAGGGAGGTGCCCAGAGCGGAGATGGGCAGTTTGGGAAGAGGCTGTGAGGGGAGCAGGAGGAGGAGGGAGGTGCCCAGAGCGGAGATGGGCACTTTGGGAAGAGGCTGTGAGGGGAGCAGGAGGAGGAGGAGGAGCATGACGAGTCCCATCTTGGATATGCTCACCTGGGGATGCCCCAGTGACATGGGGCTGGGGACAGCCAGCTGAGGCAGCAGCTGGGGCAGCCCTGCAGTGAGGCTGGTGGAGACTCTTGTTTGCTTGAAAGAATCCCCGAAGACAAGGAAACACTAAGAGAGCCCAAGCTGTCCGGGTGCGCTTCAAGTGCTTTAGCCCAGGAGAAAGAGTCTTCCGAAGAGGCGGGGGTCATTGCTGAGCTGCTGCCCAAGATTCTGAAAAACCATCAGAATGGGAAGGTCCAAGGAGAAATTGGGGGTGACAGGATGGGGCTCTCCGAGTATTTGGAAAGCCGACTTGTGGAAGAGGAGCTAGATACTTAAGGATCATGGACACAATTGGAAGGGACCTTAAGGATCCTCATTTACAGATAAAGAAACTGAGTCACAGAAAGATTTTTTTTTTTTAGCCTAGAGGAGAGAACTAGAAGCAAAGGTAGAGAAATGGTGAGAAAAGACTTCCTACCGACATCTCCACATGGGCGGGCTGCCTCCAGAGGGGTTGAAGGCCAGGGGCCGGGCGGCTCTCTGGAGAAGGCCCTTGATCGGGCAAGAGCTGGGCTAAGAGCTCCCCTCCTGCTCAGAGAGTCTGGGATTCCAGGCCGACGGCTCCCGTGTCCTTGGCCCCCAGTGGCCCCAAGACTGGTTCTAAGGGAGGTGCCCACTCTGGCTGTGCCCGCAAGCTCCATCTCAGGCAGGGATGAGGAGACCTATGAGGGAGAAGCTTCTGATGGGAACAGCCAGAGTGCCCGGAAATCACAGGGAGCGGGGCCAGGCTCCCTTCCCTCTGGCAGCCCTGGCTGCCCCTGAGCTGGCCCAAGGATGCCCACCCCGGGCCCACCAGGGCTGCCCTGACATCTCAATGCCTTCATCTGACTCTGAGACAGTCTCACCCACGGCACAAAAAGAAAGCATGAGAGCTGCTCCCCCAGGACTGTTTCCATCCAAAGCCCATCAAAAAGAGAAATAGAAGAGGATGGTAATAAAAATGGCATCCACACCAGCAGCCTGTGGCCAGCCGCTCCCCTCTGTGCCCATCTACAGCTGCCCAGTGAGGTTGCTCCCAACAGGGGAGCCTTTGAGCCCCCTCTGCCCAGAAAGAAGATTTTGGGCCATTATCATTGACATTGGCAGGGACCACAAGGGCGAGAAGGAGGAAGGAAGGGAGGGCCTGCCTAGGTTAGCAAATGTTTGCAAAGGACATTGAGAAGGAAAGTGTTTCTCCTGTCCTGTCTCTTGTCAATTTCTCTTTCTCTTGTCCTTCTCTTCCTCTGTCTCGTCTTTCTCCCCTCTCTCTTCCTTGTCTCCTTTGTCTCTCCTCTCTCTCTCTGTCTCTGTCTCTCTCTCTCTCTCTCACACGCTCCTTCCCTCTCTCTCTGTCTCTGTCTCTGTCTCTTTCTCTCTCTCTCTTCTGCCCCCTCCCTCGTCCCAAGATGATACAGCACAAGATTCAACAATTTCCTTCCCTCACTTATGGAAGCAGATGGTCCTATTGGCTCTGCTAACCCTTTTGTTCACACCCCTAGGTCCATTTGCATAATGCGTGCATGAATAAGTTACTAAGCAGCATTTATTAATCACTTACTTTGTGCCAGGCCCTGTACTAAGCCCTGGGGGTACAATGACAAGAGGAAGGCAGCCATGCTCTCAAGGAGCTCACCCTCTGGTGGGGGAGACAACACTTGGGTGGGTTCAGCTGCAGATCACAGGAAAGACCCCACAGGTCTGGGGGTTCAGCAGCAGGTGGAGGCAGACTTGGGAGGCCTTGGAGTGAATCTAGCCACCTGCCCCATCGCTCATGGTCCCAGGATGACTGGCTCCGTGATTAGCTTCCTATCTGTGCTGTTTTGCCGGACGGGGGGCAGCCAGGCCCTTTCCCCTTCCTATCCAAAAATCCAATTCTATTTCATGTTTTCTTCTCTCTCCTTCTCTCCCTCTCTCTCTTTTCTCTCTCTCTCTCTCTCTCTCTCTCTCTCTCTCTCTCTTTCTCTCTGTGTGTCTCTTTCCTTCTCCTCCTCTAAGAAGTTAGATCGGTTCCTCTCTCCTCCTCCCTCCAAGACACACCCAGGGACCCGAGGGATTGGAGGAACCTCTACCTTTGCTGTGGCTCGGATGAACGAAGCGCTCATGTTGCTGGATGTCCTCATGGGACAGCAGGATTAGCGCTCATGGTCACCCTAAGTCCCAACAGCTTAGGTAAATCGGACACTTCTAGCCATGGGCAAGAGCAGCCCCCACGTTCCCTAGACTGGGGGAAGCCCATTCCCCCTCATCTGAACAAGATCAAACAAACCAGCCCAGCCGGGCCCCTTTAAGGGGTCTAGAGCCCCCTCCCCACACACAACCTGCTAACTTTTAACCGCTTTCACATCAGAAAATCCTCCCTGGAGCTGTCAAACCCTCACGCTGATTGGCTCCTTTTCTAAGCCCTCGGGGTGATGGGGGGGATGCCAATCCCTCCAGTCCCCCTTCTCCTTTGCCCTCTTCCCCATCTCCAAGTCTTCCCTTCCCAGACATGGATAATCCTTACTCCATTAACACTCCTCAGTTCTGTTTTATAGATCCACGACTGACCATTGCCGCCGGCAGCTAACCCCTCGCTAAGCTCGGCCTCTTCAGTGCAGACAAAGCTTGGACTTGGACCCAGACAGACTCTGGGGAGGGACTGGCAGAGGATGCAGATGGTGAATGCTGGCCAGCCCCACAGTTCGGGACATGGATCGTTGGGAGATTTCTGGTTTGGGGAATGGATCCCAGCAGACACCGTCCCTGTGTCACCTCCCTACTCAAGATAAATGTTTTCATGCAAAATTATTAATTCCCCATCATCAACATCAGGGTCACCAACATTGAGACCATTACCACTATCACTTCCCTACGGCTAGGACCCTCAAGTCCCCCCAATCTCATCACTACCATGGCCACTATCAACAGCATCACCTCCGGTCCCCACATCCCTATCACTACCATGGCCACCATTAACAACATCACCTCCGGCCCCCCACATCCCCATTGCCAGCACCGTCACCACTAACATCACCGCCATTTTCAACAGCAGCAATGCCCTGCTCCCCACCAAGAGCTGGGGCCAGATGAGCTCGGCGGCCCGGCCTCCGTGACCTTCGCCTGGCCACCTCCCCAAAGAAGCGAGACTCTGTCCTGAGGCACCTCCTAAAAAGTAACCGAGAGCTGCTTCGGGCTGTGCTTTGAAAGCTGCTGAGCAGGTGTAGGGATAGCTTGGCCTGAGCTTTTGCTTCATTATGGAGCCTCCATCTGATGGGGAAGTTGCCTTTATTTCCAGGCCCAGAATGATGTTGAGAGAACAAACAGGTAGGAGTCACGTGCACAAAGCTGCCTTTGTTCATCCCCATTAGGAGGATGGGAGACAAAGAGCTGGGAACAACTGGGAATAATTGGGAACAAAGCAGCTTCCCTCTTGCTGCTCCCTCTTCCCAGCTACGGCTTCCAGAATAGCCGTCCAGTTGGTGTCTTCTTTCTCCCCATCATCCTGATCAAAGGGTGTTCATGGGCATCGGTGCAGCGGGAGGCCCCTGATGCCTCTGCTGGAGAGCAAGAGGGGAGGGCCCCTGCCTCGGGGGATTCAGGGAGGGCAGATCCACCACCAGGCCTCTGGGCCAGGCCCTCAGACGTTTGGGCCTCAGCCTGGGGTTTCTAGCGCCTCCAGAAGGTCAGGGGCTGCCACAGACGTCATCATTTGGTAATGCTTATGGCAGGGACCCCAATCTAACGCATGCAGCCAGGCCCGGAACCACTGGGGAGCCCTGGGGAGCCCGTCTCTCGCTACCCCCAGCTGTGCCCCCGAGATGTTTGGGACTGTGAAGAAAGGGCTCCCTGGAGGTTAGAAGCCAGTGGGAACACTCCTCACACACAAGGAGGCTTTTATATGGCTTGAGTGAAGGTCACAAGCCTTTGGATGGGAGAAGATTCTACCCTGGAAGCAGCTGGGACCGGCTCAAGAGAAGCAGGAACTGGGGGGCTGCCAGACCCCGGCCTCCCGGACTGGGCCATTCTCTCCCAGGACTGGGCAGCTCCCAGCAGCCCTTGAGAGGGAATCTCTTGGAGGGTGAGACGAGAGCAGAGATCCCTTTGTCTCTGGTCCCTTTCATGTGAGGGGAACAAGACCGGAGCACCTAACTGCAGGATGGTGGTGGCCCAAGCCAGGCAGAACCAATGGGCCACGCAGGGAAGGACCTCACTGGCGCTCAGCTCCCGGACCTTGGGAGGCCAGGGCTGGGCCACGCGCACTAAGGCAGGGCTTCCTGAGGCCTCCCCAGAAGGAGCTGGGGCTCTGCCCACTGGCCATGGGACGGCCCTTGGCATGAACCCACTCTCCCCAGGCTCTGTTCCGTCTCCGGGTGCCCGGCTTGGGAAGGGCGCCCACCACTGGACTCAGGTCTGATCAGTACGCATTAGCAAAAGCTCCGGAACATCCCTCGGTTCCAGGGCCTCCCCTCCACCCACGCTCTCCCTGCCTCCGGCGGGCTCTGGCCACGAGCTTGGGGAGCTCCACAGGGCAGGACCGGCTGACTTTCTCCCAGCACTTGGCGCAGAGCTTGGCCCGGAGGAAGCGTTGGATGGTGGTTCTTTCCCTCATGGAGGCACAAGTCACGATAAGTGTGCCTGAGGCTGGGGCAGGAGAGGGAGGGGACGAGCCTCTCCCCACTCCCTGCCCCGGAATCTCAAGGGGGCCTGGGGGCCCCCCAATGCGGCAAGCCACCCCATGAAGGCCATTTTAGGGGAAGGGAGAGAATCCGCCCTGGATTCCACCGCGCCAGTTCGTTCCGGGGTTCGCCGGAGGCCAGCGGGCGGGCAGAGCTGGACAAGAAGCCCCCTCCTTTTCCAGTCATGCTGCTGCAGAGCTGCCAGGTTTCCCAGCCTGTGGGAGCTCCTCCTCGCTCTGTTTGGGAGCTGAATGTGCGTGGCCTTGAGCGGGAAAAGCGCCTTCATTTCCCTGCCTGCTGTTCTGCCTCCCTGCCTCCCACAGCCAGAGGCTGCTGGCACCTCACCAGGCCTCCGGAGTGAAGGATGATGAGCAGGGAGGCTAAGGCCAAAACCATGCCTCAGTTGGAACAGAGCAGAGGCCATGGAGGCTGGCACAGAGAGGAGGCCATGGAGGCTGGCACAGAGAGGAGGCCATGGAGGCTGGCACAGAGAGGAGGCCATGGAGGCTGGGGAGCCAGGCCTTTTCTATCAGCCCCTCCGGGGCCTGCCCGTGGGGCGGGACTCTGGCAGCGTTCAGACCCCCTCCATCTCACTTTCTGCCTCTGGCTATCATCTGTAAAGGCTATTCCAAGCCCAGTGGTATCCTGAGGGTTGAGGCAGCTGCCTGGTTCTGGCCAGACTTTGTCATGGGCTTTGCCAGTGAGATCCAGATGCCTCGGGCACTTCTCTAGGCCAAAAACCTCAGCATCCTCCTCAGCCTCTGCCCTCCAGCCTCCAGCAGGGCTCACTCCCTTTTCTCTGCTGGGAAAGTGGGAGCCAGAGGGGCTGCAGGGGAAGGTCCCCTCTGGGGTCTGCAGATCCAGGAGGGCAGAGCTCCCCTGCTGAAGCCTGGCCATGGTGACTGACGGTAGAGATCAGAGTGAATGGAGGTCTGGGGTCTCTCCAGGGTCTCGGGAAGTTGAGCT
Source organism: Sarcophilus harrisii (assembly GCF_902635505.1). Taxonomy (NCBI): domain Eukaryota; kingdom Metazoa; phylum Chordata; class Mammalia; order Dasyuromorphia; family Dasyuridae; genus Sarcophilus; species Sarcophilus harrisii. The sequence continues at coordinate 1,054,410 of NC_045427.1, read as the reverse complement.
TTCACAGGTTATTTTTAAGTTTGTTTTTCTTTTCCATTAAATGTAACATCAGGGGAGCCACAAGGGCACCCAGGGACCCAGAGGCCTGAGCAAACTGGCCCCTCCGAGGGGGTGCCTGGGCGAACATTCTCCAACCTGAAGCCACCTTTAAAGGAGCTGAAAGCATCCCAACATCTAAAACCCCCAAAATATATAGGAGATAAGGTGGAGGAGGGGAACAAGAGTCGAGGAGACGGGTGGGCCAGCCTGGGACTGGAGGCTGCAGTGATTGACCCCATAGCCCTGCAATGGCAGCTACAAGGTCTACACCAGCCCAAGTCTCAAGATCAGAAATACTCAGAAACCATCATCATCAAGATCAGAGCCAGCCTTTGTAAAGCGCCTACTGTGTGCCAGGTCCTTGCTAAATGCTTCACAAATATTTCTCACTTGATCCTCACAGCAGCTCTAGGAGATAATAACAGTTATGGCTCCCGTGTACCAGACACGATGCTAAGCATTTAACATATTTTTCTCAATGGATCCTCGCAGCAACTCTAGGAGATAATCAAAGTCTTCACAATCACAGCCATAATATTTACATAGCACTTACTATGTGCCAGGTCCTACACTAAGCACTTTACAACTATTGTAACTTGGCACAGCCCTCCCTCCCTGATGTCCTAGTCCTCTTCAAGAGTGGAGGATAACTACCAGATATGATGCTGATACCTAAACCAGGTAGGATTGAAACAGAGAAAGAAAATTATAGATCAGTTTCCCCATTGGATATTAATACAAAAGTCTTAAATAAAATATTAGCAGAAAGACCAAAGCAAGTTATCACCACGATAACACACCAGACCAGGGATGCAGGTCTAGTTCAATGCTAGGAAAACTATTAGCATAATTGACTATATCAATAACCAAACTAATAGAAATCATATAATTATTTCAACAGATGCAGAAAAAGCGTTCGACAAAATCCAACACCCATACTTCTTAAAAATACTAGAAAGTGTAGGAATAGATGGAATTTTCCCTAAAAATGATCAACAGCAGCTATTTAAAGTCATCAGCAAGCATGTAACAAGGATAAACTAAAACCAATTCCCAGTAAGATTAGGGGTGAAACAAGGTTGTTCCTTACTACCATTATTATTCAATTAAATGCCAGCTTTGGCAATAAGAGAAAAAAAAGCGATTAAAGGAATTAGAATAAGTAATGAGGAAACCAAATTATCACTCTTTGCAGATGATATGATGATATACATAGAGAATCCTAGAGAATCAACTAAAAAACTACTAGAAACATTTCACAACTTTAGCAAAGTTGCAGGATATAAAATAAATCCACGTAAATCATCAGCATTTCTATATGTTGCCAATAAAGTCTAGCAGCAAGAGATACAAAGAGAAATTCTATTTTAAATTATAGTATATAACATAAAATATTTGGGAGTATTCCTGCCGAGACAAAGTCAGGAATTATATGAACACAATTACAAAACACTTTTTACACAAATAAAGTCAAATCTAATCAATTGGAAAAATATCAAATACTCATGGTTAGACGAAGCTAATTATTAATTAATTATTATTAAATTAAATTATTTTGAATTAAAAATGACAATTCTACCTAAATTAATCTACTTATTCAGTGTCATAACAATCAAACTCCCAAGAAATTATTTTACAAGGCTAGAAAAAATAATTACAAAGTTCACCTGGAAGAACAAAAGGTTAAAAATTCTAAGGGATTTAATGAAAAAAATGTAAATGAAGGTGACCTAGCTATGTCAGATCTAAAACTGTATTATAAAGCATCATCAAAACCATTTGGTACTGGCTAAGATACAGAGTAGTTTATCAATGGACACCATAGTCAATAGCTATATTCATCTAACAGGGGTCCTCAAACTATGGCCCGAGGGCCAGATGCAGCAGCTGAGGACGTTTATTCCCCTCACCCAAGGCTATGAAGTTTCTTTATTTAAAGGCCCACAAAACAAAGTTTTTGTTTTTACTCTAGTCCAGCCCCCGACAGTCTGAGGGACAATGAACTGGCCCCCTAGTTAAAAAGTTTGAGGACTCCTGATTCTAGTGTTTGTAAAACCAAAAGACCCAAGTTTCTAGGATAAGAATTCACTATTTGACAAAAATTGCTGGGAAAATTGGAAATTAGTATGGCAAAAACTAGGCATTGACTCATACTTAACACCCTACACCAAGATAAGGTCAAAATGGGTTCATGATTTAGACATAAAGAGTGATACTATAAACAAATTAGAACAAAAGATAGTCTATCTCTCAGATCTGTGGAGAAGGAAGGAATTTGTGTCCCCCCCCAAAAAAAAAAACTTGGAATACATTATGAAATGCAAAATGGATAATTTTGGTTGCATTAAGTTAAAAAGTTTTTGTACATAAAAACCCCAAAACAAAATAAAAGCAAAAAAAAAAAAAAAAGGATTAGGAGAGAAGCAGAAAACTGGGGGGAAATTTTATATCCAAGGGTTCTGATAAATAACTCATTTCTAAAATATATTGCAAAAACCAAAGTTATAAAATTATAAGTCATTCTTCAATTGATAAATCATCAAAGGATATGAACAGATAATTTTCAGATGAAGAAATTAAAATCATTTTTAATCATATGAAAATTTCTCTTAATCATTATTGGTCAGAGAAATGCAAATTAAGACGACTCTGGGGTACCATTACATATCTCTTAGATTGGCTAAGATGACAGAAGATAATGATGAATGTTGGAGGGCATGTGGGAAAACTGGGATACTAATGCATTGTTAGTGGAATTGTTAACGAATGGAGAGCAATTTGGAATCTTAAAAAGTTGTCAAACCGGGCATACCCTTTGACCTAGCAATGTTTCTACTGGGCTTATATCCCAAAGAGATCTTAAAGGAGGGAAAGGGACTCACATGTGCAAAAATGTTTGTGGCGGCCCAAGGAACTGGATGCTGAGTGGGTGCCCATTAGTTGGAGAATGGCTGAATAAATTGTATTATATAAATATTATGGAATATTATTGTTCTGTAAGAAGCGATCAGGAGGATGATTTCAGAAAGGCCTGGAGAGGCTTCTAGGAACTGATGCTGAATGAAGTGAGCAGAACTAGATCATTATACACGGCAACAATAAGATTATACAATAATCAGTTTTGATGGCTATAGCTCTTTCCAACAATGAAATGATTCAGGCCAGTTCCAATGGTTTTGTGATGAAGAGAATTGTCTACATCCAGAGAGAGGACTGTGGGAACTGAGTGTGGATCACAATATATTTTTTTCACTTTTTGATTCTTGTTTGCTTACATTTTGTTTTCCTTCTTTTTTTTTCCTTTTTGATCTGATTTTTCTTGTGCAGCATGATAATTGTGAAAATGTGTATAGAAGAATTACACATGTTTAAAATATACAGGATTGCTTGCTGTCTAAGGAAGGGGATTAGGGGAAGAGAAAGAGAAAAAAGTTTTGCAAGGTGGAATGTTGACAACTATCCATGCATGTGTTTTTTTGGGGGGAAAGCATTATTAAAAAAAAAAAGCCCAAGAATGAAGGATAAACAACAATGGCTGTGAGAATCTCCTCTCCAATGTCCTGGTCCTCTTTAGAATAAAAGACACACAACACTGATTGTTCAAGAATAAGGACAAACAACTCAACTTTTTGGGCATCTCCTCCCCGATATCCTGGACCTTTTTAAGAATGAAGGACACACAACAATGACTGTTCTAGCATCTCTTCCCCAATGTCCTGGTCCTCTTCAAGAATGAAGGACACACAATATCTCCTCCCTGATGTCCTAGTCCTTTTTAAGAATGAAGGACACACAACAGTAACTGTTCTAGCATCTCCTCCCCAATGTCCTGATCCTTTTTAAGAATGAAGGACACAGAGCAATGACTGTTCTGGCATCTCCTCCCCGATGTTCTGGTCCTGTCTAAGAATGAAAGATACACAATATCTCCTCCCTGGTGTCCTTTATAAGAATGAAGGACACACAGCAATGACTATTCTATCATCTCCTCCCTCATGCCCTGGTTCTCTTTAAGAAGAAACTACAACTGTGTTCCAGGTACTGTGTCAAGGGCTTTACAGTCATGATTCCATTTGATCCTCACAATAATCATGGGAGATGCTATTATTCGCCTTCCTTTACAGATGATGAAAATGAGGCAGACATGAGGTTAAGTTAAATTGCTCAGGATCACACAGTAAGTGTCTGAGACAATATTTGAACTCAGATCTTCCCGACTCCAGATGTCCAGCAATCTATCCTCTCCTTAAATAGTCAGGGGGGAGGGTCATGCAGAAGGGACCCTCAAATTCCTAAGACCCCCAAATTCCAAGTCTCTGAGTCTCCTGGTTCCAGCTGAGGGGCATGCACTTAACAGTCACTAGTGAGACTGCACTGAGCCAATGAAGGTTCCAAGAAGACAAGGGGAGAAGAATGGCTTCCACTTTGTCCCTGGATCTCCAGGGAGGTCTATCTGACTGGACAAGCTGTTTGTGAGCCCCCAAGGGGGTCTGTTCTCCAGACTTAGCATCCTGCCTCTATTCTCTAAAGCTTGTCTGTGGCCTGCAGGTGACCCTGAGGGTGCCCTCCTACCTCTGCACTGTCCTCCAGGGAGCTCGGTGCCAGCCGGCAGCTCTGACCAGCCCATCCCCTCCTGCTGGGACGGAGGGCAGCTGAGGCTTGGCCCAGTGCCTCCAGGACTGTGTCGTGATGTCCCGGGTGATGGGTGGTTGAGTCAGCTTGTTCTCTGCCCGTTGCGCAGAGAAGGTTGGACACCAGGACCTTGAGAAAAGCAGCCAGGCTGTGGCTCTGCTGGCTATCCTGGCTTGCTGCCCCGTGCTCGCCCAGCTGCTAAGTCAGCAGGCTCCTCTGCTGCAACCTTACTGGGTGGTCTGCCTCCTGTCCTGCCTCCCCCGGCCTCAGCTGGTGGGAGCCCAGGGGAAGAGGCTGCCTTGGCATAGTGAGCAGCCTGCAAGCTGGCCTGGGCACTGATCTGATGGGAAAGGACCCAGGCCTGGGTCATTAGCATCCATTGCTCCCTTCTGCATGGCCTCGATAACCCAGCCTCATACCCTATCCTAATTCCACCGACTTCCAGTCAAATTTGGCTTTAGTCCTTTCTAGATTGACTTCCATTTTTTACAGAGGCTTTGTCTTTCAGAAGGTCAGGCATTGTTTGCCTTCTGTTTGCTCTCCCGAGAGCCAAAGGGACTTATGACAAAGCATTTATCCTCCCGCTCCTGGGAGCTGATGACCCAGGGGCCTTCCCCAGAAGACGCCTCCCAGAGTCGCTAATAGGAGTCAGGAGGGGGGCGGGGCGTCTCGGCCTGATGTGGGCACCAGGGACAGTTGGGCAGCAGCTCCAACTTCCCGAGCAAACACATGACGGGAGGGACTGGGGACAGGGTGACTCAGGGCCGGCCACAAATCTCATTTCCCCAGGGATCTGCTACTGGGTCAGCACCTTGGACAGGGAGAGGCAAATTCCAGTTTCTACAAAGGCTCAGCTCAGGAGACAGTTCAGAATCATTGCAATCAGGAAGATACATCCTTCCAGGCCCATAAGGAGAGCATCCTGGGATGGGGAAGCTAATCCTATTGACCTTTTTGAGATCTCTTAAGCAGACATGGGATGAAGCTGGACCTAATGTCCCTTGGGAATGGGGAGGGTTCCACACAGAGCCCAGGCTCCAGACCAGCTCCACAACATGACCCAAGAGACTGGGGTCCAGCCCATGCTATGACTGCCAGATAGCAGTCTCTACAGAGTGATCTGAGTGTGAGTGTTTTCCAGAGGTAGCACAGAGAGGGCATAAAGAAGTAGGGAGATAAGTGTAGACACTTTCCAAAAACTTGGCATCAGAGGCAGGTGAGAAGATGCTTACATGGGGGAGAAACATTAAGCAAAGGTTTTAGGGGGGCTTTGAGAGACCCAAAGAGTCTCCGTGGTGCAGAGTGAAGTAACTAACCTTAACCCTTCATACTGTTGACTGTTTATTGTTGACTGGCTGTACCAACTCCCACTGTCACAGGCAAGTGAAGTCCCCTAAGCATGATTGCTACATCCCATGGCAGGGTCCACCCCAAGAAGTGGAGAACCAGCTTTCTAATGTAAAAAGCTCATGAGCCCCCCAATGTGTTTCCCCCCAAGATCATCAATTGTTACCTTTTCAACTCAGCCGCATAATTAGCTTTTAGGAAAGGCTATTAAAGTGGTATAGTAGAAAGAGTTGTTACAAGCCATCCTATCCCTAAAGTCTGTGACGTACACATACATATATACGGGGTCCAAGGGAAAGCATGCTCCATCTTAGAGAACAGATGCTCCTGCCTACTAGAAGTGCTTTCTTCCCTTTGTGGGGGCTTCAGAAGTTCCCTTTGGTCATGACATAGGGTTCTTGTGAAGTCTGCAGATAGGTCCTGACTCCCAGTGCAAACTACTTCTGCAAGGCTGATGACAGGAAGATGTCCCCTTCTGTTGAGGCACTTTTCCAACAATGCCTTCACAAAGGCTCCTCTTCTCCACTCCACCACCAAACACACATGATTCCCAATGTATCCCCAATTGGAACTACAGGATCCTAATTAACGACCCCTGAGGTATCACCAAGTTTCCTCAGGATTCTGAACTGTCTCCTGAGCTGAAAAGTGCCCAGCACAGACAGAAGCAAAGCTGTCCCTTTGTAGAAACTGGAATTTGCCTCTCCCTGTCCAAGGTTCTAACTCAGTAGCAGATCCCTGGGGAAATGAGATTTGTGGCCAGCCCTGAGTCATGCTATCCCCAATCCCTCCCGTCATGTGTTTGCTCGGGCATTTCATACAATGGCTCATCAGAGACATTAAAATTTGTCAAGGCTTTTTCACACTAATATGAAAGACCTTTTATTGGTGTGATTCAATAGAGATGACATTAAGGATACAAAGGGTAGAATTTTTTCAATAATAGCTTTTTATTTTCAAAATACATGCAAAGATAGTTTTCAACATTCATTCTTGCAAAACCCTGTGTTCGAAAATTTTCCCCCTCCTTCCCCCCCACTTCTTCTAGATGGCAAGTAATCTAATATATGTTAAACATGTACGACTATTCTATACATTTCCACAATTATCATGCTGCACAAGAAAAATCAAAAGAGAAAAAATGAGAAAAAAATAAAATGTAGGCAAATAACAAAAAAAGAGTGAAAATGTTATGTTGGGATCCACACCTGGTTCCCACAGTCCACTCTCTGGGTGTAGATGTCTCTTTTCATCACAAGATCATTGGAACTGGTCTGAATCATCTCATTGTTGAAGAGAGCCATATCCCTCAGAATTGATCATCGCATAATCTTGTTGCCGTGTATAATGATCTCCTAGTCCTGCTCATTTCACTCAGCATCAGTTCCTGTAAATCTCTCCAGGTCTCTCTGAAATCCTCCTACTGATCATTTCTTACCAAACAATAATATTCCATAACATTCATATACCACAATTTATTCAGTCATTCCCCAAATAATGGGCATCCATTCAGTTTCCAGTTTCTTGCCACTATGAAAAGAGCTGCCTCAAACATTTTTGCACATGTGGGACCCTTTCTCTCCTTTATGGTCTCTTTGGGATACAGAAAGGGGTGGAATTTTATCACATCCTTCCTCATATTTGTATTAACCAAGACAAAGTCAGCAATGAGAGATCCTTTGAAAATGCATGCAAGACAACTCTTCATTTAGATTTTCATGGTTGGCTCTCGATGACCTTTTCCCTCTACAATATCTGTTATTAATAATGTCCTTTTTCTGCTCCTCCTTCTTCTTTTTATCCCTCTCCCTTTCCTTCTCTTCCTCCTTTTCCTTCTACACCTTCTTCTCTGCTTCCTCCTCCTTTTCCTTCTCCTCCTCCTCCTAATTCTTCTCTTTCTTCTTTTTTCTTCTCCTTCTTCTCCTCCTCTTTTTTCCTCCTCTTCTTTTCCTCCTCCTCCTTCTCTTCCTTTTCATTCTTCTCAAAACTTACCCTCTCCTCCCTCATAGCAAAGGACTTAGATAATTAAATGAGAAAATTGAGACCATTCACTGTGATCTTCCTCTCATCCTCAGGTCTCCAGCAAAGCCTCCTCCCAGGATCTCTCCTCCTTGGCCCCAAGCTCAGCAATGAAAGAGCTCTTCTCCTCAGCAAGGCAAATCTTTTGCATTTCACCTTGGATCCCATTCCTTTCTACCTCCTCTTAAAGCCAATGTCTTGCCCCACTCCTTTAGTCTCCCTAACACTTAATCCCTCCTTCCTGGCTTTCTCTCCAGCTCCCTAAAGACCCACCCAGGGCTTCCTTATCTCTTAAAGACTCTCACCTTCCCAGAACCTCTCATCCAGAGTCCTCTGGCCTTTCACAGATAAACCCTTGAGATACAATATCTCTCATTTGGTGCTTCTGCTTCCTCATCTCTCACCCACAGCCCTCTGCAGCCTGACAGAGCTGCCCTACCCAGCAGAAGTTACCTTCTCCCATAACTAATGCTTTCTTCTCTGTCACCAAAATGGCAAGACTTTCTCATCCTCGTCCTTCTTGCCTTCACATTTCCAACCTCTGTACCTCCCCCTTCTCACAGATACCTGCCATTCCCTTCATCCCTATGATCCGACCCCTTCTTTTGAATCCTCTTTCTGACCTCATTTCAGAAACATCTCTTAGGCTTGACTTTCCTCTGGGGATTTGTCTGGAGCCCTCTCCTCTTGACCTTTGTCCCACCAGCTATTCATGGCATGCAAGGGAAGGAATGTGAATTTAGTCAGAGAGCCGGGTTTGAATGCCGCTTTTGTTATTTCCTCCATATTTTCCCTTGGCCACATTTCTTTTTCTCACAAGGACTCAGTCAGTCAATCAGCAAACGTTGATTAAGCCCTACTATGTGCCAGGCATCATACTAATGGAAAGACTACAGAGCAAGGAAACAGCACAATTTGCACTCAAGGAGCTCATAGTGTAAGGGGGACACAAGATGTAAATGGGGTACCTACAAGATATACACAGAGGAAACGGAAGGTCACCTGAGAAGGCAAGACATGAACAGTTATTCTGGGGAGGGGAGGGATGCAGGGAAATGTCTCCTGTAGGAAGAGGGCATGACTTCCCTCAGTGTCCTCAGAGTCTGTTCAGTGATTATTAGCTGGTGTTTCCTCCAGTCCACCAGGATCTCCTGGATGAGACAGTGACTTGGGGACATGGCCCTTTTGTGGATGGTTGTCTCTTCCTAATTATTCCCAGCATCCCTTTCAAAGAGAGAACAGAGTTATAGGCTTTTCACCCCATAAGGCAGGCAGGGTCACCTCGGTGCCTTTGTTGACAGGGTGATAAAGTGGATATTTCAGGAAAATGCTGTGAATTTGGTCGGTCAAGAAGATGGATGCTGCCATGGCCTGAGATACATTGGGAGTAGACAGAGCAGCCTTGGGTGAAGGCTGCAATGATGGGCTCATTCCCTACCCTCAGACAGCTCCCTTTCCCTCCTAGCTCTGTGGCCAAAATCTTTGTGGATCGCACATAGGATTATAGAATGAGAGCTAGAAAATGGTTCTTCTCCTTTGTTGGACAGCTAAGAAAATACTTAAGGTGACAGTCAAGATTTGAACTCAGTTCCTGAGATGAGAGTTTAGAAATCTTTGTTTGGCACCCCACTTCTGGCTAGCAAACTCTGAGGGATACCTGAAAGCAGGTTGGGCATAGAATGAGATGACTTTTACTTTGAAATCTCGTGACTGTGAATCCTATCACTTCTCAGAATAACTGAACTAGAAATCTTTGTGCATCCCCCAGACACTCCCTTACTCATGGGTTCCTAGAATGCAGGGCTTGCATTCATCAAGACCCTTCATGGCTGACATCCACTCAGAATCAAAGCTTGTATTTACTTCCACTACAACATATAGCTGCTGAATATGGAAGGCTCAAGCCCACTGAACATGGAAGGCTTGAACACAGTTTTCATTATGGCCGAGTCTCCAAGGTGCTCTGTAGCTACATTGCTGGGCACCCGCTGAAGCTTTCTGCTGTCCTTCGTAAGTTTAGTCCGGGTGTTCCTTTCTTTGAAATCACTCCCAGATATCTTCAGTGGGTCTTGACCTGTGAAGCAGCTTCTCCCCCATCAGAGAAGTCCATCGGCTTTTTTTATTTTTAGTGCCAGGAATACCACCAGCTCTTCTTTGATACAGCCCCAAGACAGCCATACCCAGTCGATTAGCATGAAATTTCCAAATATATGTCTTAAAACCCAACTCCTTTTCCCGGCTAGTTCCTCAGAGCCTCTCAATCTAAACTTTTAGTTGCATTAAGGACTAAAAATTTCTTTTATTTCCTGTTGAATCCTAACCCTAGCCCTAAATTCACCAATATTATCCAATAACTTATTCAAAGACTCTGTGGCACCCTTTGAATGAGCTCCACATAGAAACTCGCAGTTTTGCTTGAGCGATCTGTCCTGAAGTCAGCCCAAGAGCACTAAGACCGACTTGGAGATCTCCTGCCCTGCACCCCATCAGGAATCAGATCACTGTTCTCCCTGTTTCCACAGGAGGTTCTGAGCATCACATCATGAATTGGGAGGTCCACACCTGCTTGACTGGCTTTGTGTGTGGTCATCCCCATTATAATGTGAGTTCCTGGACAATGCGGACGGCCTGATTTTTCTGTGTCTCCCTAGTGGCTAGCAAGGGAAGTGCTGGGTACATGGTTTTTTTATGCATTCATTTAGACACAGCTATACTTTTTTCCTTTTTTTACAAACCATAAATCAATAGTATGTCATGCTCCAGTGGGGACGGCACACTGGTGAATTGGATTGTAGCTTTTCTACTTGCAAATTGAGTCTCCTCAAATTTCTCTGTTCTGAATCTCAACTTCTTGATACACAAACATGATGCTCTCTCGGGGTGTATCCGGGTCCAAATCTGAAGAAAAACTGAACTGAAGGAGAGATTCCCAGAATCATAAATGTAGCATAGAGATAAACACATGCTTATATTGAATAAAGCAGATGTTTCATTCGGAGTAACTTAGGAAGAAAAAACCTCCCTATATACAAGTTGGTACCTTCCTAACTAACCCTAACTGCTCTTTCATCAGGGAACTTGACCCGAATTTAAAGTTGGAGCTGGAAGTCTTCCCCTGAGGTCTTTCCTCCACGTTAATGATTCTTGAAGTATCAAAGGGGGCAAGTCAGCATCTGTCTCAGCGCCAGCTCTGATATCCCTGTGTCGGCCACAGGTGGGCTCCTCGCCCTGCTCGGGCTATTGGAGCTCATTAATGGAAAGTGTCTTTCAAAGACATTGAGCTCGCTGCCCTCCCTCCCACTAAGACTCCCCCCTCGCTCTCTCCCATGCGGCAGGAGGGGGAAGAGAAGCCTCAACCCAGAAAGGCGATGTACTTGATAACATAAAAGCATCCCCATCTCTGCTCTCGAGGCGGCTCCCTCCTGCCTCTGCCTCATCAGCTTTCTCCAGGGGGATCTCTTGGCTCAGTCTGCTTACAATCATTCTTGCCTAAAAGCCTGTGGCTAACAGCAAAGTTTTCAGAAGTTGGATCGGGGTCACCAGCCTTTCCCAGAAATTGTTTCTTAAGGGGCCAGGAGCCATCAGAGCGACCTACAAGAGCATATTAAACCTGGCTCTCTTCCCAGACACCTCCTGTTCTTTGGGGATGGATCCGAAAATCTTCCCGGCCGGGATGTTGAGGACCTTTGCAGATCTTCATATGCTTCTTCAAACCTCCCAGCATCCCGAGCAGCCCAGGGCTGGCTGGCTGAACAGCTCCAGGCTCCTGCTTCCAGTTGTTGTTTCTAGCACTATCAGGGGAGGCTTGTCAGTGATTTACCCAGCTTCCTCTGGTTGCATGAGGCAAAGGGGTGGAGAGTGATAAGAGGTGACTCAGACACTTTCGGATTGGACGTGTCCCTTCCTTTCCTTCTCTGAAACTCAGTTTGCTATTCTGCAAAGTGAGATGTTTGGATTGAGTCTGAATAGATAGTCCTGAAACGACAGACTCTGAAATGAGATCTGGAACAATTCTTTCATCTGGAAGAATCATCCCACTGCAATGTGAACTCCCAGTCTTCACTTCAAGAGTAGTCTGCCCTGATCCGGAAGCTGCTTCTTCATTTTCCCTACCAGATCATCCAAATGGACAGTTATCCGTGTCAGCTGAAAAGCTGCGCCAAGAAAACAGCCAATGCGCCAGAAGGCCTACTATGTGCCAGATATGGGGCCACATGCTGGGGATTCAAAGGCTCCCAAAGAGCTCCCGTTCTATTTGGGGAGACAACAGGATGAGTAGGCACATGGGTGAGTCCACTGGGCTCTGGGTGCTAAAGAGTCAAAGACATGAAAAGCAGCAGATCCCGGCCTCAAGGAGTTTGCCTTTTCCAGGAGAGAGAGAGCATGACCAGAGAGGGTGTACAGGGGCCAAACAGGACTAAATCAATTAGGGGGAGCATTAATGCATGTCACTACCGGCCAGCACGGGGAGGGGGGGGGGCGCAGAGGGGGCAGGTCTTCTCCCAGGCCTCCGGGCTTGGCGAGCAGCCTTCCAGTCAGGCGTTCCAGAAGGCACGAGGGAGGAGACCAGGCGCCGTCCCCTCGGCAGCCCGCGATCATTTGCTGGTGCCCATGAACTTTACACAAGCTCAGGGCAGCCTGTTCCTCTCGCAATCTCCCCCCTGCTGTCCACTCTTTAATTATGGCTTTAATTAACCAACATGTTAGCTGAACAGCCCGTGGGGGAAAAGTGAAGCAAGGGTCATCAAAGACCCCCCTCCCCTGCACGCTCCCAACCTTTGCAGCCCAGTCGACGCCTCCTGGTGTGAGCCCCCCACCCCCGGCCTCATTCAGGGAAAACCTCAGCATCCCGCAGCTCCCCGGGGACGCGTCCTCGTGCTCCGCTCCGAGCTGATGCAAGAAGATTAAGCAGAAACCGTGTCAGATGGCTGCTGCTATGGAAGTGTGCTTTTGTTCGGGTTTTTCAAAAGGACTCTGGCTCTGGCTCGCTCCAGACCTCCCTGACGTCAGCGGGCTGTCAGAGAGAGCCCCGGAGCGCCGCAGGATGCAGCCACCGACAGGATGTCCGCGGGCAAGCAGACTCAAGGGCTCCGGGGGTGGGGGAGGTCAGAGGAGGAATACGGGGAGCCCCCTCCCAGAGCCCGGCAGGGCCGAAGGAAAAAGGCAAGCTCGTATCCTAATTGGGAGGAAGGTTCTGAGGCAGAGATGCGTTGATTGAGGACCTACTACGCACGTGCTGCACCTACTATGTACCGTGCTCACCGCTGGGAATTAAGGAATAATAATAAGGAATAATAATTCACAGAGTCCTGGGACTCCAGAACCAAACACTCCATGGAGGAGGGCTTGGTGCTGCTGATTCCTGACCCAGCCACCTGTTCTGGACACACTGTGGGGTGAATAAGTCCGTGCTCCGTGGGAGGGACTCCCTCCCCCAGCCCCACCTTGGCTGAAATCTCAAACCGGAAGATGCGCTTCCACCTTTGAAGCGCTGAATAAACAGGCCCCTTTTATTGTGACTGAGGCTGTTGTTAGTGTCCCAAAAGCTTCCCTGACGCCCAACATCCCTCCAGCTTGGAGTAATGTTTCCCTTCCAGATTTTCCCCATCTGTCTGGTCCGTCCCATTCGCTCACATTCAGTAACACGGGCCACAGACGCGTCCCAGCCGGTCCATCTGCCACTGGGCCGGGAGAGGGGGGGGGGGTGACCCTGACCTTGATCTGCCCAGAAGTGGCAGACCCCAGGCTTCCCCCCATCAGCCCCCTCAGAGGCGGCATCGCCCCCGGGATGTGAGGCTCATCGCGGTGCTTCTGCCAGCCGGACAGCGGAAACAGGAGGTGCCGGCGCTTCTCCATCCCACCCACCACATTTCAGTCACCAAACCGCATGCGCATCCTGGCTGCCCATCGGCCCAAACCAGCCTCAGTCCCGGAACAAGCCGCCGCCTGGCGCTGCCAGGCCCAAGGGCCCGGACTAGACTCCATGCAGCCAAAGAGGAGCCGCCTCTCTCCCGCCCCCTCTGCCCGGTCTCCTGGCCAGTCCAGCGACCACCACCGCCCCGAGGGAGCACAGGGGGCGGGAGTAGTGATGGCCGCAGGCTGACTGAGCCCCGGGGGCTTCTCTGTGTTCCTTACCTACACGATTTCTTACAGCACATTCCATTACATTTATATGCCACAATTTGTTTGGCTATTCCGTATTCAATGGATGCGTGTCTTCCCCCCCCCCCCCGCGTTCTCCCCGCTTCTGGAGCCTTTTCAAATCTCTGGAGCTCAGCTTGAACTGTTACACACCAGGTGGCGCTGTTGGCCACTAGCCTGATCTCGTGCAATTATGAGCACCAAGCTCAGGCTCCTACCCACCCTCAGCCCCCAAAACGGGAGGGGGGGGCCGGGCGGCTGTGAACGGCTTGGGGGGGCGGCTCTCACTCACCTGTCAGAGTTACAGAGCCCGAGGGCCAAGCTCGGGGCTGGGAGGAGACACACAAAGCCCTCTCTGCCTTCAAGGAGCTTCCTCCAGTCTTCTCACATCCCTTCGGTGGGAGCCTCGGGGTGTTTCCATGAGTCCAGGGAAGCTCCGCTGGGGAGCCTCTACCCCCCTCCCCAAACCCGCCTCTTGCCTCATTCCCGCGTTTCATAATACCGGCAGTTCTGCCGGATGGAGGTGCCCTGGGGCAGAGCCACATGTGCAGAGCTTTGGGCAAGGTCAGGAAAGGAGGAGGAGAAAGGGCAACGCCAGGGAGAGCCCATTACTAAAAATGTACCGTAGGGTGAGGGTGGGGTGGGGCATCCCTGGGGCCAGAAGCTGCGCAGATCCGGCACCGGGTCTCAAGGGGACCCCACCTCACATGCTTACTGTCCTGCCTCAGTTTCCCCCTCCACAAAATGAGGGGTGGCCTCTGAGACCCCTTTCAGATTTAATCTCATCACAACCCGTCAGCCTGCAAGTTTACTGGGCTCTCACTGTTGGCCTCTGGCCATACCCCCAACCCCTGCAGGGAGCGTTCCCCACCATGTCCCACCAGGACTGTTCAGCATCCGCTCTCACCCTGTGTGTGCACTCAAGGGGACACACTCTCACCCACGCTCCCTCACACACGTGCAGACATGCATGCACACCTATGCACACACTCATGTATGTACACACTCACTCACACACACACACTTACACAAGCACTCACACAATCTCTCACACACACACTCATGTATGTACGTACTCACACACACTTACACAAGCACACACAATCTCTCACACACTCACACACTTATGTATGTACACACTCACACAAGCACTCACACAATCTCTCAAACACACACTCATGTATGTACGTACTCACTCACACACACACTTACACAAGCACTCACACAATCTCTCATACACTCACACACTTATGTATGTACACACACACACAAGCACTCACACATTCTCTCTCAGACACACTCATGTATGTACACACTCACACACACTTACACAAGCACTCACACACTCTAACACACACACTCACACTCTGTCTCTCTCTCTGTCTCTCTCTCTCTCTGTCTCTCTCTCACACTCACACACACAGACTCCGCCCTCTCTCAGTCTTCAGTCTGTAGCCCTCTTGGCTCACTTTTTCCGCGCTCTATCCATGTCTGCTGCAGACCACACACAAACCCAAATGCTCCATCCCCATCCCCCTGCTTCCTGGACACCTCCACCTGGATCACTGCGGGCCCCTCAAACTCAAGGGTCCCAAACTGAGCTTGTTGGTCTTTCCCCAAATCCCTCCCCCCACTCTGGCTGAAAGCCCCTCCCTGGACTGGCCAGCTCCTTTCAGACGCTGCACTTTAGGAAAGGCTCCCGCGCCAGCCCAGCTCTTGCCCTCCCTCCTCTCCAAGCTCTGTTCCCGGCTGCCTGGGCTTCCCCCACCTTACCCACATCCTTCCCTCCCGGTGCACCATTGCACCCCGAGGCTGAGAGAAGACTTTCTCCCATTAGCCTGCAAGGTAGTTATTGCCTGGCACACAGACAATGCTGGGTGCATGCTTGTGGACTTGGTTTCCCGCTGTTGTAAAGGACGCCGCATCCTCTTAGTCACTCGGCTCCCCATCTGTCCCCCCCCGACTTCCGTTCTCTCACCCCCTCAATCCAAGCTGTTGCTCCTCCCTTCACAATCTCTCTGATATGTCACCTCCCCCCTCCCCACCCCCTCAGGACAAACCCTCTCAGGGACTTACAATAGCAATAGTTTATCTTCCATTTAACCATCAGAGGCTTATTAAGGGCAGGATTGGACCCCAGCACTTCCCACCAGTAAACTTCAGGGCTCCCTCTGCTCTAAGATCAAACAGAAATTTCCAGTTGGGCCTTCAAAGCCCTTCACAATCTGGCCCCTCCCAATACACCCATTCTTCATGTATTCTTCTACGACCTCAGCCTGTTTGCCCTTCCTCATACACCCAACAATAATCTTCTTAGTAGCCCAGACTGGAACGTTCTCCCTCCTCATCTTCACTCATCTCAATAGTGCAAATGTGCCTGAATCTGTCTGCCTGAGACTCTCTGCTGACCCCCCCATCTCTTATCGCCAATGGCCATCAGGACACCTCAAACTGGATGCCCCGTAGACATCTTAAACCCAGTCTGGCCTTCTCAGCCTCCCCTACAGCCTTTCCTGGACTTCTTCAAGTCCCAACTAAACACTTTCTCTGCTAGAAGCCTTCCCAAGCCCTCAATTCTAGTGCCTTCCCTTTTTCTTTCCTGTTTATTCTGTGCATAACTTGCTTGGGATATGTTTGTTTGCACCCTGTCTCCCCCATTACAATGGAAGGTTTTAGAGGCCAAGAGCTGCCTTTTGCCTCTTTTTGTAGCCCCCGTACTAGCACAATGGCTGGCAAGACAAGAGGACAAATCCCCATCTCTTCCTGGAAGCTCGTTTACTCTCAATCTTGCTCCAGATCACTTCCTTTTGGGCCGTCCCATTATTCCCAGGGCTGCCGATCCGGCTGAATAGAAGGATCATTATTCTTCTGTATAGATAGAAAGAGGAAGGTCTACAGAGAAACTTGGTTTAGGGGGAAAGATAGAGTTCTGAAGGGGACACATTGAGCTTCTGGTGCCTGTGGCACATCCAGAAGGAAATTGGGGGTTTCCAGGAGGCTGTTTGGTTGGGGGGGGGGGGGAATATGGCACTGAAGTTGGTCCCAGAGTCTTCAGGTAATGATGACCCAGAGAAGTCATGGCAGCTCTCGTGTCTAGCAGTGTTTGGAGACAACCCCGTGCCATCCTAGACCTCGGAGATGATACTCCAAGTAGCCTGGACACAGAGCCCATTGGGCACTGGGAGGACTTATATTCCAAATGTACCTCTAGGGACCACTCCCCCGGGGTAGGATTCCACAGCAGAAAGACCTCCCTCTGTCTCCAATAATTACAGCTTGTGTTTGTGTAGCTCTTTAAGGCTTTAAAGCACTTTACAAATATTATCTCATCTGATTCTTGCGTCAACTCTGAGAAGCCATCATTATCCTCATTTTACATGTACTGAGAGAGACTCTACAATGTACCTGAGCCGGGGCACAGAACAGCCCTCCTCTCCCCCTATCCTTTTCCAAGAGAGACGTTAATTCCTACCAAGAAGTTAGGGTTAGAAATCACTCTGCTTTCTAGGCTAGAATTATATCTAGCTGCCCCTTTAAATATTGTTGATGCAAGGAATATGATTGGGTTCCAGCTAACTTCCAATCACTGTGTCATTATTATTGGAGGAAGGAGGATCCCAAGCTCTATATCCAAGACTTATTCCCATTCCAACCAAGCCAATGAACCAACGTAGGAAATAGCAAAGATCCTTTTATACAAAATGGAAATCTGAGAAAATATACACAGGAGGACACAGAGCAGAAACAGAGAGAAGTTCTCCCATAAGTGCAGCCGAGAGAAAGGGTCCTGGATCTCACCCAAATGGAAGCTCCCTGCAGTCTCCAGGGTAGCAAGCTGGGAATGCAGACACAATGGAGAAAACCAGTTCCTCTCATGCCTTTTCCTTCAGCAGCCTGCTGTGGGATTTGCTTCCTCCCCTTTCACTGGAAGTCAGAAGCCAGAGGCACCCAAAGTGACTCCATAAGTTCCCAGGATGATGTAAGAAAGCTAGAGGTCCCCCTTCCAACTCCCCCAGCCTGTCACGCAGGGCAAGGCCATCATCTCCACCGGTAAGGAAGGGATCTTCTGACAACAGACTTTGTGCCAAAGCTTGCTTTCAGATGAGGAAACCAAAGCGAATCGCAGCGACTGGGTCACACAGTTAGGAAATGTTTGAGGCTGGACTTTGGCTCAGGCTTCCTGGCTGCAGGTCCAGCATCTATGCACTGCTAGCTAGTTTCCAAGAAGGAATCCTCTCCTCCTCTGCTCCTGCACCTTCACCAGTGGCCAGCTCCACCTCCTTGGCTCCCCTACCCCAGCTCAGATGCAGCATTCCCCAGTCTTCCTCAGGAAGGAGCAACTTTGGACAAGACATGTCCCCTCTGGATTCTTTTATGGAAGAGAGCCTTCGTGCACCTGGAGTCTGTGTCTGTCTGCTTCCCCTGCTCCTTGAGAAGGAAGCTCCCTCAGGACATGGCCAGAGCGCAGCCACGAGCGTGCATCAGAGCCAGAAATAATTCCCAGCCCCTGTGGTCCAAGCTGCCTGTACTCAATGCCAGCCCCTGGGGACACCTGCTCACAGCTTCTGTCCTGTGTGGTCTCCACTCCCCCCTTCTCTAAGCGGTGCCTTTGATGTGTGGGAGGAGAGCTCAGTGTCTCCTGAAGTCTGTGGGGGATGGCTGAGGAGGGGACAAAGAGAAGAGGGTGTGAGACAGGAAAGAGAAAAGAGACAAGGTGAGATGGAGCAACAGAGGATATGAGGAGGGATTCAGGAGAAAAACTGAGAAATAAGGAAAGAAGAGATGTGAAGAGGGGAGGAAAGAGGTGGGAGAGAAATAAGGAGAGAACAGAGAGGTGTGAGGAGGGGAGGACAGGAGATAGGAGAGACAGAGTCAGGAAGCACAGAGAGGAGGAAGGATGTTCAAGGGATGAGAGGACAGAGGTAGGGGGAAGAGAGATGCAAGAGAAGAAGGGACTGCCCAAAGGATGAAAGGAAAAGGCAAGGAGAGGAAGCAGAGAAGAGGATGAAGGAGAAGCAAGGAGGAAGAGAAAAGAATGAGAGAAAAGAATGGTGATAATCAGAGAAGGAATAAAGAGAAAGAGAGGAAAGGGCAAAGGGAGATGTGCAGAGAGAGGAGGAGACCAGCAGATGAAAAGGAAGGGTACCAAGAGGCAGTTGTCAGTGACCACTTGGGCAGCCCCAATTATAAGGTGGCCCTCCTTGTTGCAACCCTGCAAGGTAGGAAGATTGGAGGAGGAAACTGAGGCTCACAGTAGGAGTGCTGGCAGAGACAGCTCACGGGGTCAGGGCTCTGGCCTCTATGCCCCTCTCTGTCCCCCACAGCAGGATATTGGACATTCTCGGGTCACAAAACATTCGGTAAGTGTGTTTCAATCTTCCGAGGTGCTCATTATATTTCTGGGGGCAAGAGGGAGAGGTGCTACGGATGTTTTTGGTGGCAGCCAGGTGAGACAGTGGATAGAGCTCCAAGTATAGAGTCAGAGGGACCTCAGAGACAGTGCTAGTGACCAGACAAGTCCCCCAAAGGACAGAGCTCACACCAACGAGGCTGGGTCCGTTCCTGGGAACCACCTTTGGGGAATCACGGCATTGGGAGTGCCCAGAGAAGAGGAAAGGACCTCGAGAGTGTGTCAGCTTGGATAGTCTGGAGAAGGGAAGACTTGAGAAAGGAGGGGGCTGCTCCAAGGGCTGTCACACGCAAGAGCAGTGAGCCGTGTTTTGCTTGTTTGTAGAGGGGAGAACCTCTGTTTGTAAGCTTGGGGCTTTCTATGCTGGTCAGGGAATGGAATGGGAGATAAAAGGCAAAGGCAATGAGGAAAGGACTCGCTCCCTCCACAGGCTCCCCACCTTTGGAATACCAGTGCTGGCCCCTCCACTGGGAAGTTCCCACCCCCCCAGTCACTTCCTTTGACCCAGTTCTTGCAGAGAGCTTCCTCTGAGTATATATTGGAAGGCAATTGGGCAGTGGGAGGGGATATTAGTGAATATGGTCACCCAACATAAAGCAGCCTTGCCTCAGACAACAAAAGGCTCTCTGACTCATTTTACCCTGAGGAACAGCAAGAGAACCCTAAATCCCCATTTTAGTCCTATCTTTGGGGAAATTTATCCAAAATGAATAATCAAAACCATGAGACTCCCTCTCTAATTGGTGAAGCCCCCAGCCAGGAGAAAGCCTGTACTTCTCAGGGACAAGAATTCAAACCCTGGTCTTTTCATGCCAGAGTGCACCAGCACTGTGACCCCTAGCTGTCCCACATAGGTGCTATATAAATACTTATTTTCTTCCCTTCCCTCTTTTTCTCATGGGTCTTGAGATCCAACTTAAATATGTCAGACTCTGTGACATAGAGCAGTTGAATTTTATAGTTTCAATAACAAATAACAAAATTTTAATTTGTCCAAGAGGAACATCTTCAGAAATGAAGGAAAGGCAATGAGAATAACGCAAGATTATTCCACATTCACAAGAAGTGGGAGAAAGGAATGGAAGAATATGGTCCAAAGTAAAAAGCCTGAGTTTCAAATTCGGCAAGGCCTGAGAGCTACTCCTGAAAAAAGAGGAAATTTTGGACATGACAGACCTCAGGGTGGAAAGACTTGGGGGAGGGACTGTTGCCCCCCCCCCATCCCCAGTCCTTGGAATGACAAGCTATGGGAGAATGCCCCCAGGACATCTAGTGAGGACCAGGCTTGAAAAGGATGGCAAGTGTGGAGGTAGATCCTCACCTGCTCCAAGGTGAGCATCTTCGGATGGGCTCCCCGGGCTCAGCCCAGCTGCCCCCTTCACCTGTGGCAGTGCAGTATCTCCCATCTCTACCATGACAATTTTACACCAAATGTGGAAGACATGAGCCAGCTTCTCTCCCAAGTCCCACACCCCAAAGGCAGTGATAGAACATGAAAAAGCCTGACAGCAGATGGGGCTGGTAAGGCAGGTGGAGGTAGGCCATGGGAGGACTCACATGCTGGATCTCCGGTCTTGGGCTCCCCACCTGGTCCTCCGCAAGTGGAGACAGAACAGTGTCCCAGGGACTTCGAGGCTGCCAATGGCTCCTCCCAAGACTTCTTTCTCCAGGACGAACCCAGAAAGTCCAGCATCCTCCCTGCTCTTTCCTTCAAAACTTGTCTCAAGAGCCACCTGCCACAAGAGGTCCTTCCTGACTCTGTTTTCTTCCCTCATTAGAATGGAAGCTTTTTGAGGCCCAGGACTCTTCTTTTGCACTAAATCTGTATTCTCAGCACTTGAGACAGTACCTGGAACATAGTTGGTGCTTAATAAGTGTGTGCTATTCATTGAATAGCCTCATTCCACCACTGATTCCTGCTGAGCCTGCAGTTCCCTTGGGCCCCAGAATCTTTTTCAGGGAAGGGTGGAAGGGGGCTGAAGGAGGGGGAGCAATGTATGTTGGAGGATGGGGTTGGGTCTGGGCTTAGAGGTGGAAAGATGATCTCAGTCCGTGGCATCCAACGTTCCACAAATCCTGTGGCTTGAATGCTGCAGGAGAGACCAGTCAGGACTGGTGAGGACCTTGCCCTGTCCACGCAGGGGTGTGATGCAGGACAGGGCCTGGCTGGAGGACCAGGGGGAGCTCACTCTGCTTTCCTGGCCAGAGAACTCTCTGGAGGCGACATGCAGATGAAGCCATGGTCACTCCAGAAGGAGAGGACCAAGGTGATGATGTTTGTGCAATTCTGGAGTCCAGTCTCTTCAGACCCAAGAGCCCCATAGCCTCCAGTGCTGGATTCCAGACTCCATGACCTGGATAGTCCTCATGTGGTCTGTGCACACTCACACACACTCACACACACACTCACATACACACACACACACACACACACACACACACACACATGCTTTTAAGGGGAGGCATTTCAGACTTAGGATTCTACCAGGCCACATGGTTTATTACGATAATTACAGATTATTTATGCCATAATTACAAACTGGATTATATGGCCATGTAATTATGCCCATATTCAATCTTTATTAACCATAAAATAGCATTTTTGTTTTTATGAGGAGCGTTTTTTTCAAAGATTTTAATTATTTTAATTTTATACGAATGCACCCTAAGGCTTTCGAATGAAGGATGTGGCTCTAAAAATCCCAGAGATAAATAAACACCAAGATCTGCTTCTTTCCAGAAGCCTGTGGTCTTGAGGAAATAGGCCCACCATGTTTGGTGGGGAAGAATATCCCTGAGGTAACCTACCGGGAAGGGAATGGTTTACAGTGAATCCCGAGGGGAGAAAGAAAGGGAAGGCACTGGTGGAGGAGGATCCAGGAGATCTGGCTTCCCTCTGCTACTCTACCTGAGGCCCTAGAATGACCCTCTCTGGGTCCAGCTTCCCCATTTCTAAGGTGAAGGTGAGGCAGCAGGTTGGCGGCTCTAATTCAGCCCCCCTGGGACTGGGCGGCGAGGATCTGGCTGATTTAGAAAAGAATAGCAGCTCAGCTCAGGCCTAGGGAGCTACCAGACTGGAACAGTGCCCACCCAAAGGTCCGCTAAGTAAAGGCAATGCCAGAAGCTTCCTTTTGCACCCCCATCCCCAAAGGAAACCATCCAATTCCTCTGTGACACCCAGCTACAAAGAATGAGCTTTGTCCACCAACCCAGGGAGGACACTTACTACATACAGTGCCAGAGCTGGGAGGGCCCTTAGAACCCGGGAGGTCAGAGCTGGGAAGACCCTTAGAACCCAGGAGGTCAAAGCTAAGAGGGCCCTTAAAACCTGGGAGGCCAGATCTGGGAGGCCCCTTAGAACTCAGGAGGTCAGAGATGGGAGGGCCCTTAAAGCCCAGGAAGTCAGAGCTAGGAGGGCCCCTAGAACATAGGATGTCAGAGCTGGGAGGGCCCTTAGAACCCAGGAGGTCAGAGCTGGGAGGGCCCCTAGAACATAGGCTATCAGAGCTGGGAGGGTCCTTAGAATTCTCTAAGGCCACTGATGTAAACTCACATAAGAAGTGATCCCTGCCGGCCATACATTGACTTTTATTGATTATAACATTAATAATTGATTACCATGAATATTGACGACAACATTAGCATCTGCTCCTGGTCACAGCTGGAGAGACAATTTGCCACAGCTGGTGTCCCCCCTTCACAGGGGAAGTCCACGGCTAAAGCCCAGAGTTCCTGAGGCCACCGGGCTTCCCTCCCTTATGGATACAAAACTGATGGTTGGACGGTCCCCAGCCCGTCTGGGCCCTCGCACACACGCTAACCCCCTGCAGAAAGACCTGATGAAGGCACTCCATTTTCATTTCTGCCTGTGAACAAAAGCAATCTATTTTTAGAAAGCCAAGGGGGATCCGTTGGGGAAATGGTTCCCAGGCTGGATATTAGCTCTGAATCTTCAGGACTGGTTTTACCTCAACGTCAGGGAATCATCACAGAAAGACCCAAGCCCAGAACTCTGACAAACAGCCCCTGGGCAGGGTACAATTCCCCTTCGGTGCCCAACCTGGGATTGGCCCTCATATCCAAGTCATCTCTGTCCCCTCCTGGAACCCAAACCCTCAGGGATGCTGCTCAGCACCATGGAGAGCAGTCTTTTTTTTTTTTTTCAAAAAATTTTATTGCTTTTTTTTCTGGTTATACATGTATATTAACTTTTTAATGCACATTTCTTTATGAATCATGTTGGGATAGAAACATCAGAACAAAAAGGAAAAACCACAAGAGACAAAAGAAAGAGAAAAAGAAAATCAATATAGCATGGGTTGGTTTACCCATGCTCTCTGGTTGCCAATGTTTTCTGTCCAAAGTTTGCTGGGATTGCCTTGGATCGCTGAACCACTGGGCCAAGTCTTTCCTCATTGATCATCACATAATTTTGCTGTTGGACAATGTCTGCCCGGTTCTGCTTGTTTCCCTCAGCATCAGTTCATGTAAATCTTTCCAGGATGTTCTGTAATCAGCTCGTTCATCACTTTTTGTAGAACAATAATATTCCATTACCTTCATACCGCGTGACTTACTCATCCATTCCCCAATCAATGGGCATCCACTCATTTTCCATTTCTTTGCCACCCCAAAAATAGCTGCTACCAACATTTTTGCACATATGGGTACTTTCTTCTCCTTTATGATATCCTTGCTTTTCCAGATCAAAAGGAGTATATCTTCTCCTTTTTTGACCTGAAGAGTCAAGCTCTTCAGTTATAGGGTATGTGTTTATAAAATCAGATACATCCTGTCCTTCATTTTTTGCCTTAACCAATGCCTTTTGTAATCTTGTCATAGCTGCTTAATAGGTGGTTCTGTTTGTGTCCCTGCCTCTCCCCCTCCTCCTCCCTCCACTCATGAAGGGTTAATTGAGGGAAGTAGGTCAGGGGAGGAGAAATGCTCCTGTTGTGAAGTACCATACTCAGAACTGTACTTAACTCCATTCTTATCTGATTCTTCATCCTTTTCATCTAGTTTAGTTGGCACCTCCTCCTCCTACTCTTTCTTCTTTTTCCTTATTCTAACATTTATATAATTTCTTACAGCCAGGTTGATTTTGGGGGTTAGGTTAAAAATAAGTCTTAATCATTGAATAGGTGCTGCCTCAAATTGAAAGCAGTTGAAGACTTTGGCTTAAAAAGGCCAAGCTCTCCCCCTGCATCTGGGACCATCTCCAGTGGTCCTGACCTCTCTCTGACCACTGGACCCAGATGGCTCCAGAGAAGAGAGAGGCTGGAGATCTGGCCCAGCCCTCCCTCCCTTAAATCCAATTCTCTGGCACAGAGAATGCAGAACACACAAGAACCTCCATGATTGGGAGCTGCCCATTGGAGACCAGCTGGGCAACTCAAGACAACTCACCTAGCTTCTGGAGTTAGGTTCAAAGCCTTTTTTCATGTTGCCATTGCAGGTGATCAACAAAGACATTCTCCCTAACCCACCCCGCAATGAAGTTTGCCATTGCCTTCTCCCCATCCCCCAAAGGAGGCTGCCATTATCTTCTTCCCATCCCCCAAAGAAGTCATTGTCTTCTTTCAAGCCATGATCCAGAAGCTCAAAGCCCACCTTCTGGTCCCCTTTCTATAACCCATGTTCACGTCCCCAACACTCTTGTCCTCTCCCACCTCCCTGAACTTCCATGAGCAGCAGTGAGAAAACAAGACCAGTACCCCCCCCGGCATATTCTTCAGTGTCTTGCCCATGATTTCATGGTTTCTAGTGGTCATTTCTAGGTGGCTTCAGGCAGCATCATTGGTATCCGAGGGAATCATCCAAATGAGCAGCAGTCATTGGTTAGGACAATTTCATGTCCTGGACACGACTTAGGGAGACCTCCAGTGCATGAGCAGACCACTAGTGGCTGGAGCTCCTCTTCCCTGGAAGCGTCCACCTGATCGGTCCTTGGAAACCAAGAAGCTGCTTCTTTCTCAGTGTATCTGGCTCCCCCCTCTTTCCCAGGAGCCTCAAATCTGCTCAGCCTAGGATGCCCTCTCCCCTTCTTCCAAGGAAGGACATTTTCCTCCTCTAATTTCCTGGCATCAGGCAGCTTTTACTAGTCCCCCAAGATTCTTTCTGTTCTTAAACTTTGTTTGCAAATGGAGATTCCCTCTTCTGTTCTATTGTCCCCAGGGATGGGGTAAATCGTTCTTCTGCTCTATTGTCCCTATGGATGGGGTAAGGGGTAGAGAAGGTTCTCCTCTGCTCCCTTCCCACTTTCTTCTGAGGAGGGAGGCTCCTCTGGCCTGAAGACCCAGTGTTGGTGGACTCTCTCTCCGGTTTAAAGAACTAAGCACAAGTCTCCACAATGGCACCAAAATCCCTCCCCAAAGATCAATGGAAATACTTTCTAATACCTTCTAAAGCATAATGCTTTGGGCTCTTTCTGAATAAAGCCCAAGGTGAAATAAACATTGAAGCAATTAAAATAGACCATTTTTAATAATCTCGTCCAGTGGAATAGAGGGATATTTTGTCTCTGTGGACAAAACTCCATGGCTGTCTCTAATTAGAGGCTGTCAGGGCTTTTGCGTGCAATATCCCCCACAAAGCCATGATTACCACCAAGGTCCTGTCCTCCACCCTTGACCATCCATCACAAACCACAAAACCGAACTCCGCTGTGGGACCCAGACCACAGAAGCTCCAGTGTGGGACTCAGAGCACAGTGGTCCCCAGCTCCCACTGCCAGCGACACGCCTTCCCAAGTGATGTATTAAATCTGATTAGATTAACATTAAATCTAATTCCTGTTGCATTATAATCTGGAAATGCTCTAATGACATCTCACCATCTGAAATGTGAACCAACCCTATGTTCCAAACAGAGATCCAAATTATCTGGGTGGGGGAGGCTGGAACAGGGCTGGGCTTAGGGAGGGGTCAAAAACTTTCTGGTCCCTCTGTGATTGCTCCACTTTTGGGGTGTGGGGACCCTTCTCTCTCCTTCCTTTCCTTTAACTGAGAATTTGTCTGGCCTCCTGTTGGGGGAGGAGTTTCCTTAGAGGGACACTGAGATACCCAAGACGATTACCTCCGAAGGAAATAATGACTGCTCCTTTCTGTCCAAACCTTCTCCCTTCCCTCAAAGCTGCATGCTCATGGCTCGGCAGTGGAGGGCTTCATGTCTAAATTCATTTGATCTTCCCTTACTTTAGGGAAGTTGTGGGATAGAAATCTATGAGATTCTCTTTCATTTAGCTCCTGAGCCCCCAGCAGGGAAAAATCCCACCAGGCTCCCACTGCCTCTCTCTCTCTCACCTCATCCCGTCTCCGAATGCCAAAAATAAGACATATCCCCCTCAGAAGTCAGAGTGGTCCCCACGCTTTTATGCTGCCCCTCATTTGCCAGAATTACAAACAGATCCGAAAGAACAGGCAGCTTTGAACCTCAGCCAGGCTCCCCTGAGCTGACCAGCCAGCTTCATCCCGGGGGCTCTATCTCCCTGGTCAAGGCCGGGCTCTGCAATCATCGGCCAGAGGGCAGCACCCAGTCCTGGAGGTTCACCTGCCCACCTCAGGTGTCCCTTGGGCTGCCAGTGACCTCTCCTAGACAAAAATTCTCCATCTGTGAAAGCAAACTGGACAAGCTCTAGGAGTCTCTCCGGATCTCTGGAATCGTCTCTCCAGATCTTCGGATCTCCAGAATAATCTCTCCAGATCTCCGGATCTCCAGAATAATCTCTCCAGATCTCCGAAATCATCTCTCCTGGAATAATCCCCTTGCCCAGATAGCTCCCAGCAGCTGCACAACGCCTTTTCTCCTGGTGGGATGACCTTTCTCTCCAACGCTTTGTAGATTAGCTGTCTTAGTTAACATTTAGAGAGGGACTTTATGGGGATGTCTCCTTTTATCCTCATGATGGTCCTGTAAGACTAATGCTTTTTTGGCCCCATTTTATGGGTAAGGAAACTGAGGCAGAGAGAGGTAAGTGAACATGGCTGGGGCTCCATCTGAACTCAGACCATCCTGACCTCAAGGTTAGGGCTCTACCCACTCTACCACCTGGCTGGACCCTTTGTCTTGATCACTTTTGCCCTCTCTCTGGCCACGGAACTCCAGAATTTGGGAGTCAGGAGGGGCTGCTGCCATCGGCCGACGGATCTCCTAACTCCGAGATGAGCCAGTCCCGGGAGGGAAGAGAAGGGTCTGGTTTGGGAAGTGGGGGTGGCGGGCTGGCTCAAAGGCGCCTTCCGAGAGCCTGGGGGTGAGGGCAAGACTGTGATGATGATAAGCAGGGAACAGGCGCCTCCAATGCTTATTGATTGGGGACCTTAGGCCAGTCACTTTAATCCTGTTTTACCTCAGTTTTCTCATCTGTAAAATCTACTTAACAACTGGACAAAAATGAGGCAAAGAGAAGGAGAAAGGTAGAGGGGGGTCATGGCTCTCCCCCACCCCCACAACAGCCAGCGCGGGTGAGGAGCAAGGCTTGGGGGGCCTAGGGGAGCAACCCATGTGGGGTGTCAGCAGAGGTAGGGTCAGCACTGACCCAGAAGTGTCCCAAGCTAATGAACGCCCACTTAGTGTCCTGCCCACTCCATCTCGGTGACCCCAATCCCAACACCCAAGCAGGTCACCCCTTCCCTAGTCTGAGCTGCCTGGGGTCTTCTTCCCCCCTTTAGCCAGATGCTCCCCCCCCCAGGGAAGAGCTCTGCAGCCCCTCGGGACAGATGGCAAAGTCCTCCCTCCCTCGGGCCAATAGTGGGGACCCGCCCAGGGTAGAGACAAAACCAGCCCCGGCCTCTGGCCAAGGGCATCCCCTCCCTTGCTGGGAGGCAGCTGGGAGCTCCGGGCCAGCCCCCACTGACCCTTGCGCTGGGGTGGCCACTCCCCAGGGACGGTGCTCAGCCCTGCAGAGCCTCCATGGACTTCTCTGAGGACCTTCAGCTGGCAGCTCCGCTCCCCCGGCGGAGGCACGTGGCTGGGGCCCAGGCGTGAGTTATGGTGGGGGACACAGCCATTTGTCATGTCTGCCGTCTCAGGAAGACACGGGGACGCTCCCCGGACCACGGGCCACCCAGGCCCTGCTCCACTTCCCAAATGCTCTTAGTCCTGGGCAGAGAAAACGGGCTGCTGGCACCCTGCTGGGCAGCCGCTGCCCTGGCTCATGTGCCAGCCCCAGGAGAAATGAGGTGATGGGGAGGAAAAGAGGGAGGGAGGAAGGGAGGAGGGAGAGAGAGGAGGGAGGGAGGGAGGAGGGAGGGAGAGAAGTAGAGAGGAAAGAAGGAGAAAGAAAAGAGGGAAGGAAAGAAAAGGGAGGGAGGGAGAGGACAGAGGGATGAAGGAGGAAGACAGGAAATAAGGAGGGAGGAAAGAGGGAAAGAGGAAGGGAAGAAGGACTTGAAAAAAAACAGATTGGACTCCCGGAAGGGCTCTCCCCCGCCCAGGTGGCAGGAGCCCCTTCCGCCAGCTTTCTCCGAGGGCCCAGGGAGGCCCAGGGCTACTCTGGCATCTCCCCTCCTGGCCTCGCCCCTCCCCCAGCACACCCACTCCCTCCATGAGCCCCTCAGTTCCCGGCAGCCCGCCCTGTTTCTAACTCAGACCAAGCCCCCTCTCAGTCATCCCGCCCCAGCCCCCCCCCCCTTCCCGCCCCCTCCCACCTCCAGCTCTGAAAGCCGTAATCCAATCAACTCGGCTGTTCCTGGAAATGGAGAGTCAATCAATTGACCTCTGCCTCCCCTCTCTCTCTTGTGGGGAGGGGAGGGGGCTGGGTAAGCCCCCAGACAAGGGGGGAGGGAGGGAGTGGAAACCAGCATCTCCCCGAGGCTCCAGTAAAGGGCAGAGGGTGGAGGGCAGTCCAGGAAGGCTTCTGGGAGGAGGCACTTGTCCTGAGCTTTACAGGATGTCAGGGACTGGGACCAAGGAGAGGAAGAAGAAGGCCCAAGGGACAGAGCCTGGTGCACTTGATCCGACCAGCCCACATCCGGTCAGGGCAAATGGGGCCTCTGTGGAGTCATGGGAACCTCCCAGTCTGTGAGGCTGACAGGGAATGCAGTGGGTCTGAATGCCGCCTTTCTGAGGGCAGGAGAGCCCAGTGGGGAGAGCTCTGGGCTCCTCGGTTCCCCCCCACGTGAGCTGAAACCAGGCTAGGATAACAGGGCTGGGCTCCCCGGCCCTGACATGTAAAGGGGCCCTGGAGGTTCCAGGCCTCGGAACCTTAAAACAGCTGAGCTCCGCACGCAGGGAGCCACGCTAAGGAGTCAGTGGGTCCCAGCTGGAAGCTCCCAGATGCCGGAGGGTCTCCCCTGGCCCTGGTCCCCACCATCGGGGGCTCTGCCAGCCCGCCCGCCTGGAATGGGGGCCATCCTGTGCCACTGCGCCGGCCAGACCGTGGGCTCCCTGAGGGCAGAGGGGCAAAGGGCCAAGCAGATGGTTCCCTCCCCAGCACTCCGGGGGGCAGTGCCCCCCTCCCCCAACCTCCTCCTGGCCTGGGGCAGCAGGACGGTCCGCTCAACCACCTTGCCCCCCCCCAGGAGAAGGCAGCCCCGGGGAGGGGCCGGGTCCCCCTCTCCTCTCCCTCGCCACCCCACACTCCCCCCGGCTCTGGGGCGCAGACAATCTCGGAGGTGAGAATTTGTTCCATCCCGTGCCGGCTCCAGCCTCCGCTGTTGACAAAGCCTTCCTGGGTGAGGATAATGAGTGTGACTTCTTCGGGGGCGCTTCTGAGCCCCACCTGCTGCTGCGCTGTCACCCCAAGCTCAGCACAGACCCAGGAAGGCGGAGAAAACAGCCCGAGGCGGGAGAGAAGAGAGCTGGAGACCCAGAGACAGAGAGAAGGGGAGGGGGAGAGAGACAGAGAGAGAGAGAGACAGAGACAGAGACAGAGACACACAGAGAGAGAGAGACAAAGAGACAGAGAGACAGAGATAGAGAGAGAGGGAGAGAGAGAGACAGAGACAGCAAGACAGAGACAGAGATAGAGAGAGAGGGAGAGAGAGAGACAGAGACAGCAAGACAGAGACAGAGACACAGAGAGAGACAGAGACAGAGACATAGAGAGACGAGAGGGGGGGCGGAGAGAGAGGGAAGGAGGGGAGAATCTGAAACCCAAGGCTATGCAAGGGTCAGTGTTGAAAAATTATCCCTGCATATATCTTAAAAATATAAAGCTTTAAAAAGAAAAAAAGAAAAGAAAAGCAAATGGAAACTCCCCTGCCAATGAGCTCGGAGCCTCTGCAACTGATGGTCTCAGAGAGTTTTCTAGAGATGACACGAGTTACCCACACAGTCATCGTGTGTCCGGAGAGGGACTCGAAAGCAGATCTTCCTGTCTCTTAATATAATAATACCCAGTATTTATATAGGGCTTGCTTCACTGTCTGCAAAGTGGTTTACATATATTTTCTCATTGAACAAAGCACCCACTAGGTGCCAGGAACCACTAGGTGGCCCTGTATGATTTCTGAGTAGCAATCATGGAGTCTGAGAACTGAAAAGGACCCTGGAGGCAGCCTCTCCCAACCCTGGTCCAAAGCAAGAATCCATGTCCCCAGCTATGGCCTCTGGGAACCTTGGTTCGGTGCGATTGATACCTGCCTCCCTCCCTCCTCTTTGTGACCATCCACCTTCCACCTGAGTTCAGACCCTTCTTACTTCTCACTTGGCCTATTTAAAACCTCAGACTTGGTAGAGTCGGACCTGTCTCACTCCCCTCCAACGCATTTTCCACCCAGCAAGATAATCTCGCTAAGCCACAAGCCTGACAATGTCACTACCCTCACTGCATCACCTTCAGTGGTTCCCTACAATCTCTTCATCCTGGAATTTAAGACTCTCTAATCTGGCCCAGTCTGACTTTTTAAATGATTTGCTGGTGTTTACATAATCTGGAAACTACTCTCTCAAGTACTCATTGCTAGACTAATGCACCTCCTTAGGGCTTCAGAGTTAACCCTGAAGGACAGGGAGTGTCTTTTGAGCTGATGAGCCCCCATCAGTGGGCTTCCTACCATGCTTACTACTTGATATTAATTACTCAGACTAAATTAGCTTTTCGAAAATAGCATTTATTAAATTGGCACAATATGTATAGTTGGTACAAAAACCTCTCCAAAAGTCTATGACACAAAAAAAAAGACAAAAAAACCACAAAAGTCTATGACTACTAACAGTTGTCCTACTAACAGACACAGAATTCAAGGGAAAATGGTGAAAGGAAGGTGAGAAAAGGAAGGCAGAGGCAGAGACCAAAGAGCTCTCTCTGGCCACCCTTTGTCTACTGACCAATCCGTTCTTCCTCAGGTGTGGCCAGGAGATTCTGGATCAATATGTACTCAAATCTCTTGGGTCCTAGACTTATACCCTCTTTTATACTGACCCCATAAACCACTACCAAGTCTCTCTCCCAATTAGAACAGACTTCTTGGCACATCTAAGGAGAAGTCCAGCCTGTATTCCAACCTAGAGAACGGTCCTGATGTATTTGCACCACATCAATGTAGCTTTATGCCTTCCCTTAAAGAGGAAGGAGTGATTATCTAGGTTGACTCCCATCCTTCCAGCAGCATGGCTTCCCCAAGGACAAATCTGGCCATACTAACCTCAGCTCCTTTTGGAAAAGGATCACTAGCCTGGCGCAGCAGTAGGACCCGCTTAGATTTTATCAAAGTATTTGACAAAGGTTCTCATGCTACTCTTCCGGGAAGAGGGGGGAAGATGCAGCCCAGATGATGCTGTGATGAGAAGGATTTACTGGATGGGCTACACCTCCCTCCCTCGTTTAAAAGCTGTCTTTTGTTGGTTAGTCTGCTTACAACTCAGATCTCTCGGGGAAACAGTATTCCTGATATTTTCTAAACACCGGCCGTTGGAAAAGCTGGAAATGGAACCTCACAAAATAAAAGTGTGATTTGGCTGGGGGCTGACAGATAACCACCCACAGAGACACAGACAGACCAAGAGAGCAATAGAGACAGTGTGAGAGAGATAGAACACAGGAGAAACACTCAGAGACACAGAAAAGAGACACAGAGAGGAGAGAATGAAGGGGCAAGAAGAGAGAAACAGACAGGGGAGAGAGGAAGAGAAAAAGGGAGAGAGAGAGAGAGAGAGAAGAGAGGGAAGGAGAGAGGGAGGGAGGGAGGGAGGGAGGGAGGAAGATAGAGACAGAGACAGAGAGAGGGATGGAGAGACAGACAGACAGGCAGAGACAGAGAGACACTGAGATACAGAGACAGAAGGAGGGAGGGAGACAGAGACACAGAGAGAAACAGAGAGATAGAGACACAGAAAGAGACAGAGACAGAGGGGGGGGACGGAAACAGAGAGAGAGAAAGACAGACAGAGACAGAGACAGAGAGAGGGAGGGAGAGAGAGACATAAAAAGACAGAGACACACACACACACACACACACAGAGAAAGCCATTTCCTGGAAATCTCAAGCACATGGACTCTAGGGGAAATTCTTAGCTCAATAATGAACTTAGCTCAATAAATCCAGTAGGACTTGAGACCTGTCAGGCACACAGACGACCAGGGGAAATTCTTAGCTTAGAACAAGCAATGCAACTCTATCAAAAATGTCTCTGATATAATGAAAATAGAATCCTTAACAAAAATCCTAAAAATAGATGACACATAGTTATTCTGGGGAAAGAATGGTAATGGACTAATGACCAGTACCTGTCATAGTCCCTGATCAGATCATCATGTGATTGCCTGAATGGGCATAGGGAACTACAGAGTCCACCAGAAGAGAGGAAAAGATGGAGACAGAACCGTAGCAAAGGTCCTTGAATTCACACCATAGGAGGGCAGCATATCTGTCTCTATGGCATGAGGGACCTAATCCAACTTCCAAAATTCTAGACACTGTCTCTAACTCTGACCTTGAAGTTGAAGAGGTTTTTGGAAGGAGGAAGGTGCCAGAGAGGATCCACCACAAGCTATCCCTGGTCAGAGTCAGTGAACAGGAGTAAAGATCCAGATCTAAGGTCAATGGGACAGTCATATTCTTGGGGGAGTGGAAGATGCAGTATGAGAACCAATTGAAGGAACATGGAACATTTAGTCTGGAGAAGAAAAGACTTGTTCATGGGAGTTGTGTGGGAACCTTATAGTTTCTTCAAGTACTCGAAGGACAATTCAATTCATTCTACTTTGGAACTAGTTTGGAACTAGACCCAAAAAGATCATTAATGATTCACTTTCATGTTGAAAAAAGGACTTCAGTGGAGTGCCCTGGAAATCTATAATTGGACCTATGCTTTGGGGCATTATGATCAATGACTTGTATAAGGTCAAGATGACACAGTGAAAGGCTGAAAGGCCAGTAAGATGAAGCTAAGCAATTGAGTTCATTTTTTTAATGGGGGAGTTTGGGAGATATGTATAAAGTTCTATGCCAAATAGAAAATGGATTTATTTTCTTTTTTACTTCGTTTCAGGAGACAAACCTAGGAGCAATAAATAGAAATTACAAATGCAGGTGGAAAATTGATATGAGGAAAAACTTCCTAAACAAAAGCCACCAAGAGAAAAATGGGCTGCTGTAAGAACTGGAGATCCCCACCCCTCCTTGGAGGTCTTCATGCAAAGTCAATGTTCGGAAAGGACTAGGTTGGGGAGCGCTTTAAAAGTTAAATAGAGTATTTGATCCTGAAGGTGAAAGGGAACCAATGGAGTTTATTGAGTGGAGAAGGGGATGACATAGGTAGATTTGTGCTTCAAGAAAATCCTTTAGGAAGTTGTAGAGTTTAATAGAGGAAGGTCTGGCAGGAGGAGAGACTAGAGGCAGGCCAATCCATAATCCAAGAGGTGAAAAGGACATGCACCAGACTGGGAGCATGCATTTAGGGTTAGAGTTGAGAGGGTTAGAGTCGTGGGTCTGGAGTCAGAGGTAAGGGAAGTGGAGAGTGGTATAAGACAAGAGATGTAGCAGAGGCAAAATCAACAAGAGATGCAGCAGAGGCAAAAGCAACAAGAGATAATGTAGAGGAGAAATCAACAAGAGATAATGCAGAGCAAAATCAACAAGAGATGATGTAGAGGAGAAATCAACAAGAGATGCAGCAGAGGTGAAATCAACAAGAGATGATATAGAGGAAAAATCTGCAAGAGATGATGTAGAGGAGAAATCAGCAAAAAATGATGCAAAGGTGAAATCGACAAGAGATGAAACAAAGGTGAAATCAACATGTGATGATGCAAAGGCAAATTCAACAAAAGATGCAGCAGATGTGAAATTGGCAAGAGATGCAGCAGAGATAAGATCAACAAGAAATGACACAACTGGTAAAATCAACAAGAGATGATGCCCAGGTGGAATTGACAAGAGATGCTGCAGAGGTGAAATCAACAAGAGACGATGTAAAGGCAAAATTGACAAGAGATGCTGCAGAGGTGACATCCAGAGCCGTTGCACCTTATTGGATCTGGGAGGTGAGACTGTGGAGTGCAGGATGAGTCCAGGGGTGTGAGCCTGGAGGATGGGAGGAGGGTGGGAACTCCAATACTTCCATGGGGAAGGATTTAAGGGGAAAATAATGAGTTCACTTCTGGGGTATAATCTTTAAAGATATTCTGCCCAGATACAGGATGTATTAATTGACCGCTGAAATCTCTTCCAACTCTGAGATTATGTGATTTGGAAAGGAGAGAAGAATAAGAGGCAAGAGAGGTCAGTCAGTCAATTAGCATTTATTAATTGCTTACTATTTGTCAGGCACTGTGCTAAGCGCTGAGGGTCTGATCTCCAACAGGGAGAGAAGAAAGGGGAAGAGAATAAAGATATGGGAAAGGCTGCACCTCCACAGGGGAGGTGAAAGAGAAAAAAAGAAAGAAAAAAAAGGAAATAAAGAGAGGCCTGAGTGCTTGGGGCCACACAGATGAAGAAAAGAGAAGGGTTGAATTGCAGGACACAGGTAAATCACTACAAAGCTAACTTGGTCAATAAAAGGGGATCTGAGGCTACAGAGAAAAGAGGAAATGCCAGGGCGGACAGAGCTGGGAAGGAGACAGCCCTCACAGGACCAAGACAACATCCATCTCCTGCTCTGCCCAAGGTGGAAAATCTGATTATTGAGAAAAGCCCTAAGGGGCACCCAACTCAATAGGAGCTACTCTGCTTTATGACCTTATTCTCCAGTGTCTCCAGACACAGAGAGACAAAATCCACTTTTCAAAGTCAAAATGTGATTTACTTCAAACAGCAGGATTCAAGAATTCTCCCTTCAAGGGGGTCTTTTCTTGGGCTCTGGAACCTCACGGTTGTAGGTCCAGGAAACAGACCATTTCCTTGGGCGTGGAGCACTCTACTCAATTACAGAAACTACCACTTGAGACAAAGGAATGATCCCCAGAGATCCAGAGTTTAAAAGTTCTGAGTTCTAATCTAGCCCAGACATTTACTTTGTATAACTCTGTTTGCCTCAGTTTCCTCATATTCATATATGAGGGATAGTCATATGTCTATATTTATATATATGAATATGTATATATATATATATATACATCTATTCATATATGAGTCAAGCTAATGTTAGTGCCTACCTACCAGGATTGTGAGGATCAGATGAGAAGATATTTGTACTTTGCAAATGTTAAAGCAGCACATAAATGCTAGCTATTATTATTAAATCCAAAGCCCTTCTATTTACAGAAGAGGAACCTGAAGAAGGAATTAGTCCAAGGACACACAGGTAGCAAGTAGCAGAGAAAGTCCAAGAGATCATAGTGCTGCATGTTCAGAGGTGACCCAGAGTTATTTGGCATTTTATCACTTTCTTGAACAAAGGCAGGCAAGATCCCTCTGCCGGGTTGGGGGGTGAGCCTGGGAGGGGACTCAGCCTTCCATGGCAGCCATGTATTTGTCCACTCACTTCTCCCCTTCTAGAGGCTCTCCCTGGGTCTGCCATCCTCCTTCTCTTCCCCCTTGCCTTACAAAAGCCATGACATTGTTCTCTAATATATTTCGAATTATCTTTTTCCAGCCCCATCTTTGCTCATTGCACAACTGGACTACGATGCCCCTGAGACAGCAGCCAGGTGGTCAGACCAAGAGATGGTGTTTCTGGCAAGTGCGTCGAGCTGTCTCCTGCCTCAACTCTGGGCCGTGCTCTTTAACAGTTCCTTTGCTTTCCAAGGGAGTCACAAGCTTCTTGTTTCCTGAAAATATAATCCTGGGAGCCCTCTTTGATAATGTGTGAAAGTGTAGGAGGAAATCCAGCTAATGTCATCAGAGACATGAGCTGCAGAATCCCTTTCTCACCTTTGAGTGAGGCAGCTACTGGGAGGTGTGACTTAGGAACCTGGGGGGAATTGGAACAACACATGGGCACAGCCTGACACAGGGAGAAGGGGTTTCAGCCCAATTAGAGAGTCAAACTGTTGGGATGGCAGAGCCCAAGAAAGCTGGGACATATGCCCGACCCAGGGAACAGATCATCTCCCAGCTGACGCCCTTTCCCAAAGACCAAGTTGCGGGGAGGAGTCAGGAAGGTCGGCCCCATCCCTTATAATAACGAGGCTGAGTCGGCTCCGGTCACCTAGGGTTGGAGAGAGGGTCCGGAAGGATCTCGGAGGTCCAGCCATTCAGCTGATTGAGTGGAAGCACCTGGGATTTTCAAGGTTCTCAGTATTCACTTCTTGACCTGGAGAGAAAGGAACACAAAGCTAATGATACCTGGCTCATGGCATGTAGAGCCCTCCTCTGGAGGGATCCCTGCTCTCTGCCCCCATCCCCCTGTCATGTTAATGGACCTGGCTGACTGATGACCCCACCCAATGGAGACAGCTCCAAATATTGCCTTCGTCTGACCTTTAAGTGTGAACGCTTTTTAATTTAAATCAAAATATTTCCCTGTGAACTTCAAGGAAGGGGCATTGATTTTCCTCCGTGGAGACTTTGACAAAGAGACGTCTCTCCCATGACAAAGGTTGGAGCCTATTAACGGCGGGGAAGGGCCAGTTGGCTTCTTAGGGGACATTAATGAGGTGGAAACTAATGGGCAAAAAATTGATCTCTTCATAATTTGTCAAGTGAGATGGAGTTTGGCTGAAAATCTCATTATCAACACGGCTCTGCAGAATGGCACCAAAACTCATCAAAAGTCCACTTTGTGACGGGCTCCCTCCCGCGATCCTGAGACCCTGGAGTGGCCCCCAAATAGCCCCGGCCCAGTGGAATTATAACAAAAATAGACCTGGGGTGGTGTGGGCTACCCTGGGACAAGAAAGGAGCTCCTGGACTCTCCAGGAGCAGGGAAGCCTCCCCGGCGGGGCCCCTACCCCAGGGCACACCGATCTCTCCTCCCTACAGCCGCAGTGAGGGCAAAACCCTGAGAAATGGGGAGAGTTCACTCATCGGAGATGAGCTTGGAGGCAGGCCCTCAGCACCCCTATTCCCACTCTCCAGGGATACATAAACTAAAAAGGCAGATGAGGATGAGGAGGGCAGTCACAGGAGAGGGCTGCACAGGCGAGTGACCTCTAGGAAGCTGCCCAACTGGGCAGCCCAAACTAGACGGGGCCAGAATAGGAAAGGAGAGAAAATGTGGCTGGGAAGCCTGGACAGAAGAAGGTAGCCGAGGGGGAGGAACCTTCAACCCGGGCACCATCACGCAGCCAAAGGAGAAAACGGAAGGCACAGAAGGGAAGCAGGAGCTCTGAAGAACCACCCAGCTCCTTTGGGGCTCACATGGACTGTGTGGGTCCAGGGGGAAGGAAGCCAGACCCACAGAAACAGGGAAGCCCCTGCTAATGTTGAAAAGGAATCATGTCTCCTGCCTCCCCAGGAAGCAGTCATCCAGACTCATCCTCACCAATGAGAGCAACCCATGACTTCGGGGCAGCCTGCTCCCTTTTGGAAGAAGTCGAGTCAACAGACATTAAATTCTCTTCAAATCCAGCCTCCGACACTTGGCACTTACTGGCTGTGTGACCCTGGCAAGTCAATTAACCCGACTGCCTCGCAAAGAAAAAAAATTATCATAAATTCTCCCCTTAGCAACTCTATTCTCCACCCCACTTCGAGTCTCTCTGTTCTGCCTCCAGGGTCAAGCCGACCACATCTAACCCCTGGGGCCTTTCAGCGCCTGAAGATGACCATGTTGTCCACCCCCACATGCGGAGCAAATGTAGGCGAGAGCCACCCTGGAGTCTGACTTCCAGAGCACAGGAACCCAGCAAAGGAAAGTGGGATGTTGCTTTTGTTTATTTACTTATGGTTTAGAGCTGGGGGATTGTGGGAGTGGAAGTTTTGCATGGACTGTCAGATTCAATTGATGAGGCAGTTAGTTTTTCTGAAATGCTCTTTCTTCTCCCTCTCTTTTATTCTTTGTTGAAGGGAAGGTTCTCTAGGTAGGGAAGGGGGAAGGATGTGTTTGTAATTAGCATGATGTAAAAACAAATGATGGCAATAAATGTTTAAAAATAAAGGAAACAGGAAAACAAACAAAGGCGTGCCTTCCCCCGGCGCAAACTTTGCTGTCTCAGAAATCTCTTTAGATTATTAAAAATTGTTGGAGACCCCCACACACACACATGCAAAGAGCTTTTGTTTATGTGAGTGACAGCTATCCACATTCACCAGCTTAGAACTTAAAATGATAATTCATGATCATCATGAAAATTGCTGCTGCTGTTTCTCCTGAACTTTTGAGGAGGCCCAGGGACCTCGTGGGGTCACGTCTCCACTTGTGCATGAACTGGATTGAAGTGAGACAGGGCTGGACTAAATTGTTCCTCTCTCGTCCAGAGTCACACTGAAATTCAGAGGACAACTGCCTCCACGGCCATTGGAACAGACCATTCTCATCGACCCGTTCCTCTTGGGGATGTTTTCCCACGCCTGGGGTAGATGCCCCCTGGGTTTTGGATGGGCTTGGGTCTGTTGGCCACCTTTGATCCGGCTTAGCCCATTCCCCCGGGGCATGACCACTGTGCAAATGACCACTTCTTGGGGACACCCGTAGACCCCCAAAGTGGATGAGCAGACCTCCCACCAGGGGCACTGGTCCTCTCCACACCTACATCCCCATGTCCCAGAAATAGGAACCTCAGATGATTCCCTCTCCAACACACGTGACAAGTGTTCAACGAGCACCTTCTTGAATTCTGCCAGTCAGGGCAGCCTGATCACCTTTTAGATAAAATTTTATTCATTTCAAATAAAATAAAAATAAAATTTACAAATAATAATAAACAATGATAATCAAATAAAGATTTAAAATTACAAAAAGGATGTAGGTACTTCAGGGACGCTCCTCCCCAGACCACACTTGGAGAACCGCTGTCCAAAAGGATGCCCTTGTTATGTTGCTGCCAGGGCCTTCCAGTCATAGGAAAGTCCAGTATTTGCCCAGTATTGGGCCGAGCTTCCGGATTCTCACTTCCTCACGAGGGGGCCTGCTGTGTGTGGGACAGGACGCTTCCACCAGACTCCAAATGTTGTGTGTGAGAAGCAAGTGTGACCCAGAGGAGCGGCTGCTCTCTGGGCTGTGGGAGCTGACCCCAGGTGTGAGGGATCCCTCCTCCCAGGAGCCTGACGGGAGACCGAGGCTGTAGGTGAGCTGCCCACATGGGCCTTGGGCACCCACACACACACTCGCATGCACACACACACACACACAAACAGCTTCCCGGGTTACTGGCTGAACAGTTAACATACACATACCCAGATACACTGCACACGGGTACGCTACCTGGGCCGGGCTACATGGAGATGGGGATGATGCATTTTTGAGCGCCGGCTGGGTCCCTGGGCTTTGCAGGGGCTCCAATAAGAACCGCAGGCGAGTCGGTCTCTGTCTGCCAGGTCATAAGCTGGAGGGGACAGTCCCTCATGCTGCCCAGAGCCTGCAGGTCTGGAACCGGACACCAGGAAAAAGCAGCTCGAGATGACCCCACCAAGGAAATTCCAGAAGGTTTAAAGGGGACATTGAGAAGCAAACAGCTCAAGATTTAACCCCAAAGCAGGAAAGCCATGTGCCCCCTCCTGCCTCTGCCAGGGAAGCCTGGCCATGGCACCAATGTGGACGTTCCTGGGCTCAGAGAAGCCATGGCCCCTTGGGTTACCAAAGAGCTCACCCGGAGAGCCCCTAGAGACCTGCCAAGACAAATCAGGCTCCATTTCCTTGCTGAGGGGGATCCCAGAGCTTTTCACTGAGGCAAAGAGCTCAGAGGTGGGACAGGGCAAGCCCCACTCATCTGGGCAGAGACTGAGCACTGGCTGCTTCGTACCAGGGCAGTGCAGCACGTCTTCTGGGCCTCCAAAGTTCCTGTTTCTCAATGCTCGGTCGCCCTGTTTGACAGCAAGGAAAAATGCCCAAAAAAGCTAACTAAATAATAACTAGGAATAGTTATGAACTCTAAATAGCTAACTAACTAATAACAAGGAACAGTTATAAACTATAAATAACTAACTAATAACTAGGAACAGTTATAAACTATAAATAACTAACTAATAACTAGGAACAGTTATAAACTATAAATAACTAAATACCTAGGAACAGTTATAAACTATAAATAGCTAAATAAATAATAACTAGGAACAGTTACAAACTTTAAGTAGCTAAATAACTAACTAAATAATAACTAGAAACAGTTGTAAACTACAAATAGCCAAAATAATAACTAGAAACAGTTATAAATTATAAATAAATAAATAAATAATAACTAGGACCAGTTATAAACTATAAATAGCTCAATAACTAATAACTAGAAACAGTTATAAACTATAAATAGCTAACTAACTAACTAATAACAAGGAACAGTTATAAACTATAAATAACTAACTAATAACTAGGAACAGTTATAAACTATAAATAACTAACTAATAACTAGGAACAGTTATAAACTATAAATAACTAAATACCTAGGAACAGTTATAAACTATAAATAGCTAAATAAATAATAACTAGGAACAGTTACAAACTTTAAGTAGCTAAATAACTAACTAAATAATAACTAGAAACAGTTGTAAACTACAAATAGCCAAAATAATAACTAGAAACAGTTATAAATTATAAATAAATAAATAAATAATAACTAGGACCAGTTATAAACTATAAATAGCTCAATAACTAATAACTAGAAACAGTTATAAACTATAAATAGCTAACTAACTAAATAATAACTAGGAACAGTTATAAATTTTTATAAATGGCTAAATAACTAACTAATGACTAGGACCAGTTATAAACTATAAATAGCTCAACACGTAACTACCTAATAACTAACACATCTGTTAGTGTTAGTTAGTTAGTTAGTTAGATCCCAGGTAATCACACCTGCCTGGTGACATAATCTCCCCTGCCCAGCCTGGGCGTAGCTTGCTCTATTTCCAAGCTGTACTTTCCCAGGCATCTTGACCTGCTCAATCTGCACTCAGTCTACAGTAATTCGTGTCATTCTGACCCGGCACAAACCTCACTTCATTCTGATCATTGGCCGGGGAGGCTGGGCAGCTTTGGGAACATTGAGCTATATGGGATTGGATCTGCAGGAGGGATGAGCCACTTCCCCGGCTGGGAGGACAGACAGTTTATCTGAGAATGGTAAAATTTCTCCTTGAACCCAGCTTTCCCCTAGCCCCTTCATACACTGACGGGTTTATCTCCTTTTTGTTTTTATTTGTGTTTCCTTAACAACATTATGGCTAGAAAGCATTTAAGGATAGAGTTAATAATAATAAAGATCTTCTCTTTTTTATTTGTCTTCCCTTTGGAAGAACACCAGCACCTTTTTGTCTTTCTGTCCCTTTTCATGATCTCTGTGAGAGCTGAAGCAGCCGGTCTGATTTGGGGTATTTCCACGGCTTGAGCATTCCACACCCACCCACCTGAAGGAGGGGGTACAGGACGTAACCCGCCTGAAAGATCCCCAATTTTCAGCCTATCATTTATAATATAATGCATTAAACCTGCAAGAAGAGAGCACTATGAAATGTGCTCCCAAGTAAATTGAGGCAGAGAAGGGACTGAGCCTGTGACAGAGCCATTCTGTTGTCCAATCATGTCTGCTCAGTCATGTCTGACTCTGTGATGCCATTTGGGGTTTTCTTGGAGGAGATACTGGTTTGTTATTTCCTTTCCAGCTCATTTTACAGAGGAGGAAGCTGAGACAAATAGGAGGAAGGGACCTGCCTAGGGGCCTAAGAATGGTGGGTCCAGAATTCAGAGCAGAAGTGGGGCTAATGTGAACTGAGCCCGGCACTAACATGGGGAGCCCCTGGGAGGGGGGGGGCTGGGCCACCTGTGGAGCCAGTCCCTGTTGGATGGAGCAGGCCAGAGCTCCTGTACCTGTCGCCAGTGGGATCGGGCCCACAAGTGGCCACAGGAATTGCACCCTGGGTGATAGAGGGAGGCTCAGGCTTACTAAGAACAAAAAGACAGGAGACTCACTACCTGTGGAGAGAGCTGAGCGGCGAGCTTCTTTCCTTGAAGTCCTCCAGAAATGCCCAGAGGAGCACTGACCAGGAAGGTTGCAGAGGATACTCCAGACGGGCTGGGCTGGAGGCAGTCCTCCCCATACACAAAGACTCCAGAATCCTTCCCGAGTGGGAGCACTGATCTCCTTCTGGAGCCAGCTGGAAGCCCCTCATACGGCGGGATGCACCTGGAAGGAAGTCTCTGCCTGCAGCTCACTCACATGCCACAGAGCCGCTCCAGTGAGACAGCAGAACACGGGACGGGGCAGCAGCTGTCACTCACCTGGACAGCAGGCTCACCTGGGGATGGGCCGGCGCTAACCTGCCCCTTGGGACCAGCGCGGAGCATCGGCTCCGCCGGGGGCCAGCTCGGCACAGCCAGACCTGCCAGACCTGGGCGGGAGCTCAGTCGCCGCCCCACGAGAGAATGGGCAAATCACAGTCTCACCCTGCTCCATTAGGGCAATAACACACAGCAGTTTCCAGAACAACCCCCACGTGTAACAGGTGGCGTGTTTCCTCATTAATTAATAAAACCGCAACATATCTATCAATTATCAGCTGAGCTCAGAGCCTCTGCACAAGTTCATTAGACATTATTTGATAAACTAGAAAAATCTCCTTTTTCGACATCAGTCATCCATATTTCTTTACATAGCACATACCTTAATCCCCAACATTAAATAAATATTAAAGTAGCAAATATACAATTTATTAG
Organism: Sarcophilus harrisii; assembly: GCF_902635505.1. Taxonomy (NCBI): domain Eukaryota; kingdom Metazoa; phylum Chordata; class Mammalia; order Dasyuromorphia; family Dasyuridae; genus Sarcophilus; species Sarcophilus harrisii. The sequence goes on along the minus strand of NC_045427.1, from coordinate 1,010,693 downwards.
CAATTAGATAAGAAAAGCGAAATAATTATCAGCAGCGTTTCCGCCAAAAGAAGGATTCAATTTGTCACTTCAAATCCTAATTGTAAAGACAAATGACTTCCCTTCTGAGCCCATGGTCCTCCACCATTTAATTCATCCGGGATAACCAAGTTTCTTCTCAAGGATCCCCTTCACTTTCTTTGCAAGATAAAGTCAAGGATCATTTCTTAAAGGAGGAGGCGAAGGTCTCTTGAGGACCATCTCACAGCTAGCCAAGTTTTCATTCTGCATTGGGACCCTGACGTGAAACCGGTACCTTCCCCTTTTCCTTCACCTGAAGGCTCTGTGCAGACTCACTCCTTGGAAAATTCTCCATCGTGCTTCTTCATGGAGGAACAGGAAATATAATTCTTACAGAAGGTTTTCTTCCCCCTCCTTTCTCTCTGTCTTCTCCACAGTTAATCTTAGACGTCCCCCTCGACCGGAATCAGATTCATTCCCACTTGTCCTGATTTGGGAAGAAGCAGCTCATCGAGAACAAGATTAACAGGTGTTATGCTCCCCACGGAAATGGGCAATGACTTCTGAGGCCTCCAAAGGGAGACTTTCAACTAGGATTTGGACATGGAATGGCAACATCCCAGGTAAGCCTCGTCCCAGAGACCCCTGCTGTGACGCTCTCCCACCTCCCTGGAAATAGGCGCCCCTCGTTCGCTCGTGCATGGGGTGGACTCGTGGACTGGAAGGAGCCAGAGTCAAATATCAGCAGCAGGTGTTTTGGAGCTTCCCCTAGCCAGAGGAGACTCTCTGGGGCCCGGGACGGCCATGGCCACTTGGAGACCGCTCTAGGCGTCAGGAACCGGGCGTCCCCTCTAAATGTCCCTCTGGCCCTGCCCTGCCCACGGCTCCTGGTTTTCTCCTTGGGGCCAAGCTGAGCAAGCTTAGCCCACTCTACATGACAGACCCTTACCCTATGAGGGGAACGCTCAGGATCAAGCCTTGAGGCTCCTCTCCTGCAGGGTAACCATGGCAAAGGGGGCCGACCCCTGTGACACAAACTGGGGGCCCTTCACAGTCCTATTTGCTCTGTCCTCCTGTTAGCTTGTGAGCAGCCTTCCTAAAATGGGGGACCCAGGACAGAGTTCTGAATGTTTTTGGGAGGGTCTCAGTTCACAAATTGGGAACTAGAAAAATCTCATCTAGCCCAAATTCCCAAGTTTACACTTGAGGAAACTGAGGCCCATGCATGTTGCCCCAATCAAATGAGACAACATCTGTAAACCTCAGAGTATCCATAATGTCCAAGCATCATTCCCCAAGGCCCAAAACATGGGGGATCTTCCAGTCAGGTCCTCAGGGTCAGACTCCAGCCCACTGCCCCTTGCCAAATCCCAAAGGCCACTGGGGCTTCAGGGGCTAGTGAGTGCGCCAGGTGGGAAGCAAACAGCCGAGAGGCCTTCTTTCTCACCTGTGGGGGAGCTTGGTCCCAGGCCTCCCTCTCCCTTTGTGTGGGAATGGAAAAGGCAAGTGGGGGAGCAGAGGAAGGCCTGCCCCAGGGCAGCTCGTCCCAGCTGGGTGACCACCCCACCGGGTTCTGGGAGGTGCTTGGAGAACTCAGGTGAAGCTCCCGAACGGGGCCGAAAGAAAAGTGTGAATAAAAGCTGAAGCTGGAGGGGCCGGCTCCCTGGGAGGATCTGCCCCCGGTTATCCAGACAGGGAGGGCAAGCCCATAGGAGAAGGCTGTTGGGACCTGCTGCTTTGGTCCTTTTCTCTTTCTTTCTCCTCTGCTGGTGGCTCTTTTCTGAAAGAGAAGCAGCAAGAAAAGGCTGATGGGAGCTAGCCCTAAATAAATGTCAGCAGCTGCTCTTCCCTTGGGGAAGCCAGAGCCAAGGCTTTCACTAACCAAGCTGCTGGAGGCAGAGAGGCCCTCTGAGCTGAGGCCGGCCGGAGCCTCCAAAGGCCTGAGGACTCAAAGGCCGAGGGCAATCTGTGCTCTTGACCCAAGCATCTCCTCTGTGTGCCCCCTGCAGTGCCCCAGCACCCACAGGCTCCTTGCCCCATCACATCACCATGAAGGCTTTCAGTTTGGCAGAGAACTTTATGAAAATGCTCTCATTTGGTCTTTACAACAACCTGGGGAGGTAGGTGCTCTCCCTGTGACTCCCATGTTACAGAGGGGGAAATCAAGGCTGAGAAAGGGATGTCCCTCAGGGGCTAGGCCATGTCTGCCCGAGGATTGGAATTGGAGTCTCGCTGACGGGCCAGGACTCTGTCCACAGGGCTGCCATGGTCATGGGTGACCCCTGCTCCCTGCCCGCCTCCCCCCCCCCCCCCCCGCCTCACGCCAGAAACATAAAGAGCCCGCCTCACGCCAGAAACATAGTCTTTCTGGCTTTTCCAGACTGAAAACCAATTTTAGGAGGGAAGACAGACATAGAATGAGGGTGGATGCGCACTGAGCCCTCCTCCCCACCTCAGCTCCAGCCATGAGCCCCTTTGCTCCCCCCCCCCACCAATTATCTCAGGTAAGGACGGGATGGACCCCGCTGCTTCAGAAGGGTCTGACAGAAGAGTGGTCTCTGGACTTGGTCTTCATGGCCAGGGAGCTGGCGAGACCTACGCCCAACGAGGGCTGGGCTGACAGCAACAGCAAAGCCTTTCTCGGGGTTGGCGATTCTGCAGAAAAGTCTCCCCCCACAGAGGGGAGTCTCCCCCTCTGTGCCGAGGAGCCGAGGAGCATGGGGACGGATGCCAGAGAGCGATACCCTCCAGGCTGGTCAGCCAGGTTAGCCCAGGCTCTCTTGCCAGGTTGGTGAGAGCTCTCCGGGCCAGGCAGCTTCCCATTTGGCAAGAACGGGGTGAATGAGAGGGAGGGTGGGATGGAGACCCCTTGGGTGCATCTCATTGGTTACTCACCTCAAGTCTAATCACCAGGGGCACAGAAGAGTCTACACATAGGGGAGGTCTGGGAAAGGAGCAGGGCAAGGCCGGGGTCGCCAGCAGGAAGGGGCATTGGGAGCAGTCGGCCTTTCTGGGCAGCGGACCAGAGGGCTGTCAGGCGCCCGGGATGCCCGTTCCCCCACAAGAGCAGATCTCCTTTTGGGCAGAGAACGTGCCATTTATCATCCCCGGAGTCCCAGAGTGCGGGGCAGGGCCCTGCACAAAGTGGGCGTTTGATGAATGTTGGCGGAATGGAATTGAATTATCTTCCTAGCTCCTCACAGATCAGGGGGTTCTCAGGCAGAAAAGCTTTTCTCTGCCCCCAGGTTCTACAGTCTCCACCCAGCCCCTGAAATGTGAGGAGGGGTGGTCCTGGCCCCCCTGAGCTGTGGCCCCCAAGTCCTCCCCAGCCCCTGAAATGTGTGGAGGGGTGGTCCCGGCCCCCCTGAGCTGTGGCCCCCATGATTATGGGCTTGTACAGGTCAGATCCGAGGCTGGGAGCTAGCTAAAGAGCATCATTCTCTCTCCTTTGTGCATTCTTCCTGCCCAGAGTTACTGCAGAAATAATACACTCATAGGGTCCCCCCAAAATTCTTATCTAGATTCCGCATCATGATGTGGAGGTGAACCTGAGCTTCCATTAATTACGCCTACAGAGCACGAGCTTGGTCCCGGAAGAAGCCCAACTCTGCCTTCTGAGGCCCAGGCAGGTGGTTGTGGAGGGGAACGCCACCCAAGGGCCACCCATTGAACAAAGAAAAATAAAAAATGTCCCTCCATGGTAGGCAGTCCCTCTTTCTGGAGCTGTGTTAGGGGCACGGGGAAAGGGAGCTAAGAATCACACCCCTTTAGCTTTCAATAAATGTTAACTTGACTATCAGTCTGCTAAATGTAAGATCCTTGACCAATGGCCAGCAATCGAGCACATTGTTGGAGAATATGAACCCTAGAAATTGTGATACGCTTGCTATAAATGAAACAAAAAGAGAGAAGGGAGTCCTGGCTAAGAATGTCTCACAGGTCTTCCTGGGAGGGGCAGAGAAAGGAGCTGAAAGACTGGGTTCTATCAGACGCTCAAAAGTTACCCAAAAAGCATCACTTCACCAGAAATGTCACAGGCCATGACTGGTAAGGATTGGCCAAAAGACCACTAATGAAATCATTTCAGATGCTGTACCGACTCAGTGTCTGAAGAGGAAATGGCCGAGTAAAATTTCAAATCAAATCAGCCTTCACGCTGCTACTTGGTGACTTCAGTGCAAAAGTGGAAAAGGGGGAGGAGGGAAACGAGGCTGTAGAAAATTTGATTCCAGAAGAAAGAACAAAAGGGATAAAAGACTGGGAGATTACACAGAAACGTCTCTCCTCCATACACACCCTCATATCACAGACACTTTCAGCAAAAGAAAACTTGGCAGATATGAAACAAACAACATCCCAAAGAATAAAACTGACTATATTTTAACCAGTGGAGCTTGGTGTTATTCCCTGAATTAGCTGTGTGTGTAGACACAACTAGATCAACCACTTATCTGACTAATTTAAGAATTTATAGCCCAGAAGAAAGAATAGTAATGAGAACATGTGAGTATAATTAGATTTAACTCTAAATTGTTAAATAAGTTATTGACAAAAATAGGAAATGGAAAAAGAGGTGACATCGACACCAACTGCCCAATTTCATCCAGAAGTTAAATCGTTGTAAATGAATTGCTACAACCAGGAGAGCAAAAAGATACAGAAAGCACCTTAGAAAACGTTCATCTTAATTACCAAATGGAGAGCGACGGCTGCCGAATGCAACACTGGGTAAAATCCAAACTCCTTCATAAAAATCGAAGAAAGGATGACAGAAGATTAGGAACAATGTCATCTCTCCAGAGAGAAGCAATGTTGCTTGGACCGGTCTAAGGAAAGCATGACCAGCTATCCAGCAAAGCAAAGTCATTGCAAGGACACGCCAGAATGAAGATCGAAAGCAGACAACAAACAATAAAAAAACAAGGAAAATATTACCACAAACTACTCCCTCCATTAAAGAGTGGAAATCACACCCTAGGATATTGACATCACCACTTCCTTACAAAAGACAAAGAAAAAGAAACAAAAATGGGCAAAGTAACTTGAAGAAAATATGGTGCAGTGGGTAAAGGACAGGTCTGAAGTGGGGAAGACTCATCTGCAAGAGTTTAAATCTGGCTTCAGACGCTTCACAGCTGTGAGATCACAGAACGGTGTGAGCGTCCGCCTAGTTCAGTCGGGGATTGGCTACAAACATCCAGAGGACGATGCTGCCCAAGGAGGCGATGCCCAGGATGGCCCCTGTAGCCCCCTTTTCTCTGTGGGGCGTCTCTCCTTCACCCCAAGAGGCCCCTGTGCTGATATCCAGGGAGTTCTCTGAGTGCCAGGGGCAGGATCCAGCTACGTGGCTATGTCACCACTGGGGAGACCTATGACCAGAGACCACAGCTCCCATAGCTTGAGACCTCCCTGGTGAGCTTCTCGTTTACATTAGGTCAGTTAAAGCGAAGACTCATTAACTCTTACACATAAAACATCTACTTGACAGAAAGGCAAGAGCAAGAATAACTGTAACGATTCCTCAATATGAAGAAACAATGTTCACAGTGTCCGGGGGGAAAGTGGACACCCGCATAGCGAAACTTTACAGGGAAACCATGTGGACCCCATGGGCTCAGGCCCGCTCCCACTCTGAATTCTAAGCCTTGCTGTCCATGGTCCCTCAAGGAATAACTGCCCCCCAAAAGCCGCACCTTTGCCAGCAGCCCCGCTTCTGGTCTCTCTGTCCCCGTGGACGAAGATGCTCCTTTCTCACTCTCTAGGGGATGAAGCCCTGATGAGCTTTTTGCTCACAACCACTCTTGAGAGGGCTCCCAGAAAGCCAGTGATCTTGTTGGAACAAGCATCTCCCTCAAGCATTGCAGTGAGCTGAAGCAGTAGCAGAATTCTGCTCTCTGCCGAGGCACCTCCAGCCCCCTTTTTCTGTCCTGTCTGCAAAGCAACGACTCTTCCAATCCGTAGCTCCCGGAAAAGCTGCCGAACCTTCTCACCCGTCGACTCTGCCGGTTTCTGTGCACAAGGCTCAACAGCTGCTTTTTGTTTGATTGATTGTTTATGTTCCTCCCATTGTCTCAAATCAAAGCTTTCTGGCAGGCAGGGACTCGTTTTTGCCTTATAAGGCAAAGAGCAAAGTCAAGAAATTCACCGATGAACTCAACGTTCCTTATTCAAGCTTCTCAACGTTTCCAAACAGTCGCTTAAGGTAGAGGTTTGTGCATTATTGCCTCTGAACCTCAAACACGCCCGTGGTCACTATTGTCTTGGTTATCTCCGTACCTTCAAGCAGACCATCGGAGGGGCAGTTCTCTATCTGGTCCTCCTAACAGCAATTGCCTTTCCTCCCTTCTGATCGGAGAGAATGTTTGACTTCACGGTGATTCCATCCTTTTCCTTGTACAAAAGGCCACGGTCTTGTCCTCAGCAAACAAGCCGTTCACAACAGAAGCAATATTTCAAATTAGATTGCTAAAAGGGGGTGATTGGGGCCCATGATCCTATATAAGCACTTTCCCATTAGTGATGGGACATCGCCAGGCACCCTGTCCGGCAGAGCAGATGGGGTCAGTCTCTCTCCCTCTCTCTCTGTCTTTCTCTGTCTCTCTCTCTGTGTCTCTCTCTGTCTCCCCCTCTCTCTCTCTGTCTCTGTCTCTGTCTCTCTCTGTCTCTGTCTCTCCCTCTCTCTGTGTGTGTCTCTCTCACACACACATACACACTCACACACCCACACCTCCTCCCCAGAGGTTCCCTAATCACACAGACCATGGACCTGATGAGCTTCATGTTCCACTTCCAGTCTGCCCCTCCCACCAGAGTCCTCATGTCACCACATCGTGCAAGAGCATGGGGTCTAGGGACCTTCTTGGCATCCGGTCCAAAACGACCCTTTTTGTTGCTCAAACACTCTATGAAATCTTGGAGCCTCAGCTTGTGTCTCCCAAGGATGTTCCTCCTTGCCCTGCCTGCCTCATGGGGCTCTGGGTGTGCGCTAAAGTACTCTGTAAACTGCCAAGATTTTTCTGGGATGGGGGGGTCTTATTCGCTCTTATTTTGGGGTGCTTTGCTCCTGGTTTTGACATATCGTCTCCTCATCTGGTCTTCAAACTCCTCAAAGATTAAGACTTGTTTCGATCTTTGTGTTCTCAGGAGGTAGCAGTGTCTGGCATACAGTAAGAGCTTAATAAGTGCTTGCTGATTGATGGCCTGATGGATGGATTATCAAAAGCTTGGCTTCTCACAGCATCATGAAGGCTGGTTATTAATGGGCTGGCTGTAGAGGTGAGAAGGCTCATCCGTATCTCCACGAGGTCGTGGCAGGGCTCCCCACCCTGAGTAATGTCCCTGCCAGGCGAACCACTCCTGGTGCAAGGTACCTTATTAATGGCTCCCAGCATTCCTTCTCCCTTTCTTCGGCAGCCTCCCCCTTTTCCACCAGATCTCATTATCCTGCTGCTAATCGCATGCAGCTGGGCCCTTGATCAAAGCGATTGGTTCCGTAACTCACCCAAATGGATCGTAAGCCACGACATTTATGATCGCCTTCTCAGAGCCCCCTCTGTGATTTATCAGGGTGCAGATCGCCAGCCCCGCCTGTCCTGGGGGAGCGGAGACATCTCACTCAGAAACACCCCAAAGGCAGCGGGGCCTAGGATCCCATTTTAGGGGCCCCCTCACTTCCCTCCCCTGAATTCCCCACCTCCCCCCAGCATACAGACACACCTACAAGTCCAGGAATCTCCCCTTAGCATAGCCTCAGGAAAGCAACAGATGTTAAGGTTGGTCATTTTCCTGAATTTTTCCAACAAGCATTTGCAAAGCACCTAGTGTGCGGTAGGAAGTGGGAAGGGGGGGATCAACATTTGTTAAGCTCCTCCTAGCAGCAGGCACCACACTGAGCACTTCACAAATATTAACTCATTTGGTCTTTTAACAGCTCTGAGGCCAATGCTGTTCTTAGCCCCTTTTTACAGAAGGAAACTGAGGCGGAGGATGGGGAAACATCTTGCCAGCTAGTTAGTATCAGAGGTGACATTTGAATTCGGGTCCTCCCCGACTCCAAACCCAGAATTCTACCCAGCATTCCTCCAGCTGCCTCTAGGGGAGCTAGACAGTGAACTAAAGAACTCGACAGTTTTCATCAGAAATGGGGAAAGTTTTAGATCTTATTACAGCTCCTTCCCCCCCAAAAAAAGGTGGGAGAGCATTAACACTGGACACTCCCCTCCAGCTGGACAAAGTCTGTCAGAGGTCGGCTCCGCTCACGTCGAGGGCGTCCCCCACAAGGGCATTACTGTGGAATAAGCCGGGCTCCCGGAAAGATGGACGCCCCAAGGCAGCCGCGAGAAGTGAGGGCAATTCTGTCGGGCCTCCCTTTGTCCTGTACAAAAGCGGCTGGTTCTGTCTCCCCCGCACCCCCCTTGCGGCTCTCTCCCAGCCAATGGCAGGCTTCTCCAGGGTCCCAGCAAGGCAGAGCCCAGTTAGTGACCCTGGGAGTGAACTCCAGGCAAGGCCCCAAACGGAGAAAATAATGGCAGAGAGGCGGGGGGGGGGGGGCCTGGGAATAGTGCCCTGGGGGGATGCCCTGGAGATGGTGACACTGCAGCACTGCCCCCCCCATCCCAAGACGATTGAGCATCTTCACCAAGAAGCAGCCACAGCACATAGCACACGGGAAATAGCCAAGGCCACTGGCCAGTCTGTGGCACGGAGCTGGACGGACATCCCACAGAGCCCGCCCATCGGGGCGCGTCCCCAGGACGGACAGCGCGGAGGGGCAGCGGGCGGGCGCAGGGACGACCAGGGACTCAACCCTGACCGTGTGAGCAGACACCGCTCTGGGCTCGGGTTATTTATCTGAAAGATTCCAGGGTGAGCTGAGATGGCCCAAGCTGCCCCTCCCAGCATCCTCTCTGATCCATGACCTCTGTCCCTGGTTCTGAGCCACTGCTGGAACAAGACAGGAGCTGAGGAGAAAGGGGGCACCAGAGACAGGGTCTCTGAGTCAGCTCCCACTATTTTCCAGGCATTGTACTGACCTTAGCAGGCCCTGACCTGCCCCATAAAGGGGAGCTGGAAAAGAGCCAGTCCCAGTAGCAACATGGAAGGGAGTGACCAGAAAACTGAAGCCAGAATGTCCTGCTAGGACAAAGTCCCACAAGATCCTGGCAGGTCTCCACTCCTCCCACCTGGACCTTAGAAACTTCTGCAATGACCCCTGGGCTGTCCTTCCCCCTCTGCTCCTGGTCTCTGGCAGGATGTGGCCTCCCAGAATCCCTTCTGACGCCTTCTGGCAGGTCTCCTCAAGGTCTGACCAAGGGCTAAAATGGGATCCACCTGCATTTCCGAGAGTCCTGGCGTCCTGTGGCTCGGGATTGGGGTGCTGCTGATGGGCTGGAGGGAAGATATGGATGAGGTGGGGCAGGGAAGGAAGGACGGCCCCCGTCTCTCTTCCCCCAGCCCCACCTTAGCCATTCTTCTAGCATCAATCTTGTCCTGGAGGGACTTTATGACTAGAGTCAGAATCTTTATTCCAGTAAGGACATGAAACGTCCCAGTTACAGTCCTCCTCCCTGCTGCCCCTGCTCTCCAGTCCATTCTCCACAGTCTTCCTGAAGCATGGTCTGACCATGTCACCCACCTACCCTCACTCAACACGCTCCCCTGGCTCCCCATTACCTCCAGGTCTGACCATGTCACCCACCTATCCCCACTCAAGAAGCTCCCCTGGCTCCCTATTACTTCCAGGATCAGACATCAACCTTCTGATGGGTAAAGCGCTTTACAACCTGGCTCCTCCCTAACTTTCCAGTATTCTCACACCTTACAGCCCACCCCAACTCCGGAGAAGCTGAGAACTCTGTAAGATACTGATGTCTCTAAATGTACGCTATGTGCCCCTGGGCAAAAGCCCCCGCTTTTTTCCTCCTCTCTTTCCTCCTAGTCTGGGGCCAGAGACAGAGCAGGTGCCCTGGGACTCTTGGGTGCCATTGGGGTTTCTTTCAGAGCCTCGTGGGCCAGAAGTCAGTGGGATCCTCTGCTGGTTGCTGGGCACTATGTGGGTCAGCCCCAGCCCATCTGGAGGACAGGCTGCTTTTTCACCCCCAAACCACTCCAGGAACCAGCATTCAGCTCGAAATCGCAAGCAGGCGAGCAAGACGTGTCCCCAGCCAAAATGAGGCCCTAGACAGAATCATTCATCTGGGCTTCAGGCTGCTGTCTGTCCCATTAATACGTGTCATCTTGGCCCAACTCTAGAGCACTCAGACACTGCTTCCTCTAAGCCCCAGAGGGAGCACCTCGGAGGGAGTCTTCCCCCAGCCCTCCTCCCTCCCACAGAAGAGCCGGCAGCTGCAGGGAGCAGCGAGGGCCTCGAGGTTCTGCACGCCAGGAGCTGGGGCAGAGAGAACCCCGGGGAAGCGAGCCAAAGGCCAGGCCCACCACACCCACCCCGTGCCGGAGGAAGTCTGGACCAAAGACTCTGCCCGGCAGGAAAAGCCCAGAGCACCTGAGTTCCAAACACAGCTCTCCTTTGTGCTGGGGAAGCTATAGCAGGTCCACCTCAGTTTCCTCATCTATGCTATGGGGCCTTGCTAGGTGATCCCCAAGCTCCAAATCCACCTGGGGATGTCAGAGCCAAGGGCACTTCAGGGGAATCGGTTCTGGTCCACAGCTGGCAAAAGGAAAGTCCCCCTTCTCGAGCCGTGTCCGGGGCCCAGCCAGCCTCTGCCCAGAGAAGATGAAGAACCCGTCCCCTGCCCACTCGGCTCTGAGCCAACCCTCCCAGTCAGGAGAACTTCCCAGCCTCTCCTGCCGAAATCTGCCTCTGCAGCTTCCTCCGTCATTCCTGGCTCGGCCTTCTGGGGCCGGACGGGAATCAGCCGATCCCTTCTCCACGTCTGGACCTTTCAGAAGCTTGGGACGGGTTCTACGACCTCGGACCAGTCCTACCCTTCGGAACATTATTTCTAGACTGCCCAAAGCAAAGAATCTTAGAACTGGAAGCTGCTTTGGGGTACCCACAGCTCCATTTTACAGAAGAGATAACTAGCCCAGAGCCTGGGAATGACTTCCACACAGTTGGTCAGTGATGGGGACCAGAAGCAAATGTGAGACCAGGCTGGTTTCCCAAAGTGGCCACAGGAAAGGGTTTGGAGGAAGAAGCCGGTGTAAGCCATGGTTCCGTTTGAGGAAACGAGCGAGTCCTGGCCTGGATCCCGGTGTGACCCTGGGTTAGGAGGCAGAGGCTCCTGGGGATACATGATGGGAATGACCTCTCAGGGGTTACGTGCGGTTCCCAGATCTGCAGCGAAAAGCCGAGGGACGGTGTTACCTTTTGTCCATTAATCTCATTCCAGTTTGCCTTTTTAAAATTCTGAATCCCAAATTATCTTGCTCCCTCCCTCCTTGCAAAAGCAAATAACTGATCTAGGCTATGCAAGATTATGTTTATTGGAGTGGAACGATGCAAACCCCGGGAATCATGGGGGTCCGCAAGCTGCACCAGAAGAAAAACGATGATTACAAAGACACCGTTAGATTTCCCCAGATTCCCCATCAGGCAGTGAGAGGGAGACTGTGCAGGAGTCATTTCCAGTCTTTGGGCTGTTATCTCTTCTGTACCATGGAGTACCCAAGAGACCTGGGACCTTCACTTCAGAGCTCAGTGGGAAGGGGCAGAGCAGGACAGGGCGGACCTGCAGAAACCCAGCGGGGAAGTGGCCACTGGGCCTTTCAGGGGAAAGCCCGAGCAGTGCTTACAGCAGCGGGAAGCGGGCACCGGGCCGCACTCCCTGTTTGCCTCTGCGAGGGAGCCTCCCAACAAATCTGCCTCCACTTTGGCCGTGTTTCCCTGCTATTTTCAAGAAAACAGTCAGCGGGGGAGGGAAAAATAGACCAGAGAAAACAAACAACTTGAAGAACACGCATTAGGAGATGGCCAATTCCCTCCCGGAGGAAGAACAGAAGCGGCAGCGGCGGGCAGATCCCACCCTGCATCTGGCACAAAGATGACCCCTGCCCTCCATCCCCAGTCAATGCCTGGATGGGCCTGGAGGCCCAGCAGCAGTAGCCCCCCCCCACTCGGTCATGGCTGGGCTCTCCCTCTCGTTGGAAGAGCAGAAGCCCCTTCTCCGGGCCCTTGCTCGCCTCTCAGGTGCTTCATGCCCCTTTTACAATGGGTCCTTTCCCACCCAGTCCTTGAGCCAGAGGACCCAGGTTTCCGGACTCATGAGCATCATCTCCAGCAGAGACACTGCAGGAGGATGAAGTTACGATCGAGGCAAATCTAGAAATTGTTAGTTATCGGTCAACAAGCATTTAATAAGCGCTTCCTGTGTGCCGGCCGCTGCACTAACGTGCACATCGGGGCATTCGGGTAGCAGAATAGCGCCTGAGACCCACGGTGTCTGGGAAGCCATAGGAGAGGGACCCTTTGCTGGGGGGGGGGCAGGGAGACCTCTCAGGCAAGGTGGGGGTGAGGAGAGCATGACAGATGTGGGAGGGGGAGGCCCCGCGCCGTGGGCGACCAACAAGGAAGGCTGCGGGGAGGCCTGTGGAGGAGTGGGAGGTGCAGGAGGCGTGGGAAGGGGCCCTGAAGAGCAAGCATTCATTAGGTACCAGGCTAAGCACTGGGGATGCAAAAGAAGGCAGGGTATCCCTCTCCTCGGACGGAGGCACTGGGAGAGACCACAAGCAAACAGCCGGGTACACAAGGAGCGCCAGGAGTCAGCCTCCGCGGCCCCATCACTGCGAGGTCCACCTCCACCCCGCGGCGACTGGCTCCATCTCCTTCCCCTTCCACCCGCGGGTCTCTAGCACACTAAGGACAAAACCGCTCCTCCCATCCCCTGATCTTCCCCCAGACACTCTCCCCGCGGTCCCTGGTGTCGGTCTCTCCCATGAGGATGGGTGGGCAAGAGCAGGGCCTTCTGGGAAGGAGGCCCCCAGTATGGGCAACCCCACCCCCACCTCAGGGCAGTGGCAGGCTGCTCTTAATCAACAATGAACTATCGCTGAGACCCCAGGCGCAAAGAATAGTCAGTCATGAGTCATCCCATCAGCCTTGCTGAGGGAGGTTCGGCTGTTGCCTTGGATACCACATGTCTGGTCCTGTACTTCCTCCTGCCTGGTGCCTCCATCCGCCCCTGGCCTGGGTAGGGTTGGGGACTCACCCAGCAGGCCTTGGGAGGAACCACAGGGCTGGGGAGGCTGGGAGGGAGCGAGAGGCTCTGCAAACCTGAGGCCATTCGGGGTCTGGCTCAGGAGCCCCGCGCCCACACCAGGGCTTGCTCTGCCCCTGCCCGCATCCACCTTCTCTCCCTCCTGAGCCCCCGCCTTCACTGGTCATCCCCCCGGATGTCCAGGGCTTCCGGGAAGCCTCCTGGCCCCGTCAGCTGCCCCCATGTGAGTCTTGGGAGTGGTCTCTGGGCCACCAGTCCCACTCCTCTCGCCTCCTTTCCAGAAGAAGAGGCTTCTCTATGTGATGAAAGGTTCTCGGGGGCCTTTCTCCAGGGCCTTTTTCTGGGATCTCTGAGTCAGTCTCCCGCCCCCAACGGCAGCTTCTGGCTGAGCCCAGGCCCCTCCGCCCTGTCCCCTGCTACCTGACAGAAGACCCTCCCGGGCTTGTTCCTGTGCTCTGGGTTTGCTCTTGTTTTTAGGAAAGAGGCGAGAAGTTGGTCTCAGCCACACCAACGTGACCTCAGAGAAACTGCCTGGCCTGTAAGGGGCTGGGAAGCTGCTGCTTTGTTCTCTGATGAGTTAAAACAAGGGAAGGAAGATGATCCGAAGGTCCCGGGGGAGCTTTGCTGCCCAGTCATCTGCTGAAAAGAGTTCCAGGGATGAGCTCTCTCCTCTGGCTCCCCAAAATTGCACGGAGAACCTAAAGATATTCTGGGTGAGCCCCCCTTGTTCCCTAAGTCAGCACCCATGGATTTGCGGATTGGATCCTGGGGCAGGAAGGAAGGAGGGGAGGGAGAATGACATTCCCAGGTTCTCGGTGACTTCAGTGGGACATATACCTCAAAACTAGAGCTTGTGAGCCCCCTCTAGTGAATCTGTCTTTAATGATCAGCCAGTAGACACAGTCCAGCGGAAGTGATGGCTCTTCCTGAAATGGCAAAGAAGCTATGAAAAGTAAGTCCCCAGAAACCTGAGGTGCAGCTGCCCCAAGCCCCCAAATCCACGGGAGAATCAAACTTAGCGGACAGTACTTGTGAGGCTTAAAGGGGGGGGCCCTTATAAGCAAGGCCACACTTATGTCAGGACCTCTCTTTGTAGAGCTCTCGTGCTGGAGGCAGTAACCCCCAGATTCAGTGTCCTCAGGGCTATGTGGATCCTGATCCTCCCTGCACCTCCACCTTTAGTCAGGGGGTCGTGTTATCCCAGAATCCATGATGGGCTCTCTTCTCTGCTGCCAGGGGTCGTGTTCCTTGAAACTGCTTCCCCCTCACAGAGTGACTCCGTATCAGTGTGACTGGCCGGAGGGCATGTGCCCTGTGACCTGCTGGACGACTCTCACCTACCTCAGATCCAGAACCGCGTCTCCTCCTGGTCAAGGAGCTCCCCTGCTGGACTCCACTGTCCCGCTCCCACGCACCGCGGGCCCTTGGTGTCCGTCCAGCAGCCCCCATGCAGACGGCTGCTCCCACTCCGGACTTCCCACAGGGCACGGAGGAGCAGTTCTTCGGGGGGCAGGGCCACGTTCCACATGGGGGCACAGTACAGACACATGTTTAGTCAGCTTCTCCTTTAAGAGACCCGTCCCTCACTACCTCTGTTATTCATCCTTCACTTTCTCTGTTATTATGGGGGATCTGAGTGTCGCAATTGGCCAGAGAACGGCCCCTTCTGACAAAGCTTCTAACCGAGTGGACAGTGAGGGTCCCTTTCCCGGCCTTTGGCCCGTGGCCGCGCCCGTCACCAATCTGGGGGCCCCCGAGCAGGGATCAAATCATGGAGGGGCAGCTACCACTTGCTTCTCTTGCCAGAAGGCAGTTCTCTGCTCAATTGCTTTTAACTGTCAACCAGCGCATTGCCATCATCCCCCAACAGAAGCAGGAACAGACTCGAGGCTCCCCAGCAGAGGAAGAGCTCTCTCGTAATTAGATCTCGTCCCCTGCGTCAGTCCCCTGCCGCTGGGCTCCAGGTCCTCCTTGTGTTTCCCTGGGTCTCTCTGGTCTGTTGAGTGAATTAATGAAAGGCTAAGGGCCAATGTCCCTCAAAAAAGGTCCACGACGAGTGAGACACTTGAGATTGCTGGAGATGGACAAAGAAGCTTTTGTGACACAGGATGCATCCTGAAGGGGGATAATAAATGCACACAGAAGTGAGGCAGTCACTGACGGGCAGCCAGTAAGCGGGCCAAGGATGCAGGGGCCAGGATGGGCTGGGGAGACTTGCACAGCCTCTGCGCCTTGAGGGGCTGCCGGGACGGAGACGTGTCTGGTGTCACCCCCAGACATCTTCCATATTGTTTCTTCCGAGGGAATACAGCAACACGGCCAAAAACGGCAGCCCGTCTCGGAGTGCCCCAAACATCTGGGAGCTTCCCCAGGGCCCCTGCCAGCTCGGAGTGGGAAAGCACCAGGCTCAGGGCCTGAGGTGCCTGCATTTTCTCAATCCACAGATGGCCAGAGGTACTGACGAGTGCCCATCGAGGGGTTTCTTAGCTTTTAAGAGGGGCCATCCATGCCCCCAGGAAGGCAGGAAGCCTTGGATTCTGCAGGAAGAGAAAGGGCTTTAATACTTAGTCCATCCTTACTCCCGGGACACTAAGGACTGGTCCTTTCCAGCTCTGAACCTCAGTTTACCCAAGTGTCTAAGATCCTGCCCTGCCTGAGGTTGCCAGAGTCTCTGACACCAGAAGCCAACAAGATATAGGGGCCTCAGCTTGGATCACCCCATCTAAGAGGAGAATGCCCGGCGTCCTCCCCTGCCTTGTGTACCCCAGGCTCCGGTACTTCCAGGACTGTCTGGTAACCATCCCCAGGGGAGGGGAGGGGCTCCTAACACACCCTTGCCTGTCCCTGGGCCGCCTAGATTCAGGGCAGATGCTTCATAAATGCTTGGGAACCTGTTTGGGAGGGGGGTTCCTGTCCGGCTGTCCCGAGGCTCCTTGCTTGGGACGGCGATGATTTCAATCAAGATGAGTGGCCGTTGCTTGACATGTTGGACATCTCCCCCCAGAAGACGATTGTAGCTGCGACAAATGAATCAGAAACTCCCGTGGAAGCCGCCCCGTTTTCCCCAGGGCTTCATTAGGCCGGGCGAGCCGAAGGGGGAGGGCAGCGGTCCTTAACCGTGCCTGCCATTGCCCAGACACACACCGTGTGGGTCCCTAATGAGGGTCTCACCATGCAAGGCAGGCTCTGCGCCGTCCGTGCCCTGCTTAACATGCCCAGGGGATGGCTGCGCCAGCTCAGATGCAGTCCCAAGGAGCTAATGTGCCCACCCGGGTGCAGACACATACAGGAGGGAGTTGGCCCCCAGATAGGGCCACTGCTGACCCCGGGGTCGGGCTTGCAGGGGTCCCTGCTCATTCACCACAAGCCAAGCCCCTCCTGGATCTGCCCCTCCTGGCTTCTGGGCTTACGGTAACACGCCCTGCAAGGGCCGGCCCTCCTCCTCCTCCTCCTCCTCCTCCTCCAAGGGAAGAGCTCCTAATCCTTTCCTAACACAAACTGCCCGTTCTCTCCTGTACTGGCCCTGGGGCAACAACACATGGGACAAACTACCCAAGCAGCCCGGAGAAACCCCAAGTCAAAGGCTGCAGAAGGGGGATGCTGGGGGATGGCCGAGCTGGGAAAGTGGAAATGAGGAGGGAGGAAGATCCAGAAGGGACAGAGGAAGCTTCCGGCCCCCTACTCAGCACCTGGGGATCCAGGGCCTGGCAGGGCTCTCAGCAGTAACAGGAAAGAGGGGAAAGAGTGGATGCGATTGATTTCCATGGACCCAGAGGGCACCGGATTAGCCACGGGGCTGACAGCTGCAGTGTGCTGCCGGGGAGACTGTCTGGCCCGGGGCATGCTGGGGCTGCTCTAGAACCTCGTTCAATTTTCCGCATTAACTTTCCTAGTTCGGCAACGTTCGAAATTGGGGCTCGACTTGGGCTTCTGTGGATTGTGCAGACTTAGGAGGGATGAAGAGTACATCAGTAGTGGAGATGAAACGCCAAAGTGCAGCTCGGGGACTTTTAGAAAGCCAGTTGTTAAACATGAACCAAAACATCCGGCTCGTGACTAGTTTCTCTGTCAGCGTCTTCATTACCTCTTTAAGCCTAGCATGGGACAGAGCGATTGCCCGAGCCCCGAACTCCAAGGTGCAAATGCCCTGAAATGTGAACAATGGGCCAGCTGGGCTGGCTCTTCCCCGGGGCTCAGGAATGGCCGCCCGCAGCAGCAGGAGGGAGAAGGGGTCTTTCCACAGCCACCCCCGAGAGGAGGCTACCCAGGCCAGACAGCTGGGAGCCAGGAGGACGTGGCCCCCTCTCAGAAACCCCACCCACCAAGTGCTCCTCTTCAAGGTAGGGAAGGAAGAAGGGGAGGAAGAGGAGAGGAGGAGGAAGAGGAGAGGAAGGGGAGGAAGAAGAAAAGGACCCAACTGGCAGCCTTTGCTCCAGAGGGAAGCACCCGCCCAGCATGACAAATACTCAAAGGCATGAAGCAGAAAATAGTTTTCTGAGCCTGAGTGTATGAGTAGAGCATGTGGGGAGGACAAGGTGGGGCGAGGGAAGGAGAGAGGAGGGCTGAAAGGGAAGGGAGAACAGAGGAGGGGGAGGATGAAAAGGAAAACTTCCAGGAGTCCCTTCCTCTTCTCCTATCTTATCCTATGCCCAGGGAGGGAGGGGAAGGAGCTGAAGAGCAAGGCAGGATGGGATAGTCTAGCAGGGGGCCTCTCCGCCCCTGTGATTGGGGGGTGACTGCTGCCCAGAGGCCCGACAGCTCCTTCCTCTCCCAGACCCAGGGCTGGAGCAGCGAGCTGGCTCGGCACGGGCTCCTTTCCCCCCTCAGCCAACACCCTTGGGTGCCCACCAGAGTGTGAGGGACAGCTGTGACATCGGGAGGGATTGAAGGGAGCACCTGGAAGGTGTGGGGAAGGGTCTGAGGCACTAGAGGCAGCTCCTAGGAGAGCACAGCTGAGCTGGCCCAAGTGGGGGCTGATAGGCAAGGGAGTCTGGGAGTCCTGCAGGCCCTGTGGGACATCCTTTGTGGGCCCTTTGGATGCATTTACAGTTATTTAATGAGCCTACAAGGGTGCCCAGCTCCCCCAGAGACAAAGTGATCAGGGCCCTTAGCCATGCAGAATGAGCCCCCATCGGGGCATCTGAACACTTCAGGGATGCTTGGTCTATGAATGTAGCCTGGAGACGCCAGCATTTCCTTTGCGCCCCAAGCAGAAGTGTCAGAAAGCTGTCCTCCCTCTGCCTGGTTCCTGACAGAATGGAATGCTGGGCTGGGACCCTCCTGCCGGGCTCTCCATCTGTGCACCGGGCGTGTCAGAAGCCGAGCTGAACCCAACAGCTGGGCTTGATTGTTGGGCATGTCCCAGAGAGGGAAGGTTTCTCCCCACACCCCTACCTACCGCCCACCGAAGAGTCCTCCAAACTGAACCAGCCAAAGTCATTTCTTCCGGCTCTTCAATCATCGCCCCCAAAACGGCGTTGTTGGTTGTTGGGAGCAGTTAACCCTGGGAACAAAAGGGTGAACACAATGGCAATTTATCACCTTGAAAGAATCAACAAATGTGAAATTTTAAAAGTCTCAGAGTAAGAAGATAACTCAATGGCCACTGTTCCAACCCATACCCTAAGCGAACTTCCTGTACAATCTATAAGACTTCTGAAAGGACTCGGCATGAGGGATAGAAGTTCTGGTCCCCCATCAGCCATTAACGTGCTACAGAAACAAAAACAAATCATGTGACAAAGAATGGAGACACAAAAAGAAAAGGTAAAAACATCCCGCCTTCGCGGGGGAGACAACACGTAAACAGGAGTGAGGTCAAGGAAGGGAGAGTCTGGGGCATCACAGGCACTGGGCAGATGTATGGGGCAACCAAGTTACATAACCTTTAAAAAATGGAATTGTCGATCAAATTACTGTGCCAGAAGCAGGAGGGAAAGGAAGGAATAGAAGGTATCTTCTGGGGTGACGTGACAAATGGCAAGGTGGCCTGGCTGGACAAATCAGCGCCTCGGGAAGCTTATCTGATTGTCTACTTTGGATTCTGCAGCTGGCTAGGTTTAGTGGACTCGATCTCTATTAAGAATTCATTTCTGGAGGTTTAGAGAATATAGAGGAACAAAAGCTCCTAAAGATATCTGATCACCTGTGGGGGGGAAGGAGGAGGAAGGTGAGGAGGAGAAGGAGAAGGGAAAGGGGGAGAAGAAAAACAAGAACAAGAAGAACATATTCAAACACCAACAAAAAAATTAACAAAAACAAAGGTAGAAGGTCACACAAACACAAACACACACACAAAGACTACACTACTGCCCGAACTAATCTATAGCATTCATGCGGATACCAAAAGTATGCTTTCTAGAAGTAAATAAAATGCTAACAAAACAAATTTTGTTGTTTAGTTATGTCTGACTTTTCACGACCTCATTAGAGATCCTGGAGTGGTTCACTACATCCTTCTCCAGCTCATTTTACAGATGAGAAACTGAGGCAAACAGGGTTAAGTGACTTGCCCTGGATTACACAGAGTCCGAGGCCAGGTTTGAGCTCACAAAGATGACTCTTCCTGACTCTAGCCTGTCCCAGCACTTTATCCACCACAGCACTACCTAGCTTCCCCTAACAAAGTGAATAGGGAAGAACAAATAATAACAAAGGATATTACATGATTCTTTAACATTTGGAAACCTTAAAATGTTTTCATAAAACACACGTGTAATTTGGGGGATTTTTCCAATGGTCCTAGGAGGTAGGTACTATAGATATGATTATCCACATGTTACATAGGAAGAAACTGAAAAAGGCTCAAGTAAAATGGTCTGCCCAGGGTCACACTGCCAGTGAATATCTGTACTAGGATTTGAACTCATGTCCTTCTGACTCCAAGTCCAGCACTTTAGCCATATACTATATCACCTCTGATGTGCAAGGATAGCAAAGTGAATCATGAAGGAAAGAAGAAATAAAGAGGTTTATAGAACTGATCTGAAGTTATGCTAGAAAGTTTTCATTACCCCTAGGTAATGAATTGGATTTTTGTTGGCAAGGAAATTGGAGTTGTGACTTACCCAAGTCACTAATGAGTGTGAAGTGTCTGAGGCCTGATTTGAACTCGGGTCCTCCTGATTCCAGGGCTGAGATTTTATTCACTGCCCCTTCTAGCTGCCCCTGACATTAGACTTTAAAAGAGAAAAATGAACCAATAGGGCATATCAGATAACACAGAAAGAGGGGAGCATTGTGCTGGCCCTCCTGGCCCATCCTAGGGACTCCTAAGAGGGCTCAGGTGGGAGCCAGGGATCAGACCCTACACAGGGAAGTAGCCTGAGGGGCTCTTGGGAACGTGGGGAGCCTCGTGGTTCATATCCTAAGTCACAGTGGCTCAGTTTACAAGTACCTCCCGGGGAGGAGAGCCCCGAGCAGAGACTATGAGCAAGAGGCAGAAATGGGGAGCATGCAGTGGAGAGAACACTCTCCAGGGAAGCCCCCCATCCTGGAGCTGGAGGCCGCAACCCTTGCGAGCCTCCTTCCACAGACCAGATGGGTATGAGGAGGCTGGCCCCGGTCCCTGGCGTGCTCAGCTTTGTGGCAGGCAGGACGGGCCTGCTTCTCTGCCTCCCAAAGTGAGGGCTCTGCCCATGGCTCCCGGAGGCCCAGGGCCTCACAAAGAGCTTGGGGCCAGATTCTGGGCCTCTCCCTGGCCCCCGCACGCTTGTGGGCCTCCACCCAGGCTTGCCAGCCCATGGCTCTGTTCTCCAGCCTTTGTTCCGTGAGGAACTCCCTGTGGGAAGCCCAGGAAGAGCAACACCCTAATCAGCAGCAGCTCCAGGCCAAGCTCCCCTCTGTCCCGCCAAGTGTCTGCCCCCGGCCCAGGGGCTCTCTCTTTCGGGGATCCTTGAGTGTTCCCCCAATCCAATTTCCTTTGCAAAGAAACCTTTCCTTCAAGGGAACTGCTACTGGGGCCTGCCAGCAGCTGCGGGGGGTGGGTCCTCATCAGATTGGGCTGGAGTGCTCAGTGTACTGCCGGCTCCCAGCCCAGGACACCCATGCTTTTGTTTGCCAAACAGTCCGGGGCCAAAGGCCATCCTTTCCTCTGCTTCTCCCCCCTTAAAGCCTAACTCACCTCGTGCCCTTCTTGCTTCCTTCCCCCGGGGCACCCCCTGGTCCCCTCCCTTCAGCTCCTGGAGGGCCAAACCTGGCTCTCCCCACTTTTGTCCCTGCTTCCCACCATCTCGGCCTTAGAACGGGGCGTTTTCAAGGTGACGTGAACCACGATCCCCGACTTCTGCCTGAGGAGCTGGACCACATTGCTGACTGAGTGAGACTGGGGTCAGTTCAGCCCAGGAATACACAAAAAAGCCAAGTAACACATGCAGAAGATCATGGATTCCCATATTTAAGGCTGGTGAAGGGCGTCCCAGAGAGGGGCCCCCAGATTCAAGATAACGGGTGGAGTCCTTGCCCCAGAGGTACAAGGAGCTGAGTTCCAATTCAACCTCAGATACTCACTAGCTTGGGCAAGCCATATAGTCTCTGTTTACCTCAGTTTCCTCAGCTGTAAAATGGGGTTAATATAATGACATCGACCTCCCGGGATGGTTGTGGGCTCCAAATCGGGCGAGATAATATTTGTGAAGGACTTGGCCGGTCTCAGAGTTCTGTGTAAACACTAATTATTCCTATAACTCTGGGGCTTCCTGTGCTCTGAAATCCTGGCTCGTTAGCCTTAGCCAGTCGCTTCTCTCTCATGGTCAGCTGGAGGATACAATTAGTGTAAAACTCAGGCTCATTAATAAAATGGAATCGCAATCCATCAGAAAGTAGAGGGACTGATAAGTGGCCGCCGGCGGCCAGGCTGGAAACCCGGAGGCAGGGAAGCGGGGGCCCTCGAGGAGCCCACGGCCGAACACGGGAGCTTCCCTCAAAGCAAGACCACTAGGGAAGGTGGTCTCCGCAGGGGAGGCCTCCTGGGCCGGCAGGCTCAGAAAGGAGCCTTCCAGGTGGAGGGGACAGGCAGGCCAAGGGACAGTGTCAGGGAGGAAGAACAGGGCTTGGCATGGAGGCAGGGGGATGGTACAGGAGCCTGCAAGGGTGAGCAGGGCCAGGCTGAAGTTATTAGCTTGAAGAAAGGTGGATAAATGAAGGCAAAGGATGGGATGGCCAAGGCAGGGCCGGCCAAGGGCAGGGCTGGCTGAACTAGGGAGACTGGGCAGAGCCGCCGCTGTCCGTGGTCCTGAAGCCAGCCTTTCCCAACCTCAGCGTGACTTCCAGCTCTGCCCCTCGTCCCAATTCAGCCTCTTGGGAGGCCTGGCGGTTGTACAGTGCAGCTCTCAGACTAAAGCCCTGTGCTCTTTCCCACACTGAGCCCCAGCCCAGCCCAAACCGTCCCTGCTTTCTCTGGGCCATCACACTTTCCTGATCGTCCCCGAGAATGCTCCTTTGTAGAGATCATAAAAGGAATTAGGATGCACGATGCAGAGAAAGGCACATCTCCCATGACCACAAACTACGCCTGCCACACAGCTCGAACCACTGAGCCAGGCTACCAAACACTTTTTGAATATAATGTGATTAAGTCCCCCCCAAAAAAAGCTTGAACTATTTTTACCTTTAAAAGAGACAGCCCTATTTCTTTTCTCTCTCTAGTTGAGAGGAGCACATAGTCTTTTACTCTTTCAGGTATATTCTAAAGAGTTCTTAATCCCCACTTCCTACTTAAGAAAAATATTGGATCAGAAGAATGTGCTGAACTTGACTGCAGCCCTCTGCAGAGTCTTTGTGACTGAATAAATGTGAAGGCTCTTATGAGGGAGAAGGCCCGCTCCATTTCCACAGACATTGATTAAGCACCTGCTGTATAGCAAGCCCTGGATGCTGGTCCTGAGAATGTGGCCAGATTGCAGAGAAATTCCAGCCCCTGCATCTGGAAGCTCCAACTGGAGGAGGGGCAGTTAGAATATGACACACACTTTGACATGAGAAGTGCATCAGAGACATCAGGTCCTCATATTCTAGGAATAATCGCTGAGGTGACAGAGCATCCAGAGCTTTACGATAACTCATTTGCTTCCTTATTTGTCAAAAGGGATAATATTAGGAGTTCTATTTACCCTTCATGGTCATTATGAAGCTTTAATGGAAGCAATGGGTAGAAAGAGCTTCTCAAATGGTGCGAGGCTTCAGGGATTTGAGGCACAATAAAGAATCTCATGAGAGTATTCATGTGCCAGGTACACTGTCAAAAAGCTTCAGAGGGTCTCACCAATGGGATCAAAGTGTAAGAAAAGATCCAGAGGGTTAGTTGGAGTCTGCAGGTCTCATCAGCCCTAGAAGAGGAACTGAATATGTGGAAATGGAAGGAGATTTGAGGTCAGAGGTTCTGGGTTGGAATTCTAGATCTGACTTAGAACCTCTGGGACCTTGAGGTCAGTGAAGTTCTCTGACATTCAAGTCCTTCATTTGTAAAAGGAGAGAGTTGGCACTAAACTGCCTCTAAGTTTCCTTCCCTTTTCTTCCAAATCCCTCCGTGTCTCAGCTCTGGGCTTGTTCTCTTGGGTCCCCCATGCCCAGAACGTTCTCCCTTCTCTATTCTGAGAACTGACTTCCTTTGAGTCCCAGAGAAAATCCCACCTTCTTCCAGAAGTCGTTACATTGTGAACTCCTTAAGAGCAGAGACTTTTTCCCTCTCTGTGTAGCCCCAGCCTTTAGCACAGTGTTTGGCACACAGAAAGCACTTGATAAATGTTTATTGACTGACTTAAAGGGCAAAGACTTGTCCATCCAGTTTCTGCTGTCATTCATCTCAAAACCTGAGAGCCCAGTGTCTGTAAGAACAGGAGGGGCCTCCCTGGGTAAATAGGAGCACTTTGGAAAGGGTGTTTTTCCAAACATAAGTGGCTCTGACTGCCCCCTCCAGCCTGCACCAATCTCTCTCCTCTCAGAGCTCCAGCAGTGGGAAGGATGGGCAACCCCAACTGAGATCATGCCCACACCTGACTTTTCTCTTCGTGTGTGTATGAAGTTCTCTGTTCTAGTCTGATTGTCTTTCTATGGTTTCCCTGAGTTCAGGGCTGTCCAGGCAGGGATTATGATGCTGATCTTCAAATATCTCAAAGCTACCCTTGAAAGATCCAACTTTTCTGTTTGTCCCCAGCAAGCAAACTTAAGAGTCATTTTCAGACTCAGTTTCTTCATATCCTGTAATTTATTCAGCTATTCTCCCACTGATGGGCGTGCACTCAGTTTCCAGTTTCTGGTCACTACAAAGAGGGCTGCTACAAACATTCTTTCACATATAGGTCCCTTTCCCTCCTTTAAAATCTCTTTGGGATACAAGCGCAGTAGGAATACCGCTGGGTCAAAGGGTATGGGCAGTTTGACAATTTCAATTGCTTAAAATGAAAGTTGTTCCCTAGTGGAACCTCGGCAGAGGGCTCCAAAGGAGAGATGGGAGGGTTGCTCACCAAGGATTCTGGAGAGGTGCTAGGTCACATGTGGCGAGGTAATGCTTAGTGTGAAGGACTAATGGCTGCCTCTGTTGGGGAGTCTTCCTTCTCAGTATCTCTCTCCCAGCTTTAGGCCCCTTTCCCAATCACAATAGATTTTTGCATTTCATGAGCCATCTCCAGAACCTAGCAGAGATTTTCTATTCTTAGGTCATCCCTCAGAGTAATGCTTCCATACCTGGGCATCAGAGATGGGGAACCAGTCAGACATTGCTTAGGAAGAGCCCTACGAAACCCCGGCCCCTTTCAGCAGCCTGAGGCTTGGACGAGGAATGGTGAGTCCAAAGAGGAGGTTCTCTACGGATTATAATAGATTGCCTCTTCCATCTTGCCCAGGACTCTGGAGAGCTCCCTGGCTGGGTCCCTCCCCTGTCCTTCTTTGTCCTTCCTCATCCTATTGTGCTGTCAGCTGCTGTCCCAGTTTAGGAGGTATCGGCTGCTACCCTACTGGGGATAGGGGGAGGATGGGCAGGGCTGTTCCAGTGCCCTGCCTCTGTGGCACTTATCTCCCAGCTCCGTTCCCAATCTTTGAGTGGGGGATGGGGGCAGGGAAGAAGCCATGTCAGTTTTCTGAAGCCCCCTAAATAAATGAACCCATTATTTTGTAAAAAGAGGAGATTTTACACACACACACACACACACACACACACACACACACACACACACACACATTTCAATTGCCATGCTTACACAAGGCACAGAACATAATCCCAAGGTATTAGACCAAGTGCAAAAGAAGACCTCTGTCCTACCTTTTATGAAATGCAAACTTCTCTTGAATTGAGTTAGAAGGAAGCAGGAGAGCCTGAGCAAAGAGCTTCCCCCCACCCCGGAAGCTAATAAAGAGTCAACCCTGGTCACATTTCCAAGCTCAGCTTTGAGAGCTGGAGGCAGCTATGGAGAAGCCTCTTTCACCCACACCAGAGGGCAGCAAGAAAGAGGGATCTTCTCACTTCCCCACCCCATTAGCTACTTGTAATGTAGCTACTGTCCAGTAGAGACTGTCCGGCAATGAGAAGGGACACCCACTCCAACAAGACCCAGTACCAGAGAGACTCTTACCTGAGGGGGGAAGCAACCTCAAGAAATAGGAAGTCTGGCATCCCAGAAGAGAGCCAGAAATGGAGAGGAGCGCACAAGGTTGGGAGGGATCCAGAGGGAGCGTTCTGCTTGATCATCTCCCTTCAGCCTCAGGAGCAGATCAATCTCTTAGTTGCCCTCTCCCCCTTCCTAGTCATCTCTGCTAAAATAACCTTGCCGAAGCGCAAATATGACCATGTCACTCCCTTACCCAAGAATCTTCAGGATGTCCCTATTGCCTAGAGGCACCAAATTGTCAGCACAGTGGGATTTTGCATTCTTTGCACCTTTCAGTCATTTGTGTGACTCTGAAGATGTCACCATCTGTGGTAAAATGCTGTTTGTCAAAGCTCGCCTAATCCCTTCTCAAATCTTCATCAAGAATTCCCTCAGTACGTAAAGATGTGCTAGAGGAGAAAGTAAGCAGAGAGGCCAAATGTTCCAAATGAGCTCCACTTTCCAACTTTTAGTAATAATACTGTCCACACATATTTAAAAAATGATTCCGTCTCCCCTTCACTGAGCTCTCGAAAACCTACCACTCTCAACGCTTCCAACGCTGTCACCTCCAGAATGGAATCGGCACCCCCAGATTCCTGCCATATGTCTTGGATCTATGCCAGCGTCACTTCCCATCTTCTTAAAATACAAACTAAAGAAACGATTAGAGACGTTGGTCAGGAAGACACCGGCAGAGCGTCGTCATCCACTGATTGGCAGGGCTAGAGAGCCTTGGGTTCAGATTGCTCTGCTGGGCCACTTTCCTCAGTGAAGGAAGTGTTGAACTGACTGAATAAACCTACCCACTGGTGGGTCTGGATTTCCTTTTCCCAAGTGATCACTCACACCTTAAGTGGAATTAAGCAGGAGAATCTCTGTTCAATCGTGCTGCTGAGACTATAAGCATGGACCTTTGGAGGAACCCGAGGGGTATCTCCCTAGAGAACATTGTTGACAAGACAGAGAAAGTTTCAGCTGATTGGACAGATAAGTGAGACCCGGAATGCCTTCTTTGGGATAAGCTGTCCCTCTCTGGGGTCTAGGAGGGTGACCCTACAGATCACTTCTGTGTGGGATGTGAGGGACTTGGAGAAGACCAAACAGAGAACCACAGACCAGCTCCTCATTTGGGGGACTGGTGGGGACCTTTTCTCATGTTTGATTTTTCTCCCCAGTGGAGCACTTGGTGAAGACTTGTAGCAGATGCACATGGCAGAGGCAGGGAACAATCGTTCTTAACTGTGTAGAAGAGGAGAGAATTTGAATCCCCTGGGCCATATAATCCCAGATTCTGGTCATGTGATGAGAAAAGAAAGTTTCTTTGGATGGGTCAGTTTGGGGGATTGACTCATGGGTAGGTCAAAATCCAGGAGCTCTCAAGTTGAAGAATTCAGACAATGAGAGAGAGGTGGGAAGGAGGAAAAAAGAAGGGAGGGAGAAGGAGGAAGAAAGGGAGGAAGATGGAAAGAGAGGGAGAAGGAGGGAGAGAAGAAGGGAAGGGAATGGAGAGAGAGAGAGAGAGAGAGAGAGAGAGAGAGAGAGAGAGAGAGAGAGAGAGAGAGATTTCCTAATGCAATCAGTTCTTTGGAGAAAACAATATTCACACAGTTCCTACATGAGATCCTACCAAAAAAAGCAAAAGTGCTGAGTTACTCTGACAGTGCAGGTTCAAAAAGAAGGAAATGTTTTTTTTTTCCAGAGGTCCCAGAGTATGTCTATCTTTCAAGGGAAATCAAAACCACTGGTTTTCACTAGAAGATAGGAGGGTGTGGGAAAAGTGGAACTCATTAGGATGTCAACGGTTGCCCAATAGTAACTCCAAGTTCAAGTCCCATATTTTCCTATCTCTGTTCATGGAATTCAGGGAGTCCTTTCTTTGCATTTCTACCTTGCTTTTTTCTTGGGGGGAGGGGGTGAAATAAAAGAATTTGCATGTTCTACCTTGAGTGAGGAACTGGGATCACCTTTTGCCAATATCTGAGGAAAACTAACTTTACCAGGAGTAAAATAGGAAATTTCCTGGCATAATCCCAGATCATGGTAAAGCTTCAGAGAGAGATGAGCACCTCTGGGTCAGATCTCAGCATCAGAAGGCATCTACCCAAGCCCATGCTCCCAGGTCCTGGAAGGGAAAGGGCTGTTCTCACCTCCAGTGAAAGACTGAGTGGAGAGTTTGGGTTTGGCCAATGGTTTAAAGGGCCAGTTTTGGTCACTGGGTTTAGCTTCATTTAATCCCAGCTCGATGGGGTTCTTTTAATTGCTTTCACAAGTCCCAAAGAAAAAGTGCTAACTCTTGCTGCCAATTGGAACCAAGCACTTGGGCCAGCTCTGCTTTTTCACCCAAAAGGAGAACAAAGTCCCCTCCCCCCCCCACCCACTTTTGACAGCTCTATTGAAGTCCAAACTCAGGGCCTGCGCCGGCCTTTGGAGCGGCCCAGTGTATTTCTAACAGCCTTTTACCGAGTTCACGTGTCTTCTTTATTGTTCTTCATAAACAGGCTATTGGATCGCTTTCCCTGGCAATGAAAGAAAGGGAAGGATTTCCTCTCATCGTCATCTCTCTTATCTCATACTTGTTTGTTCTGGGAGGAGGGGAGCCCCATATCGATATCCTGGCTGCTTTCTGTGGCCTCCTGGCTTATTCACGCCTCTCTCCGGGGCACCAGGCCTGGCATATGGGCTCCATTCGAGGTCTCTCTATTTACTGGATGACCTGGAAGCCCTTGAGCCCGGGGCACATGAGGTTTGGGAGCTAGGACGCAAAATGGGTAAAAGGCTGAACGAAGCATTTTCAAAATGCTGTGGTCCTGAGTCCAGTCGGGATTAAGAGCAGACCAACAGCCCGGCTGGTCCGGAGGTGGGGCTGGGCAGTGAAGGGCCAGGCAGGAACCTCAGTCCCAGATCCATCCCTGAGATTGTCTCACACTTTCTGAAGGTCTCCCAGAGCCTCCAGTTTGAAGACGCTTTCAGGCCAGCCATTCTTCATGCTCCAAGCTCCACCATCATCCCTCTGGTAGGAGTGTCTCACCCCTTACACACACACACACACACACACACACACACACACACATTTTGTCTTTGCTTTGGCTGTTGTTCACTTCTCGGGACCTGGCTCTTGTGGGAGCCAGTTTCACAAGCCATGGTCCCGGGGCAGCCCGACAGCGGGGCACCTCGCCCCAGGAAGCCCAGCGACCCCCGGTCATTAACTGACACTGTCAGCAAGCCTCGGAGGGCAGCAAGCAGACTAGAGTGTGGGCAAGTAAGGGATGATTCCAACACTGACATGGAGGCAAGGGCAGGGAGGAAAGGAAGTGTTTGAAAGCCCGGCACAGAGGTCCCAATGGCATCGGGGAGATGAAAGACAATGAAAGAAGTGGTTTGTTGTTTAAAAAAAAAAAACTCTACTTGGGAAAGATCAAAGGCGGAAGGGAATGGCCGCTCATGTTGGACAGACCCGGGATAACAGACAACAGAGCCGGCAGAGCTCTCTGAACTTTATTTGTATGTTCTCTGCCTGGAACAGTGACCTTGGCCATGGAAAGGACAGAAGGAAAATGGTTCCTCAAAAGTGGATCCCCAACACAAGTGAGGAGGTAGCAAGAGCAAGTCCACATGCCCCAGGCCTGGATGAGCCGAGTCTGGGGTCCTGACAGACCCAGAGTAATAGAAGATGGCTGAACCATCGTCGGTGACATGTGAAAGACGCTGGGAAAAGGGAGGAAGAAACCCACAATAGGAGTGGGAAAAAGTGCTGTCCCTACTTGCCCAAAAGGGAAGAGAACAAAGTCTGGAAACAGTGAACTAAGGAACCTGACTCTGCATCCGGGCCAAATTTTAGGATGCGGCATAAAAGAAATATCAACCTAGAAAGGGAACCAGGAGTCCAGCTCATGCCCGGGCAACTTCGGCTCGTTTCCCCAAAGGATCTTAGGAGAAGCTGAGGTTACAGCTCACCTAGAAATCCCCAAAGCTACCGGAATGTCCCTCATGGGTTCTTGTGGGAAGGCAATCAATAAACACTTGTTAAGTGCCTCCTATGTGCTCCGGGGGGCATCTCGTAGCACCATCATAGAGCCTCTTACAGATAGTCACCATGGACTCCAGGAAGCGTCTTATTTCTTAAGATTCTGGGACCCTTTTCTAATTATAGTAAGGGAAAGAGAGGGAGGAGGAAGGGGAAAAGATGGGGGGAAAGAAAGGAAGAAGGCAAGGAGGGAAAGGAAGAAGGGAGGGAGCGAGGAAGGTAGGAAGAAAAGAAAGAGAGAGAAAGGGGAGAGGGAGGGAGGGAAGGAAAGAGGGAGGGAGAGAATCCACATTGAAAGGCCATCTAGTCTGGAGTGACAAATCAAAGGGCAGGGAACCCAGATTCCTCCAGTGTTGCACACTCCATTCTATGCAGGTCCATGTACAAGGCATAGGAACAAATGCCAGAGTCTCTCACCTGCAGAACGTCTCCCTGAGGTGCCTTGAGATTTACAATGGCACAGAGTCCAAGCGTTACCACTGAGGAAACTGGGGCACAGAGAGGTGGAGACACTCACCGAAAGGCAAACAGGCCCAGCTGATTCTGCCATGTTATCCCCTTGGGACATGGAAGCCAGACTCCTCCCTCTCTTGGAGCTGCTTTTCTCTGGACATCCTGAGTCCAGCAATGTCCTTCCAATGCTGTGGCATCCAGAAATGAGCACCTGCCCACTATGCTGCTAAGGGCAGAGGCCGGGGGGACAATCCTTTCCTTACATTGGGATCCTCTGCCTTCTTTAATGATATAGATATATATAGATATTTTTTGCTGAGGCAATTAGGGTTAAGTGATTTGCCCAGGAAGTATTAAGTGTCTAAGACCAGAAGATTTGAACTCAGGTCCTCCTGACTTCAGGGCTGATTCTCTACCCACTGTGCCCCCAAGCTGCCCCTTTCCTGCAATATTTCCTTAGTGTTGGTAGCTGCCCCTCCTTGGCTGGCTCTCTCTGACCTTACAACCCATCCAAACTAACAGCTCTTTTTCAGACCCACTGATGTCTCTCCCCAGTCCTAAACTGGGGAACTGGGGAAGGCACTTATCCGACTGTTGTGTTCTTGAGTTCATCCCAATGCTCTGCCTGCCAAAAATCTCTCGGGATCCCGATCATCATCCCCTACGTGGGCAACTCCTCCAAGCTTTGGGGCGTGGGGAAATGGGACCCACGTGCCCTCTGGGCCCGATTCAAATGTTGACTAGTTCAGAGCCAAGCACGCATCCCGGGTCACTCCCCTGGAGCCTGCTGGCTGTGCTGACTGTTCAGGGACGCCCTTGGAGCATCTTTTTTGCCCAGTTCCCAAGTCATTAATCATATTGTTTAGGTCTCCATCCCTCTCACTTCTCTAGGAGAAGACATTATGATATATTATCAACAGATTTGCTAAAATTTAGTCGATTTAAGTCAGTTATCTCTACCATGTTGCCCAGATTTGCTAGGCTGGTAACCCCCTCACGAAGGAAATGGGGCTGGTTGGCCGTGACCTGCTCTTGGCTCGGTAATCGCCAATCTCTTCTCTGGTGTTGACCAAGCCTCTCTTCAATGGTCCCATTGGAGATTCCCCAAGAATTAAAGTCAAGCTCACTGGCCACTCATCTGTAAACTTTGCCATCTTCCCCTTTTAAAACCAGAAACACGTGCCCTTCTCCGAAGTAGAGACCCCATCCCTTTTGCCACAACCTCTCCAATAGTCTGGCTTCATCCCCTGGCTTCATCAGGGCTCCTCCAGCTCCATCAGCATCTCCTCAAGAATCTCGGGCATGTGACTTCTGTTGGGCTGCTTTTGTTGGCGGAGGAAATGGAAGCAGGGACCCAAGAGCTGTGTGGTGTCCAGGGAAGAGGAGGGTTGTCTCCTTGCCTCGTTCCGGACCCAGTGGCCTTCCCATCCTGCCTTGCGCAGAGCAGTCTCTTGGGCCCCGAATGCCTGGCCAGCTGAGGGTCACCTGGGTGGGGCGGGTACCATGAGCCTCCAGGAATCTTTACATACTGAATGGCGATTTGACTCTTAGATGGGGATGGGTTGTCCACAATGGTCAGAACCACAATGACCTATTATAGTAAGGAAGCTAGGGGAGCCTGGACTCGGTAGACCCCGGGGAACTCCTGAGGGAGTCCCACCGAAACTGGCTGGGGAGGCCTCCTTGGAGGCAGGAAACCAGGAAGGGCCAGAAAGAAATTTCAAAAGACAACAAAACTGGAGAACGGAAAAGGGGAATGAGGGGCTACCCGGCTTCTCAGCATTATCATGGAGGACACCAAGACAAGCCAGGGCAGTGAGTGACCATGAGCTTGGAGTCTCCAGAGGCTTCCAACATGACAGTCTCATCCACTCCCCACCCAACCCACTCTAGCCCCTGAGCCGAGCACCCAATGGAGAGGCCGAGGAAGGCTGGGGGCCTCGGCATCTGGCAGAAAAGCCCCCGCCCCCTTCCTACCCTGGGACTAAAGGGCGATCCCAGATTCTTGCCACAGAAGAGCCAGGGATCACTAACCTGCGCTCCTGGGCGCCTGTTACATCTGTGGGGCAGGCAGCTGCGGCCCTTTGGCCTTAAGTCTGACTTTTGCAGCTGCAAGGCCTTTAGTGCACAAACACAGTCAGACCTGAGTCAAGAAATGGCTCAACTCCCACCTTCTGTTAGGCAGGTCCAGGGCCTGAAATTCAGGAGGAAAAAGAGAGAGCATCGCCGGCAGCAAGGTCAGGGAGAACTGCCTGGTCAGGCCGGCGTCCTCCCCTCGCCTGTGCAAGTCACCGGGATCGACTCCTCCCAGAAAGTCTCCTGCATGACATCATACCCAAAGTATGAGGATCCCAAAAGCAGAGCTGGAGCGGGGCTGTGGAGCCAGGCAGCTGCTGCAGGGATGCAGGGAAAGGCCCAGATCCAGAGTAGGCAGGGATGGCCCAACCTTGGGCAGTGGGCAGAACCACTGAGCCCTGAACCACTGAGCCTGTGCAAACAAAGCTCTAAGAGGCAGATAATCGAGAGGCTGAAGAGGTGGGTGAGAGTTTTAAGTCCTCTGCTCAGCTCCCTCTGGAGCCCAGAAAAAGTGTTCACCTTCCTAGACCTCAGTTTCCATCTCTGAATCATGAAGGCCTTAGTCAGTGATCTTAAGGGCAACTCCCCACATGGATTTTCTTCCTGCATTTCCCAGAGTGGGAGACAGCCACACCCTCCCCCTCACTGGACAGAAGAAGAAACCAAGACCCAGATTTGAGAAGGAATATTCCACTCGTTTTCTTTCCAGCTTCTTGAAGAGCCATTTGTGTTTGAAGGGACTGATTGGAGATTGGATTGGGGATGAAAGATTGGAGATGAACAAGGGAATCATAGCTGGGGGCTCCATCAGTCAGTCCCTACACATTTGGCAAGTGTCTATTGTGTGCCTGGTACCAGGCTGACACTTTGCACTTATAAAGGAGCCAGAGACTGAATTCAGAAGCTGAGGAAAATCTGAGGGCTCACTTGCCCTAGAAGAGAAGAGGGAAAAGGACTGAGAATGATCTGAAGAGGAGAAGGGGGTTAAAGTTAAGGAAGCAGATGCATAATGTAGCTAGTAGTTGTGTAGCCCCTTCTATGTGTCAAGAACTTGTCAGGCACATTTATAAATAACATCTCACTTGATCCTCACAACCACTCTGGGAAGGAGGGGCTACATCACTCCCATTTTAGGGTTGAGGGAACTGAGGCAAACCAAGGTTATATGACTTGCTAGGGGTGACAAGCAAGGACGTGTTTGAGGCTGGATTTATATTTGCCTCTTTGTGTTTCTATTCGTTCTTCCCCGAGAAGGTGAGGAAGGAAAGGAGATAAGATGATTGATGGGACATTGGAAAGAGGCAAGAGGAAGGAGACATGGCAGTCAGAACGGTGATGGTGGAAGCGCAATCACCCACAGGGTTTGGGAAGACAAAACAAAGCTCTCACCACCAGCAAGAAGGAAAAGCTGGGAGATTGCATGGCAGAGAATGTGATTTTATTTCTGTGGTGTCCGGTGAACAGGCCCACCAGTGGCTCTCCCTTCTCCCTGTTACCAAGGACAATGAAGTGCTCCTTAAAATCACCTCTAGGCACATATCTGAGAAGAGCCAGAGAGATCCCATCAACACTCAAAAAAAGCTGACTCCTAAATCATCTCTATAAGTCACTTGGGCTCCGATGACACAGGTGGCAAGCCAGAAAGCATTGACAGAGATCCCAACAGCTACCACTTATATAGCACCTACTGTGTGCCAGCCACTGTGCTGAACCCTTTACAACTAGGACTTCATTTAGTCTTCACAACAGCCCTAGGCGGGGGGAAAGGGGGGGGGAAGAGATGCTATCATAATTTCCATGTTACCAATGAAGGCATTGAGGGAAGCGGGGGTACTCACTGTTGTTAGCCCTTTCAGCCATGAACTCATTTGGAGTCTTCTTGGCAAAGATACCAGAGGGGCTGGCCATTCCTTCTGCAGCTCATTTTACAGATGAGGAAACTAAAGTGTAAAGTGATTTAGTCTAGCTATATCTGAAGCTGAATTTGAACTCATATCTTCCTGAATCTAAGTCCAAAGAGACTGGAGCTCACAAAGACAAAAGTACTCTTTTTATCACTGTTGCCCACTGAAGATGGATACAGAAACAAAAAACACATATGAGAAGTGACAACCGGCCTGAGATCAGGATTTAGATTTCTGGACCAAAGTTTACAATGTAGGAATGACAGATTCCCGGCCAGGGATGGAGTACACCCAAAAAAGTCTGGGAAGAATGCGTTTTTAGGCACATTGTGCACCTTTTCCAAGCTGGGTAAGGAATGGAGTTTGCAAACTCCAGCCAGTGAACTTGCCTTTGGTTCCTGGGAAGAATCTAGAGTGGTTCATTGGAGAGAGGATTCACAAGGCAGAAAGCATGATCCTCATGAAGGACCATCTTGGATTCCTCCTAAACAGACCTTGTATATCTTGATGAGTTTTTAACCTGATTGCTCAGAGAAAGGGGTAAATGTCATTTACCTAGATTGTAGGAACTCACTGGACAAGGGTTCTCAAGCTTTTCTTGTGGAAAAGGGAGAAAGGGGTAGGGATGGATAGCAGCTCAAATAGAAGGCCTAAAAGCTGGAGGAATGACTAAATCCAAAGGGAAATAATGAATGGTCCAATGCTGGCTTGGCAGGTCTCCAGTGGAGTGCCTTGAGGATCTGTACTTAGTCTTTTTTTTTAACCAATGACTTAGAAAAAGATCAAATTGTCACGTTAATTAGATGTTCAGAAAACCCCAAAATGGGGTGAGGAGAACACGCTGAAGGACAGATTTGGGAACCAAGCAGATCCTAATAGGCTAGAACTGTGGATTCCACACTTAACTTACAATGCATGAGGTCTATTGATAAATTTATAGAGGTCTGTGAACTTGAATAGAAAAATAATATTTTCACTAATTAAAATATATCACTTTCTTTGATTGGGAATTTTAAAAATGCCTTTCAAAGCAAGGGCCCATAAATCTTGCTGGATGTGACATTTTTTTGGCTGCAGGCTTGATTCTTTTGATTGCTGGTATACATAATTCCAGGAACTGCAGTCTTTTATTGTGGCTATTGAGAAAACCTGTACAATTCTAAATGTAGTTCCAACATACTTGATTTTTTTTTTTTGCAAAATTTTCTCTTTAATCTGGGGTTTCAAAATTTGGCAATAATATTCCCATGTGTTTTCCACACACACACACACACACACACACACACACACAAAGCAGGGATCCATAAGCTTCCCCAGACTGTCACCTGTCAAAGGGGTCCATCACACATACACACACAGACACACAGACACACACACAGACACACAGACACACACACACACACCAAAAACCCATGGGATAGAACAGTATAAAAGAATAAACACCAAGTCTCACAGTAGGTATACAAAAATCAACTCCATCATTACAAGGCAGAGGAAACAAGTTTAGATAGTGGCTGTTCTAGGAAAAGATCTGGGGGTTTGAATAGACTGCAAGATCCCAATGAAAAGCAGTGAGATGGGGCACCAAAGGAGCTGCTGGGATACTGGAAAGCATTGAGAGTGGTAGAGCTCCCAGTAATCGAGAACTTTCAAAGGACACTGATAACCTGGAAGGTATCCAGAGGAAGGCATCCAAGGTAGAAAGAAAGGCTCTGGAGTCCACATGATGTGAGGATGGGTTGAGGAAGTACAGCTTGGAGAAAAAAACGACTAAGAGCTAACATAAAAGGGAACTAAGAGGTGAAGAATTATTCTATGGTGTATAGTATAGTCCCAGATTGGCCTCAAAGGGCAGGGCCAAGAGCAATGGGGAAGTGGAAAAATAGAAAATGTTTTTCTCAATAGTATTTTATTTTTCCAATTGCATGTAAAGATGGTTTTCAACATTTATTTTTATAAGATTTCGAGGTCCAAATTTTTCCCCCTCTCTCCCTTACCTTCCCAAAGACAGCACACAGTCTGATATAGGTTACACATGTGTAATCATTTAATATATATTTCCATATTTGTAACGTTGAGAGAGAAGAATCAGAACAAAAGGAGAAAACCACAAGAAGGAAAAACAAAACAAAAAAATAGTAAGCTTCGATCCTCATTCCGTCTCCCAAATTCCCTCTCTATATGCAGATGGTATTTTCCATCCCAAGTCTATTGGAACTGTCTTGGATCACTGCATTACTGAGGAGAGCCACGCCCATCACAGTTGATCATCACATAAAAGCTTCTTGTTGCTGTATACTGAGTTCTCCTGGTTCTGCTCACTTCACCCAACATCAGCTCTTCTAAGTCTTTCCTGGCTTTTCTGAAATCATCCTGATGGTCATTTCTTACAGAATGATAATATTCCATAACATTCATATATCATAACTTACTCATCCATCCCCCAAATGATGGGAATTCACTCAATTTTCAGTTCCAAAGAGGAAAATTTAGGCTGAATGTTAGGACCAACTTTCCAACTAAAAGCTATGCTTTTAGTAGTACAGATCCATAGTTTACTCCTGAACCCAAAGTTGGAATCACCCTGCTCATCCCGGGAGACCCAGTCAGTAAACCTATGTATGCTGAGTCTGGGGGGAGCTCCACAGAAGATGGGACAAGGCAAAAATCCTCCTATCAATTAGCTTTGTCCTACTCCTAATCCATGTTTTCCAACATATGTTACTCCATCCCCTCAGATTCACTTGTACTGAAGTCACCGAGTCCCAGTATATATTTTTACTTACTATAGGTCTTCTCCAACTCTTTGGAGCACTTCTATCCCTTTTGGTCTTTTTCTTAATGATGATGGTCCATAGCCTCCAATGATTTCATAATAGTCTTTTTTTTTCAAACACTTAAGTACTGAAATACAATATGACCAGATGTCCCAGGAAATGATGTAACTCTCCCCATCAATTGCTTTATTTGCTTCTCTGAAGAGCCATCCTCTAAGGTAGTTATGACTTCTTTCTTAAGGTTCATTTAACCTAAGAAGGTCAAGATCAATTGATAGAATTCTGTTCTTCCAGTAAGGAGCCCACTAATTGGTCATTTGATTATGTATCTCACATTTCAACAGCCAAGTTAGAGTTTAGGGATGATCTTTAAAAAAGTGATTCTTGATATTCTTTGACCTCTTCCTTGTCTCTCTACTACCATCACTGAAGAAATAGGAGAACTCCTTGAGTCAATTTTTATTTTTCTTTGTCTCCTGGGTGGCTGTGACCCAAGTGACCCGTCTCTCTGCACTTGGTCCTCAGAATTGTTTGGGAAACCCATTACAATAATCGGCTCACTGAGCATTTAGGGGGCAACATGGTGGCCCTACAGATTTACTTGGCTTCCTCTGCTATGTCAGGGATTTTATTATAGATGAAAAGTTACTAGAGTAACTAGTTTAAAAAATTCCTAAATTCTTGAAAGAGGTCGGGTTCTTTGCCCAACCTTACACTGATAGTTTGCTAGTTAACACTGACCTCCTCATGATTAAGGCAAAAATCAGGTTACTGGGAACACTTGGGTAATGAGACTATATAAAGATGTCTGTTGATAGAAAGAATCAGGAAGGGACAGTGGAGAGAGAGTTGACCTTTTCTAGAGGCTTGGGTTCTCCACTTCTGAAAACCTCCCTTTTCTGCCACCATTCAGAACTCCCTCTGCTCTTCAGAAGTGGAATGGCAATGCCAGCTGGCTCTGTTTCACATTCAAGCGCTCTGAATCTCCCCCCTGTGTCTGGGCTCGCTTCTTCCTTCTCTGTGAATTTACTTTGAGTAGATCCAGTCTTTCATACAGTGGCTTTGATTGATTCAAGGAGGGGTACAGGCCCTGTTCACACTCAGTTTGGATTGTAAGATTTAATCAAAAAGCGTTTATCCAAGACACACAAAAGGTTTCAATCCCACCCTTACACTTTCACTGCTAGAAAAATTTTACCCTGCAGGGTCTGGAAGAAGTTATATGGAATTAACCAATCAGGAGGGGCAGTGTGGTGCAGAAGATGGAGGGCCACCCTCCCGCCTCCCTCCAAGTGACCCGGGCTGCCCTGGGCCCTTTTGTTTCCAGAAAATTGGAATCTAGGAGTCTGAGCGGTATAGCCAAGCAGTGTTCGGACCAAGAGCTCTTTACTCTGAGGTGATCAGATCTTCCCTGGGCAGCGTTTGAGGGAAGTCCTAAAGCCTCCAGTGACCAGTAACGGGATAACACAATGTTTGAAATCAAAGCCCTCCTAGGACTCCAGCAACTTGAATAGCTCTGCTGACCAGGCAGACTTTTTAGGACTCGTCCTTTCCTCCTCCATTCAGCAAGATGTGGCATTTTTCACACGGGAGATGGATAATTAATTGGAAAGGGAAATTGGTGGATTAGGGAGTGAGCACCCGGGATAAACAATGGGCAGCCTGGACATGTTGGAGAGATTCACCACGAAGGACTAAGAGGATGTAGATGGAGTCCCATTGGCAACAATGAAGGGAAGGGGGGACATCTTGATGAAAACCAGATGCCCCCGGGGGGTCAAAGGCAGATCAGCAAAAACACCCAGCTGAGTAAGGACCATCTTCTGCTCAAAGGAGCAGCTCGCCCCCCAAATGACAGGTCCAGCTTTCCCTTTGTCTCTCTTCAGGTCAAGGTGCTGACCCCTCAGGCTGAAGGCAGTGCTGAGGCCCCCGAACCACCCTGGTTCACTTTATAGGGACATCATTCCCCTTTCCAGGGACACTTATCTACTGTGTCTTCACAAGGGTGGGCATGTTATCCCCCCTGGACTCTGGGGTGAGGCCTTTTCTCTGTTTGCCTTCCCTGGTCATCACTGACCTCCATGAGGAGGCCCCAGGGGAGGACCGGGAAGGAGGCGCATGGGGGCCCTTCTCCTGATCCCCAGAGCCCGTGCCCACCATTGCTTCTCATCTCCTCCTTCACGTGTCTCGCCTCAATTTCATGATCTCTCCACTTCCTTCTCCCAGGATACTTGAAGAACTAGCCCGCCCCTGCCCTGACTTCTTTCTCCTTCCATGCAGATTCTCACTTTGGACATCATTGGCCACAGAGATCCCCAGTCACCCCCAATCTCCCTCCCTCCCTCCCCTCTCCCCTGAGTCCCATGCTCTCTTCCAGTCCCTTTCCCTCCCAAATCCCTTCACCCTTAAATACCCAGGGAAAGAAACTTTCTGGACACTTTCCAGAAACTATATTCCTTCCTCGGCCATTCATCTCCTGGTCCGGATGGTCATTGGAGAGTGTAGACCGACTGTGTGGCAGCGGACACCCCAGTAATGACAGAAAATCTGTCCTGGGTCATACGGACGGACAGGCCCGAAGACAGACCGGCAAAGAGAAGCAGCAAGAAGAGCAAAGCCAGTATTTACCGGGCTGAGAGCATCTGGCTGGCAAATCCCAGTGGAGGGTGGGCTCAGTAGGGGTGGGAGGGGGTGGGCCCTGCTCTGTCAGAGCAGGGCACCCCTTGGGCAGGCTGTGCCCTGCAGCCAGTGTCCTGGCCTCGGGTGGCATCCAAACCCAGGCCAAGGACCCCACTCCAGTTTCTCTGCCCAGCTTCCCAGGGAGGCTCTTGGTGCCCCTTCCCCTTGTCCTTTGGCCCTTCAGAGGGCCCCAGCTTTGGGAACGGCAGGCTGGCCCAAGGGGCTCAAAGAGCCTCCCCTCCAGAAGCCCTTGGCACTGCCTATCGGCTCCAGCTCCTGCCCATTGGAGTTCCTGGGAGCTCAGTGCCCCCACCTGGCCATCCACAGGGCCAGGCAAAGGGCTCCAGGTCAGGAAGGAGGAAGAGGGGAGGAGGAAGAGGAGGAAGGTGACAAGGAGGAGGGAGGGAGAGAGAAGGAGGAGGAGGAGGAGGGAAGAAGGGAGAGGAGGGAGAAGAGGGAAGAGGAGGAGGAGGGGAGGAGGTGGAAAAAGGGGAGGAGGAGAAGGAGGAGGAGGAGGAGCAAGAGGGGAGGAGGAGAAAAGGGGGAGGAGAAGGAGGAGGAGGAGAAGGAAAAGGGGGAGGAGGAGGGGGGAGCAGAGGAGGGGAGGGAGCAGGTGGGGGAGGCGCTGGCGGCGGCGGTGACGGGGTTAGCCTTAGTGTGGGAGGGTAGGAGGAAGGGTGCGGGGGACGGCGAGAGGCTACCGGGCCGCGAATGGGGAGCCCTTGGCCAGCCATCCCGGCCGCCCCCGCCCGGCGCACAGTCCACGCACGGGGCTGGCTGCCTGCCGGCAGTGGGCCAGAGCCCCCACGGACAGACCCCCAGCGGCAGCTCGGCGGCAGCTCCGAGCCAGGCCGGGGCAGGAGAGTCCCGCCGCGGCCCCGCCCCCTCCCCCTCCTCCTCGCCCCCTCCCCCACCCCTCCGCGGCCCCGCCCCGCGCGGCCCCCCCGGCGCCCCGGATTGGCCGGCCCCGCCCCCTCCCTCCCTCGCTCGCTCAGTCTTCGCCTCGGCAGCCGAAGCAGCCAGACAGGCGGGCGGCCGGTCCTCGGAGCGGAGGCACCAGCGGGAGGCATGGTCTCCGCGCCATCCCCGCCGCCGCCGCCGCCGCCTCTAGCCCGCAGCCTCGGCCGGCCCGAGCCGGAGCCCGCCACCCACAGCTCCCGGAGCCCCAGCCCGGGCCCCGGCCGCGGCGGCGGCGGCTAAAGAGCGCCCGCCTCGGGGGAGCCGGGGTGGGGTGGGGGGGGCGCCGGGGGCGAGATGGTGCGGCCGCTGCCCGGGCTGCCGCTGCCGCCGCCACCGCCCCGGTGACCCGCGCCCGGACCCTCCCCGCGCCAGCCCCGGGACGGCGGCAGAGCCTGTGCCGGGGCCCCCCGAGGGCGCCCCGAGCCCGAGCCGACCCGCCGGAGCGACCCCTGCGCCCCAGCCGGGCCGGGCCCCGGAGGAAGAGGAGGAGGAGGAGGAAGAGGAGCCGCCACCCCCAGAGGGAACCTTGCAGGTCAGTGGAGCCGGACTCTGGGCCCCCGCGCCCCCCCCCCACAAACCCACTCCGGGAGGGCGGTGGGGGGGGACCTGCGCCTGCGCTGCCGCCGCCGCCACCGCCGCGGCTGCTGCTGATGATGGAAAAGGGGAGAAAAACTTCCTGCGTGTGTGTGTGTGTGTGTGTGTGTGTGTGTGTGTACACGCGCGCGCGCGCGCGTGCTCGCTTGGGGCGGGAGTCCAGGCTGAGCCCCCCAACAGGCGTGAGTGTGTGTGCGCGCCCGAGTGCCGGGGTGTGTGTCTGTGTGTGTGTCCGTGCCCGCGTCCGCGCGTGTCTACGTGTGTGTGCGTGTGTGGCGGCAGGACCCTAGCCGGCTCCGGCAGCTGCTTCTCGCGGGCCCCCTTCCCCGCTCTAACTTTGGTGGCCTCTGAGCAGGAGCAGGCAGGGAGAGGGGCGCGGTGGGCTGAGTTTCCTTCTCGCCACCGTCGCCACCCCCACGTCCACACACCTGATCGGGGCCCTGGGCCGGTTTGTTTATTCCGGGCAGCTCCGGTGGCCGGCTGGCTCTCGTGTGTGGGGCTGAGAGACGGCGATCTAGGCGCGGGCTGGGAGGGGGGATGGAGAGAGGGGTCGGGCGGGGGGAGGGGGGTGCGGGCCGTGGCCGTGGCGCGGCCGTGGGCTGGCCTGAAGTGGCAGCGGGGCCTGCCTCCCCCGCCGCCTCCTCCTGATGGGACTGCCCGTGACCCTGCCTTCCCCCCCTCCCCCCCGCTGTCTGAGGATGAAGTTATTCCCGGTTTCGTCCGCGGCGCCCCCCACCCCCACGCCATCGAAGGCTAAGGGGGCTTTCGGGGCGCCGGGGCTGCGGGCTGCGGGGCTCCGGGCTCCCGGCTTGGCGGCGTCGGTCGCTGGGCAGGGCCTGCTCCTCCTCTGGGGCCTCCATCCCTCTCCGAGCGTATGCTGGGGGTGGGGGTGCCCTCCGTGCTGATCGCCGCCTCTGCTCCTGCCGTCAGCCACGTCCAGACACCGTTTTCCCGGCTGTCACTGTGGGGCTGAGGCAGGTAGCGAGCTCCTCGTCCGGCCCCCCACCCCGGCCATCCCATCGGCCCCCTCTCCCCGAGCCCGCTGGAGATGCCCCTTTGCACCAGGGCTGCTGCATCCGTGCCTGCCGGGAGGCGCTCGCCCGCCGGCCCGCGCCCGCCCGCTTCCCGAACCCTGCCTGGGAGCCGCCGCGGCCACTGCGGGAGAGAGCCTGGGCCCATCGCAGGCGGCCGGCCGGGCGGCCAGGCCGGGGCTCCGGGCCGGGGAGCAGCCCCGCTTGGGCTCCGGCAGCTTCCCGGGGAGCTCCCGAGGCCCGAACCTCTCGGACCCCAGCAGCTGCTCCCTCCCTGGACTGCCAGGGCGCCTCGGTGCCCTCTGGGAGCACCCCGAGGCAGCCGCCGCCGCCGCTGCCGCCTCTCGCTGCCGAATGCAGAGGCAGGCAGCCGTCGGCCGCTGGGCGGGCAGGGGAAGGCAGAGGAAGGCAAGGGAAGGGAAGGCAGGGGAAGGGAAGGGAAGGGAAGGGAAGGGAAAGGAAGGGAAGGGAAGGGAAGGGAAGGGAAAGGGGAAGGGAAGGAAAGGAAAGGCAAGGAAAGGGAAGGGAAGGGAAGGAAAGCTCAAGGGGGCTCTCCTGGCCAGCAGGCAGCGCTCACCCACCCTCTGCCTCACCTCCAGTCAGTTCCTTAGGAAAGCACTAGGTGCTGGGCTAGTTGCTTTGGGGGAAGAGATGGCTGAGAGATTGGGCCTCTGAGATGGCTTCATTTGCTCCCCCTCTCCCCTTTCCCACCTTCCCTCCTCCCACTCTCTGCATTGGCTCCCAGTTGGACGAT
Source organism: Sarcophilus harrisii (assembly GCF_902635505.1). Classification (NCBI taxonomy): domain Eukaryota; kingdom Metazoa; phylum Chordata; class Mammalia; order Dasyuromorphia; family Dasyuridae; genus Sarcophilus; species Sarcophilus harrisii. The sequence continues at coordinate 967,682 of NC_045427.1, read as the reverse complement.
TTCAAAGCCATTTCTCTAGTTCAGGGTGAAGGGCTGGGAACTGAGGCTCCCGAGAGCTGGAGATTGCTCAGGCCCGGGACAGGAAGCAGCAACCCCCCACTGCCCCTCTCCTGGCCTTTGGGGCTCCAACTACACACCTGGCCCAGGAGGGGGAGGGGTTCCTCCTGCAAATATAGCCACCGGGCCTCTCCTGCACCTTCTTCTTGGCAGCTTTAGTGCTCCGGGCATTTCCAGGGGCACAGATGCTCCTTCTTCCGCCCGCCCTGTGGCCAAGGCTGTGAGAGCTCACTTTAGGCCCAGCCGCCAGCCCCAGCCTCCCAGCCCATGGAGGGCCTTGTCCTCCACCAATCGGCAGAGCCTTCCGGGCCAGGGCAGTAGCCAGGGTGCCAGGCCCCTCTGGTTCCTAGCTGCGTGAGCAGGTCTGGTCGGCTCCAGGAAGGCGAGGGGGGCTGAAAGTTCATCCCCGGTGGAAGGCACCTGCCTTGGTGAAGGGCCCGGCTCTCATGGGGGTGCGACGCGGGGAGAGGGAGCGGCAAGGCGGTTCCCCTACAAGTCAGGGGAGGGCCAGTGTTTGGAGGCTTCTGGAAAGTGGTTCCGAGGCTGCCATAGTAACCCACCTTGACATGTTCCCGGGCACCTTTGCCTAAGCCCGCTCGGCCGCCAGGACGCCTGGCCCAGGGCTTTGGTTCTCCGGGGCAGCCACTGCAGGACCCAGCGCCAACTTTCCCGGCCCCTCTCCCCAGGCACACGCATACCTAGGGAGGGCCGCTTTTGCTGAAGTGAAACACCCCACGGTTGCCATGGTAACAGAGGAGCTTAAGGGTGACTGGTTTTCATCTGTATGCAATGGGGTGGGGGCTACCCTTTTTGTCACTTTTTAATTACGTCTCCCTTGGGGGGGTCGTGCTCCCGAGTGCTGCCACTGGAGCCCAGCAGACCTGGAAGGCTTTTGGAGGAGGTTTCCGGGAGCAGAGTGGAGGCTGCCCTCTCCCCTACTCCCTTGCTAGCTCCCTCCCTCCCTCCATTGCTTGCTGGGGAGAGCCGTTTCCCTACTACTGTACTGCTGAAGGTACTTCCTCAGCCAGAAAACAAGTGCATGAAAACGGTTTGTTTTTCATACAGAAACCCATTCAATCAGCCTCCAGTGCACCCTCCCTTCCTCCCTTTCTCCCTCTGTCTTTCTCCCTCCCTCTTGCCCTCCCTTCCTTCCTTTTTCCCTCCCTTCTCCCACCCTCTCTCCCTCCTTCCCACCTCCCTCTGGAATTGAGAGTGCATTTGCACTGAAGCCGCTGCCCAGAGCTTCCCGGGCTCCCGGGGTTGCTGGGCCTTCTGGAAGCCAGTGCAAAGGGCCTTGTTTAGGGGGGCAGTGATACCTTGGTTATCAGCACCTCTCACAAGGGGACGTAGCCTGAGCCTCTTCCGGCCTCCCCCACTTCAGCGTCCGGCTACGGGGCAGCTTTGCCATCTCCTCGGCTTACCTCGTCCGTGGATATTACCGGCATCCTCGGCAGCGTCCTGGCTCCCAGCTTTACTCACTGGGGCGTCAGCGCCGGTCCCTCGCCACAGACTCTACGCTCCTGAAAGGCGTACGAATCTCCCTGGCCGCGCTCCTCTCCCCGGTCAGGAGTCTCACTCGTGGCCAGGTAGGGGGAGGTACTTTGCTCGGCAGTGGAAGGGGGCAGGAACCCTCCACCTCCTTGCAGTAGGCCAGCCCCCAGCATCCTCTGCTTCAGACTGCCTCGTGGAAGCCGGCAGGGCTGGCCTGCGTTCAGAGGCCCAGTTCGATGGATGGCTGAGAGTGAGCATGCTGGGATAGCCAGATAAGCGATCCCCCTCCGCGTTTCTCTTTCCCAGAGGGATCCCGCTCTAGAACATTCAAGAATGGGCTGGTTCAACGTACTCAGAGCCCAAGGTGAGAGGCCACTGAGCCCCTAACCCAACGAGGAGCATCCCCGAGACCGCGGCATCCCTCACATGACCTTTGAACCTTACTTAGTCATGCTGAGCTCAGGGGGGCCCAGTTCTGTTTCCAGCGGTCAGTGCCTGTCAGCTACTGGTTAGGGGCCGATAAAACCATCATCGTTGTCGGGGGGAGATGGAGATGATTAATGTTTAAGATTGACAGTTCAGAGGGAGACATGAGGTCGCCCCCAGCACTGCACTCCTGGAATCGGAAGCCCAGAGCATTTATTAGGCACCTAGAGCGCCAGCAGAACCCCGACGAGCAGACGCGGCGCCAGAGGATGTGCAGGGCCAGGAAGCCCCCAAAGAGTAGGTGGGCAGAGATGCCCGGGCCAGGGTCGACCTTTGCTGAAAGAGGCAGTCGTGGCTAGTCGGCTGCAGGACAGAGAACCCAAGATCTGTAACGATGCTGGTGACCTCGGGTGGCCCCGTTTTCACTTTGCTGGTTAAAAGCTTAAGTTCATATCTCTGAGGGCCTCCAGGAAAGGGGCTTGGGGTGTGGGGTACTGCTGAGTGGGGGCCACTTAGGGGGAGAAGAGGATGGCCAAGGACAGACATACTCCCAGATGAGAGGCTGATGTTGCGGGAGGAATGCAACCCGCTGGCCCCTCATCCCCTCCACTGGAGGCCCTGCAGCCTCCAAGACAAGCTCCCTGAGAACTGGCCGAGCATGGACCCCATGGCTTCTGGAAGCGGGACCCTGGGCTCGAAGCCGGAAGGAATCTAAGCGGGCACCTAGGCCGAAGCCCGCCCGAACAAGTGTGTCCTCCGCCGCCTGATGGCCAGGGGGCTCATGGGTTTGGAGGCTTCCAGTGGCAGAGAGTTCAGTGCCTCCCATGGGGCCCCAGAGTTACTCCCAGAGTAAGTGCATGGAATCTGCTGTGGCAGTTTTTAAATTTCTGGAAAAACAAAATATCCTCATGGTCCTGGTCCTCTGCCACCAATGGTGGGGCTGGACTGGATTGGCTCTGGCCAACTCGGAGCTCTGGGCTGAGGGCTCTACCCCTGAGGGCTCTAGCTCTGAGGGTTCTAGCCCTGAGAGTTCTAGTTCTGGGAGTTTTTGAACAGAGTAAAATTGGCCAGTGCTGTGAGGGAGGACGCTCCAAAGAACAAGTCGGAGCTCACCGAAGGGGAAGGAGCTGTGGGACGTGGGGAAGGGAAGCCTGCGAACCCTTTTTGTTCCCCTGTCATAAGAGCAGAAAATCTCTCTGCAGAACTAGACGGTGGCTGGGCTCTAGTCGGCAGCAGGGAGCGCTCCCCCCCAAGCTCGTCGGGAGGCTGCATGGAGGAAGGCAGCTGCCGAGGACCGATCTAAACGGGGAGCAGCGAGCACCTTGGAGGGGGTGCCCGGGCTTCCTCCGACTCCGCGCTCGCAGTTCCAGCTGCACGAGGCTCGGGCTTCCCGGATCTTTGACTCGCCCAGGAAGTGTTTTGCCAATTCTAACAGCAACATATTGTGTGAAAATATTCCATTTGTGGTGCTCGCCAAAAGCACAATCAGATGAAAACTGCGTCAGGCGTGTGCACGCGTGTGTGTGCGTGTGCAGCCCCCACCGCGCTCCTCAGCCTGCCTCTGTGGGACCTCCCCCCAAGCCTGAGTACATGCAGGCCCCCGATGGGGGGAGCCGCGCCCAGCGCCGACGCTTCCCCTCTCCCGGAGCGGGACTCCCCGCGGCCGACCCCGGGAGCTGCTGGGCTTGCTCATCAGGCCCCAACGTGGCTGCTCAGAGAAGGGTTCTCACTTCAAAAAAAATGGCCAGTGTCTTAGAGCTTGTCTGGCCTGATCATTGAGACCCTGGGGGGCAGATGATGCTCCCTGTACAGTTCCCCCCCCCCCCAGGAAGCATCAGAGATCACAAGGACCTTGATCACAGTGAGGACTGACATTTCCAGGATCCCCAGAGGAAGGCGAGGACTGCGTCCCTGGGATCCCCAGAGGAAAGCGAGGACCTGTGTCCCCAGGATCGCCAGAGGAAGGCGAGGACCTGTCCCCGAGATCCCCAGAGGAAGGTGAGGACCTGCGTCTCCGAGATCCCCAGAGGAGGGTGAGGACCTGCATCTCCAAGAACCTCCAAAAGGAAGCTGTGCTAGGATCACTCAGTGTCTGAGGCAGGACTGACTCCGGGGCTCCCAAGACCTCGGCACTCCTTGTGCAGAGAGGCCCAGAGAGGGCAAGGGCTGTGCCCATGGCTGCCCATCAAGTCAGTGCTGGGCGAGACCTCTGACCAGACGGCTGCCGTTGCTCGGATGAATGGGTTGATGTCAAAGGCCTTCCAGGCTCGGGGTTTTTCCTGTCACACACACAAGCCAGGCGTGTCGCCACAGCCCCCTCCTGGGGTTAACCGCAGGCCTCACCCTCCCGGAGGGGGCTCAGGTGGACCTGGGTGGACCTGCCTTCCTTTTGGTCCTGCCCCCCCTACTCTGGCAAAGCTGGGGTCCTGCCTGTGGGCGTGCCGGCCTTCTGCACCTCTCTCACCCGAGGAGTGCCCTTCCAGAGACCTTGATTCTTGCAGCGTCAGAGAAATGGGTGCATCGTCCATCTCCCCTCCCTCCTCCCCCCCGGCGGGCACACAGCTGCCCACGCTGTCACAGCTCCAGCAGTGTAGTCACAGGAGCCTCGGCCTCCGATCCCCCAGACTCCTCCGGGCCGGGGCTCCCGCCGGCCTGACTCTGGCCGGCCCCGGTGCAGCCTCTGCTTCTCTGAGCCCAACCTTTCTCCCTGCCTCCTGATGGGCTTGGGAGGAGCAAGGATGAGGTGTGGGGGTGGGAGAGTGTGTGAGAGAGAGAAGGCTCACACTCACGTGAGTGCACAGTGCTGCCCTCTGGCGGCCCCAGATCCGTGGCCTTGGCTGGAGCCCTGGGACTCGGCTCTGCCTGCCCAGGGTTCTGCCTTCCTGCATCCGGGTGTCCAGTGCGGGCTGGGGCAGCCCCAAGGGGGGGGGGCATCCAAGCCCCCACTGCTGATGGGCCTAATGAGAAAAAGCCCAGAGGCTCCGGGAAGCCCATTTGTTCCCCAGGCTGTCGGGGCTCTGTGTGTCTGGGAGAATCAGGAGCCTGAGGCCCCGGTGGGAGGGGACCCCCAGTTCTACTGGCTACCCTGAGATGCCCTCAGCTCCCACCTGGACCTAGATCTGAAGGAATGAGAGGATGGCCCCTCGCTGACAATGAGGTAAACGGGATTCTGGGAGCTGAGGCTCTGAGCTGGACAGGACCTCGGGCTTCCCCTGGTACGGAGGCCGCTCCGTAGGCCCAGAGCTCCAGCCCCCCCGGGCCGGGCGACCCAAGGACCCAGATGGCCCAAAGGAGCATGGGAATCTCACAGAAACTGCGAGCTGCAAACACTCTGCACTGAGGACTTGGAGCCTTCCTGAAAATAGGAAAATGGGGTAATGAGTTACCCATCAGTGGGGGCATTCAAGCAGAGACTCCGTAATAAGCACTTATTGACAGAGGGAACGCTTGTGTGCGTAATGGAGGGAGGGTCTCCGAGGAATCTTCTAGCATGAGATTCTAGGCCACAGCTCCCACAAGCCTCTGTTTACACAAAGAAAGAAGTGCTGGGGATGGGGCAGGGAGGATGCTGCTCCCTGAGGTGTTTCCCAGGGCCCGGGGGTTCAGGCCCGAGAGCTCAGGCCTGTGCACATGCACGTGCACACTGCTCCCTCATCCCCACGTCAGCGTGTCCTGGGCCTCGAGCCCAGGGGTTCCGGGGTCTCAGAACAAGGAGGGCCGTGCTGCTCCCTGCCCCCCTACATGAGCCCAGGGGTCCTGGGGTCTCAGAGCAAGGGGGGCCGTGCTGCCGTCCACCCTGGACTTGAGCCCCTCTTGCGCCTGCGGCCCTGCTAGCAGCTGGCTCGGCGCCCTGCCCCCTCCGTCCCCGCCGCCCTGCTGGCCTGGAGCAGGTACTTTTAAAACCTCTGTTAAGTGAGTGCCCGGAGTTCTGAAGCCATGATTTAAGTAGGACATTGACAGACGAGAAAGTGTCCGTGGGAGATCAAGCCCAGCCCAGCTTATTAAAGGACCAGAAAGGGCTCATCCTGTGGGGGGCAGGGGGGAGGTGAGGATTTGCTCAGGGGCGGGGCCAGACATAATGAGGTCTGGGGGAGAAGGTTGGAGCTAGGAATGATGGGGTCGGGGGAGGTGCCGAGAGGCCAGTTTCTAGACTGCCTTCCTGAAGTTGAGGGCCTGCACCCAGAGGCAGTGGGCCTCCTTTCTTGGGGGCCTTCTGGCACAGGCTACACACCCACTTTTCAGCGATGTTGCTTGGGTTAAGGACCAGACTCGGCAGCCCCCACCTTCCTTCTAGCTCACTGTTGCTCAAAGGTTCAGGCTGTCCTTTTTGGGAGAGGGGGACTTAGGAAAAGTTTAACAATCAGCTCTCTAGAGGGCAAGGGGAAATTTCATATTCCCTTTATTTTCAAGTTTAATCTTTCCTAGGAATACTTTCTCCACCACTTAAGTCACGGTGACCAGCAGAACAAAGCGACTTCTGATTTGTAGCATTTGCTGATTTGAAGGATAAATGTTCCCAGTGAACATTTAACCACCGGCTTGCTGGCCGGCTTGAGCTGCCACGTCCAGCGTTCTCTAACTTAGAGCCGAGCTGCTCCCCAAACCCCCAAGTGTTTCCTGTAGCAGAGCGCGTCCACTAGCCCAGACACAGAGCTCCCAGCCCGGGAGATGGGCTCTCTGCCCTCCGGGGCTTCACAGGTGGGAGACAAGGCTCTGCGTGAAACACTCAGGACGATGCCGGGTGACCCATGACTCGACCTCGCAGCCTGACCCGAATCTGCACGCGGTCAGACACGTGGCCGGGCTGGACCGGGTGCCACCCCCTGGCTGGTAGCAGGAGGGAGGCTTCCTGTGGGAGGCCTCAAAGGAGGCGTGTATGGGGGGGGCAGGAAAGGGGAGTGGTTTGTCTACTTTTGATTCATTCAGCATCTATTAAGCGCCTACTTCATGAGCAGAGAATCTGACTGAGTGTAGCTAAAAGGCAGGCTCTGGACTTCGGGGAGCTCAGGGGCTGGCCGGGCAGGACACGAGAAGCCGCCGCAGCCCTGGTGCTGGGTAAGTGCGTCGGAAAAGGGAGCAGCCACGGGAAGTTTGTGGCTCCCGTGCCCCGGCAGCCCGGGCTGGCGGCTCAAACTGGCAGCTTCAGACTCGGCGGATAACCCCGGCTGTCGGAGTCTTGCTTATGATTGTTTCAAGAGACGGGCCGGAGAACAGCAAGTTTTCTGCTTGTTTCCCACGGAAAATGAGGTAAACAATCTGACGGGCTTGTCGTTGATCCGTTAGCCAGGCTGGGGAACCCTCCCCACTCCCCGGAGCCCCCCAGGATCGGGGCTGCGAGAAAGGCCTTTGGGAAGGGAGGGAACGGGAGGAGTGAGAGCTCCTGGTGGGTGACAGGGAACCCGTTGGGCCTTCAGGGTCTGGAACGTAGCTGGGGCTTGATCAGGACTCGGGGATTTGGATTTCTTGGCTGGAGAGAGAAATGGACTTGGAGTCTGTGCCCGGCTGAGCCCTGGGCGGTCTCCCCGCTGCCCTGAGGCAGGGCCAGGATGCTGGGGTCCAGCAGAGGCCTGTTCGGGATTCTCCCCAGCTTGGGATTTTCATCAGCCCCGCCCCTGTTCTTGAAAGGGGACTTAGAGGCTCCCTGGGGGAGGAAGAGAAACTTTGTATCTTTCGAGTGTTTATCTCCTTGGAGTCAGGGTTGCCGATGATACATTGAAGGTTGCAGAGGATACATTGAAGGCTGGGGAGGATACATTGTATCTTGAGGAGAAGGAAACAGTAGCCAAAAGGGAGGCTACCCAAGGTCCCAACTGTGGGGGGGGGATGAATCCCAGCCTTGTCAATCAGTACACGCTTATTAAGGTCTTACTGTGTGCCAGACCCTGAGCTAAGTGCTAGAGGTACAAAAAGAGGCAGAAGACAGGCCCTGGCCCTCAAGGAGTTTACACTAATGCAAACAAACACACAAACCAAACTAGATACGGGATAAATAGGACATAATTAGCAGCAGAATGGGCGCCAGAGCTCACAGAATGCCAGGCTCATCTTCCTGAGTTCAAATCTGGCCTCAGACATGGACTGGCTGTGTGACCTTGGGCAAGTCACTTTACCCTAATTGCCTCAGTTTCTTCATCTGTAAAATGAGCTGGAGAAGGCCATCCCCCGAAAGATCTTTGCCAAGAAAACCCCGGATGAGGTCAGGAGGAGTCAGACACGACAGAGAAATGTCGGAACTGAGCGACGAAAATAAATTAGCAGAGGGAAGATGCTGAAAGTAAGCAGTTGGGGGAGGCTGTGGAAGGTTGGAGCCTGGGGGGGACTCCTCAGGAAGAACTTAAGTGCTTCCTTCCTTTGTGACTATGCTAGGAGTTAGAAATCAGTCCCACGAGGAGACAGGAAAATATAAACAGCCTTTGCCGTCCTGGAGTTTTTGCATTCTAATGAGGAACATTCCATGGAGGTCAGTGGGGGTCGGTCAAGAAAGTTACCAAGAAGGGAGCGGGCTCCTCGTCAGCAAACTGGCAGAGCCCCCGGCAGAGGCCCCGGCAGAGTTTGTGCTTCCTGGTTCTGGAGGTTCGGGATGAAGGAAAGGGGGGGTCTGTGAGGCGGTGGGGGGGGGCTGGGGCTTTCCCCACATGGGGATCTGGTGGGGGGAGAGTTAGCCCTAGGTCCAGATCTCTCTAGAGCGCCAGGCAATTGCAGGAGACGGCCTGACAGGAGGCACCAGAAAGGGAGGCTGGGAGGAGGAGGAGCCTTCCTCAGAAATACTTGAATGGGATACAAGAATGTCTCAACAACTCAGATTTACTGGAGCAAAGGAAGTCAATTGTTCGTTTGTGCTTCAGAGCATCCCAGGCCGAGCCTGCGGGAGTCAGCCCTGACTTCCCAAGGGGCAGGGGTGGCCTGTGCACATGGGCTCACGGCCGCTCGTGTCACCTTCACCGTCATTGGCGTCACCCTCAGTCATTGGCGTCACCCTCAAGTCACTGGTGTCACCCTCACAGTCATTGGCATCAATCACCCTCGTAGCCATCGGCGTCACTCTCAGTCATTGGCGTCACCCTCAGCTATTGGCGTCATCCTCAGTCATTGGCATCATCCTCAGTCATTGGCGTCATCTTCACAGTCATCGGCATCACCCTCACAGTCATTGGCATCACCCTCAGCCATCGGCGTCACCCTCACAGTCATCAGGGGGCCTTCTGAGTCTTGAGCTAGCCCTCTCTCCTGGGGGTCAGAATGGCTCTGTGGTGGAGCCGGGGATGGGGGTTTGGGACCTTTGACCTGCCCCAGCTAGCTGCCCTGCCCTTGCACTCAGGCAGAATCTCCCCCCGAGTCACTCGGCACTGATCCTCACCTAGCCAAAGGCCTCTCGTTGCTCCTGCAACATCACAGGGCTCAGGAGGACCAGCCTCCTTAGCTTGGCATTCAAGGCCCCATCTTAAATGATTCTAATTGTAGTTTAACCATGGCCTCAGACTGTGGCTATTCTGGCTCCGGTGCCCTCCGGACTAAATGCCCTCCCCATTCGTCACCAGCCGTAGAGGACTGCCCACTGTTTGTGCCCTGAGTTAGCACTTCCCTGGTGGTCAGAGGCCTTAGGGATGCTCCCAGGGGCTTCCTTCCTCAAAATTCCCTCAGCAGTAGTACCGCGGTGACCGCGTTCTTTGGCTTGAATTTGCCAACTATCGTCCACCTTATCCAGGCCCCTGGGCCCCTCTGTGGAGCCAGCTGAGGGCCTGTTTTCCATTAGGTCCTGTCTTGCTGTTTCTGGCATTCACCTGCCCCTCCTCAACCCTCTCAGATCTTTTCCTCTTGGATCTTTCTAAGGGAGCCCCCGTGTCCTGGGTGACTGGGCCATTGATTGTTTGAACCCAAGTGCAAGCCTTTATATTAGTGCAGGACTTCCTGGCGTTCTCACCCACATCCTTGTCCCTTCTGCTCCCGGGTTTCAGAGATCTCGCTTCCTTTGGGACCAGCTGTGGTGCTCCCTGTTCCAGGAGACCCAGAATGGGCCAGGAATAGGGCAGCGGGCTGGAGCTCGGGCGCTTGTTCTTCCTCCCCTGGTCTCGGTTTTACTTGTCGGCCCTACCCGAGAGAGCGGAGACTTCTCGTGGGTGCGGCTGCTTTGCTTTTGTCTTAGGGTGGCCAGAGCCTGGCCTGGCTTGTGGGCGATGCCTTTGTGTGTCTGGAGGTGCCCCAGGGGCTCCCGCAGGCAGCGACGGCCGAGGGAGCCACCGGGCCCAGCCGAGGAGTACATGGGTGAAAAGTGTCTCCGCAGTGGGCGTCGGATGTAGAGATGGAACCGAGAGCTCCGGTCTCGTGCCGAGGGGCGCGGGCTGTCCTTCGCCAGGGGCTGGGCCCACGAGTACGCTTTGCCTCCCTTCCTGCCTTGTGCAAGCCCCCCAGAGTGCCTCCGATTCCAGAAGGGAGGGGCCCTCAAAGGTGTTTTAGCCAGAGCCGATGTCTTTCTGCCTGAGGTCTTCCCTCATGCCCCCCCCATCTGTTCTCATCGGCCGCTCCCCACTGTAGCTGTCCTTCAGGGCATGGCACCCAGTCTGCCTTCCAGCCCAGAGCCCCAGCATCCCCCCTCTCCAGTGGGCCTTGTGCTCCTTTGACACTTAAGTTCCTCATGTTTGTGCTGGGCTGCCCTCCGGCAAGGGGACTTGTCTCCCCCCATTTGTGAGCTCCCAGAGGCCGGGACTTGCGTCTCCTCTTCGTCCCCTACATCGCATGACTCTCAGTGCTCGGTCCTGGATCTGCTGCCAAGGCCTAAATGTGGGTGAAACTCTGGGGTCTTCCGCAGACGGGCTGCTAGGAGTGGCTCCCTCGGCTCACAGGCTGCAGGACTCCTCGGGCTGAATCCCGAATCGTTTATAAGAGCGATCTCGAGCCGGAGCTGAGGAACTTGGCTACGGCTCCCTGGTGGCCGGGATTCGAACCTTAAATCACTGGAACTTTCAAAGCCAGGTGAGGGGGAGGGGGTGATGAGTTGAGCTGTCGAGAGTCACCTCCCTCACTTCTCCCCGGGCCTCTCTGAGGCCTGCGGCTCCTCCGTGGTCCCACGGCCCTGCCCATCATGACTGGCCTCTGTTGCCTTCTCGCCTCCCAGCAGTCCTTGGGCTGGCTTCTGCCCTGGAAAGCTAAAGAAAAGGCTCATTCTGCAGGGGGAGCTTGGAACCCCACAGCCTCCAGCGCTGGCGGCTCAGGCCTGAGCTACCTGGACTTCTGGCGCCATCGGGCTCGGGCTCGGGCTACCCGGGGCTCTGGCATTGGTGGGCTCGGGCCCAGCCTACCTGGGCCTCTGGCGCCAGTGGGCTCAGGCCTGGGCTACCTGGGCCCGCTAGCCCGAAGAGAACCGAGCTGGAAAAGCAGCCAGCCCCGCCCTTGGCTCGTTCTTGAGACCAAACGGACTGGGCTTTGTCCGGCTGAGCGGGCGCCCGGCGGGGCCTCCTCATGGTCTGGAAAGGGTTTGGAGGTTTCTCTTTGAAAAAGCTTCCCGGCCACCCAGAAGCAGGCCAGCTCGCAGTGTCTGCTGGAGAGCTACCCCCTTCCCTAAGCCGCCTCTCCGCCCCACGTACCCCTGCTGGCAGGGGCTGGGGGGGTGGGAGGAGAACCCAAAGACCTGCCGGCCTGGGGCCAGGTCAGGGAGCACCTTCCCAAGAGTGTTCTCAGCTTCTGCTCCTGCTTTCTGTCCCTGCCCCTGCCCCCTCTGCCTGTGACATTTCTCTCTGTCCCCCCTGCCCCTCCTGCCCCTGCCCCCTCTGCCTGTGCCCTTTCTCCCTGCCCCTCCCTCTGCCCCCCCTGCCCCTCCTGCCCCTACCCCTCCCTCTGATGCTCATTGATATCTTCACACCCTTGGCCCCCCCAGTGGCCACTGGGACCTGGGAAATCCCCCTGCCTGGGATCCCAGCCCCTGGAGTTTTGCATTAAAAGCAGAGACAATAAACGGCCCTCAGACAATGGGCTGTCTGTCTGCAGCCCCTCTCCCTCTGGGGCGCTGCTGGGGGCCGGTCTGGCAGAAGCCCCGCTGAGGACCACAGCCCTTCCTGCCCCTTTTCCTCTTCCCCTCCCCCTCTGCCCGGCTCTCCATGGCCCCCACGACCCCCCCCCCCATGCCCACCGGGAGACAGGCTGTGTGGAGGCGGGGCCGGCTCTTACCCTAAGGCTATCCGGGGCCTGGATGCAGGGGAGAGTCTGAGGGGGGCCCTCGGAGGCTGGGCCAGATGGAGGCCTGTCACCTGTCTGGGCCTCCCAGTGCCTGGCACGTGCTGCTTTGGAGCTGAGCTGCGGAGCTGAAGGGGGACGGCTTGGGGCATGGGGGAGTGAGCGGGTACACACACACACACACTCACTCACACACACACACTCACTCACATGCACACACACAGCCCCAAAGCAGTTCCAAGGAAGCCTTGTCTCCCGGGCCTAAGGGCAGACTTCTGCCCGTCTGCCTCCCTCCCTCTCTCCCGCCCACCTCCCCAGCTCGGCCAGCGTGTCTGTGGGACAGCGGGCTCCCCCTTTCACGAGGCTCGCAGGTGAATCTCGAGCTGCTTCTGAGTCTGAGGCCGGGGAGGCCGGACTCCCGCCCACAAGAGGGCCTTTCTCGGTCACTGCTGGGAGAGAAGCAGAGGAAGTTTGCTGGTATGAAGTGCCCCCTAGAGCACAGAGGGGAGAGAGCCGGGTGGTCTCCCTGGGCTGGGTGGTCTCCCTGGACCAGGCCAGGACTCTGGGGCTCGGAGCCGCCCCCCCACCCCAGTGGCCAGCGGCACAGGCTGCCCACTCGGCCACGGGCCCGCTGTGATCTGCCTCGGGTTTAACAACCTGCCCGCAGAATGCCTCAGAAACCAAAGGAATTCTTCGCCGGAGCCTCCCCAGGCCCTCCCCACTGGCGCCCTGTGGCAGCCGCCCCGGCCGTCGGCCCGGCCACCCAGCGGCATGGAAACGCAGCTCCGAGGGAGCTCCGGCGCAGCTTTCTCCTCCTGTCCCGCATCTCCTGCTGTTCTGGTGAGGGGGCAGACGCTCCCCTAGAGCCCCCCGAGACACCCCTGAAGTGCTGTTGTAGCCACAACCACTGCTTCTGGAGGAGGGGGGATGGCGGCGGCTGGCGTGGGTGGGCGACTGGCCTGGGCAGTGGCTGGCCTGGGCATCTGCCTGCCGGGCAGCCTGGTGTGAGCGAGATGAGAGATCCGGACCGGCCTCCAGGGGCCGCCGGGAGCGGGGGGGGCGACACAGGATGGGGCCCATTCGGATCATGCCCACCTGTCAGGGACGCCCAGTGCCTCATCTGGGACAGCGGACCAGGGCTCTCCTTCCTTCTAATCTTGGGGTCCCCGGGACCCCCAAGCAATGACTTTGCTGCCCTTGGCACCCTCCTTTCCAACAAGCACTTTCAGTCCTGCTCCCCATCGCCTCTTCTGCAGGGTAGGGGCGGGACACACTTCTCCCCTTCAGCCCATGTTCCCAAGAGGCCTGAGGGAACTGTGCTGAGTCTGCAGGAGCGATTTGGGGAAGGGGGAGAGGAGGGAGGGTGGGAGGTTGGAGGGCGCGGCGTCCTGGGGTCAGCTCTGCTTGACAGTCCATTCCTACACTGTGCTAAGGCGTGTGCAGACCCTCTGAGCCAGCCGTGTCTCCACTGGGCCGTGTCCCAAAGAGATCCTAAAGTGGGGAAAGGGACCCACACGTGCAAACTGTTTGTGGCGGCCCTTTTGTGGTGGCCAGAAACCGGAAACTGAGGGGCTGCCCATGGGTGGGGGATGGCTGCGTAAGTTATGGAATATGGATGCCGTGGAATGTTATGGTTCTGTAAGAAACACTCAGGAGGAGGATTTCAGAGAGGCCTGGGGAGACTGACAGGAAGTGATGCTGAGGGAAGGGAGCAGAGCCAGGGATCATGGGACACGGCGACAGCAAGATTAGGTGATGGCGCTCTCTGATGGCCGTGGCACTTCTCACCAAGGAGCTGGTCCAGAACCATTCTGATAGTTTTGTGCTGGAGACAGCCACGCGCCCCTGGAGAGAGCCGGGCCAGGGGCACATGCCCCCGGAGAGCGCACTGTGGGGACTGAGGGTGGCCCACAGCACAGCGTTCCTGCTCCTCATGTTGGGGTTTTGTTGCTTGAGTTTTTTCGCCTTGTGCTTTCTCTTTCTTTCCCATTTGATCCGATTTTTCTCGGGCAGTGCCGAATATGGGAATATGGTCCGAGCTGCCCGTGTTTAACCTGTCCTGGATAGCTCGCTGGGTGGGGGGGGGGAGAGAAATATTTGGAACCCAAGGTTTGCGAGGGCGACTGTTGAAAACGATCTCTGCGTGTAGCTGGAAAAACGGAGGCCGTTAAAAATAGAATCTCAGAAAGTCTGGCTGTCCCTGCTCGCTGTCTCGTTTCTGTCTGTCCCCAAATTCCCAAGCTGGGGACAAGCTCCAAGGTGCCGAGACCAACCTCGACCTGAGCCATACCTGGAAATGAGGCACCCCGATGGATCTCAGGCTAGACCCCAGAAACGAGGCACCCCAGAAACAAGGCACCCCGATGGATCTCGGACCGGACCCCGGAAATGAGGCACCCCAGAAACAAGGCACCCTGATGGATCTCAGGCCAGACCCCGGAAACAAGGTGCCCTGATGCATCTCGGGCCGGACAGCAGGCCCTCACCCAGCTGGAGGCCCGGGATAACATAATTTTGCCAGAGGGCGGCCAAGGAGGGCCTCGGTAATGGCCTCCCAAGGGCCCTCAGGTGGGGGCCGCTGACAACCCGATCTCTGTCCCCAGGGCCTCCGACACTCTAAAGTGAGGGCTCAGGAGGAGAGAAAACATTCTGCGTTGTGGAGGGAGGGGCTTTCCACTTCCCAGAGGGCCGAGGCCAGGGGCATCTCCAAAGCTGGGGCAGGAAGCACCCAGCCGATGCCAGTGGGGGTGGGAGGGATGGGCACCCAAGCCAATGGAGCCCCCTTTCTCCTTCAGGGGCCCCTCATGGCCCCTCCATCCCATTCTGGATCCCAGCCCAGCCAAGAGGTGGCCACTGAAAACCTGGGCAAGCTTCTTGCTCCGGACCTAGCAGGCTGTGTGACCGCACACAGTAAGCACCTCATAAATGCTGCCTCAGCCCTGCAGGAAGGAGAAGGAGCTCCCTGTCCTCTCAGCCCTATGTGTGTGGAGCACAGAAACAGATTGGGGACAGTCATCCCATTTACTGAGGAGGGCACTGACTTCGGGGGGCAGAGGTTGGCTTAGAGTCACACAGCTCAGAAGTGATTCAGGGCCCCTTTAGGGGCGAGGCCAGGCCTGTGGCAGGCTAGGCCTTTGGGTTGGCCACTAAGTGCCATGGGGCCCCTTCAGGGGTGAGGCCGGGCCTGTGGGCCTCTGGGCTGGCCACTGAGCGCCACAGGGGCCCCTTCAGGGGCAAGGCTGGGCCTGTGGGCAGGCTGGGCCTCTGGGCCTCTGGGCTGGCCGCTGAGCGCCACGGGGGCCCCTTTGGGGGCGTGGCTGGGCCTGTGGGCTTCTGGGCTGGCCACTGAGTGCCACGGGGCCCCTTCAGGAGTGAGGCCGGGCCTGTGGGCCTCTGGGCTGGCCACTGAGCGCCACGGGGCCCCTTCAGGGAAGAGCCTCGCTGAGCTCTGGGCCCCGGCTGCCCAGCCTCTCCACACTTAGTGCGCTCTTTTGGCTGAAAGAAGGCCCATCCCTCCCTGCCCCCTCCCCGCCACTGTCCGGAGGATCCTTCCTCAGTATAATCCCTGCATTCTTCCCTTATTGGTCCCGGTCACATAACCGGGTCAGGAAACCTGAGCCGGGGCCAAGGCGACGGAGGGGGGCAGGGAGGGCCATCTCCTTGACGCCTGGGCCGGCCTCATTCTATCCTAGCCCCCTTACGCCCAGAGGAGACGGGGAGCAACCCCCAGAGCACTCCTGGGAGGACCCAGGCCATCCCCCAGAGGGAGGTGTAGCCCCTGCCCAGGCTGGGCCCTGACTGCTGTTTGTCAGCCCGTTATGGCGCCCATGGCATAGAGGGGGAGGGAGTCTGCAGCAGCTGCTGCCCGCCTGCCCGCCCACCCGCCAGCCTCCCCAGCCACAGCAAGGGCCAGTGCTGAGTCACGGCAGCCCTGCCAGGGCCCACAGACAGTGCAGACGCCAACTGTTCCCACTCGGCCACGGGTCCCAGGCGGGCATCCCGCCCGACCGACCCATCCGGAGAGCGCGCTTCCTGACCGCGGGGTCCCCGGCGGCCCGGACCAGAGGCGCTCTCCCGGGTTTCAAGGCACAGCTTCAGTTACCCCTAAAAATGCACCATTGAATCTTTACTGAAATGTCACAGGGGACCCACATCCAGGCCCAACATTGGCCACATCGTCTCAGCTGATCCCTCCCCTCCCTGAACCTCTGGAGGACAGAACAAGCAGCCTCAGGCCCCAGCCTGGGAGAGACATCCTTATTCCCCTTATCCCCCAGGCCCCCGGGGGGAGGCAGACGAGGGAGAGCAGCCTGTCCCAGCCAACCTCTGCTATGGGCGGCCTCCTCCCCCGCCCCCTCCCTCCTCATAATTAGTTACATGGTTGTGGTGTGAGGAGTCTGGGTAGAAACGGGAAAGAAATTGAGGGCAAACCGCTTTGCCCTCCCCCCCCAAGAGTCCTGTTGGGAGCGTCCCCGTCCCGGTCCAAGTGCCTCAAAGGCATCTCTTTGCTCACCCAGAGCCGGGGAGGTTGGCCACGGGGAGGGCTGAGCTCTGAGCGAGGTCCCCGGGGGCCAAAGTGAGGGCAGGCCCATGCCAGCCAGGACCCCCGCGGACACCCTGCCGTTCAAGGCCCGGCCGCCGGCTTCTCGGCCGTCAAGTTCCCCCAAAGCTCGGCCGGAGCGCTCCAGCTCCCGCCGCTCATCCCTTCTGCCAAATTGCCACCTTTCAGTGCTGACAGACAGGCGTGTGCACGGGCCGGGGAAGATCGCCCGTGTGCTCGGGCATTTGGGTGTCACACAAAATTGGCTAAACATAGGCTTCCGAGCCGCTCGGCCGGCCTGCTCGTCACCTCATTGAGGTAACGCATCCACTCAGGAACATTAGTAAAGATTCTGAGATCTGCCGGCCCCCAGGCTGGGGGCTCGCTGCCGGGCAATGGGCTGGGGGCTCTCTGGGTCTGATGCCGGCCGAGGGGTCGGGGGCTCGCTGCCAGGCAACAGGCTGGGGCCTCATTGCTGGCTTGTGACGGGCTTTAGAGCCCAGGAGAAGTCAGAGAAAGTGGCGGGGCATCATGCCAGGTCCCTCCTGGTCCACTGGGCCGGTCGTCAGGCCCCTCCGGGCAGTGAGTCCCTGCCTTGGCGATTCCCTGTGGGCGCTGCTAAAGCTCAGCCGAGTCTGGGCCTTTGTGCCGGTTGCTGGCTCTCGTTCTTCGTGGCTGAAGCCCCAAGAGGGACTGGTCACCTGTCCCTCACGCCCAGGCACCTCATGGGGACAACGGCAGGATCCCACCTGGAGGATGGGCTGCTTCCTGGAGAAGGCCTGGCACCTATGGTGGGAGGGAGGGTCAGACAGGCCTGGCTTTAAGTGGGAGGGTCTCCTCCTCCACGTATCTGGGAACTTGGGGGTGCTGGGGAGGGAGGCAGAAAGTCCTGCTGCCTCAGCTTTTCCAGCAGCCAAATGGCTGGATTGTCTCGAAGGGCGTCCCCACTGTGCCTGGCCCATAGGAGGACATTAAGGAGGGCCCGAGTGTCGATAGAAAGATGCCCTGTGACTCAATTACCTCCTCTGTACGTTTCTGGGCGGGACCAGCTGGCCTCTGAGGCCCATGGAGCTGTCCCCCACCTGGGGATGGACACGGAGAGGGGCCAGCGCCGGCTTGGGCGCCGAAGCAGCCGAGGTTTAGGGAGCCCTTTGTCTGTCGGGGCCGGGGAGGACGGTGGTCGGCTCGGCATCCCAGCATGCAAAGCCCAGGAGGCCTTAGTCTGAGCCCTTCCTTCGATAGAGCAGCAGCAGAGGGCCGAGAGTAAGCGGCAAAACTGGGATTCGAATCTGCTCTCTGGAGCCCGGGCGCAGTGGTCTTCCTGACAGTGCCCCTCAGAGCCAGGACATGAGATTTGTGGTCCTGCAAGGTCACGGTCTGCCTCAGAGGTCCTGGAAGGCTCCAGGACCACAGGGGGTGTTCATGCCACAAAGACGGGTGGTCCCACGCGCCTCAGTCTCTGGACTGGCCCGTCCTGACAGGCAAATGAACCCCAGGGGCTGGCGCTCCGAGCCCCGCTCTTGAGTGGGAAACTCCTTCCCACGAGGGCCGGTCCCACTGGCTAATGGAAGATGACATGGAGGGACAGCGCAGGCTGAGCCTTTGTTGAAGGGGGTGATGGGAGAAGGGGGGTGTTCTCCCCCCTATTCCCCAAATTGGCCGTAGTGTTGGCCAGTGATTTGTCTCCTAAGACAAGGCAGAGGGAGGTCTGGACTCCAGTCCTGCATCTAACACTGTTCTCGGAGTCAGATTCCTCATCTGGAAAATGGGTATAATAAGGCCTCTGGTGCCTCCTTCACACAGTGGTTTGGGAGGCTCAAATAAGGTGTGTAAAAGCAGTCTGAAAAGGGGGGAAAAAAACCTTCAAAGGGAAATCATGGCCCTGCCTTCACTGGCCTTCTGTCTTCTCCAGCAACCAGAATGTGCTTCAGGAAAACAAAAAGGGGCAACAGAAGCTGGGAGCCAAAAAAAAAAATAAGGAAAGAGTGAAATGGCGAGTCTCAGTGTGCTAGGCAAACTGAAATCTGAGGTTGCTGAGGAAAGGAGAAAGGAAGGTAGAGACAAGAGAAAGGGACAGAGGGAGGAGGAGGAGGAGGAGGAGGAAGAAGAAGAAGAAGAAGGGAGAATGAAAGAAAGGGAAGGAAGGAAGAAAATGAAGGAGGGAAAAGAAAGGGGAAGAGAAGAGAGAGGAATGGGAGAGGGGAAGAGAGAGGGGAAGGGAGAGGAGAGGAAAAGTGGGGGAGGGAGAAAGATCTTTGAAAGCTCCTGGAGGACAGATGTCTCAAAGGCCTGGGAAAGGGCAGGGGCCACCTCAGTTTCCCAAACGGGGAAGAGCAGAGTCTGGAAGTGCCGGGTCAATCAGCTTCATTTCCATTCCCAGCTAGCTGCTAGAGCACTTTAGTAAACGGCTATTCAGTGGAAATTTGGAGCTCCCGGGAATGAAGGTCACCAGTGTGGCTCGAGCAAGATCGTGCCAATCTGAGCACCTTTCTTTTCAATTTTAACAAGGTCGGAAGCCTGCTAGATCAGAGAAACGGCGAGATAAGTTGCTGAGATTTTAGCAAATCATCCGGCAAAGTCTCTCAGAACTAGAGATGGGGGCCCAGCGGGGGCTTCAGAACCCGTTGAGTGACCGGACCCGCAATGGCGATTCCTGGTTTGCTGTCAAACCAAGTGTCCTGGAAATCGGGGACGTGGACGTAAATGGAGGCAGAAATAATGGATGGCTTTAATGCTGGAAAGAGGAGCTGACGTGTTGAATGATAAAATCACAACCCAAGAAGATCTCGGCTAAATCAAAGATGAAACTGGGCAGCGAGAACGCCAAGACTTTTCCTGAGATCCCACGTACTGGACGCCTTCATCTGCCCACAATAGCTAGTGCTGCCCCTCCCAGAGTGCCTTGCGTCTATCTGGTCTGTGTCTCCCTCTATATGTGTGTGGCTCCTACTAAAACATGAGCTCCCCGAGGGGGGACTGGTCTTCTTCTGCATATTCGGGGCAGAACACGGTTCCCAGTGGGGCTCCATGCAACAAATCCTTGTTGTCTGATCAAAATTCCCTTCAGGTCACAGACATTTCTTTAACAGGTACTTTGCCGGATCCCCAGGTTACCCAAGCAAACTCGGGGGTCCCTGCCTTTCCACAGCAGAAAACCAAGGTCAGTGCAGGGAGCAAGCTGGTGCCCACTTATTCCTTCCTTCCCTGGACCTTCCTCTCCCTCCGCACCCCCGACGTGCTCCTCCTGACTCCAATGACACCGGACCCCTCGCTGTTGCTTGTGGATGGCCCCTTGTCTTTGTTTCCTCATCTCTGGAATGCCCTCCGCATAGGCCACTAACCTTCCTGGTCCACCAGTTCCAAGTCCATTGTTTTAGTTCCTCTCAGGTGTGGTCTCTTGGAGGGGCAGAGGCCCAGGCAGAATGAAGGATGAAGAACGGAGGGCTCCTGGCCACTTGGGAGCTGGTTTTACCTTTTGCCCCGCTGGCATTAGAATTTTGATAGTTTATAGTCTGCCCTTGCCAGCATTTCTAGGTGACTTGGATGAGATACCTTGAAATACAAAATTCAGGTCATTTTTGCCTCCAAAAATATAAAAAATCTGATCATTTTGAAATTTCCTCCTCTTCTGGGTGCTCCCAAACCACCACTTTTATCTGTATGGATTCTAATTCCTTTTCTAGTGGAGTACTTTCTTGCCTTGTTTTTCTCCCTCCCTGCTGTTTCCCCATCATGTCCTCCAATGAAATAAGTTGACTTTTCACCGAATCTGCTGTTTTCTTCATATTTTCCATGAATATTTTAAACCGTTGGGTTTCATCATCGTCATCGTCATCTTGTTTTGCTATTTCTTTGTCCCAGACACTTCCTTTCCTCCTCATGATAATTTTGCCAATGTCGCGTCTTTGTTTAATTCATTTGGTGAGTTGAGTTTTTTAAACTGAGTTCTGAAAAAAACTCTTCCTTTTGTTTCTGGTGAAATACTCCTGGGGTTTCAGTTCCTTTTAATGGCATTTTTGCCCTGGTCTCTTTTAGACTATAATACTTTTTCACCGATTCAGAACTTGTACTTTCCAAATGTAAAATGGAGGGTTATTGTGAAGACTGAATGAGATCGTGTTTGTAAAATGCTTTGCACTGTCCCTCACATACAGTAGGCACTTACTTTGTGCTTATTCCTTTCCTTTCCCCTCCTTTGTTAGCTTATTTCTTTGAATGTTTTCTTTTCTTCTAAAAGACTTCTGGTTTGGGGCTTCTTGGATTGAAGGGATCTCCTGTTAGTGCCCTCACCATTTTTCTGGCTAATAAACATGTAGTACAGGAAGTTTGTCGGGGCTTTTGGCTTTTGGAGGGAATGTAAATCCAGGCCCCTGGCTGCTGAGGCAGTTGGGGAGGCCCATGGAGGCTCTTTTGGATGTCCGTCATTAGCCATTCAGTGTGTTCTCTGGGATAATTTGTGTGTAATTGGATGCCGCTCACCCACAATGGCTCCTTCTCCTCCCAACGGATCACAGACAGATCCCTCAGTGGCCGCGTCCAGAACGGGCTTGTGCCTCCGACAATGTTGGTGCAAGGCTCAAGGAGAGAGCAGATAATCTTATTACAGGCCTGTGTGAGGGAGCCAGGGCTCCCCACTGGGGATGGACACGTGTGCTCTGTGGAGGGGGCCGGGCAATTTCCCAGAGACCAAAGCAGCTCACACAGGCCACGGGATTTGCCGTCCCAGCCCGGCAGCAGCCTTGCTCCCGGGGGGGGCGGCCTCCATATTCCAGCCCACATTGGCACCCACAGTCACTGTGGAAGAGTTGGGGGGGACCTGTCTGGTTCTGAAGCCCTTTCATTTCTCTAGCCCCGGGACTGAAGAAGAGGGATTGCCCCCCAGAGCACTAGGAAATACGCTGACAAACCAAGGTTCAAATCCACGTCTTCTCGCTCAAATGGGCCCCCCAGCCACGGTAGCCTAGCAGGAGCAGTCAGTCCCTTAAAGCCAGGCTTCCATGGGCAGAGGAGGGTGAACTGGGACCCAGGGAGCAGCTAGGAGGAGAAAACTCCTTTATCTCGGAGGTGGCCAGCCTGCCCTCAACATCCAGAGGGGTCAGATGGCAGGAGGGAGATGCAGGGTGACTTCCCTGCTCCTCCCAAGCCTATCCCCATGAGGGCCTGTCCTTGGTGCCGAAGCAGCCTCAGAACCTGTGGCCCGACCCCCTCCTGGTGGGAGTGTGGACACATACAGACGTCTGGAGTGGTCCGCTGTGTACGGGGGTGCTCCTCCATGGGATGAGCAATCAGGAGAGTGAGTGTGAGACTGTGTGTGTGTGTGTGCATGCGTGTATATGTATGAATGTCTTGTGGGTGTGAGTGTGAGAACATGTGTATGATGTCCTGTGAGTGTGTATGGGTATGAATGTGTCATGTGTGTGAGTGTGTTCTGGAAAGGAAGGGCGGTTCCTGAAGCCTCCGTCCAGCAGTGTGAAGGTGTGAGGTTCCAAGCAGTCAAGCCCAATGGTTCTGTCTGTTAATAGCCTGTTTGGGTGAATGGCCAGAGGGAGGGCAGAAGGTAAAGGAAGAACCCACGGGACTTGGTCTGGGCCCGGCTCTGGGCCAGGTGCTGGGAACACAAACACGGGAGCAACCCTCAAAGCCCTCGCTTTCTCCGGTCACTGGTGTGCCAGGAAAACCCAAGCTCAGATCCAGCCTTGGGCACTTGCCCATGTGACCATGGGTGAGTCACTTTACCTCTGTTTGCCTCAGGTCCCTCATCTGTAAAAGGGGTATAATGATATTGCCAGCCTCCCAGAGTTGTTGGGAGGATCGCATGAGACAGATTTAGCAAAGCGTTTGGCACGGCGCCTGGTACACAGCAGGTACTATATAAATGCTGGTTGTTGGGTTCATCATCATTTTCATTGTCAGGAGAAGGAGGGAAGCCCTATACACCGGGTCCTCAGTTTCCCCTGTCTTAGGTGAGCAGTGGGAGGTGAAAGTGCCTTTTTCTCACCCTGTTAGTCTGTGGTGATTCTAGGACCCACACTCTGCCCACAGGCCCTTGCTGGTTTGTAGCATGATGCTGATCATGGTGGATTTGGGGGGGACTCAGGCTTTTAGCCTCCGAAATGGGAAGAACCCTAAGAGCCAGTCATTGCTCTCTGGTCACTGAGACCGACTCGGGGAGCCCTGGTGTGACTGTAGAAACTGTTGCTCAAATGCTGTTTTAATGTACCGCGTCCTTGTGATATGTCTGATGCCCGGTCCTCCCTCCTCGTCCTCCCCTGCCCCAGGTCTCCCGTGCATGCTCCCCATTGGAGTCATTGGGTTTCAGTGTGTGAGAACGGGCGATCAGGACCAATCGGCAGGTGCTGCTTGGCAGGGGGTGGGGGGGAAGGGGGCAGTGCCTTTATTGTTCCCATAAAGGAGTGCATCTTCTTTATGAGCAGTCCCTCCCCCAGAAGACTCCTGCAGCGGGTGAGAAGCTTGCTTTTACAGCGCCCGGCAGGGGCTGGGCAGAGGGCTTCCCACAAAGCAAGGAGCAAAGTTCTCTCGGGTTAGGCCTGGCCTGCACCTTCTGCCGTCAGAGGGCAGAGGGCAGGGAAAGGGGCCACGCTGCACCTTGGCCCCCAGATTGCCATCTGGGCCTTTCTCTAGGGGGTCGGCGCCCTCCGTGGGTCCCCCCAACTCGGCCCTCTTCGTTTCCCGGCTTCTGGCCCCTCGATGCGCGGGCGAGCCCAGCCGACGAAGCTCCGTTGGGTCGGCGTCGTGAGATTGCCGTCCAACTTCTACCGCTGAGGATGGGACAGCAAAGACCGACCGTGCGCTCGGCTCCCACCCTTCCCGACCGGGTATGAGCCAGTGCTCCTCGGGCCAGCTCTGCGCACTTCCTGTGGGCAACAGCACCTGCTGCCAGCAGAGGAAGAGGCAGGTTTTTCTAATCCAAGTGAAAGCTGCCCCTTAGCCATTGTGGAGGCAGCGCCACAGTGGGGGCTTTTCCACATGGGCAGCATGGGGCCACAGAGCCCATGCCCTTTGGCATCTGGCTTGAAGTAGTGAGGATTTCCCCCAGGGTCCTGGGGGGAGCAAATGTGAAGGCAGGACCGACTCCCTGTGCATTCCCCCCAGCTCTTTGCTTCCTCATCAGAAAGGCTTCCTTGAGCCCCTTCCCTTCTGACATGACTCTCCTGGGAGGATTTGGCTCCCCTGACCTGCCCCTGAACCTCTTCAAATACGCTCCCTTCGAACCCAGGGGGCCCGAAAAGCCAGGCCCGCATTGCCACCTTGGCCCAACGTACGTCGCGTTCCCACCTCAGCAGAGAGATGGAGAATCAGATCTGTGAGCGCCCCCTCTCCCTGCCCCTCACCCCACTTGTTGGTTAATCTGCTTTTCAAAGGAGAAAATTATGGTTCAGGAAATCCTGCCCTTGGCCATCATTTGGCGCGATATTACTGTGGTACAAATGCTGGGGTCCGCCGGGATAGTGTTGTGGGATCGGCTGAGCACTGGGGAGCGGGCCCCATGCCTTCCAGAGCTGCGGGGGAGTTCTTGGGGAGCGAAGCCCGGAGACTGGTCGCAGGTCCCCAGTAGACCAGGCAGCTGCACTTCAAAGGCAGTTGTTTACAACCCTCTCCTCCACGTGTGCTTCCAATCCCTTGGTGTGAGCCAGGAGTCTGAAGCCACTGGGCCCCAGGGACTGTGGTGGGTGGCGGCAATACGAAACCAGGGATGGCAGGATCCTTGCCCCGGGGACTCATGGGGGGGGGGGGGCGCGTATGGTGCAGGTCCAGGGACTGTGTGTTCTTAGACTAATAAATACAAAAGGAATAAGCACTTTTTAAGGAAAGAACTTTTGGGGACTCGGGGGAGGTCTTGTGGAGGTCATAGTGGCTGAGCTGAATCTTAAAGGAGTCTGGGAGGCAGAAATGATGAGGGGAGGGCATTCCCGGCAGGAGGGACAGTCTGGGCAAAGCCAGGGGCTGAGAAAAGCCAGCCATGCAGGGGCTGAGGGCAGTAAGGGGAACAAGGGACCCAGCAAGTGGAAAACCTTAACCGATGGTGGAGTGCATTACATGCTGCAGCAAAGAGGAAGCTTTAGAGGCAGGGAGGCCAATTGGGAGGCTAATGCCAGAGGACTCGGAAAAGAAAGATCACACCCCAAACCCTTTCTGCCTCTTTATAATAAGAATAAAACCCTCCCTCTATTTTGAGGGACCTTTTTGGTCTCTGAGCTTCCAGTCTGATAGGAAGTGGGGAGGGTTCCAGCACTAATGGATAAAAGCTCCCCCAGCCTTGGCAAGTTGAGCCTAGTGAGCCTTTCCTCTGACTAAAGGAGGGACCTGAAAGCTCAAGTTCTGGGGATGATCGAGGGAAAAGGAGGTCATGACAATGGTGTGGATGAGGGGAAGAGCAACAGAGGCTCATTCAGTGTCTGGGAAGTTCATGGGTTTTTCCTATGTAACATTATCTAGAGAAAACTAAAGGTCTGTTACGGAAGCAAAGCAATATGCTTGTTGGTGAGATGGGTAGGGCAGCCCACACCCTACTTCCATGAGAGAGAGACAGAGGGAGGGAAGGAGAGGGAGAAGGAGAGGGAGAGGGAGGAGAAGGAGAAGGAGAGAGGAAGCTAGCTGAATGGGGCCATTGTAGGCTGGGAGGGTGTCTGGGAAGATGGGAGGCATCCAGATCCGGGACTGACACCCTGAGGTACCTGTAGGAAAAGTCTGCACAGCTGTGCTGGGAGGAGGAGAAGCAGTGGCAGCTGGGCAGGATTTCCAAGAGCTATAAGGGACAAAGCAAAGTTTTCCATTAAAACCAAAGCAAGGTCTGGTTGGTCGGCTGGTTTGTCAGTTGGCTGGTTGGTTGGTTGGCTGATTTGTCGGTCGGCTGGTTGCTTGATTGACTGGTTGGTGGGTTGCTGTTTGGTCGACTGGCCTCATCCAGATGTCAGTAACTCAAATACTTTGTTAAAGTTTCTCATCCAGATGTTTGCAGGGGAATAGCAGAGTCCACAGTCAGACCCTAAGAAGAATTCTTTCAACAAAGTTGACAGTGTCAGCCATGGGCACACCCTTGGGCACACCCCTGGGTACAGCCCTGGGCCAAGGGCTGACTTTGGGAATGCCAGAGCCTCTCAGACGCTGGCTCGCCTGCCAAAGGCAAAGAGGAGGGGATCTTAGAGGAGGAGATCTTGTTACAGGAGGGGATCTCATTAGAGGAGGGGATCTTATTAGAGGAGGGGATCTTTTTAGCTGAATTGTCTGCTTGGCCTCTGAAATGTTGAGGTCCTGCTAAGATCTCGGACGCACCTGCCCCAATCTAAGCTGGTCACCTTCTTCCCAGCCACCCCCCCCCCAGCAGACCTAAGCCTTCTCCAGAGTTCTGCCTCTCTGAGAGGCCATCATCATTCTTCCAGCTACTCTGGCGGAGTTTTTCCCTTTTAATGAGTTTGTATCGACATCTCATTCTTGTATCATCTTTGTTCCCCATTTCCCCCATCCTAGAGATTCTTCGGTGTTGGCTGAGTGGAGGTGAAATGGATGAGCCCTCACTCCTACTCCATCCTGTCTCCTGACAAATAAGAAATGCAGCTCGGACGGCAGGATCTCTTGTGGGGCTCTGGAGGCCTCGCTTCCACCTTGTTCTGTCGCATCTGGAGATGGGCTGGGATGGGCGTAGGACCAAGACCCGTGCCAAGGCCTGGAAGCTTTTCTCCCCAGGAAGCTGCTGCTTGACTCCTCGTGGCCTGCCATCATTTTACCTTCTTGTCCCAGGCCCCCAGAGACACTGAGTAGAGCTGGCCTCCCTGAGAGCCCCGGGGGGTTGAGACTCGTGTCAATAGAGACATGGACCCCCATGGGAGAAGGCGAAGGAGCAGAGCGGCAGTTCCCCGTGGCGTGCAAGGTTGTCAGGAATAGCACATCAGAGGGAAAAGTGGCCTAGGGAGCTGAGTGAGTCTGATGCAGCTTAATAATAAGCTGTCATCAGCCAGGCTGAATTCCCATATCCCCAGCAGAGAATCCTCAGGCCTTCAGAGAAGGAAGGGTCAACCCGGCCTCAGCTAGGAGGCAAAAGGGAAAGGCAGGACGGGCCTGTGAGTCACAGGCCGAGCCGGTCTGGGAGGAGGAGCCCAAGGCCCAGCCGGGCCTTTCGTGCCGCCTCTTGCAGGGTGGGATGGAAATAGAAGTGCCAACGTTCCTGTTAGCTTCCACGGCGCCGGGACTCGGCGACAAGCCGAGCTTCCAGAAAGAACTGGCTGCCTGAGGACTGCGAGCACAGGCTTGGCAGGTGCCATCACCCAGTTAGGAGGATAAATCGCAGCTCTCCTCCTCCGCCAGGTAGAGGGGAGCGGCGAGGTGGCGGTGGAGCTGGGGGTCGTGGCGCTGCCCACCTTTGCCCGTGGAGGCTCGGCGTTGGTATCTTTGTTTTCCTCTTCAGAAGCCGGTGGAATCCAGATGCCTCCTCCCAGGAGCTGTTGATGGAGCTGATGGATAAACCTTCTGTGAACATTTATTTTTTCTTTGTCAAAATGTTGGCTAGGCTTCTGTGGACTCAGGGTGGATGTTATTGATGGCTGGTGTGTTTCTCCCCTGCCTTTTAAAGAGCAGCGAACGTCCTAGCAGGGTTATGCTCTGAACAGACCGCCTCAGCCTTGCGCCAAGAATGTCACTTCTGGAAGCCCTGTGTGGGGCTGACTCTGGGCGGGAGAGTTTGAGGGGAGGGGTCCTGGGTGCTGGCCCAGCACGTCGCCATCTCCACTGTGGGTTTCTGTTTTTAAGCAAACAAACCAGACTTCTCTTTTCCCAGTTGACGTGAGCGATGTTGTTTATTTGGCTCCTGAGAGTGCAGGGTACTCTCTCTGTCTCTGCCATATTGAGGATGGGGGGTGCTCAACACCAGCCAGGTCTGTGACACGAATAGACGATGGGTTTCCGATCCTGTATCAGTCACATAGCCAGCCAGTTAATTGGTGCCTCTGCTCGGAGGCGCTCTCCTGGAAAAACTGATGATACCTCTTACCGAGCTCTGTCGGAGAAGCATTGCCTGTTGTTGACAATACTTCTGCCTCCCAGCTATTCTCCGAGGGAGAGGTGGTGAGAGGCTGGGCCTCAGAAGTCGGCATCTGCCTTTGGAAAGTTCCTACCACTCCCAGAGGTGGAAGCCAGAGGCTTCCCACACTCCCAAAGAGACTGGTCAGAGCCATAATTCATGCAGTCTCGCCCACTCGTCGGCGAAAATTAAGCTGCACCTCCATGAAGAGAAGGTGAAAGTGCAACCGAGGGAGCCCTGTTCCTTGTCCAAGAGCAGCTGCTTGGGTCTGGCCCCATGCTCTGCAGTAGATTTCCTTCCATTCTCCTGATACCTGGCTCTGGGCCGTCCTTCCAGAGTGAGGGCCAATAAGAGGGACGGGAAATCAATGGGGGATGTTGTTGTGTTCTTAGGATGGTCAGGGAAAACTTCCCAGAAGGGGAGGGACTTGCCTGAGACCTAGACAAAAGAGCAGGCCCGAGAGAGAAGAGACAACATTTTCCAATAGAATGTAGGAGGGCTCTGAGAGTTTTAGGGCTCTCTACCACCGACTCTGGTCGCATAAGAGGTTGTCACTTGTCAGAGAATTCTGAGAAAACAACTCCATCAAATCAGGTTTAATCCTCCTGTTGGTCATTTTTGTACCATGTGGTTTTTTAAACTTTTTTAGAATATCCTTTTCTTTTTAAATTTTGCTTTCCAAGTTCTCTTTCTCCCTCTCACCTTTTCCTGTACCCACCGAGAAGGTAAGATTAGAAATATATCAATTGTACGTGCAAAATCCTGTAAAATATATTTGTGCATTAGCCAAATTGCAAAAATCAATAGATAAGTAAAAGGCAAGAGAAATTAAAAAGTAAGCCAATCATACCCATTTGCACTTGAGCTCATCCGTTCTCTCTCTGAAAGTGGATAGCATTTTCTCAACACGAGTCCTTTCGAATTGTCTTGGATCATTATATCGAAAGGCAAGTCTTTCACGGTTGATCATCATTACAACATTGTTGTTACTGTGCACAAGGATCTCCTGATTCTTCCCACTTCACTTTCAATTAGTTCATATGGATCTTGTCATATTTTTCTGGAGTCATCCTCTTTGTCATTTCTTATAGCGTAATAGTACCTCCATCACAATCATGTCACAACTTATTCAGCCACCCCCCGCTGATGGGCATGCCCTCGATTTTCAGTTCTTTGCCAACAACAAAAAGAGCTACTGTAAATATTTTTCTCCACACAGGTCTTTTTCTCTTTTTATCACTTTGAGGCACAGTAATGATATTAGGGGATCAAAGGGTATGGCAGAGTTGTATAGCCCTTTGTGAATAAATCCAAATTGTTCTCCAGAATGTTTGAATCAGTTCACTATTCCATCAACAATTAATTAATGTGCCCATTTCCCGGATCCCCTTCAGGACTGCTCATTTCTAACAGGTGTGAAGTGGTATCTTAGATTTTTTCTTTAATTTGCATTTCCCTAATCATTAGTGATTTAGTGCATTTTTAAGAAAAAATATCCTATCGATAGCTTTGATTTCTTCTGAAAATTTCCTCTTCATATCTTTTGACCATTTATCATTTGTGGGATGATTTTTATTTTTATAAATCGGATCAGTTCAATATTCAATATATATTTGGGAAATGAGGCCTTTGTCAGGGAAACTCATAATTTTTTTTGATATTACTTCATAGTCTATGGTACCTTTTAGCATAATGCTGTTTCCCTGGTGATCTCTTTAATTAGATGTTTTTGCTTTTACTTTGTTCAAAATCATGGTTTCTCCCTCTGCCTTTTTTACTTCAGTTGAAGCATATTCAGTTCTGCTTTATATCCTTATTTTGAATCTATGTATGTCTTTTAGTTTCCCGTGTCTCTCTTGTAAACAACATATAGTCGGATTCTGGTTTCTCATCCATTCTACTGTTTCCGTTTTAAGGGTGAGCTCATCACATCCACAGTTATGATTACTAACTGTGTATTTTTCTCCTTCCTATTTTCCTCCTGCTTAACCTTCTCTCCTTTTATCCTATCCCTTCTCAAAAGTTTCCCTTAATCTGCTCTCCTCTTTACCATCCTCCCTTTTTATGATTCCCTTCCCCTCTTATTTTCCTAATGGTCAAGCTATATATTTTATACAAAGTGAGTGTACGTATCAAGTCTTCCCTCTTTGAATCAATTCCAATGAAAGTGAATGTCAAACGTTGCCCACCCCCGCTATTTTCTCCTTCACCTTAAAAATGCTTCCTTGAATACCTCTTTTATATAAGAAAATTTTCCCATTCTACTTCTCCCTTCCTTCTTCTCACAGTACAACTTTCTTACCCCTTCATTTTTTGGGGGGAGGGGGAGATCATTTCCAACATAATTTTTGAGGCTTTGTTTATGCCCATTTCTCATACCATCATCTTCTTCTGAGTTTATGTCTTGGTCTACTTTTTTATGATCAGTTCTTTTGTTGTGATGGTTTACTCATTTTTTCAGCTTATTTCTTGATTTTGAACTTTATGTTAAAGTTGAGCTTTTGCTTACTTTGGGGTAGGGAAGGACTGTCCTTCCCCATGTCCTCTGTCTTTATGTACGCCTTTAAATGCCCTAATTTTCATAATGTTCTTGAGAGTTACAAATATAATTTTCCCATATAGGCATGGAAACAGTTTAGTTTTATTGAGTCCCTTAAGATTACTATTTCATGTTTACCTTTTCATGCTTTGCCTGAGTCTTGCCTTTGAATGTCAGATTTTCTGTTCAGCTCTGGTCTTTGCATCTAGAATGCTTGAAAGTCCTCAGGGTCATTAAATGGTCATTTTTTTTCCTCTGAAAGTTGAAGCTGAGTTGGTTATTTTTGGTTGCAATCCTAGTTTCATATTGCAAACCAAATTTCTTGAAATGTCATCTAAGCTTTTTATCATGACTTTCATGTAGTCCAAATAATTTTAAAATTCTCTCTCTTCAGTCTATTTTCCTGGCTATTTATTTTTCATGGTATTTTTCACATTTTAAAAATATTTTTTCCATTCTTTTCACTTTCTTTTTACTGTTTCTTGATGCCTCATGGAGTCATTAGTTTCACTTTTCCAATTCTAATTTTTAAGGAATTATTTTTTCCAGTGAGGTTTTGATTCTCTTTTTCCATTTGGCCAGTTCTGCTTTTTAGAAAGTCTTTTTTCTTCTGTGAATTTTTGTGCCTCTTTTTACCCATTCTGTAAATTCTGTTTTTTAACGTCATTTTCTTCAATATTTTTATGTCTCTTTTACCAAACTATATTCTTTTCAAAGTTCAAAGTTTCAAAAGAAAAGTTATTTCTTTTTTTCCCTTTTTTTTCCACTACAACTCTTAATGCTTTGTTTAGATTTTCTAGAAATTCTTGTTTGTCTTTGGTGCAATTAGTATTTTTTTTTTCTGACTTTGCTTATGCCTGTTTTCCACATTATTGTCGTCTTCTGAGTTTTTGTCTTGGTTCGCGCCGCCACCATGGTAGCTTTTTTGGTCAGGTTCTTTTGTGGTTATTTGCTTATTTCTTCCAGCATATTTCTTAACTTTGAATTTTATATGAGCTTTGCTTACTTTGGGATAGCTTAGGACTGTCCTAAGCTGTTTTGTGCTGCTGTTTTCAGAGCTAGCTCTGGAGGTCTGCAAGCTTTCAGTGCTTCCAAGGTCTGTTTCAGGAGAGATGTGGTCACTGTCCTCCTAGTCTGCACTCTAGTCTTTACCCAGGAAGGGCCCCTGCTCCTCTGGAGCCATAAGCACTAATGCTCCTGAACACCCTGGAACTGGGACCTGGAACTACCTGTGGGCAATAGACATGCCAATAAGTGTGCACTTTTTCCTAGTGAATACCTGAGGCCTGCGGCCTGGAGGAAGTGGGGAGGAAGGAAGGAAGGAAGATTTTTCTGCTTCACATGATTCTCAGGTCAGCTCACTCTTGGGACCAAAAGTGGGATTCAGTTGAGAACTCAGAGCCTTTGATAGGAATGTTACCTGATGGATGGAGCTAGACCTCAATAATGCCCCGATACTTATTAGCTGTATGACTCTGGCCAAGTCATTTCAGTGTCCAGAGACTCAGTCTTCTTATCTATAAAATGGGCATAATAGGAGGGCCCTGTCCCTGATCAGATCAGGCTCACCCTTAGGTGACTGGGATGTCCCTGAGACCAGGGAGCAAATCATGTCTAGATAATATTCTCTCAATACTACCAGCACACCCCCCCCCCATCCCAGCTGTGCACACACTAGGTGCCCAATGTGTGCCGATGGGATTCTGTTTTCCCAAAGACCCTCCCTCCCTCCTTCTCTCTGAGCTCCCATCCATCAGGGCAGCCCTGCAGGCCCAGAGCCCGGTGGACATGAGCGATCCCTGTCCCTCCCTCATCCTGGCCTCGTGGGACCAGGAAGAGGAAGATGCCACGGCTGCTGCCTGGACGAAGGAGGGGAAGCAGCCGGGAGCTCCCCCAGGTTTGGTCCAGGTGGAAGGGATGTCTTCCTCTTCCAGGGGACGCAGGCCTGGCGTAGCCAATGCCGTCGCCCCTGCCTCATCCGCGGCGCTTGGGGCGGCCCCCCAGCCCCTGTCAGAAATGCTGAGTGGGAAGGGCCCGAGATACTGCTTTAAGGGGGCTCGCTCTGCCAGGGCTGAGTGGTCTGGAGCTTCTCTGGGGCTCCCGGCCCGGCCTCCCTGGGCCGCCCAGAACTCCAGAAAGCCGGGGCCGCGTAGGGGCAGGGAAATCAATGGAGGATCATATAGTCTGTCTAAAAGTTGATCAATCCCTGGATGCGGGCGGCTGCGGCGTGGGCAGCGGGAGTCGCCATTTCTGCTCATGGGCACTGCTTTCCAGCCATTACCCTGGGGAGGGAAATAGGTACAGAGCTCCCTTGCCATGAGGGATCGCCTCTCGTCGCTGGGGATGGGCTCAGTAGTTTTAAGTCAGTCATCTCTCGGGCCCCTTTTATGCCTCCTCAAGGTCTTCTTGGGCATCTTCGGGAGAAGTAGTGATGGGCTCGTGTGACGGTGGAGCCCGGCAGCAGTATGGCAGTGCATCTCTAGACCTGTATTCAATGTCAGAACATGGCTCTTGTCCTCATCCCTCTCCCCATCTTTCCTTCTTCCCTCCCCCTGCCCCTCTCCCTCTTCTTCTTCCTCTTCCTCCCCTTCATCTTTCCTCCTCTTCTTCCTTCCCCCTCCTCTTTCTCTTCCTCCTCTTCCTCTTCTTCCTCCCATCTTCCCTCCTCCTCCTCCCCTCTGTCTTCCCTCCTCCTCCTCTTTGTCCTTCCCATCTCATCTCATGGCTCAGCCCATCCCTGCTGGAGCCCCATCATTTTGGGGGTGCAAGTGCCATACAGACCACCTTCCTGTTCTCTCTCCCATCCAGCCTGGGGACGTCAGCAGCCCTGGGACTGGGGAGGGGCGTCTCCCTCACCTTGATCCTCACCTTGATCCATCCCCCTGAGATCCTTTCTTTCGGGGAGCCCACGGAGGGCTCCAGTGCGCTGCCAGCCTGGTTCCCATCTGGGCTCATCTCCTAACTGGGTGGAACGGGCCCCTCCGGTTCCAGCACGTGAGCTCCCTCTGGCCCCCTTTGTGTGGACAGCGCTCTGACCCCTGTCTGCTTTCTCTCTCCCAGACTGGCTTCTTCTCGGAGGTTCTGGCCCGGATGTGAGTGCGGCCGCGGGCCTGAGGGCGTTTCCTGGACCTGATCTCGAACTCTTCCAACAGGAGCCGGGGTAAGTCTCCTCCGTTTAAGTGGCTGTGTTTGCTCATGCGTCGGCTCCAGGGAGCTCGTCTGGTTCTTCCGGGCCGCTGATCCTGACCAGGAATGAGCTGCCCCCCTGGGGAGGGGGAAAAAGTGCCAGACGTCAGGGCCAAGCTAACGTGCAGGAACCCGAGCCTACGTGACCTTCCGATGGGTCAGCCCTCCTCACTGGGCCTTCAGTGCTCCCTCCACTGTCCAAGCCTGGGGGGGGGGGTGCCTCCATGGCCGGCTCCCCCGGGGGCCGAGGATGCTCTACTGGGCCACCGTGGGCACAAGGTGGGACGTAGCAGAGCGTGCAAGAAGGCCCCAGGACGCCACCAGCTTGTGCCAGTGGGCCCACCCAAGGGCTATGAGCCTTACAGAGGGGAACTGGAGGGGGAGCCCAGGCCCAGCCCTCAGCGCACTTCCAACTTGGGGCCCAAGGAGTGGACACTGAGCCCTGAGTCTTGGGTCTTGGGGGGGGGGGACAGTGGAGCGTCCAACTCAGGATCTCCCCATGAGAGAGCTACAAGGGGAAACCCCGTGGCCTCCGCAGGAGCCGGCTTCTGGGCGCTTCCGGAGGCACTTCCCAAAGAGAGGGGTGGAGGTGGGGCCATGGCTCTCATACCTCCCCAGCATGGGGTGCAGGGGCTCCACTTGTCACGCGTCCCTCTGGGGGGCCTAGGACTGGATCCGGCCAGTTAGGTGGTCGAGCTGAGGGGGGACCCCGCTTCCTAGAGGAGTCTTTGGATGACAGCGATCAGAACCAAAGAGTGATTAATTCCTCAATGGGTCGGTGGTGACGGGAGAGGGAGGCCTCCAGGGCTCTGCGGGCCCAGGTCGCTGATACACATGGCGGTCTTCCTGCCCGAGCCCTGACACAGAAGTGCTCCCGGTGGTCCGGCTGTCGCCTCTGTAGAGGAGGCTGAGCCGGGGGACGGGATGATGGGGAGGCAGGCCTGGGAGCGTGTGGCTTTGGCAAGCCGGCCCGGCCAAAGGGAGAAGGGTGGGGAGGCCAGCTTCCCTGGTTGATAGGCAGGGATCTTGCTCACTCTGGTCCCAGGCTCCCCTCCCCAAAAAGCAAGGTCTGTGCTCTCTCCCCCACCCCCCACTCTCCCTGGGCTCTGTCCAGCGCCCAGCACCGGACGGCTGTCAGCTCTGGCTGCTGACCAGGTCATGTGAGCTCAGGACAGCGCCGGGGTCACATGCGTGGCCTCGTGTCTCTCGGGGCCCTCGGGAGCCCAGGGTGCGCCACAGGGTGACGGGCTTCAGGACCCTGGCTTCCTCCTCTGGCAATTCGAATTAAGGTCATGATTTTCAGGCAGTGGGTGGAGCTCTGGGCCTGGGGTTGGGGACATCGAGTTCAGACACTTCCTAGCTATGTTTGTCTCTTTGCCTCAGTGTCCTCTGTAAAATGGGAGAAATGAGAGCACCCACTCTCAGGGGCTGGGAGGCTCAGGTGAGATAATGGCTGTAAAGCACATAGTAGGTGCTATATAAATGCCGTCTGTTGTTACTTTCCTGGGGCTTGGAGTTGGGAAAACGTGAGTTTGAATCTTGCTTCATACACCAGCTATCTGCCCCTGAGCAAACCCCTGTCTGCCTCAGTTTCCTCACCTGTAAAACAAGTCAGCAACAGCCCCACCACCAGAAGAACTCCCATCTGGACAGTACTTTGCAAACCACAGAGCAAACACCTTGAACACCAATTATAATTAAACGCTTCATTGGGTTCTTATTCTTTTCTTGGTCTTTGCATCCTTATCTCTGCCCTATCTCCTCCCCGCTCCTCATCCCCTCAAAAAAAAATTCCCTGGGAACCAGTCATCGTCATCAAGCAAAGCCGCTGCCCCCGGAGCCGGTCCCTAAGACGCCGCCCATGTCATTGAGCGCTTTTGGAGGAGTTCCTGACCCTCTGCCTTTCCGGTGCCACCGTCCCCGGTCCCGCTCCCTCTCTCTGCCCTGACTGACACGGGTTTCTCCAAAGCATTCCCTTACTCCCCTACACCACAATGTCTTCAGGCCTTCTCCCAAAGGGTGGACTCACGCTTTCACCCGGTTCCCTGCCGCATAAACAGCGCTCCTGGGAATTGGACGCAGAGATCCTTCCTTTCTTTCTTCAATCTCGGGAGGGTGGAACGGGCAGCGGACTCATCGGGCTGCACGGGCAGCTCACTGCCTGGAGGTCACAGCTCAAAGCACTTTCCAGAGCGATTGGACCCAATCATGCCTGCACCGAGTCCAGAGAGTCAGAGGCAAAGGTGGGAAAGGAGTGAAGGAGTATGAGCACAGTGGGCCTGGCCAGTTCCTTAACACGGAGGTTCCAAGAGGACCTCACCAATCAGAGGACTTGCCTGGGTGCTGTGGCCGGGGAGAAGGGGGAGGAAGAAATCCAGACAGTCCGAAGTGAAACAGCATCACAGAGTGGGCGTGTTAGTGCGCCTGTCTCCCGACAACTGTGGTTTTCCCTTCTTGTCATCTTTG
This sequence comes from Sarcophilus harrisii, assembly GCF_902635505.1. Lineage (NCBI taxonomy): Eukaryota > Metazoa > Chordata > Mammalia > Dasyuromorphia > Dasyuridae > Sarcophilus > Sarcophilus harrisii. The sequence continues at coordinate 931,775 of NC_045427.1, read as the reverse complement.
CCCCTCGGACTAGCATGAGGTGGTGCAATAGATAGAGCGCCATGCTTAGAGTCAGGAGAACCTAAGGGCAAATCCAGCCTCAGACAACCCGTGTGACCTTGAACAAGTCCCTTCACCCTATGTGCCTGTCTCCTCATCTGCAAAGTGATCTGGAGAAGGAAATGGCCAACTGCTCAATCTTTGCCTAGAAAACACCCCAAAGGGGCCTCAGAGTCAGACGCAACAAATGACTGAACAACAACTCCAATCGATGGTGTCTTTGCATTCACTGAACCCTAGACTGCTAGGTTTGTTTGCTTCTGAATCTTTCACTCCACTGATCCACTGTTTTACATTTTAATCAGCAGCAAACAGTTTTTGTAATTACTACTTTGTACCCACGTTTGAGGTCTGGTACCCAGCTTCCTTTCTTCCCATCATTTCCCTTGAAATTCTTAACCATTTGTTCTACATGAATTTCATTATTGAGTTTCCTGCCCTTTAAAGTAACCTTTTCAGTACTTTGACTGGCATAGCACAGAATAAGCAATGAATTTAGGTGAAATTGTTATTTTTATTATTTTTGGATGATCCAACCATGAACAATTAATATCTTTAATTTTTTGTCTTTGTTTCTGCAGAATGTGTTTTGTAGTCATGTTCATATAATTCCCGAGTCCTGATTATTTTCCCAAGTGTTTTATATGTGGAATTTCCCTGCTGGACTGTGTCTGTGATATATAGGCAGGTTGATGACTTGTGTGGGTTTACTTTATGTCCTGTTTCTTTTATTTAAATTATTGTTTCATTTAATTTTAGTCAAATCCTCAATGTTCTTTAAGTAGACCCAATATCTTCAGTAATAAGTGATATTTACTCCTCTTGCTTATTGCCTTGATTTTTTTGTTTTCCTACTGTACCATCTAGCATTTCTGTAAACTTACCAATTAATAGTGGTGCTAATGGATGTCCTTGCTTTACCCCTGGTCTTATTGGAAATATCTATAATGTTTCTCCATTACATATAATTCTGGCTCTTGATTTTAGGTAGATACCAGTTGCCATCTTAAAGAAAAGTCAGGTTTTTTGCTGTTTTCAGTGTGTTGTGGTTTTTACTGAAAATGGGTGTTGTATTTGGTCAAGAGTTTTCCTGGCCAATTGCCATCATCGTCTGGTTGGCTTCCCGACCCTTTTCCCGCTCCAGTGTCAGATTGGTCTTTTTGTAGGATGGCTCTGCCCAGGTCATTCCCCATTCAGTAATCTCCAGTGGCTTCCTCTTTCCTCCAGGATGAAATGCAAAGTCTACTGTGTGGTGTGTCAAGCCCCTCTTAAATTGGCTGTTGCTCACTTTCCTGGTTTTCTTATACTTTTGCTCTCCTTGTGCCCTGTGACTCATGGGTACTGACCTCCTTGCTGTTCCTGACCCCTAACCCTCCAACTTTCATTGCCTCCCTTCTCTCTCTTTTTATCTTTACATCCAAGATCCCAGCTACAATCCCACCTTCCACCAGGAGACTTTCCTGCTCCCCCTTCGTCACCAGGCTCTCCCGTTTGGGCCTAGTTTGTATACAATTCTTCGCATGCTCTTTCTCCCATCAGACCCCAAACTCCTTGAGAACAGGGACGAGGCTGTTCCTGGGCGGTTTGCCTTTTTTGTTTCCCTAGTGTTTACACTATATCTGACACATGGGAAATAATCAGTTAATTTTTTGACTTGCTAATATGTGATTTTTCTCATTGTTTAAATGGATATTGCTTATTGTGTTTTTAGTTTTCCTAATAATGAACCAACTGCATTTGTCAGGTCTTGATATTAATGATCTGAGTCATCAACAAATTCAGCAAACATTTATTAAGTACCTGCTGTGTGCCAGGCAAGACCGGGAATACAAATAAGAAAAAGACAGCTCCTGTCCTCAAGGAGCTTATACTTTCATGGGGAAAGGCAGTGTATATATAAGGAACTAGAAGGGGGCAGGGGAAGACCCGGGGGCATCTGACTCTGTGGCATTCAGACCGAGTGGGGCTGCAGGTGGCAGAGCAAAGCCTATGTCTGGAGCTCGATAAAGGAAGCTTTGGGGAAGAGTTGAGTGTTCTACCCTGCAGCCTCCATCTGGAGGGCAGGGAAACCTGAGGGAGGTGAGGAGGAGGTGTTGGATATCCAGGAGGAGTTAAATAGCAGTAGGAGGAGGCTTCGGGCCATGCCGTCTCCTGGGGAGGGCATCTTGTTCCATTCACTTCACACCAGGCAGAGATGCAGACGTTAATATTTCAGCAATCCTATATTCAATCCCGTGAGCATGGTGCAAGAGCCTGAGGCTTCACAGAGGCAAATAAAGTAGAACCTGTACCTTTAAAAGTTTATATTTTAGGGGTGGGGTGCAAAAACAGGCGCAAACATAAATAATTTGGATTTAATTCAATCTGTTACAATTTGGGGGAGGGGACCACTAACAATCGGGGACATTTTTACAAAGGCTTACCACACGTAAGTTATACGTTAGTCACCAAGGGCAGAGGAGCGGGGCCTTGTGGGTGGGAGCAGCCTGCAGCCCATGACGCCCAGCCCAACTCCAGAGGAGGACCCGGTAGTCTCCCAGCTTGTTCCTCCCTCAAGTACCTGCGTGTCTGGCTCTCTGCAGCTCCCGAGGCCTCCCGTCTCCCCCCCTTCCCCCTGTGGGGCTCTGGGGGCCTACTTTCCGAGCCCTCTCACAGAACCACGTTGTGGTGATGGTCCTGCGCTTGCCGTTGCCGCCCCATCGCCGTGGCAGCGTCTCCCGGGAACCCCAAACACTGGCTTCCTCGGTAATGATCCTGACCCCTGCGTCCATCCTTGGGGATGGTCCTGGACCCTTGTCGATCCTCACCCCCACACTCAGGGCTTGTGTACTCAAAGTACCCGTGGTATATTGGACAAAGGGCAGTTCTGGAGCAGGAGGTGACTCCTGGCCCCTGGATTTCTGGCCCAGGCTCCGGCGGCCTTGGGGATCTGGCCCATGTGTCCTCGCCTCCTCTCAGGGGCTCCTCAGCCACATTTTGCGCAGTCCCTGTCAGAGTGTGAGCTCTGTGTGACTGGATTTCTCTGATGGACGAGAGAGACCGGCCGGGGCTCCAGGAAGGCAGAGGCCTCGGCCCTGCACTGTCTCCTGCACCCGGGTCTCCTGCAGCCTGACTGTGTGACAACCGTGTGTGCCTGGGCTGGCCAGTGTGAGCCTGTGGTCCGAGGGAAATGGGAGCCCGCGGCCCGGGCTGAAAGCGGAGCCGGGCCGCTCAGGGCCGGGCTGGGCCGAGGACCCAGCAGTGGGGGGAGCGAGGGGGCTCCGGAGCAGGAGCTGTGCCCGGGCAGGCGGCGTGCCACCAGAGAGCGGCCAGTCCCTCTGCCATCAGGCAGCCGGAGCCCCCAGGAGACGCTGTATGGGGGGGCCCTGGACTCCTCAGAGGGGTCCGGGGCTGAGGCACTTCAGCAAGGGCCACCTGCGTGGTGGGCGGTGGGTCGGGCCAGGTACCAGACAACTGAGGGGGCGCCCTGGAGGATCCCCTGCCCAAGCAAACAGCAGCCCCCTAAGGGATCCGTGCAGGCTGGGGCTTCCTAGTGGGTCTGGCATTGGAGATGCCCTGCCCAGCCTGCCCTGCCCTGCTCTCCCCCCACCTCTCCCTTCCTCTTCCCCTCTTCCCCCCTCCCATCTCTCCCTCCTTTCCCCTTCCCTTCCTCCCCTCCCCTTCTTATCTCTCCCTCCTCCCCTCCCCTCCCCCAACCTCCCCCTGGCCCCTTTTCCAGACTCAGGCTTGTAACCGAACCTCCCGGTCATGACCTTGAAGCTTGTTTCCAAAGGGCTCTGGGGAAGGAAATTCGCACCCCCACCCCCCCTCACCCCTGCCCCAGTGGCTCCTGATTCTCCCCAAGCTTTTTCTTTATCTGACCTAAATCTCCCTCTCTGCAATCCAAGCCAGTTTCCTGGTTCAGAGCTCTGGGACAAGGGCAGTGAGTGCTCACCCCCCCCCAGGCTCACTGACCTTCCTCAGGCTCCCTGACTCCCCCGGAGGCTCCCTGACTCTCCCAGAGGCTCTCTGACTTTCCTGGAGGCTCACTGACCCCCTCCAAGCTCACTGACCCCCCCCCCCAGGCTCGCTGACTGCCCGGAGGCCCGCTAACCAGCCCTTGGGTCCAACCCACCACTCGGGCTTGGGGAGAGGGGAAGGAGCGGCCCTTACTTCTCCCCCAGATCCTGCACCTTCCTGGGGCTGCAGAGTCCTCTCTGTCTGCCCATGCTCGGCCCAAGAGGAGAAGCTCTCCCTGGCGGCCCGGCTGGCGGGTGAGGGGGTCAGGGGGGCTCATGGAAAGCCTCTCACAACATCTCTGAAGCCAGGCCCCCCCCCGGACACCTGCCTGGCCCCCAAGGCGCTGCCTGGCCTCTGCTCAGAGCCCCCCATGCAGCCTCTCCACTCTGGGGCAGCCCCTGCTAGGGAGGAGCAAGTGCTTCCCAACAGCATCACCGCCCGGCCCCCTCCCAGGCCACAGCCTCACTCTCACCCCCTCTGGGTGTCCTCCCTCCTCTGCGAGTCCTCCCTCCTCTGCGAGCCCTCCCCCTTCTGTGAGTCCTCCCTCCTCTGCGAGTCCTCCCCCCTCTGTGTGTCCTCCCTCCTCTGCGAGTCCTCCCTCCCCTCCTCCGTGAGTCCTCCCCCCTCCACAGACGCCCCCATTCCTCCAGCTGAGCCTCAGGTGCCCCACAGGCTGAGCCCCATCCCAGCTCCGTGTGGGATCCCAGGGAACCGGACAGGACAGACTGAGCTGGGCAGCGCGGGGCAGCGGACAGCTCGGACCCTCGCAGACTCCCTGGCCTCCCCTGGTTCTCCCCTCACCATTCTCAATCCTGACGCCCGTGAGCTGTGGAGAGGGTCCCTGTGGCGCCGGCTGGTCGGGGAAGGCTTCCCAGAGGGGCAGCACTTGAACTAGGCCTTGAAGGCTGGGAAAGATCTGGAGAAAATAGTGAACTTGGACCCAGCACAGGTGGGGGAGTCCCTGCTCTTCCCCCGAAGTGTCACCTTGAGCCAGACACCCCCTGCTGGAGCCTCAGGGAGACAGGGCAGCCCACGTGTCCACAGACACCCAACAGCTATTCCGTGTGTGACCCCAAGAGGCACTGGGGGGAGGGGGTCAGCATCTGAGGAGATCTGAACAGCCGGGCCACCGAGCCAAGATTCTGTCCCACTAACATCCATCTCTAGGGGCCCCCAGCCCCTCTCCGTCCCAGGGCTTGCCCTCCAGCCAGGATTTCTAAGGGTGCTGTGGCTCTTCTCGTAGCCTCTGGCACTGGGCGGGTGGTGCTTAGTAAGTGTTTGTTAAACTGAATTCAGAGCCTCTTTAAACCTCACTTTTCTTATCTATTAAATGGGGGGGGGGGTCCCTGCTAAGATCATAGCACTGTCATGATCTTCAAATCAGCAAGCACTTCTGAAGCACCTACTGTGTGCCCGGCACTGGGCTAGTTCTGGGAATACAGACAAAGGCAAGAAAGGGCCCTGCCCCCCCCCAGAGGGCACATACCACGGGCTAGAATAGGGGAAGTGCCAGCAGGGCAGAGGAGAAAGTGGAGAGGAAGGGCTTCTCGAAGCTTAGGTGATGAGTGACCGTCAAAAGTAGCCACTGCTCTCCCCACCACTGCTCCCTTCTTCATTGCTCTCCTCGCCATCGTGGCTTCCGCTGCCATTGCTCTCTCCACCATTGTTATTGCTACCACTCCTTTCTCCTCCATTGTTCTCTCCATTCTTCTCATCTCCACCATTGCTCTCATCTCCACCGTGGCTCTCATCGCCATCATTACTATCATCTCTGCCATTGCTTTCTCCACCATGGCGCTTTCTACCATTGCTGTCTCAAACATTGCTGCCATCTCACCGTGGCTCTCTCCATCTTTGCTCTCTCCACCATTGCCATCTCTACTACTCCTTTCTCCTCCATTGTTCTCTCCATTCTTCTCATCTCTACCATTGCTCTCATCTCCTCCATGGCTCTCTCCATCATGGCTTTCTCCACCATTGCTCTCTCCATTCTTTTCATCTCCATCATTGCTCTCATCTTCACCATTGTTCTCATCCCCATCATTATTATCATCTCTGCTATTGCTATCTCCACCATGCCTCTCTCTGCCATGACTTTCTCCTCCATGGCTTTCTCCACCATTGCTCTCTCCATTCCTCTCATCTCCACCGTGGCTCTCTCCTCCATGGCTCTTGCTGCGTCTGTGTGTGTTTCTGGGCGGTCCCACCCTGAGCCAGCAAAGCTTCCCATCGGAGATCACGCTCCGCCCCGCCCCAGCTCAAGGACAAGCCGCCCGCAGACGCTTCCCTGGATGTTTCATCCGGTCCGGATGAGATGCTTACATATATTCTCAGGTATAAAACCTCCCAACAACTTATTAATTTGCCGGAATTATTCATCTTCTCCTGATGATGCTCCTCATGTATCTAATCAGAGAGCTCATGAATAGAAATGAAGCCATTTAAATACAGATCTGCTGCTGTCGGGAGGCATTGTTTTTCAAGCTGCTTCCTAAATTTATTTCTCCTGGAAACAGATTTCTGCAGCCGTCGCGCGGGGCTTTTGATCCCAGATTCAGTGGAACTGTGTTTCCTGGTAGTTCTGTGCGTCTGTCTGTCGGCCTGCCCACAGAGGAACATGGAGGGGAGGGAGTTCTTATCTCTTCTTCTGTGGGGGAAGGAAGCGGGGAAGGAGGAGAAAGAAGGTGACTCTGGTATCCTGCTTTAGGATGGGTGGAAATCACAACCTAAATTAAGTGCCCTGAAATCCTTGGGCTCACAGTTAGGATGTAGGGTGGAAAAAGAAGCTGCACCTTTTAGGGTTAGGGTTGGTGAAGAGCAGAGAATCTAGGCAGGGTCTCCTCCAGCTCCCAGAGCCCCCCAATACCCTCCCAAATGAGCAGCGCCATCTTTTAAGACCTCAGCAGAGCTGGAGCTGAACGACTTAATTCCATTAATCGCACACTGTTAGCCCAGCTACTGACAGGCTGTGGAGATGGGGCCAAGGGCGGCTCAAGGTCCGCTCTTCTTCCCTACTCCAGTTGAGTCCCGTACTTGTCACCCAGAGATTGGATTAGTTCCGGGAACAGAGGAGGGGCTTGAATAACAGGAAGAGCTTTAGAAAATATTGAGGTTTCATGGAAGCGAACAGAGCTTCCCAGGAGTGGGGTAGGGAAGAGAGGGGGAAGGAGGAGGAGGGAGAATGAGGCTTCCCAGAGATAGCCCAGCTACAGCTCAGTGCCTCTCTTCCTCAGTGAGACTTTCCCAAGAGCTAACCCCTCTCTGAGCCTCTGGGCAGCCCTTAGTCTTACCAGAATTGTCCTGGTGTGCCATCAGTGCCGAGAGGTCTCCCTGCAGGCTCTAGAGCTGGGGCCCTTGGAGACCCATGCTGTGAGCCTCCCTGTCCCTGGGCCTCCGACCCACCATCTGCTAATACAGCATCTCCCACTTCCGTGTGGGTCACCCCTCCAAACTTGGGGCTCGTGCCCTCCCAAGCCCAGCCTCGCAGAAGCTTGCTTCCTCCACAATGCCTTCAGCACAGCTCATGATATGTATGTCATAACCATTTATGGAAAGCGAGAGCTCAGAAGTAGCGGCCTCTGCTCAGCCCGTGTCCAAGTCATCAGCTCGGAGCCTCCGGCTCCTAGGAAGATGATGGCTGCCTCAAAGAAGTGAGGGGCGCTGCCTCGCTTCCCACTTTGTTTCTCCTTCTGGATGAGCCGAAGTCCAAACCGAAGGAGCTGCCTCCGAGAAGAGTTGTCCCTGATCTTGAGGAGGCAACTGCAAAAGATAAGACCACACTTCTATGTGAGAGAGACACAGAGACAGAGGCAGATGATAAATGAAGAGATAGGTGGATAGATAGATAGATAGATGGACAGACAGATGGATGGATAGGTGGAAATATGGAGAGAAAGAGAGATGCTAACTGAAAATATAGATTGATAGATGGATGGATGGATGGAAATATAGTTAGAGGTGATAAATATAGATTGATAGATGGGTGGATAGGTGGAAATATAGATGGATGGATGGATACATCAAACTATAGGTAAAGAAAGATGATAAATGAAAATATAATCAGATAGATGGATAGAGAGATAGAAGGAAATATATATATATATATATATATATATATACATATATACACACACACACACACACGTATGGGGGAATAAAAGGTAATCTCAGAAGGAAGGCACTGACAGAAGAAGAGGGAAGGAGAAGGTAAGATTGGCAGCAAGGGATCCCAAAGGCTGGAGAGCTTAGGGAAGGCCAGGCTGACAACTGCCTGCTTAATCCAGGAGCAGCAGCCAGTGTCCATCTAGCAGAGTTTCCTCTTCAGGTGTTAACTGATTGCCTGATGGAGAGAGGGTTTTGCCTTGCTCTTGGTCTTGGAGGATGGAAGCAGGAGCAGAGAGTGGGAGGAAGAGGGGCAAAGGGAGTTTGTGAGGAAATGGGTTGAGATTTGCCACAGGAATGGCTTTCACAGCCTAATAGCCGCACCAACGCGGCATGAACCTACCCTGCCCACACTGACACATCACAAGCCTCCCCTGCCCGCACCAATGCAGCATGAGCCTCCCCTGCCCACACCAACATAGCATGAGCCTCCTCTGCCCGCTCTGACGTGGCACGAGCCTGCCCTGCCCGCACAGACTTAGCACGAGCCTCCCCGCCTGCACCGACATGACACGAGCCGTCCCTCCCTTTCACCGGGTATCTTGAGGCACAACATGTGGGCTTGCTAGTGGGGATCTTCTCTCCTGGGCGTGGCTGCCCTTCCCACCCCGATATTCTGGGGTTCTTTCTGAGCTGATGTAGAACTTCTTGGAGGGTTAAGTGAGTGCCGTGCTCCTCACTCAGCCCAAGTGTTCGGATCTGCGCAGCCGAGAACTAGGCAGTTCCCTGGTGCCGGGGTGCCTTGGGCATTGCATGGCAGGAGCTGGGAAAGAAGGGGGGATTCTGCCAGGTCCCAGGCTCCTCGAGCCCACCCCTGAGGATCCCCCACCGGGAGCAATCGGGGTGCACAGAAACTCAGCGGGACGGGCTCTAGCTCTTCTTTGGGAACGCCGGAGCAGCCAGGTACTTTCTGGACTCTGCCTGAGCCCCGGATGATCAGAGCCCCGACTCACCTACGCTTTGTGGCAGCTGCAGGTGTGTCCTAGGAAGCCACACTCTGATGCTCCCGGGGAGCAGAGCCAGGGCAAGAGGGGAGCCAATAACGGTCTGGAGCGAGCCCCAGGGGCTCTCTGAGCGGCTGCTTCCTCTCCTTGGAACTCAGAACCTGGGAGCTGGCTCCCCAGGAAGCCCCACTGCCCCCACCAAGATCAGGCCTTTGACACCATCAGTCAGAGAAGTCAGAGGGGGAGGATCCAAACTCAGGGTTCTCCCAAGTCCAAGCCCAGGCCTGAGGAAGCTAAGGGGGTGACTGCGTGGACTGGACAGAGAAGCCTCGGCCCCAGCCTGCAGCCAGTGCGTTAGTGGAAGGACCAGGCGGGCAAATGCCTACAAGTTAAAGGGGCAGTAGCAGTGGGCCTGCAAGGCTGGCACCGACAAGCCCCGGCCTGGGCTGAGTGGCCTCAAGCAGGGAGGTCCCAGATCATTCTACCGGAACCACGGGCCCCTTGAAGAGAGCCCCAAGAGGGACCCTTAGTCACTCAGCCTGCCTACCCCCGGGACAAGGGGTTCAAGGCTCTGGGGCTCCCCGGGCCTGAGCTAGGGGAGCGTCGGATTGGGGCAACTTCCCCTCCAAGCTGCTTCCACTTCATCTGGGGGGGAGGATTCCCGGGCAATGGTGGGACCGCTAGGAGGGTCCCAGCCCATTCGAGGATCAAGGGGTCCCACTTGGCTCCTGCTGCAAATGGAGGGCACTCACCTACCTGAAGGGACCCCCGGGAGGGGTAGAAACCAGAGGCTCTGGACAAAGCCAGGCTCCTGGAGAGCGAGTGGGGGCTGGGAGTGGGCAGCCAGCAGTGACCACTTTGAAGAGCAAGAAGGGAAGTAGGAGGTCCAGTCATGTCCAGCTCTCGATGATGCCACTGGGGCTTTTCTTGGCAGATGGTGGAATAGTTTCCCATTTCTTTCTCCAGCTCATTTTACAGATAAGGAAACTGAGGCAAACTGGCCTAGGATCGCACAACTAGTGAGTGTCCGAGGCCAGGTTTCACTGTGGCCAATGTGGTCACTGTGGCTAAAGCCAGTATGTAAGTAGGTGAGGAGGCGGGGGCAGCCGTCCCGGGAAGGGCACCGAGCTCCCCGGGGCTGCGTCAGGTCTGGCGGAGAAAGGTTTGAATCATCCAGAAGCGGGAGAAGGCTTCTTAGCTGGGAGCTGGCAGGCTGAGGGGCCCCCCAAGTGCCTCAGAACCCTCTGCCTGCCTCCCCTCAAACACAGCTCGATCCCAGAGGGAAGGGAGCTTGCTGGGGAAGCCAGGAAGGGGCCAGTTGGGGGGAAGGGGGAAGGGAGGAGAGCTGAAGGAAAGCTTTCGTGTTCTGATCTGGAGGCAGGAGCAGGGCCAAAGGGAGCGAGATCCGGTAGGAAATGGCTCTCGGGCCTACGCTCTAGGCTTAGCCCTTGTCCCTGCCGCGGCCACCCTTTACTTGTTGTTTCCCATAGGGAGGAGGGAGCAGTTGGAGCCTGAAAGAGTCCTTCAGTTTGCAGGGAGGAAGGCCCAGAGTGAGCACTGAACCTGGGACTGAACCAGTTCCCTCTATCGGGGTGTCTGCCGGGAGCCGGCTTTCATTTGCCAGGAAGCCACGATCTGCCCACCAAAAGGAAGACTCCTGGGAAATGGCCGTGCAGCTGTAATGGCCGATCTGATAGGTTTGAGGCTGTTTTAATTTGTGTTTCTCTAATCAGTCGTGTTTTAGAGCATGTTCTCATTTGACCATACACAGTTTGGGTTTCTTCTTCTTCTAAAACTAGTAGTTATCAGTTGGGGAGCGACTCGTAATTTTAAGATTTGACTCTTTTCCCTTTATGTTAAGAAATGAGGCCTTTATCAGAAAAACTTCCGTGAGGATTTTGCCCCCCGGACTTCTGCTTTGCTTCTAATCATGACTGCATTGGTTTTGTTTGTGCAAAACCTTTTTTTAATTTGACATGATTAATTTTACTTCCCATGATTCTATCTTTTGTTTGGTCTTAAGTTTTTCCCTTATCCCTAGATCAAACAGGTAAAATTTTCCACGTTGCCCTGCTTTGCCTGTGATGTCATCTGTGACATTTAAGTCACGTTTGTCTCGGTATGTGATGTGAGATGTTGTTCTGTACCTAGTTTCTGCTGCTAAACTGCTTTCTGTGCTCCCGGCAAGTTTGGTCGAATAGTAAGCTCCGTTTCCAAAACCTTGGGTCTTTGGGCTTATCAGAAAGTCGGTTACCGTGATCATTTACTCCTGTTTTATGGGCCTGACTTATCCCACTGACCTCCCACTCCATTTCTTACGCTGGGTTGTTCCAATGACTACTTTGTGGAACAGTCAGAAATCTGGACTTGCTGGCCCCCTTCCTTCACATATTTTTCATTGAATCCCTCCTCGATACATTTGACTTCTCGTTTTTCCAGGTGAATTTTGTTATTATTTTTCTTAGTCCTATAAAGTGATTTTTGTCGGTTTGTTCGTTTGATGAGACTGAATTAAGTAGAATTGTTGCCTTTGATATATTGGTTTCGTGAAGTTGATTTTTTAAACCAAACATAGGATTTTGTATTCATCATAATAAAGTTTCTTATTCGATTTACCCAGCGTTCCAAGCTGTGACGATTTGGGGGGATCCTAAGGTTTGTGATGAAGATGTCAGCTTCATGTCATACGCCTATTTTTCTCCAAATCGTTGACAAAACCGTCTAAGATCCCAGATCCAAGGGGAGCTCGACTGGAGATCTCCTGCCAGATTGACATCGGGTCACAAAGTCCTGATGTTTCTTGGTTTCTTTATTTTTTTTTTAACCAGTTCCATATCTACACCATTGATTCTAATCAGGCCGTATCTTTCCATCCCACGCACGAGGCTGCAGCTCAGACCCGTGCTCTGCCAACAGTGATGGGCCCTTTGTCTACAAGACGTCTCCAATCCAGGGACCGTGTGTGTGCTCGCGCGCGCGTGTGTGTGCACGTGCACACACACACTCACATACATGCATACACACACTCACATACACACACTCACACACACATACACACTCACACATGAACACACACGCACATGCACACATTCACACACATGTGCACACACACTCACACACACACCACACACCAGCTTCCACCTAAGGAGTTCAGAGAGTGCTCCAAAGCCCAGGGTGGCCGGTGGTAGCTGGCTGGGAGGGGGTTCTCCAGGAGCCGGCCTGTCCTGCAGGGAGAGCCGGGCCGAGGCCAGACAGGCCGGGGCTCGTGGAGAGCCTCTTTCTGGGGCTTCTGGAGCCCAGCACATTTAGGGTTTGGGGCTCTCCTGTCCATCTCTCGGGCGTTTTCAGGTTTGAATTTTCATATGCTCCTCTGTCTCCCTTTGATTTCCTCCTCTGATACCTTGAAGTCCAGGGAGAATCCTTTTCAAAAGCTTCCTCTTGTCTTTAATCTTCCCTCTGGGAACCAACTCCGGAATCCTTTGTCCCATTTCCTATTGTTCTTGATTCTCTCTCTGAAGATTTCTCCTCCTACCGGCCCCCCCTGTGGCGATGCTCACCTCTGCCCTCTCCCCCCTTCTTCTGCTGGCTCCTCACCAGGCAGGGCTCCCTCCCCTTATTCCCTAGATTGGGACTGAAAATGCCAAGAAAGTGGGTCACTGCCCGAGGTGGCAGCTCCCGCCCGGAGCCAGAGTTTCCGGGGCTGCCCCTGCTGCAAACCCCCCTCCTCAGGTCTCTCCTCCACCTGCCCCTCCCCTTCTGCACCATTCCGTCTCCATTGTGCTCCCAAGCCCCTGTCCCGCTACTGACAAATGGTCTCAGAAGCTTCCTTCTTGCCCTTGTTCTTGACTCAAGACCTAGGCCCCCCCAGGCCAGAGTCAGCACTCCCCTCCCCCCCCCCATGCCACGGGGACATCAGGACCAGCATGAAGGGCAGGGGGATCTCCCCTCCCTGCCCCCCTGACTCTCACTGCCTGCCTTCTTTCTCTCCCCAAATGCCCTCAGGGGCTCCCTCGCTTGTCAGCTGCCACATCCTTCCGGTGGGCTGCTGAGCTTGGGGGTCCCCCAGCTCCTTTTTGGCCTGGAACGCCCCATCCCACGCTGGGGAATTGGACATCCCGAATCCCAGGGTTAGACTTGACATTTGCCTGCTCTTCGATGCCCTTTCAGGGCCCTAGAGGCTGGTGCTCTGATAATCCGCACTGTTATGGCCATTTATACTGCACTTCCTGCGTGCCGACCGCTGAGCTAAACACCGTATAATTATTTTATTTGCTGCTTATCACAACCCTGGGAGAGAGGTGATATTACTCTCCCCATTTTACACATGAGGAAACTAAAGCAAACAGTGGAGAAGTGACTTCCTGGGTCGTCCATCCAAATGTCTGAGGCCGGACTTGCTTCCCGACTCCAGGCCTGTCACTGTATTCCCTGCGCTGCCTCTGCCTCCAATGCCGGCGTTCTTAGCACAGTGGGTGGTGCCCCCAGAACTGGCCCCTCCTCTCACTGGGTATCCCCAGGCCAGCTGTTCTCTCCTCCATCCCCAGGGATTCCCCGGCAGGTGCCCATCACCGTGCTTGGGGAGACTCTGGGAGCACAGGTGGGCGCCGCTCTCCCTTCTGTGTGGCTGGAGTCCATCTAGGAGCTGCTCTCCAGGGCCTGGAAAGGCTTTGCAAGCAATTTAGTTGTCCTTAAGCGCACAGCAAGTGTTTGTGGGGCCCTGGGGCTAATCCTGGGGGTGTGTTTGTGTGTGAGTGTGTATGTGTGTGAATGTGTGTGTATCTGTGTGTGTATGTGAGTGTGTGTGTCTGTGTGTGTGTTAGTGTCTGTGTGTGTGAGTGTGTGTATGTGAGTGTATGTGTGTGTGTGTGTGTCTTTGTGTGTTAGTGTCTGTGTGTGTGAGTGTGTGTATGTGAGTGTGTGTGTGTGTGTGAGTGTGTGTGTGTCTTTGTGTGTTAGTGTCTGTGTGTGAGTATGTGTATGTGAGTGTATGTGTGAGCATGTGTGTGTGTCTGTGTGAGTGTGTGTATCTGTGTGAGTGTCTGTGTGTATGTGTGAGTGTGAGTGTGTGTGTGTGTGTGTGAGTGAGCAGGTCCTTCCAGGCTCTGCCGACAGTGCACCTGACAGCCCCCTCCCCACACTCCAAGAGGTTCCATGCCACGCGCATCGAGGCTGCCGGCTGGGTACAGAGGACAGGGCCACCCCGTGGGGGCTTCCTCAGGAAGGAAGGAGTGCCCAGGCCCAGGAGACAAGCCCGGCTCTTTGGCAGAAGCAGGTGCCCACCATCATCCCCGGACGGGCATCTGGGAATCACCTGGGACATGGTCTTGCCAGGCTCAGCCATTAACCACTCTGTGACTTTCCCCATGCCATGCCTCAGTTTCCCCTTCTATAAATGAACCCCTATGATCCCAGAAACCTGCCGGTCTCCCCAGGACAGACACTGGACCACATCTCTTCAACATAGACTGGAGAGTTAAGGGAGTCGCACAGATGGGATGTGTCAGGATTCGAATTCAGCTCTCACTGGCTCGTACACCGGCTCTCATGCCCTGAGCCACTGCTGCTTCTGGGCACGTTAAAGCGTCCTGTGGGGGAGGACGCACCAGCCCGAGTCCTCTAGGGAGAGGCCTCGGGACTCCAGGAAAATGCCCTGGAGAGTCCAGCCGAGCAGCCGCAGGCACAGGAAGCTGACCGACATGGGTGGGGGGTCCCTGCCTGTCTCCTGGGGAGGGGAGTCTGTGACTGATGGGGCCATCCCCCCTCCCCAGCGGTCAGTGTTTCCCGGACCTTCGCTGAGACTCCATGACCCATTTCTGGAGTTGCTCTGAAGGTCTCAAAGGACGCTCCTGCTTGTCGCCATCAGGCTCCACCAGGGAGGATTAGGTGCCCGTGGCCACCCTCGCTCTGCCAGGCTCCCACGCCCCCCCGTCCCGGGACAGAGGCCATGTGGCCACACCCATGAACATACGTGGTCTGTTTGTCTATTTAAAAAGGAAGCCGCAAAGCGTCCTTACGGCTGGCCCATGGCAGTGAGCCCCCGGAGCCAGGCCAGGAGGGCCTCCTGGGCTGCAGAAGTGAGGGAGGGATCCAGGGGAGCCATCCCAGAATGGAGCAAGCTGCCCACAGAGGCGGGAGGCTGCTCCCCCTGCATGACCTCCACTCAGTCTTGGGGCTGCTGGGCCCCCAGCCCCGCGTCCTTTGACTCCCCAGACCCAGGACCCTGAATCTCCTTCCATGGCTGCTGCTGTAAACTAGTCGTGGAAATCGGAGGAAGCCTCTGGGAATCATGGGGAGCCCATCTTTGGGTCTGCAATCGAGGGGACCCAGAGCAGAACCCAGACCAGTACACCCAGAACCCGAACTGCTACACCCAGAACCCAGACTGTCATACCCAGAACCCAAACTGCTACACCCAGAACCTAGACTGTCACACCCAGAACCCAAACTGTCACACCCAGAACCCAGACTGCTACATGCAGAACCCGGACTGTCACACCCAGAATCCGGACCAGCACACCCAGAATCTGGACTGTCACACCCAGAATCCAGACTGCTACACCCAGAACCTAGACTGTCACACCCAGAACCCAAACTGTCACACCCAGAACCCGAACTGCTACACCCAGAACCCAGACTGTCACACCCAGAACCTAGACTGCTACACCCAGAACCTGGACTGTCACACCCAGAACCCAGACTGCTACACCCAGAACCTGGACTATCACACCCAAAACCCAGACTGTCATACCCAGAACCCAAACTGCTACACCCAGAACCTAGACTGTCACACCCAGAACCCAAACTGTCACACCCAGAACCCAGACTGCTACATGCAGAACCCGGACTGTCACACCCAGAATCCGGACCAGCACACCCACACCCAAAACCCAGACTGTCACATCCAGAACCCAGACTGTCACACCCAGAATCCAGATTGTCACACCCAGAACCTGGACTGTCACACCCAGAATCCAGACTGCTACACCCAGAACCCAGACCAGCACACCCAGAATCTGGACTGCCACACCCAGAACCTGAACTGCTACACCCAGAACTTGGACTGTCACACCCAGAATCCAGACTGCTACACCCAGAACCTAGACTGTCACACCCAGAACCCAGACTGCTACACCCAGAACCTGGACTATCACACCCAGAACCCAGACTGTCATACCCAGAACCCAAACTGCTACACCCAGAACCTAGACTGTCACACCCAGAACCCAAACTGTCACACCCAGAACCCAGACTGCTACATGCAGAACCCGGACTGTCACACCCAGAATCCGGACCAGCACACCCAGAATCTGGACTGTCACACCCAGAATCCAGACTGCTACACCCAGAACCTAGACTGTCACACCCAGAACCCAAACTGTCACACCCAGAACCCGAACTGCTACACCCAGAACCCAGACTGTCACACCCAGAACCTAGACTGCTACACCCAGAACCTGGACTGTCACACCCAGAACCCAGACTGCTACACCCAGAACCTGGACTATCACACCCAAAACCCAGACTGTCACATCCAGAACCCAGACTGTCACACCCAGAATCCAGATTGTCACACCCAGAACCTGGACTGTCACACCCAGAATCCAGACTGCTACACCCAGAACCCAGACCAGCACACCCAGAATCTGGACTGCCACACCCAGAACCTGAACTGCTACACCCAGAACTTGGACTGTCACACCCCGAACCCAGACTGCTATACCCAGAACCCAGACTGCTACACCCAGACCTGGACTGCTATGCCAAGAACCTGGATTGTTACACCCAGAACCCCAAGGTGCCAAGCAGCAAGTCTGGCCCCTCCAGGAACTTGAATCACCCTGGAACACGTCTGCCCAGGAGGCTCTCATTGCTGCGGGCGCGAAGGGCTCTTGCAGCTGGGAAGTCCAGACTGACCCTGGCAGCAGATGGTCCCTCCTGTGATGGCACGGGGGCTGAGCTTGGGCACCTGAGAAAAGGGTGAGGAGGAGGGAAAGAGGAAAGGGAGAAAGAGGGAGAAGAGGAGGAAGAGAAAGAGAAGGAAGAGGAGAAAGGGGAAGGGGAGGAAGAGGAGGAGGAGAAAAGGGGGAAGGAAAGAAAGAAGAGAAATGAAAGGAGGAGAAAGAGGAGGAGGAAGAAAAAGAGGAAGAGGAGGAGAAGGAGGAAGAAGAGGAAGAGAATGAGAAACAAGAAGAGGAGAAGAGGAAGAGGAGGAAAGGGGGGAAAGGAGGAGGAAGAAGAAAAGGAGGAAGAGAAGGAAGAAGAGAAAGAGGAGAAGGAAGAAGAGGAGGAGGAAAAAGAGGAAAAGGAGAAGAAGCAAGAAGAAAAAGAGGAAGAGGAGGAAAAGGAGGAAGAAGAGAAAGAAGAGAAGGAGGAAGAAGAGAAAGAGGAGGAGGAAGACAAAGAAGAGGAAGAGGAGGAGCAGAACAGTTTGGGAGCACTGAATAGGAGGGAAGGGGGAGGCCAGCTCTACAGACCAACCCCAGCAAAGGAGCAGCATCCCCTGAGAGAAGTGCCCATTTCCAAGCCCTCAGTCTACACCTGTTCCTCTTGGTCCCCTAGCCACCAGTGGGCCTCAGCAGTGATGAGGGCATGGTGCCCTCTGCCCGGGGTTGGCAGCCCCTGTGACCCAGCTCGCTGTCTGGGAGGGGTGTCTGGAGGGAAGAGCTTTTCCACCAGCTTTCCCTGCAGAGGGATCCACACACTCCAGCGAACACACCCCCATCCCGAGAGCAGGGAAGAGCCCCGGCCTCTGAGGTAGGCAGCACCCTGGCCCCCGAGGCTGGCAGTGCCCCGGCCCCCAAGGCTGGCAGTGCCCCCCTCCATGACTGGCAGCACCCCAGCCCCCGAGGCTGGCAGGGCCCCAGCCTCCATGGCTGACAGCATCCCGGCCTCCAAGGCTGGCAGGGCCCCTCTCAGACTAAGGCCCAGGCAAGTCCCTTCTCTCGGGGGCTGAGCAGTGAGGCATTAGGGTGACAGGGTCTCTCTGCCTGATGGCCCCATGGCCGAGATCCGGCTTCCCTGGAGGTCCTGGCCCTGGTGACCCGCCCGCACATTACGCTTACACGGACACACACCTTCCTCTGTTTGCTTTTATGTCTCACTCTGAGAATTGCGCCGACGTGAGTTTCTTTACCAGGAAGTCCTTCAGAAGGGTCCTGACCCCGACCTCTGGCCCTTGCTGTCCCAAGTTCACTGTTGTGGGCAGCCAGCGTCCAGGCCGCCAGTGGGCCTCAGCGGGAATGGGGTTCGGCCCCTGTGGCTCCCCCTTTCCCCCTTCCCTGCCCCACCTCCACCCTTTCTCCCTATGGCACATGAAGTGTGCCACGATGGAAAGCCCTGGGCCTGCCCCACACCCACCGAGCTGGGGCTGGCACCCTCTAGAGACAGACAGGGAGGGCCTCCCGGTGCCCGGAACGGCCCCGCGGATACTTGGGGTGACCGAAGGCTGTTCACGGGTAGGAGGGGCTGGCCCTGAGAAGCCGTGGCCCAGCAGGGAAGGGGAGGGCGGTTCCCATTGCAGCCACTGGTCCTGACTTACAGAGAGGGAGCCCAGCGCCCTCACCCGCCACAGTGCCCAACGTGAGGTCAGTGGGTTCGGAAGGTCCCCCTCGCGAGGGGCCCTGGCTCGGCCCAGGACACCCGATGCAGGCTTTACCCCCGCTCTCTGGAGCCACACCTGGGCTGGGGACCCTCCTGCCCCGTCGGGCTGCACTCGGAGACCTTCGCTCCTGCTTCCTCAGCTCCAGCAGGTGCACCGGGGGGTCTGTGACCCCAAGGACCGGGCTTTAGGGTGCCCGAGGGGGCCGGCCGCTGCCGGCCAGCTGGGGGCAATGCCGTGGCCAGATCCCAGGGTCCGGCAGGTGCAAGGCCACTGAGCGATCCAGGCTCTAGCACTCATCGACGGCCCCACTGCCAAGTTGCTTAGCGGAGAGGGCCGGGCACATCGCCAGGGGAAACGGGAGGATTCTGCCCAGGGTTCACTGTGAGTGATGAAGGATCCTGCAGCAGCTTGGAAGCGTTGGATGAGATTGTTTCTAATGTTACTAAGTACCTGGCACTGTGCTGGGCGGGAGGGAGGGGGGCATGAGAGGAGACCATACCCACCCTGGCTCCTTCCCCGGAGAGGTTGCCTGGCAGGATACACAAGATCACGCTTCGGCCTGGGTCACTCTCACCGTCCACGGCTGAATAAGAGTAGAAACCGCACCGCCGCTCAGGAGGGACGCCCTACAAACCGATGTGGGACCACCTCCCCAGGATCCCCCTGCTTCTCGGCAGCCCTACCGCACTGTCTCCACAGTGACTCTCCCAGACCCTCTCATCCCCCCTCAAGCCTCCTATAGTTCCCCCCGTCCCCACTCTCAGGCCGGACCCTCATTTCATATTTTACCTAAACCGCAGGCTGTTTGTCACGAGCTCCCTTCTCTCCTCTCCCTCATCCCTCATTACCCAGTTGTCTTCAGCCCTTCTCTTCCTTCATCTGAATCTCCCATGGTGAGGTGACCTTACTCCCAACCAAGGCCAACCTGCTCAGGAGCTCCCATCCCAACCCATCTCCTCCGACAGAATGCTCCCCCGGCACCCCCTCTCTCATTTGTCTTCTCCCTCTCTACTGGCACCTTCCCCGCTGCCCACAGACATCCCAGGTTTCCCCCCTCCTCCAAAAAGACTTGATCCATCCATCCCTGCTAATTATTGTTCTTTATCTCTCCTCCCCTTTCCAGCCAAACTCCTTAAAAAAGTCATCTGCAATTATTCTCCTTAACTCTGCTGTCTGACATCTGACTTTATCATTCCATTCACACCGCCCATTCCCGGGTGACCAGGGATCTCTTAGTGGCCAGATCCAATGGCCTTGACCTCTCTGCAGCCTCTGACACTGCTGGTCACTCTCTCCTCCCGGATCCTCTCTTCTCTAGATCCCGGCCCTCCTCCGACTTTTCTGCTGTTTCTTTCTCTGTCTCACTTGCTGGATCGTCCTCCAGTTTACACCCTCTAACTGCAGGTGACCCTCAAGATCCTGGGCCCTCATCTCTTTTCTCTCTGTACCACTTTGTGATCTCATCAACGTCTATGGATTTCATGACTATTTGTGTAGATCAAGCAGTTAATAAACATTTACTAAATGCCGACTAAGTGACAAGCACTGTGCTAAGTACTGGGGACACACAAAAAAAGACAAAAATCTGACTCTTCTCTGAAGGAATCTCATGAGGGAAACAAGGAAACCAAAATGTAGAAGCAAAGTACATCAAAGTTAAATGAGAAATGATTAACAGAGGAAAGACACTAGAATGGAGGGGTGGGGGAAAGCTCCCTGTAAAAGTCAGGATTTTCATCGGTATCTAAGGGAAGCTGATGAATCTCAAATCTACTTAGCTAGAGCCCTAACCTCTCTCCTTACATACAGGCTCATTTTTCCAACTGCCTCAAATACTTTGAACTGAAGGTCCAGGAGACATCTTAAACTCTATCTGTCCAAGCAGACCTCGTGATCTTTACTCCCAAATCCTTCCCTCTTTCCAAACCTCTGAGGTCAACACACTCCTCCCAATCCCTCAGGCTCCCTACCTAGAAATTATTTCTTTCATTGCTGCCATCCAATATGGCACCAAGGCCTCTGCTGCATCTTGTGTGGATTTCACTTATGAAGCATCTCTGGCTGATTTCACCTCTGCTGCACCATCCATGGATTTCACTTCTGAAGCATCTCTGGTCAGTTTCTCCTCTGCTGCATCTCTTGTTGATTTCTCCATTGCAGCATCTCTGCTACATCCCCTCCTCTGCCCTGACAGTGCCGTCACCTGGTGCAGACCCTCATCTCCTCACACCTGGACTATTGGCTACTGGGGGTTCTGCTTGCCCCTATTCTTGTCCCACTCCCGTTTCTCTTTCATTCAGCCACTCAAATGATTTTCCTAAAGCACAGGTCCAATTGTGTCACCCCCTACTCAGTAAACTCTATTGGCTCCCTATGACCCTGACAGCTGACTGAAATCCTCCAGGGGGGTGAATGGGAAGGGGTCCTGGGAGCTCCGATCAGAGCAGGTCATTGGCATCCAAGGTGCAGCAGAAGTGTCAGCCGTTGTTCCCAGCGTGAACAAAGGAAAAATGACCTGGGAGTCTCATACCAGACCATCCTAAGAACAGAGAGACAGTCCCTTCCCTCATTGAGCTCCCATTTTAACTGGAGGATATGGCGGTGTCTCGGTCGTGGCATGTTTAGGGAGCACTCCTTGCTCCCCAGCAGGGAGTTCCCACAATCTGGGAGCAGGGTCTGTCTGCGGCAGGCCAGGATGCTCCTCTCCTGTCCTTGGGGACAGGGGAGAGAGCTGCTTCTTGGGGGCTGTGGAGGAGGTAGTCCAGACCTCTTGGAGAAGGACCAAGCTTTCTTTTTTTTGTTTGTTTGTTTTGTTTTGTTTTTTATTTTATTTTATTTTTTGTAGTAACTTTTTATTGACAGAACTAGGACCAAGCTTTCTAAACAGACCATTGTGCTTTTCTTTCTGATAACAGCTGTCTTAAATTAGGGCACCCTGGGTCCCACTTTGTCCTTAGGGATGCTGTGGCCAGCCCCGAGATCACCTTCCCAGGGCCAGTCGGGACATCCCTGCTTGAGTGGCCCCCATTCCCAGACAAAGCCAAGCAGGTTCCCTGTTCCCAGAAGGCTCCCCGGCCCCGCAAGAGAAGACCACTGAGATGACCCAGCTGTGGGAGCCATAGGGCCCCCTTGGGGGTGGGCAGAGCGTCCTGGCCGACTGATGAGGCTCATCCCGGCTGGCTCACTCCCCACGCAGGGCGTTCCCATCCGGCCTCTTGCTGTCTCTGGCTCGGCCGGAATCCCTCCCCTTCTATGGAGTGGTGCACTGTCCCTGACAGCGTGATTTATGGTCTCATGACAGCTGTGGCCTGCTGGATGATGGGCCCCAGACGAGAGCCTGCTCTCGCTGGCTCCTGAGACCCTCAGCAGGGAACACTTGTCAGGTAAGAAGGAGGTCCCCTTGGGCCGAGGTGCCGGGCCTTGGGCCGCCGGGCTGCCGCAGGGATGGAGGCAGAGGCCGGGAGGCTTTGGAGGAGAGGCTCTGTATCCACAAGTGCCTCAAAAATGAGGCAAGTCCTGCCCGCTGCTCATGGCCGGGGTGACAGTAGGCCAGGGCCTACCCTCTCTGAGCCCCAAATTCTCCCTGTATAACTTTCCTTCCGGTTTGATAAGTCATTCAGTGACATTCAGTGGCAGCGCCCAGCCTGGGTCCGCCGGGGAGAGAGGACGGCCTGGAAGGCCGATGCCAGGAGCTACTCAGATGTCCCCTGGAGGAGCCTGGCCCTGGAGCGGAACAGACTCAAGGGTCACCTAGTCCCCCCCCCCCACACTGCCCAGAGCAGGGAAGGCTCTGACCCATGGACGCCCATCAAAGATGATTCATCCCCACCCCAGTCCTCAGCCAAGGCTCTGATAACCCCCCCCCAGGGGACACACCAGCCCAGGTCACTGTGGCCCAGCCCCTGAGCACGGGGCAGAGCTGGGCGGGGTGGGAACGGCCAGGTCCTCCATTGCTCAGTCCCAAGTGTGCCGTGCTCCCAAGCCCGAGCTGCTCCAAGGGCCTCCCCGGGAGGCAGAGAAAGGCCAAAGGCAGCCCCGGCCAGGAGGAGGTCACGGTCTGGAGGGGACATCACGCAGATAAAGATTGTGGGAGATAATCCCCCACAGGAGGGGTCTCCTGCAGAGGGGGAGGCCGGAGGCAGGGGGGAAGGCACGAGGTGCTGCTAACGCAAAGGCCTGGGGAGGACGCGGAGCATCTTGTGGGAGGAGCAGCTAGAGGCCGATGTCACTAGGTGGGAGACAATGTGGAGGGGAGTCAAGTGGAAGGAGGCAGGAAGGAGTTGGGGGCTGATCCTGAAGGGCCTTGAACACCAGCAGGGCGTTTTGTATTTGATTCTGGAGGCAATGAGTTCATTGGGGGGGGGGGGGGAGGCGACATGGTCAGACTGCAGATGATGAGGAGGGGGCCGGTCTCACTGCACGGGGGCCCAAGGGGATGCGGGGCAGCTTCCTCCTGACCTCAGAATGGCTGCGCAGTGGGCAGGGCTGCCCCCCCCCCCCCCGCCGGCCTCTGCCTCCGCTTCTAAGGCATGTGTGGAGTTCAGGGGGCCAGAGGGACCGGGCCTGACTACAATTCCCATCTTCCCCGGGGGCCCTTAGCTGTTGTACAGCAGGCCCCTAGGCACGTGTCACATCCCCCACTCCGGCAGTTGTGCTCCCTCGGACCAGGTCCTGCTCTTGGGAACCCGGAGGATACCTGGGGGGGGGGGGGGGGGCGGGGCGCTGGGTAGGCAGCTGCTCATCCTTCTGTACAAGGGACTCACCAAGTCCCAGAGAAACCCGCCTGAAATCCGAGAGGCCGGAGTCCGGCCAGCGCCCGCTCTGACGGGAGGCACCAGAGACCTCGCAAAGCTCGAAATAGCTCTGGGGCAGCACGCGAATGGCCCCTGGGCCTCCTCCCTGCATTGGCCTCCTCCCTGCATCCGTCTCCTCGAGCTGGGAGCTCTTGCTGACTCCTCCCTGCACGGAGAGACCTTTCCTTGTTCTCTCCTGGCTTGCTCTCTGTCCCTCTCTGTCTCTCTTGTCTGTCTCTGTCTCTGTGTGTGTCTGTGTCTATGTCTCTCTCTCTGTTTCTGTTTCTGTCTGTCTCTCTGTTTCTCTCTGTGTCTCTTTGTCTCTGTCTCTCCTCTCTGTCCTTCTCTGTCTCTCTCTCTTTCTCTGTCTTTCTCTCTCAGTCTCGCTCCCTCCTCTCTGTCTCTATCCTTAGCCCAGGAGGGGCCTCCAAGACCCCCTCAGCAGGCCCCAAACCAAAGCCCTGCCACGCGGCTGACCGTCCCTGCCCCGTCCTGGGCTCCCCATGTGGACCCCTCCTCCTCCCCCCTCCCAGGCCTCCTGTGGCCTCCCTGGCCCACGCCCAGGACACTCTTCTCCTCTCCTCACTGGCTGCCCCACGTGCCTAGGACACTTCCCCTCCTCAGCCTCCGACCCTGGGATGACTGCAGCTTCTGCAGAGCAGACACTGGCTTCCTGGGCCTCTGAGCTCCCTCTCTGGCAGGGCCCCCGACTGCCCCGAGGGCCCCAAGGCTCAGGGGAGGCCCGGGCGTTGCAGCGGGGCAGCCGGCCTGTAGCTCTGCCCCCTTGTGGGTCTGGTGCTCTAGGACTTGGGGGCTGGGTCCGGGGGCTCCTCTCTCTGACTGCGCCCCCAGCCTGGCTGGGGAGGAGCCGTCCTGGCTCTGCTCTCCGGCCCTTGCGGTCCTCCTCCCGGTGCCCAGATAAGGGAGGGCCCCGGCCTCCCACTCGATACCTGACTCAGGAAAATGCTTTCAGGCCTTGTCAGCTGCCCCAGAACAGCAAAGCAGGACCAGGCTCAGGGCCAGAAACCGGGAGCATTAAGTCCTGGCCCTGACTCTCCCTGGCTGAGTGTTGGGGGGAGGGGGCTCTTGGGCTTTGTATACCTCTTCTTCCTTTTCCTTCCCTTCCCCCTCTGCCTTTCTCCCCCTCCCCTTCTTTCTCCTCCTCTTCCCCCTCTCCTCCCCTTTCTCCTCCCCTCTCTCCTCCTCCTCCATCTTCTCCCTCTCTCCCTTCTCCTCCTCTCTTCCCCATTCTCTTCCTCCTCCTCCTCCCCTTCTCTCCCCTTCCCCCCCCCTCCTTTTTCTCCTCCGCCATCACTTGGGGGATACGGGACTCCCTCAGGAGCTTGGATGGAGAGCCGCTAAGAGGCCCCCCTCCCTGCCTCAGCTGATGAAAGCCCCACAATCTACCTCATTAATAAAATAATCCCGGAGCCTGGCCCCCACCCGAGAAGGGAGGCAACCTGGCTATTTTTAGAAGCTATCAGGTTTTATCAGGGAGAAGCTTCTGCCCTGTTCCACTGGGCTCAAAAGCAAGGCCCATCCCCACACTCGCCCTTATAGTCCCAGGACCCAGCCAGATGCTGCTGGGCTCCTTCCCCAGGGGTTCTGGGTGAGGAAGGCAGGCCCGAGGGGAGTGACGAGGTCCGATGTCCGCAGGTCCCCCGGCCGCTGAGCCCCAGAGTCCCGGGTCTGGTCAGCAGCCAGGCTGAGCGACAGCCCCGGCAGTGGGAGCACATCCCCCCGGCCCCGGCCCTCCTGATGGGTGCCCCCTCTGGCTGGCGGGTGCCCCCCCGGCTGTCGGACCTTCACGATGCAGAGATGGCAGGCGGCTCTGCCTGCCACCCAGCATGAGGTGCTTTTCCCCCCTCCATGTCCCTGCTATGTGGATGTCTCTCCTCCTAATTGCCTTGATCTGTAGTTTTCAAAGGTCACTGTGTAAAATCCAGACAAGAACAACTTTTAATTGGGAGCAAATAGTGAAATCAGAACATTTGATCTGCCAGCCAGGCTTTCACAGGAGCTAGGGAGGGGACCTCACAGCCTTTCCCCAAAAAAGAGCCTCAGTGGGCACAGGGAAGTGCCTCCCAGCTCCCATCAAGGCTTCTCCCCAGGTTAGCCTACCCCACTCAGGGACAGCTCTCCTCCTTGGTCTTTCCCTACCCGGGTACCCAAGTCTGTCCTCCTCCGACAATCCTCTAGCCCCGTCCCACTGCTCTCATACGTGCTCAGCTTAACCAGCTGTAACTGAGCTCCTAGCCCAGGCCAGGAATACAGAGACCAGCGGGAAGCGGTTTCTTTCCACCAGGGGGATGGGGGAGAGGGAAGCCCATAAACAGCATTAAATACTATAAGTCAATGCAAAGGAACTTAGAAGTATGAGGAGGTGGCAGGAAGAGGGAGGGACTCAGTGCTACAGGAGAGCGTCTCACCCGTACAGACCAATAAGAATTAAAGCTGCCAATATCCCCTGTAACTGTCACTCTCCCCTAGCCTGACTGTGGAGAGGGCCCGACCTGTTGCTCTTCTTTCAGGATGTGATGTTTACTATTCACGGATCTGTTGGGAGCTTGTTGCAGCGTGTGTGGTAGAAGCTCTTGCTCTAAACCTGATTTCTGCCAAATTACTTTCCGATTTTCCCAAGAAATCCTACTCAGATACATAAGGAGATGCACGGCTAAAAAATTTATATTCTGAACTTTATTGTTGGGTTCATTTTTATTGTCTCGACCCAGTCTATTTGTATCGGATTTCCCTACAGGCACCCGTCATCCTTTGTTTCAGTGAGGAGACCTTCATAACAGCAGCCCATGCTATGTTCTTTCATAGACTGGCCCTCTCACAGATGCTTCCAGTAGTTATTTGGAGTAGGATGTGCCTTTCTATCATTTTCCCTTGATTTTGTTGTCTATATAGAAATGCTGTTAATTTTTGGTGTATTTATTTCATATCCTGTCATTTTACTGAAGCTATTACTTCTTTTTTTCTGATTCTCTTGGGTTTTCTACAGAAATAGGTGGCCTTCAGCGCCCATTTTACCTCTTCTTTGACTATATCTATGGTTTTATCTCTTTTGCCTTATTACTATGGACAGTGTTTCTAGAATGATATCAAACAACAGCAGGGAAAGGGGGAGATGGCCTTGTTTTAACTCTTGGAAACACTTCCCATGTTTCCCCACTGTTTAAAATGATAATTTTAGGTTTTAGCTCTTTTTTTTTTTATCATTTAAGAAGATCCTTCTCTACCTCTGCCTCATAAGTTAAATGAGAGCTGTGCTTTGCCAAAGGCTTTTTCTGTATCTTGTGATATAATCATATGGTATGTGGTTGGAATTTTTTTTATTTATTTAGTAGTTTATTTTTCCCCAGCTACATGTAAAAACAAATTTTAACATTCATTTTTAAAACTTTGAGTTCCAAATTCTCTCCTTTCTTCCCTCCCCATCACTCCCACCCATTGAGAAGGCAAGAAATTTGATATAGATTATATATGCATAGTCATGCAAAACATTTCTATATTAGTCATATTGTGAAAGAAAACACAGACTCCCCCCAAATAAAAAACCTCAAGGAAAATAATTTAGAAGTATGCTTCAATATATATGTAGGTATCACCAGTTTTTTTTTTTTTCCTCAGGGAATGATAGCATTTTTCATCCTAAGTACTTGAGAATTGTTTTGGATCCCATCGTGTTGCTGAGAATAGCTGTCAATACAGCTGATCACCTTAATATTGCTCTTACTTTGTACATAGGACATTTCACTTTGAATCAGCTCATGGAGCACTTTCCAGGTTTTTCTGAGAGCATCCTGCTTATCATTTCTTATAGCACAATAGTATACTATCACAATCATATACCAATTTCTTCAGCCATTTTCTAGTTAATGGGTACCCCCTCAATTTCCAGTTCTTTGCCACCAGAAAAGGGAGGGTATAAATATTTTTGTCCTTTTTTGGTTTTCACCTCTCTTGGGATACAGACCTAGTAGTGGTATTGCTAGATCAAAGGGTATGCATGATTTTATAATCATTTGGCCATAGTTCCAAATTGCTCTACAGAATGGTTAGATCGGTTCAAAACTCTACCCCCCGTACATTAATGTTTCATTTTTTTCCACATCTCTTTCACCAATTGTTATTTTCCTTTTCTGTACTATTAGCCAACCTAATAGATATGTGTTGGTACCTCAGAATTGTTTTAATTTGAATTTCTCCAATCAATAGTGGGTCAGAACAGTTTTTCATATGACTACAGCTAGCTTTGGTTACTTCAATTGAAAACCATCCATATATTTTGATTATCTATCAATTCAGAAATAGCTCTTATCTTTATAAATTTGACTCGGTTCTCTATATGTTTAAAAAATGAGGCCTTTATCAAAGAAATTGATTCAATTTTTCCCAGTTATAATTGCTAACTTCGTTTCTTTCCATTCTGTCCTCCCCGCATGTCTTCTATTCTTTCTCTTCTTTCATCCTTACCCCTCCTCAAAAGTGTTCTGCTTGAACCAGGAGATCATTATACATGGCAACAACAAGATTATACGCTGAGCGTGGCTCTCATCAACAATGAGGTGATTCAGACCAAATGGTCTTGTCGTCAAAAGAGCCATCTACATTTGGAGAGAGGACTGTGGGAGCTGAGTGTGGACCACAACATAGCATTCTCACTCTTTCTGTTGTTTGTTAGCATTTTGTTTTCTTTCCCAGTTTTTTCCCTTCTTCATCGGATTTTTCTTGTGCAGTAAGATAACTGTGTAAATATGTATACATATATTGGGTTTAGCATATAATTTAACATATTTAACATGTATTGTACTACCTGGCATCTAGGGGAAGGGGTGGGGAAATTTGGAACAGAAGGCTTTGCAAGGGTCAATTTTGAAAAATTACCCATGCATATGTTTTGTAAATAAAAAGCTCTAATTAAAAAAAAAAAACATGTTCTGCTTCTGACTATTCTCTCCCCCAATCTTCCCTCCTTGGTATACCACCCCCCCCTTATTCTTACTTCCTTTCCCTCCTATTTTCCTGTAGGGTAAGATAGATTTGTATGCCCAGTTGAACACGTATGTTATTCCCATTTTGAGCCAATTCTGCCAACAGTAAGGTTCATTCACTCTCTCTCAACTTCCCCCTCTTCTCCATTGTACAAGCTTTTTCTTGCCTCTTTTATATAATTTACTCGATTCTGCCTCTTCCTTCTTTTTCCTAGTACATTTCTCTCTCACACCCCTTAATTTTATTTTTTTAAGATCTCATCCTGAAATATTCTGTCTAAAATGTAATATTCTCTGGAAGCCAGTTTCCTGGGGGACTCTGGAGGCAGCCTTTGTTTCAGCTCAGTAGTCACCCCAAATGCAGCCAGATGTTAAAGTCCAAATCCTTTATTGTCTCTTTCCAAGTCTTGTCTCCTTTCCTGTGGCCCAGTTAGCTTTCTTAGAGGCCTTCTATAGTCTTGATTCCAAGAGCTCCCACCTTCTCTGGCTTCTGAATCTCCCCGACTGAATCCTGGTTGAGGCTCCTAGTTTATACATGCACTTGAGGTTTGAATCTTGTGAAACTACGGTAAGGACTAAGTACATGTACTGAACTAGAGAACTGTTAAGCACCGTGCTAAATTAGATCAATTCCACTGACTTGGCACCTTGTTTCAAGTGCTGACCCATAACATCAGCCCTTCTTATTCAACACACACTCGGGCTTTCTGTGTATATCTATTCCTTCCAAGTGTCCTAATAATGAGACACTTCTTATGCGTTACAAGGATCATCTTCCCATGTAGGAATATAAATAGTTTAACCTTCTTAAGTCCCTTATACTGTTACTTTCCTCTTTACCTTTTCATGCTTCTCTTGAGTCTTGTATTTGAAAGTCAAGTCTTCAGTTCTGGTCTTTACATCAAGAATGCTGAAGAATTCTCTGTCATTGAATGTCCATTTTCCCTTGAACAGGGATTATACTCAGTTTTGCCAGGAACTCCTGCTCCTTTGCCCTCCGGAATATAAGATTCCAAGCTCCCTGATTCCTTAATGTGGAAGCTCCTAAACTCTGCATTATCCTGCCTGTGGCTCCATGATACTTGAATTATTTCTTCCTGGCTACCTGCAATATTTTCTCCCTGATTTAGGAGCTCTAGAATTTGGCTGTAATATTTCTGGGAGTTTCCATTTGGGGATCTCTTTCAGGAAATGATTAGTGAATTCTTTCACTTTCTGCTTTACCCTCTGGGTCTAGACTATCAGGCCAGTTTTCCTTGATATTTTCTTGAAAAATGACACCTAGAGTTTGTTTGGTTTTTTATCATAGCTTTCAGGTAGGCCAATAGTTTAAAAATTATCTTTCCTGGATTTGTTTTCCAGGTTCGTTGTTTTTCCAATAAGATAGTTCACATTGTCTCCTTTTTTTTCCCCATTATTTTGATTGTGGTTTGGATTTCTTGATTTCTCATAAACCCATTAGCTTCCATTTGCTCAAGTCTAATTTTTAAAGAATCATTTTCTCCAGTGAGTTTTTGCACTTCCTTTTTCATTTGGACAATTCTACTTTTAAAGATTTGGGGTTTTTTCTACTTCTCTTCCTTGATTTTCAAAATCCTTTTTGAGCTCTTCCGTGGACTGAGACCAATTCCTATTTTTCGTGGAGGCTTTGGATGTAGGAGCTTTGACTTTGTTATCTTCTACTGAGTGTTTTGATTTTCCTTGTCACCATAGGAACTTTGTATTATCAGAATTTTTCTGTTGTTTGTTCATTTCCCAACTTATTGCTTGACTTTTTACACTTTGTTAAAGTAGGACTCTGCTTCCAAGGTGGAAGGTGCCATGTTACGAGCTTCAGGGGTTTTGTGCAGCCCTTCTAGAACCTTGCATGAGTTTTCAGTTCCTCCAAGGTGGTGTACTCTAAGGATGGGTGTGTCTACTGCTCTCCTGGCCTGGGATCCAGTCAGCGAGCAACCACAAGCCCTCTGTTCTGCCTGGATCTGTGAGGAGGGTCTCTGTTCCACTGTGACCACAAGCTCTGGCGTGTTAGTGCTCCTCCTCACCCTGGCACTGCCCCTCAGCAGAGTGATCTGGATAATAATGTGACAAAGCAGCGGAGTTCTGCCCCAGTGCCAGCAAAGGGCTCCCCGTAATTGCCTTATGACCAGTTTGTTTGCCCTCCTTACTGAGGGCCTGCTCCTGGTTTGCCGGGGCTGGGCTGGGCTGGCCCTGTGTGTGCAGGACGGGGCTCCGTTCTCACCCTGTGGGACATCACCTTTCCTGCTGCCCTTCTAAGCTATCTTTGGTGCCCGTGGGCTGAGAAGTCTGGAACCCACCACTGCTGCCTCGGATTCCCTCCCCCCAAAGCTTGTTCCTGGCCCACTGGGGCTGTGCCGTGCCCGTGCCCCATTCTCACCCCAGCGCGACAGCTCTTTCCTGCCAGCCCTCTGAGTCGTCTCGGGCTGAAAATTGTTTCACTCCATCTTTTTGTCGGTTCTGTTGCATTTTTTGGCATCATATGTGGGGGTTCGAGGGAGCGTTCTGTGAGCTGCCGCCTTTGCTCTGCCATCTTGGCTCCGCCCTCTCCGTGCTTGCTTTTAATGTGATTAATTATGCTGCTGGTTTTCCTCATGTTGAACCATCCCCGTATCAGGATATAAATCCAACTTTTGTTGTGAATCATGTTTTGGATATATTGTCGTGGCGTGTTTGCCAGACTTTCATTTAGCATTTTTATTAGATGTTTACTAATAGAGGGACTGAGAGAGGGGGGAGGGAGAGAGGGAAGGAGGGAAGAAAGAGAGAGACAAAGAGAAGGAGGGAGGGAGGGAGAGTGAGATGGCCTCGGAGGTCCTGCCTCAGACACAGACTGACTGTGTGGCCTTGGCTGAGTCACTAACTTCAAGGGATGGTAGGCAGGTCCCCAAAGGTGGGAGGGAGAAGCATGTAAATCCCTACTGCAGGCCAGGCCCTATGCTGAGGGCTTTATAGACACTTGATGGTCACAATGACTCTCCGGGGTTGGGGCTGTATTTAAACCCATTTTACTGACAGGGAAACTAAGGCAGCAGAGGTTGATTTGCCCAGGGTCTTTGAAGATACTCCAAGTTAGCGGATTATTATTGTTTCCTTATCTGGGAGTCTCTGTGCAGGGCCTGATGCCTTTTTTAGGAGGATTTCTCAGCCGGAAGAGAAGAGGAAGCGGGCTGGTGAGGGCACAGATGCCAGGCTGAGGGCACGGGTACGGGAGGAAGGCTGTCCAGGGGGCATTAGGGTGGGGGCAGGTCTCAGCCCATCCCAGGGCGAGAGCTGCTCCCCTGACCTCAGTGTACTTAGGAGAAAGTGACCCTGCCCAGCCCAGGGAGCCCAGCCCCCAACCACGCTGCCATGTAGAGCCAGGAAGCAGCAGCCGGCAGCCTGGCATCTGTGCCCTCAGCCTGGCATCCGCGCCCTCACCAGCCTCCCGCGGTCTCCTTTATAAGAGACTTTGTCTCCAACTGAAGATAAGCTGGTGTTTATGGCGTCCTGAGCCAGCACTGGCTCTGAGGGAGGGAGGGAGTGCTCCATGGGGAAGGGCACCGGGGGGCACTCTGCACCCTGGACATCCGGGGAGTCGGTCTGCAAGCTCCTTCTCCCTCCCTTTCTCCCTCTCCCCTGCCATGCAAACACAGAGGAGGCTCTTGGCTGACCATTGTACCTCCTGCCCCCCGAGGAGCTAGGCCCCCTTTCAGGAGGTGGGGAGGGGTCTCCTCCCACCCAGCCTGTCTCCCCACCCCTGCTCCAGGATTCAGGCCTTAGTAAGGAGGGAGCCAGAATCCCATCAGCTGCCCCGGGTCCTTTGGGTTTTTCCTTAAAAGAAAATGACTTTTAGTCTTTTTATTATTTTTGATTTGAAATGTTTTTCTTTGGTTTCCACATCACACACAAAAACACACACAATCACATACACACATACTCACACAGATATACACACACAGACACACTCACACAAACAGACACAATCACACACACACACTCATACAATCACACACATAATCACACACACTCACAATCACAAATCACATATAGACACACACACACAATCACACACTCATACACACAATCACACACATACACTCACACACACTCACACTCACACACACAGACACACACTCACACACACAGATACACAATCACACACTCATACACACAATCACACACAGGCACACAATCACACTCACAGACACACAATCACACACTCATACACACAATCACACACAGGCACACACTCACACTCACAGACACACAATCACACACACAGGCACACACTCACACTCACACCCAGACACATACTCACACACAATCACACACACATACACTCACACACACAGACACACACTCACACACACAGACATATAATCACACACTCATACACACAATCACACATAATCACACACACAATCACACACGCTTATACCAGACCACATTGGGGAAGGACCAATATTTTAAGAAGGCGATTAATGAACTTCAAACCCTCCCAGGGAGGCGAGCGGGCTGTCGAAGGGTCCATGCCCCAGGGGATCCTTGGGAGGCGCCTTGCATGGCAGAGCCGGGCCGCAGAAGAACCCGAGAGCCCCGGCCGAAGGATCCGGGCCTGGCCCCCAAGAGCATAGCCAGCGGCAGCAGAAGGAAGGTGCAGACGGGCCAGTCCAGGCCGGCGTCCCGAAGGGGAAGGGGCTTCTCACAAAGACTGGGCTCCCCCTCCTTGGGGGCTCCAGGCGGGAGCAGAACAATCACTGCCAAAGCGGGGGAGCTTCTTGGTTGGGTTCTGTCAAGGTCTTTTCGGCTCCATGATTCTGGGCTCATATCAGTTTCTGGCATCCAGGATGGGCATCGGGGTGAGGGATTGAGTGACTAAACCACCCCCTTTGTCCTGGTCAGCCACCCGGTCAGAGGTCAGCCGCCCGGTCAGAGGTCAGCCGCCTGGTCAGGGGTCAGCCGCCCGATCAGAGGTCAGCCCCGAAGGATTGTTCTCATTCTGAGCAGTGGTGGTTGAGAAGGCGCTTCCGTGCAAGCTCTCACTGCCAGCAGAATCCGTACTTACTCAATTTTGTGTTTATTCCCGTTGCTTCTTACCTGCTGACCCTTTTCCATAAGTGGCCAGCCCCATCTCCCCGGACCGTGCCCCCTAGTCAGCCTTGCTGCTGCTCTGAAGGCTCCGCCCCTGCTGCCCAGGGCTTGTCCCGTCCATGCACTCCCTCCGGACGATGGGTGGGGGAGGAGGTTAGTTTGCAGAAGGCCGAGCTCTTCTCTGTGAGAGCCATAACCCCGGACCTTCTCATAGAACACATCCCGTCATTTGGCTTGCTTGTCCCCCGAGTCTTGGTTGGGGAGCTCGATGGACATCGGGCACCCGCTCGCAGGGGCCGGGGAGCCTAGCAGAGGTCGCGCCATCCTCACCCGCTTTGCTGGAAACTTGGCGAACGTCCCAGAAGGGCTTTTTCTGAGCCGGGCTGTGCAAGGCTGGGTGGGGCCGTGCCAAATGTCCCGGCAGCTCCTTACAGAAGGGTCTTCCAGAGCATTCTCCACAGCCCCACCCACCCCCGGGCAGCAGAGAGCGGGCAACTGGCCGGGAGCCTCCCAGCAGCCTCGCTCCGGCCGTGTCTCCCTGGGGACGAGGCCGGCGCCTCCCCACCTGCAGGTAATCCTGCTGAAGCTAGACCCATATTGACCACTCCGAAGGCAAAGGGTAAAGGGAGGCCGCCGGGACCCCGGGGGAGGGGGTGTGGTTCTCGTGGAGCTCCCCGGTTTGCCGCCTCTGGCTGGCCCAGAAGCCAAGGTCTTCCCTGGCGTTCTCTGACAGCTCCGGACTAAGCTCAGAGCTGGAGGTGGCGGCCCCGGGGCTGCAGCGCTCACCGTGCTCACGGCTTTGGGGGTTTTACAGAGGGCAAGGAGGGGGAAGCAGCCAGCCTGAGGACCCCCCAACACACACACACACACACACACACACACACACACACAATCACTCACACAACCAGACACACACTCACACACACATAATCACACATACTCACACATACACAACCAGACACACACACACTCGCACTCACACACACAGAGCCCCCTCGCTCAGCTGGGAGGATGACCACCCACTGTACAGCCTGGCTGATCGAGGCCAGCCCAGCCCTGCCCAGCTTAGCTCTGTCCTACTTAGCCTGCCCAGCCCCAGCCAGCTCTGCCCTCCCCTGTCCTGCCCAGGCCTCCCCCCGCCCGGCCTGTCCTTCCGAGGTCAGTCAGTCCCCGTCCTCCTCCCGGCCTCCAGCTGTCCGAACGAGGC
This sequence comes from Sarcophilus harrisii, assembly GCF_902635505.1. Taxonomy (NCBI): domain Eukaryota; kingdom Metazoa; phylum Chordata; class Mammalia; order Dasyuromorphia; family Dasyuridae; genus Sarcophilus; species Sarcophilus harrisii. Next base: position 896,943 of record NC_045427.1, on the reverse strand, counting down.
TCCAAGCGACAGGTGGGAAGTTTTAAGTCGTGTCACTCAGCCGGTGGGGGAGGGCCTCCCTCTTGGGCCGGGCCGCCGCGTGGGACGCGGAGCTAATGAGGCCGTGGCTCCAGGTGGCCCTGGGAGCTGGAGATTAGCCTCCCCTCCAGTGGGATCGAGCCATCGGACGCAGAGAACACCTGCTCCCGCAGGCCCTGTCCTGGGGCCAGAGGAAGCCCCCCCAGGGCCCCCATCCCTCTGAAGCCAAGGCTGGCAAGTGATAAGCCTTTGATAAATGTGGCGAGGGTTGGCAGGCCCGCCCGGGGAGCACGCAGCTGCCCGCCTTGGTGCCCCGGGTCCTGAGGCCCGATGGCCCGGAATAGCCCAGCAAGGCTCTGGGGACACCGGGGGGCGGTCCTGGGGGTGTCCGGCTGCCAGAGTGAGTGCCAGAGAAGGGGCAGGTCCAGGCGGGGGGCAGGGAGACCCCAGAACACCGCCAGCCTCATTTTCCCCACACGTCCAATAAGGCACAGGAACAGAGGCTCCTAAGCTCGCTCCTGGCCCTCTGGCCCCTTCCTCAAGCTCTCTGGGAATGAGATTCTGGGGACCAAATCTGTGAAATGGGCCTCCCTCAGCTCTCAAAAGGGAGAGGAAGCCTGAGGATCAGAAAGAGCCTGATCTCCAGGAGGCCCAGTGCACCCTGACACGGTCCCTGGGACCCAGAGGAGGCAGATGTCCATGTGATCCACAGAGGGGGCCAAGGGGAGCCTCGGCACTGACCCAGCCCGAGCCTGGTTGGCTCCTTAGGCCAGGGCTCAGGGCCTGGGCAGCTTGGCCTCTGAACCGGCAGGCAGAACGGGGTGGCGTCTGGCCTAGAGAAGGGTCCCCCACCCAGCGGAACGCCCCCTGCCCATCTTCTTGCTCTGAGTTGGCCAGCGGCAAAGGCGCAGCTTCCCAGTGATCAGCTGGGGGACCCTCGCTGCAGCCGTGGCGGGACGTGGCCGGCCCCCCCCCCCCCCCCCCCCCCCCCCGCTGTGGCCCTCGCTGCAGCCGTGATGGGACGTGGCCGGGGCCCTCCCTTCACTTTGTGCTCATGTAACTGCCCCCTCCCTCTGCGTGGTCGTTCAGGGGTCTCACATGTGTGACTCTGACCGCATTTGGGCTTCTCTTGACAGAAATACTCCAGTTCATTTTACAGATGAGGGAACTGAGGCAAGCAGAGGCCATATTTGAAGTCGGCTCCTTTTCACTCCAGGCTGTGTTCTGCCCACTGTACCATCTTGCCCTCTAACCTGTAGCATGGAGTACTCTCATTATTAGTGGGGCTCCAGTGAAGCCAGGGGCACAAAGCCGTATACAGCAGGCACTTAGCACTTGTGTGTCGGGACCTTCTGGCCTTTTCCACCCGCCAGCTTTTTGCCCCCCAGGTGGCATCTGAGTGCGAGCCCCCGATGGCCACGTGTGTGGGCAGGGCGCCAGCCGCGGCCATCCTGAGTCCCAGCAGCCCCCCAGCGGGGGTGTCCCTCGCCAGCACAGACCGCGGCCTCTCCCGGGTGGCTCCCGCAGGGTCCCATGCCCCGCCCAGAGCCCTCCTCCACATGGCGGCAGAGCCCGGGCGCCAGCTTTGCTGGGGAGCGCCGTCCCGCACACCATTCCCGACAGCGGGGCTGTAGCCGTGCCCTCTGGAGGCAGATCGGCTCCCCAGAGCCGGCGGCGTCTCGCCACAATTTGTGCCGGCACGGAATCCGCTGCCGGCAAAGGGAGGCAGAGCCCGGGCCCCCCACGCTGCTTCCCCGGAGCGCCCAGCCCGTCCCTCCACTCCCGTCCTCCTCGCTTCTCCTACCTTTTCTCTTCTTCCTCTTTCTTCTTGTCCCCCTCCCCCCACCACCCTCTGGGCCCAGCTACAGTCGGTCCCTATTTCACTAATTGACAGCGGATAAACATAAAGTAAGTTGGTTCAAAAACACAACTTCACAAGGACACCTTGAGGGAGACAAAAACGATGAGGGGCCCATGGTGGACCACAGGTTCACTATAAGTGTGACCAGCAGCCAAAATCTTCCCCAGAAAGGGGAAACATTTTCGGAACTACTAAGCCCAGAATCCTGCTGTCCCTGCTCTGATCACAGCACAGCCGGAACACGGGGTTGTTCTAGATATATTTGGCTTGAGAAGAACAAGTGGGGAGAAAGAGCAGGCGGGGAGAAGAGCCAGTGTGGGGCAAGGTCTGCAACCTGTTCTAGACCCGGAGCTGGAGGTGTTCACCCTGGACAAGGGAAGGCCTCCTGCGGAGGGAGCTATGGCCAGTGCCTCGGGGGGAGCTGTCCACTGCCATGGTGCTGAGCCTCGTCGGCTCGGACCCGGAGGCTGGATGGCAGGAAGGGATCCCCAAGAGCGAGATCTGTCCCACAGTGAGCCAGGATGTTCCAGAGTAACCCAGGCCGCCCTCCACAGTGACCCAAGCTGGGGGGGATGACCCAGGCCGCCCTCCAGAGTGAGCCAAACTGCCCTGGGGGTGGCCCCGGCTGTCCTGCAGCCTGGCCCAGTTCTTTCTCCCTGTCCCCCACTGCAGGGCTCAGGCAAAGTTGGACTCCCCTTGCCCCCCATGTTGTACATACATGGGGAGGTTCTTGGCGGGGCCCGGGCAGGATTAGCCATCCCCCACGTCCCTTCCTGCTCAAAGACCTGGGATCCTACATCAGGGAGCAGCCCCCCCATCCCCCCGCTTCAGGACAGCTGCTGCTGGGAGACCTTTTCGGGATGTGCTCCCGGCGTGGAGGCTGCCTCCCACCCGTCCTCCCTGGTACCTCCTAACCCAGGGCTGACTGAGTCATTCTCACTCCCAGGTGTCACATCTTGTGCATGTGAACCCAGCAGGAAGTGGAGTTTTTCCCCATCAATCTCCACATAATGTGCCTGTTTCCAATTGGAGGAATCGCAGAGCCCTCGGCAAAAAGCAAGGACAAGGGTGGTTGGGGGCCCCGGGGACTCTCGTAGGGCCCCCAGCCGCTCCCCTGCTCCTGGCCCCATCCGGGGACGCCCGGGCTGCAAACCCGGCTCCCCCCGAGAAAGAGACCAGCTAGATGGGCCATAAAAATGGACCAGGACCCAAAGAGGCTCTTGCGGGAGGCAAACCGAGAGGCGCCAGCGGGGGGGGGCATGCGCTGAGGAGGCCCCCGCCCCTCTGGAGTGGAGCCCAGGGCTTGGAGCTTCTCCCGGGGAGGAGCAGCTTCACCCGGGCCCGCCAAGCCCTTTCCTCACAGGAAGGGTGCAAGCACCCTGCTGTCAGAAGGGAAGGCCTGGATTTGGAATCAGACCGGTTTTAAGCTCTAGCTCATAACATATGGGGGCCGTGCAAAGGCTGATCCCCATCCCCAAGTCTCAGTTTCCTTCTCTAGTGGGAGTGGCAATCATTGCAGTCCCTCCCTCACGGGACTCACAGCGCAGCCAAGCTGCTGAGGTAGGTGCTTCCCGGGCAGCCGGGGGCTCACTCCCATCCTGGGACGCATGTGCCAGGGGTTTCTTCCCCCCTCGTCCTGTTAGACGGGCTCCCTGGGCAGGCGGGAGCTTTGCTGGAGTCCAGCCCAGAATGGATCTCCTCAGGTGAGCGGATGAGGCGAGGAGACCGAGAGGCTGTTGCTGGTCTCCGACGTCTCTGACTGAGAGGCCGCTGCGTTGTCTGACCTCTCTCCTCTTCCCTCTGCCTTCAGTTTCTCTCGTTTCCAGGTCACAACATCTGGGTCAGCAAAGGCTGCCCTGCGACTCCTTCAGATGCTGTGATCCACAGCTGGGGAGGCTCTCGGGGAATTGACCTGTCCCTTACCATATGATTATAATGTAGGTATTGGTGTAGTAATAATGTAGCATTCATATTAATGATAATAACAGCTAGTAGTGTAGTAACGATGTAGAATGAGTATTAGGGATAATAACGTAGCTATCAGTGTAGTAACAATATAGCATGAATCTTAATGATAATAACATAGCTATTAAGGTAGTAATAATATAGCATTAGTATTAAGAATAATAATGTAGCTATTACTTTAGTAATAAAGTAGCAGTCACATTAAGAATAATAACATTAGTGTAGTAACAATGTAGCTGAGTGTTAATGACAATAATGTAGCATGAGTACTAATGATAACAATGTAACCATTACTATAGTAATAATGTAGCTGAGTGTTAACGGCAACAGTGTAGCCATTAGTGTAGTAATAATGTAGCATGAATGAACAATGTAGCCATTCCTGTAGTAATAATGTAGCTGAGTGTTAATGGTAACAATGTAGCCATGTTAATGACAACAGTGTAGCCATTAGTGTAGTAATAATGTAGCATGAATGAACGATGTAACCATTCCTGTAGTAATAATGTAGCTGACTGTTAAATGGTAACAATGTAGCCATTACTATAGTAATAATGTAGCTGAGTGTTAATGACAACAGTGTAGCCATTCCTGTAGTAATAATGTAGCTAAGTGTTAATGGTAACAATGTAGCCATTACTATAGTAATAATGTAGCTGAGTGTCAATGATAATAATGTAGCCATTAGTGTAGTAATAATGTAGCATGAATGAACGATGTAACCATTCCTGTAGTAATAATGTAGCTGACTGTTAATGGTAACAATGTAGCCATTACTATAGTAATAATGTAGCTGAGTGTAATGAAAATGTAGCCATTTGTAGTAATAATGTAGCTAATGAAATGTACCATTCCTGTATAATAATGTGTTAATGGTAACAATGTAGCCATTACTATAGTAATAATGTAGCTGAGTGTCAATGATAATAATGTAGCCATTAGTGTAGTAATAATGTAGCATGAATGAACGATGTAACCATTCCTGTAGTAATAATGTAGCTGACTGTTAATGGTAACAATGTAGCCATTACTATAGTAATAATGTAGCTGAGTGTTAATGACAACAGTGTAGCCATTCCTGTAGTAATAATGTAGCTAAGTGTTAATGATAATAATGTAGCCATTCCTGTACTAATAATGTAGCTGAGTGTTAATGGTAACAATGTAGCCATTAGTGTTGTAATACTAATGATAACTATGTAGCCATTAGTATAGTAATAATGTAGCTGAGTGTTAATGATAATAATATAGCCATTAGTATAGTTATAATGTAGCTGAGTGTTAATGATAACAATGTAGCCATTAGTGTTGTAATACTAATGATAACTATGTCGCCATTACTATAGTAATAATATAGCTGAGTGTTAATGCTAACAACGTAACCATTAGTGTAGTAATAATGTAGCTGAGTGTTAATGACAACAATGTAACCATTACTATAGTTATAATGTAGCTGAGTTTTAATAATAACAATGTAGCCGTTCCTGTAGTAATGATGTGGCTGAGTATTAAGGGTAACAATGTAACCATTACCATAGCAGCAATGTAGCTGAGTATTAATGGTAGCTGTGTAGCCATTCGTGTAGTAATGATGTAGTTGAGTATTAATGGTAATCATGTAGCCATTACTGAGGGTAAAGCAGAGTATTAGGGTAAAATGCCAGGCCAGTTGCTGAGATTAAGGGTAAAATGTAGCTGCCCTGAGTAATGATGGGTTTGAGATTAAGGGAACAATGGACCCCTACAGCAAATGTAGCTGGATTGGATAAAATGAGCCGTCCCTTGTTGATGAGTGAGTTTTGGGGTAACGTGGCCCAAAATGCGTAAAGGCTGAGATTTGGGGTAACAATGTACCGCCTTAGTAATGATGTAGCTGAGTATTAATGGTAGCTGTGTAGCCATTCGTGTAGTAATGATGTAGTTGAGTATTAATGGTAATTATTAAGGGTAACAATGTAGCCATTACTGTAGCAGTAATGTAGCTGAGTATTAAGGGTAACAATGTAGCCATTACCATAGCAGTAATGTAGCTGAGTATTAATGGTAGCTGTGTAGCCATTCGTGTAGTAATGATGTAGTTGAGTATTAATGGTAATTGTGTAGCCAACTGAGCAGAATGAGGAATTGGAACAATGTACCGCCCTGTAAATGATGGGCAGATTAAGGGTAAAATGAGCCATTACCAAGCAGTGTAGCTGAGATTAATGGTAGCTTGTAGCCATTCGTAGTAATGATGTGTTGGAGATTAATGGTAATATGAATTACTGAGGAAAAGAGATTAGGGAAAATGAGCCAACCATAAGTAAGAGCGAAAGTTAATGGTAATTTGGGTACCGTAGCAGAATGAGCAGAGAAAGGGAAAATTTAGCCCCTGTAGTAATGATGTGGCTGAGATTAAAAAAGTAGCCAAAAAAGCAGTAATGTAGCTGAGATTAATGGTAGCGTGTCCATTCGTGGTAATGAAGTTGAGTAAATGGTAATCAGAGCCTTACTGAAAGAATGTAGCAGAGCGGGGAACAAGGCAACCATAGCAGTAATGTAGCTGAGTATTAAGGTAGCTGTGTAGCCATTCGTGTAGTAATGATGTAGTTGAGTATTAATGGTAACTGTGTAGCCATTACTGTAGCAGTAATGTAGCAGAGTATTAAGGGTAACAATGTAGCCGTTCCTGTAGTAATGATGTGGCTGAGTATTAAGGGTAACTGTGTAGCCATTCCTGCAGCAGTAATGTAGCGGGAGTGTTGATGGTAACAATGTAGCCAGTGTGTCCAGAGCCCCTCTGGCCTGAGCTCGGGGCCCTTCCAGTCTGCTCCCCTTGGCTTCTCCCGCCCGCCCTGCGAGCTGAGGGCTAGTATGGCCGGGCCGGCCAGCTAGGAAGTGTGGAGGCTGAATTGGCATTCAGGTCTTCCTGCCTAAGCCCCCGGCTCTGTGCCCTGTGGCGCCCCCTGGTGGCCCTCCCGGACGCCGAGGACACAGCTCCCACTGTGGTCTAAGGCCCAGCCCCTCCCCTGCCCTGTGGCCCCAGGATGGGGGAGGAGAGGGGACAAGGCCCCAGTGTCCTCCAGCGGCCGGGAGCAGCCGGAGGAGAGTTCATGATGAAGTCTGGCCCGGGACAAGAGGCCATTGTGCAGCCGGTGCCTGGCGCCAGGGCCCTGGGTCCGGCAGATGCAGCTGTGCCACCGCCAGCAGCCTCCCATTGGGGACGGGGACGCACACGTGTGTCCCGGGGATCTTCCTGGGGCACACGTGGCCAGGCATGTTGGGGCAGCGGTGTGCCAGCCCTGGGGGAGGGGCTCTGCCCGAGGCACCCTCCCCAAGTCTCCCCAATCCTTGCCGCCACCCTAGGAGGCCTGTGCTCCAAGTCTGATCCCGGTCGGCCTGACAAGGACCGAGACGGAGATCCGGGGCCAGCGGAGCAACCTTCTGACCCGAGTCTTCCGCCTGTGACTCCCGGCCCTGCCCCCTGCCCAATACTGCGCTGCGATAGACTGCGCCCCATAGAACAGGGCTCAGTCCCTCACTTGCCACATCAAGCCTTGATGAAGCACCTACTGCGTGCCAAGAACCGGGTCGGTCTGCAAAGACCAAAGGAAAACCATTTCAGTCAGCTTGCGCCTCAGTTTCCCCATCCTGTGGCCTCTTATCCAGGACTATGAGAGAGCGTCCGGGAGTGCCCAAGAGAGCTGCTGGGGTATTCTGGGGGCTCTGACAGGTCAGGGAGAAGGCTGGCGGTTTGGGGGGCTCCCGGGAGCATCACTGGCCACCGTGCCCCTACCGGTCCCCGTGGAAACCAGTCCTCCTAAGGCTACTTCTGTCTGTCCTCTCTCTCCAGGTGAGCCCTCAGTGGTCCCGTGCACACCCGCCGCCCGGCCCCGAGATGTCCCGGCACCACAGCCACGGGAACGAGAGGCCCCTCCGCTGGGATCCGGAAGGGGCGCCAACGCACCCAGCCCCATTTTCCCCGGGGCCCATCCGGCCCCCCTCCGACTCCCCTGCTGCGCCGCCGCCCCTGGGCCCCGCACAGGCCCCACACCATCACCAGCCTCGTGGTCAGCTCCTCCTCCGGGCCGGCCAGCAAGGTTAGGAAGGAGCTCCTGACCGGGGAACTCACAGGGGCTGCTGGGTCGGTGGGCGGGCCGGTGGGGCACGGACGGGAGGCGGCACCCTGATGTTGGGGTCCGCTCCTAGGGAAAGAGAGCAGTGTTCGAAGCACAGGGTGCCGGCTTGGGAAAACCCTTTGAGGCGATCTGCCCCACGCCGGGAGCCCTCGGTAGCAGCTGTGACGGGGGGCTCCCCATCACGTGAGGCGTCTGCCCCACGCCGGGAGCCCTCGGTAGCAGCCACGTCGGGGGGCTCACCATCACGGGAGACATCCCGTGGCATTGTAGGATAAGGGGAGTCCACCCTTGGCGACACTGGTCGGCCTTTCTGTCGGCCCCTCCGTCAGTCTCCGCTAAGTGCTGGTCCCCACTAGGTCCCGATGCTCCAAAAACAGACGAGAGTTCCCCGGCCTCGAGAAGCACGTTCTCGTGGGCGAGACGACGAAAGAAAACAGGCCCAAATACCAAAAGGCTTTAGGGAAAAACGTGGAGATCAGGCACAGAGGGAAGCCGTGGAGGGGCCGGAGATGAGACATGGGGGAAACTTAAAGGAAGCCAGCAGGCTCAGGGGTTGGGGAGGAAGAGCAGTGTCTGAGCCACAGAGGAGGCCAGAGCTGAGAGACGGAGGCCGGAGCTGAGAGACGGAGGCCAGAGTTGTGTCGGAATGATGAGAGCCGGATGGTCAGGATGAGAAGAGGTCGCCAGTGTAGACGGCCTCCTGGCGACTTTAGCCATAAGGAAATAGAACGATAGTCAGTTGGAAGGGTCAAAGGAGGGCTGTTTCAGGAAGGAGTCTGCGGCACGTCTGTGGATAGAAGGGAAGGAGCCAATAGAGGAGAGAGTGAAGATCAGTGAGAGAGGGGGATGGCAAAGAGGCTAGCCCACTGGAGGAGGCCGGATGCAGAGGGGCTAGCCCGCTGGCGGAGGCCGGATGCAGAGGGGCTAGCCCGCTGGCAGAGGCCAGATGCAGAGGGGCTAGCCCGCTGGCAGAGGCCAGATGCAGAGGGGCTAGCCCGCTGGAGGAGGCCGGATGCAGAGGGGCTAGCCCGCTGGAGGAGGTGGGATGGCACAGAAGGGGGGCCTCTTAGGGGTGCAAGGGAGACAATGGTCATCTGAGAGAGACTGAAAGGAGGCAGAGTTGGGCACCCTTTCCAGAATCAGTGGTTGAGGCTCATCAGGGACTCGCCATCAGGAAGATAGAAATGGGGACAGACAAGAAGAGGAGGAGGAGGGGGAAGGGGAGAGAGGAAAGAGGGAGGGAAAGGGAGAGAGGGGAGGGAAAGGGAGAGAGGGAGGGAGAGAAAAGGAGAGAGGGAGGGAGAGAGGGAGGGACAGAAAGGGAGAGACGGGGGAGGAAGGAATGGAAGGGGAGAGATGGAGGGAAGGGGAGAGAGGAAGGGAGGGGAAAAGGGAGAGGAGGAGACAGAGATGGGGGGGGAAGGGAGCAATGGAAAGAGAAAGGAAGGAAGCTGCAAGAGAGAAATAGATTTTTAAAAAGAGGAGGTGGAAGGGAGGCAGGAGAGAGAAAAAGGAGGGAAAGGACTGAAGAGAGAGCTGGCCGGGGGGGGGGGGGGGGCAGGCGAGAGAGGGCAGGAGGAGGGAATGAGACGGCCAGAAGGGAGCCTGGGGCCCTGCAGGAGCCGAGCACGCTCCAGCATCGCGTCCGGGGCTCTCAGGGACACGGCCCCCAGAACTTCAGGGAGCCCTGGCCTGTCCATTCTTTCCTCATAAGGGCTCTGGAAGGTGGGAGAGACAAGGAAGGGGACACGGGGTCGGCACCCAGGGAGGGGACGCGGGGTCGGCACCCAGGGACGGTCCGTCCCAAAGTCTGCGTGATTTCTTCCAACCCAACAGTGATGGGAGGGAAGGCTTCCTCTTGCCTCCCTCTTGACGGGTTCAGAGCATGGGTGGTAATTCCCAGCCTTGCCTCAGTTTCCCGCCGTGCAAATGAGAGGACTCCAGGGAGAAGCTGAGTGTCCCGTGCTTTGCCAGGCTGAAGGGGCCATTGACCTTCTGGGGACAGGCACGTCCCCCGCCACATCAAGGGGATCTGAGTAGATATTTAAAACGACAAGATCGAAATTAAAAATTAAGCAAAAATCGCCTTCCCGCGAGTCTCCGGGAGGACGGAGGCTAACGGGCCGGGCGCTGATGGAGAAAGGGGCGCCCGGTTCCTTCGGCCCCCGGCAAGCCGGGGCGCAGGCTCCAAGTGTCCAATTTAACACATCATTGGTTTGTATTATTGGAAATTTGGTTGGGCCGTGGAGCGCGCTGGCTCACGGCACGGGGAGGCCGGGCCCGGGCTGCTGGCGGAGGGGCCTGCCTAGGGAGTCCTTGGCCGCTAATGCCCTTCTCTCCTGCCCGGTAGAGTCTCGGGGGCACAAACGTGTGCCCGGGCCTGAGCAGCACCGGCGCAAGCGGTGTCCCTCTGTGCCACGTTCCCCATGCTCCATCTGGGGAGCCGGCCTGGGGCTGGGGAGGGAAGAGAGGCCAAGGCTCGGGAGCATAAGGAGCATTCGGGGAGATGGAGGGGGGCATTCCTGGTCAGGGACCCGTACCAAGCAAGGGCAGATGAGGTGCCTGTGCAAGGCAAAGGAGCCCCCCGGAGGATTGGGAAGGAGGGAAGGTGGGGGGGAGGTCTGCGGCACAGGCAGGGCCCAGTGCGCTTTAGGAGGCTCCCTTTGGATGCTGAGGCAGGGAGCCCCCTGGGGGGAGGGGTCAGTCCAAGCAAGATGGCGTGAGGGGAGCTGGGGTACGAGCCCGCCCTCTGATCTCCTTTCTCGGGTGGACGGTCTGCCTGCTCCCTTGCCTCCTCCGGGGAGGCCGGCCTCCCTCAGCCTCCATTCGCACCGCCCCAGAGGCCGCCTCCTCCCCCTGAGACCGGGGACCTTCATTTGCAGGAATGGCTGAATCTCAGGCCCGGGACCCCCTCACCCCCCGGCCGGCTCTAGCTGGGGGGGCCCGCAGGCTGGGGGGGGGGGAATGAGAAGAGGGGGGAAGGGGGGCTGAGGGGAGGGGGGGCGAGAAGAGGGGGAGGGGAGAGCGGCACTAGCTGCCAGGAGGGATTTGTCCCAGCGGCGCCGCCCCCGGGGAGCCTGTGGCCAGGAAGGGGCCCATTTCTCAGCCCCGCCCCCCAGCCTCGGCGGCCGGAGCTCCGGGTCAGCCTCTGGCCAACAGCGGGGTCGGTGCGGGCAGGTGCCCGGGCCCAGCAGGGGGCGCCAGAGCCGCGTCCTCGGCCCCGAGTCCGCCTGAGACTCAGTGGGGAACGGGAGGCTGTTTCTCAGGCACTGGGGGGAGGGGGGAGGGGGAGGGGCCCCGAGAGCCCGCCCTGCCTCGATGGGGCCTCCCTCAGCGTCTCCTTGCGGAGCCGCCAGCGGGAGGGGCCCCAGAGCGCAGGCCCCGCCCAGCCCGGCCCCCGGAGCCAGCAGACGGGCGGGCGCTTGCGGGGCTGGGGGGGGGGGGGCAGGGAGGGCGTTCCCGCGCAGCTGCTGGGGGCGGGGCCTTCCTGAGTCCCGGTGGGAAGTCTCCCCAGAAGGAGCCTCTCTCCCGCGGGGGAGGAGGGGAGGGGGAGCAGGGGGAGGGGCGCTCCCCGGCCCGAGTCCCTGTGGCGGGCACCTGGGTCTGCGCTTCCCGCTCTGGGCGATTCTCGGCCTTGGACCCAGACTCTGCTTGGCCCAAAGCGCTGGGGGTGGGGGGGGGGAAGGCCGGGGGGGGGGGCGTTGGGGGCTTTCTCAGCCAAGCTTCTCCGGCTCATTGTACAGATGAGGAAACTGAGGCAAGGCGGGGCAGCGAGGAGGGGAGCTTAGCCTGGGGGCCTCGGGGCGCAGGGAGCCCAGACACGCCGGGGAGGGCCAGGCCGCTCCTCGCCTGAGCCCCGGGCTCCTGGGAAGGGGGAACAGGGTCCCCGCCCACCAGGGGGAGGGTCTGCCGGCTCCAGGGCCCTTTCCCTGCTCTCCCGCTGCAGGTCCCCGGGCTCTCCAAGGTCGAGACTCCGGCGCAGGGATTGGCGACCAGTGTCAGGTGGGGGCAGACGCCCATCAACCAGTCCACGCCTTGGGACACGGACGAGCCGCCGCCCAAGCAGATTCGGGAGAGTGAGAACCCAGGTATCCGGGGCATCCCCCCTCCGCTCCCCTCGGAGCCCCTCTTCCCTCCTTCCCCAGGTCTGGCCCAAAGGGGGCTGGGGGCCCCCAGAGAAGGGCATCATACAGGGGCCCCCAGAGAAAGGCGGCACCCAGGGGACCCCCGAGAAGTGTGGCAGGCAGGGCCCCCCCCCAGAAGTCCGGTGGGCAGAGACCTTGAGCAGGGTCCTTGGCCGCTGTTCCCTGCCCCCACGTCCCCCTCTGGTCCCTCTTCCCCTTCCCTGCACCCCCTCCCTGGAGTTCAGAGCGCAGCGCAAGACATCCAGCTCCTCAGAGTAGAAAGGGACCCTCCAACGAGCCCAGCCCAGACAAGGGGGCCCCGGCCTCTGCCTGCAGAAGCTCATTACCTGTCCCAGCCCCTTCCCTCCCTGCCTGCCCCACCAGGGACAGGTTCTGGACCTTTAGCTGGAGGTCCCCGTGCTCAGGGAGTTTATGTTTAACCTGACGCCCCCAGGTGAGGCAGGAGCCGGAGCCTGAGCTCGGGGGGCCTTAGCTTGGGGCCTTAAAGGGACCGGCGGAATCTGGGGGCCTCCTCCCCCGGAGCCGGCCCCTCCCCGCATCGTGGGCGGCTGTGGCAGCTGGGGGAGGGAGGCAGGACCCACATGCCCTGCTCCTTGCAGGGAGCAAGAACGGCTCTGGGCACCCCCGGGCATCCTCCTCCCTGGCTTTTGGGTGGGGAAACAGAGGGACCTGCCCGCTGCACCACCCTGTCCACGGTGCCACATGGCACACCTGAGCATGGCAGAGGTCCCTGTGACCCTGCTGGGGCACACTGAGCTCGGAGCCCAAAAGGCTGAGGGCCCGCTTGAGGCAGGAGGCAGCTCGGGCCGGCCTCTGCCATCTCCCAGCCTCCACCCCCCCACAACAGTCCCCCTTTTTGGCCTGGGCCCCCTTCCCGGGAGAGCCTGACCACCCTGAGCTCCTCAGAGGCTGCCCTCACCTCCGGAGGCCCCCCGCCCCAGGGCACCCCACAATGAGCGCCCCCCACTACCCGGGGCCTCGCCCCGTCCCCCCGCCATCTTGGGGCTGGCCCGCCGACGCCGGGCCCCAGGGGAGGGCGTCCGGTGGGGCTCATGCTCGCGCCCCTCTGTTGCAGGAACCACGCCTTGGGTGACCGCCGTGACCGCGGGGAGCCAGCCAGCCCTCCTCGCCCACTCCTACGGGATGACCCAGCCGCCTGCCTTCAGTCCGGCCGTGAGCGTCCCGGCCCCCGTGATCGGGGTGACCCCCTCGCTGCCGCTGATGCCGGCCCACTACCAGCTGCAGCCTCAGCCTCCGCAGCCCTTGAGCAGCCTGGTGGTCACCCTGCCCAGTCAGAGCCTGTACAGTGCCAGCCAGCCCTTGAGCCTGACCTCGATGCCCGGCGTGGGGCCGGTGGCCCGCCCGGGCCCCACGGCCATCGGCAACGGGCACATGCCGTGCCCCGTCCTCCCGCCGCCGCCGCCTCCCTCCGTGCCTGCGGCCGCCCTGCCCAACAGCATCCCCACCACCAACGGGCCCGCGGGACCCCCGGCGCCCCCCCCGGACTCTGCTCAGGGCCAGAACGTCCAGATGCTCCGGACGATCGGCATGGGGAAATACGAGTTCACGGACCCCTGGCATCCGAAAGGTAGGTCTTGTGGCCGTCCCGCTCGTGGGCTTGCGTGGACCCGGCCCAGCAGGGCCAGAGAAAGCCGGGAGAGCCCGAGGGCCCCGAAAAACGTGCTGTCGTGACCCGGGGCCTCACCTGGGCCACGGAGAGGGAGAAGGAGCTCCCGGGGACCAAGGCTCCGGGGCCGGACTCGGGCAGAGGGGCCAGAGCCGAGAGGAAGGGGCAAAGCATTAAGGGAGGGACGGCTGGAAGGAGCCAGGGAACTCAGGGGAAGAGCAGTGCACCCAGGGTAAGGAAGGGGAGAGGAATGAAGGAGGGGCTCTGACTACCCCAGTGGTTCCCCCAGACACCGCTGGCTGGGAGGGGAGAGCCGCCCTTTCCTTAGGAAGTTCCCGACGCCTTTGGGTGCTCCTGGTCCAGGGAAAGCATTTGGACACCCATCACTCAGTGGACCAGATCCATCTGCCAGGTGCCCCATTACAGGCAAGGGCCAGGCACACCTCAGACAGAAGGCACCTGGGCTGGGCAGACAGAAAGTACGTGGGCCGGGCAGACTGCAGAGAGGCCGGGCAGAAAGAGGGCACGTGGGCCGGGCAGACAGAGGGCACCTGGGCTGGGCAGACAGAGGGCACTTGGGCCAGGCAGACAGAGGACACTGGGCTGGGCAGGCAGAGGGCACGTGGGCCGGGCAGAGAGAGGGCACCTGGGCTGGGCAGAGAGAGGGCACGTGGGCCGGGCAGCGAGAGGGCACTGGGCCAGGCAGACAAAGTACGTGGGCCAGGCAGGCAGAGGGTACCTGGGCCCCGCAGACACAAGGCACATGGGCCAGGCAGACTGCAGACGGGCCACAGACAGCCTGTTCTCCTGGGCTAGTAGCCCGGTTCTGCCCTTTGGGCCCTCGTTGCCCAGAGCTTCTAAGAGCCACGTGAGAGGCCACGTTTTGGCAATGGGCAGAACAGCTGCTTCTCAGGTCTCAGAGCCCTCTTGTTGGAATTGAGTGGCGGGGATAGGAAGGGATGGCAGCAAGGTCCCGGCTCTTCAGAAAGGGGGAGCTGGGCCTTCGCCCATGCTGCTGGAGCCCATGGTTGGGGACTGCAGCCTGGGGCAAACCCAGGGGTTCCATCTCTAACCTCACAGACACTGAGCTCTAACCACTTGGCAGTCGCGCCACACCTGGCTTCTATCTTATTCAGGGCTTCCAAAGTAAGCTAGACAACCCGGACCCCTTATCCTCCTCCTGCCTTCCTCCCACCGCTCCTGGAGATGGGGGAAAATAGAGAAGTGAGCCTCAGAGACTCGGGTGCAGAAGGGCCGGGGGGGCCGGGGAAGCTCTGGGCTGCCTCCCTGGGCTGTGAGAAGCAAGCCAGGCCGGCTTTGGATCTGCCCCCACGCCTGGTGAGAGGCCGGCCTGCTGCTTTCCCAACCCGGTCCCACATTTCCTGAGCAGGTGCGTGTGTAGAGGCCGTGAGCCGGCTAGGAAGTCCGGCACCGGGAGGGGGCGTCCCGTCTCCTGCCCCCCAGCCTGAAGAGGGGCTGGGGTTCCCCGGGAGAGCAGGGTCCCCGATATTCCCAGACTTCCTCAGCATCTGCATCCTTCTCAGCCATTTGACCAGGGCAGGGTTAGCCGGTTGCAGTCAGAGGTTCACCGAAACAGGCAGGAGAATTGATTGGCTACTTTAATTGGAAAATGAATCAGTGGAAGAGGAACGGGAGCCCGATAGGCTCTCGGGTTTCCCAGAGGATGGGGGCTCGCCTCCCCTGACTGCAGGGAGCTCAGTGTTTAAGGAAACAGGATTAGTCTCAGCCTTCCTGCAAGGATGGTGGGGTATAAGGCTGGGGGAGGAAGGTGATTTTCAAAATTACAGGAGGAAAATTAATGGAAAAAGGCATCACTGGAGAAGATCAGGAGGGCTCCACTGTGGCACTTCAACCCCTTTGACCAATGAGCAAATTGAGGAAAAGGGTCCTGGAGTTGTGGCAACACTTTTGGCGTCTACAGAGTCCTATGTTCTGGCATCTAGAGAGTCCTGACTGTTTTGGGTATGGAGAGTCCTATGTTCTGGGGTCTCGAGACTCCTGACTTGTGTTTTGGCATCTAGAGTCCTGACTGTGTTTTGGATAGAAACAGTTCTGGTGTCTAGAGACTCCTGACTGTCTTTTGCCTTCTAGAGAGTCTTGACTGTGTTCTGGTGTCCAGGCAGTCCTATGTTCTGGTGTCTAGAAAGACCAGGACCCTCTAGATGCCAGAACACAGCCTCTCTAGGACTCTCTAGATTAGAAAATATAGGATTCCCTACACACAAGGTGTTCTGGTGTCTAGAGTCCTGACTGTCTTTTGCCTTCTAGAGAGTCCCAACTGTGTTCTGGTGTCTAGGAAATCCTCTGTTCTCGCATCTAGAGAGTCCTGACTATGTTTTATGTCTACAGAGTCATGTATTTTAGCATCTAGAGAGTCCTGTATTCTGGGGTCTAAAGAGTCGTGATTGTGTTTTGTATCTAGAGACTCCTATGTTTTGGCATCTAGAGACCCCTAGGTTCTGGTGTCTAGAGAATCATGACTATGTTCTGGTGTCTAGAGACACCTCACTGTGTTTTGGGTCTAGAGAGTCCTACGTTCTGGTGTCTAGAGAGTCTTGACTCTGTTCTGGCATCTAGATAATCGGTATTTTGGCATCTAGAGAGTCCTATGTTCTGGCATCCAGAGAGTACTGACTGTGTTCTGGTGTTTAGATAGTTCTGACTGTGTTCTGGTGTCTAAAGAGTCCTGACTCTGTTCTGCCATCTAGATAGTCGGTGTTCTGGCGTCTAGAGAGTCCTATGTTCTGGCGTCTAGAGAGTCCTGACCGTGTTCTGGCGTCTAGAGAGTCCTGACTATGTTTTGTGTCTAAAGAGTCCTGACTGTTCTGCTTCCTAGAGAGTCCTGACTGTGTTTTGTATCTACAGACTCCTGACCATGTTCTGGCATCCAGAGAGTCCTGACAGTGTTTTGGCGTCTAGAGAGTCCTGACTGTGTTCTGGCATCTGACGCCAGAACAGTGTCTCTCTAGACGCCAAAACACAGCAGGATCTCTGGAAACCAAAACCAGATCCTCTGGACACCAAACCGTCAGGACTCTCTGGACCTCAGGGGAACCAGAAAAAACCTCTGGGCCAGAACCTCGGGCTCTTGCCCAGAACGTCGGGTCTTAATCAGGCATGGGACTCTGAACCGCCCAAGAGCCCAGTCCGGACTCTGGACACCAGAAAACGGATTTCCCCGGGCCTCTGGACACCAGAACGTAGGACTCTCTGGAACCAAACGTCAGGACCTCTGGACACCGAAAATCAAGGGACCTTCTGAACCAGAACGTCAGGACCTCTGACACCAGAACAGTCAGGACTCTCTGGACACCAGAACGTCAGGACTCTCGGACACCAGAACTCGGGCCATCTAGACACCAAGCGGTCAGGCTCTCTGGACACCAGAACCGTCAGGATTCTGGACACCGAACCGTCAGGCCCTGGACACCCAGAAAGTGGGACTCTCAGACACCAAACGTCAGGACTCTCTGGACACCCGAACCATGGACCTCAAAGGGAACCGTCAGGACCCTTGAACACCAGAACCGTTTCAGGACTCTTAGACACCAAGGACTCGGGATCTCTGACACAGAACCATCAGGACCCTGGACACCAGCCGTCAGGACTCTTGGACCCAGAACCGTCAGAGACACCAGAACAGTCAGGACTCTCTGGACACCAGAACACAGTCAGGACTCTCTGGACACCAGAACACAGTCAGGACTCTCTGGACACCAGAACCGTCAGGACTCTCTAGACACCAGAACAGTCAGGACTCTCTGGACACCAGAACCGTCAGGACTCTCTAGACACCAGAACCGTCAGGACTCTCTAGACACCAGAACAGTCAGGACTCTCTGGACACCAGAACCGTCAGGACTCTCTAGACACCAGAACCGTCAGGACTCTCTAGACACCAGAACAGTCAGGACTCTCTGGACACCAGAAACAGTCAGGACTCTCTAGACACCAGAACAGTCAGGACTCTCTGGACACCAGAACCGTCAGGACTCTCTAGACACCAGAACAGTCAGGACTCTCTGGACACCAGAACCGTCAGGACTCTCTAGACACCAGAACCGTCAGGACTCTCTGGACACCAGAACCGTCAGGACTCTCTAGACACCAGAACCGTCAGGACTCTCTAGACACCAGAACAGTCAGGACTCTCTAGACACCAGAACCGTCAGGACTCTCTGGACACCAGAACCGTCAGGACTCTCTAGACACCAGAACAGTCAGGACTCTCTGGACACCAGAACAGTCAGGACTCTCTAGACACCAGAACAGTCAGGACTCTCTGGACACCAGAACAGTCAGGACTCTCTGAACACCAGAACACAGTCAGGACTCTCTGGACACCAGAACAGTCAGGACTCTCTGGACACCAGAACCGTCAGGACCCTGTAGACACCAGAACCGTCAGGACTCTCTAGACACCAGAACAGTCAGGACTCTCTGGACACCAGAACCGTCAGGACTCTCTGGACACCAGAACCGTCAGGACTCTCTAGACACCAGAACAGTCAGGACTCTCTGGACACCAGAACAGTCAGGACTCTCTAGACACCAGAACCGTCAGGACTCTCTGGACACCAGAACCGTCAGGACTCTCTAGACACCAGAACAGTCAGGACTCTCTGGACACCAGAACACAGTCAGGACTCTCTAGACACCAGAACACAGTCAGGACTCTCTAGACACCAGAACAGAGCCAGATCTCTCTAACCACCAGAACACAGCCCTGACTTTTAGATACCAGAACACAGTTCCGATTCTCTAGACAGCAGAACCGTCAGGACTATCTAGACAGCAGAACTCTAAATTTGTGCCCCTTGCACTTCACTAGACCCACTCACCTTTGTGGGGAGGAGCAAAGGCTCAGGAAGTCATCCAGCAAACATGTCCATTTCTTGGGTGGGGAAAGGCCCAGAGAAGGAACAGCTCTCCTCCATGCCCACAGGGGGCTTATGGATTCCTCTGTAGGAGCCTCCCCCAAAAGTTTTGTCTTCCACCAGAGGACATACCTGGGGATGGGGGGGAGGGACAGAGACATGCACAGGGATTCCCCCCCCCATTCCTTCCTTAGCATATACCTTACTGCTCTGGCCCTTAAATACAGTCGGCCCTGCACACCAAGTGCCCCCTATGGCTCTGCTCCTTGGTTTCTCTTTTTTATATCCCCCATGTCAAGTGACCTAGACATGAAGTAAGTTCATTCTGACAGCTGAGCAGAGCATAAATCCAAGGAGACGACTCTGGTCTTCCTTCCATTGGGGAAGGGGTGGGTGCCAGACTTAACCATAACCCTCTGGGCATGAGCTGACCCGTTCCCTCTCTTGGAATGAGCTGCTTGAGATAGCAAGACCAAGTCCAGACATTCTTAGCTCTCGAGGAGTTCAGATCCTAATGAGGGAGACAGCATGCCTAAAGTAATGGCTTGTCTACACCAATGAAGGGCATAGACCAGTATAAAACAGATAAAGGAGAGCCCCCGGGAAGTTGCCGGCAGTTGGTCGGCCCGGGAGAGCCTCCTGCACGAAGGGATGCCTGTGATGAAGCGTCAGTGAGACTAGGAATTCCGACAGCAGGAGACAAGAAGGGAGAGCCTGGCGGGTGGGAGGTGGGGGCGGGGGGGGGGACGAAGGGCTAGAGAGAGGAGATGCACACGAGGTGCTCGGTCCTTGCTTGCTGGGTGGAATACCCCCACTTCCTCCTCTTCCACACCCTCTGGCCTGGCACAGAACAAGGCGGCTCGACTGCTTTCAGGACGACAGTCCTCAGACAGGTCTGTTCCCTGGGTCATCCGCTTGCAGTTCTCCACCTGGAGCGGCTCCTCAGACGAGTGCCTTAGAGCTAGCAGCGAGTTCTCTGCAGCCTGCTTTCCCTTTGTTGTCTCTTTGCTGTCTCCTGAAAGTTTTACTAGAGCTTTTCTGTCTTTCCCCCGCACTTCACACAGTCACTTACACTCTCAGCTGCCACGTCTTTCTGCGTGGCAACAAGTCTGAAGGTTTTTCCTTCCATGGCCTCCTCATAGTCACAAATTCTTTACATCGGGTAAACTTTGCTAGGAAATGGAGACAGTTGGAGTCAATGTCTTTTCCTTTATCCATTTCCTTGTTTTTCTTTTTTGAGACAATAAAAGTCTGTGGGAATTGGTCAAGTTGGGACTGTTTGTGATTTGTCACGGGATCTTCTCGTCTTTATGCTTTTTTGGCTAGTTTACCTTGGTTTTGCCCATTTCTCTGACACACTGCTGACTCTTGACGGCCATGTTGCACACAGAATTAAATGAGTGACCAGTCGGTCCTTCCTTATGTGTTAAGTCAGTCTCACTGTTGGCAGTAGAACCATTTCTAGAGCCTCCCCTTTTCTGGACATTTCTGAGTGTTCTGGTCAGGGCATTGAATACACTCTGGGCACGTCGCCTCCTGCTTTCTCGGAGTCTGGAGGGGTCGTGGTAGTTTTGTGGCTCTTGTGGACTTTACCGCCTTTGACCCAGGCGGAAGCATCCCAGCCAGCTCCTTGGAGAGCCGGCCAGGCGCTGGGGCATCTCCTGTCCCATTTTTTAGTGAGGATGGCACTCTGACAGTGGCTCAGCCCCACAGAGAGTCAGAGACCTCACCGTTAAAGACTGCCAGGTAAGTCGTAGCAAGGGCATGGCAGCAGACCCAGACCTGTTTTGTGTCCTTGGTCACAGTGGCCGACAGCCGAGAGCCTGAGAACAGGACGGATTGTTAGGGCTGTCTTGATGCAGCCACAAAGAGGCCTGGCTTTGGAGCTGGGGGCTGGGGTCCAGACCCCTCCCCCGAGGGTGGCTCCCTGTGTGACCTTAAGTAAATCATTGGCCATCCCTGAACCTGGAAAACAGGGGCTCTATGGCCTGGGAATTGGGAGCTGTGTGAGGGCCTGGATGCAGAAGAGGAAGCTCCCACGGGGCCGGGTCATTGTGGTGCCAGGTGAGGTGGGACGGTCCTGGGAGAGGGCCCAAGTGGCAGTTGGGACTGGAGCGGCAAGGTGGGCTTTCCGGAAGAAAACTGGGTCAGGGCCGTGAGCATGGCTTGGGTTTGGAGAGATGGAGGAGCTGGGGTGGGAAAGGCGGACAAGCCCGGAGCCCACCTGGGAGAACAGACTCTCGGATAAAAGTCCCGGAGGGGGCCCAACACTCCCCCTGGACTGTCAGAGGAGTGGTCTCTCACCCCCAAGCAATAAGGGCCTTCTGGAGAAGCCAGGTGCTGCTCAGGCAGCCGGAGGCCGGAGCCCCAGCCCTGGACGCAGGAGGAGCTGAATTCAGATTCAGCTCAGACACTCACTAGCTGAAGGACCAAGTCGCTTCCCCCCAAGGGGGGGCTTTGAGGGAATGAGGAGGGGCCCCCAAAAACTTCGGGGAAAGGGGGGGGAAAAAGGAAAAATGGGGAAAGGGGAAAGGCCCGGGAACTGGGAGGGCAAAGAAAGGGCCCGAGGGGGCCCAACAACCGGTGGCGGGAGGGAAAAAAAGGGGTTGGACCGGTCCCTCCATTGGGGGCGCCCACTGTTTAGGAGGCGATTTTTTCGACCCAACCTGGGCCCCTTCCGCCCTCCCCTCCCAAGGGGGGCCTTTATGGGGGGAAAAGGGGTTCCCAGGGGCCCCCGGGGGGAAAGAGGACCCAGGCAACTGCCCGGGAGGGTCCAGGAAGGTGGAGGGCCCTGGGTTCCCCCTTTCCCCTCCCACCCCCTCCCGGGAGAGGCCCGGGAGCAGGGGGAAAGGGCCTCAAAAGCGGGGCCCCCCCCCAGCAAACGGGAGGGAAGCGGGGGGCCCTTCGGGCCCTCTCCCGGGGGCCCCCCCCAGTGGAGCCCCCGCCCCCCCCCGGGGGCCCGGGGCTGGGCTCGCCCATCCCCCGCCCATTTCCCCCCAGGGAATGCCCTGGGGGCCTCTCGGGCCCCTTTGGCCCCCGGTTTTTTCCGGGGAAAGGGCAGTTAACTTTTGGTCCGAAAGGGCCCCCCCCTTTTTTTGGGGGGGCCCCCCTCCCCGGGGGCCGCGTCCCCCGCGGCCCGACGCTGGGCGTCTTGGGCCCATTTCCCGTTTCCCTTCCTTCCCCAACCTTGGGGGGCCCCGCCGGGTCTGGCCTTCTGTTTCTTTCTGGAAATTTGGGAAAGGGAAAAACCGGCGAAAGGGTTGCCTGTTTTTGTTTTTGGGGGTGTTTGAATCCCCTTTTGGGTTTTGAGTTGTTTAAGGATGTCAATTTGCCCTTTGGCTTTTCCCCTCCTTTTAGGGATTTGTGGTTTTCCCTTTGGGTGGGAGATTAAGAGAGAGGGTTTTTAGGGGGTTTTAGTTTTCCTGGTTGCCCCCTGGGTCGGGAATGGGGGGGGGCGGAAGGCCGGGGGGAAAAAGGGGGGTTTTTTTCCCGGGCCCCCCCATGGGGTTGAGAGGGCCGTTTGGGGGAGTTGTTGGGAGGATTTAAGTGTCCCCCCTCCCCGGGTGGTTTGGAGGGGTGTTTTTTGAGGGGGGAAATTTGTTTTTCCTTTGCCGGTTTTCTTTTGGTTTTCCCATCCCGGTTTTTGTTTGAGAAAGGGGCCCCTTTTCCCCCTGGTGGGAGGGGTTTTTATGACCCATAAAAAGGGCCCCCGCCTTTAACCCTCCCGGATGGGGAGAAAAAGTGAGTAGAAATTTTTAGTTTTTTTTGGATGGGTTTGGGCTTTGTTTTTGGGGTTTTCCTTGGTTTGTTTCCTGGATTAGTTTTCCCTTGTATCCCCCCTGGCCTTTACCTTCGGGGGGTAAAAGGAGGGGTGGGGAGTTGGGGTTTTTTTTTCCCTCCCCTCCCTTTCCCAAACCCATTTATTTGTCCTTGTATGGAGTTTCCCGGGAAAAGGCAAGTGAGGTCCTTGTCCCTCCTGGGGATGCTTATTGCAAAGATGAGTGGAGGGTGGGGAAGGAGAGAATGAGTTAAGTCCCTTTAATAGAAGAGAGGAGGGAGGAAGGAGGGAAGGGGGGGGGGGGGGAAGGGAAAAAAGGGGGGGAGGGAAAAGGGAAGGGGAAGGAAAAGGGGGGGAAGGGAAGGGGAAAGGGAAAAAGGGGGAAGGGGGGGAAGGGAAAAAGGGGGAAAAGGGGGGGGGGGGGGGGGGAAAAAAGGGGGGGGGGGGGGAAAAGGGGAAAAGGTGGGGGGGGTGAAGTGGGGGGGGGGGGGGGGGGGGGGGGGGGGGAAAGGGGGGGGGGGGGGGGGTTTGGGAAAGGGGGGGGAAAAAGGGGAAAAAAAAGGGGGGAAAAAAATGGGGAAAAGAAAAGACAGAAAAAAGAAATTTTTATTTAGAATTAATGTTGTATTTTAAAGCCCCACCCGGTATGAGGGTTTAAGAGAAAGAAAAGTTTTGATTGGAGGCCCCTGAGGAGGATTGGGTTTTGGGTTTGGGAAGGGTGGGTTTGGGGGGTGTTTAATGGCAGTTAGGGTTTGGGCGATGGAGAGGGGTAATGAGGGAGAGAGTGAGGAGCCTTGGAGAGGGTAAAACATGGGTGAGATGAGAGGAAGGGAAAGAGATGGGGAGAAAGAGAAGAGGGGTGAGGAAATGGTAATTTGGTTGGAGGGAGGGGAAGTCCCGAGGGGTTTTTCCCTTTTTTTTTAATTTTGGTTTTTTTTCCTTCTGGGGTTTTTTTCCCGAGTTTTTTTTTTTCCCCTTCTTTCCCTTCTTTCTTTCTCCCCTTCCCTTTTCTCCTTTCCTCCCCCTTTTTCCCCTTTCTCTCCCTGCCCTTCCCCCCCCCTCCCTTTTTTTTTCAAGACTGGGTTTCCAGACTAGAGAATCTCTCACCAGCCCCTGGGCCTCCAGCAAGGCTCTTCCAGAGCAAGGAGAGAGAAGGGCTTATCTGAGGGTTTGGAGGGAGCCATGTCCACCCAAGGGCAACGTGGAGGTTTTTGGGGGAGAGGCGAAGTGGGAACCCCAGAACGGCTGGAGGGGACAAGGGGGCTCTTTGGGGGCCCCTTTCTTCGGGCCCCTTCTGGGAAAAAAGGCCACCATAGCCACAGACCCTTCCCTCTGAAGGTCCGGGCAGGACCCCTGGGGCTCCCGGGCCTTGGGTGAGGCTTTCAAAGGAGCCGGAAGTCCGAGGCCTAGAACTTGGAGGCCGGGCCCCGGGGCCTTTTCGCCGAGCTCCCGGGAGAAAAAGTTAGGGCCCACCCATCTCCCCGGCCACAGGGACCCCCCCCGCTTCCCTGAAGGCCAAACAGAGGACTTCTCCTGGCCTGGCCAGGTGGTCTTGGGGGTGAGTGGGCAGCTGCTCCCAGAAGAGCCCAGCACAGTCTGGGCTGGAAAGGTCGGGAAGGCTTCCTAGAGACTTGGAGCAGGCCTGGGCCAGAGGAGAACACTTCAGCCAGAGGGAGCTGCCCAGAGTGGGGCAGAGAGAGAACATGTGAGCCCAGAAGAGCCCAAAGGGGCTGGGCCAGAACCAAAGGTTCCTGGGAGCTAGACGTGGAGCTCACCCCAGCCTTGGAGCTAAAATCTGGCACTCAGCCCCAACCCTTGAGCTAGAATGTGGAATTCAGCCCAATCCCTGGCATTAGAACTTGGAATTCAGCTCCATGCTTGGAACTAGATCATGGAATTCAGCCCAATCCCTGGAGCTGGAACATGGAGCATAGCCCCAAGCCCTGGAACTAGAATGTGGAATTCAGCCTAATCCCTGGATCTAGAACTTGGACCTCAGCCCCTTCCTTGGAGCTAGAACATGGAGCTCAGCTCATTTCCTGGAGCTACAACATGGAGCTCAGCCCCAATCCTGGAGCTAGACTGTGGAATTCAGTCCAACCCCTGGCATTAGAACATGGAGCTCAGCCCCAATCCGTGGAGCTCAGCCCCAATCCCTGCAGCTAAAACGTGGAGCTCAGCCCCAATCCCTGTAGCTAAAACGTGGAACTCAGCCATATACTTGGAAGTAGATCATGGAACTCAGCCCTATCCCTGGAGCTAGAACATGGAGCTCAACCCCAATCCTGGAGCTAGAACATGGAGCTCAACCCAATCCCTGGCGCTAGAATGTGGAATTTGGCCCCACACTTTGAACTGGAACATGGAGCTCAGCCCAATCCCTGGAGCTGGAACATGGAGCTCAGCCCAATCCCTGGATCTAGAATTTGGACCTTAGCCCTTTCTTGGAGCTAGAACATGGAGCTCAGCCCAATCCCTGGAGCTGGAACATGGAGCTCAGCCCAATCCCTGGATCTAGAATTTGGACCTTAGCCCTTTCTTGGAGCTAGAACATGGAGCTCAGCCCAATCCCTGGAGCTGGAACATGGAGCTCAGCCCAGTCCCTGGAGTTAAAATGTGGAGTTCAGCTCCATGCCTAGAACTCAGACCAATCCTTGGAACTAGAATATGGAATTCAACCCAATTCTTGGATCTAGAATTTGGACCTCAGCCTCTTTCCTGGAGCTAGAACATGGAGTTCAGCCCAATCCTTGGAACTAGAATGTGGACCATATCCCCTTTCTTGGAGCTAGAACATAGAGATTAGCCCGGTCCCTGGAACTAGAATGTGGAATTCAGCCTAAACCCTGGAACTAGAATGTGACCCTCAGCCCCCACCTCGGGACTAGAACTTGGAGCTCATCCCATCCCGGGAGCTAGGACATGGAGTTCGCCTGGTTCCTGCCAGAACAAGGTACCAAATGGGCAGACAGGACAGAGCTCTGGACCCAGCCCCACCCTGGAGGTAAAACATTCCCATGAGACAGGTGCCTCCACACGGCTCTGGGTCACGCTGCTTGTTGGAAATGTTGCCCTCTCTTTGTCCATGCATCCATGAGCAGGGGGCATTCTCCTGGTGCCGGGCGAGCTGGCCCACCACTGGCTTGGAGGGGACCTTTGGCCCTGCCTGGGAGACAGCTCACGTTGGAGGTTGCACTGATGCTCTTGTCTCAGTGGGCCATGCCAGGATTACCGAATGCTTCTGACAGCAGGAAGGAACGTGGAATTGGCAGTTTGGACTGGCCCCAGGGGAGGCTGGGAGGCCTTCTGAACTTGCTGGAAGAGGTAAGCTGGGGGTCCCATCCACAAGAGGCACCAAGCTGCTGTCAGGGTTCAGGGAGATCTCCCCATCTCGTTCCTTCCAGGCCAGCCAGGGCTGAGGTGAGGAGCCGGCTGGTTAGTTTTCTTCTGGAAGAATTGGGAAAGGTTCCAGAGGCTCCCAGAGCCCCAGACCCCAGGGGTTGGCAAGACAAAAGATGCAAGATCTGAACTCAGGAGGCTTGACCAAGTAGAGGCAGGCCTGCCCCAAGGCTGACCAAAGAGGTCAGTAATAAGTGGGAAGACCCCAGTGCCCCAGGATAAAGCATGGCTACAACCTCTCCAATGTGAGGATGAATAGACCACCGCATTGTAGGCCCATCAAGAGGAAAGGTCTCCCTGGGCTGTGACTGTCCCGAAGGCTGAACCATGTGGTTCCAGGCTGCCTTCTCTCAGCTCTGGCCACTGCCAAAGGTGTGGTAGCTCAGGACATCCAGAGCTGGGGGATGGAAAACCCTTTGTGCTAGAGGGATGAGCCGCTCTGCTCAGCGGCTCTCCCAGCCAGGGGCTCCTGGTCCCGGGTAGGGTCCCCTGGTCCAGAGGCCCCGGTTAGAGTGAAAAACACCACTCAGTCAACTGCTTCACCGGGACCATCGGGCGCTTTCGTGTTGAAGCTGTGTGCTCATGGGTCGGTGCACGTGGAGTGCCACAGACATTTCAAGAGCTGACTGCTCAAGTCCAAAGACGGAATGTTGATTTCACAAAGAAATGTTTTTGCCAAACTCTAGGTACCTCACTTAACCAAACATGACCCTAAAGAGCCAAAAATGAATTAAATCTTTCCCTGAATGAAAAAAAGTCATCGAAACTTTTCCTAACTTGGTGGTTTCTGAAAGCAGTCACAAGAGCATGGAATGGTGAAGCCAGAGGACCTTCCAAGAACTCTGAGCCAACTCCAGCCTCCCGTACTCTTGGAAAGCTACCGGCCTCGGGGCCGCAGCAGAGGAGGGCTGCGGGATGTTCAGGAAGCTGAGCATCCTGCCTTTACAGGCAGGACCCCAAGGGCCATGTTTCTGCTCAGGTCACCCTGTCCGCTGACCTGCTCTTCCTGGAGTCAGCCACGAGCTGGGTCCAGCTGTCGTGGGGTCAAGCCCCTGAATCCACATGCCATCCATCCAGATTTCTCTTCACAGATGCTTTCTGGCTTATTCCCTATCATGGGATGCTCCAGATGGGCACGGGCTGACCAGGACAGAGTCCAAGACTGTCCCACCAGACATGGAAATGGCTTTGGACAGCACGGCCCAGCACTGGGCTCATCTGATGAACCCTATCCCTCTCCTAGAGATGGCCGTTCCACGGGCATTATGCCCCTGGTCTGTAAGCCGTTCCTGAATCGGGCTGACTCTGGGTGCCACACCAGCTGATATCTCTCCGCTGTGCTCACAAGGCAATCCGAGGGGAGCCCATCGGACCCAGGCCCAGGAACTCTGCATCCTTGTCTCCAGAAGAACAGTGACAGAGAGATCTGAAAGAAACGCTGCTAACATTGAGGAGATGTAACCCGTGGTGGGATTGGCCCATAATGACCAACAGATCAATCACAGTTATTGTTATTGATGTCATTTATGCAGCACTCTGAAGTCTACAAAGTGCTTTCCAAATATCGCCTCGGCACCCTGGGAAGTTAGTGCAGATGTCTCCATTTTCCAAAAGAGGACACAGGCAACATTAATGGGACTTGGCTAAGGCCACCAGCAAGGATGGGTGTCCAGGACTCCAGGCCGCAGGGGCAGAGCTCAGCTCACTGCTTCCTTTACTAAAGGTTCACCAACCAGCCTAGACTTTTTTCAAGAAGTTGAGGTGATCTCCCTTTAATCTCCCCCTTTTTTTGAAAATGGAGTTACCTACTCTCCTTTGATGGAGTGCCTCTCCCCTCATCCAGGAAGGGAAGCAGCGTAAGAACAGGGTCCAAGGCTCAAACACCCCTGCCACTCAGCATACCTCCTTGGGCCTCTGTCCCCTCTCAGGGCACTGACAGCTCTAGATTTAGGGTCCTGGGTCCCTCTGAGATCAGTGGGTTAGATTCATTGAGGGCAACTGGGCACTTTCCTCCCTTCTTTTTCCTTGGATCTCCTAGAGCCTCTGAGCAGAAATTAAAGTGACACAAAGTGGGGAACAACACTGGGACATGAACAGGCTAAGTCATTTCATGAGGTGGCAAGTTTCTGGATTCTAGAACTGCTCCATCAACAATGGACACCCCACCCCCCCGTGGTGGTGGGGGAAACACTGTACTCAGTGTGACGAGTGCACATGGTCGGGGAGGATCACCGTGAGGAAGTCAGGGCAGCCCTGGGACAGTTGTGGAGAGGGCTGGAAGGAAAACAGGAGCTGGGAGGGGGAGATTCCCCATTACCCCCATTCCTAGAGACCCTTCTTCCTCAGGCAGCAGCAGCAGCTATGTCAGAGGCAATGAAAGCCTGGGGGGCCTGGAGACAGAGTTCCTGGCCTGGCTGGTCTCCCCATCACTGCTTTTTGCCCCCACAAGGATCCAAACCATGAACTCTAAGCTCTGGAGGGGCCTCCCTCACCTCGACTCGTGGCACACAAGATCTGCCATGGGAGGGAAGGGCCCGCAAGGGTGTTCCCTGGCTGACCCACCCAGAGAGCAGGGGCACGGGGCGGCTGCTGGCCGGCAGACAGGGCCGGACCGGGCAGCGGGCAGAGCCTCTGCTGGGACTGGGGGCCTCTCCGCGGCCAGCCCAGGGGTTCCTGTGGGGGTGGGGCCGGGTTTTCCTGCTCCGTCTCCTAACCCCCCCCTTTGCTTCCTCCTCCTGCTCGTCACCGGCTTCCCGGTTGGGTCGGGGCTGGGCTTCTCTCTCTGTTTCTGTCTTTAGGTCCTCTCTAGGGTCGCTGCTGGTGCCCGCTAGGCGCCCTCTGTCCCGCTGTCTGTCCCTCGCCCCCTGGCAGCCCTCTCCCTGCCCCCTCTCCCGGCACCCCCCCAGGTTCACCAGCACGAGCGCCCCCACAGGCCCCGGCGCTGCCCCAGCCCCCAGACGAGGCCCCGCGGGATGGATGGCTGCTGGCTGCCTGTGGCGGAGGGAGAGGATCGCTCCCCCTGCCCCTCCTGGCTCTAATCATTCTGTCCGTCTATCTCGTCTTGTCTTCCGTTTCCCAGCAATACCATGAAGGGCTTCCTTTGCCGGGCCCACCAGGGAACAATATGTTTTGGGGCCCGCGGCCCCGCCCCAGGGGCCCAAAGGGTATTGTTTCCCTGGGGAGCCGCCCTCATCTCCATCGTGTGACTCATCCTTTTTGGTTTGCACCCTTTTTGCATGAAAAGCAGATTAGCTCCCCGAGGGCTCTGGGGGCCCCTCGGGCTCCCCGCGGGTCACCTTCTCTTGCAGATGCGGAGCGGGGCCCTGGGGGCAGGTGTGCCATGCTTTCTGATCCCCCGAGAGAAGCACGTGAGCGAGGCTGGCCGGGGCGGCCCCGCCGGGGAGCGGGGGGCCGGGCCGCGCCCGGGGCGCTGAGGAGGCTCTGGTCTGCTGTGCCTAGGTCTCCCCGCGAACGCGACGGCCGAGACAAACTGGAGCTCAGCCTGCCCGACCTGCGCGCCGACGTGCTGGAGCTGCTGCTCGAGTTCGTCTACACCGGCTCGCTGACCATCGACGCCGCCAACGCCAAGACGCTGCTGGAAGCCGCCAGCAAGTTCCAGTTCCACACGTTCTGCAAAGTCTGCGTGTCCTTCCTGGGTGAGCGCCTGCGGCGGGAGGCGGGGCTTAGCACAGGGAAAAGGCCCGGGGCAGTCAAGGACTGGGTATGGACGCTCCAGGGCGGGATCATGGATGGAGGATTGTGGACGGGGGACCCTGATGTCCCAGGGACCAGATCCTTCCGCTAACCATCCACAGGCTGACCTCTCTTACCCCCAATCCAGCCACAGGCTGACCCCTGAACCCCCCCACCCTGCACCCCCGCAGCCACAGGCTGACCCCTATGATCCCCAACTTGGTCACAAACTGACCACAGTGTGTAGCACACAGTAGGTGCTTAATAAATGTTTTTTGAGTTGAACTGAACTGACTCTCCACCCCTAGCCTAACCACCAACTATTCCCAATCCTTCCTGCCACACTGATCCCTCCTAACCCCCAACCTAGCCGTAGCTGACCCCTAAACTAGCCATAGGCAGAGTCTTCAACCCTTGGCCCCAAACCAAATGAACCCTCCCTCCTAACTCCACCAGGACCAGCAGGGTTGAGAAGCACAGGGAGGGAGGGAGGGGCTTAAGAGACCCCCAGCTGTCCAGAGCCCTTCACCTTGAGGGTGGTTCCTGAGCTTGGGGAGGTTTCTGGCCAGTCTGCGGTGGGAGTGGGGGGTGGGAGGGCTCCCAAGTCAGTGGAGTGAGTGGGTCCTACTCCACCCCCAGAGAAACAGCTGACCCCCGGGAACTGCCTGGGAGTGCTGGCCATGGCGGAGGCCATGCAGTGTGGCGAGCTGTACCACATGGCGAAGGCTTTCGCGCTGCAGATCTTCCCCGAGGTGGCGGCCCAGGAAGAGATTCTGAACATCTCCAAGGACGACTTCATCGCCTACGTGTCCAACGACAGCCTCAACACCAAAGCGGAGGAGCTGGTCTACGAGACCGTGATGAAGTGGATCAAGAAAGACCCGGCATCCAGAGCCCAGGTGAGCCGGGGCGGGCAGAGGGCAACAGGAGCAAGGCTGGGTGCAGGCTAGCAACCTGGAGGGGAGGGTGTGAGAAAATGAAAGCACCAGGACCACCAGCTGAGGACCGACTGAGTGCCAGGTCCACCAGCTAGGGGACTGACAGCACCAGAACCGCCAGTGGGAGACTGAGTGCCAGGTCCACCAGCTGAGAATTGGGTATCAGCGCACCATCACATGGCCACAGGTGCCCCGCCAGAGCCTCCAAGACCAAACAGAGATTTGGAAAAGACATTACAAAGTCAAGACCACATTTGCCCTCAGTCCCTTCTCTCCACCATCTTTTCACTCCCTTCAGCCACATCCACCAGGATGACCAAGAATGAGGTTTTCCTGAGCCTGGTGACCTGCACCTCTTGAGGGAACACAGGGCTCTTTTTCTCGTTGGAACCTCAATTCTCTCACTGACCATTTAATTGCTGACTTGGGCCTACACATAGCTGGCAATGGTGGAGCTGAGAAGGAGGGGGTGGCTTTCAGAGATCTGGTGGACGGCATTTGCTCGTCTGGGCCAGGACACTCACAAACATCAAGACTGATTTGACAAAAACGATGGGAAAATCCATAAGCTGCTCGATGAAAAACTAGAACTCCACAGGTGGACCAGCAAGATAATTCCTCCATCTCTAAGAAGGCAGCATTTAACTCTGTCCAAAGTAGTGTAATATGTAACTTATATCAGATTGCTTGCTCTTTTAGGGAGGGGAGAGTGAGAAAATATGAAACTCAGTTTTTTAAATGAATGTTAAAAATTGTCTCCATGTAATTGTAAAGATAAAACATGATTTTAAAAAAAGCAAAGTGCGAGCAAAGTTTAGAGAGATGCAGAATTTTTGATTTTGTCAGGCAGACGGATAAAATGCGGTTTTGTGCTGCTAGTAATAATCCAAAGCACTTTTAGGATGTTCTGAAGGCTATTTATGGACCAGAGACCTCTGGAGAAAACTCACCTATCCAGCGATGACAGAGCCACGCTAATCAGTGATAAGGGCATGATCCTCGAGAAACGGACTGAACATTTCCATAGTGTTCTCAATAACCTGTCATCAGTCAATGCTAAAGACACTGTTTACCTTAGCTTGAAGTCAATTTCTCCCTACTTAAATGTCCAACTGAAGAAGAGGTTTTGAATGTCCAGTAGGTTCCTTTCATGTAGTCAAGTGCCTGGTGCTGAGATTTGCAAGGCAAGGAGTACACCGCTCATTAAAAAGTTGTCACAAATATTCTGGGTTAGCTGAGAAGGGGGTAATTCAATTCCCCAGGAGTTCAAGGATGCCTCCATTGACCATCTCTGTTAAGGTCAAGGAAATAGATTGTCCTGTGACAGTGATGGGAGGGCAGGTCTCTCTCTTAGTTATCGCTGGCAAGATTCTTGCCACAGATCTCCTTATTGGGCCGACCCTTCACTTAGAAGATGGCTATCCACCTGACAGCCAGTAGGGCTTCAGAAAGGGCCAAGAAATAGTTGATGTTGTGTTTGCTCACCGATCATTCCAGGAGAGTTGCCAGGAGCATTTTTGGAATGAGGTCCGAGCACTGCATTCATCATGCATAAGACCTTTGATACTATCCAGAAGAAGGAAGATCTAGGCAGGATTTGGTTGCCCAGAGAAGTTGTTGGCCTCATACGCCAGTCTCACAACAGCAAGCTTGCACAGGTTCTGGATGACGGAGGATGCTCCAGCACTTTCCCGATTGCCATGCAGCAGGGCTGTGTATTTGCTCCTGTGCTTTTATCATGATTTTTCCAGCCATGTTGTTAAACACTTTCAATGAGGACAAAAAGGAGGCCAAGGTCAGCTACCACACTGGTGGTAAATCGTTTCCCTTGAAAAAGCTGTAAGCCAAGACTAAAGCAGAGGGAAGCCTGGTAGCCCAGGAGCTTTTAGTTATTTGAGGAGGAAGGATCCTCCAGGCACAGGAGACAGCCTGGTGCCAAGGCGTGGAGGCAGGAGGTGGAGGCTCTTGTTCATGGGACAGTCAGGAGGTCACTGGGTGGAAGGGTAAGGGAGCAGGAGTGAGGCGTGAGAGGACAGGAAAGGCATTTAGATGACAAACAGCATCTTATATTCACTTCTGGAGGAGTCAGGGGAGTTTATTGAGTAGACAATGACATGGTCAGACCTGGGTCCCTCAGAACTCATGGGTCACAGTCATCTTCAGTCGCCTAAAATGAAAGAACAAACCCCAAGACGGGCAATCAAAGGCCATTTCTCTGCATTGACCACTTGTCTGCCTCAAGTGTGGGGACTTAAGGGCTCTCCCCTTACAGCACCATTCCCCTTCTCTCACTGGTGCTCTCACCACAGCACCAGGCAGGGACAAGTCAGACAAAGAGAAGAGACAAGTCTCTCATGGACTAGTATCACTTAAGCACACCTCCCCAACCCTGTTCCGGCTCCCCAGCCCAGCCCAAAGGAACCTTACACCCCATGGTGAGGAGACTGCCCTCTGCATTGGTTCATCAGGGCTGGGCTCAGAGGCAGTCCCCCCTCCAGCCTCCCCATAATGAAAACCCTTTGAGGACAGAGGTTACTTCATTTGTTTCTCTCCACCAAGTACAATGACCACCCCAGGTCAAGTGGCCAGGAGGCAGTTGGCAAGTGCTGGGTGAGTGAGTGAGTGTTCATTGTCCAGAAATTGGCCAGAGGCCTCTGGGAGGGATGACACAGGCGTAGCTCTGCTCCCAGAGCCCTTGATTCATCACTCCAGGAAGATTCCTGATTTTTCAGCTAGGGTGCCTACCCCAACATCAAGGCGGCACATGGCCCCCTACATCACATAGAATTCAAACAAAGGAACAAGGACTGTTCCATGGGAACACTCGCTTAAGGCTAATCCCCTGGCTCTCCAGGGGTATCAGTCCTTGGGGTGATTGGCAGAGACCCCACTTCTGACACTGTATGGCCCCAGAAAGCAAAAATTAGAACCCATCTTGTAGAAAGGAATCTGTGGAGGGCGGAGGGGAGAGCTGCACATCACTTGGGACTGAGAGGACCAAGGAAACCCCAGGGGCAGCTTTTAGATGAGACACGTGGGCAGTAGGAGGAAACCCTTCCCCTTCTTCAGATCTGAAAGAGCTGCTTAGCGCAGCCCAGGTGGGGAGCTGAGCCGGAAACATGCAGGGCCCAGGTTCTGCCCTCAGAGTCAAGGCCCCCCTTTTGCCTTCCCGGGACTAGCCTGCCACCTTTCTTCCTAGCACGCCGCCGAGCTGCTGGCCGTGGTGCGCCTGCCCTTCATCCACCCCAGCTACCTGCTCAACGTGGTGGACAACGAGGAGCTGATCAAGTCGTCTGAGGCCTGCAGGGATCTGGTCAACGAGGCCAAGCGCTACCACATGCTGCCCCACGCCCGTCAGGAGATGCAGACCCCCCGCACCCGACCGCGGCTCTCGGCAGGTAGGGCCCACATGGGCTCCCTCACACTCCCACCACCAAGCTCCGACCTTCTAGGCTGGCCACGCCCCACCCCTCTCTGGACGGCCATGCCCCCGCTCGGATGGTCACACCCCCCACAATGGCCATGCCCTCCCCCTTTCTCTTGCCCTCTCTCCTCCGTTGTCTCTCCCTGCCTTCCTCTCTGTCTCTCACACTCTGATGATGGGGTCGGGAGGGGAGGGAGAAGAACGAGTGTCGCCCTGGAGCTCAGGGAGGGTCCTTACGGGCTTGCTGGGACGTGTCCCCGCAGGGGTGGCCGAGGTCATCGTCCTGGTTGGGGGCCGACAGATGGTGGGGATGAGCCAGCGCTCACTGGCTGCCGTCACCTGCTGGAACCCACAGAACAACAAGTGGTACCCCTTGGCAGCCCTCCCCTTCTACGACCGGGAGTTCTTCAGTGTTGTCAGTGCCGGGGACAACGTCTACCTCTCTGGTGAGCCCCTGCCCTGAGGGGCCAGAGGATGGCGGCTCCCAGTCTGAGTCCCCCCTGTTGTGGGGAGGGACCCCCCCGGGGTCAGCAGCTTCCTGGGGTCAGGACGCCCAAGGACTGTCACTCCTGCTCCAGGGGTTGGTGAGGCTCCTTGCCCCCACGCTCACCATGAGTCTCCTTCTGACCCTGGCTGCTGGCTCTAGGTGGGATGGAGTCAGGGGTGACTCTGGCTGACGTCTGGTGTTACATGTCCCTGCTTGACAACTGGAACCTGGTCTCGAGGATGACGGTCCCTCGGTGCCGGCACAACAGCCTGGTGTACGATGGCAAGATCTACACCCTAGGAGGCCTTGGCGTGGCTGGAAACGTGGACCACGTGGAAAGGTGAGGGAATGTCCTGGAGGAGGGGGTACAGCCCCCCAAAGCCAGCCCATGGTAGCCGGAGGGGATCCCTCATTCAGCTCCTTTGGGCTGGGCTAGGGAGCCAGAACAGGATTGGGGAGGAGTGGCTAAGAGATACTAGTCCATGAGAGACTTGTCTCTTCTCTTTGTCTGACTTGTCCCTGCCTGATGCTGTGGTGGGAGGACTCTCCCATGGGGGTGCCATCACCTCACCGCTTGAAGAGAGCCTTTCTTTGCCAGAGTCCTATGACTGGCCAGAGCCTGGCCTGGCAGAACCAAATCACCACTGGGTCTTGGCCATGAGGCGAGGCGCCCCCCACTTGTGCCCCCCATTTGCACCTCTACTTGTACTCCCCACTTATACCCCCCACCTGCTTTCTGGTGCCCCCTGCTACCAGGCCAGCCTCACCTTCCTGCCCAGCAGCGCTGTGACCACAAGCAGCGGGCCTCCATTCTGCCTGGCCACGGGCACAAAGAGTTCCAGACAGGAGGGGCGGCTCAGCCTGCCACGGTGACTAGAACAAGGGACACCAACGTGGGAGAACTTGTTCCCACAGCCATCCCCCAGGTGGGCAAAGGGGAACACCCGCTGACTCGGCCCAGCCTCAGAACAAAGGAATGAGGGGGCCGGACAGAAGACCGGGATGGGGGCTGCCCAAGCCTGAGGGTAGGGGCTGGTGCCCAGGGAGGCCGGCCCTAACCCAGATATTGCCTGGGGCAGAGGGAAAGCTGCAAGCCCCAAAGGCTCCAAGGCTCGGGAAACCCAGAGCATGAGCAGGCGGACCACAGGGCGAGGGGGTGAAGGGACGGCAAGTGACGAGACACCTGAAAGGCTTCTGAGAGACGGCAGGACTCCTCCTGGCCAAACCCAGAAGCCCCCGAGAGCACGTGGAACATGCAGCGGGGTCTAGAACAGCCGGGAGAACCAAGATGGCGGATGAAGAACAGAAACATTACAGAGGAGGAGCACGGGGATCCCCAGGGTGGTGAGAAGAGATGCAAGACTCAGGATGGCAGGCGCGGGCCCCCGCATCCAGGTCCTAACCTGGCGGTCCGGTGCACTCCTGCTAGAGCCCTATGCCTTCGAGAAGGGCCAGGGACCACAGCAGGAAAGTGGGCAGCAGGGAGGACTGACCAGGAAGCCCCGAGCCACCAGAGAACAGCACCCTTTGGGACCCTTTGAGTGCAGTACTGTCCATGGCTGCACGGGGGAGGGTGCCCCAGAATCTTGCAGAACCCCAGAATTCCGCAATTTATCACCCATATCTTTCAAGCTGAAACAAGACTTGAGAGAACCCCAAAATCCAGGACTTGAGCCCAGGCTCTGCTCTCACGCCAGGCACAGTTCCCATCACACCACCTAATGGGAAGGCGCGTCACCTGCCTTCCCGAGGTCACCCGAGGCAGCTGAGAGATGGGAAAGGATCGGACCCTCAAGTTCGCTACCTGCAGAACAAAGGCCGGCTCCTCTGCCGAGTCCCACCCTTCCCAGCCCCGGCATGGCATAGGGCTGCCTGTCATTAGGGGAAAGGGCTCTGCACCCCTGTGCCTCTTCCTCCTCCTGG
Source organism: Sarcophilus harrisii (assembly GCF_902635505.1). Taxonomy (NCBI): domain Eukaryota; kingdom Metazoa; phylum Chordata; class Mammalia; order Dasyuromorphia; family Dasyuridae; genus Sarcophilus; species Sarcophilus harrisii. Next base: position 860,669 of record NC_045427.1, on the reverse strand, counting down.
CAGACCTCCCAGCATAGGCTCAGCTCCAGAACAGCTCTTGCCCCAAAGGCTCCAAGTGAGACAGGCTCATCGTCTGAGCCTGGCCCCAGCTTCCCAAGTCCTTGGGAGCCTTGCTCCAGGCTGGGCACTGGGGGGTTTCGGTGGGGGGGGTCGGGCTGGACGCCGGGGGCTCAGGCTGGGCGTCACGTCTCCAGCCTCCCACGTGGCCGTCAGTCTGAGCCAAACGGCAGCAGCAGCATCGGCTTTCTGATCAAGCCTCACTTCAAGGCCATTTGTCATCCCATAATAAACACACAAGAGAAGAATCTTTTCTGTGTGGGAGGAGAAGGGGCCAAATCTGTCATCCTGTCCCCACACTCCTCAGCTCTTTTTAATCTTCTAAAATGTTGATTACTCATTTTGAAAACTCACACTCACTGACAAATACTGAGCACCGTTCAGCGATTGGAAAGGAGCCAGGCCGGCCGGCCTCCCTCGGCCCCCCCTTCCGGCGGCCCCCCTTCCCACTTCAGCAGGACCGGTGCCGGCCCCTCGCTGGACGTGGGACAGCGCGGGGACTCCCCAGCGGCCGCTCTTCCTTTGCCCTGCCCTCCATTGCTCCAGCTGGAAGAGGGGTAGACGGCCCAGATCCAAATCCAAGACTCTGGTCCCCAGCTTCCCCTGCTCCCTTCTGACAGAGCTCCCAGGCTGATGTTAAGTCACTAACAGATTTCCTTTCATCTCTGTCCCAGAGGAGCCAGGGGCTCCCAGCACCTCAGGGGTTCTCGGCCTTTTGTGCCGTGGCCCTTAGTGGGCAAGGTGGGGAATGCCCTGAGAAGCTTTAAAATTCATCAGTGGAGAACACGCTCCATTGCCTTGAGGGATCAGTAAAAAGAGAGACTCAACTCCTTCCTCCATCGAGCGCACAGAGCCCAGGTTATTGAGCCCAGAATGCTCTGCTCCTTCCTTTTTAGGCCAAACAATGGCCTTGCTGGAGAAAAAAGAAGCAAAGTCCAAGTTGCGCCGCTCGTCCTGCTGTCCGGCGGCAGTGTCCATCGACCCCCAGCCTCCGTGGCCTCGTCTCATCCCTTCCTGGATCCTCCTCTTCCTCCCATTATCGCTTCTTGTTCAAAAAGCCCTCGAGCAGGAGTGTGTGTGGGAAGCACACGTGGCCGGGGTGAGGCCATCGCCTCCACCTCCCATTCCCAGTCCTTTATTAATTCTGCTCCCAGGCTCTCCGGCAGTGAAGGGGTACGTCCTGACACAGCCTTCCCGACTACCCAGAAGTCACCAGCTCTCCATTAAGGATTTGCTTCATTATTCTAGCTTACGAGCTGGCATCAAAAAGTGGAAATTCCCTTTCCCATAAATTTGTTGTTTCTCTCTACATGTTACATTGTATACGTTTTATATAAAACATTATGTACGTTATAGTTTCTCAACCCTCTAAACTTGAACATCAAAGTTGCTGTTTCTATTATTTAACAATGAAATCAAGAATAAAACAAAGATGATGATTTACAATCTATCTACTGTGAGAAGGCTCAGAGCCAAAGGTACCTTTAAGCAGCGAGTGCTAACGGCCCCTCAGTTCTGGAAGCGCAGCCCTGCCACTCCCTTCCTTTCCCCCAAGCCTTCCCGAAATATTTCTTCGCACGACTATTAAATGCCATTTTAAAAAATAGAAATTCCCTTTCCCATAAGTTTTTCTCGTTTCTCTCTACATGTTACATTATATATAAAACATTATCATGTTATATTTTCTCTACCTGTCTCAACATCTCTCACTCTCTGAACTTGAACATCAAAGTCGCTGTTTATACTATTTGTTAAAAATGAAAAGACTAAAACAAAGATGATTATTTACAATCTGTCTACTATGAGAAGAAGCCACAGGTCCCTTAAGCAGTAAGTGCTAACGGCCCCTCACTTCTGGAAGCGCAGCCCTGCCACTCCCTTCCTTTCTGCCAAGCCTCCCCTAAATGTTTCTTCACAAGAATAACCGCGTGACTTCTCGGGACAGAAGTTCTCTCGGTCCCCTTTTCTGGAGTTTCTCTCCAGGCGAGAGCGAACCACAAACTCTCAGCGAAACGGAAACTGCCCGAGATCCTCGGGCGGAAGCTGCGAAGTTCTCCCTTTGTCCAGATCTGCAATCTGCGTTTCACAAATTCATTTTTACTGAAAGAATTCTGAAAGAAATCTCCATTCCAAAAAGAACCCCATCCATGTTAGGCCCTCACCCTAAATCTAGCTAATGGACTCCCTGTCTTTGCTCCTGCCCTTTGAACCGGCCCTCCCTGGTCTCCCACTTCCTTGTCCCCCCCCCCCAAAAAGAAAACAACTTTTAAAACCCTTCAAATGAAGGCAGATGGTCAAAGAGACCACCAGCACTGCTGTGCCCCCACCATCCCTGGATCGGGGGCTCGGCTCCCAGCACAGAGAGGAAGCTTTGCCCTCTCTGCGTATCCATCTCGCGTGTGTCCGTGGCTGTCTGGCTACGAGTGTCGGTGTCAACTCCCACCTGGGGCTGGCTCTGGCCTCCGTGAGTCTGGCCTTCACAGTCTTCCTCTCAGTTCTGGCCAGGCCCCGAGTGGCTGCCCCCAGCCCGCCAGTGGTCTTCCTTCTGCTCTCACTTCTCTGCCCCCAGCTCTCATGTGCCCTTAAACTGTGTGCCAGCCTTCTCCCTCTGTAGGCAGGCAGTCCCCAACCAGCCTCCCTCCCTCCACACGGGCGGGCAATGTGCATTGTGTAAAGCTGCCCGTATTACATGGAGGACTTTGGAAGGGTCTACGTGTGGACGAGCATCCTTGGTCACCGCCAAGGCTCTCGGGGCCGGGCTGCAGCCTCTTTAGCCCTGGTGCCAGCCAGAGCTCTGAAGGATCATAGAAATCCAGTCCTGAGTGCTGGGGGGAAAGGGGGCTGTCAGTGGGGATGAGGAAGAGATGGTGGGAAGAGGAAGGGGAAGGGGAAGGGGCTTTTCTACCCAGTGTGAAAAGTATAGGAGCTTGTTCTCCTGGGGGACCACTCCCACCCACCCCCTGGTTCCCTAAGCGTGTGCAGGGGTGCTGGAGCCATCCTGGGAGGGACAATGACCCGGGCATCCCCCTCAGGGGCTCAGGTGTGACTGGGGCCCCATGCTCTACCCACAGGTATGACACTATCACCAACCAATGGGAGACCGTGGCCCCCCTCCCCAAGGCTGTGCACTCGGCCGCAGCGACCGTGTGTGGGGGCAAGATCTATGTGTTTGGAGGAGTGAATGAGGCCGGCCGGGCAGCTGGGGTGCTGCAGTCCTACGTCCCGCAGACCAACACGTGGAGTTTCATCGAGTCTCCGATGATCGGTGAGCAACAGTCACAATGGAACATGGCAGAGGAGTCCCGGCTCTGCTCTCCCCTCCTGGGCTCTGGGGCCCGGCTCATCTGTGAAGTCCAGGCTTTGGAGCCCACGGTCACTGAGGACCCTCTAACTGGGGTGGTCTTAGTCCCTATGGGGCTGGGGCCCGAGAGGAGGCAGAGAGACCGGGGGGACCAGAGCCTACCACCAGGAAACCCTCCCAGCCTGACTCTAGATTCGCTCTTCTCCCCCACCCAGATAACAAGTATGCCCCGGCCGTCACCCTCAATGGTTTCATCTTCATCCTGGGGGGCGCCTACGCCCGGGCCACCACCATCTATGACCCCGACAAGGGCAACATCAAGGCAGGCCCCAACATGAACCACTCGCGCCAGTTCTGCAGGTGAGCCGGGCCTCCCTCCTGATGCCCCGGAACAGCCAGGACCCACAGACACCCCTGCCCCCATGACCACACACACGTGCACACCTGTGCAGGAACACCTGTAGGTGACCTTGGGACACAGATACCACTGAGCACGTGTGTGCACACCTGTACGTGACCACAGGGCACATATACATGCAGGAACACCTATGTGTAACCTCAGGACACAGATACACCTGGGCGTGTATGCACAACTGACCAAGGGCATGTATAGACCTGAGCACGTGTGTGCAAGAACCCCTGTATGACCACAATATACCTGAACATATGTGTGTACATCTATGTGATCACATGGACATGTATGTATATACCTGGTAATATGTATAATCACAGAGACACATACACACCTGAGCATGTATGCACATCTGACCACAGGACACACATATATATATATCTGAGCACACGTGTGCATACCTTGTGTGACCATAGCATACCCATGAATATACACCCCTGTGCATCAACACGTGCACCCATGTAGTGACACCTGTATGTGCACGTACAGACACAGAGCCTGGTGTGCCAACTAGTGGTGGTGGGATAAGATATTTAGATTGATGGGAATGGGATTAATGGGGGGGGGAGGCAAAGACAAGAGGGGGACCAAGAGCCTAACCACTTAAGGAACAGAAGGAAAGAGTTACATGGAGAGGAAATTAGAGCTACCCCCAGACGTGGCCAGTGGGATCAGGGAGAGGAAATCGAGGCACGGCCAGTGGGATCAGGGAGAGGAAATCGAGGCACGGCCAGTGGGATCAGGGAGAGGAAATCGAGGCACAGACAGTGGGATCAGGGTTAGGATTATTAGGAAAAAATCATAGGGCTCGTAATCACTGTAAACCAAGATTCAGTTGGGAAAGAGATTCCTATTATCCCTCCCTTCCCCAGACACATTCATATCGTTTTAGATGCACATTTGCATCCAAGCTAATACATGTGTCCATGTGTGTACATATGTGTGGGTCTGAACATGTGTATGTGCATGTGGATCTGTGTGTACATATGTGTGAGCCTATGTGTGTGGATCTGGGAGTGGAGATGAACTGTGTACATGAATACAACTCTGCTTCCCTGGAACCCACTTGGGGGAGGGAGAGGAACAAAAAGGGGGGGAAAGGCAGGAAGGGGGTCTGCATCTGAGAACAAAAGCACGACTCTGAGGAAGCAGAGATGGATGCTAGGGAATATAATTTCTTGGGTTATTATCCACATGCTTTCTTGCAGTGGAAGTTTATTATATATTTTGAATCCTCTCGGGCAGAGATTTTGTCCCTTTGTAGCCTGTAGAGGGGGAGAGTTGGGGTCTTCTCACTCTCCACTAGCACTTATCTGAGTTGCCTCAGTTTCCCCATGTGTCAGAGTCACAGGTCAGAGTCAGAGATTTCACCAAGAGTCCTTGGACGTTGCCCTCCCCCCACTCTCCTGAGATGAGACGGGACGCCGAGGGGCGTCTACTCCCACAGATGCTGGCACTGGGAGCCGGGGGGCCATCAGCAGGCATTTGATCTCCCTTTCCTCTCTCCTCCACAGCGCAGTCGTGCTGGACGGAAGAATCTATGCCACGGGAGGCATCGTCAGCAGCGAGGGGCCGGCTCTGGGCAACATGGAGGCCTACGAGCCGACCACCAACACGTGGACCCTCCTTCCACACATGCCCTGCCCTGTCTTCCGGCACGGCTGTGTGGTCATCAAAAAGTACATCCAGAGCGGATGAGGCCCTGGGACACGCGTGTGGGGCCGTGGACACGGCCAGGGAGGCGGGCCACACGCCACAACGGCGAGAAACGCAGCGTGACGGACGGACAGACGCAGAATTCCCTGCGCTGGACTCTAGAGCATTCTCCGCATCGAATGTAGAACGGTCGCCCCCACCTCCGTGTTTGGGGAGCTGGGGTGCGGCTGGTGCTCCATGCTAGGGGTGCTCGTGTCACTCGTGCCCTTCCCGGGAGTCCAGGCATCGCCAGCCCAGGTGCAATAGAAACGCCCCCTTTCCACTCATGGGGTGGGAGGGACAAAGCCGCCTTCCCCCTCCCAGGGGAGCCCCCCCACTCGCTTCGACTCCCAGCTCAGCTTTTCAAACATCTCAGGCTCTCGGTGGCTGGGTGCTGGGGTGGGGGGGGGGGGTGATGGCGGCCCTGGAGGTACGTGGGACCAGAGCCCCGTGCCCAGCTCTGAGTGGGAGCAAGCCAGCAGCACCAAGGGAGAATGGCAAGGCAGCCCAGCCCCCTCCCCAGGCAGACTGGGGGAGACCGCCAGGGCTGCTTCCTCCAATCCCTTTTGAATCCTTGACCTTTCTGAGAGCAAAAGGCCACTTTAGGGGCCTGAAAAGAAGAGGTAAGTAGAGAAAGGGGTAGGAGTGAGAGACTGGCCGTCGCAGCCTTTGGGGCCATCCCGCTCCCTTTCTACATGCAGATTAGAGATTCCTGGCTGCTCTCAGAGGCGCACCCTGGCTTTATTTTAGGGAACCTCTCTAGCCCGACAGCCTGTGGAAGCTGTGCCTTGTGGGGGGTGTCCCTGGAGAGGCTGACGCTGAGCCTGCGAGGGAGCCAAGGCGAGTGGGGGGCCGGGCTGGGGGCCAGGCAGAGGGAAGTGTCTCTACAAAGCACAGGAGATTATTTTTGATATTGATAGCTATCTATTGACGGGCTCCCGGGAGAGCTCACGGTGGGGACAAGCCTTTTCCCATTTTTAACTAGTCCGTGGCAAAGGCAGCTCCGGGCTGGCCGAAATGCTCCCTTCCTCCCCCGGGGGGCCATGGCCCCCATCAGCCACTGGCTCCCGGACCACGGGGCAGCCACAGAGACACGGCCAGGACGGAATCTCTGTGTCCCAGGACTTGCGCCCCCACTCGGACCTCCGATCTGCCCGATCCTGGTTATGCAGCGATGTGGGAGATTATTTATTCTTTCTTTTTTAAAGTAATAAGCACAATGAAACTTCACCCGTCCTCCGTCATCGCGTCCTCGTGTTACCGGGGCGGTGCGTCCCGGCGCAGGCGATGACCGACGATGTGTCCAATTCCCCTCCTCTCCTCATCGGTCACACTGGAGCAAAGCTGGCAATTTCTGTGAGCTCTCTGCACAGGGTTCTCTGGTACAGGACTGTATATAGCTACGTTTATTGGTTAGCCCTTGGTATACCGTAATAAATCTATTTATAGACCTAGACTCGGCGTCCCCTTGTGCATTCTTGGGCGGACACTGCGGGCAGACACCACCTCCTGTCCCCAGGTCCCCACCCCCCACCACAGAAGTATCACAGAGATACAAAGTCAACGGCTCCAGCTCATTAGCACCCCCTGTCCCCTGGGGCCAACCCCCACGGGCCCGTTTTTCCTCTGGAAAACAAGGAGTTCAGATGGGCACCGGGTCCCTCAGGAAGAAGGGGAGGGCTATTGATACACTGTGGCGTTCCCTTCAGAGGCTGGCAGGCCAGCCTCCCCTCTCCTCGGGGCCACAGACCGAGTCATGAATCTGCCATCCAGCCCGGGGCCGACTCCAGATGGGGCAAGCCCTGGACTTTGGGGGCCCTAGCCTGTCTGGGGGTGCAGTTCCCTGGGCATGAGCCCATAGGGCCATCAACTCTTAGCAAGGAAGACTTTAGTCCAACTGCTCGAGGGGAAGAAATGGAGGCAGCTGGACCCCACAGGGCGCAGACCCCCAACCCCAGTGTTCTCGACCTTAGACCACCCCCGCTGCGCAGTCGCAGTCTCACTAACTGAGGCAGTAATGGTAAACCAGCCTGAGAATGAGGAGGACTCCCAGGAGAGCGCCCCAAACTCAGTAGAGGTCCCAAGGAGTTCAGCTCTCCCAGAGCTCAGGGATGCTGGGATGCCTACAGGAGGCACCCACCGAGCCGGCAGGGAAGCTGGGGCCCAAGAGAAAGGGAGGCCTCAGCCCCCCTGGGCTCAGTCTGGGGCCCCAGGAGATCAGCCACGCTCTTTACAAATGGGCCTCATCAGATCCTCGCAACCAGGACAGAGGGGCCGTAGCCTGCCCAGATCAGCTCGCTCGGAAGTGTCCGAGGCTGGATTTGCATTTGGGGCTTCCTGAGTCCAGCCCCCGGGCTCTGGCCACACGCCCTGCCTTAGGAACGGTTTTGCCCAATCTTTCCCACAGAGAGAAGCTGGGGTGGGAGGGGGGGCAGACTGCTGGAGATCCCCAAGAGCAGGGCAATCTAGGGACCCAGAGAGGCACAGAGATGCCCCCAAATCATTACAATCTCACATTTGCCTACCAGCTGCGAGCTGTGGCCCCCACCATGGGCCCTCTGTCACTTTGCCCCTGCCCAGAATTTCCGCCCTCACCCGTCCCCTTCATCTCCAGCACCCTCGGCCTTTCGGCCTCCTCCATGAGCCTGGAGGCTCCTTGAGGGCAAGGACTGTTTCTTTCACTTACTTGTATCTCCAGCACTTAGCACAGCATCTGGCACCCAGCACCTGGCACACAGTAGGCACTTACTAAATAGCATCAAGCCCTTTCGAGCCTGCAAAGCTCCTTTCAAATCTCACAGAAACTGGGAGGCAGGGGCTGGTGTTATTCCCTTTTACACTCCTAGCCCAGAGAGATCACAATTAACAAGTTTCTGAGATAATATGGGAACCCAAGACTTTTCCAGTTCCAGCTATGATCCCAGTCTAGACAGTCACCAGATGATAGAGCAAGGTTCCAAAAAACATTAGGCTGGGGCCAAGAGAATGAAATGCAATGCAGAGCACTGCAAAGTGATCAAAAATCCATTGCCTAAGCATGATAAACTGCCCTTGTCTGGAAAACAATCCGGGGGGCTGGGTAGCCTGCCGGTTCCCCGGTAGTGAACACTCTATTATCAGCCCCCGAAGCTCCTGGCATCCTGGGCTGCCGAGGAAGCTCCTAGCTTCCGGGACCAGGACAGTGCTGGTCGCTCTGCTCTGCCCTCAGCAGAGCTCACCCGGGCACCACAGCGGAAGACAAACTTGGACCGGCTGAAGGACCATCCTATGGAGGAGGAATGAGACTTGCCCTCCTTGGTCCCAAAGGGCAAAACAAGAGTACAGGGGAATGCTTAGGCTGGATATCAGGAAAAGCTGGCCCGGGTACGAGGGCTGTCAGGGAGATCGCACATCTGCCAAGGATGCTTAGTCCGGGCTGGTCTCAGGGACCTCCCCCGGTCCGGGCTGGTCTGGGGATCTCTCCTGCCTGGGCTGGTCTCGGGGACCTCCCCCGGTCCGGGCTGGTCTGGGGATCTCTCCTGCCTGGGCTGGTCTCGGGGACCTCCCCTTCCTGGGCTGATTCACAGATCCTGACTCTGACTGCTTTCTCACTGCCTCTAATGGGCACCTGCTGGCAGCCAGCAGCTCTCTGCCTTCTTCACCCTGAGGGCCCCTGCCCCTGGACAGAGCCACCCCCCAGGCCACTACACCCACCCTGGCAGAGGAGCTGTGGGGCTGGCCCCCAGAACCCGAGGGGAAGGATCAAGCCTCCCACAGGTGGGCAGAAGGGATGGGAGCGGGGGTGGGGATGGGGCAGGAGTGAGGACCGGCTCTTCCCCCTCATTACACCTCTGACAGAACTGCCCCAGTGGAGTTCTGGGCCAGGTCCCAGCACAGAGAGAGTGACTCTAAAAACCACAGCCAGAGAAAAAGCCTGGACATCATCGGGAATCAGAGAAGAATGGAAAGTATCGAGACTTTGTTCTAGAGCCTACTGGTTCTTCCAGGAAGTATATCTTCTATGTGTAAGCATATGTTCACCTCTGGGTGAAAGGAAGGGAGGAAGGAAGCATGATCCAGATACCTGATCCAGGTTCCAGGTACGTTACTGATGCCGATAATCACTGTGCTCCTCCTCACTTTACAGGTGAGGAAACCGAAGCAAGTAGCAGCAAAGTCACCCAGCTGGGAAGCATCCGAGGCCAGGTTTGAGCTCAGGTCTGACTCGGGGCTCAGCCCTCCACCCACTGGGCCACATAGCCGAGCTATGAGATCTGTGGAAGAAAGAATTGGAAAGGCAAGAAACAGGTAGCAAGGGACCCTGCCCGGGCAACAATTCCCTGGAAGTGAGACTAGGTCAAGTAGAAGCCAAAGATTCCACAAAATAACAAGAAATATTAAAGTAAAAAAACTGAAAAAGAAGAAAACCTGCGGTGTCTCAGAGCAAAACCAATGGCCTGGAAAACTCGGGGACAGAATCACTGAACTACTTGAAAGCCGTGGACAACAAAAGGGCTGTAACATCAGACTCCAAGCATCTTCAAAGAAAACTGGCCAGAGCTCTCCAGACTGGAGGACACCAGCATAGTCACCTCTGGGGGAAACCCAGAGATGTAAATGCCCAGAACCACACAACCAAAATCCAGAGCTTCCAGGGAACAGGAAATGCTATGAGCAACCAGCCAACAACAACAACAACAACCGCAATTCAAATACCCGAGTCATAAGAACTTAATACTATCACTTTATAGGAGCAGGGAGCTTGGGATATTCCAGAAGTTCAAAGCTACAGGCTTCCAAGATTAATTTGTAATGCTCCTGGGGGAGAAGGGGGAGAACAGACCTGTGATGAAATAGGAGCTTCTGATTACAAAGACCAGAATTGCCAGGAGTCAAGAAAAACATAAACTAGTCAACATTATACCATGAGAATGACGTCTGTATCCCACAAGAACTTCATCATCTTCTGCTGGAATACGGGAGCCACCTGACAATAGCTGCTGGAGACCCAACCCAGAATGAATCTCCTCATGTGACAGGATGACACAAGGAGACTGAGAGGCAGTCGCCGTTCTCTGAGCTCTCTGACTGAGAGACCTTGGCATTGCCTGATCTCTCTCCTCCTCCCTCTGCCTCCAATTTATCTCATTCCCAATCTGCAACACCTGTGTCAGCAAAGGCTGCCTTGCAGTCCCTTTAGGTGCTATGATCCACACCTGTGGAGGCTCTCAGAGAACTGACCTGCCCCTTAACAATCAATCATCAGGAGTTATAGAAAGAGTCCAATCAGATAATGGGTCTGGGAGTAGCATGTCTTCATGGGCTCAAAGGCAGAAAGGAAAAAGGAATGCACTGGGGGAGGGAGACATGGGAGAGGGAGAGGTGACGGTTTAATCTCATTTTCATTTAAACTGGGCAAATTAGGAGAGAGAGAGACAGAGAGGGAGAGAGGGAGAAGGAGAGGGTTGGATACAGAAAAACATTTACTCAACAAAGAAAGAAAAAAGAAAAAGGAGAGAAAAAAGGAGTTAACAAGCGAAATAAAATTAACTAAGGATATACAAAATTATTTATAGCAGCTTTCTTGGTGGTGGTAAAGAATCTCCTTTCTTCTTCAGAATTCATTCAGATTCACTGAGGGGATGACCATCAGTTGGGAAAATGAACAATTTGTGGTATATAAATGTGGTGGGACACTATTGTGCTAAAAGAAATGATAAAGGGAATAGTGTCAGAGAAACCTGGGAAGACTTCTATGAACTGATGATACACAACAAAAGCATAAAGACAGGCAATTCCAACCTTAAGAATTTCAACTGCACAGAACTCTAACCAACATCATGACCAACCTCAATTTCAAGGCATGATGAAACAGGTGACCCATCTCATGATACAGAGCTGAAGGATCAGGATGAATTGAGATTTTCCTTTCTGGACGCGGCCAAGAGAGAATTTGTTTTACTTGATTATACGTGGTTGTAACAACGATTTTGTTTCTCTTTTTCTCGGTATGAGAGGTGAGAGAGGGAAGTGGAAAATCATCAGTAAAGTTTTATCATGTGCTTGCTATGTGTTATGTGCTTTACTACACAAAGGCAGATTTTTGCTAATAAGAAAAAATGGAATTTAATTTTAAAAATGAAATAATGGATAAGTGGAACAGTGGAGCAATCACAATCTCAGATAAGACAACTGGAAAAATACAAATAGTTAAAAGAGGTAAGTGGGGAAACCATCATAGACAATGAAATCTGTATGTGTGTATAGATAATGTATATGTGTATGCGTAATTATGGCTAGATAATTATGTTTCATAGACAATAAAATCCGTGTGTATATAGATAAAGAGTGTATATGTGTATGCATAATTAAGGCTAGATAGACATGATTATTTATGTACAAGCATAATTATTGCTACATTCCTATCTATATGTTTATATTCATAAACATGTATGTATAATTATACATTCCTATGACTATATGTATATGTGTAGGCATGTATATAATTATGGATAAATATCTATATGTACACATGTATGTATGTATGCATAATTGTGGGTATGTTCCTATAACTATATGTATACATGTACGTATGTATACATAATTATATATTCCTATAACTATATATCTAATCTAGAATTATGCATTCCTATAGCTCTGTAAATGAACGAATGTAATTCTAGATGATATATTCCCATAACTCCGTAAGTGAATGAATGTATAGATACATTCCTATATGTATGCCAGATTATTGGTAGATATCTATACATATAATACATCCCTATAACTCTGTAAGTGAATGAATGTATACATTCATATGTGTGTACATATGTGTGTACATATGTGTGTACATATGTATGTGTGTACACATATGTGTATGCCCGAGTATTCATAGATATCTATACATATAATACATTCCTGTAACTATCCATCGATCTATCTGTAGGTCTAATTATCGATACGGTCCCATAACTACATGTATACCTGCATAAACACACACACAGAGACACAAATATGTTCACGCATAACTTGCTCTCGGGACGCCACAGAGAAAAGGAGCGACTGAGAGCAAATCAGATTTAAAGACACGGCCAGTTCTGGGCCCAGAGCCAAGGGTGCAAAGGCTGCTCCCGAGGCCATGGTAGGCCGGCATCAAATGTTTGCTCTCTCTGTAAGTAGGTCCCTGGCGTTCTCCACCTGTTTGCCTCCATGTGAGGTGGACATTGCACATTATAACTCTCGGGGCAAGAGGCTGGAGGCGAGGCAACGGGTGGGGTGGTAAGGAGAAGCAAGTCACAGGGTACAAATCCCAGCATGTGCCAGACAAATCAAAGACCACCATTCGGTCCCAGCTGGGGAGCCCAGAATCCTGAGCCCAAGATTTGGGGGAGTTTCTAATCCAGCCCTCACAGTCATCACTGGAGGAAAACGCCACCCTGGAGGGCCCACCTTCCTCCCCATCACAAGCAACCAGTCTCAGCCAGCTGCCACCGGCGTGCAAGCGCAAAGCCCTGACCGAGCAGCGTGTAGCCCCCGCCCCCACCCACTGCCCAGATCGTCCGCCCCGTTCTAGTTCAGCCTCACAGCCAACGGGCAGGGCAGCAAGTCTGTGCCCAGAGGCCAGCTTTCTCCGCCAACTGTCCATTCACTGCCATCGTGGGGACAGATGAGCTAGCTTCCCTGGGGCAGCAGCGGGGCAGCCTGAGGACAGAGCAGCCTGGGCCAGGCGAGTCAGACCGCCCTCCCCACCTCCACCGCCCGTGGAGACGGCCCAGGCTCCGAAAGCGAGAAGGAAGCGCAGTGGCCACAGCCCTCACCCTGGGCCGTAACTGCCCCGGGACCGGGAAAGGAAAGCTCTTATTTCTGAAGCCCTTGATCCCATCCAATGGCTTCACCTCAAAAACCGTCATCGTTGCATCCGCAGGAATGACACAAAAGACGGCGCCACCATCGGCTTTCGCCTCCGCACCGAGGACTCCGGCCCCTTTCGGTTGCTTTGGGAGGGAAGGAGGGAATAAGTATCTATGAAATGCCTACACTAAGCCCTGCACTGTGCTGAGTGCTTTGTAATTGCTACCTCAGCTGGTCTTCATAACCCTGGGAGGCAGATGCTGATTTCCATTTTACAGGTGAGGAGACTGAGGCAAGTTAAGTGCTTTCTCGGGCACACAAACGGCCATCTAGGGGAGATGAGATTTGAACTCAATCCTCTTGCATCCCAGCCCAGTGAACTCTGCGTCGTGGTGCCCCCTGGTGGCCTCAGACTTGGAGTCGAAACCTCGGTGTGTGTCGTCTCCCCGTTAGAAAGTGAGGAAGTTTTTCCACCTGCACCCCCAGGACTTGGGGCAGCGCTTTGCTCCAAGTCAGCACTTCATAGATGCTTCCTTCCCTCGAGGACTGAGCTCCAGGGACTGGGGAGATTCATCCATAAAGCAGTTTTATGACTGGGTCAAACAGTCCTTGTCCCAGGGACTTAAAATCTTAGCCAGGGCCCCGATAATCGGGGGGACCTAGGAGGGGCGAGAGGAAAGGGGGGTCGGGGAAGAGATGAAGAAGGGAGCCACCGAATGCGCCACCTGAGCTCTGAAGGAAGGTTCTCAGGGACCGGGGCGAGGAAACCCATGGTGTGCTGACCACAGGAGCTGGGTCCAGGCAGACAAGAGGCGGCAGCCGGGTAGGCAAGCAGACAGGCCGGTGAGTAGGCCAGCAGGTAGGGAAGTGGGCAGGGAAGAGGTGGGCAGGTGGGTGGGTATGTAGGCAGCAAGTAGGCAAGCAGGCAGGTAAGAGGCAGACAGGCCGGTGAGTAGGCAGGCAGGTAGGCAAGCGGGCGGACAGGAGGTAGGCAGGTGGGGAGGTACATAGGTGGTAAGCAGACAAACAAGAAGGTAGGAGGTAGGCAGACAGGTTGGCCGGCAGGCAGGTGGGTAAGTGGGTAGGCAGGCAGATGGGCAGGCATGTATCTGTTGACAATCGTTGATGATCTTGGAAACCACTGGCACAGAACACTGGAGGCTGCCATCACTGCCTTTACCCACATCACTGGTAAAAGCATGACAGAGCCCAGCCCACTGAAGGCTGCCCACAGGTGGCCACCCTCCCTGAGTTCTCTTCCCCGTTGCCACCGGGCAGTCCCATGCCCGTCTCCATGATCTTCCCCTAACACTCCTGACACTGAGCAGCTCGACCGTCCCATCTGCCAACTCCCCCAGGAGCCCAAGCCAGGGTCCCTCGGGGGGACGGGGAAGGGGGGGCCTTCTGGCCTGGGGTTAGCTTCCCACGCCCCCGTTGATCTCGGGGCTCTGAGAGGAGTGAGTTCCAAACTCCACTCTTGCATCCACCATGTGACCCGGCCCCTCTCAGGCTTGCAATGTGAACAGGAGATCCAATCTCAGTGAAAACAAATCCCAAATGTGGAATCTGGATTGGAGACAAGACCCAAAATGTGAGTCTGAAGTTTCCATCGCATCACTGGAAAAAATGACTGGTAAAACATGAAAAATGGCGTGGGAACAGTCCCCGCACAACAGCCCCGGCAAGGGCGCCAGTTACACGAAAGGCCCCGTGGAAAGGGTCCAGCTCGTTCCCGGGGAAGGGCGGCCGGCCGCAGCTCCCTCCCTCCAGGGCAGAGGTGGGGAGTGACCTTGGTCACTGACCCTGTGATGGTCTTCTCTTTCCTTTTTTAACTGTCAGAAATGAACAGAATACTAGGGAGGGGAGGAGGAAGATGGATATAATCAGAACTAAGAAAAAAGGCGAGAAAATGGAATGAAAAGGGGTTCGTGCTTTTCTCGTGGAGAGAATGGAGAAATAACGCAGGCTCAGTGTCAAATGTAAGACATTAGGAAGTAGCCCAAGTGCCCAGGAACCCGGGCTCGGCTCTGCGCCGTCTACCCCAGCACCCACTGATGATAATGTGGCCGGCACGGGCCAGGGCCTGGTCCTATCCTCCCATCTACACTGGCTCCATTAGGTGCAACACCTGGGGAGCCGTGCTCAGGGAGGAACGAAGGCTTGTCCTCCAGGGGCTTCCCGAGGTCCGGGGTCCCAGTCGTTCCAGCTCTCCCGTCCCGGAACACCTCTCCTTGGTCCAGCCACTCAGTAAATCCTGAGACTCCTCCTCTACCGTCCAGCCCCTCTGTCCTCTTCTTTTCTCCATCTGGCGCAAGGAGCACCTGCCAGACCAATAGCCAGGGCAGCGTTCTCCATGATCTCTTCCCTCCACGGCTTCCAGGCCCAGTCAGACCCGATTCTAGATGACCCGCGCTGCCTTCTGGAGAATCATCACTCCCTCTTTCACCGGCCAGGGAGGGTGGATGAGCTCACCGGACGGGGACACAGCCGGAGCCCATCACACTCAGGACGGCTCCCTCAATGCCGTCCAAGGTTGCTTTGGCCGCTGGGTCAGTCATACCCAAACCCCCCATGCCAAAATTCTCATCTTTTCCCATGGGCTGCTCTCTGGGTGAATCGTCCCCATCCTGAATTTGTGAAAAATCAACTGGGTTCATTCTAATTGCTGGGCATTTCCCCTCAGACTGAGGCATAATATTGATTAGAGATTTTCCCCTCATCTTGATATTTTTTTATTTTGGAAAATCTTTGTTTGGAAAATCTTTTTGAAGTCCTCAAATCCATCAATTTCGTCTCCGATAACTGTCTTCCACTTCTTTGTTCAGGATTTCTATCTTCACAATAGAGACGTCATTCCTTTCTCTAATTTTCATTCTCTTCTTTATACTCATTGACAAAACAATCAAATATAGAATGGGATGGATTGTCTTGCATAAAAGAGGCAAGAAAAAAGTTTTGACCGTGGAGGATGAGAGGGAGGCTGGAGGGGCGGTGGGTGTAGAGTGAATCTTACTCTCATCAGAATTGGCTCAAAAAGGGAATAATGTGCACTTTCAATTGGGTTTAGAGATCTAGCTTAGCCTACAGGGAAATAGGAGGGGGAGGGGATAAGAAGGGAAGGCAGATGGAGGAAGCATCCCAAAAGAGAGAAACGACCAAAGGAAAAGGACCCACGAGTACAGAAATGTTTGTTAGCTCCTTTTTGAGAGCAATGAATTGGAAATTGGGGGGATGCCCATCCATTGGGAAATGGCTGAATGAATCGTGTGTGGGATTGGGATGGAAAATGATTGTGCCATAAAAAACGATGAGCAGGGACAGCTGGGTGGTGCAGTGGATAGAGCCCCAGCCCTGAAGTCAGGAGGACCCGAGTTCAAATCCGGCCTCAGACACTTAACACTTCCTGGTTGTGTGACCTGGGCAAGTCATTTAACCCCAATTGCCTCAGGAAAATGAAAAGGATGAACAGGAAGCTCTTGGAAAACCCTGCAAAGCCTTCCCGGAGCTGAGGCAGTGAAACGTGCGGCTCTTGCCAGTCCATTGGCTCCTCTCAGCAGCACAAGGGCCCGGGCTGGCGGGACAGCTGCTGTCCACGCTGTACCCAGAGACGGCGCGGCCTCCGGCTCCCGCAGAAGCACTCGTTTTGACTTGGTCTTCCTTGGATTCGGGTCTGATTTCTTTCCCAACATGACTAACATGGAGATGTTACACAAGGAGAACCTTGAGCAAACTGCTTGTCTTGTCAAGGGAGGGGTAGGAGGGCAGGAGAGGATAAAAGGAGCTCACAGTTTTAAGGATAAATGTTAAAAATGGCTCCGACACGTAAATGGGGGAATCAGACACTCCATCACACCGGAAAGTGGGAGAATCAGACGAATCCAAGACCCAGGCGCAGCTTCCCTGGTTCTGCTCCCTCTGCACTTTTGAGCAGCTCCTCTGCCACTCAGCTCTCTGAGGGCTCTGCTGGGGTCCCGGCCGTCGGCCTCCTGGGGCCGTGGGGTCAGCAGGGCAGGAGAGCTCCGTAAGAGGGCTCTGGGGGTCTTGGGACGGGCATCTCTCCCAGACCTTTTGTGACCCTGCATCAATCCCCCTCCAGGATGCCAGCCGCCAATCCTAAAACCCCCGGGAACGAGCTCCCCACCAAATGGGAACTCGGGGCGGTGCGCTCTCTCTCTTCTGCCAGTAGGCGCCCCTTGACGTTTTGGGCCTTCTGACAAGAGGGGAGAGTGGGTGCCCAGCAGAAGACATTTAGCCCCGGGTGCTCCCTCAGCAGTGAATTCAGAGTTCCCCTCCACCAAGCTGTTTTTTAAATCCTATTTCCCAGAAGTCAACTGTTTAAAAAATAAGAAGTTGTCACTTAAGTCTAGGAAGTGGCCAACTGTTATTTTGATGGGCGGTGAGTTATATCCACAAACGAGAAGTATTGATATTCAGACTTAACGAGCAATTGTGCAAGGGATCCCACCCCCTGCAAAAGTCCATACTGTCTGCAGCGAGGCTTCCATCCCAAGGAGAACTGACCGGGCCTATGGGAGGAGGCCTTGGGGGGTGCAGGGGCTGCTGGGACGTGTCGCTATCCCAAGGACAACTTGCCCAGGTGCTTTCCAAGCACGCAGACCTCCTGGGGGCTTCTCGGCCTGGCCTGGCTCCTCCCCTAGCTTGGTCCTGCTGCTCCTACGTAGCCAGTCACGACCCAGAAGGCAGTGGGACAGCCAGGCGGGCAGAGGGCTCAGGGGGCAGGGACGTCCCTGACCGGCTCCATGCTCATCCTGCAGCTGCTGTTTCCCGTGAGCGCTTCTGGAGCCACAGAGGCCCTTGTCTCCACCGCCCTGAGCAGTGAAGTTCTGGGCGCTTGGGCCGGGGTTAGGGGAGGGAGCCTCTGACACTTTCTCCAGTCACAATGTTTCTGGTGGATCTGGGGGCCACATCTCCTTTCCTCAGGAGCCTGAAGAAAAAGTAAAGCTTCCGCCGGTCACAATGGGGCAGCCCGAGTCCCCTCTTCCCCTCCCAAGAAGTGAGGGGGGATCCGTGTAGGGGGTACAAGCCACAGCGAGCCTTCCCCCTGTGTCTTACGGCTCAGTGACACCTTCCAGGCCACGCTCCAGGCATCGGCCTGGTTTCCGGCGCTTTGCCATCGCCAGAGCTGCCGTGCTCCTGTGGGTCCTGGACCTCCCTGGGCGGGGGTCCTCCTCCTGCGCCGCGTGGGGAGACCGCCAACAGCCAAGGCTGCTCTCACCTATGAGATTTGTGCCCTTCTAAAAACGAGCCTCATGCGGGGGGGGGCTCGGGGCCGAAACCTCGTCAGAGAGAGTGTGGCCCCTGATCCACATTCAGATGACCTTTGTCCCCTTATGTGGGTCTCAAGCTAAAAAAGGGAGGGAGAGCAGGGAGAGACCGGGGTCCGGTGGCCAAGCTACAGAGCGCAGAGGGCGCGGGAATGCAGCTCATGGGCGGTGAAACTCGAGCACGGCCCGGGGGGTGAAAGTCGGGACGCGGCCGCCTGCCGCCCATGAGATGGATGGACAAATCAGACCAGACAAAGAGCGGCCGAAGGGGGCTTGGGACACCCCAACCACAGCCTGCCGACCCACCCGGGGAGGACGCAGGCACCCACCCGTCCCTCTGAGGTGTGCACCCACCCGCGTGGCCGCCCATTCGCCCTCCATGGCAGGTCTGGCTGTGGAGGATGCAGTATGTCAGCCCCTGACCTGTCCTCCATCCTATCAGGCCATAGTCCGGCTGCGGAGGCTGCAGGCCATCCATTCCAAAGGGGCAACGCTGGCAGAAGGGGAAGCGCGTGAAGGGGCACGGGGTCCCGGGAAGAGCCCCTTCCCCTGCTTGGACAGTCCACATCACTGACCAAGAGAGGGCTCCTCCATCTTCTTGGGGCAAAGGGCGGAGGGTTTCTCCGAAGGGCAAAGGGGACAAGACACGGAGGAGCTCCTGCTGCCTCGTCCTGCCTCCCCTCAGGAGCTGCTTCTGGCCAGAGAGGTCAAGGCTGGGGGGAGGGGGCGCGGGGACGCGCTCTGGGCCAGTGCGGACCTTCAGAGACCCTCCCCAAAATGTCATCGCCCCAAGCACTCTAAAGGGGCTCTGGATGAGGTCGAAGTATGAAAAGGAGGAAAGGGGTCTCCCCCATGGGCGCTGGGCCCCTCGGTACAAGTGGCCGGCAGCTCCAGGGGCCCCGACCCCGAGAACGGCAGACAGCTGGCCACCCGGGGCCCTCCTGCCAAGCCAAAGGTGAGAAGTGGACGTCCCGTGGAGCCCTGCGACTGAAATGGGGCGTGTGGGCATCCTGGGGGGGAGGAGGAGCCGAAGGCAGGAAGGAGAGGAAGATGTTCCAGAGAGGGAGGGGGAGAGAGAAGAGGGAGTGGGGGGAGCAGAAAGACACAGTAGGGGAGACTGGCCCGTGGAGGAGTCAGTCGACCCCCACCCAGCCGCCTCCTCAGCCAGCCCCCCGATGGCTCGGGCTCAGGGTGCCACCCCCAGGCAGCCTGGGGGATTGGGGGAAGCTCTTCCTTTGCAGAGAGCAGGTGACGAGGGCCAGAGGGAAGTGGTCAGAGCTCCAGAGCCCAGCCCAGCGAGGACACAGGCGGCCCAGGGGCGTGATCCTAGTCCCTCTCCCATCCTTCCCTCCACCCGCTCCATGCTGCGCCCCCCGAACCCACCACCTTGCTCTCCATTTCCCACCTGCACCTTCTCGACCTGGAAGGGTCCCTCTGGGGGGTCGGCCAGAGCCAGAGCTGGAGGCAGAGTCTTCGTCTGGTGATGGCTCCCACAGGACCCAGGATGGAGAGGCGGTCAGGGAGACCCGGGTTCAGAGGTGCCCTTGGACACTTACAGCTCTGTGACCCGGCAAGTGCCTTTGCCTGCCCGATCCATGTGAAAGAGCCTGGGATCCTGGCACAGGCTGCCGCAGCCCTGCCCCTGCCACCGCCGACCCCCCCTCCCCCGGCCGCCTGGGAAGGGAAGGGGCCAGATGAAGCACCGAGGGGGTCTCTCCCGAGCCAAGCGCCAATCATCTCCCCGGGACAACCAGCCGCCGCCTTCTTCCTCGGGGCCCAGGGGCTCCGCCACCTCCCACCAAGGGGAAACTCCAGGCCGAGCCAAGTGCGCCACGCACCCGGGAACAAGCACGAGTGTGACTGAGCTCGAGACCGGTTTTTCTTGTCCTCTTTATTCAAGTATTTCACAGCAGGTATATTACAAATTACAGTAAATGTTCAAAGTTCCAGAAGTTCCAAAAATTAAATAATTTACTTCCAACTAATGTCAAATGAAGTCAGAATGCAAAACAGCCATTGAACACAACTGCGAATCGAGCTACGGGACCCCGAGGAGACCGCCACGTGAGGAGTCTGCTCAGCGCTCCAAGGAGACACAACGGGGACAGAAGCGAACAACGGGACGCCCAGAGTCTAAGGAACCCAACGCGTAAAATACGAAAGATGCAAGAACAGGCCCGAATTCAAGCTTACTTTGTGATTACAAAGAAGAATTGTACTGAGGCTGACGACGACGGGATCCGGCTACAGAACCCGGCGCCAAAGCGGCCGGCCGGATGGCTCCACGGCCGATTCACCGAAAACTTAACCAAGGAATGGGAAGACAAGGTATTACCACGACCCCCCCGCCCACCCCCCAAAGAAACCCAGTAAACCTATAAATACATTGGCATATGAGAAAAAAAATCAAGTAACATACAAAGGACGCGACAACCCAAATCGATGCCAGGGGAGAGCCCTGGCCGTGGGCTCCCGCGCCACCGGGAGCGACCACGTGGGGCGGCTGTCCTGGGTCACCTGCTGGACAGACCCAAGGGCGAGCTGATCGGTTGCAATTTTCACAAAAGGAAGCGAGAACAGAGGTGAATTTGCACAAAGTCTTCGCCGGCTACTGCGTGGCGAAGGCCCGGCTCGTGTCGGGCAGCTGCGGCGAGCCCGTGAGCTCTGCCGGCCGCATTTCACGCTGGAACTTCTCAGCGTCTGTGACAGAAACGAAGCGCGTGGTGGGGCTTCTGACAAAGACCGCGTCCCCTCAGGTGGGGGGAGGGGGGCCGTTCCCATCCCGCAGGCCTCGCCTCCCCCATTTCTCCATCCCATAACTCCATTTAAGGGTTAGATTAAAATGAAAACAAACAAACGAAATAACGAACAGAGAAACAAAGAAACTTGATCTTTTGGAAGCATCCTACAGTCCCCTCGTTCAACTCACGATGGCTAGAATCTGGTCCGTACAAACCGGTAACTCCCGGAAAGCCCGCGGTCCCGCCGTGCGCAGAACAAACGCTTCCGAGTTAGGGAAACGGGAATCGAGCTTAACAAAAATACTGCAGCAAGAACCTGAGACTCGCCCCCGCCCCTTTTACCAGAAACTTGCTACAAAAATCTGCTACATTTTATTTCATCAAATCTCCAAAGTCTGTAACAATTGTCATCAAAATACAAAACGGGAACATGTTAGACAAGAAAGTGTTTGGAACAGGCGGGACGGTCAGAAATACTCGAGAGCGTGACAGGTCTCCTGGGAACCCCACGGGAGCGAGCCTGGAACCCCCCCTTCAAAGGGCCGACTTTTAATCGCACTTGCCCACCTACAAAATACAGTGCTCGGACACAGGACGAATGCTACAAAGTCTTAGAGTCTCCTGGGAAGAGGGGTCATGGGAACAAGTGGCATTTTCAGAGGGGAGAATGGGGCGCAGACGAGCCACCTTCCGCATCCATCCACACCTGCGGCGCGCGCCTGCTCCTCTGCTGCTCTCAGACCAGGCTCCGGGGGGTGCCCCCGGCCGCGGCGGTCGGGGCCCACCGGGCTCTGTAAACACTGGTGGTCGTAAAATACAAAAAGCTGAGGTAGCCCCACGCCTCCGCAGCCGTCCCAGCCCGACCGCGTGCGTGAAACCCACGCTCACCACATGTTGCATATATGGGAAAGATGCACCTGGGGGTGAATGGCGCCAATGGAGGAGGAGGTGACCCTGGGCAGCCAGTCTGGGCACGGGGAGATGAGCACTGGGCCCCAGCCGCTTCCCAGACCCACGAAGCGCCTCTGGAGAGCTACGATCCGTACCGACTTGTGAACGAGATCGATCCAAAAGGGGCCCAAATCAATTTTATTTTTGGAGGGGGTAAAAGATGGGAGAATTGATTTCCAATTAATACTGTCTGTGCCTCAACCGGGCCGCGTGGAAAACGGAGCCACGGATGATGCTCACGACACACCCTCCACTCCGTCCACCCGGTGAGTCCCGGCTCGGATGGAACGGGGTCTGAATTTGCTCATCTCGGACAACTGCCAGAGACACCACAGAGAGAACAGGGGGAGCCCGAGCCGACGACCTTCCGGTCATCGTGGTCAGCAGGGAGTGCGGAAAAGGGTTTCGTTTTGCTTTTT
The DNA here is from genome assembly GCF_902635505.1 of Sarcophilus harrisii. Lineage (NCBI taxonomy): Eukaryota > Metazoa > Chordata > Mammalia > Dasyuromorphia > Dasyuridae > Sarcophilus > Sarcophilus harrisii. The sequence goes on along the minus strand of NC_045427.1, from coordinate 837,978 downwards.
TCCCCAACGGGACATTTCTAAAAAAGAAAGAGACCCTCTGGGAAAGAGGGCTCGCCATTTTGGTCAATCGGGTGGCTCTGCAAGGAGCCTCCTCCACTGGGCCCAGGGTGCCGCGTCGGCCCACCCCCCCACCCCCACCCCCGTTCCCTCAAGGCTCTCGCAGGGGCTCGTCTGCTACCAATCCCCCTCCGTAGCCTTCTCTTTCTCCACTGAATTAAAAGGCACATTAAAAGCGGTCCAGGAGAGCCCCCTCTTCTCATCACCTCCTGTGGACATTCCCACGCCCCACCAGAACACACCGGAGCCACTGTGCGGAAGAGAAACAAAGGGGAGGGGGAGACGAGACCCACGGCTGCCCACTGTGCCCAGAACCCCACGTGGCTGGCACCGCCCCGGCCCGCCGCCTCGCGCCAGCTGGTCTGCCCGCCACGCGGGGCAGGGCGCAGGGGGCACAATTTCTGTAGCACCAAAATCTCCACGCGGTGATGCTGTATTCTGCGTCTGGAAAATACAACATGTGCCTGAAGTTCGGTTTGGTTCTTGTAGGCTGGCTGGTTTCAGGTACCTGAGACAATAGCACCAAATGCAACAGGGGGAGAGGGCGGCGTGCTCCGGCCCGGGCCGGGGCCCCGCGCAGGCTTGGTGCAATCACAAAGTGAATGGCTCAGAGAAGGCTGCCCGCCCGCCCGCCCGCCCTCACAAGCAGCGTGGGGGGAGCAGAGGAGAGCGGGCGGCGGGCTCAGAGGAACGTCTCAAACAGGCGGACGGTTCTTTCCATCTCCTGGGGGGGAGAGAGAGCGCGCGTCATCCTGGGGCTCTCTGCTCGCTGCCCCCCTATTCCCCTGCTGTCCGCCCCCTGTCCCCCGCCCAGCCCCCCTGCTCTGCCCCCTCAGCCACACTGGGAGGGTCTCGTCTAGGCGAGGAAGCCCGTGGCCCCCCGAGAATGCCACAGGGTAGGGGGCGGCCTCACCTCCACGAGCAGGGACTTGTCGTAGTCCTGGCGGTGGCGGTAGATGCACTGGCTGAGCAGTGAGTATAGCCTCTCTAGCTGGTCCACGGCCAAGTTATTGCTCCTCTTGACCAGCAGATCCAGCAGTTTCTATGGGGGTGGGATGGAAGGCTGGGGTTAGGGGGGAGTGAGAGGGGACTCTCTGGCCCCCCGGGGCCGCATGCTCACCTTCAGCCGCTCGTGGTCCACAATAAGGGGGGGCACGGGATCCAGGGGCTCCTCCGGCACCAGGTCCAAGCTGGCCGCGCGGGATGGCTCCAGGATGAGCTTCCGGCATCTCTTGCCCCGAGCAGCACCTGGGAATGGGCACAGGAGTGGAAGGTGGGTGCTGAGCGGCTGGGGCCCACTCCCCGGGAACGCGTGCGGGTGGGGATTGAGCCCCAAGGCTGAGGGGCTGTTCCTAGCACCTGTCCCCTGCACCTCTCAAGAGGAACCAGCTCTGTGGGGGAAAGACTGAGAGCCAGTTGGGGGCCCCCAGCCAGAGGATCCATGTGGCCTCATTAAGTCAGCGCCCCTCCCCCCAACCCTCTGTTTCCTCATCTGTACAAGGAGGAAGCCCTTAAAAGCTGAGGTAAGGAGGAGGGGCGTGGGGGCTTGTGTGGGGAAGGTGTCGGGGCAGAGAAGCTGAGGCTCCAGCGCCCATGGAGACCCCAAGCGGCTCCTGGTCCTACCCTCAAAACCCCACCCCCTTCCATGCCCAGCTGGCGGGGCCGTCCCGGGCCGCAAGGAGGCCTACCTTCTTTGTCAAGCTCGGCCTCTTTCCCCTCGGGATCTGTGCCGGGATCGGCCCTCTCCTCGCCAAGGCTCGGGGGGCGCTTCTCGGCATCGTTGGCGGACTCCTCCCGGGACGCCTCAGCCGCCTCCTTCGGCCGATCCTCCAGAGGGCCCCGCGGCTCTCGTGGGGAGGCGGCGGCGGCCGGGCCCCGGGGGCTCTCTGGGCCGTCGATGGCGGCTTCGCCATTGAGGCAGCTGCCCGCGCCGGGGAGGGCCTCGCCCTGGGGCCCCAGGCCGGGCGCGCTGCTGTTGGCCGGTAGGGACTCGTTGGAGCTCTCCTCCTCGGTGGAGGCACGTGGGCCGTTGTCCAGCCGGGGCTCCGGCTCCAGGTCCATGACGTCGCAGGAGGACTCGTCGTTGGTCATGGAGAGGTCACCCGTCTCCTCTCCGTTCTCGGGGCCGTCTGGGCTGACTTCGAACTCGCCGTTCTCGAGCAGCTTCCCACGCACGGCCGGGCCGTCATAGTCGGTGAACTTGCCGTCATCCTCATCCTTCTTCAGATTGTTGGCCTTCCTCTTCTTGATGATGCCCTTGCCCCACTGCGAGCGCCGCCGAGACTTCCGCCGCACTCGAACTGGGCAGGACAAAGCAGGGTTAGCGTCGGGCCAGCCTGCTTCCCGGGAAGAGGCAGGTGGAGGACAGCCCCCCTCCCGGGGAAGAGACTTTGCTTCTGCTCCCGCCGCAGGCCCATGAGGAAGGGGGCCACTCGAGGCTGGCTGGCCCCCACCTAGGCCGGGGCCAGAGTCTAAGGCGCTCGGGGGGACGGCCCCCCTAGGCAAGGGGACACTGTTGTCAACATCTCCCCCCACCTCCTCATCACCTACAGGGTCTGAGTCCGGGCGAGTCAGGGAGGGCTCAGCTTCCCCAGGGTCTGAGCTGCCTGCCCCCTCCCCCCACAGGGGGGTCTTCCCTGCCCTGAAAAGGAGCAAGGATCTCATGCTGCTGGGTCATCACCATGACAACAGATGGAAGCAACCCATCATCCGTGGGACCCCATCTTCCCCTGCTCAAAGCAGAGGCCCAGAGGCCAGCAGAGGGTGAGCTCCATGCGCCACCTGCTGGCGAGACGAGGAACTGGGCACCTGCCATCCATCCCTGGCGGCTGCTGGCGTTGCAGACTAGGCGGGAGACCCCCCCCACCCCCACCCCCGCAGGAGGTCCTGGCCGCCCCCCCCCAGCCGCCCCCGGGGACCCAAGGCTCACAGGCACATTTGTTCGCGGCGTGGGGCCAGCCGTCCATGGGGTGTCTCTGCTTGCGCAGTGCATCCTCCGCTCTGGTTTCCACCCTGCGCGCCACAGAGCCGGGGGGGCTGACTTGCTCCGCAGTGACCGGCAAGCCTGGCGACAGAAAAGCGACGGCTGCCACCCGGGGCCGGGGCAGCCTGGGGACTGCGGGGGCGGCCGGGCGCTCTCCGGGGGGCGGCTCACCTCGTTTCCTCCGGGACTCCTTGATCTCCTCACAGAGCTTGTTGAACTCCGGGTCGAGCTCGGCGGCGATGATGGCATGGGCCGTGTCCTTCAGGGTGCAGGCTCGGTGCCTGATGATCTTGTCTGGGAAGAGAAGTGGGGGGGGGGGGGGGGGGGTCACCACCCAGTGGGAAGTCTGGGGGCAGCTCGGTGACTGGGGGGCATCCTAGAGAATGGGGGCAGCCCAGCCATGAGTGCTCCCCGCGGCCATGTCAGCCTTCAGTTTGTCTGTGGAAACCTTTCCCGAAGCCTCGGGCATAAGCTAGGGGATCGATGGCTGCCATTAGGCACCTGCTGTATGCCCAGCACTTTGTGTGGGGTCCCTTCCCACAATGAAGGGGGAACCCAAGACACCAGAAGCCCTTCCAGGCAAAGGCTGGGGCCAATACGGCCATTGGGGGGCCGAGGAGCAGCCCGAGGTGGCTCGCCCAAGGTCACCTCGCCACCCCCTCTCCCTGCCTCTCCAGCCCAGACTAGCCGCTTCCCTGCTGGGTTCTTGGCTTTCTCTGCACCCTGTCTAGGGACCGTGGGGGCATCAACAACTCCAGGAAGAGAAGAGGGCCCAAGGGGAGGCTCTTGCTCCCTCCAAGGGGACGCCTGCTGCCCTTGGTCTGCCACCCGCCCCAAAGCAATAAGAAGGGCCATCCCTGGCGGTTGCATGGCAAAGGGGCACCCCAAGCCCTCTGACTTTTTCAGCAGAGGCAATTACATCCCCACGGCAGAAAGACTTGAGGAACTGCTGCGGTCACTTTCCAGGAAAGGTGGGGGGAGCCTGGGAAACGTCCTGGGAAGCGCCTGAGACGCCAAGGAAGACAGCGCCCCTGCCCGCCAGAGGCTGCCACGCTGACGAAGCCACCCCGCCCCGCCCTGTCCAAGGGGATTCCCCGACCGGCCCCGAAAAGGGGACTCCCTCTGAAAGGTGCCTCCACCAACCGGGCTTCCCCTCAAACACCTCGATGCCAACAGCGGCTCGCTCCAACCCCTAGGAGACATCCCCTCTCCTCGCCACCTCTGCGGGGAGCAGCTGAGGACCCAACTCCCTGGGCAGCCTTCCATGGCCCCTCCTCTCTGGGAGGGCAGGGGCTGCCTGTGCCCCTCAGACCCCCAATGGCCAGTGCGTGGGAAATGCCAGGCAAGGAGGAGCAGTGTCACCCAAAATTGAAAATGGCCAAGAAGACCGGCTCCAAATGTGAAGCCGCCGTGTGCTGCCCTTCGGTGGGCAGCTGGTACCCCAAGCCTGAGACCCCTGTGAGGTCGCCACCAATATGGGCACAGAGCTATCCTCACCTATTGAAACTGAACAAGTTAGAGCCCCCCGGGGACCCCCACTTATGGTCTTCCCTTTAGCTCCAGGCGGAGCAAAAACAACCAACTTGCTGAATCACATGGAAAGATGAGGGAAGATGAGCCTGGAACGAACCCGGAGGGAACACGCGCAGACTCAAATGAACCAACGGCTCCGGGGACGGACAAAAAAACAGGCCTCGCTTCTCTGAAAGAGCTGGCCAGGGACACTGAAAGGGGGCCCGTGCTGGCCGAGAGACGAAGGATGGAGGGGGCCCCCCAGATTCTCAGCAAAGACAAGGTCGTCTCACGTTGGAAAAACCCGTTGGTGTCAGTAGCCTCCTCCTCCTCGATCCTTCAAAAACCTGCATGATGGCAGCCCCCCAAGAACTTGTCTCTGCTGCCCACAAAGCAGCAGGCAATTAAGAAAACAAAAGGGAGGCCCGAGCCTAAGGGGCCTTAGGAGGCTCCCTGGAGTTAGAGGCTACAAACCAGAGCTCAGCTGAGTACAGCCAGGAGGTGGGGGATGGATCCCACAGGGCCGGCTCTGACCCCAGAACACATCCCAAGCAGCGATCAGCTGGACAGGCCAGAAGCTCTGGTCTGCACGGGGCCTTCGCCAAAGACAGCAGGCCTGAGAGCATCTCGGACAGGACCCACAATCACTTGGCACCCAAGAAGCCTGTCTGCGGGCCAGGGATCAATCCGGACGCACATCACGGATGGCCGGTGCAGGTGAATGACAAATGGAAGGTGAAGAGCCTGGGAAAACGATCCCAATATTCTTGAAATAAAAGATTCAGAAGCCCCAAGGAATATGGAGTGAAGCACCCCCTGCCTGCTCGCAGCTCCAGCCCTCAAAGCCTCGGGCCTCGCTCACAGCCTCGGGCCCCGCTGGCAACCTGGACCCCCTCTCACAGCCTTGGGCCCACTCACAATCTGGGCCCTGCTCACAGCCTGACGTTCTGGACTGGTTACTAAAGGGCATCAGTCAAGGAAGTTTCCACACATGGGTAAGGGTCTGGTGAGGAAACCCCAGGTCCAGAGAGCTTGCCACCCTGTCCACTACCACAGTCCCACCACAGGCTCTTACAATGAGAGCCACCAGCCGGCTGCCCAAGGCTCTGGACCCCCTAAGACAGACCCACACCCCCTGGTGTTCTGCCTGACCTTCCTGGGCCCATGAAGGATACTCCAAAGTGGAGAGGTGTGGAAGAATATATTAGAACTCTGCTTACCTTTGGTTTTCATCTCAATACAACCAAAGTCCCCCAATTAAGGAAACTAGACCCCAGGAAGTATTTGCTGGCCAGTCTTCCTGTCACATACAGCACACTGACGACCGGGAACGGGTTGGCAGGAACCCTCACCGGTCCATTTTGGCGTGCTGCAGGTGGTGTGAGACTCTGTGGATTTACCGATGATCCGACTTCATTTGAACTAAACTAACCCTTGGAAACAGGCAACTTGGAGATGACTGCAAGGAAACTCCCCTGGGAAGACAGGATTACCTGGGCAAGCCCAAGCAAACCACAAGAAAACAGCCCAGCCCACGCTCCTCCTGCTGCCGCCGGGAGGAGCTCGTGGACGCCGCCACCTTACAAACTGAAAACAAACATGAGTCAGCCTGGATAACGATGGGGCCAAAGAAACCTTGGGAAATGCTCGCGAGCTTCTGTGGAATATGGATTTTTCCACCCGGTCATTAATGGCCAGCCTCCCTGAGACCTGAAGCCCGCATTTAAAGAGAAAGCTGTTCTTGCCAACAACGTTGTGGATGGCCAATGTTCTGACACTTAAAAAAAGACCAAAACTTGGAAGTCAAATTGTCACTTGTTTAAAATTTTCTGATCAAATGCTTCACCGATTTGAAATATATTTATATTATATAAATATATATATATTTATACCATATAATATAATTCATGAAGTGCTTTCCTATCAGTTTGCCAGAACAACTGAGAGGCGTCTGCTAATGCTTCCCAGCTGAATTTCAGTTGTATAATGGGGGGATGGGAGGGGCAGGGGTCAGCCATCAATAAGCATCGCAACTTACTGTCCCCAATCAGCCGACACACTGCAGGTGCACAATAAACACCGCGGGCTGGCTGGGTTTTCTGTCTGATCTTCATTAGAGCTCTGACTAGAAAGAGCAAAGGACGGGAGGAAATTGAGCCCCCGGAACTGAGACTTCCAATCTCAAGACTCTACCACAACAACGCTTAATCGCACCGTTAGCCAAAAACTTGTAGCACAATCTGAGTGAGAACAAATAAGGGCTTTTTGTACCACTACACTGCTTCTTAAAGGTGGCTCCCTTAACCCTCTTCCTTATTATCATTATTTCCTACATATTCACAGTGACCAGAGCACCCGGGGGCAGCAGTCCATGTTGACAGCAGCCTTTTTGCCCCAGGGGAGACTGGGGGGGGCCAGCAAGGGCCTCAGATTGGGTGTGATGATCAGTGGAAGCCAAGGGGGTGCTGAAGCTGGAGAGGAACTTGGCAGCTGCCTCCAAGCACCCAAGGAGTTCTGCTTGTAGGCACCAGCGGGCAGAGAGGTGGAACCCAAGAGCCAAGGCGATCCTTGGTGTGCTGTGGCCACAGGCCACCGAGGCGGCTCATCCAGGCCACCGTAGGGATGATCCTTTCTTGGGCACTTGGGACCCTGGGCTCTCTGTGGGCCACATGTCGTGGACTGGCACAGCCCAAGCAGGAGACAAGGAGCAGTCCCTCGAGGCCCTGAGGAGCCGTGCACTTGCAGGATACTGCCATGATGCTCTCTGGGGCTCACAATTACCCACAGAATGTGGCTCCACATGGCCAAGACAGGAGTGGGGGCGTCAGGAGGTTAATGAAGCAGCTCCTAAGCTAGCCTGGGATGTGGGAGGAACTCAGGGAGGAGACTCAGCCGGCACGCCGTGCAAGAGAGAAGAGGGCCCTTTCCCAAGAAGCTCCCAGGACTCCTCCACAGCTTCTGCCAGCAGCCTTTCCTTGTCCAGAGGAAGAGAATCCCGGGTTCTCTGGAAAGCCTTGGGAATTTCTTGGGAAATTCTAAGACTGAAATAAATCACGGTTTTGAACCATCTTTTCAAGAGACATCCCCTCTTCCCTCTCTAACATAAACTGCCAGAGAATGCACACTCACTGACCGCCTCCTAAGGTGGTCCCTGCATGGAAACACCTCCGGACAAACTCGGTGATGGAACAAGTGGAGTGCAGAAAAGAGGCCAGGGAGGAAGGCAAAGGAGTCTAAAGCTGAAACATCCCAAGTGAGGAACCCACTCCCCCAGGGGAAAAGGGAGCCCAGAGCTGAGCTGAAGGCATCTCCCATTCATCCAGCTCCAGGTGTCCAAAAAGCAGCCAAAAGTCAGCAGAAAGGGGAAACCCAGAACGTGCTGGCCACAAAAGCTGCTTGGATGTGGCCGAGCATAAGCAACATTCACTCTCCAGATATTTAGTGATGAGCAATGCTGTTTTCAATCAACGAGAACTATTTCTCAACTGAAAGAAAAACCAAGACACAAGGGGCCAGCCCACCGGACAGCCCAGGAGAGGCCTGGGGCGAAGGCAGCCCCCACACACTCAGGACAGAACACGAAAAAGAAGAGAGGAAAAGATAGTGGTAACTGGCCCAGGAAGTTCACCAAGCTCCTCGTGGCCAAAAGCATCTAGAACTGAAAAAGGCTTGACCCGACACACACAGGTGCCGGCCTCCCTGACTTCTCCAGGCCAATTTCGAGGGTCCCCCAGAAGGCATCAAAGATATAATTTCATCTGAGATTCAACAGTCCTGACCCTGCTTGGCCAGCTATGAGATGGAGAGAAGACCCTGGACCTCGAGGCTATCGTAAGACCTGTACGACTATCAAAACGTCAAGTACAAGTCTGCGGAGATGGGTGCCCCCCACTGAAAACAGTGATTTCCCTTTCTACAGATGTGCTCCCGATGTGATCCCTGAGGATCAAGAGTTCAGTAGGAAAAACCACTTGCTCTGCCGAGCAATCCAAACAGACCCCAACCTTTGGGTGTCCACCTGCAGGCCAGATCCACTGTGGGTATCTGGGCTGCCAAGGACCAGCCCGTAAGTGGATCCAAAGGACATGGGAACGCTCTCTTCAGGGGAGCAGATGTTCGGGGGTCACCCCGATTGTGCCTGTGAGAGAAAACCACATTCAGACACTAGAGGGCCAAGAATTTTAGAGATCAAACAAAACCAGTCCCTTCTCCGGGATAACAGAGATGGCGAGACATTCTAGTGCTAAGTGGCCTACCAGAGGAAGACAAGCACAGGAACCGACTGCCCCCTGCCTGCACAAGGTGGTCTTCCCCAAGACGCCCCTCCAAGCAGGAGAAGGCACTAGCAGGGTCACCCCAGGACACTGGCGATCTTCTAAATGAGAGCCCAAGGGTCCCCAACACAGCCACCCTCACCAGAGCTCAAGGTCAAGGCTGAGGGAAACGCCCTCTCTCCGGGCTGTGTTTGTCAAAGCTTTGTCAGTCTTCAGGAAAGGGAGGCCCGCTGTTTCACGGCCCATGGCCGCTCCCTCTCTTTTAAGGGCGCTCAGCCTCTCTGAGCACTGATCACAGAAACAAGAGCTTCCATGAGTAGCTCCATGCCCCGCTCCGGGGGCTCCCACTTCCTTACCTCCAGGGTCTTTATCTGGGTTGTACTCTAGCGCGTTGTTACAAATGAGATCGATGTCGTTCAGGAAATCCTTAGCAGTTAAATAGCTGTGTTTGTCAATTCTTGTGATGACAGTGGATAGATCCATGGGCTCCTTGATCACCTCCAGATAATCGGACACCTAGAACAAGAGGGCACACTCAAGCAAAGGCTTTCTTGGGACGTGGGCTGTGCAGGTTTGATGCCCCAGCCTGCCCATGCAGGAGGGCGGCTCCGGAGGCCAAGGCCAAGGACAAGCCCTGCGTTCAAATGGGAGCGGGTTAGAGGCTCTGCTGAAACAATCTCGTGGGGTAAGCACAAGGGCCCGGAGCAAAAAACAGCTCAGGGAGGAGCCATCTGTGCTCCTGGGAAAGGGAGTCTACCCCCGACACCTCCTTGTCACCACTTTGCAAAATGACTGAGGGCTCAGCCAAGGAGCCCTGCCCTGTGGAGATATTACACAAGTTCAGCTCCCTGCAGCACCTGCCTGGGGGCCACAAATACGGCCCCCCTAACCAGCCTTGTCGGTGGGGAGGAGAGGGCCCACTAGGAGAAGGGAGACCAAGTGCTGGTCAGACACAGTTTACACTCATTGCCATGGGGACACTCTGCCAGCCAGGAATGAGGCAGAGGGGGGTGTCCATGAGAGGGCACCCCAACCCCCGTCCAGCTCTCAGCCTTCGGTCACCAGCCCAAGACCCGCTGGCATCACACAATGGTGGGGACCCTTGCTTTGCCACTGGCAGCAAAGTCGTCGGCTCCTCTGAGTTTTCATGTGGAAAACTGCATTTGCCCATTAGCACACAGGAGGGGCTTTTCTCCTCCCTCGCCCCTCGGATCCTTCCTCTCTGGGAAGCGGGCCTTGCGTGAAATGGTCGAGGTGACCAGAGGGCTCCACAAGGAGGGGCAGCCCCTCCACGCTTCAGGGAGCCTCTTCCATGTGAGGCTCTGAGCCTCTGGGAGCAAACTAGGAGCTGGTGACAGAGGAGCACCTTGGGAAGGGGAAAAGCAAGCAGAATCCCAGCGGAAACCATAGCCTTTGGGTTCTTCCCCAGGAGGTCCCAAAAGGCCCAGACAGAAGGCGGGGAAGAGACAGCCTGCTACAAAAGCTGCGTGGGCTGCAAGCAAGGGGCCTAGATACAAGAGGGGCATCCCTGGCAGGCGTAGAGTGTGGCCAAGGCCCGTGAGACCTCCAGAACCCCCGATGACGGCCATCTCGGGCCAGACTCCTCTCTCAAGGGAGTACAAAAGTCTTAGGAGCCAAAAGCCCCCTGAAAACCATCCCAATGTTACCCAGAGAGGCTCTGGAGGCCACCACGAGCGCAGCAGACAAAGCCAAGGGGATAACGGAGGGTCTGGCCTGCGCCCTCCCCAAACCACATAATAGCTCCAAAGGACAGAGGCTCAGGGGACAGGAGAAAGACTACCCAAGCTGAAGACACAGTTCTCACAGGAGACGGCACAAGCACAACACAGAGGGGAAGGGGCGAGGAAAGGAGGGGAGGGAAGAGAGGGACAGGGAGGCAGGGGAGAAACATCCAGATGTTCAAACATGGAGTCCGAACGCTCAGAAGAGGGTCAGCAGAGGTGACCTCAGGGATGTCCAAGACAGAATCTGTTATTCCAGGATAAAAGCTGTGCTTAAAGTCACTCCGGAAAAGTCCAAATGGAAAATTTCTTGCACCAGAACAGCAGCCGTATACACTTGTACGGGCACACAAACGCACGCGCACACACTCCCCCCAACACACAGAGACAATAAACACCAAGGAATCAGAAATTTTCCACTGGGAACAGAGTCCCGGCCCCTGCCGAAGGGAGCCCCAAGCTCCGGGGAATGGAGTCCCCACAGGCCGGCCGCCTCGCTAAAGGCCTCGGGGCCGCCGCCGCCTCCACCACCCTGGGTTCTGCCCCGATGAGATTTATCCTGGAATAAAAACCGTCTAGAGTGGACAGCTGCCCAAAGGAATCGCCAATTGCCAGGTCAGTGATCAGAAGGCCCGATTGTGGTTTGCAATGGCGCAGAGCGCGCCCAAGGATCGATCAGCAGACGGTTGCTGATGACAGGAATGGACGACCACATGGATAGAAAATTGGCAACAGAGGGAAGCATGTGTCCATGCCTTCTGTTTTTCGATTTTTCTCTTTTTAGGCAGTTCAACTTCACTGTTTGCACCCTACTACGGAAACAAGACCTCTTCAATATCCACCGGTTTGCTGAAGATGCTAAAGCGCTTGTCTGTGGCCAGCCGCTTGGTCACGTCCCTGAGAAACAGCCTCAGCTCTCGCAAGGTGTTCTCCTCCTGGTCCTCCATGCGGGTTTTTTCCGATTCCGACAACTGGCGGGAAGGAGAAGGCAGCGCCAGAGGCAGCACCTCCATGGCGTACAGAGCTGAGAGCAACGAGAGCAGAGGGGTGTTCAGGGGGAGGGAGCCCACGGGGACCCAGGACCACCAGCCCCGCGGCTTGGGCAGGGCGGAGGGACGGCTGCCTGCCTGAGCCCCCAAGGGACCCAAACTCCTTTCTCACCCCAAGGGCTGCAGAGGGAATCCCGGGGAGTTCCCCGCCAATCCCCAAACACTCCAAAGAGCAAGTTAAAAAATTAACACATCATTGCAAATACACAAGAAGAAAAAGGGCCCCTGCCTGGGCAGAAACCCCCAGGGGAACCAGCCGGCTTTCTTTCTCCACCAAACTGAGAGCTGGAAGGGTCCTCAGGGGTGTCTGGAGGGCAGCCTCTTCCTGAAGCCCTCCCAGAAGTGGCAAGCCGCCAGCCTGGGGCAGCCCATTCAGCCATGGGCCACCTCTCAGGGGCAGGAAGTGTTTCCTGACTGCCGAGCTCTGCTCTCAGGGCTGCCTTTTGGGGCAGCCTCTTCCACAGGAAGCCGTGCTGAAGCTCTAGCTCCGGTGAAAGCTCGGGGCGATTCTGCTGACCCCCCCTCCCCCTCCCATCTCGCCAGCGCTTTTCTTCTCTGTCCTAATGACCCTAAGCTCTCTCTGGATCCTTATGAACCCTCCACTCCTCCCCAGTCGCCGACTTGCAAACACTCTCCACTTTGACCCCATCAGCCTCAAATGAGACCAGACCAATCTGTTAAGTGGTAAAAAAGCAGCCAAATTTGGGATGTCTCAGCCCCTCTGAACCCTTGAAATGGGGGGCAGTACCAGCTGAAGAGGAAGGCACTCCCTCCACCCAGGTCAGGTGTAGGAGAGGGCCTCAAGCAGATGGCCTTCATGCCCGCTGGCCCACCTGAGGGTTCCCTTTTGGTCTCGGGACAGCCAAGGAGGGGACCATGGGCTGTCTGGGACTTCCAGAGGCTGCGCCCTGAGGAGAGGTGAGGTGGACCCTCGTTCACCCTGAAACCTCAGAAGACCCTCACACAGGAGATCCAGGCCAGCTCCCAGCCTCACCAGCAGGGGCCCACAGGCCCCGCCGTCCCCCTTGCGGCAGGACTGTCCAGCAAGTATCCGAGGCTTTCGGCATCCCCTCCCACATCTGTGGCCCATCTGGGGAACAGGCCGGAGCCTCACCAGCTTTTTTCCTTCTTGGCGGAGGCATTGATGCCTGGGTGAGAATCAACTCCTGAAAAAACTTGAGTCTATCTTCTTCGACGGGCCTCTGAATATACAGGACCTCTTCATACTGGATCCGAAATATACATTTAACCTGGGCCAGGAGAGATGGAGGCGAGGGAGAGAAACGTTGGGAACCAGTCCCCAGGGCACCCTGCCCTGTCCCTTCTCCCTTCCCGCCATCTCTCCTTGGCCCCATCCCCACCCCAGTGGGGCCCTCGCCATCCGAGGCCCGGAAGATGCCGGTGACCTCCACAGGTCCCCCGGCTCTCCCGCTTCAGAGGTCCGCGGCCCGGCCGGCACTCTAGACCGGCTGAGCCATGCTCAGGGGCTTCCTCCTCGCTATCTCCCAGCCCCACCGCCAGTCTGGGCTCCTGTGCTCATGACTCCCCAGTGAGTCCCGAGTGCCGAGCCCAAGGCCAAGGGCTTGCCCCAAGAGGCCTTCAGTGACCCCCCTTGAGGGAGTCTGGAAACTAACGTGAGATTGGCTCAGAGGCAGCGGCCATGCTGCATTCCCACAAAATGGGGAAGCTCCCTGAGGGCAGGAGTAAGCCAGAGCAAGACAAGGCCACTGGGCGTGAAACGCATCTGGGTTCTTCTGCCAACCTCCCGGAGACCCAGCGGGCACCGACCGAAGGCTGTGAGAACCATAGGAACCTGCCCCAGCCCGGAGGGCACGGAGGCTCCAACCTTTCCTCCAGAGGCCCGGCATGAGAGGGGGCCTCTGGACCCCACCATCCTTACCTCCTCCGGCAGTTCACTGTACATGGTCTCAGAGGTAGACAGGAGAAATATAGGGGAGAAGGATGGTATGTCCTGCAGGAGGGTCAGAAAGGTTGCACGCACAGTCTCGCTGACGGCTTCCCACCAGTCGCCGATGTGGGGCATGTAAACAATGCTGGGGACCGTTCTCCGTGCTTCCCGGAAAATCTGAGAGGGGGAGAAAGGCCGACACAAAACCCGTGAGACGCCCGCTTCTCTCTTCCGGGACCGCCTCTGCAGACTGGCAAGAGCGAGGAAGCGCCTCCTGTGCACCAGGCTCTGCCCTCAAGGGGTTCTGGGTTCAGGCAATCAATCACAACCCAGAATCAAGGGGTTTGCAGGAAGACTCCCCTAGAAGGCGAGATTTTGATAGATAACCCGCGCACGGCGGGAACGGGTTACGTGGGCTTCACTACACACATACGGTGAAAGGTGCAGCACCCCCCAAAATCTGTAAATAAGGGGGAGGGATGGGCTGAGGGGGGAGCCAACGGTGGGGGAAGAAGACAAGGGCCGGATCCCTGGGAGGGGAGGTCAAGTAACAGCCAGACAAGTTTAGGAACAGAACGAAAGCACAAGAGTCGGCAGGGACAGGAAAGAGAGAGATACACAATCGCCGCCACAAGGCCCGGGAGCAGAAGTGACTAAAAACAAAAAGCAGGCCAGTCACCAGGACGCTTCCACAAAGTCCACTCAAAGATTCCGCCAAGAGAGAGATCGTCAGGATCCGTCAGCCACACTAAGCGTGTCTCAGATGTGTGTGTGTGTATACACGTGGGCGTAAGAAGTTGCACATCTGTGTCTGAGCAGAGGAAGGTGTGTGCACAATGTGTGAGCACGCAGCCATTCGTGCCCAACCCTTGGATGTATCTGTCTATGTAGGTAACATGTGTCTGTGCTTAACTAGGGGCCCTGGGAGAGTCGGGGGGATGAAAGGGAAGAAGAAAGAAGGAAAAGGCGGAGGCGCACAAAGGACCGAGGGCGCCCTGAGGAAGCCAAGCAAAGGCGGGTGCCCCGAAGAAACTCTGCCACACGCCATCCTCCCTGGCTGGGCACTCACTGCTCCCGTTCCCAGTCTTCCCTGGCGCTCCGCTGGGCACCTGGCAACCTTCTGTCCCGCTCTTTTCCTTTTCTCTATTCTTTATTTTCAGTAAAATAACATGTTTTTTTAAAAGTTCGCCATAGAGGTCAGTAGTCTGACCAGAAGGAGAGAGCTCCAGCCTGAGGACAGCTGAGAAAATGGCCAGAAAGCGGAGGGGGAAGGTGGGGGGGGGCCAGTCAGGGATAAGGTAGGAGAAGACAGGGGAGGGAAGAGGGGGCAGATGGGGTAAGCCAACCAGAGCACAGCTGGATCCTGGAGGGGCCGGGAACTGGTGGGGCTCACTGTGGGGCAGGTAGGTGTGGTTGAATCTGCCCTTTAGGAAAAGCCCTTTGGTGGCTGAATAAAGACCGCCCCCCCCGCAACAGCCCAGATATGGCTGCTGATGGTCTGGAACAGGGAGGGGGCAGGGGCAGAGGGTAAAACTGACCAGCCCTGGCACCATATTGAAAATGGGGGAGCAATGAGAATGACTCCAAAGCTGGAGCCTGGACTACCGGGAAGAGGGGGCACCCTCTAGAGCAGCAACGGAGATAGCCAGGGTAGTGGGTTTGGGGGGAGGGGGGAGAGCACAAGGTCACTGTTGGATCCCTGGAGTCTGGGGTATCTCCTAGACGTCCAGTTGGACATCCAGTCCTGCAGGTTGGCAGGGAGACTGGAGCAGGAAACGCCAATCAGACCATCACCAGCTTTCAGATGGGCATGGAGTCCATGGGAACTGATGAGAGCCCCTCCATGAGGGCCAGGGACAGGGCCCGGGGATCCCTACGTCCAGAGGGCACAATGTGGAGGAGGATGTAGCCCAGCAGACGGAGAGGGAGGAGAACTGGGGGGACTGTTCCTGCAAATCCAGAGCCCGAGCGAGAGTAGGAAGGGAGAAGGACCAGACTGCTGAGGGGCGAGGAGAGAAGGAGGGCTCCGCAAACGGAGGCCTGGGAGTAGCCATCCTGGCTTTAGCCCCACAAGACAGGTCATGGGAATGGTTGGAGGGAAGGGGCAGGGAAGAAAACAGAAGTCAGAGAGTTGCCCCGGCACCCACTTGCCCCATGGCTCCAGGCCCAGAGAACTAGGTCTGCAATCTGGGGGAGGCCCCGTGGAAGCTGCAGAGAGGAAGCTCAGACATAGCGTCAGACATCAGGGAAGCCGAAGGGGAAAGGCTGGAGGGGCTGGGCAAGGGGCAGTGCTAGTGAGACTGAGCCCAAAGGGTAAGGCTCGACTGCCCTGGCTAGCACACCATCCTGACTCCCCAGGTCACAGAGCAGAGGGACCCCTTTGGGGATGGCTCTGAGGGAGGACTCCTCCCCAAACTCCTAAGGGTCAGCTGCTGTCTTGGGGGCCGCCGCCCCCTGCCTCTCTTGACCCTGGCAGACCCCCAGGCTTTGTCTTGAGTGGCATCCCTCGCCCTGAGGGCACCAGGTACCAGTGTGCCCTGGCCATGGTGCCCGTCCCAGGTCTTACCTGGGCACAGGATTCCTCAGGTGTTTTGGCACTGACTGAATAGAGCGCGGGGAGGTCGAGTCTGTGCACCGAGAACTTCTCCAGGGTGTGCAGCAGGGCAGGAGCCAGGTGCGAGGTCTGCCCCGAGCCCCTCTCTCCAGAGAGCAGCAAGCGGGGCCTGTAGGATGTGGGCTGCTGAGAGGCTGACCTGCAGCAAGGGAGGAAACGGGGGTCAGGGGAGCCCAGGCCCCAAAGCCGAGAGAGATTCCCCAACACAACTAGGGGGTGTGCAAGAACGAGAGGAGCCGGAGGGGGATTGGACAACAAGGGGGGAAGGGGGTCAGAGAAGCAGTGACAAGTGGGGGAGGGGCTGTGATGGAGGGAGGAGACAGAGATGTGATAGAGAAGGGGAGAGACAGGCAGCACCCCATTCCTCTCTCTCTTTGTGGGTGGGCTTTAGGGGCCCTGCCAGCTGAGGAGCGGCAGCCAGCCCGAGGCAAGGGCCTGGAACAAGGGGCCTGGGCCAGTCTGGCCCTCGCGAAGCCCCTCCAGCCCAGGGAACGACGCTAACTACAGAGTGTCCGCTGGAGAGACCCCGAGGGTCTCTCTCAGGAACTAGGAGGGCGGCTTGCAGAGGACACCTGGGGTGCAGCTCAAGCCCGGGAACCGAGGAGACAGTGGCTGGCCTCAAAGACCCTGGCCAGACTGACAGGAATCTGATGGGGCACAGAGATGCGAGGGGCCATGGGCACTTCCTCACCAGGGGACCCCCCCCGGCCTGGCAGAGGGGCGAGGGGGGTCAGCACTCGGCCCAGACCCCCCATGTCAAGAGCTATCTATGTAGCATTCCCTCCAGCCAGACATGAATTACCATCCCAACCTTTGAAAAGTGCTTCCCCCCCAAAAATCCAATGGGATCAAGTGAGCCGGGCAAGAAAGTGGAACGGCCCCCATCCCCCTTCCCACTGTGCATCCCCTCTCACCTCCTGTGTCAGACAAAGGCCCCTGGGGGGCCAAAACTAGAGGCACCAAGCAAGGCTGGGGGGGAGGGGGGAAGGATGAGGGGCAAATCTGGAGTCCTGGAGACAGAAGGGAAAGGGCAGCAGAGGGCCCAAATGGCCTCTGTCCGGGGCCGGGTCCAGCATCTTCAACGAGACTGGGGCTCCAAGGCTGACTGGGTCGCTGAACTCTGCCCGGCACACTGCAGGCCTTTGATCCATGGGGATGGACGGACAGCTATTCCCCCCGACTGGGAAAAGCTGTACTCACAAGGCCTCCAGACTGAGCCTTGTGAGTACAGGCAGAGTCTGCATGTAGCCCTTGGCCCCCAACATGAAGCAGATGGGCATGGGACCACCCAACACTGACTGAGCCAGGAAGTGGGGGGGAGGGGGAGAGACAGGGCAAGCAGACCACCCCCCAACAAGGGAGGAGGCTGTGAAAGAAGCAATGGGGATGGGGATATATGAGTGTTTTTAAGTGTGTGGTAGGATTGTACGTGAGTGTGACCGTGTGTGTGCCTGTGTGGCTGCCTGTGTAAGATGGGGGAGAGATCCGCACCCTCCTCTGGAGGCAAGGGGCAGCTGTGGGGGGCCGGGAGTGGGCACTGTCAGAAGCACCTGGGCGCCCTAGGGATGGACTAGAAGTCCCTTCTCTGCCCAGCTCGGTCCCTCCGTCTGGACCCCCAGACCATCTGGCCCATCTTCAGCAGCTTCCAGCTGCTGGGCCGGGTCAGGCTTCTGGAGGGGCCGTGCCCCTTGGGGTTCAGGGCAGGACACGGGCCAGCAGGAAGCCTCCCTTGAAGGTCCTTGGATGACACGTGCCATGGGGACTGTGCGGTCTCCCATTTTCTTCCCAAAGTGATGGGAGCTTTCTGACGAT
Source organism: Sarcophilus harrisii (assembly GCF_902635505.1). Lineage (NCBI taxonomy): Eukaryota > Metazoa > Chordata > Mammalia > Dasyuromorphia > Dasyuridae > Sarcophilus > Sarcophilus harrisii. Next base: position 820,026 of record NC_045427.1, on the reverse strand, counting down.
CTCGTGAACACCCGACACGGGCCTCACTCTAACAACACGGGGGCAGATCTCCTCAGAAATCACCCTGAATTGTCCCTACTGCTGCCCACCCAGCAGCTGGGCCTCTTGGGGCAGAACAGGGCAGTGAGGGCACTCGGGCCGACCTCTCTCAGAAGCACATGCAAGGAGTGGAGCAACCTTACTGTATCCCCCCCAGGTCATGAAGAACACTAGGAGAAGAGCCTCCCCCCTCTGTCAGAGCGAGCCTGTGAACCGGTGGAGAGGGCCCGGGAGTGAATAAAATGTTGCTACTTAATGGCAATATCTGAGTGGAGAGGGGGCTGCTCCAGAGTGACTTCCGCTAACATGTTACTACTTAATGAAAGTGTATCGGGTGGCCGTGGCTCTCTTCAACAATGAGAGGACTGAAACTAGTTCCACTTGGTCAGTGATGAAAAGCTCCTCTACCCCCAGAGACAGGCCTGGGGGAGCCGAGTGTGGAGCACAACGTAGTATTTCCACGTTTCTGTTGATGTTCGCTTGCACTCAGTTTTCCTTCTCGGGTTTTTTTTCTTTCTAGATCTAATTTTTCTTGTGCAGCAAGATAACTGCATAAATGTGTAGAGATATATTGGATTTAACATATGTGTTGGACTGCCTGCTAGCTGGAGGAGGCGATGGGGGAAGGGAAAAATTTGGAACAAAAGGTTTCACAAGGGTCGATGTTGGAAAAATTACCCATGCATGTGTTTTGTCAATAAAGAGAGAGGGAGGGAGGGAGGGGGAAGGGGACGGAAGGGAGGGAGGGAGAGGAGGAAGGGAGGGAGGAGTACTAGAGCTGATGGAGAAGGCCGGCTGCCCCAGAGAGACTTATGCTAACATGTTACTACTAAATGACATAGTGTCTGAGGTGGAAGAGGGCCTGGGAGCACTCGGGCTAAAATGTTACTAAACAACACACATCAGAGCAGAAGGAGAGGGCCCATTTAGCGAGTTGTGCTACTACGTTGCTACTTAATGACACAGTGTCTCACCACCCCTGGGCAAGGCCAGATGACTCTCAGATGGCCTCAAGTGCCTGCTCTGCCTGAAGCACTTTCCCCCTGGGAGGCAGGTGCTCTTCTTGCCCCCACTGTACAGAACAGCAAACTGAGGCACCCAAGGCTGAGGAACCTGCCCAGGCTGCATTCTCACCTAAATCATGGCTTTCTGACATCTCCCCCTGCCGCGGCTTTCTTGGCCTTCATCCTCTTCCCAACTCCCCTTCTGCCCGACGGCTCCCCAGGCCCCCAACACTGCCATACTGCCCGGTGTGGGGCCCGCTTCTCCGCAGCTTCACCTGGGCCACCGCTCGCCACCCACGGGGCTCTCGGGTCCACCTGTCGCCCGAGGACCGCGGCCCCTGGCACCGACCTTCCTGCCCCGAGCGCCCGAGAGCCCTCTGCACGGCGCCCAGGTGTAAGGGGCCGACTCCAGAGCTGCCGGCGCTCCCCGGTCCGAGGAACCACGGGCAGCATTTCCCAGGCCTGACGTGGGCGGGGGCCTTGCTTGGGACGGCTCCAAGACTCACAGGGGGACCTGGGCACGCTGTTCTAAGGTTACAGGCTTCGCTTGGACCAGACCCAATCCCACTGGTAGAGGGGCAGGCACTGAGAGAGGGGTGGAGACCAAGTACACAGCACGTGGCACTCAAAGGACGCCGCTCGGATACATATGCCCACGGTGCCCTCGGACCCAAAGGCCCCCAGTACGTGAGGGGGCAGCGCACACGACGCCGGGGCTCTTCCCCTCTTTCCCCAAGAGGGCGCCAGCTCCAGAGAGCCCTCCTCCTCCCTGCCCCTGCCCCTCCCCACGGAGTACAAGGGTCACAGTGGTCAGAAGCCAGCCCCAGGGCACCCCCAGCCTCTGGAAGGCCCAAGAGACCAGGCTCCTCTCTGCTCGCTCCCAGGGTCAGTGCACTGCAGGCCGGATGGGAAAGAGGGGACCGCTGACGGGCACAGGGAGCCCCATGCTGGGGCTCTAAGGAGTCGCTCGTGGGTGTGCCAACGGACCCACATGTCATTAACACTGCGTGCTCAGGGCCGAACTGAGGGCCCGACTGCGGGGACCCCCACACTGGCCCCTTCCCTCCCAGAAAAGGCCCCCAGTGGGGATCCACGTGGGACACCCTGGGAGGTGCCCTGGGTTCAGAAACAAGAGCCAAGACGGCTGCCCCGGGGATGCGCTGCCAAGGGCCCGGCCCTGCTCAGGGTGGACACTCACGTGCTGAAATGCAGGTAGGGCTTGGGGGCAGCAGCGGGGGACGGTTTCTTTGGTGAGCCGGAGGGGCAGCCGCTCTCGAATATCGACAAAGCGTTCTCATCGTCACTGTCCTCGAGGAGGAGGCTCTGCACGTCTGTCCAAGAACGGGACAAAAGGGATCAGGCCTCAGGGCGATGGGCCTCGGGGAGACAGGTGGCGGTCGCCGAGCCCACCCCCTCCTCCCCCGCAGACGGCTCCCCACCAGCTGCTGGCCCTGCCAGGATGCCCAAGGCCTGACCCAAGCCGCCCAAGGGAGCCTCTGGGTGACTGGAAGGTCCCCTTCACTACTGAGGGGGGGCCTAGGAAGCCCCCTGGAGCCCGCTGCTCCTCGCCCCTGACCCCCAAGGGGGCGCTACCTTCTCGTCGGTCCCCCTGGCCGGTCTCGGCGTGGGGAAACACTCTGTGCAGCACAGAGAGGATGTGGTTGAAGCTCCTCTCCAGGAGGGGCCTGATGATGGGTGACAGAGCATGGCCCGAGGAGGTGACGGCGCGCTGGGAGGCAGGCACGATGTTCTGCATGGCGTGGTGGAAGTCCTGCGCGCTCAGCACGATGGAGGACACGTCCAGCTGCAGCTTGTGGCTGCTGGCGTAGATCTGCGGGTAGCGCCTACGCAGGGCGAGCAGGGCAGCCTCCGTGCACAGGGCCTTGATGTCCGCGCCACAGTAGCCTAGTGCACACAGGGAGACAGGAAGGGGCCGCGGTGAGACCGACTCCGGGCCGGGGCGTGCCTGCCCCTCCTCGGCCCCTGTGCCAGCGCTCTCCAGAGATCCGGTCCCTCATGTCTCAGGGGAGGGCGGCGACCCGTGGCACCAGCCCACCCCAAGGCGGGAACGTGTGGCCGGCAGCGTGAGGGTCCAAGGCACCAGACCCGCTGCAAACAATCCTCATTGTACCATGATAACCATTAACACAGAGCCAGTGAGAACTGCGTGCCAGGCCAGAAGCCTGGGAAACCGAGGCAGGCAAGGCGAGTGCCCTCCATGGCCCGCGGCTGGGTCCCAGCTACATTCCTGCTCTAGGATTCTCTTACGAAGAGGTGTTGGTGACTTCTGCCAGCCGCCTGAAAGCCCCGGATGCTGAGGGAGGCTCCCCCGGAGGGTCCTGCCCGCTCCCTGGCCTCCAACTGACGCCCCTGACCAAGGCCCCCAGGCTCCCGAGGTGCTCGGCATGCCGCGCCCATTCCCCTCTGACTTCCCAGCCCACCCGGCCTCCAAATGGCACCGAGGCTCCTTGGGAGCCTTCTCCTAACGAGCCATCCCTGGAGCAGCCGTGTCAGCTCTCCACAAGAGAGGACCCGAGCATGGCTTGTGCCCCAAAGGAGCTGAGCGCCTGCTCCAGAGGGCTTCTCCCCGCCAGGGATCTGCTTCCCGGGGGTCCGTCCAATGACAAGTGTCCTTCCTCTTCGCTCACACACCAATCCCTCCGCCCCCCACCAAGGACTCCCACCAAGGCCCCTTCTGAGGTGGGAGAACACAGGGGGATCCCATTGGACCCCACAAAAAAAAACAGAAGGCAGGCTTCTTTGCAGCCCAAGGGGATACTCGCGCCGACCAGTGCCCGCTCCAATAGCGCAGACCATCACTTTCTTAGAGGCAGCCATGGCCAGTTTCCTGACAGGCTGGGGATCCACTCTAGGCAGCACCCATCCCCTGGCACCCAAAACACTGCTGAGATTGGCAATGGAGAGCCAGAAGGAGACACGCTCATGCATGCACACTGGCCAGACCCCGGCGGGTGAGACCCCGACCCCACAATGCCTCTGCCACAGCCCCTGCACCCTGGCCCGCAGGCAGACATTCCCCAACACTGCTGGTCAGCCGGCACAAGATGCCGGAGGCCTTCAGCGGCCCGTTTTGGGGGCCAAGCCGGGGCCAGCCAGGCCCCAGAGTGCTTTCAGACTTCTACGGACTCATAGGGGAGAACGGCGGCTCTCTAACCCAGCGCGTCACGTCGGTCAGGAGCCACTTAAAGACCCAACGTGGGGAAAGAGAGGCCGGGATCGGCCCACCTGCCTTTGGGCCAAAGACAGGCAGGCTTTTTTAGCTTCAAAAAGTATCGTGAGAATTTGAAAGCCTGCATCACAACCGCCAACGCTAAGCAAATGCCAAAGGAAACAGAGCGGCCCGTGACTAACTTAGCAAGACGACCACGGAAAGGCCGAGGGAGAAGGAGCGTCTAAGGCTGAGAAGGAAGAAGGAAACCAGAGAGTGCAGGGGGACGCCTGCCAGAGAGCCGAGGGACAAGGACGCTGGGGGGTCTGGCTGCGGGCCTGAGGGCCGGGGGTGGGGCGGGGCAGGGGGGGCCTCTCTCCGGCCAGGGGGCCTCTCTCCGGCCAGGGCGGCCTCTCTATGGCCTCGGCCAGCTCTCCCTCCAAACGCCACCCTCTCCCACCAAGCAGCACAAGGCCAAATCGACAGGGAATAGGTTGGGTGCATGCTGTCTGGTACCCGGCCAAGTTAGACTGGTGGTGTGCTGGAGAGAGTTACGTTTTCTCCTCACCCGAAGACGTCGAGGTCTCGGTGGCTCAAAAGCTGAGGGAGGCTGCTTCGGAGATGGAGGTCCCTGTGGATGAAGAGGACAATTTGGATGTAGCTGACTGGGTGTGGACGGGCGGGCAATGGCGGAGTCACTTCCTGGAGGGGAGACAGAGCCCCGCGCCTTCTGAACAAGGTGCCCTGCATGGCTTCTCTGGGGCGGGGGCCTCTCTGCAAGCCTTAGACACTGGTTTGTTCTCTTAAAGAGTGAGTTGGGGAAAGAAGGAAAAAAAGGAGGAGCAGTGAAGGAGAGCAGGACCCTCTGTGTGGGCAGAGCAGATCCTGTGACGCGTCTGGGAGTGGCGCAGCCCGGGAGTGGCGCGGCCGTGCCGGGCCCCACATGGGCATCCTGGCTGTTGGGCCTGCTCGGCGAGGGCTGGGGGCTCCTGGTTCTGTTCCCCGCGGTGAGGAAGGTTTGCTTAGCGGAGGACGCCATGCCCGGGAAGGAAGGGCAGCCTCGTGACTTGGCTTTCTCAGTAATGGTGCGAGACCGCATTTAAATCGAGCCCAGACTACCTAAGACCAAAGTCCAGTCTTGCTTCCCACACTGGCAGATGCCAAGGCACGCTCTGACCTTCTGCACTGGAACCACAGGTGCCACAGGCTGGACAAGAGCCAACACGGATTCACAAACACCAGCTTCAAAAAGCGCCACTCACCAACACATTTCTCAGCCAGTTCACCAAGGAAGAGGTCCGACAGTCTAGGGCTCCAGTCCCGGGTGTGGATCTGCAGAATGTGCTTCCGGGCCTGGGGAGCAAAGCACAGGCAGATTACGGGGTGTTCCGCAGAGTGGGGTGCACGGCAGCGACGGCGGCGGCCCTTCCCCTGGAAAGCCCCCTGCGAGAAGAGAAAGGGACCTCTGCCGAGGCAGAGGGAGACCACGGGCACTTCTCATCGATGCCCCAAGAAGGGGAGCCAGGGCCCACGGTGCCCGAGGCCAGGCCACCAGCTACCAGGCTCTCGGGGAGTCGAGACGACCCTTCCCTTTCCAAGAGTCCCCGAGGACTTCACATGGAACATCTCTTCCTGGGGACTTTGCCGGGGACTTTTCTGATTGTTTGCTCTAGGGAATCGCTAGACCATGAAGGTGGGAGGGTCTGCGGCTGCAGGGCCCCAGCCACAAAGGCCGCTTCTCAGCCTCACCCAGACCCACTTGCCTCCCAAGGATACACATGGCATCCAGCTTGGGGCGCACACAACATATGAGATTAACTAGGCAGGGGAGGTCCTCTATCCTCGACACATTCCGGGCCTCCTGAACACTGGAGCCAGCATTTCGGGAAAATATGGCAACTCAAAAAGACAGTCCCTTTCTTTTCCTATTCCTTTAAATGTGTTCTATTTCCTGCTTGTTTACCTAGGTAAATTACAGATCTGTTCCAATGACAGTCAGTTCTGCTGGCACATACTGAGGCAAAGTAGTTCCTAATGTTTTATTTATTCTTCATCAGTGGCCATTCATCTTTCATACTTTAATATTAAAATAGCTTATCTCTTTTGTCAGATTTTTTTGAACAGTTCACAGTTTTCTCTATTAATTAATGGAGTCTTTATTATCAATTTTGATCATCTTTCCTTCAATTTTTAAGATTTAAGATTTGGTGTTTAATTGGAGAAATTTCACTTGTTAGTTTTCTAGTGTTCAAGTTTTTTGGTTTTTGTTTTGTTTTAGATCTCTGTCCAGTTCATTGATCCGTTCTCTCTTTTACAGGTCAATTCACTGTCTATAGAGAAGAAAAATGTTTCCTAGATATACCTTTGGCTGCATCAAAAAATTTGGAATACTGCCTCTTTGTGATTATCTTTGGTAAAACTGTTCAGTGTTTTTATGATTTGTTCTTTGATCTATTCACTCTTTGAGATTAACATATTTAGTTGAAATTATTTTTTAATCTTATTGAATCTAATTGAATCTTATTGAATATAATTCTCATCATACTATAGCCACTAAAACACAAATTTACTATTTATATTTTGCTACATTTATTAGCATTTAAAGCTTTAATATGTGGTGAATTTTTGTGACGTTGCCATATGCAAGCAGATATAGGTAGCTTTTTTACTTAATGTATTCCTTTTTATTTCTATATTCAATGTTCTCCAGAAGTTTATCCAATCTAATTTGTCTAAAATTATAGTTATGATATTCCACTTTTACAGTTTTACTGTATCTCCCTGGAACTTAATTAAATTTTTCTTTAAGAATTTACATGCTACAGTAATTGTGGAAATATGTATAGAATTGTACACATTTAACATATATTGGATTAGTTGCCAACTATGGGAGGGAGTGGGGGAAAGGGAGGGAGAAAAAGCATTTGTGACAACATTTTGCAAGGGTGAATGTTGAAAACTATGCACATTTTGAAAAGAAAAAGCTTTAAAATTAAAAAGAGGAAGAAATAGAACCTTAAAAAAAAAAAAAAGAATTTAGATGCTATACTATTTAGTATATATATAATTTTGGTGCTGATTAGGAATTCATTTTTTAGGTAACTTTTTAAAAAGTGATTATTGAATTCAACTAGGCCTACTTGTGTTGCTGCTTTATCTAAGATTATGTTTGATACCGCAATTGAAATACTTTTTTCTATTTCAAGCGTGTTTCTTATAAACATATTGTTGCATTCTGATTTCTAATCCCTTATGCTATCCTTTTCCATTTCATAGGCGATTTCCCCTCATTTACATCTAGTTAGGACTGCTAATTGTCTTTCTCTCTATATAAGCTACAAGAGAATATAACTCTGCTTCTCTTTGCCTCCCACTCCATTTGGAAGTTTGTTTTGTTTTGGACTCATTCCTCCCCTAATTTCCCTTCCGTCTTTTTCCTCCCACTTTCTTTCCCTCCTATAATCCTGTTTGGTGAAATACATTTCTGTCCCCAATGCTATCTGCCCTTTTTTCACCAGTCCAAAAGTAAATGAGTTTTAAATGTCACACACACACTCCTCATGCTTCCCCTTCCCCATTGCCCTATTGCATTCCTTTTCTCCTCTCCTTCTTTTAAGATCCTCATGACATAAAGAGCAATTCCAACTGTGTGGCAGGGTCCTCCCAGGGGACACAATCTCAGCTCTAGCTTCCAGCCCAGGTTGAAGCCTGAATATGGTGGAAGAGCCAAAGCAGGAAACAGACCGAAGAGGAGCCAGTAGCTCAGCTGCTCTAAACCTGTGGCACTTCCCAGTTGGTTCAGTAATAGGAGTGAAACCTCCTCCAAATGGGCAAAAACCAAAGAAAGCTTGCTTGGACCCAAAATCAAACCAGGAGGGAGGCAAGTCAACTTTGCCCTGGAAAATCACTGTGAGAGGTAACTCTGAAAGCTCACACATCCCCCAGTCTGAGTTCTTTAAATGTTGGAACAGAACAACACCCCTAGAAAGCAACAAATGAAACCAAGAGGGCAGAAATTCAAACCAGAAATGTCCCCCAGCACCTAGGTGGTGCAGTAGACAGAGCACTAGCCCTGAATTCAGGAAGACTTGAGTTCAAATCTGGTCTCAGACACTTACCACTTTCTAGTTGTGCGATCCTGGGCAAGTCACTTAACCACAACTGCCTCAGCAAAAAGAAAGAAAGAAAGAAATATCCTCTGGAAGAAAGCAGAGTCCAGCCCCAATATAAGTCCACTGTCAAGAAATCAGCTGGAAGAACAAGTGAACCAGAAATAAATCCCAACATAAAGAGCAATTATAGAAAGAAGGAATCTCAAGAGGGAAATCCAAAAGAAGAGAATAACTCTAAAATATTTACAACCAAGCTCAGAAAAAGACAGAAAAAGAATTAGAACCGAATTCTTGGAAGAAGAAAAAGCAAGAATTCTAAGATAAGATTGGAAAAAAAATAGCTAAGACTAAATGAGAACAAGTGAGACAAAAGGGCAAAAATAAATGAGAGCTATACAAAATTAGTTCAAGAGATACAAAAGAGCTCTGTGGAAATAGGATGGACGAAAGAGAAGCCAATGACTCCATGAGGCAACCACAACCAAAGGAAGAAAGTGTTCAAGAACCTTGTTGCAAAAGCAAGTGATGAAGAAAACTGACTGAAGGGAGTTCACTTAATGATCACGTTGCCCCCGCCTCAGTCTCTGCTCAGAACCAAGCCTTAGAATCTCATTTCCTGACAGCACACTTCAAAATGCCCTCGATCTCTTAGGACCAGCAGGCAAGGTTGAAGTGGAAAGAATTCTACCAGCCATGCCCTAAAACATGCAAAAGAAAACTCTCAGGGGTCAAAATCCAGAGCTCCAGGATCAGAGAAAAATATCGAGCAGTCAGGAGGAAGAACTCCAAGCCTCCAAGATTAGGCAGCCACGACTAGGAAAGAGCCAAGAACTTGAAATATGACATGCCAGAATGAAAACATCATATATTTTAGGCAAAAGATATCCTACAGGAGGAAAAGTGGATCTTGAATGAAATAAAGGATTTCTAAGAAACCCTGAGAAAAGCATTAAGAGCCGAGTAAAAAAAACCTGACAAAAAACACGAGCATGCTATCAAAGAATTAAACAAGGATAAACTGCTAACATCCTGATACAAAAAGAGACTACGTGTCTTTCTTCAGAACTTGATCATCATCAGGAGTCACAGAGAGCCTAATTAGCCAACGCTGTTCATTTCCGTGTGTTTGCTTTGTAGTCTGCAAGGCATTAATTAGCTCTCAGTATTTTTACCGTCTTCTTAGGATTTCCTATGTTCAAATCATCAGCAAATTGGGACAGAATTCTCTCCTTTACCTATCTTTAAGCCTTTAATTTTTTCTCTTGTTGATTGCGATTGCTAGCAATATGGAGAGCAGCCATCCTTGCTTTCCTTCCGCATTTCCTGGAAAAGCTTCTCCTGTATCCCCATTGCACGCGGTGCTGGCTTGTGATTTCAGGCAACTTTCTGGGATATTAAAAAGCCTTCTAAGTTCATGATTTTTAGCATCGATGACAATGTACTTTGTCAAAAGCATTTTCTGCATTTACTTCTTGGCTGTTTTGCTCTATAATACGGTTCTTCTGCCTGCTGTATTCCTTGGACTGAAACATCCTTTGATCCGTGGTACAAGTCCTACTTGAACAGAGGGAACGATTACACGGCTGGACGGCTCGAGTCTATCTGACGGCTTTTAAATCCACAATTTTTAAATCCAGTCATTAATGGCTTCTGTCTACGACTCTCCTTCACTGCTGCAGGCACCTGGAAGCTCGGCCTGAAGTCGGGAAGCGCCTCAGACCTGGGCAAGTCGCCTGGCCTCTGCCTGCCTCAGCCTACTCAGCTACACACTGTTATGATAGCACCTAACTCTCCCCCCTTCCCCCCTCCCCCAATTGCCAGGATTCTTGTGAAGATCAAATCAGGCAAAATGCAGAAGGTGCCTCCCAAGGCTGGGATTAAACCAGGAGTTATCCCACAAAAGGGTCTTTCTGGGATCCATCATTTGGGTGGAGCTGACCAGGCAATCTAGGACAGCCCCTCTCACTCCATCACCAACGAAGTGGAAGGGCACAGCCAGAACCACCCACGCTCCCGGCTATCACGTCTGAGTAGAGCCAGAAAGACCCAGGGAGTATGGGGGCGCACCCCGAGGCTTCAGGCTGACCCCTCCTGCCCCAGCATTGCCCTTCACGAGCACACAGAGCATCTTCTTCAGTTGCGACAGGAAGGATGGAGGAGCCCACTGAGAGCAAGTGGCCAAGTCGGAAGGGAGGAGATGCCTGCTTTCCATCCCGTCACCTGGGGCTGCACATAGCTCTAGTTCCCTGCCCATATGACAATTCCCCCTCCCCAAGAATGCCCCAGGTGAGTAACCAGCAGAGACTCCTAGAAAGCCAGTTAATGGACAGTTGTCCCCTGATCAATGGGATGCCAAAGGTCTCCTGAACAGGACTGGGAAGCGCCAGAACTGTGGAGTGGGTGTCCAAAAAGTGAGGGTGAGTCCCCGGGCCTGGATCCAGGTCATTTCTGACCCCCATCTGAGAGCTCAATGCAGAGCCCTGCCCCCCACCCTGAGTTGCTAGAGAGGTTTCCTGCAGGGAAAGACAACAGCAGCTATGCTGTCTGTGTAGACAACCCCCCATTCTCATCCAGGAGGCCAAAGGGCCCAGAGCAGACTACAATGTTCAGCCTGATGTTCAGCCTGGTTCCTCGGTGCCCAGAAGGCACTGAGGGGGCAGCCCTGGATCCGGACGGGGACCCAGCTGTCCTGGATCAGTGGCCAGGCCGTCCACAGCTAAGCCTGCAGGCTACGTGCACAAGCTCACTGGACATTTACCTTTTGATCAGGCAGGTTAAAAAGAAACTCCCGGTCAAAGCGGCCAGGTCTCCTGAGCGCGGGGTCGATGGAGTCCAGTCTGTTGGTAGCACCAATAACGACAATTTCGCCCCTGTTGTCCAGTCCATCCATGAGAGCGAGGAGGGTGGACACGATGGAGCTGCAAGAGAAGGGGCAGGAAGGGGCTGAAGCCGGCACGGCTGGGCCATGGGCCACCCCGCTGCCCTCTGGGCATATGCCCGAACTTCCATTTAACCACCCCAGAGCTGGAAGGTCCCTCAGGGCCCACAACACACACAGAACACACAGATGCACACATACATACTGACACCCATGCACACACGCAGGCTGAAGCCTGGCCACAGCTGGTTGGAGGAGCAGCCATCACCCCACGCCACCCCCTCACCCCCCCAGAGACCCGTGGTGGTCCAGGCCTAGGGCAGGGGTGCCTGCATTTGCCAGAGGGACTGTCCCCCATGCCATGAGCCCAGGGGCCCAGCAGCAGACTTTGGCCCAAGTCTACCAAGTCCTCCCCCTGGCCCACAAGTGCGAGTCCCTCGGACCTGGGAGGGCACCTTCTCACCGCCAGCCCCATTACCTGTGGATCTGGTCTTGTCGGCTTGAGCGCACTGGAGCCAGCCCATCGATCTCATCAAAAAATATGATTGAGGGTCTCATCAAGTAAGCCTGATGAAGAAAGGAGAGGGTGAGCAGCTCCCCCGTCCCTGAAGAACACGGGCAGCAGTCTCCATGGTGACGAGCGGTCACTGCAGCCTTCCCACAGGACAGTTTCCAAAGCACCGCTGCGCCAACTCTGCCTCCTGCAGGGGTCTGAGTATTCCCCCGACCCCATCCCCCGTAGATCGCCTCCCCCTCCCAGAGGAGAGCCAGCTTTGGAGAGTGAGGCCGGACAATTCCGCCCCCCTCAGCCAGGGGCTGGTCCCCCCAGTGCAGAAGCAACCCACAAGGGAGTGCAGCGATGTGTGGAGCAGGTGGCTGTGTGTACATACAACACTGAATGGCAGAACCCCCTCCCCTTCCCCAGGACCCTCCCTGTGATCTCCGACATAGGGCTCACCCCTCACCCCCACCCCAGTGCTTCCTGCCCAGACAGACAGGCCCCTCACCTGGTCAAAGAGCAGGCGAAGCTGCCGCTCAGACTCCCCGACCCACTTGCTCAGACAGTCGGCTCCTTTGCGCATGAAGAAGGCCACCTTCTTGTCCCCCTGGCTGCACTCATTGGCCAGCGCTCTGGCTACCAAGGTCTTACCAGTGCCGGGGGGACCATAGAACAAGCAGCCCCTGTGGCAACAAAACAAGGGGGCTCTGGGTCAGCCAGAAAGGCAGCAAGTAGCTTTCTGTAAAGGAAGGTTTGGAAGGCGGACTGGGGGGACAAGGGAGCAGGCCTCCAGTCACGCAGCATGAGGGGGGGCAGTCAGCCAGGCCTCTCTGACCATGCTCAGACGGCCTCAGCTACCGGGCTGGGGGCTTGACAGAGTGCAGAAAACAGACCCGCTGAAAGCCAGCATCCCTCCCCCAGGACTAGGGGTTTCACCTACCTGGGAGGCTGGATTTTGAATTTTTCAAAGATTTCGGGGTACAGAAGTGGAAACACGACCATTTCTTTGAGTGCGTAAATGTGATGGCTCAACCCTCCAATACTATCAAAACGCACCTTGGGGAGAATGAGGAAAAGAGCAGCTGTAGGAGCAGTCACCCAGAAGGCCCCCCCGGACTCTCCCCCCACCCCTCCCGGGCAGCACCATGCCCAAAGGGCAGAGAGTGCGAGACAGCGGGCACTCAGAAACTACAAGCCTTGTCCCTGCGAAAAAAACGAACTGTGGTCATCAGATCATGGCCAACGTTTGGCCTAAAAGCTTTACAATGACATCCGTCACCAGGAACAGCGGCCCGCCATCCTCCTTATCTGCGGCTCACTCCTTCTCCTATCTGGAGAGCAGAATTATTTTGGGGAATTTGACAAAAGTCCCTGATAAATCCATTTGCTCCCAAGGAGTTCATTTACTGTTTGTTCAATTCCTAGAAGTTTGGCTATTTAAATCCTCTGTTTCTTGTTCTATTAATCTGGATTCTATTAAACTTAAAAGATACATACACTCCATTAATTCAATTAAATGGCACAACTGAGCAAAAAAACTACTAATTATCTGTATTTCTCTGTTGGTTGTGAATTCTCATTTTTCAATTTCGGTACTGGAAATTAAGTGGTCGTATTTTTGATCACAATCAGAATAGCCAATAGAAAGGGCTGCTTGAGGTTTTTCTTTTTTTTTTTTCATTTTTATTCAGCTTAGGATTTCTAAGTAAGACTATTTAACTTGTTGCTATTCTAGGTTTTCTGACACATGTTCACTTTTAAATCACAAGGAAAAAACCCTACGAAAAAAGATATGGCTTTTTCTTTACCATGGTATTATGGATGCATGAAGAAAAACTAGAGTGGTTTCTAATAAGATCAGGATTAAAGTCAAGCTGTCCACTCCCAGAACCACTATTCAGCAAGTCCTAGAAATGAAGGGGGAAGAGTTAAAGTTGAAGGGAAAAGGGGAGAGGGGAAAAGAGAAAGGAGAAGGAAAGTATTTAGAGAATATGCAAAAAGAACAAATAAAATGGTCACTTCTTAAAAGTGGTAAGACAGTTTCCTCAGAAAATGAAGAAAGTCAACTTAAGTCAAAAAAGCTTCAGCAAACTTGGGAATATAAAATAAATCCGTGTAAACCTTCAGCATTTCCCTAAAATGCTTAGCCAGAAAAGGTAAAGAGAAAATCCAGTCAAAACAACTGCAGATGGACAAAAAAAACTGGGAGTCTACATACTAAGATACACACAGAATCTACATGAATTCAACTAAAAACTACTTAAAGAGACCTCAAGTATTAGAAGATGAACTGCTTGTGGGCAGACTAAACCAATTTTTTAAAATACTAATCCTCCTTAATTTATTTAATACAAATCAAATTTCCAAAAGTTTGCTTTAGGGGATCAAAATAATGAATAACAGAATGAACTTAAAATTACAAAAGATCAGAATCTCAGGGGAAATAATAAAAAGAAGTGGGAACAATGATGATCTAACAGGCTCAGATCTCCCCTCTGTGGGACAGGGGTGACGAGCAGGACGGACAACGATCATCCTTCACAGTGTGATGGCGGACAGCACCCACCCCAGTGCCTCCTTCCTGCCAGAGAGAACAGACAGACCAACAGCCCTTCTTTCCCCCTTCCCTAACGGAGGAGCGCCCAACAACAGGCAGACAGACGGACAATGCTTCTTGCTCCCTCCCCCAACAGACAAGACAGACAGACAGTGTGTCTCGCTCCCTCCCCACATGTACTCCAGCACAATCAAAGTGATTTCTTTCTGAGCTCTCGGGAGGATCCTTCATGAGGCGCAGGGTGACCAACCATCACTGTGTCTGCCCCCTGTGACCCTGCCATGCTCCCATCACATCCAAAAAGGCTCCTGGGAACCCCTGAGTGGGAGCATTTGTGGGAACAGGCATTCAGGTCACATGACTGACAAGAAGACAGAAGGGGCTCCTCTGGGCTCCCTTGGTGGGCATCTTGCAACTTCTCACTCCCAAAGATCTCAGAAGGAAGAAAATGAAGAGAAAGGATTTTAAGCACAAGCAGATAAAGCAAACAGAAAAATGGCTCCAGGTCATCTAAATGAGCCCAAGCATCCCTGAATATAGCCAAAAAAAAAAAAAGCTAGAAAAAATGAAATCAATCGACTCTAATGGGCCTGAGGCTCCATGGATGCCCATGAGAACAGAGAACCCTGCTGGGATGTTCCCCCGGAGTTCAAGAGATAAAAAATATAATGAATACAGAAGAAAAAACTGAAAGCTGGCGGGGAGTGGGGGGGGGGGGTCTCAATAAAGAAACGAGAGAGCAGCCGATGGAGAACGCAAACACACCAAAGTGAGGGCCAATCCAGGCGAGAAGCACAAAAAGCAGCACGAGCCAGACACAAACCCTAAACACAATTTAGCAATTCCAAGTCGTGCCCAAGAACGGTAGCCAAAAGCCAAGCCCCACGACACGGTAAACAACAAAAGGAAAACGCCCCCGAACTTCCAAGCCCAGGAAAGCAGGGGGGGCTCAAAGGAAGCCCCAGGATGCACGGCTTCCCACAGGGCAGCTAACTTCAACCAGCGCGCTGCCAAGGAAGAATAAGACAAAGACTTTCAAACACAGAAGGCGTCTCCTAATTCCAGCCACTCTGCATCTGCCAGAAACCGCAGGGTAAAATGGAATAATGTGTCCAGAGAGCCAAAGAGTGGGCACCTCTCTCTGATCCCCAACCCAGGGAGAGACACCCCCCCCCAACTATGGTGGCTGCCCCCTGTTCTCACAGAGGACAGAGGACCAAAGCGACATCACCATTACTCGATTACAGTGCATCCCCCTGGGCCAATCGAACCAATGTGTGCTCAGAATGCTCGGCCGCAGCTGAGGCACAACAGTCCCTATGAACATTTGGGGGGCAGAGGGGCACAGCTGGCAGTTACTTTGGGCTACTTTCTCTCTTTGCTCCCAACGCCCAGCCCCTTCTCTGAGGGGGGCACGCCAGGCCGGGTGGTCCTGGGTCTTGAGCATCCCTGGGTCCCTTTCCTGGCCACCCTGGGAGTGCCTGCCCTGGGTGAGCTCTCCATAAAGTCACCTTCTGGGCGAGCCTCCCTGGGCACTCCATAGTGTGGCCAGCCCCCGGAGCGGCGTTCTCGGCAGCAGGGCGGTTAAGTTGGAGAAAGGCCCCGGGTCCAAGGTCTCATCCTGCGGCAGCTTCAGGATCCTCCTCAGCCAATTTGAATGGAAGCGATGTCGTTTCTCGCCACCGCCCAGGTCAGCACACGGCTCTGCAGACCCTCACTTGGGTGGTCTGTCCCACACCTCTCCCCTCCCACGCTTTCCTTCGGAGCCTACTCCTCCAAATACTGAGTGAGCTCTTGCAACTTGAGGTACCATCCTGATGGACTTCTCTGGGCAGCTGAACTCAGGCACACTTGGCCCTCCCTGCCAGCGAGGGCCAGCTTGGTCAGATGGACAAATCTGGTGTCCAGACCATGTCCTGCTCCTGGAGTTGTTGGGCAGCAAACACCAGTTAGACGTCCTCGGCTCCTTCTGAAGCCGGCTCCCAGGCAGGCGACCCTCCTCCAGCTGGATGATCAGCTTATTGAGGACGACTCTGGCTAAAATCTGGCCAAGAGAGGGCACCCTCCCCCCATCCCCCGAGTGACACATCTCTATAGAGATGCATCCTTGACCTCCTGGGCAGAGCCTCTCCTGCCATATAAGCTGGGAGATCCCAGTCAGCTTCTGTAGGAGCAGTGGACCCCCCACCTTGTAAATCTCAGCTGGGATAGATCTACACCAGGTACTTTGCCACATGAAAGGAACCCAAGGGCCCTAAAAACCTCTTCTTCATGTGGACCTTCAGCTGGTGGGGAGTGACTTCATGCTGAGGTCAAGGGTCAAGGGCTTGAGTGCTGATTGATGGTCTGTTGGGAACACTATAGAATGTTCAGCTCCTCTCTCCAGTCCTCATGACTAATCAATGAGTCTCCATTAGCACTGAGTAGCTGAGGGGCACTGTAGGTCCCTGACCCATAAATAGTCTTCAGGGCATCATGAGAGTTCTCGACTGGGCCTATGAGCCAAAAGCTGCACTTCATCCGCCTTCCTCCTGAGCCAGGAATCCCGCACTTCTCCAACCTGTGAATGATGGGACTGCGCGCAGTTCTTGGAGGTGGAGGCGCCATCATGAGGCACAGCCTGGAGAGTTCTCGCTTCTCCTTGAGCAGCTTCCCCATCATTTCCATCAAATCAGTCTCGATGTCTGCAAGATCTCTGACCCAGATGGACACAAATCCCTGAAAGCCACCCCCTTCCTTTCCGCTCCACTGTTGCCAACCGCACGCTGGCTCCCCCCCACACGAGCGCCTAGTCTGGGGGCACTGAGTCTTTGGTCTCAGGGCTGCTGGATGTGAATATTCTGCTTGGAGAGGACAGGTCTGTGGTCGGTCCAGTGTTCTGCACCACACGTGGCCTCGGCCCCTCTGCATCCTGCCCGTCTCCTCTCCATGAGCTCAGTCTGCTCAATGGCAGCTGTATTTTCTGGCCTTCTGGTCACAAGACGCACGGGGCACCAGCAGGAAGCGACCACAGCTATGGCTGTTTCCCAGACCATGCCTCCCAAGGAGTCAGCGCCACACCTGCTGGTCTGAGCCCACTCTACCATAAAAGTCACCCCCGATTTATGAGCCTGACATCTTTGGGCAGATGGATGACAAGGGTCTCCAGGTCTTCCTCAGTTTCCTTTGACCCCTGTGAGGTCACAGGCACACGTGATGTTGGCGCGGCATCTCCTGCAAGTGCCAATTGCGCCGTCACGAGCCTGTCGTCCCCTGCTTTAGGAAGGCACAGGAGCTTGTCGGCTGAGACGACAACACAGAAAAGATTTCAAAGAACAGATTCCAGAGTGGCCCCTGAGCATCAGTCTCTAATCCCACCCTGACTTGATCTTTCCTTAAAATGATAAGTAGTATCTATCTAAAACCAAAAGCGCTCATTTCCTATAACGGGGATATCCTAGAAGCCTTTCCAGTAAGATCAAGAATGAAACAAGAATGATCACCATGATCATTCGATAATGCACTAGAAATACTAGCGATGGCAATTAGACAGAAAGAAAATTGAGGGAATAAGCAGAGGTGATGAAGAAAGCAGGCTTCTTGTAAATAATATGTTTATTTAGCAACATCCTAAAGAGTCAAGTAAAAAAACTACTGAAAGCAATGAACACTAGCAAAGTTGCAAGATATCAAATAAACCCATACAAATCGTCAAGATTTCTACACATCACAGAAAACAACAACAAAAATCAGAAGGAAGAGATTGAAAGAGAAACCCCATCGAAAACAACTGTAAACTGTTCCCAGAGCTTAGGAAGTCTACCTGCCAAGACACACACAAGTAGCGTTTGAACACAACTACAAAACACTCTACACAAATAAAGACAGATTTAAATAGCTGGAGAAATGGTAATTGCTCATGGGTGGGCTAACTCAATATAAAAAAAATGACAATGCTACCTAAATTAAATTACTTAGTGAGTGTAATATCAAACTAGCAAACAATTACTTTTTAGAACAAGAAAAAAATAATAAAATTCATCTGGAAGAATAAAAGGTCAAGAATATAAAAGTAGGAGGCAGCTAGGTGGTGCAGTGGATAGAGTATCAGCCCTGAAGTCAGGAGGACCCGAGTTCAAATGTGGCCTCAGACACTTAAAATTAGCCTGGGCAAGTCACTTGACCCCAATTGTCTCAGCAAAAATTAAAAAAAAAAAAAAAAAAAAAAAAAAAAAAAAAAAAAAAAAAAAAAAAAAAAAAGAATATCAAAGTAATCAATTTTAAAAAAAGCAAAGAAAGGGAGATTATAATCATCAAAACAAATTGGTACTGAATAAAAAAGAGTAGTTAATTACTGATCACAAAATAGAAAATTTTGATTACATCAAATTAAAAAGCTTCTATACAAACAAAACTAATGCAAACAAGATTAGAAGGGAAGCAAAAAACTGGGAAAATATCTTCACAGTTAAAGGTTCTGATAAAGGCCTAATTTCCAAAATATATAGAGAATTGACTCTAATTTATAAGAAATCAAGCCATTCTCCAATTGATAAATGGTCAAAGGATATGAACAGACAATTTTCAGATGATGAAATTGAAACTATTTTCACTCATATGAAAGTGTTCCAAATCACTATTAATCAGAGAAATGCAAATTAAGACAACTCTGAGATACCACTATACACCTGTCAGATTGGCTAAGATGACAGGAAAAAATAATGATGAATGTTGGAGGGAATGTGGGAAAACTGGGACACTGATGCATTGTTGGTGGAGTTGTGAACATATCCAGCCATTCTGGAGAGCAATCTGTAATTATGCCCAAAAAGTTATCAAACTGTGCATACCCTTTGATCCAGCAGTATTACTACTGGGCTTATACCCCAAAGAGATACTGAAGAAGGGAAAGGGACCTGTATGGGCCAAAATGTTTGTGGCGGCCCTGTTTGTCGTGGCCAGAAACTGGAAACTGAGTGGATGCCCATCCACTGGAAAATGGTTGGGTAAATTGTGGTATATGAATGTTATGGAATATTATTGTTCTGTAAGAAATGACCAGCAGGATGAATACAGAGGCTTGGAGAGAATTACATGAACTGATGCTGAGTGAAATGAGCAGAACCAGGAGAGATCATTATATACTTCAACAACGATACTATATGAGAATGTATTCTGATGGAAGTGGATTTCTTTGACAAAGAGACCTCAGTTTAAATTGATCAATGATGGACAGAAGCAGCTACACCCAAAAAAAGAACACTGAGAAATGAATGTAAACTGCTTGCATTTTTGTTTTTCTTCCCGGGTTATTTCTACCTTCTGAATCCAATTCTCCCTGTGCAACAAGAGAACTGTTCGGTTCTGCACACATATGTTGTACCTAGGATATACTGTAACCTATTTAACATGTATAGGACTGCTTGCCATCTGGGGGAGGGCATGGAGGGAGAGAGGGGAAAAATCGGAACAGAAGTGAGTGCAAGGGATAATATTGTAAAAAATTACCCTGGCATGGGTTCTGTCAATAAAAAGTTATTAAAATAAATTTTAAAAAATTAAAAAAAAAAAAAAGAAACAGTGGTTAATCAACAATATACAAAAGCAAATGAGCATAAAAACTTCATACTTGATAAATTGAAAGGTTTCTGCTACTGGGGCAAAAACTTGCCATTTGACAAAAACTGCTGGGAAAACTGGAGTAGTTTGCCAGAAAATAGGCTACCTCATCCCATTCATCAAGACAAGGTCAAAATGGGTAAATGATTCAGACAAAAAAAGGTAATATTCTAAGCAAATGATGGGAATGTGGGGGAAAAAAGAGATAGAGAGGGTCACAAGAGAAAATGGATCAGCCTGATAACATAAAATTTTTAAGTTTAACAAAAACAACAAAACCAATGCAGCAAAAATTAGGAGAAAACCTGAAAACCGGGAGAAAAATGTTTACAATAAGTTTCTCTCATAAAAGTCCCATTTTTCAAATATACTGGGAACTGAACCAAATGCATAAGAATAACAGCCATTTCCTAATTGATAAATGGTCAACAGATATGAAAAGGTAGTTTTCAGAGGAAGAAATCAAGCTATCAATAGTTATTTAAAAACTAACACTCCACCTTGCTAAAAACCAGAGAAAACGCAAGCCAAAACAGAGATAGTAGCACCTCAAATGCATTTAAGGTGACAGAAAAGGAAAATGACAAAACTCCGTAAAGTCTGCAGAAAAACAGGGATTCTAACACATCACTGGTAGAGCTGACGACGAGTCCATCTATTCCGGAGAGCAACTTGGAGCTATGTCCAAAGAGCAAGAAAACTGTCCACAACCTGGAGCCATCAATATCACTGCTTCATCTATTTCCCAAGAGGTCAATGAAAAAGGAGGAGGACTAACAGGTACCAAAACATCCAGAGCAGCTCTTTTTGGTAATAGACTACTGGCAACTGAAGGGACATCCCTCAACTGGGGACCTGCTGAATGAGGTTATAGTAGAGTTCTAAGGAGATGGACTGCTTTGTGCTATAAGGAAGCAGAAAAACAATCTAGGAAGACTTAAATGAACTGATGCAAAGTGAAGTGAGCAGAATCAGGAGAGCAATGAACACACTACAGCAATATACTTAGCTACTCTGATAAATTCCACACACAGCAAAGTATGTGGAGTCACACCCTTTTATTATTTTTTTTTTTTTTGAGAAAGGAATTGAAACAGAGGAAAAACGTCCATTGCTAGGAATGGCTTAATAAACCGTAGTACATGAATAAAATGGAATATTTTAATTCTATTAAAAAAAAAAAAAAGAAAAGAAAATAGTATGGCAGAAACTAGACAGTGACCCGTACCTAACACTCTATACCAAGATAAAAGTAGAAATGGGTTCATAACTCACACATAAAGGGTGATAAGACAAGCAAATTAGAAGAACAAGAGGTAGTCTGCCTCTCAGATCTGTGAAGAAGAAAGGAATATGTGACCAAAGAACAATTAGAAAATGTTACAGAATACAAAATGGACAATTTTGGTTATATTAAATTAAAAAGGTTTTATACAAACAAAACCAATGCAGCCACGATTAGAAGGGAAGCAGAAAACTAGGAAAAACTGACATCCAAGGATTCTGATAAATCAAGGCCTCATTTTTAAAATATATAGAGAATTGACTCAAATCTAAAAGAATTTAAATCATTCTGCAATTGAGAAATGGTCAAAGGATATGAAGAGACAATTTTCAGATGAAGAAATTGAAATTATTTCTACTCATATGAAAGAGTGTTCCAGATCACTACTGATCAGAGAAATGCAAATTAAGACGACTCTAAGGTACCACTACACACCTGTCAGATTGGCTAAGATGACAAGAATAGATAATGATGAATGTTGGAGGGGATGTGGGAAAACCGGGATGCTGATGCATTGTTGGTGGAGTTGTGAAACACAGAAATAAGAAGATTATGTGAGGATCGATTCTGATGGACATGGCTCTCATCAATAATGAGATGAATTCAGGCCAGTTCCAATGGTCTTGTGATGGAGAGAGCCGTCTGCACCTGGAGAGGGGACTGTGGGGACTGAGTGGGATCATTTATTTTCACATTTTTTTTTCCTTTCTTTTTTTTTTTTCAGTTTTGAACTGATTTTTCTTGTGTAGCGCAATCACTGTGAAAGTGTGTACAGAAGCACATGTTTCACCTACACTGGATCATTTGCCGTCTGGGGGCGAGACAGAGAAAAACGTGCACAGGGCTGTGCAAGGTTGAATGTGGAAATTATCTTTGTGCGTGTTTTCAATGGTAAAAGACTATTTTTTTTTTAAAAGCAAATTGGGTTATCTCTCACCTCTCACCTCACTCGGGTGGCTCCCAGGTGGTGCTTTCTCTCCTAGTGCCCCATGCCCTTTCTCGCTGCCTCAGTCTGAGAACCCTGCCCACACACTCCCTACCACCTCCCACTTCCCTGCCGGACAGGTGTAGCGTCTCTCCATTGCTCCCCCCCCCCCTCGCCCCTGGACTATGGTGGCAGCTGCGGGGGGCCACCAGCTTGCCCCATTGAACCGCATGCCACCTTCCCTGTGACCTCTGAAGCCTTTCCTGGCCTTGCTCCTTCCCCAGGGACCCTGGGCCTCCTGCTCACAGGTCCTGCCTCTGCCTGTCCTTCCTCTGGGCCCCTCCTGACCCTTTCAATCCCAGAATAAAGCCCACCTTCCCCAGTCCCCTTCCCAGCCGGTGCCTTTCCTCTGATAGGCCTCGTATTTGCCACCTTGCCTGGGCACAGTGCCCCCTTCCCCAGAGGACCTTGACCCTAAATCCCCCAGGCTTGGCCCCAGGGCTCCCCCCACCAGATGGCAAGGAACCCAGGGAAGGCGCCAAAAGTTTGCTGAGGAGAGAAGGCGGTGTGGGGACCCGTGGCCCTGCCCCTCCCCCCCCGAGGTGCACTGAGCCCAGCAAACGGGGGGCACCTACCGATTTGTCCAGGATCATTGGGTCGACATCTGCCAGGCTGGCCCCAACCTTGACCCGCTCTCGGAGAATCCCACTGGCTAAATCTTCGGCTCTAAAGTTCATTGGCAAACACCTGCAGGACAGGACAGGAGGGTGAGCCCCCCAGGGAACCCCCCACCCTCTCCGAGGCTGTAGCTCAGGCCCAGAAACCTATGGGGCCGGGTCCCTTTGTGCCCCGCTGTGCCAAGCTGAGCAAGCCCCCCAACCCCCCAAGCCAAGTAAAAGGCAGGGCGCACTCCTCCAGGAGAACAGGACTGACTTTGTCCCACGCCAGAGGCCAGCCACGAAGCGCAAAGTGAGCCCCAAGAGAGCCGGGCCGTCCAACCTCACCAAAGGCGCTTCTTGGCGCTTTGCCAGGTCTGATAGACCCGGAAGCGCAGTCTGAGAGGCCCCTTTGGGTCAGGCAGGCCCACATCTGAGGCCGGATCTGACCTCTGGGCCCCACAGCCACCCTGAGTGCCATTCTTCTAAAGGAGGAACACACGGGCAGACCCAGGACGTGCACCCCCCGGGCTGTGGGCCAAGGCCAGCCGTCCCCTGGCCCGATGCCCCGGCCTCCACCGCCCCCATCTCCAAGCCTTCGTCCCCGAGCAGGAAGCCCTCAGGGCCCTGCAGCACGGCTGGAGCGACAGCCCTGAGGCCACAAAGTGGAGGCCGGGCACTCGAGGCCCTCATGGTGACCAGGAGGCCTCTGACGAGGCACCTCACCTATGCTGGCACATGGGACCCTCACCTCGACTTTGTGAGGTCGACTTTCGGCCCCAGTCCCCCGGATCCCCAGCCCCCGCCCCCCACCCACAAAGGGGTGGCCCTGCCGGCCCGTGACCAACCTGTTCCTGGCCCTGGCCATGCTCTTGGACTTCCTTCTCTCGAAGCGCTCCTCGTCCGAGGAGGTCGTGTCGCTGCTGTGGATGGCGTGCTTCTTTCTCCTGTCCAAATGAGCAAAGCAGGGTCAGGGGCCCGAAGCCCCCGGCCCGTGCGGGCCCACAGCCGACCCCAGGGAGCGCCGCGCCTTCTCTGCCGCCTCCCCAAAGACGGGCGGGGTGGGGCGTGGGGCCGCTGAGATGGTCCCAGAGGGTCAAGAGGAGGGGGCCCAGGCCCGGGCCCAGAGAGTCAGGGGAGACCAGGAGCGGTCAGCGATGGGGCCGCAGCCGCAGGCGGCAAGGACAAGAAGCCGAGAGGCTGGAGGTCAGTGGGACAGAGGCCGGGGGGCAGGGGCCCGGGCCCCACAGAACAGCACAAGCCGTAGCTGGTGGCCACACACACTCTCTGGGGCCCGTGGGAGCCCAGGCGGACTAGGCGTGCCCCCTGGGGGCCCCGGGGCAGGGCCCAAGCTTCCCGACCGCATGCCTGCGCTTGTGAGGCTGCACGTTTTCTTCACTCTCCGACTGGCTAGACCGTGAGGGCTGTCCTGGGGAGGGGGCCCTCCCACAACCGCCACCCCCAAGACCCCGGGGGAAGCAGTGGGCAACGTGGAGGGTGAAGCCTGGGGACTTTCTGAAGAGAGTGGGCCCCCGACAGGCTCTGATGGGGGAGCACACAGCAAGGAGTCTCCCCGGGGCTGAGACGCTTCTCCAGAGGACCCTCAGGGGGCGTTTCTCTTTCTTTCTAAGCCCTTAAGGAAGACCTCCTGGATAAACCGCCATTGCCTTATTAAACCCCAACTGTGTACCAGACACGGGGCTAAACACTGGGGACACTTCTTGCCCTTGAGGAGCTTTTTTGGGGGGGCAATCAGAGAAGCTCCAGTTGGGAAATGGGGCCCCCGGCCCAGCCCCCTCCTTCGGTCCTAGGTGGGAGGAAGAGGCCACACGACAACTTGAGCTCCCTCACTCCCCAGGGAGACACAGTAAGGGCTCACGGCACCTCCGGGCACCCTAGTGAGGGCCCGTGCCAGGGGGCGAGGCTGACGGGCTGGGAGGGACGCGCAGGCGGCCGGCACTGCCAAGGAGGAAGTTGCGCGCTTTCTCTACACTGGGCACACTCTGTCCACTCCTGACTGACTCCCAAGATCGGACCCCAGAGCAAGGCCCCCCCCCCCCCCCCCCCGAGAGGGACACAGGGCCAGGCAGTTGTTCCCCCCCCCCCCCCCCCCACCAACAAAGGGGCACAGGCCCGGGCCCTCCCAAGGCTGACCGGGGCCCAGCAATGACAAGGGTGCCTGGAGGACGGGCGGCTCACCTGATATGGCTTCTTCTGGCAGGAGACCTGTGGATGTCAAACAGGGCGTTCTCCCTCTTCTTCTGATGAACGGGCACTGAGAGGACAGGGACGAGGGGTGGGCGCTGAGCGGCAATTCCTGAGGGACGGGCCCCTCCAAAGGCCTGGAGCCACCTTGTAGGGCCCCCTCAGATGGTACTCCCCCTCCCCGCCCCCATCTCCCCTGGGATGTTGCTCCCCTCCCCCGGGGGATGCCCCCTCCCTTACCTATGGGCGGAGCCTGGTATCTCTCCACGGTCTTGCGCTGCCTCAGGTTGTAGGGGCGATCGTTCTCCTCCCCTTCAGCCTCCTCCACCTCCATGTCGCCGTCCTCCTCCTGAGACTCTAAACACAGGACACGGGTTGGTCCAGTAGCCCCCAGGGAGGCCTTTGGGGGGGTAGAGGGGAGCCCCACAAGACTCCCCAGGCAGACGGTGTCCCTGCAGCTCCAGCATGCCCTCAGCGAGCACTTCACCCGACTCCCCGAGGCCCACACGGAGGCCCCTGGGAGTCCCCAGCCGACAGAGACGGGCAGGAGTTGGGGAGAGACTCTTCTGGGGTAACCCAGTTCTCTATGTCTGGGACAAGATTTGTCCTCAGAGCCTGGCTCCCTCTCGTGCCTCCAACAAGTCTCTCCAGGCTGCCTGGCACAGCCTGGCAGCCAGAAACACGCAGCCCATTTGGGTGGCAGAGGGAGGGCAAGGCTGCCCAAAGCCCTTCTCTGGGCCAAGCGACAGAAAAAGGGCTCAGGTGGAGCAGGGGATCCAGCCCCCAGCACGGGTGTCCTGAGCAGTCTCTGGGCGAGGACCCAGGGAGGCCGAGGGAGAGAAGCCCGCACCCCAGGGTCCCTGGGAGGCCGAGGGCCCGACGCACACAAGCCAACCCCAGCAGGGCCCCGGACTCTCACCCACCTTCCTCTTCGCCCTCAGTCGACACCTCGTGATGGTTCTGGATCCCATAGCTGTTCCTCCTCAGGGACTTCCTCCGCCGCTTTACTCTTGAATACATGTCCATGTTTTCCTTTCATTAACGAACAAGCGAGTCAACAGAGAGCCCCAGCTCGGGCGCCGTACACAGAGGGGACCCTGGGCACAGTGGGACGCTTCTCTGCCACCTGCACCCCGCGGAGGGAGGAGTTGGGCCCCCTGCCCCCACCGGGCTGGCCCACATACAAACTCGGGGGGCCCCCACCCCCCACCAGGCCGGCCCACGTACAAACTCGGTGTCGGTCCACATCCGGAGCCTCTCCACCTCGCCGGACCGCCTGTTCCTCCGGATGTTGATGTTGTCCATTTCCTGCAGGACCGCCTCGGCAGTGCTGCAGAGACACGGAGAGAGAGGTCCCCAGAGTTAGGGCCGCCTAGGGGGCGACGGGGCAAGCCACGGAGGCTGCGCAGGATGCAGGGGGCAGAAATGTCCACGGCACCCAGCAGGGTTGGGGGGCAGAAACGCCCATGGCGTTCCGGGGCAGGCCGGTGAAGAGCATGGGGCTCCCCCCAAGGGAGGGGGCACACTCAGTCCTACCTGTTGACAAGCTGGTCAAACAACAAGCTCTGATTGACGCTCTCAAATCGGTTCTTCCTGGATCGACAGCTTTTCCTGACTTCCATGTCCCCGTTCATGCAGGAGTGGTCCCCGTCTCCTTTCTTCTCCCCTCGCAGAGGATGGCTTCGAAGAGCTACCGGGAGACGGACGTCCCACTTGAAATGGCAGAAGAAGGATGGGAAGGCCCCCCCAAAAGCAAGAAGCGACCAAAGACGGCCAGCTAACATCTGCAGCTTGTTACGAGTCTCGTCTCACTCAATCCAGACCATCTGGGGCTTCAGAACCCCACCCCCACCCCCCATCACCCCCAGGATACTCACATAAGCTGCTATGGCCGTTGGGTATCGCGGCACCTGGCTGAGAAGTTAACCTAGAACACAAGGATGTTTCATGGGCAAACAAACCCCACCTTCATAGCGAGGAACAAGTGGCACAAGACTGGCACAGACTGGCAACGCTCGCCACCGAGCTCCCAGAGGAGCGGTCCCCGGCAACTGAGGGAGGCCCCCACCACTTCAGGTTCCTCGTGGGGGCTGGTGCTCTCAGGGGTGACTCAGGCTGACTGGTCTAATTCACGTGAGAAACAAGCCCAGCCCAAAGTCTGGGGCAATGGCAGAGACCCCCTTGCTATGGGGGTTCATCCAGCGTGGAGCTCTGTCCCTACCGTTGCTGGGCTGGGCATGGGGGCCGAGACAACCTGGGCCAGGTCTCCCCCAGGGTGCTCTGCTGGGCCTCGACTCGGCCATCCGGACACAGTCCTGATGTCCGGAGAACCAGAGGAAAGGGCAAGGAAGGGGCCCCAGAGCATGCAAACCTGGCTCTGGATTCAGGAGCCCGGGCTCCAATTCAGGGTCCACCCCAGTGGCTGCGGGCAGCTGAGCAATGAACCTCTTGGCCTGGAAAATGGGGCTCCAATGGCGTTTTATTGGTAACGCCCGCCAGGCCCCCCAGGGGGCACCCGGGAGCAGCTGCTGCCTGGGCTCCACACCGAGATGGAGATCTTGGAGATCTCCTCTCCCCACTGGGCAGGAGGCCCCACCAAAGGTGAGACAACCGGCCGCTGAAGCTCCCTAAAACTGGGATCTCCCCCAGGCAGAGAAGGAAACACCTCTCCCCCCACCCCGGCTTCCAAGACCAGGCCAGAGGTCCTGCAGAACAGCCAATGGCTACAATGGAAGAGCCAGCCCTGAGGGGGCCCTTCTCCCCTAAAACTGCCCTGGACACAGATGGGATGGCGGGTGCGGTATCTCGGACCGGGCCCACTGCCGCCGGGGTCCAGGCTCCCTTTACTCATCAGCACCTTTCTGGGTGCCGGGGCCCGGGGCCGCTCTGCTCACCTGGACTGGCCAGCCGCGAGGCTCCATTCCTCGCGCGGGCCGGGACTTCGCGGCTTGGATTTGTCCTTGCAGAGAGCATCGGCGAGCTTCAGAGTGCGCTTGGCTGGTGGGGATATGTGGCTGTCACTCAAGCTGCCATCGGCGTCAGCATTCTAGAGGAAAAGCACAGAAGCAAAGGCTACTTCCCACCTCAGGTTCCTGTCCCCGGCTCACCAACCCCAGGTGGAACAGGAAGGCAAGAAGCCACGGTCGGCGTCCCCGAGGACTGAAGACACTCGGGAGGGGAGAGCAGGGGCACAGAAAGGCAGGTCAGGTCCAGGGGTGCCCTGAGGTGGAGGGGACCCACCCCCCTGGATGGAGCCCATCCGGCCAGGAGTCTAGAGACCCGACTCCTAACCCAACAATCCCCACCTTCCCATCTACCCCGGGGATCAGGGTGGGCCCAGGAATGTAGGCCACGGGTGTCCCCCTCGCTCTTCCTCCCACCCGGGTCACACAGTAGATGCTCCATGGTCAGATGACCACTAAGGCAGGTTGTGGGGGGCGGGGAGGGGCGGCCTCCAGTCCAACCCCCTTGGCACTCCGGACAAGAAACCAAAGAATCCAGTTCAGCCTATCAGAAGGGGGGCCTTCCGGTAGTGCTTCTGCAAGCAACAAGCCACCCCAAAGGACCAAGCCTAGCCCTCCTCCCAGAAACCTCAAGAAGCACCAGTGGGTGAGGGGCACAACTCTCCACCCCAGCAGGAGCCCAGTTCCAGGACGGAGAGACAGCCAAGGCTGGCCCAGAGCCACCAGGTGTCCGGGTGCAGGGGAAGGAGCCAGGAAGGAAAGAAAGTGCGCTCCCTTGGGGGTTCCAGGGAAGCCGCCGGCCTGGGCCCCGAGCTCCCCCTGCCTCCCGGCGCGGTACCACAACTTCCCTGTCTCTTCTGGCAGACTGGCTTCTTAAAGAGGCAGCTTTCCTTTTATTTACGATTTCTAGAGTCTCCTTCGTTTTGCTCCCTCATTTCTCCTCCTATGTGTAACCCCCATTTTCATCTGATTCATTTAAGAGCTTTTGGAGGGCATTTGGGCCTTGTCAGAGAATATTCAGTTTATTCATCTCATCCTTTTCTATTCTGGCCAGGGTCGTTTTTAAAAAGACAAGCACAGAGAGAGCCTTGGGAAGTCCGGCCGGCCCGAAGGCCCGGCGCAGCAGCAGGGGCTCACCAAGAAGCCCGCGCCCTCCCCCAAACACTGGAAGCCTTGTTCTGGACCCGCCGGAGGAAAGGCCTTTGATGGACCACATGTGTTTCTCTTGGGGTTTGGTTTTTCACTTCGTTATTGTTGTTTTCCGTAGAGAGGAAGGAGAGACAGGAAGAGTAGAGCCAAAAATAAAACAAATTCAAACTTTTTTAATCCCCGAGAATTGCTGTAGGCCCATTCCAGAACTTTTTTTTTTTCCTGTTGAGGCAATCAGGGCTAAGTGACTTGCCCAGAGTCCCACAGCTGGGAAGTGTTATGTGTCTGAGGCCACATTTGAACTCGGGTCCTCCTGACTTCGGGGCTGGGGCTCTGTCCCAGAAATTTTGAGCTGTTTCATCATTTTTCTGCCCCCTTTGTTCCCGTTTTTCTCCTTTTACTCTCTCCTCAGATCCACTCATTAACTCTCCATCTGTCAGTGTCTTTGGTTTGTCCAACCATTATTTCTACTGAGTCTGTTACTTCCAGCTTCATACGTGTTCATGGCGCCCTGATCCATGACAGTAGCTCAGAAAAAGCCTTGGACAAAACAAGTCATTGATCGATGCATAAAACCATCAATGAGAGTCAAACGGGGACATTTTTAAAACATCAAAAGTGTGTAAAAGAGATCACCGCACTAGCCCTGCCTCCCACCCAGCTCCATTCCCGTTTCTTGCTAAATGGAGTTGGGAAACGACAAGAAGATGAGAGACAAAGTAAAGGCACGCAGACAAGCTACAGAGACACGCAATCTCTGTTTGCTGGTGACGTGAGAAAATTAGGAAACTGCTTTAGAAAAATGAACATTAAACATTAGAAAATCCCAGGGAATCAGCAAACAGGATAGTTGACATAATTATTATCAGCCAAGTCACAGGCCACAAAATAATCCTCAAAAACCAAATCTGCTTTTACATCAACAAAATCTAA
The DNA here is from genome assembly GCF_902635505.1 of Sarcophilus harrisii. Taxonomy (NCBI): domain Eukaryota; kingdom Metazoa; phylum Chordata; class Mammalia; order Dasyuromorphia; family Dasyuridae; genus Sarcophilus; species Sarcophilus harrisii. The sequence continues at coordinate 790,054 of NC_045427.1, read as the reverse complement.
GAGGCGATGAAAGGGAAATTGCATCCAATTAACTACGAAATGCACAAAATATCGGGGTGCAACCTCCCAAAGCACAGACGCTGGGATCCAATTATAAAGCGTTCTTTAAATTAACAGCAAACGGTAACGACAGAGATCAGGAAGAACACCCGGTGCTCCCGACTGAAAGGAACGTACTCAGAGAGCACAAACCACCGCGCTCTCACAGTTAGCGGAGCTTTTACTAGCACGCCGCCCAATTACTGAGGGGGGGCCATGCAGAACTTGCTAAGATGAGACAAGCTCTCAGAGATCACTCCGAGTGACGCAGGCCGGGGATAAAAGGCCAGCCCAGACTATAAAGTGGCCGGTATCAAAGCCACCTGGTGCCGGTTAGAGAACAAAGAGGCGACCAGCCGAGGGAGAACCAGAACCGAGGTGCCTGGGAAACCCAGTAACCAAAAGCCAAGAACCGGCTGGGAGCACCAGAAAGCGGTCCGGCGGAAATGGGGCTTAGCCAAGACCCCGCCCCCTCTTGGGAGGGCTAAGAGACCAGGAGCCGCGCACCAAGTGCCCACAAAGCACCGGGTGAGCCCTTCCTGCAGGCCTGCCCCTCACCCCACACAAAGGGGAGCCAAAGAGATGGGCCTGAAACCTCAAGGTGCTGACATTCTAAAGGGGAGACCCAAGTGACGAGGACGCCGGCGAGGGGAGGGGGCTAGACGGAATCCAGAACACCGCTCCTGGTGGTCAGGTTGCTAGGGACAGTCTGACCCCCTCACTCGCCCATCCCAGAACTACGTCTGTCCACAAAGGGCACGGTCGCCAGGGTCTGTGTCCTCCCAGAGTCATCAGTGTGGAAACATCAGGTGGACCCAAGGGAGCCCGTTGTTTTAAAAGGAGAGAGTTAACTTCCCGAGGAAGGCTCGCCAGCCAGGGAGAGTCCGCCTTTTCCCAGAGGGAGGCACGCGCACTCGGGGGTCAGACTCCCAGACACCCAAACTCTGCCTCGGGTCCTGCCTCCTCCCAGAACCCCTCGCGAGATCATCCTCCTAAGGTCCTGCCAGACCCCTCATCCGGGGGACCAGCAGCCCCCTTCTCCTGGAGCTGGACAGTGAACCCCATGACGGCACACAGATGGCCCCCCAGCCCTACCACTGGCTCTCCCTCACTAGTAAGAGGAGTCTAGTCACTTCCCACCCACAATCCCCTCCTCTGCGCACCCCGGACAAAGCACAAAGAGCCATTGCTCAAACCCAAGGGGCCCGACGTCTCCACTGCAGAGAACACGCAGGAACGCTCAGTGATGGCCGCACCGCACTCCCTGGCACCCCCTCCGCGACATTCTGTGGCCCTCGGGCCAAGAGGGGCGGAGCGCCCTGACCCCTAGGCCGGGGTCCTGAAGCCCAGGCCCAAGGCCTCCCTTGAGAGCTTCTACAGCCTCGTTTTCTACGTGATAAATCACAGAACATTCCCAGTCCTGGAAGGGCGTGAAACTCCAGCTAAAAACAGGTCGGAGCGGTTGCCAAGGGCGGCTGCCAAGACCGGGCCTGGACAAACCAGCTGCACCTGCCCTGCCAGGGGCACCCAGAGGGAGCGCTCGGGAAGCCCCCGCCCTCGAGGGCCCTGCACTTCAGCCCCATGGAAGGGCCCCTCCCCGAGGCCTGCCAGACTGCTCCGTCCTGAAAATGCTCCTGGCTGCCGATTCTTCCAGGGCCCGAGGGCGCAGCAGGCCCTCCCAGTGTGGGAACCTCTCTCCTCCTGGTGCACCTCGAGGCCTGCTGCTCTCCCTTCTGAGCTCCCAGCCCAGCCCAGCGCCCTCACTATATACTGGCCCCAGCAAGCCACCCCTGCTCCTCATCCTCTGCCTCCTGCCCCCAACCCCCCCAAGGCTCAACTCGGGCCCCCCAAAGCCTCCCGACGTCTCTGCCCCTTGTGGGTCTGGTCAAAGCCAGTGGACACGCCCTTCTGGCCTCCGCCAGGCCAATGTCTCTCTGGCCAAGCCCTCAGGGGTTTGGGCAAAGGGGCCACAGATGACTCGCTTCTCAAGTTGCCCCCCCCCCAGCAAAACCATCATGACACCCAGAGTAAACAAAAGGACGTCCACATGTGCACAACACAATCAATCGCTCCGCAAGCACCTATCAGGGTCTGATGACCAACTCCAAACCGCAGGCGATGCTCGCCACCTGCCCGGTGCGTCCCACATCTGGGCACTACCCAGTGGAGGGGAACAGGCACAAGGGGGGGGGGGGTCTCCTGGAAGACCAGCAGGGAGCCCCCCGCAGGAGGGGAGGACGCGCTCCTAGCCCCACAGTCAGCAAGAGAGCGCTCTGTCCCCCCTCGTCCCTTAGCTGGAGCTACTCGCCAACCACAAGCTTGATGGGAAAATTAAATCCAATTCTGAAGGAGACTCGAAATCTAAAAACATTTCTGGGCATGCCCAGAAATCAGGGCCCTGGAGGCCCACAGGTCACAAGCATCAGGGAGCTTTCTCCCTTCCAACACAGGGGCGAGAAGTGAGCAGGTCCCCGAGAGCGGGGCAGGGCCTCCTAAAGGCCCCTCCCCTCCTAGTTCTCTGCTGAGGGCTGCCAAGGACCTTCTCTGGTTCAGGCTCGCCCCAAGTGGGGTCCCCTCGGTGCCAGGGAAGGCGCAGGCCCCCCGGCAAGCCCCGGAGAGACGCCCTTCCTGGCTGAGGGCAACGATGGGGGCCTGGTCCCAGCTCTCGGTCTCTGACGCCCCCGGGTGTTTTCCCAGCTCGGGCCATGAAGAGGCTGGGCCCTGAGCACACATGGCCGCTCTCTGCCCCCCCCCCCCCTTTCTGTCTCCTTTTCCTCAGAGCCTGTTACCGTTCCCGGCCCTTGCTGGGGACAGACACCCTCTTCCCTTCCTATGGTACCTGATACAGAGCTGATCTGCCATGGCCCACCACTCCCCCTCTCCCACCTTCAGCCAGTCCCCTGGGGTTCCACAGCCCTGGCCCGCCCTACTTCTCAGCCATCACCCTCCCTGTCCCAACAGGTCTGGGATCCCCCGTCCCCCCTCGGGCACCCCTGTCAGCGCTGACCCCCCTTTCCCAGTGGCCTCACCCATCTGACCAGTTACTCCTCAGGCTCCTCCCCCTCTGTGTGGGTGCTCCTCCCAGCTCTGCCTCAGGCCCCCTGCACTCTCCCGGGGTGACTGCACCCAGTCAGGGGCCTAGTTCCCACCGGCCCCCTCAGATCTTCCCGCCCTGCCAGTCTCTCAGTTCCCACACCCTCCCCCTGCCTGAGAGACGTCTCTCCCGACCCTCCTGGAAAGGACCCTCCCCTTGCCTCCCAAAGCCAGGCATCCTCTAAACATCTCTGACCCCCCTGTCCGGCCACGAGTCCTCGGTGGTCGTCCTGCTTGTCCCTCCTGCTCAGGAGGCCCCTCAGTCTCCTGCATCCCAGGCTCTGCCCATTACAGAGCAGCTGCCCCACGAGGCCCCAGACTTGGGGTCCCTGCTTGGCCAGGCCAGAAGGCTCCTCCTGACCTCGGAGCCTTAGTAACCCCCTCCTCCTCCCGCACTCCATGGCCCCTGCGGCCTCTGAACCGCCAGCTTCCTTCAAGATCAGGAACTGCGGCCGTGGAGCCCCAGGGGATTGGCTGAGGGTGAAGCCCTACTGTGTTCACTAGGGATACCACACAAGCAAGGAAGGAAGCCACGATGACCCCATTCGTCACCCCCCCCCCCCGACCCCACTCAGTCAACAGATATTCGTGTCAATTCTTATCAAAAGTAATAAAAACCACATACTCGTCAGATGCCTAAAGACGTTTTTTCCCAAAATCCTTTTCTGTTGATGTCCACTTCTGTCAGAATACTGGAAGGCGGGGGCAGCTAGGTGGCACAGTAGTTAGAGCCCTGAAGTCAGGAGGATCCGAGTTCAAATCCTGCCTCAGACACACTTTCTGGGACCCTGGGCAACTCACTTAACCCCAATTTCCTCAGCTTAAAAAAAGACAGTGCTAGAAAGCAAAGGAATAAATGAGTCTTTCCGTGACCCAACGGACCTAAAACCCAAGAGCCGACGTGATCGGCTCGAGGCCTTTCCCACGGGATCAGGGGTAAAGCAGGGACAGCTGACCCGCGCTGGCATTAAGGCAGAAGCAGAAACCGAAACCCACAGGGCCTGAGGGGATCCGGAAGCAACCAGCCACAAGGGCCACAAGACAATGGTGGCAAGAGAGACTCGTGCCCGACGCAGCTCGGAAAAGCACAAAGTCACTGGGCGTTCTCGACAATTCGCCCGGTGGGAGAAGGCGCTCACCAAGTCAAAGGCCGGGGCGACGCTCACACTCCCTCCCTCCCCCTCACGCACAGGCCGCCAGGCTCCCACCAGGGTAAGCTGCCCCAGTTCATGGTCTGACCCCCCCACACCTGACTCCCGCAGTGCTGACTTTCCACAGACCGTGACAGAGTTCAGGATCCGTTAGCACCCACGGCCCCCTCCCACAAAGGGGTCTCTCACCCACATCAGAAGCAGGTCTGCCTGGAGCAATCTCCCTGCTCCACGGCCTTCTGCCTGTAGTTGGGAGGCAGGGAGGCCCTGGGAGACACAGGGAGGCCCGAGGCAACCTCTCCCCCTCAGTTTAGAGAATCCGGTCCGGGTCCAAGGTGGGGAGAGCTCCTTGGGAGGTGGACAGCCCCTGCAGCTGGCTCTTGCCCACCAATGACATCCAAGCCCTGATCCTGGTAGAGCCCCCTGCTCGTGCACTGTGGCCCCCGCGAATCATGAGGCACGTCCACTGTCCAGAGCACGGTGAGCGCCAGGTGATTGGCCGCCCAACAAAGGGGCCTTCGGGAACCCGTCCAGTTAAGGTCCAAAAGGCGATCGGCACAGAGGTGACCTGGCAGGTGCACAAAGGGGCGGAGCCGGGCAGTGCGTCAGGGCGGAGTCCCATGGGCAGACATCGAGGGGGCTGCCCACCTTCTCCCACAGAAAGGCTCCACGTGTCTGGAGCTTTTACTCTGGGTGAATGGAGCCGGGTCAAGAAAGAACTTGACCCGATTCCTTCCTGCCTCACAGCTGGACCCCGAGTCCCCGTGAGGAGCGAGCTCGTGAAGTGTCTGTGCCAGACCCAGGGCCCTGTCTGAGGTCTAAGGTCAACCACACGCCCCAACCCATCACCCAACGAAGGCAAGCGGGGACAAAGGAGTCGGCCCCCAGCCCAGGCTGGAAGAGCGACTGCAGGCCCGTGGCAGAGGCTGGCTGGGCAGAAGTCTGAGGCCCCTGATCTATGACGCCTGGGGGGAGGGCGGGGGGGGGGATGCTTCTCTAATTGTGAATTTGCACCCCTGCAGCCACGGAAGTCATCCCTCCCAGAGCTGCTCCTGAGGGTCCGGCTCCCAGCTCCCGAGCACACTGATGTGGCTCCCCAGCAGCCCCCATCTGGAACAGGGTTTGTTTTTAAGACCAGAAAAGGGCCCTTCTGCACATCTCCCTCCTTTCCCTCCTGTCTCCTGTGTCCTAGGTATCTCACTGACAACCTCTACTGCTCACTGCACCCCACTTCCCCCAATCACCCCCAAGACAGCTACAACTCCTGCTCCTTTCTCCCTGCATCCCTTTCCCTCCCCACCAATCTCCTGACCTTGCCCCCATTTTCTCCAGGTTTCCCTCCCCCCCTTGCTAGAGGCTCCCCCCCCCCCAGCCCTGGGGCCTCTCAGGACTGGCCTGGGTTCCCCTCCGGCTTCTTGGCCATTTGGTCTGACTGGTATCTCCAGATCCTCCCATGGCCTTGTCCAGGCCTGATTTTTCACCTGCCTTCCCACCGTCCCCAAGTGGAGACTCTTTCCCTGGAACTCTGCCCCTTCTCCCAGCTCAGGTGCCCTCCTCCGGGGCTCACTCTGTTGGTCTGGCTTTTGAGGCCCCTCTTCTCATACCCTTCGCTTTCTGACCACGACAGAACCGCTGTCCCCACTCAGTAAACACCTGGAGCTCACTCTGGTCTCTAGGACCAGATCTACAACCCTCCACATGGCATTCAAGGCCTTCCAGAACCTCCCCAGTCTTCTCCCACGCTGGGCTGCCCCACTTCTGCTCCAGACAACAACCCTGACCCTCCCCCCAGGAAGCTCGACTGCGGCCCTGTCTCAGGTTGGCCGGGTCAGACATTTGTCCACGGGCGCTCCTTTTCCTGCCTTCCCAAAGGGAACGGAGAATCTGGAGCTGCAGGCGGCGACTCCGGCAGCACCCTGGCATCACCACTGGAGCCGGCGTCCCAGAACTGCCCGGCCGGACGCCCGGGTCTCCGCGGCAGCCACAGGCAGCCTTCTCTGTGGCGATCGGCTCCCCAACCCCTCAGAATCCAACCCCCCAAGCCAGGCCCCCAGCCTCTTCTGTCCCGGCCTGGTTTCTGTGACCCACTTTCTTGGGAGAGAGCTTGGAATGGTTGGCCCAGCCCTTCCACGTCTCACTTTACAGGTGAGAAAACTTGGGGGAAGAGGGACAAGCGCTTCTCCAGGGTCACGCAGCTAGCTGAGCCCTGAGGCCCCCTCCCCCCAACTCCAGGCACCACGGTCCCCCCTCGCTGCCGCAGGCTCCCGCAATGACTTTGGTCTTCTCATCTTGCTCAAGGCAGTTGCCAAAGTACAGGGTTTAATGGAAAAAAGCAGGGGCCCAGCGATCCCTGACCTCACACCAGCCCACAAAACAGCGCCTCTCAAATCCACTCAGCATTGCTCCCGGATGCCGGGCCCGCTGGCGGGCCAGGGTGCTGGCCGAGCACCACGGGGTGAGCACCGGGAAGAACTCCCAGAGCACCATTGGAGGTGACGTCACAAACTAGGGAGCAAGGGAGGAAAGCGCCTGGCAGCTCTACGGGGGCTATGGCAGCTCGGACCTGCTGAGGGGCAGAGAAGAACTCGGGGCGGGGGGGGGGGGGGGGGAGGAGGACCCGGGGCGGGGGGGGGGGGGGGGAGAGTAAAACACCCCAAAAAACGAGTCTGCACCAACAAAGGAACCAAGGAGGCAAGACTGGAGAAAAGCGCCTTGAATGAAATCAGTGATGCAAAGGTTTGGGACCAAGGGCCTTCCAGCAGCTGACAGTCAGGGGACGTGCCCCAAACGAATGACGATCAGAAAGGGCACCCTGGAAGCCCTTGCAGCTCTGTCCGCACCTGCCGCCTGCCAGACAAAGCTCACGCCCTGCTGACGAGCCCAGAGCGGGCACCGACACGGACGGGCATCTTCCCGGGCTGCACAGCCTGTGGGCGACAGCTCCTTTGTCTTGAGGGTGAGAAAAGAGATACATTTATTGATTTAAAAAAAAAAAAGCTTCTGAAGGGGGACCTGGTCCTCCTGGGAGCAGCCAGGACCCGTGCCCAGAAGTCCCTGGGCATCTCACGGGGAGCACAGAGCGGAGGCCCTCGGGGCACCCGGACATTTCGGGCAGCTCCTTTCCCAGAGACAGTCGGAGAACTGAGACTCAGAGCCCGGCCAAGGCTGATTATGGGGCTGACCGCTCAACATGAAGGCTCGGAGAAGCTCGGGAAGATGTTCGGAGCCCTCCCGGCCACAGCTTGGCAACTGACAGCGAGAATGAGGATGGGGACCAAAAGGGTCGGGACCATTCCCAGGGGTGACCAGGATGAAATCCAGACCAAGAGCTCCCCAGAGAAGCGCCCCCGAACATGTGTGCTTTCCAGCAGGCAGACAGGCAGGCTTGTGAGCAGCAGGAGCCGCAGTTCTGGTGTTTCCCTTCCGTGGCCAGCAGACAAGCCTGTCTCATGAGCGGCAGGAGCACGTGGGACGCTCGGGCCGGCAGCCTCCAATGCGTCCCAACAGCTCTGGAGGAAGACCCGGGAGCACGTGGGTGGGCACGAGCCCAGGAGAGCCGCTGGGTAGGGCCAGCCAAGGGCCAAGTCGGCTTCAAGCTCAAAGAAAGGAGGCCAGGCTGCCCCAGATCCAGGAGACGAGCAGGTCACCCCAGCGGGCGGGCGGTCTCAGCCGGCCTGCACAAGGCCAAGGAGCAGAGGGGAGGCCTCCCAAGGGCGCGCCTTCCTCCCAGGATGTGAGAGCCCCCAGGCTGACAGCTGAGGCAGGCAGGGCCCCACCCAGAGTCTAGACCTGCCCCAAGATGGGATCGTAGTGGGACGCTGCAGAGGGAAAGCCCCCGGCACCGTATCGAATCTGGGAGGCGAGAGGAACACAGAGCTGCTTCCGCCCACCAGCCCGGCTCTCAGGAGTAGCGGGGAAGCTCACCAGGAGGGTCTGGGGCCGAGCTCCCCGTGTCCGCCCAACGGTCACGCTGCAGTATCCGGAAGCAGGCCAGGGCTGGACCAGGAAACCTCAGGCTTCTGCCAGGGAAGCCGATGGAACATCCAAGTGAAAAAAGGCCTGGGTCAGAGCGCTGCGGGACAGCCGTGCACAGGGAGCTCAGAGACGGGGGACGGGGAGTGGGTGTGGGGGGAGTGGCCAGAGAGGGTGAAGAACCTGATCCACAGTATCCCAGAGAGGTCAAGCAGAACCAGAACCAGACCTGACCACTCATCCCTGGTCGCTCTGGGAAGAGCGCACGGGGGCGAGGCGGCGAGAGGGAAGGGAGGAGCAGAGCTGAAGGCAGGAGACTTCCAGGGGGTTTGTGGGGAGAGAGGCGGCTGAGACCTGGGCCAAAGGCCATGGACAGAATGAGGAGGAGGGCTGGGGAGGAGGGGCGCAGGGATGAAGGGAGTCAGGGAGGACTACACAGTACATACTCTTAGGGGGAGCCAGTCCACTTTTCCCACTGCTGCTCAGCAGCACAAGGAGGACCAAGGCAAAGGATGCTGGGAGGGATCCCAGCTAGAGGAAAAAAGGTGGGGCAAAGTGCTGTCCTCAGCAAACTGACTAATGAAGGAGTCCTGGGCAAGAAGGGGACTTCAGGGGGGGGTCAAGCAGGGAGACTCCCCGGAAGTCATTCCTAACAGTAACAGGCAGCCAAAGGGAACTCTGGGGGGGACAGCGGAAGTCATAGAGGCAGCCAAAGGGAAGTTTGGGGACAACGGGGAGACTCCCCGGAAGTCATTCCTAACAGTAACAGGCAGCCAAAGGGAACTCTGGGGGGGACAGCGGGGAGACTCCCCGGAAGTCATAGAGGCAGCCAAAGGGAAGTTTGGGGACAGCGGGGAGACTCCCCGGAAGTCATTCCTAACAGTAACAGGCAGCCAAAGGGAACTCTGGGGGGACAGCGGGGAGACCCCCCGGAAGTCACAGAGGCAGCCAAAGGGAACTCTGGGGGGACAGAGGGGAGATTCCCCGGAAGTCATTCCTAACAGTAACAGGCAGCCAAAGGAACTCTGGGGGACAGAGGGAGACCTCCTGGAAGTCATTCCTAACAGTAACAGAGGCAGCCAGAGGGAACTCTGGGGGGACAGCGGGGAGACTCCCCGGAAGTCATTCCTAACAGTAACAGAGGCAGCCAGAGGGAACTCTGGGGACAGCGGGGAGACTCCCCGGAAGTCATTCCTAACAGTAACAGAGGCAGCCAGAGGGAACTCTGGGGGACAAGGGAGACTCCTGGAAGTCATTCCTAACAGTAAAGAGGCAGCCAGAGGGAACCTGGGGGACAGGGAGACTCCCGGAAGTCATTCCCTAACAGTACAGAGGCAGCCAGAGGGAACTCTGGGGGGACAGCGGGGAGACTCCCCGGAAGTCATTCCTAACAGTAACAGAGGCAGCCAGAGGGAACTCTGGGGGGACAGCGGGGAGACTCCCCGGAAGTCATTCCTAACAGTAACAGAGGCAGCCAGAGGGAACTCTGGGGGGACAGCGGGGAGACTCCCCGGAAGTCACAGAGGCAGCCAAAGGGAACTCTGGGGGGACAGCGGGGAGACTCCCCGGAAGTCATTCCTAACAGTAACAGAGGCAGCCAGAGGGAACTCTGGGGGGGACAGCGGGGAGACTCCCCGGAAATCATTCCCAACAGTAACAGAGGCAGCCAGAGGGAACTCTGGGGGGACAGCGGGGAGACTCCCCGGAAGTCATTCCTAACAGTAACAGAGGCAGCCAGAGGGAATTTGGGGACAGCGGGGACTCTAAGCTCCTCAACAGTAACAGAGGCAGCCAGAGGGAACTCTGGGGGGGACAGCGGGGAGACTGCCCGGAAATCATTCCCAACAGTAACAGAGGCAGCCAGAGGGAACTCTGGGGGGACAGCGGGGAGACTCCCCGGAAGGCGCCCCAGGAACCAGGAAAACCATCATTAGACAACAATGCCAACCCAGGAGGCCGAAGTGGCGCAAGAGTCCTGACTCAGCCCCTCCCGGCGGAGGTGGGGCGCGTCTGGAGCCCATCTGTCCAACCTGTTGCCTAACTCCGGCGGGCCGGGGCTCTCGGCCCCTGACTCCTTCTCTGCGGGGGAGGGGGCGGTCAGGGAAGGGGGTGAAGCCGCGGGAGGGCAGAGCGGTGACAGCCGCGCCCCGGCCGGTGCCAAGAAGCGGGCGAGGCCCCGCGCCCTCAGAGGCGCCCCCGCAGCTCCCTCTGGGCCCCCTCCTGCCCGGCTCCCTTAGCCAAGCGCACCCACGGGTCCCCGCGGGGCGGCCGGAGCCCCTGGGCGCACAGATAACGAGCGGGGGCGGGGGGAGCGGGCAGAGGGCAGAGTGCGAATTCCGCCCGGTCCCTGGCCGGCCTCGGGCCCCCGCACGGGGAGGGGGACGGGGGTCCCAGCGGCGCGCGGCCGGCCGGGCTCAGCCCTCCCAGGGGCAGCGCGCTCCGAGGGCCCCGGCGCTCTCGCCCGTACAATGGGCGCAGAACCTCGGGCCCGGGCGGGAGCGCCGACGGCGGGGGAGGGGGCGCCTCCTTCTCCCCGGGCCCCCGCGGCCCCCCGGAGCGAGCCCTGCCCCTCCCCCGCGGCCCCTCGGAGCGAACCCTGCCCCTCCCCCGCGGCCCCCGGAGCGAACCCTGCCCCTCCCCGCGGCCCCCCCCCCAGAGCGAACCCTGCCCCTCCCCGCGACCCCGGAGCGAACCCTGCCCCTCCCCTGCGGCCCCCGAGCGAGCCCTGCCCCTCCCCCGCCGCAGAGAAGCAGGCAGACGGCGGGCGCTCCAGAAGCGCCGGCGCGGGTTCCGGCTCTTACCCGGGCGTCGTCCAGGTCCCCGTCTCCGGTCGCCGCCCCCGGGCCCGCCTTGGCCCCGGCCGCGCGGCTCCGGGAGGAGCGCGTGCGGGAGGAGATGAAGTGCCCGCCTCCGGCCCCGGCTGCGCCGCCGGCCGCCCCGCCGGCCCCTCCGGCCCCGGGCCCGGCCGCCTTTCCGCCCAGGAGGCGCAGCGCGCTCTTCCGGGTGTTCACCATGGCCGCCCGGCTCGCCTCGCCGCTCGGGCCCGCGGGCGCTGGCAGCAGCGCAGGCCCCGGCCCGGCCCCGGCCCCGCCGCCTTGTCAGCGGCCTCGGGAGCGGCCCAGCGGAGCCGCCATCGTTCCCCTTTCTCTGGCGCGCGCGCTCCCGACGCCCGCGGGACGGGACGGGACGGGACGGGAGCCTGGGGGCGGGCGTGCGTGCGGGCGTGCGTGCGTCACGGCGCGAGCCGGGCGTCAGCGGCGGAACGGGGCGCACTTGCGCGCGCAGCTGAGAGCGCGGAAACAGCGGTGCGTGCGCGCCGCCCGCGGCGCGTGGGCCGCGCGCGCGCACCGGCGCTGCTCGCTCCGATTTAGGCCCCGCCCCCGCCCGGCGCTCTAGCTCTCTATGGTGGCGGGAGGCCCTGGACCGGCAGGTCTGAGATGCGAAAACCGAGGCCTCCCGGGGAGAAGGGGGGAGGGGCGGCCGAGGGGGGCCCGGCGCAGGAGAGGGCCGCCATCCCCAACCCAGGAGCCAAGGGGCAGAGGGAGCCCCGAGAGGCTCCCGGGACCCGGGGGAGAGCCGCAGGGCTCCGACCCGGCCCCGCCCCCGCCCGCCTGGGGCCGCAAGTTGTGTGAAGGGTCGGTCGTGAGCCCGCCCCGCGAGGGAGGGTCCGGCCCAGGGGGACTGAGGGACACGCGCAACAACATGCAGAGGGTTCTAAAGGAAACCCGGTGTGCGGGCGCGCGGGGAGCGCCGGGTCCCTGAGCCAAGGCATTCAGGGTTAGAGTCGGGAGTCGGGTTAGGGTTAGAGTCAGCCCCGGGGGAGCCGAGGGCGGGGGTCCTAAAGGAAAGTTGGGCCAGGCTCAGCGAGCGCGCAGGGCCTCCTCCCGCGGCCAGGACGCGTCCGTGCCCGCTCTCTCTCCCGCTGCGTTCTCCGGGCGATCGGCGCTCGGGGCCTTGCCCAGGGCCGCACAGCTCGGTGTCAGAGGCTGAATTTGAGCTCGGTTGAGCGGGAGGTTGAAGCCTCCCGGTCTCGGGGCCGCGCTCTAACCGTACACCATCCCCTCGGTCTCAGCCCCTCACGAGCCGGGGCCACTCTCCCAAGGGCCGTTCTCGGCATGCTATCCCTATCCGCCACGAGTTCCTCCTGGGCTCCCGGGGCCCGGGACACCCCCCAAGCAGGTCTCACGGGAGGCGCCCCGGACCCTGGGCGACCTCTCTCCTCTCCCGCCCCATCCTCCTCCGCTCCCCTGGACGCGACGACCCTCTCGGCGCTGCCCGCGGAGCTCGGGCTCCAGCCGTCGCTCAGCCCTCTCGGACCCGACGTCCCGCAGAGCCCCGCAGCCCGCCCCCAGCCCCTCCCTGGGGCCCTCCTGCCCCCCCGGGCCCCGCCCGCCAGGGTTGAGGGCCCCCTCCCCCGCCCCCGGCCCCAACCCCGGGCCGGCCCCTGGGCTGAAAGGCCCCTTCCCGGGGCCGGGGGCCCTCGGGTGGGGGGGCGGCCGGGGCCTCCCCCCCCGCCCGGGTCCCTGGGTGGGCCGCCCTCCCCCGCGGGCCCTGGCTCCCCCGCCGGGGCCCCGGGGCGGCGCACGCGCGTGCACGTCCGGCCCGGAGCCCAGAGGCGGAGGAGAAGCAAAGGTCCGCTCTGAGGGCTCGGGCTGGGAAACTGAGCGGCGTCCCAGCGGTGCAGACGCGAGCGGGCGGGTGAGGAAGGGGCCGAGCGGCGGGGGGAGGGGAGGGGACTGCTGGCGGGGCTCGGGAGCGGGACGCGTTCGGAGCCGGGCCGCAGACGCAGCGTCCGAAGAGAGCTGAGCCAGGGACTGGGGGGCGGGGGCCAGGCTGCCCCCGGGGCTCCCGGGAGGTCCTTGGGGGCGCGCCCCGCCCCAGCCGGCCCGGAAAGCCGCCGAGGCTGGGAGACCCCGGGGCCAGAGGAGCCGGGGAGGCCGGGGAAGTGAGTCAGCCCGGGGGCCGGGCGAGGAGAGGAGGCGGCCGAGTACAGGGCGGGTCAGAGGGCGCTCCCTGGCCTGGGGGGAGGGGGATCTGGGACCCCGGAACGCGGGGGCGGTTCTGAGCAGCACGTTTTCCGGAGGAGGGTCAGCCTGGGCCCGGAGGGCGTCTCCCCCCACCCTTCCCAGGCGTCTGTGGGCCAGTCTGCCCGCAGCCCCTCCCCCAACTCCTCCTCGTCTCCTCCTTGGCGCTGGGGGGGGGGGGGGGCCCCTCCCCCCACCAGGAGAAGCCCAGGTGTTTTCGGAGGAGCACTGTCTCTGTTTTGGTCATTTTCACATGTTTCCTCCCCCTCCTCCGTCCCGGTGGTTCCCTACCCGAGGATGGCTCCCTTAAGCATCTGCATCCAGCTTGTCACATCCGTGGCCCCCCACCTCCGCCATGAGGTTTCCAAGAGACACTCGGCGTCCTTTCCGGTTCCGGCCCAACTGGGTCCTAGACGAAGGTGCTTAGCTTTGGCTCTCCCGGCCATTTCTGGGATTGCCCTTCTCCCGGCCGTGCTCAGCCCCGGCCCACACCTGCGGCATCAGTCCCTGCTTCTCTGTGTTCTCTGGCACAGAGCTTCAGTCCCCTCCCCCGTGACAGTAGCGGCTTTGGGCCCCTGGGAAACGGTCACTGTCGCCCATCTGTCTGGCCTCCGTCCCTCCTCCCAGTCTGAGACCGGAGGGAGGAGGGGGCCTTTAGATCCCGTTGTCACTCCCCGGTCGCCCGCCATGCCTGCTGGGCCAGTGCTGTCGGCTTCCCCGACTTCTCCCTGACGGTCTTAGTGAGACGGCAAGTCTCTGAGGAGCGTTGGCGCCTTGTCCGTTGGGGGTGGACGTGTATGCGTGAGTTTGCACACATCTCTCCCCACCGGCTTACACGCCTCTGTGTGTGCGCTGCACTTTCTGCTAGGTCTTGTCACGCTAGAGTATTTCTATTTCTATTGCATTTTCACATTTTGTATTTGTCCGTGTGTGTCTTGGACTTCAGGCCCCGCTTACACTTGCAAGGATTTCCCCCCAATTCTCAGTCTCCTCGTCGTCTGAGGCGCTTTGAGTTTGTGTCAAACTTGTTGGCTCGGAGCTCTCTGGCAACTGTTGCTCCAGCCCCCACCTGCTCTCGTGGCTCCAAAAGCAAGCTTTTCCCAGCACTCCCCGAAATTTTCTCAGAGCGTTCACCAGGTGAAGTGAAAAACGAGTATTTGTCCAATCCCTCGCAAGCCTTGAAGGCTCTAAAATGCACGCTCTTGCTGCTGTTGCTGTTTCTTGTGTTTTTCTTGATTGGGGCAAAGAGAGAGGTGTGGGCTTGACCACAAATAACATCACAAGATGAATGCTTGTGATAACAAGAGCCCAAGAGGGGCCACTCGGGAAGCATTTGGTAGGTACCTACTATGTGCCAGACACTGTGTGTGCTAAGTGCTAGGGACACAGACAGCCCCTATCTCCAGAGAACCCTCAGCTTCATGGAGGAGCCCGGCAAACAAACAGGCTTTAGGCCAGCTGGAGGAAGGGAGTAATCAGGGGATGTTGCCCAAGACCGGCCCCTCTCGGGGAGGACCACCACGCCCTCTCCCCCAGCAGCCTTCTCTGGGGCTGTCCACCAGATCCACTCAGCTCTCCTGTGGCTGTAGCACATGCAGCGGCCACATCCCAGCAGAAGGTCTGAACCGGGTCGGGGGTCACTGAGACCCGCAAACCTGTGGGTGAGTTAGGGGAGCGTCTGCCCCAAACCTATGAAGAGATGCCCCCAGAAAGGGTGGGGGAGAAAGTTTGGTCTATGGCCCTAACACACTAAAGCGGGGGCTGAGGAAGGCAGAGGCTTGGGAGACAGGGGAGATCCCAGGGTCCTCTGCTGCACCCCAAGCCTTTGCCACTCATCCTGACTTCCCTCCCGCCACTGGAATTGTCACTCTGAGTGACTCTGCCTCTCTTAAATTCAATTGACACACAAGTCAGAGGGCCTAGCCCGCACCTTTGTACCTTTTCTGCCTATCTCCAAGTCCTGGGCCAGCAGGTAAGAGACAAGACCGCAGGGGCAGAAGCACTGGGAGCTGTCATCGCGGTGGCACAGGCCAGAGGGTCGTTTTCTCCCTGGGAGCAGCCCCCGGGGTCTGAGCAGCTGCTGCTCGCCTCACAGTGTGAAGAAGGGCCTGGAAAAGGGACCCTAAAACCGATCTGTGTCACCTACCCTAGCCCGATTCCTGCAGCAGCCAGGGAAGCCCTGAGACTAAAACCCAAACAAACCCAGCCCTTTCAGGCAAGATGATCCCACCCACTCGGGTGTGCGTATGAAATCGGGGAAAGCTGCACAGGACCAGCTTTTGCTGCAAGAGAGCTTGGCGGGCATCCCATCCAAACAGCAGCCCCAGGGAAGCAAGACCCATAAAATTGCCTGAAGTTTCCCTGAGGGAATCCGGTGAAGGCGAGTAGCATGAAGCTGGTGTAGGATTTTCAGTCAAAATTCATCTCGGCACCAAGGACGGCTGCCCCCACTGGGCATGACGGTCGGGCTCAGGACTGTGCAGTTGCCATTGTGGGAAGAGACACGCCACCGTCCTCAGTGCTCCCACCGTGACAGACCCTGCTGAGGTCCGAGACCTCTAGGCCGCAAGGGTCTCTACCCTTGCCATCAGTGTGCCGGAAGGGGACGACTCTATCATTCTGGGTTACATTAGTGCTAGAGTGGGCCTTGGGGGGAATGGCGTTGGAAACGGGAACATCAGTGGTCGCTGAAGTGTCATTCGTCCCATGACCTCCTCATCCCAGACGCTGCATGGATGACCCTCACCACAAACAGTTGTAGGTAATCGTGGGGAGGAGAGACAACTGGTGCGAGAGTGACGGGGGCAAGAGGGGTGCAGAGTGCCGGCTGATCACAGAGCCAGCCTTTTCAGGCTGAATATTCATATTCAACGAAAGCACCAACCCAAAAGCAAAAAGATTACCGGAAGACTTAACATCCACATCCACATCCACAGGGTCAAGCACTCCTCCGGGGGAGCAGTTTTTGCCAGGTTGGAGGGAAAGCTGAGCCAGCACGTGTTTGGCAACAGTGGAGCCAACAAGGAGTGGGCAGCTTTCGGAGATCTCATATGTGGTGCCATATTTACTCCTCCGGGCCAGAACCCTCGCGAACATCAAGTCTGCTTCAATGAAAACTTGGGAGATTCAGAAGCTGCTCAATGAGAAACGAGAACTCCCAGGGTTTAGCAGCAGAGTCGGGCCTCCATCTCTCGGAAGGTAGCGATGGAGTTGCCCCTCAGTCTCTCATCTCTCAGAAGGCAGCATTCAGTTCCACCAGAAGTAAAGTGCAGATGAAACTTATGCAGATGCAGGGCTCTTTGACTCAGCAGGAAGGGGATGGAACTCCCTTATGCTGATGGCAACACTCCAGAGTGTTTTTTACGATGCCCTGAAGGCTGGTTATGGAGCAAAAGGCTACGCTATATCTCAGATACTCTGCTGATGCAGCCATGTGATTAGTCACAAGGACGGTGATCCTGGAAACTTCCAAAGTGACAGACCATCGGCAATCAAGGCTGAGGCCATTGACCCTTTCCCTCAGTCACTTGACCTCAGTCAGTCCTTCTCTAGACAGATGTCCAACTGAAGAAGAGATTTTCAGTGCCATCAGGCTCTTTCCATGGGACAAAGCTCCTGGTATGGTTCTGGTCCAGCTGAGATTCACATGGTTGGGGGATCCATTGCTAATATAAAAGCTAACTGAAATCTCCTGGGTTATATAGCGAGAGGAGGTCGGCCCGCAGGAGTTCAAGAGCTCCATTGTCCATCTCTATAAAGCAAAGGAAATGGGTTGGCCTGTGACGTCGCAGGGAGAGCTCTCTCGGTCATCGCTGGCAAGATTCTTGCCAGTCCTCTTCAGTGGCTGATCCTGCATCTGGAAGAAGGTCATCTCGCCGGGAGCCAGCGTGGCTTCAGAGGAGGTCAATGGGGGTTTGCTGCCCGACAACTCCAGGAGAAACGTCAGGAACAGCTCAGAGATCTGGACACGACACTTGTACATCTGACCAAGGCTTTGACACCATCATCAAGAGAGGTTAGGAAGAGGATATCAAGGTGTCGTCGCCCGGAGAAGTGCACCGGGTTTGTGTGCCAGGTTTCTGGCAGCACGCTGGCCTGGGCTTCGGTGGCGAATGGTGCCATTTCACTTTCTCACCAACCAGAGTGGAAGCACTCCCCCTTCCATGCTTTTTAGCTTGCAGTTCAACAGTGTTGTCAGATGTCTTCAGGGAGGATGAAACGGCCTCAGGGTCAGCCGCCACACCCATGCTAAATGATGTCACTTGAAAAAGCTTGGGAGGGAGAGTTGGTGGGTGACTGGCTGATTGTGGAGCAAACTTGGACTTTGAGCAGCAACATCGTGAATGGAGGAGTCTCTTCTCCTCTTGCATATTTTGCCCTAATGGTGAGCACCAAGAACATGTGGATGTTCTGCCCTCCGCATGGGGACCAATGGTTACAGCAAATGGAAAAGTGAATGAGTCCTTTACCCTGGCGGGATACACAGTGATAATGAGGTTGACCCACCGTCGGGGCAGGTTCAGTGTTTCAAAGGCTCCGAAGGAAAGTGTGGGGGAGAGAAGATATTAGACTGACCACCTGGCTGGAGGTTTACAGAGCCCTTGTCCCGACAGCTGTTGTATGGACGATCTGCCCGCGCTGTGCCAGGAAACCAAATCTATCTGGCTCACCTTGGGAACTTGGGAAGGTTCTGCAGCCCACCAACAGCACCAAGTCCTTTCCCTTGTTGAATGCTGAGCGCTCAAACCCACTGCAAAACTTGGACGGGCTGACTGTTGCTTGAATGCCCAATATCTCTTGCCAAAAAGACTCTTTCAGAAAATGGACAAATGCTCACGGGGAGGCTAGAAGAAGCGATACAAGGACACTCCCAAGGTCTCTCTTAAGAACTTTAGAATTGATTGTATCACACGGGAGACCCTGGCCCAGGACCACTCTCATTAGGGAAGGGGACGTGCCCTAGGAGCAAAGTAGGATGGTATCAGGTCAGAAGAAACCTGAGATGTGCAGCATCAGAGAAGCTCCCCAAGGTTCACAGGGACCCTGCATCTGACCAGAGGCAGAACGGCCCCAGCTTGTGTGGATCTGAGCGACCCCAGCCGGATGCGCCGACTCTGACACGGTGCTGACCTTGTTTGTCTGTAGTCCGCTGAAGTAATGGGCAGAAGGAGGGAGATCAGCACCGGCTTCCTCTAGAAGGGACTTACAGGGAGCCGGAGAAGCCGGGAAGCAGAGTGAGGAGGAAGAGTTTCAGGCATGGGGAGTGGTCAGAGCAATGAAGAACGGGAAGGGAAGTCCTGAGGGCCTTTGGATGCCCACAGAGCACTTTATATTTGGTCCGGGAAGCCCTAGGCTGGTTTTATGTGCAGGGCAATGACGTGGTCAGACCTTCAGTTAGGAAAATCACTTGGTGCAGTAGAAGATACCAGCACAGTTGGGAAGCCCTGAGTTCAAATCCAGTCTCAGACACTAAGGAGCTGTTGGTCCTGGGCAAGTCACTCCCCCTGTCTGACTCAGTTTCTTCATCTGTACAGTGAGCTGGAGAAGGAAATGGCAGATCATTGCAGAATCTCTGCAAATGGGTCATGAAAAGTTGAACACAACGAAACAAGGAGGGAAACCATAGGCTTGGGAACCCAAGGTTACTGCATTAAGATTTAGCGGCTGATGGAATGGGGCTTCCCCTCTAAGGCTTGTGACTTGCAGCCACCTAGGAGTTCTCTCTGCTTGGCCAGGTCCCCACAAGGTTTGAATTCTGCTGACCTTTTAGCGCCAGGGAATGGATGCCTGCCTCAGGCTCTCCTCTCTCTGGGGAGCCAGGAGCCGAAGGTCAGCCCAAGAGGGGATACTAGCTCCTTTAGCCTCTGCAGGGGAATGTTCAGAAGATCCTGTGGTAGTTAAGCTGCTGTCCACCTGGAAGGTCCCTGGGAGAGCAAATGGACCCATTCACAACTGGGGGGAAGTCCATGGATTTTGATTTAGGCTGGAGGAAGAAAGGCTTGAGAGGGCAACGCCCGACCCGCAGAAGAGCGTTTCCTTCGGTTCTGAGTGGCTCCAGAGAGCGGCCCACTGGGAGCTGGAGCAGCTGGTGCAAACGGCCCTTTCTGCCTCAGACTCTGATCTTTACAAAATCAAGAAAGCCCAGCTCTTGTCCAGGATAGAAACAAAGAGGAGGATGAAGATGTTCTCTTGCTGTGGCCAGTGTTGGAGCCTCCCCGGTTCCCTGGAGCCCAGAGAAAGGCAGGCCCGCCCTCCCGTACCTTGTATTTTAGGGGAGAAGGGCCATTGGCCAACCACAGAAGCCTTGAAGCCAAATCCAGGGAAGGGGGCTGGTGGTCTGGAGGGGCAGCAGGATCCTGGCCCCAGTGTGAGGGGCGGCCCTCTCTGCTGCCAGGGGCTTCAGCTCCCCTCCTCACCCATGAATGCTAAGGCCCCGATGCCACCTCTGAGACCAGCAGGGGCTCCCTTTGGGGCCCTCTCACAGGGCAGGAATAGATGCCCATAATTCTGTTAAGGCTCTGGGCTGCCCCTCAATCCTCAGGAGAAGCTAGTAGTCAGACCAAGCTGGAAACCCTGTCGTCCTCCTGCTCCTCCCCCTTTTCCCCTCTTCATCCTTCTCCCCTTCCTCCTCCTCCTCCTTTGTTCTCACCCTCAGAGACTGTGCTAATCTTGCTAAAGGCCACGATATAACATTTTGCCCATTGCTCGGGCAAGGGAAGCATGTCCGACTGGCCCAGGTTGCATGCTGGGGGATCTGGCCCCGGGGCGTCACCGAAGGGGGCCGAACCCTTCTTTCTCCCAAGAGTGGGGCTCTGCGGCCCAGGGAACGGCCTCCCTGCTCCCGAGCTCAGCTCTCCCGGGCCCTCGCCCTTCAAGTGCCTGGCCCTTGGCTGAGCTTAGTGAGCTGGCCGCTGTCAGAGGGTGGAGTGGACAAAGCCGGCCCGAGGCACCGGGCAGCGCCCAGAGGAACCCTCCCCTGCCGAGCTTAGTTGGTTGTGCCGGAATGGGCCCCTTTTTTTCTTTTTACAAACTTTAATCCTGTGATTATGCAGAACGACTTTTCAGTGTGTAAGGAGACCTTTTCTTTCCCAAAGCTCACTTGTGCTCCCTCCCCCTCTCAGGGTGTGATTCAGAGATCCAGACTGCTGGGGGGGGGGGGGGGGGGGGGGAATTTTCCGGGAGCGGGATCAGCACCATGGACAGCAGGATTTGCGCCTCAAGTCTCCCAGTCAGTGGCTGGAGGCTGGGAGGCGCCTGAAGGGGCCGCCTTTATGCCTTGGGAGCCCGTGACACCCCCCCACCTCCCCCACCCCCGGAAGCTTGTAGCCTCCTCCAGGCTGAAGTGCTTTTTCATAAGGTCCTATGGATCCCCTCTATCACACCCGCTCTGAGTCCTTCTCTGTCCCAGGCATCTGACAGTGAGTTCTGAACCCACGTGTGCCATTTACCAGACCTGGGGTTGCCGGATACTCTCCTGGGAGCTCATCCCTGTGGACTCCCGTTTACTTGTCCGGACTTTATTTGTTGGGATAGCTGTCTTCCTCCTCTTCCCCTTCTCCTCTCCTTGCTCTCACCCACCCCTCTTCCTCTCCCTCCTTCTTCTTCCTCCTCCCCTTTTCCTCTTCTCCCCCCTCTTTTTCCCCTCCTCTTCCTGCTCCTCCTCATGCCCAGAATGCTCTGGCCCCCTCACCCTCATTACCAGGTCCCTCCTTCCCTTGGCTGCCTCAGCCTTTGTAGGCGAAGAAGGCCGGTCTCCAGCAGCCAGCCTGCCAGAAGCTTTCATCTCCTCCTCTCACTTGCTCCTCATCCCAGTCCTGTGAAGGTAAATGCTATTATTAGCCCAGTTGCATCTGACTCCTTTCATCTTTTGTTTTTATCTTGCCTCTATTTCTTAATTTAGCCCTTCGCTCTCACAGGGAGCCACTCCTTAGAGCAAAGACTTTTAAAGGGAATTTTCCAAAAGCAGAACTGAGCCAAGTCCACCGTATATGGCAACGTGTTCCCCTCCCCATCCGGAGCCCTTTAGTTCTGTAAGGAAGAGGGGAAGGTGCACTTTCCAAAGCCGGCTCCTGCCCCCTGGCCCACCCGGCTCCTGCCTCCTGGCCCACCTGGCTCCTGCCTGGCAGATAGGGCTTTCGTGGCTGTTTTGTTCCTGCCCTTCTCTCCTGCCTCCCATTTGGAGATCTGCTTTAGGACTAGACACAAGTGCAGGCTGGCCCGCCCATCAGATCTATGCCGGGAAAGGAGTCCCCTCTGTGTCGGAGCAGGAAATGATATCGAGAATGGAAGCTCCTTGAGGCAGAACTTGTCCCGCTTGTGCATTTGCATTCCCAGGGCCTGGGCATCATGGGACCTGAATAGCCACATGAGGCTGTGGTTAGAACTCTAGGCTTGAGCCCAGAAGTCTTAAGTTCAATATGGCCATAGTCACTCTTATGCCAAATGACAATGGACAGGCCATTAAACCTCTTAGGCCATTAGGCCTAAGTTCCCTCTTCTGGAACAGAGAGGATTAATGATACCCCTAACTCCCAAGATAATGCAAAGGGTTTCATTAGCCTTGAAGAGGCTATTTTTTTATTCCCTAATTTACTCTTCTCCAGGGCCAGTCTTGGTCAGGATTTATAGCATTTTCTCCCTTTTGTTTACTTAAGTAGTGAAGTTTAATTAAATTAACTTAAGACATTGTTTCTTGTCTTCCTGACTGCTGTTTTGTGGCCCAGGAATGTTCCTTTCTTCTATATTCTTTCCAGCTCTTGGATAAAGGCTGAAATAAGCTTTTGGTGAATGAACGAGTGAAGAATGGGCCGAGTTCTGGGGTGCAAGGCTTCTCCTGCTCCCCAGAGGCTTCTCTTCCAGGGGGTGACTGGCAGAGCGTGGAGCCAAGGGCCAGGCCGGAGTGGCGGGGACATCTCCTCTGGAACCACATGGGGAGAAAGCTGCCCAGCTTGCAGGCAGAGAAGGGTTTACTAGAAGAGACTTTTACAGCCCTTCAAATGGGACGGAGGGCCTTCACTCTCCCAGCCTCCCATCTTTTGTCTTTGTTATCCCTTTGCGGGGCTTAAGTTGTTTTCCTTTGTATCTCACTCCTTATTGGTGTCTTGAGCAATCTTATGTAAATGGTTTACCATTCTTTTGAGATTTCTTTCCCAGCCTCTTTGTAATCTACTCATCCTGTCCCTAATCCCTCCAGCTCTGGCGGTCATCTGACCACTGCGCCTTGGTACTCCTCACCCTCAGCTCAGTGGGGAGGAAGGGCTCTGCATGTCCTGCTCCAGACGCTGCCTTTCCTCCTCACTGTTGGTTCCTGGTACCTCAGCGGGGAAGGGGGAGGGCCCGGAAGAGCAGAGGAGCCATCTCACTCTGCTTCGCTTTGCTCCCTCTTCGGTACCAGCCCCGTTGGCTGGATTCTGACTTCA
Source organism: Sarcophilus harrisii (assembly GCF_902635505.1). Lineage (NCBI taxonomy): Eukaryota > Metazoa > Chordata > Mammalia > Dasyuromorphia > Dasyuridae > Sarcophilus > Sarcophilus harrisii. Next base: position 767,356 of record NC_045427.1, on the reverse strand, counting down.
CGGTCGGAACAGGTTGGGGTAGAGACCGTCACTCTCACGGAGGGTACGTAAATGCTGCGGCCGTGGAGTGTGGGTGATGAGCGGAAAGGTCAGCGTTGGGAGGGACGAAGACCAGCGGCTCCCGGGCTCCCTGAGGCCCTTAAACAACAGTATCATTTTCAGATTCACGCCACTTTTGTTGCCAGTTGTATCATCCCATCCCCCCGTGAGCTGTCATTTGTGACGAAGGGGGGCAGTGCGGTCCTGCCCTCAGGGAGGCCGACAGGGTCTGTGGTCGGCCACGCTGAGCCTCCTCCCCCGCAGAGCGGGAAGGGGGAACCTGGCTGCCCGGAGGTAAAAGTCCATTTCTATTGAGGGCCTCTCTTTCTCACACCCTGCCTTCCCCAAGCGTCGGCCCACAGAACCAAGGGGACTTTAAAGAGCCATGGACCGCTAAGAGTGCGTAGGGCCAAGCCGGGCCCTCCTTAGTCCCTGTGACACCCCCTGTTGGCTCAGGGCACGCGGCTTTCTTGCCGCTCACTGGAGGAGCCCTTTTCGTGGCTCGGCTGCCTCCCCCTGCGGCTGTTCTGGCGGCCCTTCCTCAGGTTTCTCTAACCACCACCCTCGCCGACCCTCATGGCGCAGTCCGACCGCATCACGTTCGCGTCCCCGCGCTTGTTTAGTCGTACTTCACTCCAGGGGCTTCTGCTTTAATTCCCGTTCTTAACTATTTTTTTAAGTGCCACTAGAAGTATCGAGGTGCTAAATGAGTTCCTCATCACAGCCGACGCCCCGAGCATCCGGCCCTGCGGCCGCCGTGCAGCCCCGTGGCCCAGCTCCACCGGCAGCGGATGGCTGTGCTCGCTCCTCGGGGTCTTCGCCGGGGGCGGCCGTGGGTGAAGCCGGGCAGTCGGGATGGGCCGTTCTCTCTGCAGTCCTTCCCTCGAGAGCCTCCGACCGCCTCTGGGTGGGGGGACAAAGGGCTTGCGGTCTGAGGACGGTGGCCGGGTGATGGAGCCGGGAAGAGACGCTGTTGCTGACGTGGCTGCCTTCTCCTTTCACGTTTCAGCTGGGGCTGCCAGGATGAAAGAGGTGGAGAAGCTGGAAAGCCTGCGAGAAGACTGGTGAGTGAGGAGGGCCCGGCCTGGGCTTCCCTTCCCCCCTTCCCTGGCCCTCAGGTACTCTGCGCTTCCACTGGGTTGCACCCTGTGTCCTTGGGGAGCTGGAGCTGGAACCGTCTCTGGGCAGCTGCCATTTGCTTACTGGCGACAGGCTTTGGAGTTTGAGGACCCTGTGAGAGGCACAGGTTATTTCTCCCTGCCTCGGTTTCCCTCTCAGGTGCCTCCTCGCCCAGATTCTACCCACAATATGGACAATTTCAAAGTCTTTGGGGTTCATAGGGGAAAGAGGATGGGAAAGGAGTAGGCAGGTCCAGAGCCCCTGCTGTGCGCCGATGTGCTAGCGCTCTTTACAGTTATATTTTCGATCCTCACAACAAACCTGAGAAACAGGTGCTGTTAATGATCCCCATTTTACAATTGATAAAACCGAGGTAGACAGTGACTTTCCCAGACTCACAGCTAGGAAGTGTCTAAGGCTGACTCGACGCCCAGCATTCCACCCCCTGCACCAGCAGCTGTCTCTGGGGGGTCTTTGACCAATAGACTGCTTTGCCAGGCAAGTGTTCTTCCACCTGCACTAAGGGAAACCTCGGCGTCAGCCAGCCAGTGCTTCCTCCATGTGAGCCGCGCCCATGCCAGGAAGTGAGAAACGAAGGGCCGTGTGCCCTCGAACCTTCATCGTCCGCTCCCACGGCCCATTCTTCTCTATACACAGTGCTAGTGATCGGACGGCCCCCCAGCATCCCCCTGCCCCCACAGGGCCACTCACAGCTAATGAGAAGGGGCTTAGCACCTATAGGCCCGTCTGCACCTGAACCAGGGCCCCCTTTCCTGCCTGCTGGGCCTGGAGGGAGCCCCCGCCCCCTGCAGAAAAGTCAGTGTGTTGCGGGCAGCCAAAGGGGTCTGTGGGATGTCCGCAGGGGGCATGCCTGAATTCTGGGAAGGGCCCAAAGAAGCCCTTCCAGGGGAGAAACCCAAAACCTGCTTGGAGTGGGCAGCGAGGCTGCTGGCTCCCTCCAAGCCTGGGATCTTGCCTGGGACCGGGAGTGGTGGTCATGGCCACATCCCTGTTGTGGGGGTGCTGACCGGGGTGCTAGGAGGGGAATCATGGCCACAGCACTGGTGGCACTGACCAGGGTGCTGAAGGGGCTGCTAGGAGGGAATCTGCCATAATCCTATGTGGGTGCTGACCAGGGTGCTGAAGGGGCTGTGGGGAGGGGAATCACGGCCATTGTTCTGCGGGGGTGCTGACCAGGGTGCTGAGGGGGGCTGCTAGGAGGGGAATCATGGCCACAGCACTGATGGCACTGACCAGGGTGCTGAAGGGGCTGATAAGAGGGAATCATGGCCCTAGTCCTGGGGGGGGGCACTGACCAATGTGCTGAAGGGGCTACTAGGAGGGAATCACGGCCTTAGTCCTGTGGGGGTGCTGACCAGGGTGCTGTGAGGAGGGGGGTCACGGCCATATTTCTGTAAGGGTCTCCTTGCCTCTTCAGGGTTTGTGACTCTGGCGCTGAAGGGCAGCCCCTCCATGGCGGCCAGGCCAAAAGCTGTGAACTGCTCTTCGACAGCCTCTTGGAGGAAGCCCAGAAGGTTGGCACTGAGTGCTTGCCCTCTGCCGACAGGAAACAGGTGGGTGTCGGGTTCCCGGTCCCAACTTTTGACCCAGTTGCGGCTGGCCTCCGAAACTTAGCTCCCACCCAAGGACGGGGTGGGACTTTTGCAGGAAGTTGTGGGGGCTGGAGGGCCAAAGCAGCTCCCCACCTCAGGGGATGGGGACCCCAGACTCGAGCAGCCCCCCACCACGGGAGGTGGGGACCCCAGACTAGAGCCACCTGATCATCTCCTCTCCCTTTGGGGTAGCACCCTCCAGGGAGATGCCCAGAAACTACAATGTCTGGGGCGGGGGGCATCCAGAGGCTGGGGCCAGAGTAGTGGAGGACGGTCTGTCTGGGATGTGGCTCCCAGAGAAGGCTGGGAGGAGCGGGTGCCCGGGTGAGCCCCTCTGTGCTCGGCCCCAATTTCCCAGGGACATGCTGAAGCCTGAGGTCCAAAGGAAAACGGCCCACCTGGACGGTGTGGGGGAACCTGCCCCGGTGTGGATCACACTGTGCGGCTGCTGGGATTGCCCAGCTTTGGGGCCCGCTCGTAGGAGCCCCAGCTCTCGTTCCCAGCCTGGGGGATTGTCGGTCTCTGCCTCCCCAAGCTGAGGGCACTTCTTGGGGCTTCGGGGGAATCCCTTTGCCCTGGGGGGTGGCTCTGTTTCCAGGGACCAGGGAGATGCTTCCCAGCAGAATGTCCCGGGAGCCTGAGGTGGGCCCCACTGGCTCCTTTCTGGTGCATCTCCCCAGCAGGTAACCCTGGGGGTGACCGGCCTGACTGCCTCACTTTCCCTCAGGCTGACGTGAGTATTAAGCTCTGGAAGAACGGGTTCACCGTCAACGACGAGTTCCGCAGTTATGGGGACGGGGCCAGCCAGCAGTTCCTGAACGCCATTAGGAAAGGGTACGTGGCCAGGACGGAGCCTTGAGGGACCTGGTGACCGAGCATCCGAAGATGGGGGGGTGGGAGCTTTTTGTTGCCTCTCAGTTGTCCCAGAGTCCCTGGGGGTGGTGGGAGGCCCGAGGTCACTGCAGCGTCCCTCCCGGAAATGAAGGAAATCCTGCCAAGCATACAAGGGTGAAGGAAGCTCGAGGTCCACTGCCCGGCCTGCATTTGGGAGCCCGGAGAGGGCCAGGGGTCCTGGCTGTGGATCCTTTCCCCTCCCCCTCTCCTTTGCCATACCTCAGATCTCTGTGGCCAGGAGGGAATGAGGAGGGGCCGGGGAAGGCTTCCTGTAGGAGGGGGGACTTGGCTGGGACATAAAGGAAGCCAGGGAGGCCAGTGCTGGGACAGGAGAGAGGATGGTCAGCAGAGGAGTCCAGGAGGGGAGGATGAAAGGCTCCGGAGGCCAAGCAGAACCAGGTAGCCCGGGGCCTTCTGGGCCCCCTCCCTGGCGCCCCCCCCCCCCGGGCATTGCGGGGGCTTCCCTGGAGCTGGCTTCTGGGCCCAGTGAGCCTCCGGCTCCACCAGAAGGCCCGGTCCTCTCCTGTGGGAGGAGTCGCCCTTCCCCGTTCCTGCTTCCTTGAGCACTCTTGGGCCTTCTGCTGCTAACACGGGGCCGCCCTGCCCCCAGGAGGGCCCCAGAGCTGGCTCGGTGCGGTTTTCCCTCCTTCCCTTGCCCTGACTTCTGCTTTCCCCCAGGGAGCTGCCCCTGGAGCTGCAGGGCATGTTTGACAAGGAGGAGGTGGATGTGAAGGTGGAGGACAAGAAGAAGGAGGTCTATGTGTCCAAGAAGCCCGCCTTCCAGCCCTTCTCAGGGCTGGGCCACCGGCTGGGGAGGTAGGCGGGGGGCCCCCTTGGGCCTGGGGAAGAAGTTGCCCACAGGCTTTCCCCCGGGCATGGAGGTGGGGCACCCGCGGCCTCTCCAGCCCCCTCTGCGCAGAGACCCGCCCCGCTCTGGCGGCCCCCACGCCCCTGGGAGAGCCACTGCATTCTGGGCTCCAGCCTTTCCCCTTCTCCCGTAGCGCTACCCCAAGAATAGTTTCCAGGGTAAGCAGTGGGAACTCTGGGCACCCGAATCCTCCGAGCTCCGTCCCCTTGAACCCCTCGGAGCCCATCACCAGCGTCCAGATCTGGCTCGCCGATGGAAAGAGGCTCGTGCAGAGGTTCAACGTGTCCCACAGGTGTGTGCTGGGCAGGGGGCCGGGCCGGGGTTCAGGCTGTTGGGGGTCAGTCGGGGGGTCGGCCGGGGGTGCAGGCTCTGGGGGTCGGCCGGGGGGCTGGGCCGGGGATCTGGGTCTCTGACACTCACTCAGCTTGGCCTGAGAGAGAATTTACTGGCCTAGGAAGAGGGAGAGGGACCAGCCTGGAGGTCATAGGCCACGATGCTGCTGTTCCTCAGCTTCTCGCCATAATTAGGGCACGACTCCATTGCCCTCCAGGGGTATTTGTTATTCTGAAGGAGGAAGGCAGAGCTCAGGAGAGGGCCCCCATTGGGGACTCGAGCAGCACTGGAGGGAGGGGCCCTTTTCAGCCAATCAGCAGCTGCATTTAAGCAGCAAGAAATTGCAACTCAGGGTCAGCTGTTTCCATAGCAACCCCCTCAGCCCCCTTGGAAAAAGACCCCGCAAACGCTGAGCATGGGGAACTCATCCCTAGCATTGAGACCACCTGCTGACGTCACTAGACCTGAAGCTTTTGATAAAGGCCGCCGCCCTGCCGCCCTCCCGCCACAACGAGACTTTTCCCAGATGTGATGACTGTCGGGCCGAGGGCTGCTGGACCATGCCCTTCCCCGGGAAAAGGCCATGTCTGAACCCCCAAGCAGCACAGTCACCGGCGGCAGGCCTCCCAGCAGGCCCCAGCAAAGGGCCCGACCTTTTAGACAGGCCCCAGCAGTGAGACATGAGGGGGAGGCCGGAGCGGCAGCGGGCCCACCCCAGCGGCAGAAGCTGGAGCCGGCACGAGCTCTCCCCCCGTTAGGCCCCGGCGGGGGGGAGGAGGGCCCCCCTTTGCCAGTGGCCGGGAGTCCGTGCCCAGAGCAGGGTTAGAGAGGGCGCCCCTGCGGCGCCGGGTGGATCGGAGGGCCCCAAGCCGCGGCGTCCCAGAGCCAGGCCTGGCACGTGGGGCCCCGGCGGGAGCCGGCCGGGCGCTTCGCGAGCCCCAGCAGGGCAGCCGTCTGCACTCGGTTTCACCTTCACAAGCACCTGCTGGGGCAGGCCCGGTGCAGGCAGTGCAGACGCGGGGCAGGACGGGGTCTTCCGCTCTGCTAAGGACGAGGAATAACTTGGGGGCAGTTGAGCCAACACAAGGTTGAGCCAAGGGGGAAAGCTCGGAGTGCGGGGGCCAGATTTCACAGAGCTGGGCCTGAACCGGGTGGGGAGGGTGGGGGGAAGGGGAGGGTCCTTTGTCCTGGGGGACAGAGAAAGGGAAGCCCCCTAAATGCTCGGGCCTCCGGGGGAAGGAAGGGCTGGGACTGACGCTCACTCATTCTGCCTCCTCCCTTGCCAGGGTGAGCCACGTCCGAGACTTCATCAGGAAGTACGAGGGCCCCCAGAGGAGTCGGCCCTTCACGCTGGTCACCGCCCTTCCTGGCCTCAGGCTGCTGGATGACGCCCTCACGCTGGAGGAGGCGGAGCTGCAGAATGCCGTGGTCATCCAGAGGCGCCAGGCCCCTCACGCCGCCCTCCAGGGCCTGTCCTAGCCCCAGCTCCAGAGCCGCTGGCGGGGGGGTCCCTGGCCCGTCTGAGCTCTGGCAGACGTGGCTGCTCTCCAGCACCTCCGGGCCCTTTCCTCCCCAAGATCGCGGCCGGGAGCCAGGAGCGGCGGGAAGTGGCTGGACGGCAGGAAGCGGCTGGACGGCACGAGTCTTGGGTCTGGCTCGTTCTTAGGTGACTCTTAGAAACATTAGATGCTTCCCCTTCACCTGGCCCTGGGCCGGAGCCTCGGGTCCAACAAGCTCCCTGTGGCGTCCCTCTACCCCCACGAGGGGCCACTCCTCAGGGTCCCCCTCTGCCCGCCTCCGTCAAACAGGCCGGCTCCTGTCCGGAGCTCCAGGGGGCGCGGTGGCCGAGCTCCCCGGCCGCCCCCTGCAGGTTCTTTCTTTGTGGCGACTCTAAGTGTGAGCGATTAAGTCAGAGAAAGAAACAGGAGCTGAGCCCCCAAATGACCGAGGCCCCTCCCTTGTGGGGAGCCCCACATGGCACAGGCTCTTGTGGGCTTCGTGCTCCTGGAAAATGCTGCAAGGGACCCCAAGCCTTCCTCCAGCCCCGTCCTGCACCCGCAGCATGGCTCGCCCTTCCTTACGTTTGCGGAGAACGCCCAGAAACCCTCAGGAGAGTGGCGCTTTGCTCCCGGCGTATTAGGACAGCGGGCACCCCCAAACCCCCCATGCCAGATCCCTCGGGGACGTGGAGGAGGCCGCCTTGCTGGAGGACCGGCCACAGCCCCGGCGCTTGTCCCCCACCCTGCCTGGCAGTTTGGTTCCTCCCTCGGCATTGGCAGAATGCCTGGGGGACGGGCAGCAGCTCCTTTGGGAGGAGGGAGCGCCCGCTGGCCGGCCCTCAGGGGGAGCGGGGCTCTGAGCCTCAGACCGGAATCCCCTGGAACTGCGCAGCCCCCTCCCGCCCGGGCACGAGAGCTTCTCTGAGGGAGAATCGGGAGGAGGAGTCCTGCCCTTGGACTGTTAGGAGCTATCGAGAGTGCACTTGGTGGGACCTGGCCATGGGACACCGGGTTGATGGGGAGGCCCCTTGCCTGGGACTAAGCCTTCCAGCCGGCTGGGAGGCCCCGCGAGACCCTTCTGCAAAGCGGAGCGAGGGTAGGGGCGGACTGGTGCCTTAAGCGCTTAGGGACGACGGCTGGGAAAGGAATGGGGGCGCCCTTGGGAAGGAGCTGTCAGGGAACCATCCCACATGGGCTTGATGCTTGGCTCCTCTCGGGCTAATGTTCGTGTGGAGACCGTGTTCTAAATAAAGTCAGGAAACCGCCCAGTGCCTCTGTCTGTGTTGGGGGGGGGGGGGCCCGCGGGGGTCTGTGTATGAATGTGTGAGTGTGTGAGTGAATGTCAGTGTGTGTGTGTGTGTGTGTGTAAAATATGTGTGTGCAAAAAATTGTCAGTGTGTGAAATGTCTATATTTGTGTGTAAAGTACACGTATGTCTGTGTGTAATGTGTCTATATGTGTAAAATATGCATTTGTCTTTGTGTGTGAAATATGTTTCTATGAAATGTGTAAAACACACACACACACACAGCCTTTTTTTAAGATGCCGGGAATCTGGAGCTGAAAATGGGGGGGCAGCCAGGGGCACTGGGAGGGGCAGCCAGGGGCACTGGGGGCAGCTGGGAGGGCACTGGGGCAGCTGGGGGAGCTGGGAGGGGCAGCCAGGGGCACTGGGGGGCACTGGGAGGGGCACTGGGGGGCAGCCAGGGGCACTGGGAGGGGCAGCCAGGGGCACTGGGGGGCACTGGGAGGGGCAGCCAGGGGCACTGGGGGCATGGGCATCCAGGAAAAATGCTCCCGATTGGGGAAGGGAAGCCAAGCCGATGAGGGAGCCGGTGCCCTCCGGCCCAGCCCCCACTATCCCCTGCGCCACTTGGCCAGCCTGGACCATTTCCACATTTGCTTTCATTCAGCCGTTGTCCCTTGAAGGCTTCCTCACTCTGGCCTTTCCAGCCTCGCACGGGCTGTTTGCCGGGCGGGCCACACTGGCACGGGCGCTCCTCCCGGCGCATTGGGTTAGGTTAGGTTAGGGAGCCTAGGGCCGCGGCGCTATCCTGCCCGCCTGTCTGGCCTCGGGCCCTGCCCCTGCTCCCCCCCTGCCTGCAGGCCGTCCGCCGCCTAGGCTCCTGACTCTGCCTTCACCCTGACCCCGAGGGAAGGGAGAGTAAGGCAGAAAAGGGAGGTGCCAAGAAACCAGCAGCCCCGGGGTGGCTGGCCTTCCCCTGCGGGCCCTCTCCGCTCGGGGATCCCAGAACCCCGGCCCCACCCCCCGGCAGCCTCCTCCTCTCCAGCGCATTCTGGGGGGGCGGGGGTCCTCCAGCCCTCTCCTGCCCCGCCCTCTCCAGCCCCGCCCCGAAGCTGCGGCTTCAGAAGAAGAGGAGCTCGCGCTCCTGGTGGCCGCGACACCGAGGCAGAGGCCGGATGGCAGCTTCCACTCGGGATCGCGACCCAGGCCCCAAGATCCTCGAGAAAGAGGAGGAGCCCCCTCAGGTGAAGGCAGGGGGCCGGGGCGGGGGTCAGCGTCGGGAGGAAGAGCGGCGGGGGCCGGGCGGGCTTCCTCCGGCAGTACCCGGAGGCAGCCGTGGGCGGCGGGCCCCCGAGCCGGGTGAGGGGGGTGAGGGGCGGGCGGCTGCTTCCGAACTTCCTCGGAGCCAGGGGGCTTCCCCCCCACCCCACCCCCCGCGGCCCATGACTTGGCTTTCCCTGGCTGGGGAAGTGTGAGGGCGGGAGCTGTGAGATAAGCGGCTAGCTGGGGCCCAGAGAGGGGCCGGGGCGGCGGGTGGGGCCCCCGGGCGCCCCCCTCCTCCCCAGGACGGTTCCCCCCGCAGCTTCTCCACAGTCCCGAAGCCGAGGGGGGCCAAGGGGCGCCTCCCCACCCAGCTGGGGGGGAGCCTCTGCTCGAGACCCGCCTTGCCTGAGATCTCACACATTCTCACACTCACGCACACTCACTTGCCCACTCAGGCCCGCTCACACATCCTTATGCACACACTCATTTTCACACTCACGCGCACTCCCACCCCCCCAAGCAGGAGCCAAGCGGGACCATCCCAGCTGGAAACCCTGACCCTAAATGCGGCCGCCGTGTGTCCCGGAGGCTCGGGAGGTTCCTGAGAGAGAGCAGGGGCCGGGCCCCCGGACTGGACCCACTGCATCCGGGCCTCCTCCCGCTCCTGGCCTTGGAGCCCCTCAGGACAGGGCTTTGCTCTCCGCCCTTCCATTCCGCTCAATCGATCCCATTAATTGAGCATTTATTAGGAACCAACTGCATACATCAGGCAGGGCTGTATACATCAGGGCTGGGGGGGGGGCGCCACCCCCCCCACCGGCACTCCCTGGGGGGGATGTGCCAGTGGCTCCCCGCCTGGGCCCCCTCGGGGGCGGGGGGCCCCCTCCCCCGGGGGTCCCCCGGCCCAGGCCGCCCCCAGGGGGAGCCCCCCCCCCAGGATCCCCCCCTCCCCGGGGCCAGGAGAGCCCCCCCCCCCCCCAGAGCCCCCCCCCCCAAGAGTCCCCCCCCTAGAGCGCCCCCCCAGAGTTCCCCCCCTCCCCCCGGAGAGAGTCCCCCCCTCCCCCCCAGAGTCCCCCGCCCAGAGGCCCCCCCAGAGAGTCCCCCTCCCAGAGAGTCCCCCCTCCCCGCCCAGAGGGTCCCCCCGCCCAGAGCCCCCCAGAGAGTCCCCTCCCGAGAGTCCCTCCCCCAGATCCCTCCCGGCCCCCGAGCCCCCCCCCCTCCCCAGGCCCTCCCTCCCAGCGTCCCCTCCCTGGAAGGCCCGGCACCCTCCCACTTCCCCTTCTTCGGTCAGATCCCCTGGGGGCCCAAGCCCTGGTCCTGTTGCGGGAGGCTGCGCCGCGGCCGACCCCGCGGCCGGATTCCTCATCAGCCGGAGCCCTCGGACCCGCCTGGGCCGCCTGACCCCCTGGTGAGCTGCGGGGGGAAGGAGGGCGGGGCGCCTTGCGATCCCGGGCCCCTAGGAAGGGGGGAGGGGGAGGTAGGAGCCCGTCCTGAGGGACAGATACCTGGCTCAGCGTCCCGTTCCCCCGCCCCCCCTCAGGATCCTGGGCTGCTCGCCCTTCCTGGCCCTCACCTACTTCTTGCTGTGGTTCCTGCCCCCCGTGGGCCGGCTGCGGGCGCTCTGGTACGGGGCCTTCTACTGCCTCTTCCAGGCTCTGTCCACGGTGAGTGCTCCCCTCGGCGCTGGGGGGGGGGGGGGGGGGGCGGGCCTCCCTCAGAGGCGCTGACGCGCCCCCTCCTCCAGCTGCTCCAGGTCTCCTACTCCGCCCTCACCATGTTCCTGACTCGGGACCAGCAGGAGAGAGATTCGGCCACTGCCTATCGTGAGTGTGGGGGGAGGGGGGCGACGCTGGGGGCGTCCGGGACTCCCTAACTCGAGGAGCAACTATTAAGTGCCTACTGTGTGCCAAGCACTAGAACCAAAGGCAGAAGACATCCCGTTCTCGGGGAGGGGGAGGGAGCCCCGATGAGACGGAAGGCTTCCCGGTCACTCCTGAGGCTCACTTTGGGGGTGGCCCCCAGACCGGAGGGGTGAGCTCGTGACCCTGGCCCTGCCCCCCCAGGGATGACCGCGGAGATGGCCGGCACGCTGATTGGAGCCACGGCCCACGGGCTCATCGTGGCCGGCGCCCACGAGGCCCCCACGTGCCCGGAGGCCAACCTCACGGCCCCGCCGCCGACTCTGGGCTCGGACATCCCTCCGCACACGGTGAGCCCAGGCCCTTGGGGGGGGAGGGGGCGGGGGCGGGCCGAGGCGCCCCCTTGTGACCGCCCCGTTCCCACAGAGCCAGCTCTACATGATCGCCGCCGGGGTCATCGCAGGAACCTACCCCCTGTGCGCGGCCCTGCTGGCCCTGGGGACGTCCGAGGAAGACGGTGACGGGGGAGGCGGGCGGGGGGCCGGGGGGGGCGGGGGGCCGGGGGGGCGAGCGGGGGGGCCCGGGGGCGGGCGGGGGACCGAGGCGGGCCCTCTCCTAACGCCGGCCTGCCGCGGCCTCCAGATCTCGGCGGTCTCCAGCGCCAGGGGCTCTCCTTCCTCCAGGGCCTGGGCCACACCCTCCGGCACCAGCCCTACCAGCGGCTCGTGGCCGCCTTCCTCTTCATCTCGGCCGCAGTCCAGGTACCTCCGGGCCCGGCCCCTCCCCCAACCCTCCCCGCCCTGAGAGCCCCGAGATGGCCCGAGCGAGGGGAGGGGAGGGGAGGGGGCGGCGTCGGGCCGAAGGCTGGGACTTCTCCCCCCCTCCCGAAGGCGTCCCCAGGACAGGGGGGGTGAGGGGGGGGAGCAGGGGCAGGGGGGGGCCTGGGTTCCCTGAAGCGGGGTTTCCCCTAAAGGTTGTGCAGAGTACTTGGTCCTGTTCTGACCCACGTGGAGTTTTGGCCACACGCAGAACCTGGTGCTGCTGGTGCTGGTGAGGGGGGACCTGAGAGGCCGTGGGGAGGGGGGGGGAGCAGGTCACATGGGGTTGGGAGGTTTCCTGGGGTGAGGGGGGCCCTGAGAGGTGGGGGAGGGGAGTGGGGGGAGGGAGGGGGGCTGGTGAGGGGGACCCTGAGAGACCGTGGGAAGGGGCAGAAGGAGCAGGTGGGGGGGAGGGGGGCTGTGGAGGCCCCTGGGGTGGGGGCTGGTGAGAGGGGCCCTAAGAGCGTGGGGAGGAGGAGAGGGAGCCCGGGGGGGGGGAGGCCCCGTGCGCAGGTGGGTCACAGGGCCCCAGGCGGGGGGTTTTGGGAGCTCCCCGCCCCAGTGGCGAAGCCCGGTTCCTCCCCAAGGTGGGCGTCCGAGCACCCCTTCTGGGAATGGTTCCTGCAGAGAGTGGGGAAGAAGGCCGCAGCCTGTGGGATCGGGGTGAGTGAGCGGGAGGGGGCCCAGCTGAGGGGGGGGGTAAGGCGGCCTCTGACGGCCCCCTCCCCTCCACAGGTCATGGTACCCTCGGCGCTCCTGCTGGCAGCCGTGCCCACCGCCCCGTGGCCACAGCAAGGGTTTCGCTCCGGGCGGCAGCGGGGCCCCTTCCCCCGGTAGGCGGCCCTCGGGGGGCCGCAGGCTCAGGGGTGGGGCTGGCCGGGGTGGCCGGGTCAGGGGGCACCGAGGGGCAGGACCCGGGGGGGCTGGGTCAAAGCCGAGGGAAGGGTCCGGGCGGTCCAGACAAGCTGGGGAGGCTGGGAATGGCGGAGGCCCCGGAGCTTCTGGGGTGAGAGCGAGCCCAGGTGGGGAGGGATGTAGCCCCTCCTGTGTGCCCAGGCCGTGCTGAGCGTCCCACAACCCTCCCCTCACTGCCTTCTGGCCGGCCCGGGAGGGAGGCCCAAGCAGGGGAGGAACCCGGCCCAACTCCGGGCCTGGGGCGCTCTCCCTGGCAGTCGCCCTGGGGCGGGACAGAGAGGAAGGGGAGGCACTGGCAGGGAGGCCGGCGGCCCCTGGGGGTCATGGACACTGGGGGGGCTCTGTCCCAGGTCCATGCTGCCCGATGTCGTGGATGACTTCAGGCTCCAGAAACTTCCTCTGAAGGGCCTGGAAACCATCTTCTACTCTTCCTACGTCTTCTTCACCAAGCTGTCGGGGGCCGGGGCCCTGGGCATCTCCACCCTGAGCCTGGAGTGAGTGACCGAGGCTGGGCAGGGGCCCACATGGGACTGGGGGGGTCTGAGGGGGCCAGGGGGACCGGGGGCCCCAGGGGAGCAGGGCCAGGGGGATTGGGGGCCCCAGGGGAGCAGGGCTGGGGGGCCAACAGGCCCAAGGGAAGCAGAGCCAGGGGGCTCAGCAGGGTCAGGGGCCAGGAGGGCTGAGCCTCCTTGTGCAGCCCTGGGGCCTAGGGTCCCTCAGCTTCCTTTCTGGAGAGTGTTTGGGCTCATCCCTGGCAGATCTGCCCACCTGAAGTCCCAGGGGTTGGGGAGATCCCCAGTGACAGATCACGTCCACTGGGTCAGCCCCCTGCCCCCCGCCCTCCCTCCCCGGTGCCCGTCTCCCAGGGACAGTGTGTCCTCGGGGGCCCCCGATCCGTGCTGTGGCTCCGAGCTGGGGAGGGCAGAGGCTTTACGGGGGCGTCTCAGCTTTGCAGGGTACGAGTCCGGTGCCTGTAAGCAGTCTGAGCCGGCGGTGCTGGCGCTCAAGGTCTTGATCGGAGCCGTCCCCACCAGCATGGTGCTGCTGGGGCTGGCCATCCTGTCGGCGTACCCCATCACCGAGCAGCGGCGCCAGGAGACCGCCCGCGAGCTGGACGCACTGAGGTGGGCAGCAGGAGCGGACACGCACGGGCCCGACGCGCTCCCAGCCTGGTCGCGCTGACCCGGGGCTCCGGGAGAAGGGCCCAGCGACGGGGAACCGGGGAGAGGGCCGGCGGTCGGAAAATGGCCCCCCGGAGTCCGGGAAGGGCTAAGGCGAGAGCCGTAGATCAGGGAACCTTCCGCAAGCCCTAGGGAATCCTGGGAACGGGGAGAGCGCCTGTTGTGGCAGGGTGGGGGAGAAGCGCTGCGGGTCGGAGGGCACGGTCTGGAGAGAAGCAGCCTGAGCCGGAGGAGGAGGAGGACAGAGGGAGGATCAAGGAGGCGGCCACAGGGTAGAGGCTGTAGAGAGTCAAGGGCGGAGCAAAGGCCACTGGACCCCTGGGAGAGCTCGTTGGAAGGGGTCTAGAAGGTGGTGGGGGAAAAATGGAGGCTGGGATGGGGGAGAGAGAAGGGTAGTGGTCAGTGAGGGCCCAGGATTCAGGAGACCTGGATATACCCGCAGGCAGCAGAGAGAGAGGCTAGTTAGGGAAGACAAAATGGGGGTGGGGGGAGTTGGCTAGGAGAGGAAAGGGGGCTGGTGGAGGAGCTGCTTGGGGAAGGGAGGGGGCCAGCTTGTCCTCAAGGCTTGAGCAAACGGGGTGGGGAGGGGAGAACAAGGGCCCAGTTCAGAGGGAGGGCATGGGGGCCAGTGGGAGCGGGAGGCCCCCCCCCAGCTTGGCTCTCTTCTTCCTCTTCTCCTCCCACAGGAACGAGGTGCCTGCGTCCAGGACCCCCAGTCCCAGCAGCGCCCAGGATGGAGCCACGGCTCTGACTGCGGGTCCCTGAGCCCAGCCCAGCAGCGCCACACCTGACGAAGGCCTAAGACTCTAGCTCCCAGCCCGGGTTCTGCCCGGTTTTAAGAAGGATGAGGCCCAGCATTTGAAGTGGGAAGGTAATCCCACGCCAGTGCTCAGGCTGGTGCTTCCCCGGAGCCTGCCAGCCTCTGGTCATACCCGCAGCCGCCAGGTACCTGTGCCCATAGCCGCCAGGTACCCATCCCTGCTGCTGCCAGGTACCTGTGCCCATAGCCGCCAGGTACCCCTCCCCGCAGCCACCAAGTACCCCTCCCCGCAGCCACCAAGTACCCCTCCCTGCAGCCACCAGGTACCCATCCCTGCTGCTGCCAGGTACCTGTGCCCAGAGCTGCCAGGGAGCCGGGCCATAGCCCAGAAATGAAAGACATTTCCCTTATTTCCATTCCATATGGCCAAAGACATTTCCAAAAGACCATGATGTGGATCTCCTAAGCCCCTTCCCCTCCACCCCCCCTTCCCTCCAAATGCAGCCTCCACCTCCCACTTCCACAGTCACCCTGGATCCTTCATGAACTCTTCCTGCCTCCCCCCAGTGGCTTATCCAATATGGCACCAAGGCCCGTGCCTCTCAGATGCCCCCTCTGAACCTGCCCTGCCCTGGGGCAGACTCTCATCCTCCCACCTGCAGTGGCTTCTGGGAGCTCCACCGGCCTCAGGAGTGACCCTACCCCGGTCCACCCTCCATCCGGCCACTCAAGTGATTTTTCCAAAGCAGAGACCTCTCCCTGTCACCTCCTGCTCAGTCAAATCCAATGGCTCCCTATCACCCTCAAGAATAAATACAAAATGCTCTGCTTGGCCTCCAGCGCCCTCCCGATGTAACCCCTCCTTCCTTTCAGACTCCCTACACCCCAACGTATGCTCTGGTCCTGTGACCCCAGCCAACAAGCCCCCCTCTCTCAGCTCTGGGTATTCTCGCTGGTGTCCCCCAGGCCTGGAACACTCTCCCTTCCCCATTCCTCTGCTTCCTTTAAGCCCCGACTCCAAAAGCCCCCTTCTCCAGGAAGCCCCTCCCTAACCCTTCTTCATGTCTGTCTTTCCCGTTAACTTGCTTGGCATATTGTCGTCCCCCACCCCCACCCCCAACTAGATTGTAAGCTCCTCAAGGTCAGGGACTGGGTCTTTTTGTATCTCAGCGCCTGGAACACAGCAGGTGCTTCATAAATGTTTATTGAGTGATTATCACCTGCCAAAGACCAACAGGTTCTAATTCCTTCCCCTCAAGTTTCAGAAAGGCAGAAGCGGCAGTTTTGCAGAAACTGAAGCAGGTGCCCCCCTCCCCCTCCAGCACTAAAGAAGTGTGTCCTTTTCTGATTTAAAACCCAAAATAAAGGCGGACTGATGGTGTAGCAGGTCCGCCCCCTCTGGTGGAGGCTGGCCTTGGATTCCTTCGCTGGTCTCGAACTTGTCTGCTTGGAGGCCGAGGGCTCGGGCCACCGCCTCCGCCGGCCGATGTCTAAGTGCAGAGGGGAGCTCTCTGAGCAGCAGAGCCCGGCTGAATGTTCCTGCTTGTTGGAATCTTTACAAATTGTTAAGCCATTAGAGTTGATAGAGACAATAATTATGTAACTTGGCGTGGTTCAGTATGATTGATTTGATCTTAGGAGATATTTTGGGCCAGAACTTGAAGCAAAGGTACTAAGCACAACTGATGGAAACAATGCTTGTGTTCACACCTTTAGAGAGCTCATAAGTATCTAAGTACTCAATGGAGTTCACACATTTGGGAGAATTTAGGGTTTAGAAAGAGATATCCGAATTCACACCTCCCTTAGGGCCAGAGAGCACTCTGGGAGATAACCCAGAATCCCTCTCTCTCCAGAAGGAGGAGTTAACCTTTGGGAGATCATATATATACAGGAAGCTCTTAGAGCTCTGAAAAGAGTTTTTCTCCGCAACGTTGCCTGGGGTCAGAGAGGAGCACTCTGGGAGGAAGCCCACAAGCCCTATCTTCGAGGCAAGAGAGATTCTTTGTATCTTCTACCTTGGTGCTGGCTGGAGTCGGAAGGACAAACCTTTGGATTTGGAGACATTCGGGCGGAGCTCTTAGAACCAAGTGGAGAGAGAGGCCTCTGAGCTAACTGGGCTATATTGAAGGACACAATAAAAGATCTGAACTTTTATCACCTGGCTGTGTTTTGGAAAAAGAACACCACACTTGCTGAATGGCCTTTCCCCTAGCATGGCTCAGGAAACCCTTCACTCCCTGCTAGCTGGTCTTGGAAGATTCAGAATCCAAAGCACTAGACCGGACTACACAGATGCCACTTCTTTCTGAAATCCTGGCCATTTCTAATGGCCCCTCCCCTTGCAAAAATGCTGCTTCCAATATGGAGAGCATTTGTTAAAAGCTTACTGTGTGCCAGGTATGGTGCTGAGTGCAGGGGAAACAAAGACAAGCAAACAAGACGGTTCCTGCCCTCAGGAAGCAAAAAGCTGGAAAGGGGGAGGGAAGGGGAAGAGTGAGGGTACCCAAGGAAGTCAAGGCAGCTGGGGAAGAAGTGGAAAGTCCAGAAATTGAATCGTGATCAGACAAGTGAGCAAGGTGGTCAAAGCAAAGGATTTACCCATTTAAAAGGGAGGTGAAGATCACTGGCCTGTGGATGAGGGGTGGGAGGAAGTCCTGTAACAGAAACAGTTCAGCAAAATCCCCTGACGACAGCTATGGAGTCTGCATCTCTGCTAAAAGGAGGGAGATGTGTTTCCTCAAGCACACTCTGGAACCATGTCTAGCTGCTGAACTGAATCTGGGTTCCGATGCTCCAAGGGTCTTCCCAGTGCTGCTCCAGAGGACTCGGATTCTCAATTCTTGGGATGCAGTAAAATTCTACTCCCTTCTCATGTCATTTGTTTGGTCTTTCCTTAACCAGCACATATTCAAGGCATGCTCTTTAGTCGTTCTCCCAGAGTCCTGCAACTGAGGGACTCTGTCCTGGACTCTTCTTCTGGTGACCTCATCAGCTTCTATGGGTTTCATGACCATCTCTATGCTGAAGTTTCTCAAATCTACCAATTCTGCCTCAATTTCTCATCTCCAACTGGATGTCCAGTAAACATCTGAAACTCAATGTGTCCAAACCACAACTTAGGATCTGTACCCCTAACCCTCCCCCTCTACCTTTCTATCAATCACCCAATATGGCGTCAAGGTTTGATATTACTTCTGTAGCCTTTCTTACTGATTTTTCACCTCCCCAACATCTCTGATCCATTTCACCTCTACAACATTTCTGATCCATTTCACCTCTGCAACATCTCTGGTCCATTTCACCTTTGCAACATTTCTGGTCCATTTCACCTCTGCAACATCTCTGGTTCATTTCACCTTTGCAACATCTCTGATCCATTTCACCTCTATAGCATCTCTGGTCCATTTCACCTCTGCAACATCTCTGATCCATTTCACCTCTACAACATTTCTGATCCATTTCACCTCTGCAACATCTCTGATCCATTTCACCTCTATAGCATCTCTGGTCCATTTCACCTCTGCTGCATCTCTCAGATTCTCTCCTCTGTCCCTTCCCTCCCCCTGGTGCGGAGTCTAATCACCAAATGCCCAGGCTGTTGCAACAGTTGCTGGGGGATCGCTGTCCTCAAGTTTTTACCCACTCCAGTCCATCTCCATTCAGCTACCAAAGTGATTTTCTGAAAGCACAGGTCTAACCATGTCACTCCTTACTCGACAAACTCCAGTGGATTCCCATGGTATCCAGGACAAATACAACATCCTCCATGTTAAAGCCCTCCATTACTTGACCTCCTCCTTCCTTTCTAATCCAAAAGTTTTTCCCGATTCCCCTCAGTGCTAGTGTCTCCCCTCTGAGATTATGTCGTTTAATTCTTCATGTATCTTGTTTGTACACAGTCGTTTTCATGCTGTTTCCACCATCAGATACTAGCTGCTCCTTGAAGGCAAGGACTGTTTTTGCCTGTCCTTGCATTTCCAGCTCTTAGCACATGGCTGGCACACAGTAAGTGCTCAATGCATGTTTGTTGATTGACTGAATCACTGGTAGAGTCAGGAGGCAGGAGAGGGAGACATTCATAATAGAATATTTAGTTCCAGGATCTGTTTCTTGGACTCTCGAGAGTATAACTAACCATGGGGCCTGCCAGCATGATCCCATTCCCTCATTGCCCCATTTGGGGGTATAGCCTAGACCAGATAGCAGTCAGCCCCCCCATTCCAATCTTTCCTGGGCCAGAAAGCCAGTGCTGGGAGTGGGTCAGCAGAGAGAACAGGGTTCATCCATCTTCCTAGGTATTGTGTCTGTCTGGGCCCCACCCCCAGCCTCACGTCTTCCTTCCCTTGGCCAGATGTGGTGGTTCAGGAGGGCCAGAAAGCGTGGTCTTGATTTTTGGTAGGAATCCTGGGGGTGTCGTCCACTGGGTACTCACCCCAGGGAAAGTTTAGCACGAGACTCTGGGACGGCTAAGACCTATAGGTCTCCTGGTAAGGGGTGAGGGAGACGGCAGGAAGTGAGGGTCCTGAGGAGGACTCTTTCAGATATTCAAAACAGGGAGGGAATCCCCCATAACCACGAGGCAGGGACATTTCCTGAAAATGGGAAGGTTGGAAGTCTGGTGTGTGGCCCGGGCACACTCTTCAAGCCCCCTGAATCCCATAGGGATTATGTGATGAGAAGTAAATCCCATAATGAAGCCAATTTCCAGCATTCAAATTCTTGACAAGTGGGCTCCAATTAGCCCCCTAGTATCCCAGATCTAAGGCTGAAAAGGTTCTCAAAAGGCATCTAGCCCCCTCCCTTAATTTTAAAGAGTAGAAAACTGAGCCCCCCGCCTCTAATTAGGAGGTAATAACCTCCCTGGCTTCTATTTAAGTCTCCACTAAAATCTCCTGTTCCACAGCATGGCCCATGGGCCATATATGGCCCTTGAAATCATTTGCTAAAGCAACTACCAGTGACGATGAGCCAAAAACTAGGCACAGCAACCTCCCACTGCTTAAGTTCCATGTGTTAATAATTTTGTTTGGCCCGTAAATGATGTCATAAAGATCTAAATGGCCCTTGGCAGAAAAAGGAGTCCCCAGCCCTGCTCTAAAGGCAGCCTTCCCCAGCCCCCTTCAATCCAGAGCCTTGCTTCTCGTGTCCCATGTCCCTACATCTACCTTACTGTGTTATGTGTGTATGTTGTCTCCCCCATTAGACTGTAAGTTCCTTGAAGGCAGGGACTGCCTTTTGCCTTTATATCTCTAGCTCTTAGCACAGTCCCTGGCAAACAAAAAGCACTTAATGTTTACCGATGGATTGAGTAACTGCCTCTGTGCTTGGCAATGCTCTTTTGTCACTGGCTTTGGGCACAGGGAAAAGGCAGATTGTGGAAAGAGTTGCAAGTTCAGTCTCTTTTATAAGAAAGCTTCCATCTCTCCCACGGGCAACCTGGGCCTTCCACACTTGTGAGCTGCAGGTCACTCAGAGGCAAAGGTGTAGGTAGCCCCCCTCATTAGGGCAGGGACCAGAAAACTTACTATTTTTTTAAGTAGAACATTTGCGGGATACTCATTCAGAGCAGACATCATTTTAATTCATCAAAGTAAAGGAATCAAAATTTAATTTTAACAAGCAGATTGAAGCCCAGGAAAAATCAAAAAGGAAAGCCATGTTTTTGAAAAACAAAAAGGTTTGGCTCCCGGAGCTCTGCTCTCCTGCTCATATCCTCTGACGTTTTCTTCCCCAAGATGGAGATGGCCAAGGGTGGCTGCCTGCCTCAGAAAGGATCCCAGAGCACAATTTCCCAATTCTCACATTCATATTCATTCAAAGAGTGGAAATAGTCCAGGAAGCGGAGGGGAGGCCCCAGACCCATCAAATGCAGACCCTACCTCATCGGGAAGGAGTGTGTCAGAGGGCCTAGCATCCGAGGCCTGTGGCAGCGACAGGACCAAAGGGTCATCGGGAAAGTCTGGAGGGGGTGACGGTCCCCTGGCCCTGGCCCAGAGGCACACGTCCTTATAGAGGATTTAAACCCTTCAGCCCCGTCACCAGGCCCGTCTGCCACTGGCTCAGACAACAGCTACCCACCCCTTCCTTCCCTCTCCTATGAGAGGCCAGCTGGGCTCTGAGGTCTGTATGAGGCCCAAGGACCTACGGGGTTCTCCATGGGTCCTATCACAGACAATGGGGAGGGAACCCGGCCACCTTCTTCAGAACCCTGGAAAACCCCAGAATGTTGCAGCGAGTGGAAGAGGCAAAGGGGCCCCTGCATTATTACAGTTCAAAGATGACTTCAAGGCTCTTCCTGAGCCTCTTCTTGAGCTGGCTGCTCGGGAGGGAGCCCAGGGATGACAGAGGAGGGCCCAAGGAACAAAAGGAAAGCCCTCGGCTAGTTTCCCAGGCCCTGGAGCCACAGAGCTTCGCCACTCTGGTCAGCCTGGAGGCCTCCCGACGTCCGTGGGCACAAGCTGCCGGGGGGCACCATCGCTCAAGAAAGGCTTAGACAAAAAACGGAGGCTCCAGGAGCACAGGCTGGAGGCCGAAGGGGAAGGTGGCCTGGAGAGGCGGACAAATGGCCACAAAGGTGGGGCTTAAATACAAAACTGACAGGCCGCGGGCTGACTGGCTGGCAAATGGGTGACAATGGCAGGGTGGCTGACAATCCTATTTTCAAAAAAGGATAAAGGGGAAGAGAAGACTCCCTCTGGGCACCCACCAAAGTAGACACCAAGGGGAGAAACAGCAGCCAAGACACCCATAATCCATGGGCAACAAAACCCAAAAAGGGAGTCCATGGGGAAACCAGCCTTCAGTGCCTGGGAGATCCTGAGGCCGGGACCCAAGGGTCTCCAGGAGAGTCCTGGAAACAGCCAGGAGCAAAGCCAAGGCCTGGCAGGCCGGCTCCAAAGAAAGGAGCTGCGAGGAGAGCGGCGCACTGGGAGGGGAGGGTGCGTGGGCACAGACGGCCAGGCCCCTGAGACGTCAGGAAGCAGAGGAGGCGTGGCAGCTGGTGGGGAGCCGTGCCCCACACTGCCATCCTGGCAGCTCTGGAGCAAGCCCCCTCCTCCCTCCTTTCTACCCCTTCTTCCTCCCTTCTCCTTTCCATCCTTCCAGACTTTCTTCCTCTATTCTCTCCTCCCTCTTCCCTGCTCCTTCCCTCCTTCCTTCTATTCTTTCCTTTCTTTCTTCCATCTTCTCTCCATTTTCCCCTCCTTCGTCTTCCCGCTTTCTATTCTCCTTTCCTTCCCTCTATCCCTTCTTCCTTCCTTTTATCCTTTCTTCCTTCCATCTTCTCTCCTTTCCTTCCTTTTAGCCTCTCTCCTTCCTTTATTCTTTTCTTCCTCCTATCTCCCTTCCTCCCCTCTATCCTCCCCTCTTTCCATCTATCCCTTCTTCCTTCCTTCTACTCTCATTCCTTCCTTCTATCCTCCCTTCCTTCCATCTTCTCTCCTCTCCTTTTAGCCTCTCTCCTTCCTCTATTCGTTGTCTTTCTCCTTCCTTCCTTCCTTTCTCCTTCCTCTAGTCTCCCCTGCATCTTCTTCCTTCTTTCCTTCTATTCTTTCCTTTTTCTATTCTACCTCCTTCTGCTATTCTCCCTTCTTCTTTCTTCCCTTTTTCCTTCTATTCTCCTTCCTTCTTTCTATTCTCCCTCTTTCCTCCCTTCCTTCCTCTCTCCTTCCTCTATTCTCCCCTGCTCCTTCTTCCCTTTTTCCTTCTATTCTCCCTCCTTCCTTCCCCTCCTTCCTCCTCCTCCTGTCCTCCCAAAGACGGAGGAAACAAGAAATCAGAGAAAGCAGCAGCTGCTCAAAAACGAAATGCTGAGCACCCAAAGAGAGGCCGTGTGGATGAGGAGGAAGGGGGGGGGGGGGCTTTGCACCAATGTGGCTGCAGCAGGAGCTCCCCCAGGCCCAGCCATTGCATCTCCTCCACATCTCGGGTCAGCACCTGATCTTCCTTTCTCCTCTGACCCGCCCCCAGCCCAGTGCAGGCCCCTTTCCTGCCTGGACTCCTGCAGTCAGTGTGGGGAGAGCACCGCCTGCCTCCATCTCTCCTCCCTCCAGCTACCACAGGGATCTTCTTGAAGCATCAGACTGGCTGCCCTGCCTCCCTTCTCAGGGCCCATCACCCCCAGGGGCAAATGTGCTCTCCCCCCCCCCCACCCCCAGGCTTCTCCCAGCTGCCTCTCTGGCTCCCTTTCCAGCTGTCGGCCATGACTTCCCTCTGCCCAGGCCATCCCGCTCCCCCTTTTTCTTCTGCCTCTCAGCATCCAGAGGTTCCCTCACTCAAGACTCAGCTTGAGGCCCCCCTCCCGACCCCCCTCCCCTGGTCTTTACCTGGTGTCCTCCTCCACAGGCACCGGGGTCCCCGCAGACGCCCTCCTCGCGGAGCCAGGCCCGAGCATTGGGGGCGGGGCGTGCTAGAAGGAACAGAACTGGCCTATTGCGTACCAGGTACTGGGATAAGCTTTTACATCCTCACAAACCAGCCCGGCAGGGAGGGTCGTGGCGAGGGCCATTTTACAGGTGAGGAAGCCGAGGCGGGCAGGGGTCGTGACTCCCCGGCTCGTAGCTCAAGCCTCCTTGGGCCTGGATGCCCTCAGCCCCCGTGGCAGCCACAGAAAGAGAGAGACTCCTTGGTGGCGGTGGCAGCAGCGTCACCAGACTGTATTCTTCCTGTCTCTCTGCAAAGTGACACAGCGGCCCCTTTCAGACCCAACTGTCCCTGAGAGTGCCAGACGTCTCAACGGCGCAGAATAGCCTCGAGAGGGGTGGGCACCGCTCAGGTGCAAATGCGCGCTCCACAGACGGACCAACTCACTGTGTGGGGGAGCCCAGCCCGTTGGCGCTGCCGTTGGCGCTGGCACTGGCACTGGTGCTACTGCTGCAGCTGCCGCTGCCGTTGCCGCTGGCGCTGCCACTGCCGCTGCCGTCGCGGATGATGATCTCCTGGGAGGCCGAGAAGATTAACGGGATGAAGCCTTCACTGTCGGCGGAAAGGAGGATCCAGAGGGAGCCTGGAAGTCCAAGAGAGGGGGGTCAGCCCTCCTCCTGCCAAGCAGCCCCTGCCCTTGGCCCGAGGCCCCAGGAGGGCCCGGCTGTCCCCCCCCCACCCCCCGCTGCAGCCAGGGGAAAGGTCCCCAGCCTGTTTTACTTTCAAACACTCTGCCCTTGTGATCCCCCTTCTCAGGCCAGAGCCTCGCCCAGCACCCCTCAAGACCCCTGCCTAGTGCCTGGCAGCATGAGACAGCACAGGGCACGCAAGAAAGCGTTCCTGGCTCCAGGACCCGCCTTTGCCACTCCCGCTTTTGGCGTCCACTTTCTTTTTGAACCTCACAAAAGCTCCGGGATACAAACTGAAGCAGAGAGTTTCGCTGAGAGCTAAACACGGCTAAAGGTGGTCAAGAGACAAGGGGCTTCAGAGCAGCCTTGGCTCAAGGGTTAGCCCAAGGCCTTCTGGCCCCTCTGGACTGGAGTTGAGAGGCTCCCAGGACCTCCGTGTCGTCAGGTGGAAGGTCCGGGGGTGTGAGGGAGAAGGGCCTGAAGTGGGGCGGTTCACGGGAACCATCGCACCGCCACCCCAGCCACTCCTGCTACATCCCAAGACCCGGCCCCCTCCTCAAGCTGCCAGCGGATACCATCTTCCCCTTCCCAAGTTCCTGGAGAAAGGTCTCTATCCAGTCACCTGCCCTTCCTGACTGCAATCTCCGAGATGGCTTCACTCCTGACCAAAGTAGACCCCACTGTCTGCACAAGAAATCCCCTGCCACCCCCCTCCTCCAGATCACTACCCCTTTTACTATCCCACCTCCTCCAGATCACCACCATCCCTGCCATACCCCTCTCACTGCTCTTCATTCTCCCTTATGCTGGCTCCTTCCCGTGTATGCCCAGGTCTCCCTATCCTCCCAAACCCCCTTCCTGCCTGTTATGTCTCATCTGCTCCCTGCGGGGCCTCCGCTTCTTCTCCTGCTCTTCTTAAGCCATCTGGCTTCCAACCTGATCCTTCCACCAAAACTGCCCTCTCCAAAGCGACCGGTGACGTCTTAGTGTCCAGATCCTGAGGCCCTCTCTCCATCCTCATTCTCCCAGACCTCCCTGCAGCTTTTGATCCTACTGGTCGCCCTCTCCTTCTAGAAACCCTTTTCTCTTGGTTTCTAGGACCTTCTCCTGACTTTCCTCCTCCCTCTCTGCCCACTCCTCCTCTGTCTACTTGGCTGGATCCTCTCTAGCTCATGCCCTAACCACAGGTGTCCCCCAGGGTTAGGTCTCGAGCCCTCCGGTCTCTTCTTCCTCTCTTCTCTCCTGGTGACCTCGACTCTCTACAGGTAACACCCCAAAATCTCCCTCCCCCGAGCTTCTATCCCCAATCACCAAGTGCCTATGGGACATTCCGATGACAAGCCACGGGGCCATTCAAATGCAACATGCCCCATACAAATAATGTTTCTCTCTTCCAGGCTTGCTTATTTTTTAAAATTGTTTTTATTAATTTTCTCCCTCCGTCTTACCCCCCTCCAGACTAGGAAAGGCCACCATTTGATACAAATTTATAAATATATGTAAGACCACAAGAGGCAAACTCCTCTATCAGTTCTTTCCCTGGAGGTGGATTTTTTGGACAATGTTGCCATTAACGTATACAATGTTCTCTTGGTTCTGCTCATTTCACTCTTATTTCACGCAAGTCTATCCATGTCTCTCTAAGACCACCGAGCTCATCCTTTCTTATAGCACAGTAGTCAATCACACGACATAATTTGTTCAGCCAATCCCCATCTGATGGGCAACCTCCAATTTCCAGTTCTTTGCCACCACAAAGAGAATCTCTATAAACATTTTAGAACATAGGTTCTCTTTTTCCTTGAACATTTCAGGAAACAGACCTAATATTGGTATAGCTGGGTCAAAGGGGATAGACAGTTTTATAACTCTCTGGGCATAATTCCAGATTGCTCTCCAAATGGTTGGATCAGTTCATGGTTCCACCAACAGTGTAATGTCTCAGTTTTTTTCAAACTCTTCCAACATTTGTCATTTTTTCCATTCTATGATTTTAGCCAATCTGAGAGATGGTGTTTCAGAGTTGTTTTAATCTGCATTTCTCTAATCAATAATATAAAGCATTTTTATGTGACTATAAACAGCTTTGATTTCTTGATCCAAAAATTGCCTGTTCATATCCTTTGTCCATTTATCAATTTATCAATGACTCATATTCGTTTCTACATATTTGAGATATGAGACATTTATCTGAGAAAGAGTCTACAAGATTTCCCCCCAAAATTTTCTGCTTTCCTTCTAATCTTGACTACATTGCTCTCATTTGTACAAATTTTTAAAATTAAATATAATCAAAACTATCCATTTTATATTTTACAATGCTCTCTCTAATTCATAAATTCTTCTTCCATTTGTAAGTCTTTTAGATCATATCTGTGCTCTAATTTTAAGTTATTTAATATCATGTTCAATTTTGCTTGTGATAGCTCCCTTTATATTTAGGTCATGTATCCATTTTGACTTTATCTTGAAAAATGCCATAAGACATTGGATTGTACCTAATTTCTGCCAGACAGTGCTTTCCAGCTTGCCCAACAAATTTTTCTTCTTATCATACAGTGAATTCTTATCCCCAAAGCTTAAATCTTTACATTGGTCAAACCCAAAGTTACTAATTATTTACTGAGCACTGTACATTTACTTTGTTCCACTGATCCACCTTTCTATTGCATGACCAGTACCAGAGAGTTTTTGTAATTACTGCTTTATAGTTTAAAATCTGATGTTAAACCTCCTTCCTTTACTTTTTTTTTTCATTAGTTCCTTTAATATTCTTGACTTTTTCTCTAGCTCAATAAATTTTTTTTTGGTAATTTAATTGGGATGGTATTAAATAAATAGAGTAGCTGAGGCAAAATGATCATTTTTATTATATTGGCTCTTCCCACCATGAACAACTGATACTTTTCTCATTTCAATCTGATTTTGTTTTATAATTATATTCATGTAGTTACAGGGTTTATCTAGGCAGAGATATTTTCTAGGTATTTATGCTCCTACCATTACTTTAAATGGGGTATATCTTACTTTTGTCTTCTCGCAGGGTTTTGTTGGTGACAACTTATTTAAGATTAAACTAGTTGATCTTTAAAAGAATAGTCGAATAGTCGAATTCGAAATCTATCTGGTCCTGATGCTTTTTTCTTCTCATTGCCTGTTCAATTTCTTTTTCTAAAATAGGTTTATTTTGATATTCTATTTCTTCTGCTGCTAATTTAGGCAGTTTACATATTTTTGTAAGTATTCTTCCTTTTCATTTAAATTGTCATATTTATTGGCATGTAATTGGGTAAAATAACTCTTATAATTGCTTCGATTTCATCTTCATTAGAGATGTATTCATTTTTAATGCCAGTGATTTGGTTTTCTTCTTTTAATCAATTAACCAAGGGTTTTTCTATTTTACTGGGTTTTTTTCATAAAGCCTTCAGTATTATTTGTAAATTCAAAGGTTTTCTTACATTTAACTTGATCAATTTCAGCTTTAATTTTTAGGATTTCCAATGTTTTTTTAATTGCATACCCAGTTCATTGTTCTTATCTTTCTCTACTTTATTGGTGGAAGCATTCGGAGATATAATTTTCTCTGAGATTACCGCCTTTGCTCCTTGTCTCATTATCGCCATTCTCTTCAGTGGAATTATTACTCATTCTATGACTAGTTCTTTAAGATAAGGCTATTTCATCTCCAATTAATTCCTGATCAGCACTTCCAAGGTACAAACTTGCATCTTTCTGTCAAGGCCCCACCCTTCCTTCGGGCTTTCAGGTTCTGAATCCCAGCAATGTCCCTCACTTTCCCTTACCGCCTCTCGCCACGTCTCCCTCCACAACATCTCCCACATCCGAACCCTTCTCTCCACTCACATAGCCCCTCCTCTCGTTCAGACCCTCATGACCACGACCTGGGACTGGGCCCCCTGCCTCCAGTCTCTTCCTGCTGCAAGCTTTCCTTCACCGACCAGACCTTGTCACCCTCTAGGCCATCACATCCAGCATGTCTCCCTATTGTCTCAATGTTTCTGAGAGCTCAGGTACAAACTTCTCCGCTGCCGTGCTCCAGGGCTCTTTCCCTCCTCACTCCTTCCGAGTCCAGGACCCCCTTCTACACAAAGGCTCCCTGTTGCCCTTCAAATGCCCCTTCCTCTGGAGGCCTGAATGTAGACGTAGCTAAGCCCATGGAGGGAGACGAGCAGCCCCCTCCCCCCAACTGCTCCATCCTTTGATCCCCTATCCCACAGCGCCAGGCACACAGCAGGTGCTTAATGCTTGCTGGGCCTTCCCAGCCCCTTCCCAGCCCCAGACCGACTCACCGTGCTGCATCTCCACCAGAGAGATGCCGAACATCTGCTGGACCATCTGCAGGCGCAACTTGCCATCGCAGAGAAGGACGGCTCTCTTGTCCACCACGGGGCCTGCGGAGGAGGGCTTCTTCAAGCCCAAGGACAGAATCTGTTACCCAGCAATAAGGCCGCTGCGGGCCCCCCGAACCCTGGGTCGGGTCCCCTCAAGCAACCGCAAAGGGCCTCAAACTTCAGCCTCTATCTGGGAACGGACTTCAGGAACCAGAACGGGAAAGACAAGTAAGACGAGGCGATTAAGGTAAAAGATGAGGATTTTTAAAAAATTAGCTTTAAAACATTTAAGCCGTATTTTGTCACACATAAAACGAATATTTTTTTCATGGAAACTACCCATTTCCCCCAAAGAAAGTTCTAACAGAACTGACTCAAAAGGATGTTTTCCTGTCCTGATCCGAGCACGCCATGTCCCATCTTCCTCCCAGACACCATTTCTCCTCAGATCACTGCTTTTGTGCCTCTCCCAGCTCCTGGCCAGCCCCCTCCCCATGAGTGCTTTCTAGAGATCCACTTCTCCCCTTCCCCAGCCCTTCCCCTGCCGTGTTAGGTTCTGGGATTGCAGCGAGGGCCCGTCCCAACAGAACTCCACGCTGTTCTGCAAGAGGCTCATCCCCAGCAGCGGGGCTGCCCCTGCCTAACCAGGATGTGAAAAGGAACACTTCCGCTCGCATCAGAAATAGCTTCTTCCTTGCAAGAAGGGTCCTATCTCTTTTACAACTGGATAACAAGGGAAGGTAAAGAGAATGAATTTTTAACCTAAGGTTCCTCATGCCGGCCAAATGGAAATAGCCTCTTTTACTTAAAAAAAAAAAAAAAAAGCGCCAAATTTAATATTTGTCTAAAATCGTCTCCAGCAGCGAAGAATGAGGCGCAGATGAAATCCCATCCACAAAGTGCTCTGCAAACCTTACAGCACTGCATTAGGGTGCTATGCTGCGATCTGCATCAGGGGAGGGAATCCCCGTCCGAGGAAGGACCTAGTGGGAGGGGGGAGGGTTCCCTCCTCCAGCTCTGCCCAATTCCTGCCCGATGAATGCTGGACAAGCTTCAAGATACGGACGGGGACCTCCCAGGTCACGGACACGGGAACCGAAAACCCAAAGAAACCACAGACCTCAAGGTTCAAAATGGCTTCCCAGCGCACTCTGCCCTTCTGCATCCTGCCAACAATTAAAGAAACGCTCATCCTAACGGAAGGGTCCAATCGGCTCACCGACTGTGAGTGAGGGCAGGGGCAACGATTCCCCGCCCGTCACCGAAGCAGACGCCAATGCAGAAATTGGGAGAGCCCCCCCCCCCCCGGCACACCCAGGACTCTACTCGTGTAGGGGGTAGGGGACAGAGGAAGCCCCCCCAGTTACCTGGCAGGTGATGAGAAGAAAAGATGGGTCTTGAGAGTGTGGGTAACTGGTGGGGGACGGCGACTGCTTCTGGTTACGCAGGAGCTCGAGGAGCTCGGAGAGGCGTTGGTGGAGATCCGTGAAGTTCCCGGACAGCCTGTCCAGCGTCCCACAGAGCCGGTTTTCCTCCTTCTCGTTGGTGACGGCCTGGCCCTGGGGAAGGTTCAGGGGCTCGTGGATCAGGCGGCAGTGGTTCTTTGGGGAGTTGGGCCTGGCGTGGGGGCTAGGGAGGGCCGCAGGCTGGAGGCCGGGGCCGGCCTCCGGCCTTTCCGCAGAAGCGGCGGTGGGGGGCGGCGGCGAGTTGAACCTGGAGGTCTGGGAAGGCTCCGAGATCTCCTCGATGAGGGTCTTGCCGCTTGTCCGCGAGTGGAGGGTGAGGCTCCCGGGGAGGAGGAGCTCCTTCCGCGGGGGGTAGAAGATGGGGCAGTGGCTCTCCCCCAGCTTCTTCTTGGGGGCCATGCCCAGCGTCACGTTGACATTGCAGAAGTCCTGCTGGCTCCAGACGGACCTCCAGGAGGGCTCGTCTTCGAAGCTGATCTCCCTGATGACCAGGCGGATGGTGTAGCGGTCAGACTTGGAGGAGGGCAGGAAGGTGGGGTCCGTGAACTTCTGCTTCCCCACCAGGATCAGCAGGCGCTTGTCAGACAAGAAGCAGATGCCTTTGGGCCTCTCGCAGGACTCCAGCCGGATGCACTGGACGCTGGGAGCCAGCGAGGAGCCCAGTGCGTAGATCAGGATGATGTGGCACATGTTGGAGGCCACGGCGACCACCTGCGACCGGGAGTCAAAGGCCAGCATGTCCGGCACCAGGATGCCGGGGATGCCCACCTTGCGGGTGGCGGTGACCATCCTGTCGAAGGTCACCAGGACCAGATGGGAGGAGTCCTGATCCATGGCAGACAAGCAGTCCTTGTCTCGGAGGTTGAAGAGCGAGTTGGAGTCCGACCTGGAGCTCCTGGGCAGAATCTGAGAGAGCACCAAGGAGTCCAGGGACGAAGAGGAGACGGACGCGGAGGAGGAGGAGGAGGGCTCCGAGCTGCCGGAGGTCTTCCTGGGGTCCGGGAAGGGTGGCTGCGTGCTGCCCGCCCGGGATGGCGGGGAGATCTCCAGGGCCTCCATGGAGCCCAGGCTGCAGATCTTGTCCAGCGGGAGCTCAGTGGCCACGGCGATCTGCATGTCCACGGTGGCCAGCACGGAGCAGATGGGACTGCCCACCTCAAACACGGGGCAGCAGGAGCACAGGTGCAAGGCTTTCTGCGTCTCGTCCCAGGTGAAGGAGTGCAGCGAGCTGCCCACGGCCACCACCAGCCGCTGGCCGTCCCGGGTCCAGCAGGCGCAGTGCACAAAGCCGTGCACCTTGACCAGGTCGGCCTTCACCCGCGAGTTGTCACAGTGCACCGAGTGCAGCACAGAGACGTCGCGGCTGGTGAGCACCGTCAGGATGGCCTTGTGGGGGTGCCAGACGCAGCCCTGAGGCAGCACGGGGAAGGGCTCCCCGATCTCGCACGTCTGCGACACCAGCAGCTTGCTCCGCTCCGAGGGGCTGGCACACAGCTGCCACACGGTCACGTGCTTCTTGTGCTGCACCGCCAGCAGCGTGGGGCTGCTGCTGACGCCCGGGGGGCTCCAGGTCAGCCCGTGCACGTGCTCGAACTGCCCGATGATGCGCGAGTTCCCGAACTTGGGCTCCTGGTTCTGCAGCTGCAGCGTCATCAGGATCACCTGCTTGCCGTCGGTCCAGGCGATGCCGTGGATGGGATGGATCGCCTGGTACAGGGCGTTGAGGCCAGTGCGCAGGAGCTTGCTCTTGCCCAAGTCCATCCTTCCCGCCGGAAGGCACCTGGAATCACACAAGACCGTGGCAGGGGGCCCGCAGGGAGAGGCCCCACCCCCCTGTGCCCCCCTCCAGTGGGAT
Source organism: Sarcophilus harrisii (assembly GCF_902635505.1). Lineage (NCBI taxonomy): Eukaryota > Metazoa > Chordata > Mammalia > Dasyuromorphia > Dasyuridae > Sarcophilus > Sarcophilus harrisii. Next base: position 736,220 of record NC_045427.1, on the reverse strand, counting down.
CCCTGCCCCCCGGCCAAGCCCCTGCCCCCCAGGCCTCTCGCAGCCCCTGCTGACCTCGGGCGCCTCATTCTGAGAACACCGCCTAGGCTCTTGCGCTGCTGGTTCCACGATCCCGATTACCTTTGAAGGCGCCGGCTGTTCTGGCTCCAAAGCGTGTTCACGACTCTTGGGCGATCTCTCTGTTGACGCGAAAGCCCGCCTGGATCCCTGAGCACGTGGCTATCTTGGCAAGCCCTCCCCTCGGTCACTGCGGGCGGTGGGTGGGCATGGCCTACTGACGATCATTCATGGACCCTAGAAACTGAGAAGTGCCGGGTCGCTTGGGGATGACTTACTAGAACGAGAGAAGCGCCCTGGTCTCTCCCCAGGACCCCTGCCCTCCAACAGCTATACCCTGAAATGTCAGGGATCCTGTTATTGCAGCCAAAGGAAAAGGGGAAATGCTTCGGACCCAAGGAGGACTTTCCTAGCAGCCACAAGATGAACAACCCTTTCCCGATCCATAGGTCCCTTGAGACCAAGCCCACAGGAGCCTGAGGCAGGGAATGCTGAGCCCCAGAAAACATCCCTTTCAGGAGCCTGGAAACTGCCACTCTCCTCCAAGGTGAGCCAGGGCCCCGCCAGCCCAGGCAGGGCCCCTCAGGTCTCAGAATACCCTCCCCGCCTCCGCCCTCCATCTTTGGCTCTGAGGCCCTGATTCCATGACTTCGCCCAGACCTGACCTACAGTAGGAACTCAATACAAGCCGCCCGCCTGCCTACCTGAGTGATTCTCCCCGGTCTCTCTGGGCTATTTCAGGGCACATCCCCACCCTCTCTACAGCTGGGGAGCCCGCCCCTACCTGAAACCATCTCCCTCAAAGGGAGAAAAGCTTCTTGAGGTCTTGGGACCTAGCACAAAGTAAAGCCTTAACTACCTCAGCCAGGCAGCTGGGTGGTCTCACATGGCACAGGCCTCTGGGCCTAGAGTCAGGAAGAACTGAATTCAAATCCCGCCTCAGAAGCTTTCAAGCTGGGTGATCCTGGACATGTTATTTCACTTCTGTGTGCCTCAACTTGCTTGTTTGTGTGTTTGACTTGCTTGTCAAACAGGGAGTATAAGAGTACCTCCCTCCCAGGGTTTTTGTGAGGTCTAATAAATGTCTCAGCAACAGTCGGTAGCATATAAGTGCTCATTCCCCTCTTCTACCCCTACATTACTCAATGCAGTCTTTTTTTTTTTTTTTTTTTTGGTCGTTGAGGCAATTGAGATTAAGTGACTTGCCCAGGGTCACAGAGCTAGTCGATAGAGTCTCAAATTAATTTTCTTCCTTAAATGTTCATTTTTTAAAATTATAATCTTTGCAAATATCAACAAACTCAAACATTTTGATATAAAAACAATCCAGAAGATCAACTCAACTTCAGTTCCATAGGTTTTGAAAAGTATATGTCAGGCAACCAATAAGCACATGATGAATGTCTGCTGTCAGGAACTCTGCTAAGAAATGCAAAGGTAGTTCCAGTCCGGGAGAGTTCACAGAGTGATAGAGGAGACAATATGTGAACAACTGTGTGCAAACGAGCCATGGCCAGAATGAGCAAGAATAATCACCAGAGAACAAACCTGGAAATCGAGGGGGCCAAGGCAGAACAAGTGAGAATACACAGACACCAGAGAACTAAGGCCGACAACGCAATATCACGAAATCACGGGATCGGGGGCCGGGACAGAAGCGGCACAATAATCACCAGAGAACCAGCCCGGGGATCGAGGGGGCCGGGGCAGAACGGGCGACAATAATCACCAGCGAACCAGCCCAGGGATCGAGGGGGCCGGGGCAGAACGGGCGACAATCACCAGCGAACCAGCCCGGGGATCGAGGGGCCCGGGGCAGAACAGGCGACAATAATCACCAGCGAACCAGCCCAGGGATCGAGGGGGCCGGGGCAGAACGGGCGACAATCACCAGCGAACCAGCCCGGGGATCGAGGGGGCCAAGGCAGAACAAGTGAGAATAATCACCAGAGAACTAGCCCAGAAATCAAGGGGGCCGGGACAGAACGGGCAACAATAATCACCAGAGAACCAGCCCGGGGATCGAGGGGGCCGGGGCAGAACGGGCGACAATAATCACCAGCGAACCAGCCCAAGGATCGAGGGGCTGGGGCAGGCATCCTTTTAGGGGAGAACTGAAAGAGGCAGAGATAAGAAGGGAGAATGTGGCAGGCACTGGCAACACGGGACAAATGCCCAGAGGTGAGAGACAGAGCCTCGGCCCGGAGGCCAGTGTTACTGAGGCAAAGCGGACCCGTGGGCATGAGGTATAAGAAAGTGGGAAGAGGAAGGCAGGTTGTGAAAGGTTCTGAAGGCCAAACAGGAAGGAAGCCACTGGAGTTTTTACTGAGTGGGGGTGACATGGTCACATGTGTGCTCTAGGAAAACCCTTTTGATGGATGGTTGGAGGAAAGGCTGGAGAAACACCCCCCCCCCCCCAGCAGTCACCGGGCAGTCCAGAGGGAGAAGAAATTGAATCCATGGGCCCCGAGGCCAAAGGGAAGCAGTTTAGGAGGACAAGCAGAGCCCTCCCCCAACCTTGCTCCTGGACCAGCAGGACCCGGCACCCAGAGCAGAGCCTGGCACCTAGGAGCACCCAATGCTTGTTGGCCAGCTTCTGCCCTGCCCTTAGAAGTCATTTCGATTCCACCACAAGCCCAACAACTGTTTTCTTAGGGCAAAGATTGCTCTAGAGACCACAGTTCTAGACTCCTGGAGGACAGCTGAGAATTGCATGGAATCCACTGGTCTTTGGGGGCAGGCTCTCAATGGCTGCCACCTGGGACCAGGCCAAGGTCCTCACAAAGGCCTCCCACTGACCTGGAGCTGGACAAACTTCTCCAGCCTCATTCCCTGTTAAATTCAACTCGATTGAACGCTTCCCCTGGGTGACAGACTCTGCGCTACACCGGGTCACACGCCCAAATGACGCAGCCCCCGCCGATAATCTGGGTAGGGATTCGGCCCTGGGACCATCTAAGGAGCAGAGGAAGTTCTGGAACTCCCAGCGGCTGGAGGCCATAGAAAGGCCTTCTGGGAGGAATCAGAGCCAAGATGGCAAAGGGAAGGCAGGAACGCATCCAGCCCCTCTAATAATGATTCTACACAAATTTTAGAGTCAAAACCCACGCAAAGTCAGAGGGAACAATTTTCCAGCCAAAGACAACTTAGAAGGTCAGCAGGAAGGGTCTACTGAACCGAAATGGGAATCCCTCGCAGTCAGGCACAGAAAGCCCAGGCTCCAGAAAAGCACCAGTGGCCCTTAGGCCTCCGAATCAGTACCAGCGGTTTCCAGACCTCTCAGCCCAGAGATACCTATGATAACTTGGGCGGTCAGCAGGGTGAGGGCCTTGGGAAACCAGCAAGAGTAGATGTGGGTAGCGGCAGGGCAGCTTCTGAAGGCTTCAGTGCCCAGGAAGTGTCTTTACTAGCACTAAGGAAGAGCTCTTTTAGCATCTTGCAGGCCCGGGCAGCATCAATTCTCCTCAGGGTACAGAGCAGAAAAGAGTGCTCAAGAGAAGCTCAAACAGGCTTCTCTTTAGAACTGAAAGCTTACAGGTCCCTTGGAGCAGCTCTGAAAACAGTGTTAAAAATCCCTGCTTGAGCCATGGCACCCTCCACCCTGGAAACAGAAGCCTATTTTATTATTTCTTAAAGCTTTTTATTTTCAAAACATATGCACAAATAATTTTTCAACACTGCCCCTTGAATAGCCTTGTGCTTCAGATTTTCCCCTCCCCTAGATGGCAGGTAGTCTAATACATATTAACTATGTTAAAATATATGTTAAATCCAATACCTGTAAACATATTTGTACAATTTTTTTGCTGCACAAGAAAAATCAGATCAGAAAGGAAAACAAACAAACAAAAAAAAAACAAAAAGCAAGCAAACAACAACAAACAGAGTGAGAATATCATGTTGTGATCCACCCTCAGTTCCCACAGTCTCTCTCTGGGTGTGGATGGCTCTCTTCATCACAAGATCATTGAAAATGGCCTCAATCATCTCATTGTTGAAAAGAGTCATGTCCATCAGAATTGACCATCGTATAATCTTGCTATTGCCCAGTACAATGATCTCCTGATCCTTTCACTCAGTATCAGCTCACATAAGTCTCTCCAGGTCTCTCTGAAATCATCGTGTTAATTGTTTCTTATAGAACAATAATATTCCATAACATTCATATGCCATAATTTATTCAGCCATTCCCCAGCTGATGGGCATCCTCTCAGGTTCCAGTTTCTTGCCACTAGAAAAAGGACTGCCACAAACATTTTTTGCACAGAGGCCTACTTTAACAAAGAGTTAAAGTGCAAGTAATAGGCTGAGGAACATGAGCAAACAACAGGAAAAAATTCTGATCATAGAAAATTACTATGATAATAAGAAGGATGAAAACATGCTCAGAAGAAGATAACAAAGTCAAAGCTCCTACATCCAAAGCCTCCGAGAAGAAGAAATGGTCTATGGCCATGGAAGAGCTCAAAAGGGATTCTGAAAATCAAGTAACAGAGATAGAAGAGACAGAAGAAAAAATGGGAAAAGAAATGACATGCAAAAGAAAAAAAAAAAGTGTTAAAAAGCAAAACTGGCCAAATGGGAAAGGAAATACAAAAGTTCACTTAAGAAAATAATTCCTTAGAAATTAGAATTGAGCAAATAGAAGCTAATTTTTTTTAATTAAGAAGCAATATAACAAAACCAAAAGAATGAAAAAAATAGAAAACAATGTAAAATATCTTGTTGGAAAAATTATTGAGTTGCAAAATAGATCCAAGACAGATAATTTTTAAATTATTGATCTACCTGAAAGTAATGATAAAAAAAAGAGCCTGAATATCATCTTTCAAAAAATTATCAAGGAAAACATCTTGATATTCTAGAACCAGAGGGTAAAGTAGAAATCAAAAGAATCCACTGATTATCTCCTGAAAAAGATTCCAAGATGAAAACTCCCAGGAATATTAAATTCCAGAACTCTGAGGTCAAGGAGAAAATATTACAAGCATTCAGAAAAGAAGCAATTCAAGTATGGGGAAGCCAGAGTCGGGAGAACACAGAATTTAGCAACTTTTCTAATAAAGGATTGGAAGATTTGGAATATAATATTCTGGCAAGCAATTAGGATCACAACCAAGAGTCACCTACCTAGCAAAACTGAATATAATCCATAAGGTGCAAAAATGGATATTCAATGAAATAAAGGAATTTCAAGCATTTGAGCATTCACGATAAAAAGACCAGAGCCGAACAGAAAAATTAATTTTCAAATACAAAACTCAGAAAAGTAAGTTTTATCTATTTATATTACCACAAAGAAGGATGATCCTTGTAACTTAAAAGATCTTTCTCACTGTTATAGCAGTTAGGAGTATATATAGACAGAAGGCACTGGTATGATTTGAATATGAAGGGATAATATCCAAAATAATAATAAAATTAAGAAGAGGGGAATGTATGGAAGAAAAGAAAAGGAAGCGGTGGGACGGCATAAATTATCTGCCATAAAAGAGGCAAAAAGCTGAAACAGTGGAGGGGGTGAGGGGCAGAGGAAAGGGAGTCAACCTTATCTCATCAGAACTGGCTCTAAGAGGAAATAACATACAAACTCAATATGGGTATTGAGATTTATCTTACCCTGCAGGAAAGTAGGAGGGGAAGGGAATATGAGAAGGGGGAAGAGTGATAGGAGAGAGAAGGGAGGGGATGATCAGAAGTAAAACACTTTTGAGCAGGGACAGGGTGAAAGGAGAGAAAAAACGATTGGAAGGGGGGAAATACAATTAGCAATAGCAATTGTGCAAAGAATTTTGAAGCTAGTTTCTCTGATGGTCTTTTTTCACAAATGAGAAGGGAACTGAGTCAAATTGATAAAAATTAAGAGCCATTCCCCAATTAATAAACAAAAGATATGGACTATGCCCAAAGGGTTGGGCTACAAAATCATGTAGATCCTCGGACCTAACAATACCACCACTGTTTTGTTTTTTAAGAGGGGAAGGGGGGAGAGGAGGAAGGAAAAGGATCTATTTGTACAAATTAATAGCAGCTCATTTCTCAAGGCAAAGAATTGGACATTGAGGGGATGCCCATCAATTGGGGAACAGTTGAATAAATTGTGGTATGGGATTATGGAATACTATTGTTCTATAAGAAATGATGAGCAGCATGCTCTCAGTAAAACCTAGAAAGTGCCCAATGAGCCCATGCAAAATGAAAGGTACTGTGTACAAAGTAATAGCAATTAATATGGCAGAAACTAGGCATTGATCCACACTTAACACTGTACACCAAGATAAGGTCAAAATGGGTTCATGACCTAGGCATAAAGAATGAAATTATAAATAAATTAGAGGAACACAGGATAGTTTACCTCTCACTCATATGGAAGAGGAAGGAATTTATACCAAACTGAAAAGTTTTTGTACAAACAAAACTAATGCAGACAAGATTAGAAGGGAAGCAATAAACTGGGAAAATATTTTTACAGTCAAAGGTTCTGATAAAGGCCTCATCTCCAAAATATATAGAGAATTGACTCAAAAAAATCAAGCCATTCTCCAATTGATAAATGGTCAAAGGATATGAACAGACAATTCTCAGATGAAGAAACTGAAACTATTTCTAGTCATATGAAAAGATGCTCCAAGTCATTATTAATCAGAGAAATGCAAATTAAGACAACTCTGAGATACCACTACACACCTGTCAGATTGGCTAGAATGACAGGGAAAGATAATGCGGAATGTTGGAGGGGATGTGGGAAAACAGGGACACTAATACATTATTGGTGGAACTGTGAATACATCCAACCATTCTGGAGAGTAGTTTGGAACTAGGCTCAAAAAGTTATCAAACTGTACATACCCTTTGATCCAGCAGTGTTACTACTGGGCTTATATCCCAAAGAGATTATAAAGAAGGGAAAGGAACCTGTATGTGCACGAATGTTTGTGGCAGCCCTCTTTGTAGTGGCTAGAAACTGGAAACTGAATGGATGTCCATCAGTTGGAGAATGGCTGAATAAATTGTGGTATATGAATATTATGGAATATTACTGTTCTGTAAGAAATGACCAACAGGAAGATTTCAGAAAGGCCTGGAGAGACTTACATGAACTGATGCTAAGTGAAACAAGCAGGGCCAAGAGATCATTATATACTTCAACAATACTATATGATGACCAATTCTGATGGACCTGGCCAGTCTCAGCAATGTGATCAACCAAATCATTTCCAATGGAGCAGTAATCAACTGAACCAGCTGAACCCAGCAAAAGAACTCTGGGAGATGACTAAGAACCATTACATTGAATTCCCAATCCCCATATTTTTGCCCACCTGCATTTTTGATTTCCTTCACAGGCTAATTGTACAATATTTCAGAGTCCGATTCTTTTTGTACAGCAAAATAACGGTTTGGTCATGTATACTTATTGTGTATCTAATTTATATTTTAATATATTTCACATCTACTGGTCATCTTGCCATCTGGGGGAGGGGGTGGGGGAAAGAGGGGAAAAATTGGAACAAGAGGTTTGGCAATTGTCAATGCTGTAAAGTTACCCATACATATAACCTCTAAATAAAAGGCTATTAAATAAAAAATTTTAAAAAAAATTAGAAAAGTAATAGCACTGTTGAAGGATGATCAGTTGGGAATGACTTTGCTGCTCTCACCAACACAAACCTCCAAGACAACTCTGAAGGACTTAGGAGGAAAACTGCTATCCATACCCAGAAAAAGAACTGACTGTGCCTACATATAGACTGAAGCATACTTTTTTAAACTTTTAGTTTTTTTTTTGGGGGGGGGGGGTAGGGATTTCTCTTTCTCAACATGACTTTGACAAAAATTCTAGCATAACTTCACGTGTGCCTTCTCAATGGGGCAGAAGTGGGAGGGGAGGAAAGGAGATAATCTGGAACTCAACGTTTTAAAAACAAATATTTATAAAAAATGTTTTCCATATAACTGGAAAAAATAAAAAATAGATCATTAAAAAAAATTATCAGCTTAAAGGAAAATAAAAACAAAAAATCACAGAGAATTGGAGAGGGGGAAAAAGACCTCCTGGAAGAGGGGGTCCTTGAGCTAAGCCTTGAAGAGAATTAGGGGTTCCAAGAGCAGGGTGAGAAAGAAGGGCTCCGAGGCACTAGCACAGCCTGCGTCTAAAGGGAGGAACCATTGCCTCTATCCACAAGCCCCTACTATGATGCCAGAGAAAGGTCACGAAGCAGACTGAGTGATGTGCACTGACTCCAGTGCGAGGGGCCATAGTAGGGCCCTAGACAAGTGACCGCTCCTCTGGTCCTCTGGAATGGCCGTTCCCATTTTAACAATCCTTTCTCCTCCGCCCAACAAATTACCCAAGTGAACGGAACCGGCTCAGTCCTGGCGGAGGGGTGGGGTGGGGGGAAGAGCACTACTGAGTCTCGTGGGCTCTCCCAGATACTCACCCAGGTCAGACATCAGGGCAGGGCAGGGGTGAGCCCTCAAGGATCCAAGAGGGAGGGCACCCCTCCTCCAGAAGGATTATGGGAGGAACGCCTGTCTCTACTGAGGCTTGGAGCAACGGAATGCACGGCAGTGAGGTCTCTGCACACTTTGGGGGGGGTAGGGGGGGACGGGGAAGGGGACAGGGGGGGTGGAGGGGGTACGTAAAGTTCTGTGTGGTTCCAACTTGAACCGAGGGAAGGGCAGCTGAGCCCCGCCCCCAGCCAGAGAACAGTAGGGCCCCGCCCACGTCAGGAGAGTTGGGGCCCCGCCCCCCCAGTCCCTGGGTCTCACTCTCCCACAGCGGGGTGAGCATCTAGGCCCCGCCCCCCAGAACAATCAGGCTCACCCCAGAATTCCCAGGTCTGGGGCAGAGGAGTCAGGACTGAAAGCCTGGAATCCTGGAGGGCTCCAGCCTTGTGCCTTATTCTGGGGATCTCCAGACGCACCGGGAGGGTGCGGAATGGGGGGAGCCACGGTACTGCAAATGTGGAGCCCGGGAAGGAGATCGCCTCCGCCACAGCCTCCAAAACAGTGGGCTTCAACTCGGCCCGAACCCAACCAAAGGTCCCCCGATGGCCCGCTGGGCAGCCGTGAGCCCTTGGGACACGCATGTGCGGACACGAGGGCCAACGCTGGGGAGCCGGGCCCAGTCTTCTCCAAAGAAGGTTTTGTCAAAGTCTCCTCCGGTCAGGACTCCCCAAGGCACGAGACGGCATCGGAGAGGTGGGAAGTTCCGGAAGCCCAAACAGGGGAAGCTCCAGGCCCGAGGGGGCGGCTGGCCCGCCCAAAGGGCCCCGATGTCCTACACGCACGCCCCTTGCTGCCTTGTCCTGCTTCCATCAGCTCCCGGCCCACAACTCCTGCTCCTTCCTGATCTCTGCCTCTCAGAGTCCCAGCTAAAACCCGGCCTTCTCCAGGAAGCTTCCCCCACCCCTGTAGTGATTATCCTCAATTTATCCCGTATCGGTGTCTCCCAATCTGCATGTAGTCTCCTCTGTCAGGCTGAGCGCCGGCTCCCCCAGGGCAGGGACTCCTTTTCTCCGTATAGCACGGTGTCTGGCAAACAGAAGGTGTTAATTAAGGCTGTCTGATTGGCTGTTTATTTCTCAGATGAAATTTTCTCTTGGGGCTTGTCTTCAACGAACAATTAAAACACCTCCCGTGCTCCTGTGGTCTCCGGTTTCTGGCTCCCGACATTATATTCCTGGAAGCTTCATCTAACGCCAGATTCTTCTGGCTTTCTTCCCTGCTGTATCCCACTGTGGACTCAATCCACACTCAAGGCCCACCAAGACTGCTCAAATTTTTCAGACAAAATGCAACCTGGCCACTTCCTCATTGCCTTGTACTTCCAAAATGTGCTTGTTCGCTCTCGGCGCTCCCTGTCTTTCTCCTTCTCTTCTCTTCTCTCTCTTTGTCTCTGTCTCTGTCTCTCTCTGAATAGTGATTTCATAGATGGCATGCCATTTGCACCTCTAGGTTTCTCCCCCCTACCACTGGAGTGCTTTGGGACAAGGATGTGAATGGGCACAGGATCCCCAGTCTAGGAATCTAGGGACAGAGGCTAGGAGTATGAGCTCCTTAGTGGTGGAACTCCTCTTCTGGCTAGAGATGATGATCCACGGCTTCCCACTTGGCCTCCCAGAGGTCACGGAGACCACAAGACCTACAATGTGGTTGTTGTAATCTTACTCATTGTCGTCTGAGGAAACACGCTGTAGTACAGGAGGCATTCCTGACAGTCCAGAGGGAATTCTCCTATTCCTCATGGTTTGCTCCCTTACCGAACACTTGGGGCCTCAGGAAAAGGGGCAGAGGTAATGAACTCCCCCCTTCCAGAGTGGCAAAGACAACGCTGAACTCTACGGCACACTCGGCGCCAGCGTCAACCCCTTGAACACTGCTAGGATCCCACTCCTGGAAGACGCTAACAGCTTCTCCACTGAGCACCAGCTTTCCATTCTCAACCTTCACGGTGCCCTTGAACTTGCCATCGAAGCACATAGACCATGAAATTGAGGTCAATGAAGGGGGGGTCTCTGATGGACACAATGTCCGCTCCCCCTGAGCTGAATGTGGCCCTGGCTACCCGACCTTCCCCATCTTGTTTCGGGGACATGACTGAGCAGCAGATCCTGGCACCAACTTGGTAGAGCCGAGGGCCCGGAGCTCCCTTTTTTAACCAAGTTTTTTAACCTGACATTTTCTCTACTGACTTTTTTACTAAACAACATTCTGTCCCGAGCTCTGGCTTTGGCTCTGACTGTCAGTGCCTTCATTTCCTTACTCTCCCATCATTCTCCAGCCCTTTGAGCTCTGTCCCAAGTCAGCAGTGACCTGGGAAGCACCAGATCTCACTTCATTACCCTGCTCAGCCCCACTCACACCCTTCATTTCCTCCGGTTTCTCTGGTGGCTTCAGGGGCTCTGTCATCGGTCCTGCTCTCCTGCTAAGTGTCCTTACCAAGCTACCGCTTCCCTGGTCATTATGCGGTGGATGGCTTCCCTTCTGGAGCTCTAGTTCCCGCCTCTGTTAAAATGCAACATCTAATGCACGTATTTCTCATACATATATATGTGAAACATAAACATATGAGTGAGAGAGAACAAGAGAGTAAGCGAGAGAGACAGGGAGAGTAAGAGAGGGATAGTGAGAGAGACAGTGAGAGAGACAGGGATAGTGAGAATGAGAGAGGGACCTCCATCTCTCATCTCCACACCTTTGCCCAGGTTGTCTCCAGGCCTAGAATGTACTTGTTCTTTACCTGCTTCCTAGAGGAGCCTCCCAGAGTTTCAGAAGATGCCTCTTCTGCCCTATGAAATGGCCCTGACTGACTCTATGCATTTGTAGGCGCACAGGCTGTCGCCCCATGGAAGCTCCGAGAGCAGAGTGTTCAGCATTTGTCTTCGATCCCCTAGCACCCAGCACAGGGCCTGCCCATGAGAGCTGTTTAATCAATGCTGCCTGTTGATTGGAACCCCCAGTCCTAGAAACACTCTAAGGCACGGTCTGCAGGGACACCCCACGGAGCACACACTGTGCTCCCCTGGAGACTTCTGGGACCGGCGTGGGGCTGTGACAAAGCCTCCATACCCAGTAGGGCTGGGCTAAGCCTGCGCGCTCCCTGAGACCCACTCCCCAGATGGGCCAGAGGACCGGCGACTGCTCCAGAGGGAAGCAAGCAACCTGTTCAGCCTCGCCTGGAGACAAGGCAGGAGCCTCCCCTGCTCCAGCAGACTGTGGGCTCACCCAGCAGCCATGTGTTCCCACCCCCGCCGCAGTCGGGACCTTGGGCTCATGGCTACCTTTCCTGCGTGTGTGCACGTGGTGCGTGTACGTGTCTGTGAGCATGTGTGTGTGCTCTGTGTGTGCACATGGTGTGTGTGTGTACATGTGTGTGTGTGTGCTCTGTGTCTGTGTGCACATGGTGTGTTTCTTTCTGAACAAAGGTAGGAGCAACTTTGAGACCTCGGGTGTTCAGTCTGGGTGGGTGGGGGCCTGACAGCTTGAGGTTAAGTGGGCTGGAGCTTCAATAAGGGCGGTCCTAAAAGGCGACTTGGGGAGGCCAGGCCAGGATGTTTAGATTCTCAGCACCTACCATTTGTGCCCCAGAAACTGGCGATACCCACCCCAGGGCCTGGTTTCTGAACAGAAGAAGTGATGGAGAAAACGTTCATGCCCATTTCAGTTCAGGCAGTCAGGGGCAAACCGGTGATTCAACATGCACTAGCACACCCTGCCGAGGCCAAGCCCCGCCAGAAGCCGGGGCCCTGCAGGACACCCTTTGCCTGTGGGTCTCTAAGGGGAGAGGAAGGGAGAAGTGCCTCCTATGTGCGGGCATGGGGCTGAGCACTTCCCACCTAACCTGGGGAGGAGGTCTGTGGTTCCCATTTCACAGGTGAGGAGACTGAGGCAGACTGAAGCTAAGGGGCCTCCCAGGGACAGAGCCGGTCCCAGGACCTCCTCCACTCAGCCCAGGAACACTGTGGGCCAGCCCCCTATCCCACCCCCGTAGTTTCCTTTAATAGCACAGGGGATGGGCCTCAGGGAACAGGCCCCAGCCAGCTTCTAAATCCAGCCTCTGCCTGGTCTGGCCTGCTCTCAGATCGCTCTCCCCTCCCCCAGGGCTGGGTAAGGAAGTCCCTGCAGCAGCCAGAGCCACGCGCCCCGGCCCCTTGGGGAGCCCAGCAAGCGGAACTGAGACTGGGCTCCAGAGAGAGCACTCCGCGAGGCAGACTCAGGGGGATGGGGGCTCCCTCCCCAGCCCCACCCCCAGCCCTGCCCAGTCCCCTGGGCTGCTATGAGCTTTGGGGGGGGGGGGGGGAGGAGGGAGTGCAGCCCCGCCCCTCGGGGCTCCGGGGCGGAGGGAAGCCGCACATTGGCCCGGGCCGGGAGGCCGGGGCGGAGTCCCGGAGGCCGGCCGGCAGCAGCTGTGGTGACGGCGGGGGAGACAGCGGCTGGCGCTGGCGGGGACCCCGGGCGGGGAGGACGGGGTCCTGATGGGCGTGGAGATCGAGACCATCTCCCCTGGAGATGGTGAGTCTGGGGCGGGAGCAGGAGAAAGGGGGGGGGGAAGAGGAGACAGAGGAGGAGGGCTGGAGGAGGTCCGGGAGGAGGGGGAAAGGCTGGGAGGGGGAGGGAGAGAGAGAGAGAAGGGAGCAAGGAGGACAGAGACGAGTGGCCCAGCCCTGGCCCGGGACTCCGAGGCCGCCGCCCCCGAGGAGAGTTTGGGAGGCCCCCAATAGCACCCACTGCAGCCAGGATGCAGACTCCCCCACGCACAGCCCCCACCCCCAGGGAGGAGGGCTGCGGGCCCCGCCAGGCCGCCCCCCCCCAGCCAGTGCCCCGTGGGCACTCCAGCTCTAGTGCCCATGCCCGACAGGTCTGAGGCCCATCCTTTGTCTCCCCACAGGAAGGACGTTTCCCAAGAAGGGCCAGACGTGTGTGGTGCACTACACAGGTAGGTGGACTTGGGGGAGGGGGAGGATGAGCTGGGGGCGGACTCCACAGGCTTTGCCTCAGGCCCCCTCTCAGCACAACAGTCCAGTCGGAAGGGCCCTGGGAGGCCGCCCCCAAAAAAAAAGCTAGATCCAAACCAGGGTCCAAAGCCCAGTCTAGAGCGCCCACGCTGCTGTCCCGACCTTGGCACTGAGCCTGGAGTCCGCTGGCCCATTCTGGCCCATGGCCGGTCCCCTCCCGGCCTCCTTTCAGGGCCCAGGGCTGAGCCACAGATTTTCTTCTCAACATCCAGACGCCCCAGATCCCTCCCTGTCCCTGATCCTGCCCGGGCTCCGTGGCTTTGGGGACAAGCTGAATCTGAAAAGTCCCGACACCTTTAGAGCTGGGAGGGCCAGAGCCTACGGGCGGGGGAGCTGAGGAGGTCACATGTGCAGAGAAGAGCAGCGAGGGGCCCCCATGTGGCTGCCCGACCTGGAAGAGAGTCCAGCCTGGAAACTTAAGTATGGAGGAAGGGGAAGGGGCTGGCGAGGGGAGGAGGGCGAGGGACAGCGAGAGCAGACTTGGGGCAGTGAGGTCGAAGCTGGACCCCCGGGGGCTCTGAGGAGAGGAAGGAAAAGCAGTCACTAGACAGCTCAGCAAGGGCCTCCTGAGCTGACCTTGGCTGGAGGTGCCAAGGGGAAGGGAGTGAGCAGGCAAAGCACCTCCCCTCCCCCAGGCTGCACAGGGAGGAAACTGAGGGAGAAAGAGGGGTCTCTGTCTGCCAGGGCCTTCGTTTGACTCCTGCCGCCTCTCTGGGCTCCTACCCCTGCACCTTGGGGGTCTCCAAGCCCCCAGTGCTGCTGGTGGCATCCCGCATCACTTCCCTCATGGCTGTGTCCCTGCCCACGGACACCCAGCTGACTTCCAGAGTCGACCATCTCCCGCAAGAGCTGCTCACATCACTGATCTCTAGGCCCAGGGTTCGAGCAGCCACATCCCTGGGAGGCCAAGACACCTCGGCCTTGGGCAACCCTAAGAACATCACTCCAAAACGGTGACAAAAACCCCCCTGGGGTCAGGCTCCATTCCCCCCAGGAAGGCAGCCTCAGAAACAAGCAGCCCCTCAAGTCAATGAGCTGGCAAGCAGGAGGGCAGGGTGGGCCCTGACTGAGTCCTGTGCCCACGGGCCTGGGGCCTGACTTCCAGGTCCAGGTGACCCGGAGAGGGAGCCCTGCTAACTGGAGGCCCAGGCTCCCCTTGGCCTTGTCCGTGGCAGACGCCACCAGCAGGCGCTTGGGCAGAGAGCAGAGGCCTGGGATGGGGAGATGAGTAAGGCCCTCGTGACAGCTCGTGGTAACACCTTGTGGAACTTGGTGCCAGGCTCTGAGGGCAGCGCCGAGGAGACAAAGCGAGCCAGGGGCTTCCACCTGCGGGGTGCCAGGCTGCCCAGCCTCAGAGGAGACCGCTTCCTTCCTGGCTACCCCACACTCTCCCCTGCCTAAAGTACCCCACCCCTCCCGGGCCTATAGGGCCAGTGACCGGGGAGGGAGAGGTGCTGCAGGCCACAACTGAGCAGACCAAGGTGAAGAGACACTGACCTCAGGAAGGGCCAAGTATGTGCCAGGACAGGCTGAAGTAGAGGTCACAGCATGAGTGTAGAGGAAGTGGGGGGGCAAGGAAGGGTTCTGCCCCCGGGGGTATAAGCTGGGGAGAATCAAGGGGCCAGATACAATCCGAGTGGGCAGGGCGGGAGAAGGACGGGGACTGGACTGCATGATCTTCCCCCAAGTGGGCATCAGGGGCATACACAGCCTGCCACAGGGCCTCCCCCCAGTGCCCCCTGTGCCTTGGACAGCTGGAAGGCCAGGAGTTTCTTTCTGTCATCCCTCCTCACCCTCCCTCCTTCTGCAGGATGTTCTGACTCCCCCACCCAGGCCTCTTCTGTTGATGGAGAGTGCAGTTATAGCTCTTGGTCAATGATGCCCCAAGGCTTTCTGGGTGACCGCGGTCATTCTGCATCCCAGGCCCGGGGCGCCACGGGTCCCTGACTCAGCCCAGGGTGCCCGTCACCCTGCGCTACGGTCCTCTGGGTCACATGCAGTGTTGCTTCTGTGGAAATCTCATTCCGTGACCCCAGCCACACAGCATCTGAGACAGCACCAGGGTGGGTGGGAAAAATGGTTTTTGTTATATGAGCAACTTGGGACCTTTGAACAGTTGGATTCTCCAAACAATGTAAAGCGCTCTCCACTCTAGGAACCTTTTATGCACAAGATTTCTCTTTCCTCTGCCAAGTCAAGAGGTTTGGGGAATGACCTATGACCTTATAATGGCCACATTCAGTCACTCACAGGATACCAAGGTATGAAGAGGAGAGACAAGGAGGGGCCACCTCGTGGCGTCCCTGCCAAGGAATGGGGCCCACCTTCCAGGTCACAGTTGTTCCATTTGATAATTTTCATTCTTTGTGTGTCCCAAGTCCCCCAACACCAGGCTTTGAGAGGACGTGCCATCAGGCAGCCATCCCGGAGCCGAACAAGGCGCCTGCCTTTGGGGAAGGGCCACCGGCCACGGCTGTCCTCCCTGTGCTCCTCGTTCTGCTGGGTCACGGCCCTCCTCCTCCAGGTTGCTTATCAAACTGAACTTGGGGTCCGACCCGGGCACCAACAGCTCTTTCTCCGCCCCGGGCGCAACACTATCTGTTAAGGCAGCCACAGATGGCATTTGTCTTTTGGCTGCCAAATCACATTGCTACCCGAGCTTGCGTCTACACAGACCCACAGATCCTCTTCAGATAACTATTGGCCAGTGGCCCCACTGTTTCCCGTCTGTCCAGGAAAAAAAGCCCATTTAATTTTTCATGGTGTTCAGAACTCTGTGGCCGAGGACTTCACCATCTTCCTGATAAAAGTGTTCATGAGATCTGTGCAGGAGAGCCCCACGGGCTCTTCCACTCGGATTACTTCTGCCTGCTTGCATATTCATGTGCCACAGAGTGGCTGGGACCACTTCCCTACCCGAACCCTCCTGGGTCTCATTCTCAGAGAGGACACTGAGTGACCGGAGGCCCTCGGGGAGCCATCACCACGCACCCTGGGGAGGTAACGGGGCCCAAGTCTTATTCACCCAGAGCAGTTCGAGTCCAGGCTGAAGGAGCTAACTGCGTGGTGCCTTGAGTAGTGGATCGAACACAAGGATCCTTTGACCTCTCCTTAATTCTGGTCTTGGAGTCCACCTGTTGTGTCCTGCTTCCTAGAGCCCCCAAGCTGAGGTGACAAAATGTACCATGCTTTCTAGAGCCCCCACACCGGGGTGACGAGGTGGGACTCTGAGGAACTTGGAAAAACAGAGTCCATTTATTACAAAGTCTTTCCCCTTGTTATAATGTAACAAAAACAACTCTGTGCAGGGGACCACATGAACGAGTTGCTATTGTACATAGTTTGCCGCCTGATATCCCTCTGCCTCAGTCTCCACAAGGGTTGTCACGTCCCCTGACTTCTCAGGAAGGCCGAGAGCCGAGCCAGACACTGTCAGCAGGGTCCCTCTGGGCTGAAGGGTCTTTTATCTCACCCAGAGTGTCCCCACTGACTGCGAGGAGGGGGAGGAAAGAGTAAAGCGGAGGAGGGGAGAGGCTCCAGCCGGCCCCAGACGCAGGGCTGACGCTAATCTGCTGTCTTGGCAGGAATGCTTCAAAATGGGAAGAAGTTTGATTCCTCCAGAGACAGAAACAAGCCTTTCAGGTTCAAGATTGGCAGGCAAGAAGTGATCAAAGGCTTTGAGGATGGCACTGCCCAGGTAAGGTGCCCGAGCCAGGGAATGAGGGGAGGACTGCTACCTGCTCTTCACACACACACCCCCCGCCCCGTTACCTAAAAGTGCAATAATGGTCTTCCTCCTGTAGCATCTTGGGCTCCCAAGGCCTTCAGACCGAGGCACACGTGGGGGCCAAGACCCTGTCCCCTCACCCTAGCTTTGGGACACTCCCAAACTCCACCAGCAGCTCTCCCAGAGGAGGGGTTCAGGAGAGAATGAAAGAGCCATGGCCAGCAGCCACAGGGGGATGCGGGGTGGGTGCCTCCCGGTGCCTGACCCGGGCGGTGGGCAGCTCTGACCACCACTCAGTCTCCCCCAGAGAAGTAAGCTAGTCTGTACGCCAAGGAGAGAAGAACTCCATAAACATGGAAAACCGAGCGCTTGGATGGGCTCCGAGAGACCCCCGCCCCTGCCCCCCACACCCAGCCCTGAGAGACCCCCGCCCCTGCCCCCCACATCCAGCCCTGACTGCCGGATCCTTTGGTCATCCGGCTTCTTCTTCTCCCTCCTCGCCCATCAGATGAGCCTGGGTCAGAGGGCGAAGCTGACCTGCACCCCTGACGTGGCCTATGGAGCCACGGGGCACCCGGGAGTCATCCCTGCCAACGCCACCCTCATCTTTGACGTGGAGCTGCTCAGGTTAGAGTGAGCGCTCAGGGGTGCCGGCTGAGGCCAGCTGCTGCTGTTCATATGCCACCCCTGCTTCCCCGGGGTCCCCCAGCTTCCCATTCCAAGCTTCCATCCCCGGGAGGCCCGTCTTCATCATACCGTGTGTGTGCATGTGCGTGTGTCCGGTTCTGTGCTGACAAGCTTCTTGGCTTTGAGGAGACCCCGTCAGGAACGCTCTCAGACGGGACCCCTCCTCTAACTTGCATGTGCCCCCAGCCCCGCCCCGCCCCCCCCCACCACCACCACCACGCGCTGGCACTTTTATTTATGAAGCAAAAAGTCTGCACTGCCTTACTTGTCCACTGAGCCCAGGAGCTGCCGGTCCCAGCCGGACGTGCACAAGCCAGGCCCGAGCCCGCCCGCCGCTGGCGACCCTGCCTCGTCCTCGCTGCTAACCTGGAACTAAGATGTATGCAAAATAAAGGTTCTATCTGTGGCTAGATCTCACAGCTCCCAAGGGAAGAAGTGGGAGAGGGGGAGGTCGCCGCCGGGCCACCCCGAAGGGGGCTGGGGGACAACAAGCTGAGGCCGGGATCTCAGCACCCGCTCCCCAGGACCAAGCCCTGGCTGGGACAAGGATGCATGTCAGGGGATCCAACCACTAGGCATTTCCTAAGCACTGACCACATGCTGGGCACGTTCTGAGTGCTGGACACACAGTCTCCTGCCCTCAAGAAATTCACCCAGTGGCCCCATACAAACAAATTCAGGATCCACGGGAAAGGAACAGAGGAAAGACACCATAATGAAGATGGACTGAGGAAGGCTTGGCGCATTTAGGGTCAGGGTTAAGGGTTAGGACTTAAAGGAAGGGGGGCGGGAGTGATCCAGCCTGGCAGCAGAGCCATGGCTCAGGCTGAGAAATGGAGGGTCTGGTTCTTGAAAGGGTCTAGGAAGGACGTCAGGATCACGGGATCAAAGCGAGGGGGCAGATATGAAAGTCTCGAGGGCCAGAGCGTTCTGCACTTGGTCCCAGAGGCCTGGGCTCCAACTGAGTGGCCACCTGCACCAGGGGAGGCTGCATTTTCTGTCCCAGCATCCCGGGCTTTGAGCGGGCAGGGGAGCCCCCCGGACAGGGGGCTGTCGGGTGAGAGGATCTGATGCTACAGTGGGCCTCTTTTAAGAGCCAGCTAGCCCAGCTGCCCATCAAGGGACTCACATCAGGTCCCTGGGGTCTCAGCTTGGAGCCAGGAAGAGCGGGACTCAAAGCAACCTCAGAAGCTGCTCGGGTGTGACCCCAGGCAAGCCCCTCGCTGCGGCTGCTTCAGCTTCCTCCGCTGTACAACGTGGACACCCTCGCTGACCTCCCGTGCTGCTCCTGAGGGTCAAATGAGATTCTCTGTGTACAGCACTTAGCCCGGGACCTAGCACACAGCAGGCACAACATAAGTGCTTCTCCCCTTCCTGCTCCCGTGCCCTTTCACACTTTTGTCCTAGAGGGTCCTGCCCCGGAGGACACCAGCGGCCATTCTAGGCCGCATTTCCCTGGGGTTAGACTACAGCGCGCGCCCTTCCCCCACGAGCCGCTCCCTTATGGGTTTCAAAAACCACAGAAGCCGCAGCGGGGCCCGAAGAAGCCCAGAGGTTTCCCATTTTCCCTCTTGTCTCCACTGACTTGATACTTTGTGTAAAAGCTGCGAGTCACTTGCCCAAGAAAGTCACCAGGGACTCGGATCTTTGGCCTGGGCGTGGCCTACTCTGAGTGGGGGCGCGGGCCCCGCCCTCGGAAGCAGGGAAGTAGCTGTGGCAGAGCGGGAGGAGCCCGAACTGGGACCGGGACAGCGCGGGCCCCGCCCTCGGAAGCAGGGAAGTAGCTGGGCCCAGCCTCGCCTGCCAGGGGAGGGGCGCGCGGCTCCTCCGGAAGTTGGCTGGGGGCTCAGCGTCTGGGGCCAAACCCTTGCCTGGGGCTCCAGGACGAGGCCGGAGACCCCACCCGGGGGCAGCCAAGCGGGAAGGGCTTGGCGGGCCCGGTAAACAGCAGGTGCTTAATCGATGCCTGCGCGCAGACCAGCCCGACGCCCCATTTGACAGAGGGGAGCGCCGAGGCCGGAGGAAGGACCTAATGCTCAGGCCTGGGGCCGCCCCAGGACCACCGGCGAGTCTCCAAGCAGAGGCCCGAAGCTCGCGCCTCTCTCCGGGCCCGTTCCCCCCGGTCCGCAAGAGCCCAAGGCCGACAGCGCAGCAGCACACCGCGGGGGAACAGCCTCGGAGCTGCCCTAGTGCTCCGCCCCAAGACGCCGGAAGCGACGCCAAGCCCCCCCCCCCGATCCCGGAAGTGACGCCACGTATCGTCGTCTCACTTACCAGTCGGCGCTAACGGGTCTGCGTCCGCTTACTCCCGCCACCTCTCTAGGCGCGCCTCCGAGGTCGTGCCCGAACTTGGCGGGCCGGGGGTGGGGGGGAACCTCCGAGTGCGGGAGATTTCGACCTCAGATTTCGTGCCCACAAGCAACACACTTCCGCTTGCTGGCGTCGCCCGGAAGTGACGTAAAAGATGCGCGCGGAGTTTCTCGCGAAGTGCCTGCCCTCCTTTATGAGCGCACGCGCAGTTGAGGCTGGAAAGCTTTGGAGGCCTGAGCGCCGCATTGCCTGTTCCTGAGCCTGCATCTCCGCAGCCGTAGTTCCCCAGCTTGTAGCAGCGGGGGCAGAAGGGAGGCACGTCGGGGCCGCCACGGACACGATGCCTCGTGTTTGTGGGCCCGGAGGCGCCCCGTAAATGCCTGTGGCCGGGGCTGCCGGCGTCACCCGGGCATGCGGGCCGCGCTTGCTCCGGGCGGCTTGGGAACCCGGGAGGGCGACGCTCTGTGGGGAGCGGCTGCGGTCCAGCCCCGGGAGGGGTGGGCGGGCGGCAGATCCGGTGAGGGTCTGTGATCGGCAGAGCAAGGGCCGCTCCAGGGATCCGTGGGACGGCCGGACGCGGGCCTCCAGACCCCCAGCACTCGCTAAGCTTCTGCTGCGCGCTGGGCCCCGGGCCAGACCCTCCGCCGTCCCTCTTGGGAGTGCTCGTTATAGAACCGAAAATGAGGGGAGCCAAGCGGCGGATCACAGCCCCTAGACTGGCAGCCATTCGGGGGGGAGGGCCCGAGGATTCAAGCCTTGGCTGCCCAGTGGGAGGACGACGGCGCAGAGCCAGGACCCGGCCGGGCCTCCCTAGAGCCTGACTAATCAAAACTGGCTCAAGACCTACAGGGGGCAAATTTTGCCCGACTCCTAGCTCACATACCTCTGCCCCTGAGTCACATGAAACTCTTGTGCACAAAGGGTGTGAATGGGGAACCTCAAGAAGCTCTGGTCCGGAGGGTGTTCATTTCTGGAGGATTTATTAAGACACCTACGTTTTCAGGTACATTAACTGCTGGGGATACAAAGAAACGGCCCCTCCCACCTACCAAGTGCTTTCAGGAAGAAAAGCAGTCCCGCTGCTCAAGGTGGAAAGAACCAAGTTTGCCCCAGGCATGGCAGAGCAGTAGCAGCATTTCAGCTCCTCCAAGGCTGCCCTCCCACCCTCCCGAGTCCTGTTTCTGCACCCAGTGTGCTCCATTTTCCCCCTTGAGTCCCTTTCCTTGTTCTTGGAACCCAAAACAGGACTAGTCACTTACTGTCCTTGGCAGGCCTGGGCCACGCTGGTGACAACCAGGATGCCTGGTGCTTGGCTGGAGACTAGGCTCCTTTGGGAAGGGCCTCTCTTGGCCCCTGGGCTAAACTATGCCTCAATTAAGGGGACCTCTCTCTGGGAACCCAGCCCCATCTTGTTGAGTGGCACTGGAATAAAGGACCCTTTGGAAGATGCCTTTGCCCATGAACTGGGGGTAGATGCCAGTCATTGGCAAGTGCTGCTCTCACAGAGCCAGCCCTCTATCCACTAAGCGGCACTTTGGGGGGAGGGGCGAGTCAAGGCAGGACCCACACAAGGGGCTGATGTTCACACAAATCCAAGAGCATCGAGATGAGCAATGCTTTAACTCCCCATTTCACAGAGGAGCAAATTCCCGGTGAGGCTCAATAGCATCCCAGCCTAGTGCTCAAGCCAAGGCATGGGGAATGGCGACCACGGGCAGAGAGGAGCAGCAGAGACTGCCCAGAGCCATTACCCACACCTTTATTTGCCAACCCTTCTTCTGCATCCAGGGAACAACGAGCAACTATGGGAAACACCAGACGGTCAGATGTGAGAAGGCTCTGTGTGAAGTCCCTGGGGCCCAGTCACTGAGCCGCTGACCCAGCACAGCTGGCCACAAGTGTCCAAATGAGAGCCACCAGGCTGGGTAGGGCAGGGGTCAAGGTCATTGTGAAGGCTTCAGGAATAAAGGAGTCAAAAGCCAGTTTCCTATGCCATCGAGGCTCAGAGGGCTGAGGGAGATGAACGGCCCAACTGGCAGGATGCTCACTTGGGGGGGTCCGTGTTGATGCCATATTTCTCCTTCAGCAGCTTCAGCTGCTCCTCCTTCTTCTTCGTGTCCATCTTCTGGAAAGCCTGAAAAAAGACAGGGTGTGAGCCCCCCTGAACCCCCTAGGTGTGCCTTGTCCCTCCCCCTTCCTCCAGCCCAGGAGTGCTCTCCCTCCCCCCCCTCCCAGCAGCGTGGGCGCACAGACCCGGTTGGCGTTGTAGTAGAGCACCACGAGGTAGCGGTTGCACACGTTGAAGCCGGACAGATGGTCGCACGCGTTCTTGGCGTCAAAGATGTCCTCATAGACCACGTAGGCAGTGCCTCGGGTTTCCGGGGTGTTCCCACTGGGGGAGGGGGAGAGAGAGCGCATGCATGGAGGAGCCCCCCTTCTCCAGGGAGTGAACTCCCGCGCCAGGCAGCTAGGATCCAAGTGTGAGGGTGGCGCAGCCTGGGGGTGGGTGGGGGGGGCAGCCCACCCCGGCCCCGCCCAGAGCAGCCGGTGGCCGCCCCGCCCCGCCTTCCTCGGCTCCTTCCCCGCCCACCAGCCCCGCCCTCCTCGGCCCCTCCTTCCCCGGCCGCCAGCCCCGCCCTCCCCGGCCCCTCCTTCCCCGGCCGCCAGCCCCGCCCTCCCCTCCCCTCCAGGGCGGGAGCAAGCTCCCCATCCCACCGGACCAGCACAAGAGACCGAAGCCCCGCCCTCCGCGGCCCCGCCTTCCCCGCTTCCCTCCTCGACCCCGGGGCGGGAGGAGACTCACACGCGGATCTGCCGGATGGGCCCGTACTTGCCGAAGATGTCGTACATCTCCTCGGCCGTGATCTTGTAGGGCAGGTTGCGGATGTAGAGGATGCGGTTCACCTCGGGCGGGAGCCGGATCTGGGGGAGGGGGGACAGAGGCGGAGCTCAGCCACTGCCCGGCGCGGGGCCGCGAAGCCCAACCCACGGGAAGGGGGGGGCGCACTCACGTTCGCGCGTTTAGCCGCTTGCATCGCCATGGCGACGGCCGGGATGCGCTGGGGCCGGAGCCGGGAGCAGGAGCGGGGTTCGTCAGGGCCGAGGGCCGGGAGCCGGTATCACGGTCCGCTCGCTCGGGCTTCTTTCTCTTCCTCGAGGCGGACGCGTCGAGATCTAACAACTTCCGGTTTCTGCTCGGCCTCCGGAAGCACAAAACTCACCGGAAGTCCCGCCTCCGCACGGCGCCGGCTAGACGCATGCGCCGGACAAAGCCCGTCCCACCCCTCGCTTTACCTCAAAATCCACCCCTCCCTGCTCTTCCAGGACGGTGGCGGGGGAGGACCTGGAGGCGGCGCTGTGGGTGCCGCGAGCGGGGAGCGCTAAGGCGGAGGGGGGGGAAAGGCAACTTGTGTGGGGCCGGGAGGAGTGGGCTGCGGGAGACGACTGGAAAACTAGGGGACGAAGGGCTCCTGGGGGCCAGCGGGGACCCCCGGAGTTCTGAGAGCCGGCGGCACTAAGGGCAGACCTGCTCTGGAGCTGGGAGTGCCCGGAGGGGAGAGGCCCCCCCACCCCGACCAGAGATTACTTTGTATCTCTTTCTATCTCTTTGTATCACTTTGTATCCACTTAGTGGCGCTCTGGCCTGGCCCCGCTGGAAATGAAGCCCCCGGGCCAAGTGTCCGGGGAACTAGAGGCCCGGATCCTGCACCCCGAGCCCCCAGATGCTGGCCTTGCCCTCGTGGGAGGCAAAAGAGCCACCCACCTCCCACTATGACAAACCCCTTGTCGCCGGAGGGGCCCTGCTACCAAAAACCCTCCAGGTACACTGGAAGGATCCCTGATCCTCCCTCTTCCTCTCCTTCCCCCCCTCCAAGTACACTGGAAGGATCCCTGATCCTCCCTCTTCCTCTCCTTCCCCCCCTCCAAGTACACTGGAAGGATCCCTGATCCTCCCTCTTCCTCTCCTTCCCCCCCTCCAGGTACACTGGAAGGATCCCTGATCCTCCCTCTTCCTCTCCTTCCCCCCCTCCAAGTACACTGGAAGGATCCCTGATACCTCCTCTTCCCTCCCCCCATACACTGGAAGAATTCCTGCCCCCCTTCCCTTCCCCTCTCCCTGGGGTACACTGGTAGGGTCTCTGCCCGCCCTTTCCTCACCCCTTGGTGAGGGCAGTCCTGGCCTTGCCCTCCAGAAGGGTGGCAGCATCTACCTCACTCTCTGCTTGGGAAGCTTTTGGGGGATAAGAACTGGCCAGCCTGGTTTTGGAGGAGCAAGATTGTTTATTGTGACCCAAGCCCGGAGGCCACCTCCAGAACTATCTTGCCCAGGTTCTTATTCTGCTCCATGTACTCATGGGCTTCTGCCACCTGCTTCAGGGGGTAGACGCTGTCCACTACAGGTCTCAGCGCCCTGGGCTTGTCCTGGGCAAAGTGAGGCAGGATCTGCTGGGTGAAGGCGGACACCAGCTCTGCTTTGTACTGAGGGGCAAAAAACACGGAACGCGGCATTACGTGAGGCCTCCGTTTTGCCACTATGTGGCTTCCCCATTGGCCAAACCCCCTGCAAGAGCCCGGTGACCTAGAGCCAGGCCCAAGCGGCTCCAGATCACTAAGGCACCACAGGCCATCACCATTCTCCATTCTCCAGGTGGTCTGGAGATGAGAGAAAACCTTTCAAAGCACCAACTTCAAGTCAAATGCCAATGGGCACCTTGCCCGGTTTACATGACACCAGCAAACCTCCACCCGTTTTATCCCCCTGCCTTCCCACAAAGCACCCCCTGCCCCCAGCCAAGTTGATACCACTGGCTCTGAGAGGATCCCTACAGACCACAACCCTCCAAGTTCCAGGACACTCCACTGACCCAAGTCAGCTCCCTCTAGGCCTCTGAGCCTGCACCGCAGCTCCCTACAAATCCCTGACCCTTAACTCTATAACAGGCTGATTGGGATCTTGGGGGGGGCATAAAGCAGCCTCTGAGAACACAAGGCCCTGGGCCCCCACCTCCTTAGTCCTGTAGGACGGAGAGGCACCAAAGGGGCCCTCCCCACTAAGCTTCTCTTGCCCATCCCAAAGTCTTTTCTGCAGGGCCCAGTGGGTGATCAGAGTGGGGCCTTGCCTTCTTGTCCCGGGATCTCAGCAGACTCGTGAAGAGGTTCCCTCGCTTAGCCAGGAGCTTGGAGAGAAGCTCTCCATGGACCTCGGCCCCGCCTAGCAGGCCGTACAGCACCCATCGGCCATCCAGGGCCAGGCAAGCCACGTTCTTCTCCCAGTAGGACCCACCGATACAGTCCAGAATGACATTGGCTCCAGCACCTGGAGGGAGTCACAGGTGAATATCCCAACTCGGGATGGAGCTGCTGGCTGAAAGGATGCTCGGCCCCAGGCAGCGGTGGTGCAAGGGGAGCAGCTTCCCTGCGAGCTTTTTACCTTTAGTAAACTCCAGTGTTGCAGCTGAAAAATCCTCTTCCTTGTAGTTGAAACCCGCAGCAGCCCCAAGCTTTTTCACTGCCTCAATTTTGTCCTGGGACCCAGCAGTGATCAAAGGAATGGCGCCAGCCAGGCGGGCCAGCTGCACGGCGGCTGTGCCCACGCCACTGGATCCCGCATGTATCAGCACAGTCTCCCCAGCCTTCACTTGGCCTGGAATGGAACACAGAACCCGGGGAGCAGATCCCATCAGGCCCCCCCACACACTGCTTGCATCTCCAAGGTAGCACCGGGGCCCCTGCTACTACCCTGACTTCTCCCTCAGTGCCTCTTCTTCATCGTCTCACCCCTCATTTGTTCTGGCAGAGTCTTGGGGAAACGAGGCAGGGACCTCATAAACAAATTAGGGAGCCTCTCCCCATTTAGATACATGCTGTCCCACCAATAAAAGGGAAGCTATGATGACAGCCATTGACTTGTCCAGGGCCACACAATTAGGAAATGTCTGAAACTGGATTTGAACTGGGGTTTTCTGTCTCCAGAGCCACTGCACTATCTCCAGCTACTCTTGGGCGATCCCCAAAGAGGTCAGTGTTCCTAGGGTATGGATCCGAGTCATCACATTAAAAAGAAAAAAAGCTGGCAAAAGAGATGAGTACTATTTGTGGTGATTAGTCTGGGGAGCAAGGGGCACCAGCACTATAGGGACACTAGCGAGGAGGGACACCCCCATGGCAGGAGGGGTACAAGTGATTTTGCCTTATTACGCATTAAAGACAGTGACTTGGAAGAAAAAGAAAACAGCTTGGCAAGATGGTGGCTGAGGAGGGCACTGGCATTTCCAGACCATGAGCTAACCTAGAGCGGTTCCCTCTAGTGGAGGAAGCACGAATTTGCCCCAGAACTTGCAAATCTGGTTTTTAAAAGCAGGGAGGAGGGAGAAAGCAGCCTGTGCACACACCTTGCCCCTCACAGCCATACCCTCACCTCCTGGGCTGCCAGCAGAGCCTCACTGCAAGATGGGTGGGAACATGGAGCTCTCAATGGGATTTATTCAAGAGCACGGCATGATGGTGCTGGGGCCCGGCATGAGCTGGAGGTAAGGAGGAAAGCAAAGGGGGCCAAGGGCAGAATTGGCTTGGGCTTTTTAAAGCTGGCTGAGGAGGGGGAAGCAGGGTGGGAGGGAGAGCAATGACAGACGAGATAGAGCTGCTCCGTTCCTGGGTTTCTCCCTCAAACTAACAGTGACATTCGGGTGTCCTGGGGGAGGCCCTTCACGGCCGTTTCATCCTGTTGTGTGAGGTTTCCCATCTCCCCATTCCCAACATATGACTCCCCAGCATGAGTCGTCCTCTAGGCTGGTCAGATAGGGCTCCTCCCTGGCTTTGTGCTCCCTTAGCCATGGTATACCCTCCAAATTCTGGTCCCACCTCCTCCAGGAAACTCCCTCGGCCCTTCCTCCTCCCCTTCTCTATCCTGAGCCATCCTCAACAGTGTCCCCGGCAAGCCCGACCCTGACCTGCGGCATCTCGGTGTCCCCAGCAAGCCCGACCCTGACCTGTGGCATCCCGGTCTTAGTCCTGGCCCAGACATCCCAGGCTGCCCTGGAGGGGGTGCTACTGCCTCAGGAGGTCCACTCTAGCACAGCCCTCCTGTTCAGGAGCCAATCACAATTTTAGCCCCACAAGCTGCTCAGCATGTGGAGAAGGTCACCACAAAGGGTTGGGAAGGGGGTGGGGAGGACCCCAAGGCTCAGTTTGTAGGTACCCAGAGCTCGGGCCCCAGACACATGAGAAGCAGATGTAGAAATCCAACCTTACTTCCTCACCTACAAGGTGGAGCAACTGGAAGGCCGTGAGCCAGGCCTCGGGTATGGCGGCTGCCTGGGTGAGAGTCAGTCCGCTGGGAATTGGCATGAGGCACACTTCGGGGACCACGGCGTACTCTGCCTGGCCGCCCCCCGCAAGCAGAGCCATCGCCGGTTGTCCTTCTTTCCACGGCCCCTGACAGCTTGGGCCAATTTTGGCCACGTGACCAGACACCTCCAGGCCCAGGATGTTGCTGGCTCCTTCAGGTGGGTGGTACTGGGCACGGCGCTGTGGAGAGAGGGACCCAGTCAGAGAAGAGACCAGAAGGGACAGTGACCTCTCAAAGGACCAGATGAGTCCAAGCTTTCATTTTACAGGTAGGCCCTAAGTGAATCTGAGCCTCCCAGTGATGGGAAGGTGAGCAAGAGGCCCAGATCAGGTATCCCAGCTAGGGATGCTGGGGAAAGAGGGCTTGATTTGGCCTCAGAAGCCCTGTCCCTTAGGATGTGACCCTTCAAAGCCCTGTCCCTTAGGATGTGACCCTGACCAAATCCCTCCTCTCTCACTAACCTCCTACCTTGCAAGGTGAGCACAGATTAGGAAGTGTGAGAACAAAAGTAGTTTTCTGTGTCCTGGCCAGGGCGGCACCTTACCTGCAGCACATCTGCCCTGTTCAGGGCACTGGCAGCCACCTTCAGAAGGACTTCTCCTGGTCCGGGTTCAGGCTTGGCCACCTCTTTCAGGTAAAGATTGCTGGGGTCCCCGGGCTGGTCAAAGTACACAGCCAACATGATGCTTCTGCTCCCCTGTGGGTGGAAAACAGGAGCAGATGGAAGGGGAGAGTGAATGAGACCGGACAGCAGCTGTGCCCAAGGATGAGGGAGGAAGCCATTCTTTCCTCTTCCTTCCCTCCCCAAAAGTCCCCAACCCTGGTCCAATCGAGGAGCCTTTCCTGGGGGCTAAACTTGCTCGTCCTGGGAAAACAAGGCCCAAACAGTCCATTTATCCAGGGAGTCTAGGTCAGAGTCCCCTAGATTCCAACTTGCACCAGATCACCCATTGCCCGCACCACCTCCTATTCCTAGAGCCTCAGTCCCTGGTTTATGGCTCACACTGAAACTCTTTCCCCCGGGGCAGTCAGCCAGCCACTCAAAACACAGTAGTGAAGGACTTCCTATGGGCCAAGCAGCCTGCTAAGTCCAGCTAAGACAGACAGTTCAAGGTCAAGCACTGAGGCATCCATGGCCCCAGAGTCAGCCCTCCTCCCTGCCATCCCCACCCTGGAAAGGCCTGGAAAACTCCAGAGTAGAGGGAGGGGACCGCACACTCTCAATCTTACTATCAGGGTTCCAGAAATCCCTTTCTGGGGAGGAGCTCATTATTAGACATGATTGCAAACTCAGGATGAATCAGCAATCTGATGCGGCGCCCCAGCCACCTTGTAGGCTCCTGGGGTGTAGCTAGAGAGGAACAGGGAAGCGCACGGCCCCCATGCCTGCTGCCCTGGCTCGGCCACACCGGGAGCACTGGGTGTAGCTCTGGACAACACAGCTATGGAGGCCTTGAAGATCGAGAAAAAGACCCGAAGTGCAGAAGACAGAAATCATGTTATATGACGTTAAGTGGGAGCAGCGGGCAAGGTTTAGTCTGGAGAAGACTGATGGCAATTGCTTCACCTGTGAGAGGGGAAACTTCATGTTTGGTCCCAGAAGAAAAAACTAGGAGGGGTGAGGTGGGGGTGTGGGCAGGGAAGAGAGGGAAGGGAGAACGTGGGGAGCAGAGACAGAGAAAGGGAGAATCCTGGCCACTTCCAAAGGCCTTGTTCAAGACCAGAGTGTGAGCCACCGGACAGACAGGGAAGCGCATGAAGTCCGGGGAACTGTCAGAAGAGTGAATGCAAGCATGGAATCTTTACTAAAGTGTTAAGACATTTCTTTACAAAGTGTTAAAGACATTGGAGTTAATTTAATCTTAAGAGTTATTTTGGGCCAGAACTTGAAACAAGATACTAAGTGGAACTGATTGAACAATGCTTGTTGTGTTCACACCTTTAGAGAGCTCAAGTATCTAAGTACTCAATGGAGTTCAGAGCTAGTATGGGAGCTGAATTCACACCTCCCTTAGGACCAGAGAGCACTCTGGGAGATAACCCAGAATCCCTCTCCCTCCAGAAGGCGGAGTAAACCTTTGGGAGATCACATAAATATAGGGAGCTTTTGAAGCTTGAAGCTACTTCTTCAGGTGGGACAGACTGAAGATTGAGAAGCCACGATTCAGAGCTGGCTGGAGGCTGAAGAAAGCAGAGGCAGAAGCCAAGGACAAAGCTGCAAGATCTCTTGGAGCCAGGCAGAGAGATAGGCCTCAACTAACCGGGCTAATTTGGAAGGAGAAATAAACGTTTGCATTTTTAGCAGCTGGCTGCGATTTTGGAGTAATTATTGATTGCAACTGAGACTAAGGTTGCCTCCAAAGAAAACCCCTCACACATGGGGAAGAGCGGGAGGGAGGTACTGGAGCCAGCCAAAAGAGAAACCAGAAATAGGAAGGCCGAGCAGCCACTGGATGCAGTGAGAAGTGTCCCCGGAATCATTAAACACACTTGTAAGCCCCTGGGAATGCCCCGTACTCCACACTGGGCAACTGGGAGCCCGACACGAGCCCGAGGCCCTGACGCCTCCTCTCCCAGCCTCGGCTCTGGGCGTACAGAAGAGCCAGGGACACCCCACCTCACCCCCGTGGGAGCGGGACTCTGGGCGAATTGGGAACATGGCACCCCCAGGAGGTGGGGGCGGGGCTCTGGGGCGGGTCTGTTAGAATCAGGACCAGGGAGAGGTAAGGGCGGGGCTCTGGGCGTGGGGACAGGCTGGGATACCCCCGGAGGGGGAGGCGGGGCTCTGGCAGGACTAAGGCCCTGGGACTCCCAGGGAGGACCCCCGGGCGCTGAGAGCGGGGGAGCTGGGGACTCCCAGGAGGGCTGGGGGCCGGGGTCGCTTCCCTCCTGAAGCCTCACCGTGAGCTGGGACTGTGGGAGTCGGGAGCTGCCTCCTGCTTGCCATTCCCTTCCCGGGGCGGGCCCCTCCCCAGGAGTAAGAAAGCGGGCGCGAGCGGCTGGCTTAGGTTCCGCGGGGTGGGGGGAGGCGGCAAGCTAGCCCAGGGCCGGCCCAGGGCGTGGCCCGAGTCCGGGGGGAGAGGGGGGGCGGGAGCGCA
Source organism: Sarcophilus harrisii (assembly GCF_902635505.1). Taxonomy (NCBI): domain Eukaryota; kingdom Metazoa; phylum Chordata; class Mammalia; order Dasyuromorphia; family Dasyuridae; genus Sarcophilus; species Sarcophilus harrisii. The sequence continues at coordinate 705,473 of NC_045427.1, read as the reverse complement.
GGGCAGAGGTGGAAGGGCTTCCAGGCACTTCTGGTGCCATTCCTCCAAACGCGTCCCTGTCACCTCGAAAGCCGCGGCGCGGCAGGGGGGCTCCAGAAGGGGGCGCTCCTCGGCCCCCTCGCTTTTCCCACTTCTGCCCTGTCCCTGGTGCTGAGGGGCGGCTGGAGGAGGCGGGCCTGCCGAGCTCCCTCCGCCTCCCCCCGCGCCAAAAGGCAGCCCTTTCCCCACTTCGCCCTGGCCCGCTCCCCGCAGCCCCTACCTGTTCGGACCGGGACGCGGACGCGGGGCCAAAGGCGAGAGCCGGCACAGACTGGAAGAGGCTGGGGGCCCGGCCCGGCTCAGGTTAAGGAGGGGGCCGAAGGGGCCGCCTCCCTCTCGCTCCGGCCCCCTTTGACTCCTCCTCTGACTCCGCCTTGGCCGGGAGAAGGGCCCTCGAAGTCCCCAACTGGCTCCGCCCGCGTTCCGAACAGCCCGGACTTGGAGGGCGCTCGGACCCAGCCCCTGCAGCCAGGCCCCGGGTCCTGGGAGCCCGAAGGTCAGGGCAGTCAGGGTGCGCCCGGTCCGACCGACTCCCGGACCCTGGCTGACAGCCCCGCCGCCCCCCACATTCAATCTGCAGCGGAGGCTGGGACATCTCTCCCCCGTGTCCCCTGGGGGCCCCGGGGTCCTCGCACCTCGGGTGTGAGGGGGTAATTCGCCCTCTCAGGGGCGGCTTGCAGAAGCTGGAGCAAGCCCAGCAGCCACACCTGCACCAGGGGCAATGCACCTGCATTGGCCATGGGAGCAAAGTGGGCTGGGCTTAACCGAAGGGCCTCAGGGCGCTTGGCGAGTTAGGGGGTGCACCGAGTGCCAAGACTCCCTCTGGCAGAAGCCGGTTACAGCGGGTGGAGAGCTCCTAACTTGGTCACCCTGATGCCCTTATATGGACTGGGGCAGTGGGAGCTTGGCCACCCTTGTGTGGTTCAGAAATGGTGAGGGGTCACCATTTAATAAAAAAAGCTGGAGAGATCCCTAGAAGCAAAGCAAAATTTAATATACATTCTCCAGAGAATCGGGTGTCCCACCCATGGAGCAGACATCGAAGGGAGGAAGCACCTTCTGGGACAGGGTTAACACTTAAATCCCTAACGCAAACACCCCTCCCACCACTGACCCTCATCCCCACTGGCTGAGGGTCTCACATTCTAAAGGAGGGAGCTACCCAAGAAATTAAACTTGACCTACAAGTACATAGTTGCCCATATTTGACTGAAATAGGGAGAAAATGATGTCACGGGAGGATAGCAGGAAGGGGACTTAGGTATGCTCTTGACTCCGTCTTCAAAGGCCTTCAGGCCTCCTCCAATTGAAGCAGATGAAGCCTTACTCGATTTTCACAAGTGTCTTGAAAGATCTCACCTCATCTCGTTCACCCTGGACGCCCTCATATGGGCAAGAGGCAAAAGGGCAGTGGGAAAGAGACTTGGGTAATAAAAGATGTCAGGAAGGAAGAAATGACAAGGTCCCTAAATGAGGAGTCAAGGATCCTGCTGAGGGTGTGACTCCCAGGGATTAGGGTAACGGCAGTGCCTTCAGCGGAACTGAGCCAGTTCTGAAATGGGAAGGGTTTGCCGGAAAAGGTCATGAGATCTCTTCAGAAGTGGGGAGGCTTCTAAAGGAAAGGTCATGAGACCCCAAAACTCTGAAAATCCTTAAAGGAGAAAACCTCCTTCAACTCTGCCTCAGTGAGGGGACTCCACCCGAAGCACAAACGGCTTCAATCTTTGTTATCTGGGTGAGGCCGGCTCAGTCCCAAAACCCATTGAATTCAATTCAAATTCTAGCCCTTGCTGAAACCCAGTGACACCAACGTGGGACTCCACACACGAGCCCCCTTCAGCTTGTAGCCAAAGCCCCCTATTATAAAAGAGCTACACTAAAACCCTCTCTTCACAGAGGTTCCAAACATGCCAGCCTTATGCTTGGCACGCCAAGAGTCTCTGCCCACTGGAAGTTTCCGGTGCCCTCCTCTCTCTACCCTCACCTATTTCCTTCAGCAGACTTGAACCTTACTTCCAATGACATAATAAACCTCTTTTATCAATCTAGGTTTTCAGGTCTGTAAATTCCTTTACAGGGGACTCATGTGCCACCACTAGACCTCATTTAACTCCCTGCCCACCAGAAACCCTCAGTTCATTTGGTTACCCCAAATCTAAACCTCCTCATCTTCAGAAATGGGGAGGGTTCCGAGGGAAAGGTCATGAGATCGCTTATGGACTAGAGCCTGAAATGCCTACAGGGCTTCCAGTTGGAAAGTTCTAAAAGCCGGCAATTTGGGGGCTCCGGCCTGAGCCGGCGTTCTAGAGGAGTAACATTTGGTACCTACCGAGTTGGGGTCCCAGGGGGCGGCTCCAAGGCCACCAAAGAAGAGAAACAAGGAGAGCACCCCCGTGTTTTAGAGGCAAGAGATGGATTCTGAGCCAGGAAAGGGAATGTGCACTGAATGGGGCACAATGGGAGCTCGGGGGTCATGGAGTCCAGTCATCTCCTGTACAGCCAGGAAACCGAGCCTCAGAGATTAAGCCACGGGCCACTCAAGCCAGCAAAGGCTTCCCACAGGCAAGACACTGACTGGCCACAGGGGATGGAAGGCAGACCGGGAGAGGCCTGAAAACTGCACAAATTAACCAGCCATTGTCCGGCCCAAGCTAAAGCCCCCCCAAGGCTGGGAGCTGCCCTTTCCCTGCTGTACAGACCTGCCTCACGGCAGTGCTCCCCACTTCCCCATCTTGGGGCTTCCCCCGCCCCTGCTCCCTCAGCCAGCCTTCTCTTCTCCAGGGTAAACATCTCCTGGGCCTCCTGAGCTGACTCCCTCCTAATGCCCTGAACCCGAGAGGGGCAGGGTGGGGATGGTCCCTCCCCTGCAAGGTGCCGGGCAGGAGCAGAGCGGCCGCCTCTGGGAACCCTGACAACCCACTGGGCCGGGACAGAAGGGCCCCGCCTTCACCCCCCCAGCCATAGCAGCCCCAGGTCTCCAGCTTGCACCCTGTGAGTCAGCGGGGAGACGCTCCTGCCCAGGGCTTGCCCTTTGCCCCCGGGCAGGCGGCAGGGAGTGCTGAGGCCGGCAGCCTGGGGACATTCTCCACCCATTCCCCCATGCTGGTTCCCCCACCCCCAGCCTATTTCTTGGTGCCCATCTCCACCCCCCCCCCCCTTGGCTGGGCTCAGGGCAATGGAGCTGGGAGCAAGGAGAGGGGACCAGCATTCCTTGTGTGCTATGGGCCAAGGGTCACCTCTCTGAAATCCGTTCCCTCCGGCCCTGAGCCTGGCCAGCGGTGGTCGCTGCCTGCCGGGACGTCCCCAGAAGGGGAGCAGGATGTGGGAGGGAAGAAGGGGGAGTGAACAAGCTCAGTGCGGAGGGGGAGAAAGGGAGATGGGAGTCGGGGGGCTTGGGGGGTTGGGCAGCCCTGGGCCTTGCCAGGGGACAAGTGCTGGGAGGACGGGCTCAGGGTGGCCTTTCTCCTCCCCTCATTCACCGCCCTTCCTCCTGCCAGAGCTCCATGACATCAGGGGCTGCTGCCGGGACAGCGAGGGAGGTGGGTGGGAGGGAGGGCAGGCGAAGCCCCTGGGCAAGTGCGGGGTGACTGGGGAGGCATTTAGGGTTAGGGTTAGCCAAGGGGTCCCGGCGGGAAGAGCCGAGTTCGTGTGGCCCCAGACCTGCTGGACGTGGCCCTGGGCCAATGACAACTTCTGCTTGCAGGTAACGAGAGCACCAGCCAGGTCCGCGGCACCCAAGACGGGTTGTGGGGAGAGAGGAGAGGGGAAAGGAGAGAGGGGAGAGGGCCTGCCCCGAGGCTCCTTGTGGGGCCATATCTTCCCCACCCAGGTCTCCTCTCCAGCCCCTCACCCTCCCCCCTCCACGGGTCCCCTGTCCCAGCGAGCAAACAGAAGACGGTGCAGACGTTTATTGGCTTGGGAGAGCCCGTGGCCGGCGGCGGGGCCAGGGTAGGTCTGGGACAGGGGGAAGGCTTGACCACAGCCGCAGCTCCTCTTCTCAGGTGTGGGCAGGGATCACTCCTCAGCACCCGGGCCTAGGGGCATCCGGGGGCTGTATTTGCACCCCCGGGGGCACCGGATCTGCCCCCTGAATGTGGGCGGTCCAGGCCGGGCTTTCTGGGCCCGGCCATTGCTAAACTACCCTCGACTGCCCACCCACGAGCCCTTCAGTGTCTGACCAAGTAGGGGCGGGCTCCCCCCACAGCAGCAGTGCACAGGGGCCAGGAAAGCCCCTTCCCCAAGGGCCTCAGAGGCAGGGCCCAGAAACCCCTGGAAGCAGTCAACCCCGGGAAGAAAGACCCCAGTCCCAGCCCCGAACCCCCAGCTGTCCACCCCAGTCCCGGCCCCGAGCCCGGGCACTCCCCACTGTCCATCCCAATAGCATCCCCAACCCTGATCTTTACCTTGGACTGTTGGGCCTGTGGACCCCACGACCACCCCTGATTCTGGCTTTGACCCCACCCCTGACCTTTAACCCCGGACTGCCTAGGCTATTACCGCTAACCCTGCCCCTCCCTCTGACCGGGACTGGGACTGTCACCAGGTCTCTTAGCCATGACCTCAACCCTGCTTGGAAATCGGTCTTTTCTTTAGATGAGGTTTCCAGAATCTTCCCAGGGGGTTAATTTCCCTTTCTCCTTAAGTAGTCTCCTAGAAGGAACCAGAGGTTGGAGGGTCGGCTGGCCCGCGCTCTCTGTGAGGGGGGGCCGGGACCTGCAGCTCGGGGTTGGGCAGAAGCTGGGACCCTCAGGGGGCCGAGCACAAGGGGGGCCGTGAGCCAAGCCCCCAGAGCCAGGCTTGAGCCCAGCCCCTGCGCCCTGCCCCTGACCGGGCTGGGCAGTCCAGGCTCCCACTCCTCGGCCCTTCTCTGGGAATTCCATGTGTCCCCCTCCCCCCAGCAGAGGTGGGGTCTGAAGAAGATCTGGTGGTGGCAGTGGGCCGCAAACTCCCCTCCCCCAGGCAGCTGCCAGAGAGCTGGGAGCCCCGGACAGGCCTGGAGGGAGGCCCGGAGATCATGACCTTGTTGCCAAGGGACCTGTCACCAGGAGTCTGGGGAAATCTGGGGGGCCCGGGGGGGCGGAGGGGGCCACCTTCTCTAAGAGCCGGGGCAGAAGCAGGTGTGTAGAGAGGGGCCGGGGGCTCCCGGTCACAAAGGTCTCGGAGGCCGGAGAATCGCTCTCAGGAAGAGGAGAGAAAGGTGGGGCGGGCTCAGGGGTCCCCGAGGTCCCTCAGCCTCGGGATTCTGGGGGCTCAGGGGGACAAAAGGCCAATCCAGGGCAAAGGAGGGGTCCCAGGGAGGGGGGCCAGCCCCGGGAGCAGAGGCCGGGTCTCAGACCTCCCTGAGGAGGCTGTGCTTCATGTGGAGGGAGGAGTTTGGCCCCGCGCCCTTACCCAGCTTCTCTACAGCCTCCACGCACACGCTGGCGTACATGTCCTCCCGATAGGTGGCCACCAGCAGGTAGAGGTTGGTCTGAACCACCACCAGCCCCGTGTCGTTCTGGGGAGAAACAGAGGAGACCCTGACCGGGCCCTGCCAGGCGGGCACTCAGCTCCCCGGGGCCCACGGCCCTCCCCGGCCTCTCTGCGTCCCGGGGCCCCCCGCCCGGCATCTCTGGCAGCAGGGAATCTCAGCAGGCGGTCCTGTGCAGACCCAGGAAGGCTCAGCCACCGTCTGGCGCCATCCAGAGGTCAGCCACTGCCTCTGAGACCCAGACTCCCCTCGCTGGGGAGCGGAGAGCTTGGGAGGGAAGGGGCCCCCTCACCCCTGCCCCCCTTGGCTCCCGACATCCTCCATGACAGCTAGGGTGCTCACGGTTTCTGGCAGACGTACCCGCCCTTTGGGAGCGGGGGGGGGGGGCCCGGCTTTGGCAGGTGCCTTGTGGGTCACCCCAAGCTTAAGCCCCAGACCTAGTGGAGAAGGCGTTGTGGCGCGGGGGCGGGGGGGAGGGGGGGGGGGGGGGGGGGGGGGGGGGGGGGTCCGGGGAAAGCGCAGGTACAGAGCAACTTGGGGAAAGTCCCTCCTGTGGAAGGCTGAGGGCCCCAGGCAGCAGGAGAAGCCACTACCCGCCTGCCTGGAGAAGGAGCCGCTCTCCAAAAGCTCCGGGAGACACAGGGCTGGGAAGGGACGGAGCCTCCGCCCCGGGGGTGGCCGGGCCCTGAGGGGCTGAGACGCGACTAAGAAGCATTGGGCTCTAGGGGGGCAAGTGGGAGCCCGTGCCCTGACACTGGAGCCGCTCAGGGGAGAGCGAGTCCCCAAGGTGTGGGGGGAAAGCCGGCGCCTTGTCCTCCCTCTCCCTCTGAAGGAGCCCTCCCCTGTGAAACTTAAGGCCACAGAGAAATCACAGTCCTGGTTTTCATAATTATCGAGATGCGAGTCATGAGAATCCCAGCAAGTCGGCTTCCCTAGAGCTCAAGAGGCTCAGTGGGCGGCAGCGCTCCCCTGCGCACGGCTAATGCAGGGAATCTGGGGTCGCAGGACCTGCTCCTGTCACAGAACTGGATCCTGTCCCCCAAGTTAGAAACTATCCCTTAAGATGGTTGGGGACTGGAGCGCGCCCCGCCCGTGATACATCATGGGCTGGTCACGGGGAGCTACGCAGGCCCTGGACGCCACAGGTCGGCAACCCGCTTCCCCTCCCTTCCCACCTGGGATCTCCAGCTTTCCTGCCCAGGAGAACCTCATCCCCCCTCAACTCGCTCCCTAAAATCCACCCCTTGGCCCGCTCTGGGCGGCTTCCCACTTCTTCTGGGGCAGTTCTGTGATGGAGGCTGTGATCACATGGGACGGGGTGGGAGAGTGGGAGCTATGGGTGAGGGCGACCCAGCCAAAGGGCACGAGTCACACGGGGGCTCTCCCGTCAGGGTTCTGGATTCACAGCCACCCCCCTGGAGGCTCCTGAGCCCCCAGCCCGGAAGCACCAAAGTTCTGGGTCAGGGACAAGCTGGACGGGCAGCTTTGCCCTGGCCCGAAGGGGGCAGGGGGGTCACCGACTGTCCGGGGCTCTGGCCCTGGTCCACTGGGCCCTGCTGACTCTGGGAGAGCGAGGCTGCTGGCCTCCCCTTCCGGATGTCCCCGGTCCTCTTGGAGAATGAAAAACAAAGCAGCCCGAGGGAGCCGACGCCGAGGCCGGGCCGGCCGAGATCCGCCTGGTTTCCCATCACTGATTCACCCAGGGGCCAATAGCCACTGCTGGGGCGGCCGGACTGAGGCTGTGCCCGGGCTCACTTGAGCAGAACGGGCACAGAGGGTCCAGGAGGAACCTCCTTAAATGCTGCCATGGCCGCCCACAAGCCCCCAGAGCCTAGAACTTCACGGGCAGCAGCCGTCCCCGCTCCCTCTGGCTCCAAAGCAGGGCTCGATCGCTTGCTGCTCCTATTCCACCCAGTGCAGGTTCTTGGCCCAGAGCCTTCTCCCTCCATGGCAGTCTCCCCGCTCTTGGGATCCCTCGGCTTCAGGGGGTTAGTGCCCAGGGATGGTCTGTCCCACTCATGGACCACAGTCCAGCTGGTCATCCCCTACTGAGGGGCAGAAGATCCTGGCGCAGGGAAGGTGGATGTGGCTTTTGTCCCAAAGAGGTTGGGCTTCGGGTCATCTGTATCATCCTCAAAAGCCCAGCCCCCAACATACACAAGTGCTGGGGCACCAAGGGAGTGCACAGGCCCCAGGGCAAGGGAGGCTTTCAGAGAGGGAGGCCCTGAGGAGCCCCAGGGGGAATAATAGCACTTACCTCCCCAGGGCCTTCAGGAAGATGGAAGGAGAGAACTTTTGGTAAAAAGTGCTGGGCACACAGCAGGTGCTTAATCAGTGCTTGTTCCCCCCTCCTTCCTTTACACAGGAAGAGGCAAGGGTGGGGTCTGGCCTCTCATTGACTCCTTGTCTCCCAAATGCAAGGGACCCAGGGGGGCGACCGTGCAGGGGACCTGTATCTGGGCTGCCTTTGTCTGGACTCCTCCAAGAGGCTGAAAAAGTGCCTCTGATTCATTGGCTCTGTCTCTGTCTCTCCGTGTGATTCTCTCTCTGTCTGTCTGTCTCTGTCACTCTGTCTTTGTCTCTTCCCCTCCCTCCCTCTCCTTCTCTCTCTCCCTCCTTTTTTTTCTTTCTCTGTCTCTCCCTCCCTTCTCTCTCTCTCTCCTCTCTCTCTCTCTCTCTCTCTCTCTCTCTCTTTCTCTGTCTCTGTCTCTCTCTCTGTCTCTCTCTCTCTGTCTCTATCTGTCCCTGTCTATCTCTCTGTCTTTGTCTCTGTTTCTCTATCTCTCTGTCTCTGTTTGTGTCTCTGTCTCTCTCTCTCTCTCTCTCTCTCTCTCTCTCTCTCTCCTCCCCCATCTCCTTGACTAGAATTCTGACCTTGGGTACCCCTCAGGGCTCTGTCTTGGACCCTCTTCTCCTCTTCCTCTAGCCTGCTCCCTTGGTGATCTCACCAGCTCCCATGGAGGTAATGGCCATGTTTTTGCTGATGGTTCTCAGCCCTGTGTTTCCTGCCCCGACCTTCTGCTGACCTCCAACCTCCCATCTCCAGCTGGACGCCCCACAGACATCTGGAACCCAAGGCAGCCAAAGCAGAGCTCCCGACCCTAACCCACTCCCTCTGGTCTTCCTAACTCCCTGTTACTGTGGAGGACGACTGCCAGCTCCTCTCTCGCCCTCCAGGGCCGTCAGTGCTGCCCTTGCGGCATCTCATGGACCCTCATCTCCCTTGCCCTCCTCCCTCCTGCTCTCCTCCCTCCTGCTCTCCTCCCTCCACAGCTGCTCTCTTGCAAAGGTTCTTCCAGTCCTTCCTCCATCCGGCCACCAAAGCGACTTCCCAAAGGCACAGGTTTGACCACGAGCCACCCCACTACTGTGCCATGAGCAAGGGTAAAGGGCACGGATGCAGAGGAATCTGGGAAGACGTGTATGGACCGATGCAGAGAGAAGAGAGAACCAGAGAACATTTTGTGAAAGAAAAAAAAAAAAAAAAAAAAAACAAGACCGAGCTACTTTTAGGGCCGTGTGATCAACACGATGGCCAACCAGATGGCTGCGAGCCAATGGCATCCATCTCTTGACCGAGAGTCGCTGGTCACCACAAGCGCTCTTCAGACACGGCCAGGGCAAGTGTGTTTGCTTGGCTCTGTGGGAGAGTTTTGTTCTTCCTTTGTTTTCTGTGTCATTATTTTTGCTGATTTATTTTCTCTTCTTTCCCTTTTTTAGTTTTATCTTTAAAATTCCCCTTTTTAAAAAGAAGGAATGGCTCTTTGGGAAGGAACCAGAAGGAAGGCTACAGGAAATCTAAGTGATATAAAAACAAAAGACACCAAAAAAACATAAAAAGAAAAGAACTGCATTCCTGGCCAGAGTAGCAGACCTGCTTTTCTGATTTCTTATCGCTCTGCCCTTTAATATGGCCCGTCCCCATCTGGGATGGTGAGGTGGGAGGGGCCGGGTTTTGGCCTCGCAGCCACCTACCTTCTTGGCGTAAAGGGAGCGCTCATCTGCCCGGACGCACGTGTAATCCTTCTCCTTGAAGTAGAGGCCCTCCCTACGCACCTGGAAAGGGTTCTTGGAGAACACGTTCACAAGCACACGGATGTCATTGGGCGAGATCTGCGGTTTTAGGGCCAAAGAGGGAAAGGGGAGAAGCATCTGTGAAACGCCTACTACGTGCCAGGCTCCAGGCTAAGGACTCTATAGATATAACCTCATTTGAGCCTCACAACAGCCCGTGGGACAGCCGGAGAAATGGAGGCCGATGGGGTGAGCCAAGAACCCCTGGCGGGACAGCTGAAGGTGGACAGGTCACCCAATTACTGCCCGGGACAGCTGGAGGCAGACAGGATCAGCCGAGAACCACCTGTGGGACATGGGGCACCTTCCTGTGCCGTGTGCATCCCCAGGAGCCCCTCGGTTGTGGCCCCGCTCTCTTCTTACGTTAAACCCTGGGGAGGACACCAACACAGTCTGCTCCTGGAACTTGATGATGGCCGCATGGTCCACATGCTTCGTGCCCAGGAGGGATTCCAGCAGCAGGTTTTGTACTTTGCTCATTCTTGGTCAACTCTGGGTCAGTGGAGGGTCTCTGCAAACAAGGAATGAATGAAATAAAAAAACACTGAGTGAGCACCTACTGTGTGCAAAGTGCTAGAGATACAGAGGGAGGAGCAGCACAGACCCTGCTGTCAGGGGTCTCACGTCCTTTTTTCCTTTTTTTAGTAGTATTTCATTTTTCCAAATACGTGAAAAAAATGGTTTTCAACATAAGATTTTGGTAAAACTGTTCTAAATCTTGTCCCTCCCCTCTTACCTTCCCTTCCCCAAGACAGCAAACAATCTGATACAGCCGAAATCTGTGCAGACTTTTAAACCTCCTTCTGTATTTGCATTGTTGTACAAGAAAAATCAGACCAAAAACCTCCAAGAGAGGGAAAATCACAAAGGGGAAAGCACTCCGCTTCCCTCCACATTCGTCTGAAGTCCTGAATGCTAACAGCATCATCCATCCTGTCTATCGGAAGTGCCCCAAATCACCCGATGCTGAGAAGAGCCGGTCCATCCCCACTGCCCATGACCCCGTCCTGCTGCCGCTGGGCACACTGATCTCCTGGTTCTGCTCACCTCACCCAGCGCCAGGTCAGCCGCGTCCGTCCCCGCTGCCTGCGACCCTGTCCTGCTGCCGCTGGGCATACTGATCTCCTGGATCTGCTCGCCTCACCCAGCGCCAGGTCAGCCGCGTCCGTCCCCACTGCCCGTGACCCCGTCCTGCCGCCGCTGGGCACACTGCCTGGATCTGCTCGCCTCACCCAGCGCCAGGTCAGCCGCGTCCGTCCCAGCTGCCCGTGACCCCGTCCTGCTGCCGCTGGGCACACTGCCTGGATCTGCTCGCCTCACCCAGCGCCAGGTCAGCCGCGTCCGTCCCAGCTGCCCGCGACCCCATCCTGCTGCCGCTGGGCACACTGATCTCCTGGTTCTGCTCGCCTCATCCAGCGCCAGGTCAGCCGCGTTCCTTCCAGGCTTCTCTGGAATCAGCCCACCCATCACTTCCTATAGATTGGTACTATAGAACATAACTTCTTCAGTCATTTTTGCACACGGCCCTTTTCCCTCTTTTATGGTCTCTTTGGGGTACAGGACCAGCAGAGACCTGCTGTATCACGGTCCAAGAGCAGGGGGCTCACCTGCCAAGGGGGGGATTGTTTTGTGAGCACGGTGGATCGCCACCCAGCCTGGAGAAGGGCAGGGGGAGGGGAGACAGCTTACCCCAAGGGCTACATCTCCTCCCCAAGAGAATCCCAGATCCTCCCCGCTAGAAGGGCCTCGGGCCAATACTGGCCGAAGCAAGAACTCCCATGTTCCGAGCACGTGGGGCAAGTCTCAGACCGACATCAATCTGCTGTCCTGTTTAGCTTGGACAAGCCCAGCTCTCTGAACTTGTCATCAAGACCCTCATTTTCGGTCATGGAGCACAGTCCTCCCAATGAGTCTGACAGAGCAGAGAAAAACGGAGACACTGGGCGCCTTCATGCAGCCACACGTACCAACGCATCCCAAGTCTGAAGTCCATTTAAATCTTCATTTCCTTTTTCAGATGCGTCATTGGCCAGCCGTGGCTAACAAAAAGCCTGGGTCAAAGTTTCTGGGTAATTAATTGTGAATTTATTAATAGGAAAAGCAAATAATAAGTTGATGGTCAGGGGTCTCTTAGTAACCAAAGACAAACCCAAAACAAAGAGGGATGATTGGGGCAGCTTAGCTAGCTGGTCAGTGTAGTGTCCGGACCAGCTCTCTGGAGGACCTCGGGATCAGTCCGAGTCCTTGGTCTTAGTGGAGGCATGAAGGAGGCAGAAGACTCACGAGGATGGATGGTCAAAGATGGAGTCCGGAGTCTGGAATCTGGAGCCTCGAGTCTTCTCTGTGTCTGTGGCCGAGAGAGACTCTTCTGTGTCTTCTCAGCCCTTGAATACTTCAGTACTATTACATCACTATATCACCATCACATTAAGTATATGTTTAGAGAACATTGAGTAGGTGCTTAACTACAAGCACCTGCTGTCTTGGATTCAAGTACACCTTTTCAGGGTTCCGGCCTCTGCAGGTCAGCTATCTCCAGTTCTTTATTGTGTACATATTTCCTACATGGACAGAAGCATGAAAGCTTGAATTTATTCATGTCTGCGCTGTGGTCCCAGCGTGAGGGAGCAGATGGCAGTTATCCGAGAACCCACCTCACACGGAAGAATCTCTCTGTGCTAGAAGAGAAGCAAAGTGACATCACTGTGTCAGCAGAGTTAGGGCATATCCAACTGTGGCCCATCAGACCAACATGGGCTTAGAACGCTCTGCCACAAGCCGGATACAAATAGTCCACATGCACATTTGGGGGGGTTTCCCCAACTTTGCACATCTGGCATTTCTTCTGTGCTAATTCAATCCTGCTTTGCCTGTAGAGCACAGCACCTTCTCTGATGAGGGCCCTCCATGCTGGGTGGTCCTGTGCTCATGTCTCCCATGTCATGCAATCAATGCCAAAGTTCTTTTTTAATAACTTTTTGTTTCTCCAAATCCATGCAAAGATAGTTTTCAATATTCACCAAATATTTCTCCCTCCCTTGCCCCCTCCTCTACACAGGGAGCAATCCAATATAGTGCAATTCTTCTAAGCATATTTCCAAGTATATGCAGTCCTACTATGCAGATTTCCATGTTCATCATGCTGTACAAGAAAAATCAGATCAAAAGGAGAAAAAAATGGGAAAAGAAAAACAAACAAGCAGACAAGAATAAGGAGGTGAAAATATTCTGCTTTTTTTTATCTGGTGTTTTTTAAATTATAACTTTTTATTGACAGTACATATGCCTGTAAATTTTTACAACATTATCCCTTGCACTCACTTCTGTTCTGACTTTTCCCTTCCCTCCCTCCACCCCCTCCCCTAGATGGCAGGCAGTCTTATACATGTTAAATATGTTATAGGAAAATACTCTGCTCTGAGCCACATTCAGTCACCATAGTTTTCTCTCTGGAGACTGCTTGGAGAATGTCTTTGTCTCGCTTTTCCTGACCAACTTGTGAGCACTTGCCCTGCATGCATCCCCATAGACAGTCTCTTTGGCAAGCTGCATTTGGCATTCTACCAATGTGGCCAGCCCACCGGAGCTACACTCTCTGCGGTAGAGTCGGAGCCCTTGGCAGTGTCTCATCCTGTCGAGAGATCTCCAGAATCTCCCTCGGACAGTCCACATGAGAGCGACTCCATTTCCTGGCTTGGTGCTGGTGCTGTCCAGGTCCCACAGGCACACAACAATAGGGCCAGCACAAAGGCTTTGCAGACCTTCAGTTTGGTGGTCAGTCTAACACCCTTCTCTCCCACACCTTCCTTGCTCTGGCAACTTGATTTATTTAAACTTAATTCTCAATTACTAGGGAGGTGGGCTGAAGTCTTCGGCTCCTCTAGATTGGAAACTCAGCAGCCTTCAGCACTCTGGACTCAGACATCCATCTCACCCAGGTCATTCAAGTTCAATAATGGAGGTAGGGGTTTCAAGGGAGTAAGTCTAATATTTTTAGGGCTGGAATCCACCTAGATTAGATTCTATTAACACTTTAATCAGAAGCAAACTCTCCAATTGGATGGGCTCCAGCCCAAGGGTGAAAAGAATATCCTTGGAGCAGTAAGTCATTCCCATCATCCTTAACAATCCTACAAAGGGTCCTGCCTAAATAAGGAAACAAAGGGGGGCGGGGGGGAGAACCTCAATCCTATTTTAATAACTGGTTATTAAAATAACAGAGATAATTTTCCTCACAGCCATACCTTCTTGATTTTGTAAAGATTTTTAAAATCTAAATTTTAACTTGACAGTTACCCATTTTAAGCTTCACCTTATTGGATTTGGCCAAGGTCTTTGTGGATTCTGACTGTTATCCAACATCTCCTGCCCTCTATGCCTTACCCAACAGAAAATGGCTGAACACAGCAGATTCCTATGATGCACCATTGGACATCTCCTGAGGTGCCATCAATATGGAACCATTAACAACTATTCCATTAGATATTTATTTGAAAAGCTGGCTAAAAAAAATCTGGATAAATTCTATCCAAAAAGAGGAGAGAAAACCTCTTCCCAAAAGACATGAAGTGAGTTTGGCCGGTTCTGTCCTTCCTGAAGCTGGCTCAGATCTCAAATGCTTGGTCCTGGAGCATTCCTGGGCAGGAAAACCAGCCTGAGGCTCCTCTCCCCTCAACAAGCCAGTGGGAGGCTTTGAGGCCCAGAGTGGTGCTAGGTGGGCAGGGGAACGCCAACACCACAATGGCTCACCTGCCTCAGCACAGCACCAGGTGAATGAGCAGTGCCAACACCAGGGATTCTCCCACACAACTCAGGGCAGTGCTGGGAGAATGGGCAAATGCCAGGACAAATGCCCCCTCCCGCACCTCAGCACAGCACCAGGCATCAGGATCCTCTGTGAGCTTCAAGACAGTACCAGTGTACTCAGGGCCTGCAGCCCTGCCACAAAAAGCTTGGGCAGTACCTCTTCCATCCTAGGAATTTAAAATTTTAAAGTAAAAGAGGCTGGAAAAGATGAATAAAAAACCCCAACAAATATAAGCATCTGACTATAGAAAGGTATTATGGTGACATAATATTATTATAAATAATAAACATTATTATCAAGACACAAACTCAGAAGAGGGAAACAATGTCAAAATACCTATAGGCAAAACCTCAAAGAAAAACAGGAATTGGTTTCAAGTCCAGAAACAGTCTGAGGAAGAGCTCAAACAGTTGAGGAAGAGCTCAAAAAAGAGTTTAAAAATCAAATAATAGAGGTAGAGGAAAAATTGGGAAATAAATAAGAATGATGCAAGAGTCAAACTTTTGGGAAAAAAAAAAAAACAACTCTTTAGAAAGTAGAATGTGCATTTCCTAGCTGTGTGATCAGGGCAAGTCACTTAACTCCAATTGCTTTAGAAAAAAAAAAAAAAAAAAAAGGTAGAATTTGGCCAAATGGAAAAGTACAAACATTCACTGTTTGAAATTATTTTCCTTAAGAATTAGAATTGCACACGCAGAAGCTAAGAAGAAATCAAATAAAATCAAAAGAATGAAAAAATAGAAGAAAATATAAGCTATCTCGTTGAAAAAGCAACCAACCTGGAAAATAAAGCCAGGAGAAACAATATCAGAATAAATGGACTACCCAAAAGTCATAATTAAAAGGAGGACCTGGACATCATACTTCAAGAAATTATCAAAGAGGGCAAAATGGATAGTGAAAGAATCCACTGATCACCTCCAGAAGGTGATCCCCAAAATAAAACTCTCAGAAATATTACAACAAAATTCCAGAACCACCTGGTCAAAGAAAAAGTGTTCCAAGCAGCCATAAAGAAACAACTCAAATATTGGGAAATATTCAGTCAGAATTGCACAGGACTTGGCAGGTGCGATGTCAAAGGATCAGAGATCATGGAATATGATATTCTGGAAGTCAAAGTAGATAGAAAACATAAGCGATTCAATAGTACCAAACTGTTGACATCCCTACATGAGGAGATGATACTTTTGCTTCTTAAAAACCATATCATTAATAATATATTTAGAAGAAGTCTACATAGACAGATTCAGTTTCCTGATATAACGCTGTATACTTGACATGGGAGACACTGGCACAGGAATGCCCAGCATGGCACATCCCCATTAGAAAAGGTGCTGTGGGCTAGGAACAAAGCAGAATTGAATTAGTTCCCAAATGTTCATAGGGACTAATTGTGTCCGAGCTATGACAGAGCATTCCAAGCTTGTACTGGTCTGATCAGCTACAGTCTGTCGCATTGTAACAACTCTAATACAGAGATGTCATTTTGTTTCTCTTTGAGAAGAAAAGACAACTAACCAACCAATACAGAAAGAAAATGTGGGTATAAGGTAAATTTGAGAGGATGCCATAAAAAATTAATTAAGCGATGAGAAAGAGGATTACACTGGGAACAGAAGCTTTTGACAAAATACAGCAACCATTCCTAATAAAAAACACTGGAGAGCACAGGAATAAAGGAAGCATTCCTTAAAATGATAATTAATATCTATCTAAAACCACCAACAAGCATTATCCGTAATCTAGAAGCCTTCCCAATAAGATCAGGAGCAAAACAAGGATGCCCATTGTCACCACTGTTATTCCATGTTGTACAAAAAATGCTAGCTATAGCAATAAGAGAGGGAAAAGAAATTGAAGGAATGAGAATGGATCATGAGGAAACAAAACTATTGCTCTTGGCAGTATGATATGATATAGTGGGTATACTTAGAGAATCAACTACAAAACTACTCAAAATAATTAACAACTTTAGTAAAGTTGCATGCTATAAAATAAGCCCAGATAAATCACCAGCATTTCTATATATAACCAACTGAGTCCAACAGCAATATAAAATAGTCTACCTGCCAAGAGAATTTCGGAACTATATGAACACAATTACAAAACAGTTCTTGCAAGATAAAGTCAAATTTAAACAATTGGAGAAAAAAGTAATTGCTCATGGGTAGGCCAAGGCAATATAATAAAAAATGACTGTCTAAATGAATTTACTTATTAAGTGCCATATCAATCAAACTAGCAAAAAAATTATTTTATAAAACCAGAAAAAAAAAACATAATAAAATTCATCTGAAAGAACAAAAGGTCAAGAATATCAAAGGAATTAATGAAAAAAAAATACAAAGGAAGGTGGCTTTACACTACCAGAGCTCACACTATATATAAGGGGCTAATCATTAATACCATATGATACTGGCTAAGAAAAAGTGTGGTGGATCAGTGCAAGAGATCAGGTACATAAGACATGACTGTCCATGACCATAGTAACTTAGTATTTGATAAACCCAAAGACCCCAGCCTTTGGGATAAGAACTCACCTTTGGCAAAAACTGCTGGGAAAAGTGGAAAATAATGACAGACACACCATATACCAAGATAAGGTCAAAACAGGAACATGATTTAGACATACACAAATTAGAAGAGCAAGGAATTGTTTGCCTGACAGCTCTATGGAGAAGGGAATAATTGATGAGGACCATTTAGGAATCCAGTTGGAGATCTAGGATGGCCAAGCCACTTGCTTCCTTTGGTTTGACTGACTCTGGATGTCTTGTAGAGTCATTAGCTTCCACTTGCCCAATTCTACTTTTTAAATCGTTTGCTTCAGTGCAATTTAGTATTTTCTTTTTCTAAGCTGTTACTCTTGCACAACTTTCATTTCTTTTCCCCAAATTTTTTTCTCCCTCTCTTATTTAAATTTAAAAATCCTTTTTGAGCTCTTCCAGGAATACTTTTGGGGCTTGAAATCAATTCAGATTCCCTTTGAGGCTTCACATGTAGGCATTTTGATACTGTTGACCTCTTCTGAGTTTGTGTTTTGATCTGCCCATCACCATAGTAACTTTCTGTGTTCAGAACTCTTTTGTTGTTGTTACTGTTTTGCTCACTTTCTGATATATTTTGTGACTTTTACAATTCAGCATGTTTCCTGGGGCACTGTCCCAAGCTTCTTGCACTGGGTGCCAGGGGTCTGGTCATTGGCTTGCTGGCATTTCTGAGGCTGGTGGCTCACCTGGTCTAGTCTCAAAGCTGGGAGCTTACCTGCTGCCTGGAGATCTCATGGTTGGTCAAGTGGTCCTGAGCTGGACCACTGGGCCTCCTTTGGGGATGTGTGCTGGGGCTAGACACCTCCCTTTATCTTACCTGGACACCACCTATGCTGGGCTGTACTCCCCTTTGACCAAATGAGAAACACCTTTCCTGCAGTCCTTCTAAGTTGTTTTGGGCTGAAAAATTATTCCATTCTGTCCTTTTCTGGGTTCCGTCACTCCAGATTCATTCTGAAACTTGATTTAGAATTGTTTCAAGGGAAACTGGGGAGAGCTCCAGCAGCTTCCTGCCTTTTCTCTGCCTTCTTGTCTCTGCCTCCAAGGAGTTAATTTTTCTAAGAATACAATTGCATCATTTTAATTTTCCTAATTAACAACATTTCTTTTATAATGGTTTCCCAATAATCTCAAATCCCAAATTTGCTAAATAACATCAGTTCATTTTAATGCATATCTGAATTATCTTATATGGAAAAAAATACTTCATCCACCCATCTATTTTGACCCTCAAGAGTAGTTCTGATCCCCAGCTGACATTTTAACTCAAACTAGAAAAAAAAATGAAGAAAATAAAATGCAAGCAAACAACAACAAAATGAGTGAAAATGCTATGTTGTGAACCACACTCAGTTCCCACAGTTCCCTCTGTGGGTGTAGTTGGCTCTTTTGATTACAAGATCATTGGAACTGTTCTGAATCATCTCATTGTTGAAGACAGCCACCTCTATCAGAATTGATCATCACATAATCTTGATGTTGCTATGTACAATTACCTCCTGATTCCCTCACTTCCCTCAGCATCAGTTCATGTCAGTCTCTCCAGGCCTTTCTGAAATCTTCCTGCTGGTCATTTCTTACAGAACAATAATATTCCATAATATTCATATACGAAATTTATTCAGTCATTCCCCAACTGATGGGTCCACTCAGTTTTCAGTTTCTTGCCATTACAACAAGGGCTGCCACAAACATTTTTACACATGTGGGTCCCTTTCCCTCCTTTAAGATCTCTTTGAGATATAAGCCCAGTTGCTGGATCCACTGCTGGATCAAAGGGTCTGCACAGTTTGATAACTTTTTGAGCATAGTTCCAAATCTCTCTCCAGAATGGTTGGATTACAGATTGGTGGAATTCACAACTCCACCAACAATATATCAGTGTCCCAGTTTTCCTCCAACTTTCATCATTATCTTTTCCTGTCTCTTATCCAATCTGAGAATGTGTAGTGGTATTTCAGACTTGTCTTAATTGGCATTTTCCTGATCAATAGTGATTTGGAGCATCTTTTCATATGACTAGAAAGTTTCAGTTTCTTCATCTGAAAATTGCCTCTTCATATTCTTTGACCATTTATCAATTGGAGAATGGCTTGAATTCTTGTAGAGTCAATTCTTTATATATTTTGGAAATGAGGCCTTTATCAGAACCTTTGACTGTAAAAATGTTTTCCCAGTTTATTGCTTCCCTTCTAATATTGTCTACATTAGTTTTATTTATACAATTTTTTTTAATTTAATATAATCAAAATTATCTATTTTATATTAATGATGATCTCTAGTTGTTCTTTGGTCACAAATTCCTTCCTACTCTACAGATCTGAGAGGTCAACTATCCTATGTTCTTCTAATTTGTTTAGAATGTCATTCTTTATGTCTAGATCATGACCACTTCGACCTTATCTTGGTAGATGGTGTTAGGTGGCCCATTTTTATCTTGGCCGACTTTCTGCTCTGAAGGCAGAGGATCTGAGTCTCAGAGCAAGGGGAGAAAGATGGTCAAGAGCATGACCACCCAGCCAGGTAGAAAGCAGCCCTGGGAAGAGTCTGGGGGGAGATTATTCCTGTAGGGAAGGCATTCAATCCGATGGAAGGCAGGATTTGGGAAGGGGGGGCCAGATGGCCCCAAGCTCTGGGCTGGGTGGGGCTCTGAGATTAGGAGGATCCTCCCAGAGTGGGTTGGCTGGAAGGTACAAGTTTTAGGCTTTAAACTACTCTGCATTCCTTGGAGTTGAGGTCTCTCAACATTCTGAAAGGCAGCTGTGTGGGTATAGGAACCAGGTAGGTCTGAGCCAGGGCCCAGCACAGGTCCTACCTTGTACTGGCTGCTCTTGCCCTGGGTCTCCATGTTGAGTGTCCTCCGGGTCTGGCAGGATCACACCTCGAAGATCTGGCTACCGGATGAGCTCCCGGCCCCTAATTCTTCCAGACACCAATCCCTTCCTAAGTGTCTGGAGTCACTGTCCCCAGATTTGCCATGGGGTGCTGCTTTCCCAAACTTCAGGCTTTGCTCATAGAGACCCAGAAGTCCTGCTTTCAGCCTTCTCATCAGGCCCCAGGTGTCCTGTCTTCCTGCCCCCAGCTCTGGGTTGGAGATTTGGCTGTCCTACTTTCAGATCCAGACCCATCTGGGACCCATCCAAAGCCTCTTCTATTTCCCGGGGCTCTGTAGGAGCATGGGGAGTGGAGGGGGACAGAAAAGAAGGGACAAGAGAGGGAGGGGAGGAGACTCCACCACTTTCATTTCCCTGCCTGACCTTCTCTGCTGCCTCCCTCCCTCAGCAGGGCAGAGGCTGTGCCCTGAGGGCAGGGCCTGGGCTTTTATAACTCTGGTGGAACCTTATCTCTGTAAATTAGCCTCCTGCCTCTTCCCCACTGAGATCCTTCTCCTTTTCCAGCTTAGTCTGAAGACAGCAATGAAGCAATGAAATGGCAATACTTATGATCATTTCTTTAGAAATAGGTATGAGATTGAATACAGTAGTAACAACACTGTTCTGCTTCTCTGACTCATTGGGCATCTGGAGCACTGACCCCCACTCCCCAGCCCTCATGGTGCCCTCCCGTTTGTTGGCAAGCTCCCCCACATTACAGCTGACTCACAAGGACAGGGGTCTTGTCTTTGCTCAGTGTACCTGCCTGGCACCCCCTCCCCACACACAACTTCTTCCCCCCACCTCCTTTCTTCCCTGTGGCCAAGTTCTCCCTCTGGGCAATAAAGGTCCGTGAAAATCCTTCTCCCTAGTCTTGTACCTACCGGCCTGGAGCAGAGCCTGGAGGCCTCCCCCAGGGGTTGGCCTTTTTCATCCCAGCAGAGATTGTCTTCTGGGGCTGCTGGGGGCTTTCTGCCCCAGGTCACACACCTTCCCCGGTCTCTGAATCTCTTCAGCCAGTTCTTTAAATCAACAAGAAATCAGAAAAACCCTACTCTGTGCCAGACACTGTTCAAACTCCATAGAAAGGGAGGGGAAAAGCAGGACCCCTCCCCCAGAATCTCCCAGTGTAAAGGGGGAGACCTGTCCAAACAAGCTTTCCACAGTATGGAAGGGAGGGTTACCAGCTGCCATCTCTGTGTCCACCATGAGCGGCCAGCAGACACTGCTCTCTTCTGTCTCACAGTTATTGCATTTAGGACACTGGAACTTGCTCCCTGAGTTTGGACTTTTCCCCAGGGGAGGGAGTGGATCTGGGGTTGTTTGTGAGAGTTATGCTGCTGAACCATAAAGGACCCTGTAAGCTTGTCCCAAGAACCTGAACTCAGCCTCACACCCTAGATCAGTGACCACCGAGTGACCTTGCCTATTTCTGTTCTTCTGCTTCCTGGGGCAGCATAGCTGGGAGGTGCTTCTATTGTTCCCGAAAATGCTGACCCTGGAAGGGCCCCTGAAGCCCACTCCCATCATTGTGTGCATCCTAAGCCCACTCCCATCATTGTATGAGATCTGTTACTCCCACCACCGTATATATACATCCCAAACCCTCGCCATCATTGTGTACATGGGCTCTTTGCTTTGGGCTGAGAACAATAGAATTGCTTTTATACTAGTGCCTGCTAAACAAACTGATTCTTTTTGTTTCTGGATCACCTGCTGGCTTTGCTATATAAACCCCCAGTCACTCTGGATCCAATGATTTTTGAACATGAGTGTGATTCCCTTGGCTAGCCTAAACTGTCCACATTAAAAGACTAAAAACCTATCTCTGTCTTGCCTCAGTTTCTCCAGCATTACAATAGTTCATAGTTTGTTGGAAAGATTCCGATTCTCATAGAGTCACAAAAGACTTTAATAATGCTGGAACTAAGGGACCAAGCGAAATTCTTCAACTTGAAAAGGCTACAAGCCAAGACTAAAGTAGAGGAAATGTTAGGGTGTGATTTATGATTGTGCCCATAATGCAGGCTTTGGGGCAGAGATGCAACAAAGTAGGGCTCAGTTCTCTGCTTTTTGTGCTAATTTGGCCTAACAATGAACACCCAGAAAACTCAGGTCCTCCATCAGCCAGCGTCGTGCCATTCATCGTGATGAGGACAATACAGCCTCGTCCAGAAGAGCATCTGCATTCCCTGGGAAAGACTTTCTTCCCATACATTATTCACCTTTTGAATGCAAAATCTACATTCCCTGGGAAAGACTCTCTTCCCACACATTATGCACCTTTTGGATGCTAAATCTACATTCCCAGGGAAAGACTCTTTTCCCACACCCTATCTCAAGTATGTTCCTTTCGGATGCAAAGCCCAAATTGTTTTGTTTCTGTATATAAGTAAGCCCTGAGAAAATGTCTCTTTACAATTCTTTGACATTGCCCACTAAGAGAACATCTTAGTGTCTTTCTCTATTTAATAAAGTGCCTTTTCTTATCACAGCCTTTTGTGTAGTGTTTCTCGCTGCAAATCCGCCCTAACTTGGTGTTTTGGAGAACTAGGAGACCAACCCATATTCCTGCCATGATCCATACCTCATCAATAGGGGGAACCATCAGTTATGGCAAATGGAGAAGGTTGAAAGCTGTGGATCAGCTCTCCCCTCAGTGGGACACTTTCCAGGGATGTGCACACTGATAAGGAGGTTGGCCTCCACATAGTCAGAGCTAGCTCAGTGTTTGGGAGGCTCTGAAGAAAAGTGTGGAAGAGGAGAAATCTCGGACTGACCACCCAACTGGAGGTCCGCAGAGTCATTGTGCTGACCTCATGGTTGTATACCTGGGAAATCTGCTATGATCGCAGCACCAGGCCAGGAACCCGAATTGCTTCCATTTGAGTTGTCTTGGGAAGATTCTGAAGATTTCTTGGCAGGATAAGGTACCAGACACTGGGGTCCCTTCTTGAACTAACCTGCCCAGCATCCCTACTGCAGAGAGCACAACTCTGTGGGGCAGCCATAAAAGTCTTTTTACACAGAAGACTTATCTTATTCTACATCAGAAAATCCACACTGGACAAAAACCTTATGAATGTAATCAATGTAGAAAATGTTTTAGAGAGAAGAGATATCTTATTAAACATCAAGATCCATACTGGAGAAAAACCTCACAAATGTAATGAGTGTGGAAAAACTTTCCAAAAGAAAGGGAAACTTGCTGAACATTAGAGAATCCATACTGGAGAGAAACCATATGAATGTAATCAATGTGGAAAAACTTTAGAGAGAAGAGGTATCTTACTAAACATCAGAGAATCCACACTAGAGAGAGACCTTATAAATGTAATCAATGTGAAAAGACTTTTAGAGAGAAGAGATTATCTTATTAAACACCAGAGAGTCCACATTGGAGCAAGACCTCATGAATATTATAAATGTCAAAAGGCTTTTAGAGAGTAGAGGTATCTTATTAAACATCAGAGAATCCACACTGCAGAGAAAACTAAAAATTATAATGAATGTGGAAAAATCTTTCCAAAAGAAAGGGAAACTTGCTGAACATCAGAGAATCCACACTTGAGAGACACCTTATGAATATAATCAATGGGGTAAAGTTAAGATTATCTCAACTAGGGAACAATGATTGATTGGTGAAAGATATGAAAATTGGGGCCATTTTGTTTGGTCACAAATTCTTCTTTTCCTTGCTTCCCTAATTTCCTGATGGTATCACCCTTTACATCTATATTATTTACCCTTTTGACCTTATTTTGGTATAAAAAGTTGGCCTATATCTCATTTCTGCCATGCTGTTTTCCCAGCAATTTTTGTTAAACAGAGTTCTTATCCCAAGGCTAAGTAAGGTTTGGGGGTTTATCAAACACTAGATTATGATGATCCTTAACTCTGTTTTATGTACTGAATCTCTTAACCAGCAGCAAGTGATTTGGATGATTATAATACAGTCTGAGATCTGGCATGGCTAGATCACCTTTGCATTTTTTTCATCAATTCCTTTAATATCCCTGACCTATTGTTCTTCCAGATGAATTTTGTAATTATCTTTTCTAACTCTACCAATTGATATTTTGATAGTTTGATTGGCATCATACTAAATAAGTAACTTAGTTTACCCAACATTGTCCTTGCTGCTGACCTTTCCTGCTGCACTGGTTCTGAGATAATTTTCAAGTTCTTGGATTCCTGCCCCACTCCTCCATTTTTTTTTTCTGGTCATACATGTACATTCATATAAAAAAGAAAACTACACATTAACTTATGAATCATGTTGGGAGAGAAAAATCAGAATAAAAGGGAAAAACGAGAAAAAAAAGAAAAAAAGGAAAAAGGAAAAAAGAGTGAACATATGTGTTGATTTACATTCAGTCTTCATAGTTCACTCTTTGGAGGCAGATGACATTTTCTTTGGAATTGTCTTGAATCACCTCATTGTTGAGAAGAACCCTGTCCATCACAATTGATCACATAATCTTGTTGTTGCTGTGTACAATGTTCTCCCGGTTCTAATTCACCTCAATTAGGACCAGTTCATGTCAGTCTCTCCAGACTTTTCTGAAATCCTCCTGCTGACCATTTCTTATAGAACAATAATATTCTATAACATTCATGTACCATAACTTAATTCAGCTATTTTTCAGCTGATGGGTGTCCACTCAGTTTCCACTTCCTTGCCATTAGGGCTGCTGTGTGGGTCCTTCTCTCTTTTCTATGATCTCTTTGGGATATAACACCAATAAGAAGACTGCTGGATCAAAGGGTATGCACAGTTTTATACCTCTTTGGGCATAGTTCCAAACTTTTCCAGAATGGATGATTTCAGAACTCCACCAAGAATGCATTAGTGTTCCAGTTTTCCCACATCCCCTCCAACATTTATCATTATCTTTTCCTGTCATTTTAGCCCATCTGAGAGGTGTGGGGTGGCGTCTCAGTCACTTCTCCATTTTCGGTCCTGTGTTCTTGAGTCCTTGGTTCCCTTTGTCAAACCCAAGGCAGAATTTGTAATAGAGAATCACAGAAACTTATAGAGTGGTAGTGATTCTAGTTAGGAGATTCCAATAATATATTATAAAGACTGTACATTGTGATCAAGTGGGATTTCTACAAGGAATGCAAGGATGGTTTAACAAAAGGAAAACTCAGAATATGATTGATTATATCAGCAATAAAAGTAACAAAAATTCTATGATCATGGCTATAGATGCAAAAAAAGCTTTTGACAAAATTCAATACTCATTCTTATTAAAAACACTTGAAAGCATATAAAGAGATTTGTGGCTCTTTTCAACAATAAGATGATTCAGGCCAATTCCAATGGTCTACTGAATTGTAAAGCTATAATTATCAAAACCATATGGTACTAGCTAAGAAATAGAAATACAGATCAGTGGAACAGAGGAGACATACAGTCCACAGCAGAAAATGGTTATAACCTTTGTTTGCTAAGTATAAGTGCTTACATTTGGAGGATTAGAATTCATTATTTGGTTTTAAAAAATTGTTGGGAAAGCTGAAAAGCGGTCTGGCAGAAATTGAGCATGGACTAATATCTTACACCATTTAAAAGGAAAGACAAGTTACACACAATAGATTTGCAGTTTCATGCAACAATTTTTTTTTTTCCTGTCCTACTTTGTTATGGAAATGTAAGGTTTATTTCTTATACTCGAAAAAAAATTTTTTTTTACAGTTTATATAGTTTTAGAATGAATTGTTCTTTAAATGTTTTGTAAAATTCCCCTGTAAATCCATCTAGTCCTAAATATTTTTTCTTAGGTACTTCACTGATGTCTTCTTCAATTTCTTTTACCAAGATGGGTGTGTTTTGTTTTGTTTTTGTATTTTTAAGTATTATTTTCTCATCTGTAAATATAACCAATTTATTCATCCATTTCATTTAGATAATCAGATTTATTGACATGTAATTGTACAAAACATCTCCATTAATTGCTTTAATTTCATCTTTGATAGTCAATTCATTTTTGATACTGGTAATTTGGTTTTCTTTTTTTCTTAAATAAAATTAACCCGTGGTTTATTTTATTGGGTTTTTTTTTCCTATATAAAATCAGTTCCTAGTTTTATTAGTTTAATGGTTTTTCTACTTTCAATTTTATTAATTTCTTCTTTGATTTTCAGAATTTCCAATTTGGTTGCTATTTCTTTCTCCATTATATTGATGTAAACATTTAGAAATATAAAATTTCCTGTACATACTGCTTTGGCTTCATCCCATGAATTTTGTTATGTTATCTCATTGTTTTCATTCTCTTTAATGAAATTGGTTCTATGATTTGTTCTTTGCCCATTCTTTAGTTTTATATTACTTGGTTTCCAACGATTTTTTTTCCTGAGGCAATTGGGGTTAAATGACTTGCCCAAGGTCACACATCCAGGAAGTATTAAGTATCTGAGGCCAGATTTGAACTCAGGTCCTCATGACTTCAGGGCTGATGCTCTATACACTATGCCAACTAGCTGCCTCTCCAACTAATTTTTAATTTATCTTTCCATGACCCTTTATTGAAAGTACTGCTTATTGCATTGTGATCTGGAAAGAATGCATTTAAAATTTTCTGGTTTTCTGCATTTCATTGTGAGGTTTTTATATTCTAATACATTGTCAGTTTGTATGTAGGTGCTATGTATCCTGAAAAAGGTATGTTCCTTTCTATTCCCATTCAGTTTTATCCACAGTCTATTACCATAACTTTTCTACTATTCCAGTCACCTTAACTATTTTCTTTTTCATTTTTTTCTTTAGATTTATCTAGTTCTGAGAGAGGGAAGTTGATATCTCTCATTAGTGTAATTTTACTATTTCCCTTTATAACTCACTTAACTTCTTTAGAAATTTGATGGTATACCATTTGGCACATATATGTTTAGTACTGTCATTATTTCATTGTATTTTATCAAAATGTGGTTTCCTTCCTTATCTTTTAAAATTAGATCTCTTTTTGCTTTTGTTTTGCTTGAGATTGTGATTGCTACCCCTGTTTTGTTGGTTTTTTAATTTTTAACTTCACCTGGATGTTTCCCTCTTCTTCAAATGTGTGTTTCTTATGAACATTTTATAGAATTTTGGTTTTTAATCCATTCTGCTATATGCTTCCATTTTATGTATAAGTTCATTTACATTCACAGTTATGATTACTATATTTCCCTCCATCCTATTTTTCCCATTTCTCTGTGTCTCTCTTTCCTTCCCTCTCTCTTTTTACCTTGTCCCTTCTCACAAGTGTTTTTCTTCTGAACACCATCATCCCGATCCACCCTCCCTTCTATCTGTCCTCGCTGTCTCTTGTCTCCCTCCCTTCCTATTTCCTTGTAGGATAAGATAGATTTTTACACACAACTAAGTGTTTATATTATTTGAACCAATTCCAATGAGAGTAAAGTTCAAGCACTACCCACCAATCAGCTCTACTTTCATATTTCCCTCCACTGTGATAGATCTTTCACACCTCTTCATGTCTGATTACTTATCCAATTTTAACTCTCCCTTTTCTTTTTTCCCAATGCATTCCTCTATCTCATCCCTTAATTTTATTATTTGAATATTATTCCATCACAGCCAACTTATATTTCATGTCCTCTATGTATATTCCTATAGAGGGATGAAACTATTGAATTCAATGCACTGAGGTCAGGACTGCTGAGCGCTTGAGGCTAACTACTGATGGGACAACACTCTATGGGCATATGCTTGGAAAATGGTCCTTTCCACTATCTGTACTGGCTCAATGATTGGTGTATAGAGGATTGTAGGAGGGACTAGGGGGTGGAGTAAAGCTAGCCAGGGACACACTCTCCACAGTAGATGAGGAAGAAGGCGCTTGCAGAGATTCTCTTCCATCTCCTTCACTTCTACCCCTAAAGACCAAGAATAAAGATGGACTTTTGCTTATCCTGACTCTGGCTGATTCTGGGGTGTCCTGGGTGCTAGCGTGGTCGTTAAGTATTCCTAACTACCTTAATAATGATAAAGTTCTTAAGCATTACTATCATTTCCCCTTGCAAATTATTTAACTTATTAAGTCCGTTATATTTTAATCTTTCCCATTTATTTATTTTTTTAATGCTTTTGAATCTTGTTCTTGGTTGTAATCTTAGCTTCTTTGCCTTCCAGAATATCATATTCCAAGCTTCCTATTCTTTAATGTAGATACTGCTAAATTTTGTGTGATCCTTTGCATTATTTCTTTCTAGTTCTTTGCAATATTTTCTCCTTGACCTGGAAGATCTGGAATTTGGCTATCATATTCCTGGGAGTTTTCATTTGGGGATTTCTTTCAGGAGGTGAATGGGGATTCTTTCCATTTCTAGTTTAGGTTCTGGTTCTGGAATATCAAGGCAGTTTTCCCTGATGGTTTCTTGAAAGATTATTCTAAGCTCTTTTTTTGATCATGCCTTTCAGGTAGTCCAATAATTCTTAAATTGTTTGCCCTTAATCTATTTTCAGGTTAGTTGTTTTTCAGTGAGATATTCCACATTTCCTTCTATTTTTTTTCTCTTTTAATTTTGTTTTACTGTTTCTTGGTGTTTCATAGAATCATTAGCTTCCATTTGCCCAATTTTGATTTTTAAGGAATTATTTTCTTCAGTGATCTTTTGTGCCTTTTTTCATTTGGACAATTCTACTTTTTAAGTTCTTTCCTTCAGTGAATTTTTATACTGCTTTCCCATATTTTTGTGCCTCCTTCACCAAATTCATGATTCTCTTGCATTTTTCTCATTTTTTCTCAATTTTTCTCCTACTTCTCATATAACTTCTCCTGACCTCAGTGCATTGAATTCAATAGTTTCATCCCTCTACAGGAATATACATAGAGGACATGAAATATAAGTTGGCTGTGATGGAATAATATTCAAATAATAAAATTAAGGGATGAGATAAGAGGAATGCATTGGGAAAAAAGAAAAGGGAGAGTTAAAATTGGATAAGTAATCAGACATGAAGAGGTGTGAAAGATCTATCACAGTGGAGGGAAATATGAAAGTAGAGCTGATTGGTGGGTAGTGCTTGAACTTTACTCTCATTGGAATTGGTTCAAATAATATAAACACTTAGTTGTGTGTAAAAATCTATCTTATCCTACAAGGAAATAGGAAGGGAGGGAGACAAGAGACAGCGAGGACAGATAGAAGGGAGGGTGGATCGGGATGATGGTGTTCAGAAGAAAAACACTTGTGAGAAGGGACAAGGTAAAAAGAAAGAGGGAAGGAAAGAGAGACACAGAGAAATGGGAAAAATAGGATGGAGGGAAATATAGTAATCCTATAACTTTAACTTTATAAGTTTTTATGTTTTTAGCTCATTTCAATTTGGGGGGGCTTTTATGCTCATGTTTTTCTTTTAAGTGTTGCATGTAGCCATTTTACACTATTGTCCTCTTTTGAATTTGTTTTTTAATCTCCTGTTAACTTAGTAATTTTTGATGGCCAAATTTTTTGTTTGTCCACTTACCACCCTATCTTCATGACTTTTCATTTTGTTAAGAGTTGGATTATGCTCCCGACATTTAGCAGGCAGTGTCCCACACTTCTTGTGGCAGAGGTACAGGACCTCACTGCTGGACTGTCCTTTGGTTTGGAGCCTTGATGGTGGCTTGTTAAGTTTGGGCTGGAAAATTAATTCATAGCATCTTCCTGATGGTTCTGCTGCTCCAGAATGCATTTTGAAGTATTATTTGTTTGAAGACAAATTTGGGGGAATTCAGACAACTTCCTGCCTTTCTTTGCCAGCTTGGTTCTGTCCTCATTGGGAAACTTTTTTAAAAGAGGCAGCCTCCTGTAATAATTCATAATTATCTGCCTTAATTCTGAGTTCTTTCAGGGAATGCCTCTTTCAGGAAGGCATTTAACATTACTCTTTGTGATATATGAATGTTAAAGAATATTAATGTTAAAGAATTAAAGAAATGACTAGCAGGATAAATACAGAGAGGCCTGGAAAGACTTATATGAAGTGTTGCTAAGTGAAACGAGCAGAACCAGGAGATCATTATACAGTTCAACAACAATACTATATGAGGATCAATTCTGATGGCTTAGCTCTCTTCAACAATGAGAGGATCCAAATCAGTTCCAGTTGATCAGTAATGAGCAGAACCAGCTACACCCAGAGAAAGAACACTGGGAAATGAGTGTGGACCACAACATAGCATTTCCACTCTTTCTGTTATCGTTTGCTTGTATTTTTGTTTTTCTTCTCAGGTTATTTTTGCCTTCTTTCTAAATCCAATTTTTCCTGTGCAGTAAGACAACTGTATAAATATGTACATATATATATAGTATTTAACATATACTTTAACATATTTAACATGTATAGGAGTATCTGTCATCTAGGGGAGGGGGGAGAGGGAAGGAGGGGAAAAATTGGAACAGAAGTTTTTGCAAGGGTCAATATTGAAAAATTACCCATGCATATGTTTTGTCAATAAAAAGTTATAATTTAAAAAATTACTCTTTGGAGGCAAAAGCAGCTTTTTTTTTTTTTTTTTTTTTTTTACTTCAATGCCCTCCTCTGAAGGTGAATCCAAGTCTTCCCTGTTCTCATAGTAAGTTTTTGTGGTGGAGTTCTTTGCCAGTTCATTTTTTTTTAAATGAGAAATATTACTGTAAGCATCTCTAATCGTGGGGTAGAGAGGTGGTCCTTCTGCCTTCACTTCAGCTCTCCCCTCTCACCTGGAACCCCAAACCAAGAGCTCCCTCTCCTGAAAGTGCCAGAGCAGTGTCTCTGTCCCCCTGTCCCTGCACTCCCAGTGCCCTGGCTCCTTGCCCAGGTCAGTTGGGCCTAGCATTCCCCTCAGTCTGTCCAGACTCTGTATGCAGTCCAGGAGGTAGACATTCCTGTGGTTCCTGCTGAGGCTCCAACCAAGCCTGGCTTGCCCTACCCCAGCCTTCAGGTGTTTGCACTTCATGGCTTAATTCCCAGCTTGGGTCCTTCTCAGATCTTCTGGTTGTATCAGAAGGACCCTGTTCTGGCCCAGGTGTTCTGGGTCTTCCACCAGTCTGTGTTCTCTTTGAGATGCAAATTTGTGCTGTTTGTGGGAAATCGGGAGTGTGCAGCCATAAGAAAGCTTAATAGTGGAACTATTTCTTTTTTTTTTTAATGTTAAATATGATAGAAATATGTAAGTCCAATATATGTAGTATTCTCTCTAAAATGTAATCTTCTATTCAGGTTTTCTTGGGGTCTCTGGGAGCAGCCTTCATTTCAGTTCAGCAATCACCACACCAGGAGCCAGGGATTAAAGTTCAAATCCTTTGTTGTCTCCTTCAAAGTCTTGTCTCCTTCACTTGGGGCTCAGCTAGTTTTCTGGAGGCCTTCCGGATCTTGGTTTCAGTGGAGAAGCAAAGGAGGAGAGCCTGCCACCACTTCTTTGTCTTCCCTAGTTCTGAACCTGGCTGAGTTTGTCTGAGCTTATATGCTCTCTTATCATAGGTGTGAATCTTGTGGAACTATATTCAGTACTAAGTACATGTACTGAGCTAGAGAACTGTTAAGCACCAGGCTAAATAACCATTGTCTCTATCAATTCCATTGACTTAGTATCTTGTAAGAATCCTTTGTTTCAAAAGTTCAGAGTTCTGGCCCATAACAAATAGATGGATGCATATTTATACGATTATCTTGCTGCATAAGAAAAATCACATCAAAAAGGAAAACAATTGGGAAAGAAAATAAAATGCAATCTAATAACAAAAAGAGTGAAAATGCTATGTTGTGGTCCACCCTCTGTTCCCACAGTCCTCTCTCTCTGGGTGTAGATGGCTCTCTTCATCACAAGATACTGGAACCAGCCTGAACCATCTCATTGTGGAAGAGAGCCATGTCCATCAGAATCGATCATTGTATAATCTTGCTGTTGTCGCATGCGATGCTCTCCAGGTTCTGCTCATTTCACTCAGTATCAGCTCATGTCTGTCTTTCCAGGTTTTTCTGAACTCTGCCTGCTGATCGTTTCTTATAGAATAATAATATTCCATAACATTCATATACCACAATTTATTCAGCCATTCTCCAAATGATGGGCATCTACTCAGGTTCCAGTTTCTTGCCACTACAAAAAGGGCTGCCACAAACATTTGTGCACATACGGGTCCCTTTTCTTCTTTAACATCTCTTTGGGATATAAGCCCAGTAGAGACACTGCTGTATTGATAGCCCCAAAAGGCATAGTTCCAAATTGCTCTCCAGAATGGTTGGATTCATTCCCAATTACATGGTGGGATTGTTCCAGAATTGATGAGAAGCCAGTAGTTGAAGTGATTTTGACCCTGGTTGGGATCTTTCTCACTGCAGTATTTGTTGAACAATTAATTATTTTTTGTTTTTTTTTTTAATTGCCAGTCACACTATTAATAGAATGAACAACCAGTCGCATCGATGTTTCTTAACGCTTATGGGCCTAAGGGAGGGAGAAGAATAGGAGAGGAGGCAGCTCAGGGTCAGTGTGGACAGGAGAACAAGCCTGTGGTCAGAGAGACTCGGCCCCTTCCTAGCTATGTGGCCCCGGGAGTCACTCCACCCTGTTTACCTCAGTTTCCTCATCTGTAAAATGAGTCAGAGAAGGAAATGGCCAATTGCTCCAGTATTTCTGACAAGAAAACTCCAAATGAGACAACATGACTGAATAACAAGCTGACAAAAAAAATCAGAGAAAGTCACCATGATGTCACCTAGGTAAGACAGAGAACATATCTCCCCAGTAGCATTTATACCTATATCTACACATATGTAAACTACATATATAACTACAATAATTCTTGTTATATGACATACATCTTATAATTTTCTATATATGTCTGTGTATGTATGCACATTTATATACATGTACACTTCAAATAATGTGAAATGTAAGAAAAATGAGATCTGGAGAAGAGATCAAGAGGAGAAAACGTAAGAATAATTGGTCTATATGAAAAATGTGACAAAAAAAAAAAAAAGAACCTTGATTGACACAATAATGCAAGAAATAAACCAAGACACTTGTCTTGGAATGGTAGAATATGAAGGGAAAATAGAAGTAGAAAAAATCCACTGATCACCACCTTAAAGAGATTTTTTGTGGAAAACAGATAGAAGCATTATTCTTATCTTTTGGGGGAGGAAGGGAAGGAGAAAATTTGGAGCTCCAAATTTTTTAAAATGTTTAAAATTGTCTTTATAGATAATTGGAATAAAAATATTACTAAAACTAAAAGAAACCAACTCATTTAAAAGGAACCTGAGAACTTTACATTGTTAATTTTAAAAAAACTTAAGAAAATTTTAATTGATTTTGTTTTTATATCACCACAATTTTCCCTAGAATCCCTTCCTTTACCCTTCTCTCTGAGCCCTCTCCTGAAACAAACATTAATTTTTAAAAAAAGAAGAAAAAATCAGCACAACTAATCAATATTTTTCCTTACAAAGTTAACTTTTGAGGGAATTCAATTATATAATTACATTGAACTCCCCAAGGGTATGGACAGTTTCATTTTTGCCTCCATCCCCCCCCCTCAGTATCCCCTCCCCAATCTAGCACAATGCCTCCAATAGATTAGACCTTTGGTTTCTGGAAGAACAAGCTCTGCTAAGCCAGTAAGTTACGGACTTTAGTTCAGCTCTTTCTATATCAGGGGTCTCTGCATTGGGAAATTGGGTCCAAGGTGAGTGGAGCAGGGACAACCAAAAGGACCAAGAGCAGGAGTGTGCTGCTTGACCTTGACCATGAAATAGAAAATTGGTAACAAATGTGTCCAGGTAATCAGAGCAAAGCCTGAGCCTCCCTACCCCTCATGTCCCCTTTCTCCTAGATGGTGTCTGGCTGCCCAGCCACGAATTCCTCTTTCCAGAGGTTGTCTTTACATTTTGTTGTGATGGCTCCGAGCCACTTTGCTCACATCCTGCTGGCTCCACTTGACTTCCCCCATTTCTCTAAAATTGCCCTTTCATCATTTCTTACACCACCACACTATTACATGACCGTGCTTGGTCATTCCCTATGACTGACCAGGAGTCCTGACCAGTTCTAACAATGATCAAGAATGCTAACTAGTTCCAACATAAGTTGGCTGATAAATGAATGATTTTAAAGTCAATGAAATGTTTGCTCTGTGCCAAGATTGCCAGCCCTGGAGCCTCCCTGCTCTCCAAGAGCTGACTCTAATGGAGTCGTCTTGGGCAGGTTTCAGCTGCTGGCAAGTGGGCCAAGCGGAGCAAAGCAGATTCATGCTTTGAGAAACAGAGGCACAGGATCCATGCCTGATCCATTTATTAGCAAGGCTAGTAATGGCCAGTATGAGATCCCAGGCCCCTTTGGAATGCTGCATCATTTGTCAGGGCTGAGGTCCTTGGAAGGCAAGTAGCATACCAATGACAGCTCGACTGGCCAGTGATGCAGCCAGGGGGCTGACCAGTTCCAGCCACACCGACCAACGGCACCAACCTGTCCCAAGTCACTGAACGATGGAACCAAGGGTCACGTTCCAAGTCACACTGACCAATGGCGTTGCCCAAGACACAGAAAAGCCCGAGTTCAAATCTGGCCTCAGACATTTACAGTAGCTTCACTTCTCTTTGCCTCAGTTTCCTCAAAGGGAATAATAACAGCACTTATTTCAAAAGGTTGTGAGGAAGATTGATAAAACAAATTGCTGAGCCTGGTGCCAGGTGCTAAGTAAATACTTAATCCTTTCCTCTTCCCCGGGTAGTCTTAAGCCACAATGAACCACTGCTCAGTTCAGACTGACCAGAGTTACTCACTAGTCAGTCACTACTGTGTTAGCCCCCCCCCCCCCAAACAGCACTGCTCCATGATGGCGACCAGTCTGCCCAACACTGACCAACCGGTGCCTGGACCCAACCATGGTGACCGAAGGGACCCAGTGTCAACCAGTGTTGAAAGATTTTTAGAGCTAAAAGTAGCTTGTTCAGCCATAACTCCCCAAAGGAGCTACGCTTGTGCCTTTTCCTGGGGAGGGGGCTCCGCCTGCGCCTTTTCCCGGGGAGGGGGAGGTTAAGTCTCCTCCCTACTGATCATTTCACAAGAAGACGCCTGTCCCGCCCAAGGAAGGCGGCCCCTTGTAGGGGCGTCCAAGGCACTGCACAGTCGGGCGGAGGCAGCTGCTGAGCTGGGCCACTTTCTAGGCTCCTGGGGCTCCGAGGCCCGGGCCCACCTCTGAGGGATGGCGGGCGGCCCGGCCTGGCTAGATTTCCCTGCCTTGGCACCAAGGGCGGCTCATGCTGGGCTGGCAAAGACCCGGAACATTCTGGCCTCCCCGCACCGGCCCAAGGCGTTGTCCAGCCCGAACCAACGGGGCCTCGTCACTCGTCCTAGCAACGGGCCCCGACCGCGGCCAGGCCCGACCTCAGACCAGTGGCACTGACCCTCCGCCCTCGGACCTCTGACCCTCCCGCCCTCGGACCTCTGACCCTCCCGCCCTCGGACCGGTGGCACTGACCCTCCCGCCCTCGGACCTCTGACCCTCCCGCCCTCGGACCGGTGGCACTGACCCTCCCGCCCTCGGACCTCTGACCCTCCCGCCCTCGGACCTCTGCCTCCCGCCCTCGGACCTCTGACCCTCCCGCCCACGGGCCGGTGGCACTGACCCTCCCGCCCTCGGACCTCTGACCCTCCCGCCCTCGGACCTCTGACCCTCCCGCCCTCGGACCGGTGGCACTGCCCCTCCCGCCCTCGGACCTCTGACCCTCCCGCCCTCGGACCTCTGACCCTCCCGCCCTCGGACCGGTGGCACTGACCCTCCCGCCCTCGGACCTCTGCCCCTCCCGCCCTCGGACCTCTGCCCCTCCCGCCCTCGGACCGGTGGCACTGACCCTCCCGCCCTCGGACCTCTGACCCTCCCGCCCTCGGACCTCTGACCCTCCCGCCCACGGGCCGGTGGCACGATCGATGCAGACCCGGCCCGCGGACTTGTGGGGCCACGTGAGCGTCCGTCAGCGCTGGCCAGCGGTGCCTCCCAGTACCTCGGACACACGGGCCCAGAACTGAGCGCGCATCAACACAAAGTCCGAGCGTCTTCTCCAGAGCCCGAGCCGTCCCGGCTCCTCCCCGTCATCCCCTCTCCCGGGGGCACCTGGACCTGTCCAACCTCCCGCCGGGCTGCTCCATTGGTCGCCTCTGGTGCCCGTCGTCAAAGGCGCCACAAAGCCCGCCCACGGTCCCCATGGAAACAGCGGGGGACGCCAACCTCGCGGAGGACCGGGGCGGGACGACGGCGGGGGCTGCCTACCTGGGACCATCGCCTAGTCGCAGGTCCGGGCCCGCGGGGACGGGGGGCGGGGGCCGCTCCCTGACCTCAGCGCCCGTTCCGCGGGGGCGCCTGCGCGAGGCCGCGAGCCGCGCTCGGGACGGGGGCGGGCTGCGGGGAGCGGGTGGTGGAAGGGAGCGCGCTGCCGCCATTGGCTACAGCAGGTGCCACTCCCGGGCCCTGGGGAGATGCTCGCCCTTGTTACCTTGGAGACGGACGGTGGGCGGGCCAGCGTGAAGGACCTGCGGGCGACTGTCCGGCGCAGCTTGGGGAGAGGCATGGGGGGGCCGGCCAGGCAGCCTCTCTCCCATTTGCTGCCGCAGGTGCCAGGCCGGAAGGAGGAGCTACTCGCGCTCGCTGTGGGGCCGAGCCTGCCCAGGGGGCGGGGCTGCTCTGCCCCCCCATTAACCCCGCCCCCTCCCTGTCCTCGTCCTGCCCGCGTCCTGCGACCGGAAGCTTTAATAAAGCGCCTCCTGCTGGCCAAGGGTAGCAGGGCAGGGTTTGAGAGGGGGACACGCAGGACTTGGGGACCGCTAACCTCCCGGGGCGGGGCGGGGCGCACGCAGCCCGGCGCGCCGCCCTTTGCTTAGTTCGCTCTTCCCTCCATCCATCCTTGCCGGCGTTCCCATCTAAAAAGGGCGTTTATTGGGTTTTTCCTTCATTTGTTCGCTCACTTATTCATGTGGGGATTAATTTATGAGCTATCATTGCATTTGCCTATTCATTCATCCGTTTATTCACCTCTTCACTCTTATTCACTTATAAGGACATTCTTCCCTTCGTTCTTTTATTCATTGTTCATTCACTCATTCATCTATTCATCGTTCATTCACTCATTCTTTTATTCATTGTTCATTCACTCATTCATCCCCTCATTCCTTCATTCATGCACATATCCATTTATAAGGACATCCCTTCCTCCATTCTTTTATTCATTGTTCATTCGCTCATTCTTTTATTCATTGTTCATTCACTCATTCATCTATTCATTGTTCATTCACTCATTCTTTTATTCGTTTATTCACTCATTCTTCTATTCATTGTTCATTCACTCATTCATCCCCCCATTCATTCATTCTTGCAGGGATCCATTGGGGGAGGGGGGTTTCATGGTTCTGCCATTCATTCTTGGTGCTTGCAAGCCTCCATACCAGGGCTGGGGAGGAATCTCCTTTTCCTGCCAAGGGCAGCACCCTTCCTAGGCCAAACTAAGCTATCAGCTTACAAGTCGAGGGAGGCTGCGGTGCTTGGCTTTCTGCTGATCGTTGCCCGCAGAAGCCTCAGCAAATGATTTCCGAGGGCCTTAAGCCCAGACGGTCCTCACCCCTGCAATATATATTTTAAGTCCCACCTTGTGCCATATCCTGAACCAACTGTTGGGGGCGTTGGGGGATGGGCCTAGACCCCCGCACCCAGATTGACTGATCAGAGGCTTCTTTAGATACAAAAGGGAAGCATTTATTTGGTTCTTGCAAGGAGAGCCCCAAGCACGCCTGAGCAGACCTAGAGCCTCTCCGCTCCCATCTCCCCCAGCATGTGCTTGGCCTAGTGAGCCAGAAATGGTGAATTTGGTTAAATAGCAAAAGACGGATTCACTGGATGGATTGAAAAGGAAGTAACCTCTGACCAATGGTCAGCAATGGGTCTACTTCCTGTGGGTCACAACACTTCCTGGAGCTTAGACCTAGGGTCTGACCTTTTGTGCCCCACAACCCTGAGAATAGGGATCATGGGCAGGCCTGCGGGCCTGGGGTCTGGCCCATTCCACCTCAGACTTTTTGAGAAATCTTCGCCTGGTCCCACTTAGTCCCCCTCTTTTTCACACCTTTGAAGCTTTCTCACCCCAGTCCTGATCCATTCTTTCCACCAGGACATCCTTGTTACTTGGACTTTCAGGCTGGCCCCTCTCTTCAGTATTAACCGTAACCTGCCCTCCACCATTTAAACCAATCCCCGCCATCAGTGGAAGTTTTCAGGAACCATTTTAGTCAAGAAATCTGAACTATTCTAGTGATCAGGTGCATAAGCAAGTGGGAGGCAGGATACTGCTGCTTAAAGCAGTGGGCAGGAGTCAGAGACCCCGCTTCCACCATCTCCCACCATCTGTTCTGGAAACCCAGTCATCCCAGACCAACAGATGCGCTGCCAGTTACCCGCAGAACCACAGCCCTGTGGAGGCCCAGGGCCTCAGGGCCATCCTTCCCACCTCCAGCAGTCCTGACCCAGACTCACTTGGGACAAAGGGACGAAGGTCTCATCCTATGGAGCTGCCTCAGGCTGATGAGGGGCCTAGAGCTGTCCCTGCCCACCAGGGGTCCGGACTGAGGAGGGGGGATACATGACTTGTAGGCAGCGTGGGGGGCCTGAGTGTCAGAAGCAGGCATGGAGATTGCAGGTTGGCCAAGGAGATGGAATTCCATGGCTTGGAGTCTGGAAGAAACAACTCTCAAGTAGGTTAAAAATTCCAAGACCAAACATGAGCAAAAGAAAAAGGATAAACAAAAGGGGAGTTAGTATGGAGGTTACTGGGGATGGTAGCCAGGAACCCCACCCACAGGAAGGCTGGGGAGATGAGGCTATCAGGAATGTCTCTCATCCAGACAGCTTTTCCTAGGATAAATACCAATGAATGTTTTCCCCAAATAACTGCTTTTGGTTCCTCAAAGGAGTAGGGGCCATGGGTGGCACAATGTGGCCTTCAGGGAATATGATCTCCCCCAGCAGAAACCCTAGGGCCCTTAGGCTTCCAAGGGAAGGCTTTTACCCGATTAGTGCAGGTAAAGCACGGAAAGCAGTTGGAACCCCTGCAAGGGGCAGCTGATCTGTAAGCCTGCTTCCCTTCACTTGAAGTTCATTCCCCTTTAGGAAACAAGGAACCTCTCTAGGTCCATGGACAGCAGTAATTGTTCCCCTTCGTACTTAATGGGGGAATGTTTAGCTGTTAAAAATCCCCTTTCTTTCCCTGCAGCCCCATGAGACATGCAAAACATGGAGTCAGTGCAGATGTTCACTCTCATTCCTTTCCCCAATTCTAAAGCTCTGATCATAACCTCCCACCAGTGGCCCAGGACAAGCTTAGGGGCTTCCCCAATTGGAAGGGCTATGGCAGGGAGCTCTAAGGCAGGGGGTCACCCCAAAGACATGGATTTCTTTAAGAAGTAAGCAATGGATCTGGGATCAGATTCCAGAGACCCCTAGGACCTGGCCCATCTTCCATCAGTGTACAGTGTCAAAGGCTCTGGGCAGGAGATTAATGTGCCTTCCAGGTCCCAAAAATCTTCATCTGAGCAGGGTGTGCTGAGATTGTCTGCTCCCTCTCCCAATGAGGAGGTGGCCCCAATACTTAGGCAAAGGGGGGCCTTCAGGCAAAGAAACCTTCACCCCAGGAAGCAAGAGAGTTTAGGGCTCTATGGCAACAGCCAGAGAAGCCTCCAGGGCTGGGCTGCAGATCAAGTTGTCATCTACATACTTCCACTGAACACTAGCTCTGATCACAGAAATTTACTGTAAGAGGAAAAAAGCCAAGACCTGATTATAAAATAATATAATCAGGCCAAACTGATTCTTCAGGGTCTCAGCATCCATGATAGGATAAAGCTCTGACAACCTCCTGTAGTTTCCACCTCATAGCTAGACCCCGGGGGAACGACAGAAATAGAATTGGAAACTGAGCCAGAAGGATCCCACCTTAGGCAGAGGCTAAGGTGGTCCTCCAGTTCTGGCCAAATAGGGTTCCCTCTGAGGAACTTAAGGCATATTTCTTTCAGATGGTGGATCACTGACTTCACGATCTGTCCCACAATCATGCCCAAATTTGAACCTCAAAACAATGTTTGTTACGTTCCAAGAGATTTCATCTCAATAGCAAATTTCACCAATGAGGGGCTTCAAGTCTTAAAAATCATGTGCATAACTAATCAAAAACGCCTGCAAAACACAGTCAAAACTAGTCAGGGGTATCAGGTTCAAATCCTGCTCTGGGTATTTCAAGAAATCTGTAGATCATATTTGTCATCATATTCATTAAACAAGGAGACCATTATGCATTTAAATAAATATTAATTTACTGAAGACAGATGGAGATCTTGGCAGAAATAATCATTTTCAGAGAACTTGTGATTCTAAGAAAGCTCTCAAAAGTTCCTTGTATTGCTAAGCAGTGGAATCTAAGATACAGCATCAAAGTCCTTGTCTTAAAGTGGCCATTGACTTGAAAAATAAAAAGACACCATGTAAATGTAAGCTATTTCTTTAAACAATAAAAGCAATTAATGTTAAAGTAATTTCATTTAACCAGCAAGGGGGTGGGGTGAGCTCCAGTGAATGCAGCTTGTTCTCTCGCTTCTAAAAAATGGGGCAGAAGGGGAGTTAAATCTTCCAAGCCTAAGACAGATCTTCCCCTTTCCCTTCCTCCACTCCACGTGGTCTCTCTCCATTATGCTTCCTGACTCCACTTCTCCTTAGAGCCAACTCTTTTAGGTGCTAATTAGGTACCAGGACCCAGATTGCCAGCCAAGGTCATGCCCCAACCTCATGGGCTGTCTCTTTCCCCTGGCAAATGGCAAACTCCACTAGGAGCTTGCCCTTTTCCACAAAAATCTACCTTTTACCAAAGATAATGGCCAATGTGAATTCCTCACATGACCAAACCCCAACTTTGGTGCCCATCATCATCTGGCATCTACATAACTCACAAAATACCTAACAACTTTAGATTTCAATATAACGACAAATAATTTAATTACCAATTTCACAATTTTCATAAGTGATACCCAAATGAACAAAAATGGATAAGAATCTCATGTAACTTGCAGTCATTTACAGTTTTAATGTACACACCAATTAAAAAGTTATTTTAAAAATCAATAATTTGCTTTGTGATATTCTAACCAAATGTTCTATTAAAATTAGCTTTTGCAAATCAATCTTTCTTGTCCCTTGCTCTTAAAAGCACCTCTTTTTTAAAAACTTTCATTCACAATATAACCAATATCTAAATAACTTTGGACCAAATTTCATAAAACTTATACATATGCCCAGAAGAGCTGACAAAATTTTAAAGCATAGCTCATCATTTTTACAAATTACCTATTATACGTTTTAGAAAGCAACATACATCATCTAATTAGAGGATACAAACATGTGACCCTCTAAGGTAAGCTATCAGAACTTTGTTTTAATAACCTATTTTTTTTTTACTTCAAATCAAATCAAATACAGATTTAAATTTCCAATAGTAATATTTTAATATTTCCACGCAAATTTCTAAGTTCTTGTGCTTAAACACACTTGAAATCCTAGCATATACCATTTAATAGTGATCATCTCATATAATTGTAAGAGATTCATCAAATAAAACTTCAGGTCATCTTGACCTCTCAGGAAGGGCCCTAAGCTCAGCATCCTGATGTAAAAGCCAATCATTAGAATTTGTTCCTACTTAACAAAGTTATAGATTATCAGTAAACTCATTCCTTCATTGGGACTTGTGTAACTCATATCATTTCTCAGGGATAATAACCTTACAAAATAGTTTTCATGAAGTTTAACAAATTTACAATTAAAGAGGAATTCCAGAAAGACTCCTCTTCACTTGCTGTCTGTTTACTTTCTTTGATTTGATTTCAGCTTTCTTTGTTCTCTTTTACCTCCCCCCATTCAGAGCTGCATAGTCTCAGGTCTTCAGATTTTTTTTTCTGAGTCAGTTGGGGTTAAGTGACTTGCCCAGGGTCACACAGCTAAGAAATGTTAAGTGTCTGTGGCCAGATTTGAACTTGGGTCCTCCTGACTTCAGGGCTGTAGGTCTCTAGATCTTAAAAATGCAAACCTAATGAAGATAAGGCTTTACTTTCCCCCTCTGTGAATCAGAAACGGCTTGTGGACTAGGCTGTTTGTTTTAAAAACTGCCAAGTCCTTTTCTGCTTTTCCCAAAGTCAGTGCAAAAGGATTACAATTTATATAAAATTGCTTTTACTATCATATCTCAAATAACAAATTTCACTGAACTGGTTGAGCACGGTTACTTTCTCTCCCTCTCACCTCATTTGTCCACATGTCCCTGCTGCAGTCAGGAAAGGAGAGAAGGGTGAAGAGAAAGAGACTCTCTTTATGCACTATCTTCCTCGAAGAGGGCTTAATTTAGTTGAATTTGCTTCCAAATCACTTTACACACACACACACACACACACACAAAATTCATCTCAGTGTTGGTTTTGTATGTTGTTCACAACTAAAAATCCATGTAAACTTACCAATTATGAAGCAATCAAACCCAATAAAAAAGTTATCACTCACATAGCACTTGTTTCATGCTAAGCACTTTTGTAATCTTGAGATGATCAATTGCCAAACTCCCAAGTCATTGCTCCCAGAAATTAGCTGACTTTTTCTGCAGCCCCCAGCTTGGCCAGAGCTGAAGTCTACGGGAAAAGGCCAGGCCTTTCTCTGCCTCTCTGTGTCTGTTTCTGTCTCTGTCTCTCTTTAA
Organism: Sarcophilus harrisii; assembly: GCF_902635505.1. Lineage (NCBI taxonomy): Eukaryota > Metazoa > Chordata > Mammalia > Dasyuromorphia > Dasyuridae > Sarcophilus > Sarcophilus harrisii. Next base: position 662,899 of record NC_045427.1, on the reverse strand, counting down.
ACAAAATCTGGCTCACAGAACAGACACAACACAGATATTCTGCACACACAATCACAGACAAAAACTGCATGGAAGAGGACTGTCCCTTCCCCCCACAAAAGAAGGAAATATCAAGCACTCACTGGTGATATTAGGGTTTTTATTTGGCTCCAAAGGTTCAGTTTGGATTGCTCCTTCACTTCTCCCTCTGGAGAGAGTGATTCCAGTCTTGTGGCTTGAGATCCTGTAATATTAGGATCCCCAGGCCCGGAGGGGTCTCCCCATTCCAGCGGTCTTCCAGACGTCCCTGCTCTGTGCCAATGACTTCCTTGTGGCTTCTCCTTTGGAGCCTCGGGCTCCTGTTTTCTTTAGCCCTCACTGCACAGAGAGGGAGGCTGAGGGTTTGGTCTGAAGGACAGTCAGAGAAAACTGAACCTAGATCCGTCTCTGGGAAGTCATAGATCCCAGACGAGCCCCCCACAAACTCCATGGGCTGGGGCTGGGCCCCTTTACCTGCAGTGACTACAGAGAGGAAGTATTGATTCTCCTGGCAGGGAGAGGCCCCAGCTCAGCTGAGCAGACCCAGAGCCTCTCCACTCCCATCTCCCAGTACATGCCTGGCCTGGTGAGTGGGAAATAGTGAATTTGGGTTCATTGGACTGAAAAAGAAGTAACCACTGACCAATGGTCAGCAATGCAGTCTACTTCCTGTAGGTCACTTCCTGGAACTTGGACCTAGGGTCTGACCCTTTTTTCCCTAATAGGGATCATGTAACTTCCTGCCATTTAGCTTAAGGTCTGACCTCCATCTCATAGACTTTTGGAGAAATCTTCACCTGGACCCATTTGGGGATGTGCAAAGATAGTCAACAAATATTTATTAAACTCCTACCACATGCTAGTGATGTGACTGACAGGGAAAGATTTTTTTTTAAAAAGAGAGAGAAAAGAAAGCATTTTAAATAATAGATGTCCAGATGTCACAAACTCCTGAAAACCAAACCAAAGCTCTACACTTGGGCAGCCTTCCCTACTCCTGTCCCATCCTCACAGCCAGTGACCAGAGATCCTGTCCCAGAAAGGTAGGGTCCACACCAACAATGGCAAAACAGCTTCCCCTGAATAAGGGTGTTTTCTAGCCCCTAGTTATGCTAAGTGATGAATGAGCCTTGGAGGAAAAAATGACTGGGTCTCCTCCAAAAAGGTTTACTATGCTATAGGGAGGAATAGGACTTAATATTGGGGGGAACCTTTAGGTGATGGAGAAGGCCAGCAGGTTTCAAAGCACCAGGTGTTTGCTGGGCTCCCAGTCACTCCGCACCTTAGTGGAGGAGTAGGAAAGAATGTTGGGGTGTGCAGTTCTTAACTTTCATCAAGAAAGCACTTAAGGATTTCAAGCACCAAAATGATGTGACTGATGGAGGCAGATGATGTGCTTTGGTAAAAAGTAGCTTTATTTAGGAGAGATTGCAGACAAAATGAGGAGATTCATCAGGAAAGGTGAATATGAAGTAGAGTGGGAGAGCACTAGCAAGGAGAGGGATTTTGGTAATTAATGATGGGAATGACAGTTATCCAGTAGAAAGTTGGGGCATGCCCTTGGCTTGCAGTCTAAATCCTAAAAGGGATTCAGCACCCTAAAAGTGTTAGCTATGAGGACAGACCTCACAAGGCAGAGTGGGGTTAGGAGAGAGGGGAGGGGAAGGCAAAGAAACCACAGAGAGTCATGAAGGCAACATGCTAAGCTCCCGGGTTCCAAAGACAAGCATAAAGGCAGCCTCTGCCCCCCAGGGGCTTCCATTCTCTTGGGAGGTAGACAGCAATGGAAATCAAGTTCCACTTTTCTGGGTCCCCTCTCTCTAAGTTGCGTCCAGAGTAGCAAGTCCTAGTTCCAGATGTGTTTGGGGTTCAGCACCAAGTGTTGGGGTCTGGTCAGGTGAAGAATTGATCATGGTCATGATCATGATCATTCTCTTTGGCAAAAGGCAGGTTTATTTCGGAGAAAAGGTGACAGAATGAAGGGGTACAGTAGACACCGGGAATGGTGAATATGAAATAGAGTGGGGGAGCACAGTCAGAGAGGAAAAGGTGCTAACTAATAACAGTGGAAAGCAGGTCCCCAGGGGGACTCAAGATTAACCAGGAGAGGGAGCCCTGTTAGGTGGAGCCATAGAGAAGTTTAGAACCTAAGAGTTGGGGAGGGGGAAGACACTGTGGAGGATGGAAGAGGGGGGAGGGGGAGAGGAAAAAGACACCGTGGGCGTGGGGTGGGAGAAAGGCCATGGAACCCTGGGGCCTAACCCAAAGGGTTCAGCTAAGGTGGCGTGGGCCATCAATTTATAGGGGAAGTTCAACCTCCTGGGTTTGAACCAATTATGTTTCTGAGGACCTCCACAGGGCTGGAAGGTGGCTGCTTGCCTGGGGTGGGGGGGATTCCGTCAGAGCCCCCACGGACCCAGGACCCCTCTTCTGGCCACACCCACCAGGCTCAGCTGTTCATGGGCAGGAATGGGTGCACCCAGACTTGCTCTGCTCTGGGAGCTGACAGCCTGTCCAGGGCGCTCCCCCCTTTCTTCCCCACTCCTCCTGTTAGAAGGCAGGCTCCCTGGGGCCCGGCACACAGTGGGTGCTTTGGAAATACTTCCTGAATGATGGGTTAGGAAATACGATGGATGGGACCGTGTCTTGGCACTTTTGGCCAACAGCTGAGCGGACCGTGATCCCCATCAGCAGACTCTGTATCCCTGCCCCGGCCCTTCTGACTTGCTCTTCCACTGCTCATAACCCTCCACCTTCTGTTGGGAGGACTGATGGAAGGCCTTCTTGATCTCCTTTGGGTTGGGGGTCGCCCCTTCCCCCCACTCCTCGGCCGTATCCGCTGCGGTCACTCGTGTGAGACGCAGTCCCAGGCGGCCCCAGCTGTGCCTGCTGATCTCCTATCCCGTGGGATCCACTTTGGGACCGAGATTCCAGCTTTGGTTCTGGGCCATCCTGCTGCTTTTTCTCTATTTCCCTTCGGTGAAAGTCACTTTTCTGAGCAGCCCCAAGACTCACTCTTGCCGCATTGGTGCAGACCAGCCCATAAACTCCCCAGCATCTGTCCTTGCAGCTCTGTGGTTGCCTTTGAACCCTGAGTGGGCGTTGGAGGAGGTCTACCCCCAGATATGATGCCGGCCGCTAATTGTCATAACTGGGATCCTTCAGGCCTTCTCAGTGCAGACCCCGCCTGGGAGCAGGATCCGGAGGACCCTGGGGTGGGGGCGGAGGCGGGCCCCCAAGGCTCCAGTCTTGCCCTTTTGGGGAATGCTGCTCCTGGCAAAAGGACCAGAGACTAAAAATCTGCCAATGGAAAGACTTCAAATAGTCCCTGGAAAATAGGTGGTGGAAGCAGGAAAGGGCTAACCACTTATTAAGCACCTACTGTGTGCCAAGCACTTTGGGAAGCATTTTATTTTTATTTTAATTATAGCTTTTTATTTACAAGATATATGCATGGGTAATTTTTCTACACTGATCCTTGCAAAAACTTCTGTTCCAACTTTTCCCCTCCTTCCCCCCACCCCCTCCCCTAAATGGCAGGTAGAACCATACATGTTAAATATGTTAAAGTATATGTTAAATACAATATATGTATACATATTTATACAGTTATCTTGTTGTACAAGAAAAATCGGATTTAGAAATAAGGTAAAAATAACCTGGGAAGGAAAATAAAAATGCAAGCAAATAATAATAGAGTGAAAATGCTGTTATGGTACACACTTATTTCCCATAGTTCTCTCTCAGGGTATATATGGCTTTCTTCATTACTGAACAACTGGAACTGGTTTGAATCATCTCACTGTTGGAGAGAGCCGCATCCATCAGAATTGATCCTCATATACTATTCTTGTTGAAGGGTAAAATGATCTCCTGGTCCTGCTCATTTCACTCAGCATCAGTTCATGTTGCTCTCTCCAGACCTCTCTGAAATCCTCTTGCTGGTCATTTCTTGCAGAACAATATTCCATAACATTCATACACCATAACTTATTCAGCCATTCCCCAGCTGATGGGCATCCACTCAGTCTCCAGTTTCTAGCCACTACAAACAGGGCTGCCACAAACATTTTTGCACATGTGGGTCCCTTCCTTTCTTTCTGGGAAGCATTTTATAAAGGTTATCCCATTTGATCCTTAACCACAGCCTGGGGAAGTGAATGCTCTTGGGAAACTGAAGCAAACCGTGCAAGGTCACTTAGCTAGGAAGCACACAAGGCTGGACTTGAACTCTGGGCAAGTGGAAGTCCTCCCTTATCACAGGAGATTTTGGACCAGAATTCTAAATCTCCTTTCCAGGGTCCCTGCTCTTGGTGGCCGCCATGAATCAGGAAGTGAACCTTGAGGATACTCCTACGCAAAGAAGCTCCAGAGAGTGCACTGAGACTCAGGAGGTGTCCTTTGTGGAGGTAAGGAGGCTGGGCCCCAGAAGGTCTGAGACACTGCCCTGGGCCCCCCCTCACCCCTTAACTGCATCCTCCACACTGCTGCCAATCACATGATCAGACCAAACCGTTGCCCAGCCCTCGAAGAGACCTCCACAGTCACCTGGGGAGGTGCCTGTTCCACACCCTCAGGCCAAGATCGTGAAAGGTCCGCTGACCCAGATTCTCCATCCTGCTGTGGTTCAGGACCCCTCCCCAACCACCACAGATGCGTGGCTCCAATTGTCCAGACCTGTCTGCACTTGCCAAGTCAATCCCCTAGGCATTTCTGGGTGTCCCAAATCAGAGACATCTGACAGAAGAAAACCAGGGACCAGGAGCTCCAATGGTCTGTCCAAGGTCACATGGGACATAGGAGGGGGAGCCAGATCTGAATCTGCACCCAACAGCTGCCCCTCCTGCCCAGCCCACGATGGCTCTGTCACCCTTTGTCAGGGTGTCCCTTCTGTTGCAGACTTTGGCCAAGGAGGACATTGATGCTGCTGTGGAGATCATCCTGTGCCGAGAAAGCTACATCATAGAGGTGAGTGACCGCTGTGGGGCTTCCCCCAAGCTTCCTGGCTAGATGACCCTGGACTAGTCACCACATTTCTGAGTGTCAGAGGGAAACTTTATCTTCATCCAGCTGGGCGACTGTGGACATGTCCTGACATCTAAGTGTCAGAGGGAACTTTACCTTGGGCCAACCCTGAACATGTCCTAATATCTTCTCTCCCTTGAAGTATTTCTAGTTGACTCTTGTGAGATCTTGACTGTGGTTCCTTGGTACTTAAAATCTCATTTTTTCCCTGGCTGCTTGCATTTGTCTTTGAGTCGTTAACGCTCGTTTTTACCTGTATTTCCTGAAGTTTTAAGTTTGGGGTCCTTTCAAGGGAGGTGAGAGGTGAATTCTTTATAGTTTCATTTTGTAGATCTGAGCAGTTCCCTTTGATGATTTCCTGAATATGGTTTTCAGGTTTTTTATTTGGTCCTTGATTTTTAATCTGGTTCTCCTGTGGCTATTTCACAAATCTGTTTTTCTTTTGTTTGTTTGTTTTTAATACTTAAATACATCTCAAATTTTTGGTCTTTGTTGTTACTGAATTACCACTGTTCTGTTCTATTTTTCAGGGGTGACCCCATTACTGGGGTGATGTTTTCTGCTTCCCAAATCACTCCTCCCCAGTCCAACCATCATAGTCTTACTATTAGACCGCTCCATATTCCTCAACACCTCCCTGCCCACAACTAAGAAGTAGAACTTTTTCTCCTTTGTGTGAGTCGAATTAATTATCTGCAGATAAACTTCCACACAAACTAAATTTGCTTGAAATGATATATTTTTCTTTCTCCATTCTTTTAACCTTTTCTTCCATAGCTCAGGAAATAATTAAATTTAAGAGTCACCTTTGGAGGAGAATTGATGCCAAAATGATGGACTAAAGGCAGGGTCTCCCCTGAGGTTTCCCAATTTCCCCTCCAAATGACAGTGCTTCAAGTCAGAGTCTGGAATGGCAGAGCCAATACAAAGTCAAAAAGAGACACTTTTCCAACCCAAGACCACTTAGAAGGTCAAAAGGAAAGGTCTCATTCGCTGGGGTGAGAGTGGAGCACAGTCCAGCATGGGCTTTGAGGGCCAGACAAATGGTCAGAAAAGGATTGCAGGTGACCCTTTTGCTGGCACTAGGCACAGGACTCTGTTGCATTGCCTATATGTGGCTCCAGGTCACATTCCTGGGGTCAATTGGACTAACACAGACCAGGACAGCAGTGACCACGCTTTCCCCTAGATTAGACCAGCTTAGAAGAAACAAATTGCAGCATGAAAAATCTGAAGACTGGAATAGTACCTCCCTCTATGCCAGGGGCAAAGCCCAAGTTTTAAAAAATCAAGAAAGAGGCTATAAAAATGAGCAAACAAGAACCTGAACATAGAAAGTTACTATGGTTACCAGGAAGATCAAGACACAAACTCAGAAGATGATTTAAAAAAACCAGTTATTTGGAAAGCCTCAAAGAAAAACATGAATTGGACACAAGCCCAAAAAAAGAATTCCTAGAAGAGATCAAAAAGGATTTTTAAAATTGGTAGAGGAAAATTTGGGAAAAAAAATCAGTGATGCAAGAATATTATAAAAAGAGAGTTAACAGCTTGGTAAAAGCTGAAGAAATACACTGAATACACTGAAGAAAATGACTCCTTAAAAAGCAGAACTGGCCAAATGAGGAAAGAGATACAAGAGCTCATTAAAGAAAACAGTTACTCAAAAATTAGAATTGTACAGGTAGAAGCCATTGACTCCATGAGACCTCTAGAAACAATAAAACAAAAGAATTAAAGTTAAGAGGAGGTTCTGGATACAGAGCAAGATGGCAAAGTGAATCAAGTAAACTGAGCTCTTCCAGTTTCCTTTGAAAACCACATGAAACTAAGCCTTTGAACAGAGTTTGATGGAATGAAACCACTCTCCAGCTCAAGATAGATTGGAAGGATTTCAGGAAAGATAAGTCCTCCCTGGAGTGAAAGGGGTGCTCAGCCCACCTTAGACAGGGTCTGAGAAAGCCACTGAGAGGGTCTTCATCACAGCAAATCAACAACTGAGACCCATAGTCCTGGCTCAGTAGTGGAGTGGACCAGAGGGGCAGGTTCCAGTCCCAGCATAGCAGGCAAATGGACAGCTCAAGAAACTAATTGTTTTCCTGGAGAGGGCAGGTAGGACTACCCCTGCTGTGAGTGAAACACTCAAGACAAGGGATCCTCTCTGCACTAAGGCTCAGGACTGCAAACAAGAAGCTTGGGCCAGTACCCCCTGTGCCAAGTCACAAAATAGGAAAAGAAGAAAAAAAAAAAAAGAAAATGAACAAGAAAGATAAAATAATCCAAATCACAGAATGCTACTGTACTGCTAGGGGAGACCAAAACTCCAACTCAGACAAGGATAAAATACCCACATGAGAAATCTCAAAGTAAGATAAGAATTGGTCTCAAGCCCAAAGAGCTTCTTAAAAGTGCTCATAAAAGATTTCAAAAGGCAAATAAGAGAGATAGAAGAAAAACTGGGGAAAGAAATGAGAAGTATGCAAGAGAGAGTCAATAACTTGGAAAAAGAAGAAAAAGAATTGAAGAAAACAATTCCTTTAAAAAGTACAATAGACCAAATGCAAAAAAAAAAAAAAATACACTAAAAAAAATTGACACCTTGAATAGTAGAATTAGTCAAATGAAAAAGAAATGCAAAAACTAACTGAAGAAAATTACACATTAAAAACTACAAGCAGGCAATTGGCCAATGACTCTACGAGACATTAGACATCAAGAATCAATCAAACATACTTTTAAAAATGGGAAGAAATGGAAGAAAAACAGCCAACCTGGAAAATAAATCCAGGAGAGACAATTTTAAAATTGTTGGTTTACCTGAAGGCAGTGACCAAAAAAAGAGCCTGGATAGCATTCTTCAGTGCCCTGATATATTAGAACCAGAGGAGTAAATAGTCATTGAAATAATTCAATGATTTCACAAGGAAAACCCCAAAAAGTATTGTTGTAGAACTCCAGAACTATAATCTCAAGCTAAAAATATTGCAAGCAGTCAGACAAAAACAATTCAAGTATTGAGGAACTACAGTAAGGATTACACAGGATCTGGCAGTGTTTATAATAAAGGATCAGAGGGCCTGGAATACCATATTCTGGAAGGCAAAGGACTTGGAGTAACAACCAAGAATTAACTACCCAGCGAGATTGACCATCACCTTTCAGGGGAGGAGATGGATCTTCAATAAGTAAGAGGCTTTCAGTAACTTCTATTGAAAAAAAAAAAAAAAAAACAGAACTAAACAGGAAATTTGATCTTCAAACAGGACTCGAAGCAAAGAAAGATAAACAGAGAAAAATATGTATATTATTTAAAGGTTAAACTCTTTATATCCCTAGGTGGGAAAATGATATCTGTAATTCTTGAGAACTGTATCTGTTATTAGAATAGTTAAAGGGGGCATACATGGATGGAGGGTGTGGATATGAATAGACTCTGATATGATCCAAGAAAAAGTGGGTAGGAATAGGAAAAAAAAAATGTAGGGAGAAGAGGAAATAGGACAAATTAGATCACATGAAGAGGCACAAAAGACCTATCACAATAGAGGGAGGAGAAAGAAGGGGAATGCACATTGTTTGAAGCTTAATTTCATCAAATTTGGCTCAAAGAGAGAATAACACAATCACTCAGTTGGGTATAGAAATTTCTTACCTATAAGGAAATAGGAGAAAAAAGTAGGAAAGAAAAGGGACTAGCTAGATAGAAGGGAGGGCAGAGACAATAGAAGAAACTGGTGTTAGAAGGGAGGAGGGGTGATAGAAGAGAGGGCAGGGTGGTTAGAAACAAAACTACTAAGGAGGGCCAGGCTGGGAAAAACAACAAAAGTATATATAGGGGAGAAAATAGGATGGAGGGGAAATATACAGGGGTAATCATAACTGTAAATGTGAATGGGATGAACTCTCCCATAGAAAGGAAGTGAATAGCAGAATGGATTAAAAAACAAAATCCTATAATGTGTTGTTTACAAGAAACATATATAAAACAGAGAGATAGATATAGAGTAAGGGTAGAAGACTGGAGCAGAACTGGTTATGCTTCAGCTGAAGCCAAAAAAAAAAAAAAAAAAAAAAAAAAAAAAAAAAAAAGCAGGGGTAGCAATTCTGATTTCAGATAAAGCAAAAGTAAAAATATATCTAATTAAAAGAAATAAGGAAGGAAATGACATCTTATTAAATGGTGCCATAGACAATGAAGTAGTGGTTATATATATATATATACACCAAATGGTGCATCCAACTTTTAGAAAAGTTAAGCCAATTACAGGAAGAAATCAATAGCAAAATTATACTAGTGGGGGACCTCAATCTCCCCCACTCAGAATTAGATAAATGTAACCACAAAATAAACAAAGAAACTTAAGGAGGTTAATAGAATCTTTAAAAAATTAAATATGATAAGACCTTTGGAGAAAACTGAATAGGAACAGAAAGGAATATATCTTTTTCTCAGCAGCATCTGGCACCTACCCAAAAAATTGACCATGTAATTATTAGGGCATAAACACTTCATAATCAAATGCAGAAGGGCAGAACTTATAATTGCTTCTTTTTCAGATCATGATGCAATAAAACTACATTAAATAAAGGGCCAGAGAAAATAGATTAAAAACCAACTGGAAATTAAATGACCTAATTCTAATGAATGAATGGATCAAAAAACAAATGATGAAAACAATAATTTCATCTAAGAGAATGAAAATAATAAGACAACATACAAAACCTATGAGATGCAGGCAAAGCAGTTCTTAAGGGAAATTTTATATCTTTAAATAGTTATATGTATAAAATAGAGAAAAATCAATGAATTTGACATGCAACTAAAAAAGCTAAAAAAAGAGAACAAATTAAAAATCCCAATTATATACCAAATTAGGAATTCTGAAACTCAAAGGAGAGATTAATAAAATTGAAATTTAAAAAAATATTGAACTAATAAAACTAAGAGTTGTCTTTATGAAAAAATCAACAAAATAGATAAACCTTTGGCTAATTAGAAAAAGAAAAGGAAAAAAATACATTACCAGAATCAAAAACAAAAAGGGATGAATTTACTACCAATGAAGAAGAAATTAAAGCAATAATTAGGAGCTATTTTACCCAGTTGTATGCCAACAAATCTGACAATCTCATTGAAATGGATGAATATCTATAAAAAATATAAATTGCCCAGATTAACAGAAGAGGAAATAAATTATTTAAATAATTCCATTTTTAAAAAAGAAATTGAACAAATCATCAATGAACTCCCTAAGAAAAAATCTCCCTGGTCAAATGGATTTCCAAGTGAATTCTACCAAACATTTAAAGAACAATTAATTCCAATATTATGTAAATTATTTGGAAAAACAGATAAAGAAGGAGTCTTGACAAATTCCTTCGATGACACATATATGGTGTTGATACCTAAACCAGGAAGATCCAAAAACAGAGAAAGAAAATTACAGACCAATCTCCCTAATGAGTGATTGATGCAAAAATGTTAAGTTGTTGCATAACAACTTATCAGCATGATAATATACTATAATCAAGGGGGATTTATATGAGGAATGCAGGGCTGGTTCAGTATCAGGAAATCTATTGTCACAATTAACCATATCAATGGCAAAGCTAACAGAATTCACATGATAATCTCAATAGATGCAGAAAAAGTTCTTGACAAAATACAGTACCTAATCCTATTAACACCGGAGAACTTGATAAGCAGCATCTATCTACACCCATCAGTCAGCATTATTAATAAGGAGGAGAAGCTGGACACATTGGTAATAAGATCAAGGATGAAACTAGGATGCCCATATCACCATTGTTATTCAATATTGTACTAGAAATGTTGACTTTAGCAATAAGGAAAAAAAATAAAGGAATCAGAATAGGCAATGAGATAAAATTATCACTCTTTGAAGATAATATGATGGTGTACTTAGAGAATCCTATAGAATGATCCAAAAACCCACTTGAAACAATTAACAGCTTTAACAAAATTGCAGGATAATAAACTCACACAAACATCAGCATTTTTACATATTACTAACAAAGCCCAGCAGCAAGAGATAGAAAGACAATTTTCATTTAAGATAACTATAGACAAAATCAAATATTTGGGTGTCTACCTGTCAAGAAAATCCAGGAATTATATGAACACTATAACAAAACACTTTAAACACAAAATCAGACATAAACAATTGGGAAAATGTCAATTGGTCATGGTAGGCCAAGCTAATGTAATAAAAATGACAATTCTACCTAAATTGATCTACTTGTTCAGTGCCATACCAATCAAACTGCCAAAAAAAAAATTTTATAGAGATAGAAAAAAATAACAAAATTCATCTGAAAAAAAGCTAAATAATATCTAGGGAATTAATGAAAAAATAAATAAAAAAGACAGTGGTCTAGCAGTGTCAGACCTAAAACTATTATAAAGTAGCAGTCATCAAAAACATTTGGTACCTCCTATGAATAGAGTGGTGGATTAGTGGAATAAGTAAGATATACATGACACAATAATCAATGATTATAGGAGTCTAGCATTTGATAAACTCCCAAACTCAATCTTTGGGGATAAGAATTCACTATTTCACAAAAATTGCTGGGAATACTGGAAAATGTCAGAAAGTTGGCATAGACCTACATCTCACACCGCATACCAAAATAAGATCAAAATGGGTACATGATATGGGCATAAAGAGTGATACCATAAGCAAATTAAGAGAGAAAGTGATAACTATCAGATCTTGGGGAAGAAAGGAATTTATGACCAAAGAAGAACTAGAGAACATTATGAAATGCAGAATGGACAACTTTGCTTACATTAAATTAAAAAGATTTTGCACAAACAAGAATAAAAGAAGTACAAAGCTGGGGAAAATTTTCTACAGCTAAAGGAAGGGTTCATTCAAATTTACAAGAATATTAATCATTACTCAATTGATAAATAGTCAAAGAATATGAACAGACAATTTTCAGATGAAGTATTAAAGCCATTTAAGCCATCTATAAGCATATGAAAAAAATGCTTGGCCATTATTGATTAGAGAAATGCAAATTAAAACAACTCTGAGGTACTGCTCAGATTGGCTCATACCTCTCAGATTGGCTAAGATGACAGGAAAAGATAATAAATGTTGTAGGGGTGAAAACTGGGACACTAATGCATTGTTGGTGGAGTTGTGAACTCATCCAACCATTCTGGAGAGAAATTTGGAACGGTGCCCAAAGCACTATCAAACTGCATACCCTTTGACCCAACAGTGCCATTACTGGGTCTGTATCCCAAGGAAATTGTAAAGAAGAGAAAAGGATCCACATGTGCAACCAGGAATACAGTGTACAAAGGAACAAGAAGATTGTACAATGATCAACTAGGAAAGACTTGGTGGTTCTCAACAGTTCAGTGATTCAAGGCAATCCCAATAGGCTTTGGATGGAAAATGCCTTCTGCACCTAGAGAGAGAACTATGGAGACTGAATGTAAATCAACACATACTATGTTCACTTTTTTTTCTTGTGTTTTTTTTTTTCTCTTGTAGTTTTTCCCTTTTGTTCTGATTTTTCTCTCCCAAGATGATTCATAAGGAAATGTGGTTTTTTTCCCCTTAAATGAATGTGCATAACCAGTAAAAAACCACTTTAGAAACAAGACAAAAAAGAATGAAAAATAGAAAATGTGGAATATCTTATTGGAAAAACAACTGACCTGGAAAATAGATTAAAAAGAGATAAAGAATTACTGGACTAAATCTGGAAGCCATGATTTAAAAAAAAAATCAATATCTCATTTCAAGAAATTATCAAGGAAAACTGCCTTGATATCCTAGAACCAGAGAATAAAATAGAAATTGAAAGTAATCTACAAATCAACTCCTGAAAGAAATTCCAAAATGAAAACCCCTAAGAATATTTATTGCTAAATTTCAAAATTCCCAGGTGATGAAGAAAATACTGCAAGGAGCTAGAAACATTTCAGATATTGTGGAGCCACATCCAGGATCACAAAAAATTTAGCAACATCTACACTAAAGAATTGAAGAGTTTAAAATATATTCTGGGAGGCAAAGGAGCTAGGATTACAGCTAAGAATCACCTATCTAGCAAAACTGAATGTAATCCTTCAGGGGAAAACTGTTTAATGAATCGAAATTTTCAAACATTCCTGATGAAAAGACCAGAGCTGAATCGAAAATTTTACTTTCAAATACAAGATGTTGGAGGAGCATAAAAAAGTAAACATGAGAAACAAAAGTAAATCATAAGGAATTCTAAAAGGTTAAACTTTACGTTGCTATATGGGAAGATACTATCTGTGACCCTAATAACTTTATTATTATTAAGGCAGATAGAAAGAGTGTTTTCTTTCTAATGTACTGGTGGGATAATTCAAAAAAATTTGAGGAAAAAGAGGAATATAATGAGAAAAGAAGGCAAGGAAAGGAAGAATGGAGGATAATGTTACATAAAAGAAGTCTGCAAAGAAGAGCTTTTACAGTGGAGGAGAAAATGAGGGTGGGAGTGAGCAGTGCTTGAATCTTACTCTCATTGGAATTGGTATAAAGAGGGAAGAACATGTATACCTATTCAGTTGTGCATTAAAATCTATCTTACTCAATAGACAGACAACCTCAGACTTGCTAGTTGTGTGACTCTGGGCAAATCACTTCACCTCAATTGCCTCACCAAAAAAATAATCATCATCATGATCTCAAATAAGCATCAAATTGGAAACCCTGAAAATCAAAGAAGAGATGAATAAAACTGAAAGTAAGAAAACCATTGAATTAATAAAACTAGAAGCTGGTTTTATGGGAGGGGGAGGACAATAAATAGATAAGTCACTTGGTTAATTTGACTTAAAAAGAGAAAACAAAATTCCCAATACTAAAAATGGGTGAAGATTTTAAACTAAAGCAATTATTAGAAACTATTTTGCCCATAGGACAATTATATGACAATCCAAATGAAATGGATTAGAAAAACATAAATTGCTGAGATTAACAGAAAAGGAAATAGAATGCTTAAAGTACCTCATCTTAGAAAAATAAGTTGAGCAGGCCATAAGTTAATGCCCTAAGAAAAAAAATCCTCAGAGCCAGATGGATTCATAATTGAATTATATCAATTATTTAAAGGATAATTAATTACAGTATTATATAAACTATTTGGAAAAATAGTCAAAAAAAGAGTCCTCCCAAATTCCTTTTATGACCAAAATATGATTGCTGGTACCTAAGCCAGGAAGAGCAAATACAGGGAAGAAAAGTATTGACCAATTTCCCTAATGAATATTGATGCAAAAAACTTTTTTAGAAGTACTAGTAAGGAAATTGCAGCCATATATCACAAAGATCATATGACCAGATGGAATTTATACCAGGAATGCAGGGGTAGCTCAATATTAGGAAAACAATCAGCATAACTGACCATATCAAATCAAAACTAACAGAAACCACACGATTATCTCAATAGCTTTTGACAACATACATCATTATTCCTGATTTAAAAAATAAACACTGGAAAGTATAGAAATAAATGGAACTTTTCTTAAAATGATAATTAGTATCTATCTAAAACAATTACCAAGCATCATCTATAATGAAGATAAAATAGAAATCTTCCCAGTAAGATGAATAGTAAATCAAGGATGCCTACTAACATCACTATTATTCAATATTGTCTTAGAAATGCTAGCAATAATAGTTAAGTGAAGAAAATAAATTGAATTAGAATAGGCAGTGAGGAAACACAATTTATTCTTTATAGATAATTTGATGGTATGCTTAAGAGAATCCTAGAAAACCAACTAAAAGAAACCTACTTGAAATAATAACTTTAGCAAAATTGCAGCATATAAAGCATATAAATTTAAAAGTTTTTGCAGAAACAAAACCAATGCAGTCAAGATTAAAAGGAAAGCAGAAAATTGGAGGTGGGGAGGAGAGGAAGAGAAATTATAGTAAATTTCACTGATAAGGGCCTTATTTGTAGAAAAATGACTCAAATTTATAAAAATAAGGGTCATTCCCCCATTGAAAAATGGTCAAAGGATTTTTAAAATGCTACACATAATTATTGTTTACAGAAATGCAAATTAAAATAACTCTTGAGTTACCATTACACACTCATCAGATTGGCTAATGTGATAGAAAAGAGAAATGACAAATGTTGGGCAGGTGTTTAAAAAAAATGATACAGTAATGCATTGAACTGAGCCAACTATTCTGGAGAGCAATTTAAAGCTATGTTTAAAGGGCATACCCTTTCATGTAGTAATACTCCTACTGTGTCTGTATCTCAAAGAGATCAAAGGAAGAAGAAAAGGATGTTTATATACAAAAATATTTATAGCAGTTCTTTTTGTGGTGAAAAAGAATTGAAAATTGAATATATTAAAGAGCAAAAGAACTGAGGTTGCAGCCAAAAATATCATACCCAGCAAAGTTAAGCATAATTCTGAACAACAACAACAACAACAACAACAAAAAACATTCAATGAATTGCCAAACTTTCAGGATTTTGTTACAAAAACACCTTCATGTCTTAATAGAAAAGTTGACATACAAGATGCAAGAGAAATAAGATAAACATCAAAGACTACAAGACACTCAATAAAGACAAACCACCGAACCATGCAAGCTAGTGCACCAGACAAGGTGTGAAAAGGGTCACAATTTGTATCAGAGACCAAAGTAGTAATTTCTTGGTTCAGATCTTAAACTGAAAGAGGACATCTAGTTAGGATAGGGACAAGAAACAATAAAAACCAGATACCTGAAAGGAGTAAGGGAAACCCCACTGATATTCCTCCAGTAAGCCGCCCTGGAGGATGGTAGAAAATTGGGGATGCAGTGTGTCAAGCTGAGGAAAAGAGGAAAAATGTTATGGCACCCACTTCTTGCAAGGAACGCAAGAATCTAAGAATTTGGACCTGAAGTTTTTTTTTTTTTTTTCAAACAATTGTGATGGAAAACTGTTGTGTTATTAGAAATAATGAGCAGGATGATTTCAGAAAAACCTGAGAAGACTTCTATGAACTGATGCAAAGTGAAGTGAGCAGAAGTAGGAGAACACTGTACAAAGTAACAGCAGTGTTGTGTGATGCTTAATTGTGAATGACTTGACTGTGAAGTGAGCAGAACTAGAACATTGTACAAAGTAACAGCAGTGTGGTGTGGTGCTTAATTGTGAGTGACTTGGCTGTGAAGTGAGCAGAACTAGCAGAACACTGTACAAAGTAACAGCAATGTGGTGTGGTGCTTAATTGTGAATGACTTGGCTGTTCTCAGTAATTCAATGATTCAAGACAATTCTGAAGGATTCATGAAAATTGCCCTCCACCTCCAGAGAAAGAACTGATGGAGTCTAAATGCAGATCCAAGCATATTTTCTTTTATTTTTCGTTTTTTTTTTTTTTTTTTTTGTATGTGTGTGTGGGGGGGAGGGTCTGTGGGTTGTTTTTGAAATGTTTTGCATGACTGAACATAGATAATCTGTATCTAATTGTCTTCTCAAGGAGGAGGAAGGGAAAGAATGCCAAACTTAAAATTTAGCAAAATAAGAAAGTATTTTGATATATAATGAGAATCACTTTCAGGCCCTTATCTTTACCTTTGGAGTTCAATTTAAGCCTCTTAATTGTTAAAAAGCAGGCAACATGGGTCACTGGGGATTATGTAGTCAAAAGACTTTCCATACTGGCTGCGCTATGTTCCCTCATCAATAAAATAAAGGAGTTGGACTGGATGATTTCCAGCTTTATGTCTATGATCTTACATATTATTTCACTTCTCAGACCCTATTCTTCCAGTCTTTTATAAAGTATTTGTATTTCAATTACCCTCACACTAGATAAGACTTAAAACCCTACTACATTCTTTTCACTTCCTTTTAGAACATAAATGTTGGTGATTCTTTATTCCTAACTTGTATTACTTGTTCGCCACTTTCACTTCCTTATTCAATTTGTTAAAGGCACTGCTAAACTCTGGATTTCTCAGGAAGAATTAAATTTTCTGATCTCATAGGAGAGTCTTTCTTCATTCTTTCTCAGGATGTAATGTTAAATTTTCAGGATTTTTAGTATTAGAATGTCTATTAATTTCTCTGATTTCGGTCATAGCACATTTCAGCCATGTCTCTTTCATTTTTTAAATCACTGTTGATTTAAGTCCTTTTGAGTATGTAAATTGTTTCTTGGCTACTTGGAAGGATTTTCTCTTTGGTACTACAGTTTGAGAACTTTAAATTTTGGAGTTAAGCTTCAGGTTTCTCTCTGTTGGCAAGCTGTGGATTCTATCTGCATTCTTCTGTTTGTTTCCAAGACATTTGGATTGATGATTGTTGTTGTTATTGCTGTTGTTTTTTGGGGGAGAGTTCATGGTGTCCTGGAACATGATATTAAGACTCATTGTCTCTTCACTTTTTTTTCCCCTGAGATTCTAATTGAGCTTTGTTCTTTAGTTCTATCGTTTTGGGTTGTACAGAACTAAAGTCTTCTCCAAGTTTTCTTGTTTAAAAAATTAAAAGATGGGAAAAAAGGAAAAACATTTATTTTTTTTGTTAGTTTTTAAAATAGTTGTTACTAAGTCAGAATATTTAAAGGAAACATCCAGAATTCTTAAAAATTACACAGAATCATCATTATTGAGCATAATTTTTCTACTAATAAAATCAAAAGCTCAAGAAGTAGACAATCTTAAATGTAGTTTTATTTTGTGAATTCAAATCTTGATAGAGGTGTTGATGCTAATTTCAATCAACTAATACTAGTGAGAATGTCTTTTCACAATAATATATCTTCATTAATGACCTCACTTAGATGTATTTGTGTAATGCTGGAAAAAGTGAGGCAAGATAGAGATTAGAGAGTTTTTAATACTTTATTTAAAAGGGAGAGATTTACTGAAGGCAGAGCAGAATCCATTCTGCCTCCAGGGCTAAATGAGACTAGTATCCCCAAGAACTCAGTAGCTAATGTGTGCTTCCCATGAAGTATATATACACATGTCTCCAAGCTACTGGGATAGAACCAGGCAGGGGCAGAGTCAGAGCACTGAACAGACTATCAATACAGTTCTGACAGGATCGGGGGAGGCACCGGACATTCTAATAAGTAGGGAAGGTCTAGAGTCATGATGTCTAAAAGAGAAGATCTTTCTCCTTATCTGGATTAAACATTTACAATTTATAATCTTAGCATAGCCAGCCCTAAATTATATCAGTTCTAATGATCAGGAGGGAAGGGTAGTGTTGCAACCAGAAGGATTGAGGCAGAACAATTAAGGGAAACTGAGGCAGGACAATAAAAAGGAACTGTGGCACAACATTTGGAATTTTATGTAACAATATAGCTGCAACATTTTGTTCTTTCTTAGTTTCGGTAACTTTGTAGCAATTCGGTATTGCTTTGTAGCAATATTTCATAGAATAGGGAAATAAAATTGTTGAATAATAAATATTTAGTATTTTAAACTCTATAGAAAAACATTTTTTTAATCAGCTTGAACCTCTCTGTTCCTTACAGAGTCTACTGCTTCCCTGAACTCTTTCTTTTTTGAACTCTTTGAACTTCTTTTCAGCATTTTGGTGCCAGATTTTCCTTCTTGGGATTCCAAATCACTGGAAGTTCTTTGGGGAAATTTCTTTTTTGTTTCAGAGATGCGGTTGTTGCTGCCATGTTGCATGCCATTTCTATTTTTTCCTTGCTTTCATCTATGCCTTAATATTGATACACTATATTGGCAACTTCCCCCTGCCCCCCAATCCTAAACTCATTCTTCTGGCTTTTTGACAGTTTTATACAAAGTTTTCCTGTCCTTTATCTTCTTGCTCTTTTCTCGGAAACAGTACTTTTCATTTTAAGTTACTTCAAAAGAATTGGGTCTAATCCATGGCTCTCCTCCTCTGGAAGCCGACCTTCTGTCCTGGACCACACTTTGGAGTTTTTCACTTTGTAGCTCTGGATGACCTCACAAGCCTTGCCATGCACCCCTAAGTCTCTGGATGGGGGGCTTTGACTGGAGGATCTTCCAACCTCTTTAGCAAGAGGTTGGGTGGGTGATGTCTTGGAAGTCCAGTCCAAAGGCAGCCAGCTGTGACTTGTGTTCTTGGAGGCTCTTTCTCCCTCTTCAGTCCCTGCCATGACATTGACCCTTCTTTGTTCTTCCTCCCAGATGAGGAGGCCCATGGGATGGCCCAATGCCTCATAAGCAGCACTACTTATCTTGGGGCACATTAAGCTTAGGGGAGCTTAGGGCTCTCTACTCTAGCTCCCCTTCCCCCCTCCTCTGCCTCCCCGGGGTGCTATTTCTTTGGCCGTTGGTTCAAGGCTCTGGCGTTTACAACAATGCTAATGGACACTCAGCAGGGAGAGGAGCCCCCAGGCTCGCTCTCCTCCCATGGGACTCTGCCCCTTGTAGAAGCTGAAACTCTTCCGTAGCATTTTCCTGGCTTCTGAGTTGATTTGTTGCTTAGTGGTTGGTGTCCTGGGAAGGAGCCTGAGGCAGTCCCCAGCTGTGGTCAGGAGGGCCCCAGGAGAGCTTGGTCATTCATTGGCCATGGGATTCAGCCCAATTTCTTCACAGGTCCAGCCCTCTTGGACAAGATAGAAAAGGAATCAATGGCCAGACAAGGGCAGCGGGTGTTTCTAATTTGCTTCGCTTCTCTAGGGTAGATCCCTAGCCATTTTCTGGGTGAATTTTTCCTTTTATAAAATTAAGGTCTTGAGGAACAACCTTGTGACTGTCCTTGTTGGGCTCTTACTTTCTCAGGGACCCCAATTCTCATCCTCCCTGCAGAAGGAGGAGTGAATAGATTGCAGGCCGAGTGTCAGCCACGGCAGGGCTCCTGAGGGGAAGGGAACATCCACGGCAGACCTTCAGAGAAGCCCAGGAGCTGGCAGGAAGGAAGTGGTGGGACCTGCTCTCTCTGGCAGCCATCAGAGGTGGTGGGAGGGGGTGCCTCCCCTGGTGGCTATCGGGAGAGGAGGTAGATGGGGGTCTCCTCACTTATCTTCCGTGTCCCACTTTCCCCATAGGAAATAAACAAGTATCTGCAGCGCCAGGATTTTTTAAATTCAAGGAGGAAGGAGCTGCTGCACAAGAGATGGACTGAGAACGTGGCCTTTCCTCTTCAGCAGAAAATCATTGACAAAGTCGGTTCCCCCAAGGAGATCGAAAAGAGGAAGTGCCTGGAGCTGGACGGTTACTTGCGGTTCAGGGACGCCACGGTACCGAGCTTCTGTTCTGCCTAGAGTGGCCCCTGAGCCGGGAGCTCAAGGCGCGAGTGAACCCCCACTTAGTGCTCCTTCATTGGGATTCAGGTTTCCCGTTTCTGAGGGCGGGGATCCAGGCAGGAGCCCCCCAAGTACCAGGCAGCTTCCTGAGGGATGGTGATCCGACAGAGGCAGAGAGAGAGTCCCCGGGACAGGGGGAATTGTGTGATCCCTCCCTCCCCACCCTCAGAAGTGTAGACCCCTCTGATTCACAGGCCAGGAAGCACCTCATTCTGGTCCCGAGCACTTAGGGGGTGTAAGGCCCTCCCTTCTAGCCTAAAGCCCCCAGAAGCCTCCTCCAACTTTGTAGTTCTCCGTTTCTGTGCTAACAGAAGTGTAGGGCTTGTTAAAGGATGGGTTGTGCACCTTCGGAAACCCCCACAACCAGCACGGACACCCCAGGACAGGTAACCAGAGACGGAACTTCCTGCTTTTCTGACAGAGGAAATTAAAACTGCCAGAGCAGGGCTTGGGGAGGGCAGAGCAGGGAGGGCCACGTCTGAGCAGGGACTCTGAACTGCGTCCTAAAGAACTGCAATGACTGGTTCTTGGCCAAAATGGAGTTCACCTAAAGAAAGGAAAATGTTCCCTTGAATCTGCTCCCACGGCCTTTCAGACTGGTGAGGAAGGCTCAGTGTAACTGCCAGCGGGGCAGGCCCAGGAGGCGGGGATGGGGCCAAGGGCTTTCTGATTGCTACAAAAAGGGAGCTAAGAAAAAAGTCGGGGGTCGAGTGATGAGACCCAGAGAGCAGGAAGAACGTCCGTGGCACTGGCCAGGATGGCCGGCCTGGGCTGGGAGGATGCTGCGGGAGGGCCCAGGGCCCAAGCCTGGGGCAGGCAGGAGAGCCGGGGCAGAGGGCCCAGTGCATTCGGCCAAAAGCAGAGCAGGTCATAATTCTGGATTGGCCTTGGGGAGAACTTCATCCTGTGCAAGTTCTGGCAGAGTTGTTATTCACGGGGGGCCGGTCTCCCAACTTGTGAGAGGGATTTTTTTGGGTGCAGCTACTGCTTGGGGCTTGAGGACCGCCCCCCCCCCAGCAGTCCTTGATTGTAAGAAAATGCAGAGGCAAGGCAATGGTAAGACCCTCCCAGGAGCACCTACAGGGCCCCCTGAGAGGCAGGTTCAGGTGGGAAAGTTCGTGGCCTCCAGCTGCACAGAAGTTCTGTTTCTATGGAGCCCCTGTTTGGTCCCAAAGCTTTCTTCTCTTAGGTCCTGGTGGATGATGCCGGGGTGGGCCGGGAGTCCAGGGAGGGCTCTGCCTTCTCTGAGGGGCCCCCAGGCTGGCTTTTGCCTCCAACACTGAGGCCCCTTTTGTGTCCTGTGCTTCTGACCTGTCTGAATACACTGATTTCATCCACCTCAAGGGGCCTGGTAGCATCGGTCCCCTGACTCAGCTGCCCCATCTCATCCCACAAGCACCGTTCCCTCCCCCGGGCCCACCAGGCTTCTCGTGTGCACATCGGGAAAGTGAGACGTCCCACAATCCCGTCCGCGAGCTTTTGTTTGCTAGTGTTCTGTGAGGAGCCCGTGCCTTCTGTAGAATCCGAGTCCTCCGCGGAGCTTCCGGGGCTTAGAGAGATGACCCGGGGCCTCTTCTCTGAGATGCTGCTTGGGCTAGGTCTTGTAGGGGGCCACAACAGGGCTCTCCAAAAGATCTCTTCTTCATTGAGGCAAGAATGGAGGGAATGTAAAATTTAACATGCCAGCAGAACTCAGTTCCAACGACAAAGAACCGTGACCTTTAAGTGGTTATAGGGCAAAAGCCATCACTTGTAAATAGGATCAATGAGAAAACGAGACAGCATCAATTTGTCTTCTGTATTCTCCCTCTGACCAGTAAGAGAGAGATCATTTCTCATAGGTCACTTGCCTATAATTGCTGGAGATCCTTTACACATCACTATCAACAGTAGGGCCCCTAAACACAAATTTCCCAGGGAAATTCAAAACATGTATTAATGTAGTAACTAATGCAAAACTGAGAACGAACCACAAGGACACTGACTAATCAGAGCAGTCATAGCAGGGTCGGAATGACAAGCGAACTCAGCCAACAACAAAGGGACTGACATCCTTCTCCTCGTGCCCCAAAGCCCACCCAAGCTGCCCATTTCATCCCGGGCTTCTCAGATGAACCGGGGCAGTGTCTCTGGCCCAGGAACACCTTCTCTTGGAAGTCCTTGGGACAGCTCTGAAGCCGTCTCTCTTCATCAGACTAACTTCTCTGGTTCCACATTGCTAGTGGAAATTCTTGAATGTTCTTGCTAAAATCTTTTACAAAACACTCCAAACACTTTGGGACAAGCTCTTAAACATTACTTCTCCAATAACTAGTTAAAACCAGTTTAAACATTGTGGTTCCCATAACATTAAGTTAGGAACCCATAGTTCACTTAAAACTTCAGAGAATTTCAGTTTTAAATACCCCCTTGCTGTTTCTTTATCTAAACTTCGGGTCTGATACAAGCAATGCTGATAACAAGCAAAAGGAAGACTGATTTGTCAATGAGTCCTTCCAGCTAAGGATTTAGTACTTACAGAATGGGCGTGTAAACTAAAGCTGAATGCTTCTCTAAATGAGAATTGACTCCATTATCCTTTATCTTTCTATAGCTGTTAACAGTGATATTTAAGAAAGTCAAAAACAAACTGAAAAATCAAAAGCTAAATATTTTGCTCTCATTTGTCCTTCATTTTCAAAGATGAGCAATGATATCATAGGGAATTTAACTTAGAATGAATTAAATGTAGGGGAGACAGAGCTGGGCGAATTTAGGATTAGGGTTAGGGTTAGGGTTAGGGACTCCTTGAAGTCCAGTGGCAAGACCAAAATCAGTGCGCTCACCTTGGCGTCCTCCATGTCTGGCTGAGATCTCAGTACTCCACAGCAGCTGCTTCAGTCACCCTCGTGGCTGTTGGAATGGATTATTTTCATCTGCCCATTCTGCCGAGGGAGTCTTCCCATGCTTGGAGCAGACAACTCCTTAACCCTCTGATAGTCTCTCAGTTATCCTCCACCTGGCTTAATCCATCTGCTGAGATGGTTTACCAGGGTGTGGCCACTTAGATAAGCTTCCTGGAGTCACAGGTGAGAGTTGGGGGAAGGTGGACACCAAAGATGGAGTGCCGGTCCTCCTGAACCCCATTCATCCAACTAAGTATTTTAAAACATCCCAGGAGGTAGAGTTCTTAAAATGCTGAAAATGACATAAATAACTGATGCTCTTGTTTTCTTAAAATTTTTACTCATTTTTTTTTACTTTATAATTCTTGCTTTAACTATTAATTACTTAGAACTCCAAATTTATATATCACTTAATTTCAGTTTTTGTTTGTTTGCTTTTTGCTGAGGCAATTGGGGTTAAGTGACTTGCCCAGGGTCACATAACCAGGGAGCATTAAATGTCTGAGGTCAACTTTGAACTCAGGTCCTCCTGACTTCAGGGCTGGTGCTCTATCCACTACACCAACTAGCTGCCACCATATCATTTAATTTCAATGAATTCCAATTCAATTCCAGCTCACTTAATTTCAGTTCCCCTCTTGGAAGGAGTCTCAGTAAATCAAGTCTATACCATGCTCTAGAAATAGTTGTTAATCCCAAATTAAATGATAAAGCTAAATAAAATTGGCTTTTCCTTTGAGATAACACAAGAATTCCATAAGTCACTCTCCTCTAATAAAACTGACTTCACTAAAATTCTTTCCCTTATCCCAAAATGGAAGATATTTCTGATTGTAACTTGAACTAAAAGATATAGATATGTCCCACAAAGTCATACAGCATAGCTGAATAATTCTGAAAGACTTAAGGACCTTTTCCAATTTGGAAAACTTTTAGCAGACCAAAATATTGTTTCTTATTAATAAGAATGCCAAACATTCATTTACTTAAGTTGTTCAGCTAGATTTGCCCTAAAAATCACAGCTTAACTTGCCCTGGTAAAGGGCAATTTGCTATGAGGGGAAGAAGCCAGGGACGAGATTAGACTGCAGCAATACTGGCTCTCCAGGCCCCAGCTAATGGACACGGAGCGACTTAGCACACGTATAACAGGATAAAACATCCTCAGTTCCCTGAATTGCAGGCAAGAATAGTATAAGCAACCAAGCATATGGCAGGAAACTACAGCCAGGTTCAGGTGGGAAGATTTCTTGTTCTGGGAAACTGAGTGAAGAGGATGACATCTTTGCCTTCCCAAGATCAGCCTCTCAGCCTTATTCCCAGGGACACAGAGCTATCCACTGGCCTTGGATCTCAGAGTCACTCCCCTTGAGCTGCTAGCAGTTTTCTTGAAGAACAGCATAACCCTAAAAACGAAGTTCACAAAGAAACTTCAGGGTTCTAAAAGGTTTGCCTCAAACAGAAACGTTTCACTAAACACAGAAAGGCTGGACACAATCTCTCAATTTGTCGTAACGAGTTAGGAAGCAGAGAGAGAGCCAACAGGTCTTTTAAAAACAAATGCATGAAAAATTTGACTTAACATTCCTTCTTCTAGCATTTCTTCTTCTCAAATACAGCTTAAACAATTCATTCTGAAACAAAATAGTCATTAGAATTTAATAAAATAATCACATTCTGTAAGTTCTCATAAATAGTGCCTATATGATTGCTTAGTAATTCCTATTTCTAAGATTGGGGTCTTTTAAGACTAAGGTGGATAAAGATGTAATTTGATGGATAAAGATGTAATTTTAGTACAGACCATTCCATGAATAGCTTCATAATTATCATAATCACGAATCATTTATATATTGTAAACACACAACAATTCCCTCCCATTATTCAAGGAGTGTTTGTCATGTGGAAGGAGAATCCCATTCCCATTTCTTTCAGGGCTGATAATGAATGATTCATGACTTTGCTGAAATGGCCAGATTTGCAAATAAGGGGATGTTTTTAATTTTAAACAGGTCTCTTTTCCACTTACCCCATCTCCCTTTTCTTTTCCATAAAGAAAGCAATTTTTATTCTTCCCTTGTAAAATATACCCAATTAAATACTTAATAGTTTTTTAAATCATGACAGTAGCCTCCAAATCCAATAATTTCACAGTATCCAAATCCAAAAGAATCAAGTTATCCAATGATATGATTGTGCCATTAATTTAATAACATTTCACGTTTAATGGATTCTTAGAATTTACAACACAAAAAATTTAGAAAGATGATACAAGAATTGAAAACATAAAGCAAAACATCATGTTAATCAGATGATATTAATTCAGTGAAATATATTTTCAAATTAATCTTGATACAGGAAAAGTCATTCAACCATAAATGTTTTTAAATTCATAATCCTCAAAGTCTAGAAAGATATAAGCACAAAACACAGTGCATTGTAGAATCAATTAGCAAATAGTAATAACATAAACAAAGGTCAAACAAATTCACAATAAGACACAATCTTATTTGTTTGAAGTCCGCGTTAGGCTACAAGAACCACTGTGATTTCTTCACATTCACTAGCTACTCTATTCATGTCACATATTGGTAAACTGAGGTGACTTGTTTTAAGGTCACATAGCTGACAGATTTCCAGATCCATCATTTTCCCAATACTTTGTCTTACTGCCAAGTAGTAGAATAAATTCTGACTATCATAAGCATCTTATTAAGAGAGATACACTTCACTTAAAAGGGGACCAGAATAAATTCAGTTATTCTTGATTTTCCAAATGGTATCACACAGAAATTCACTTTATAATTTAAATTATTCAGCATTAAATGTGGTCATGTAGTTAAAACATTTCATATTATGGAGTTCGCTATTTCCAATGAATTCACTGCCAAAGATTTTTTTAAAATGACAGTCTCATAACAGGTTTAATCTACCCCAATTATCCCCCATAAAAGCATATTTTAATTTATTTCAAATCTGGGTTCTAATTGCATACCAGTTTACACTTAGCTTCCTATAACTTTTCCCTACATACTTCCAAATCAAACTGCAATTTTAAATACTCTAGTGCCCAAGAAAAGAAATACATGAAGCTTCATACAACCTTTCTACTTAAAGCCAAAAATTCCTTCAAACCTTTCCTTCAATACAATTTTCTCTTGTGGTCCAAAAATCCACCCCTGTCTTACTGTCTTCTACATTCTATAAACTTCCTTTATTTTGAAAGCTCACTCCCTAAATTCTTAGTATTTCAAGAGCATGTCAGACTATTCTTCTCTAATCCTTACTTCACTGTTTCTCCTTTATAATTTTAACATACACAGTTGCTAAACAAAACCAATGACTTGCTAAAAACTTGTTGAATGATTAGCAATTCTATTTTTCCTAAAAGATGGAAGCACCAAAAACCCTTTAAGGTGCTTTTAGCAATTATAAAAATCTTTTATCACCTTACAAAAATAATAATTAACAAATAATTTAATACATATAATAACAACAAACAACAAAGCATTTATCAAAATAAATTTCACTTACATTCTTAAATAAGCTCCTCTTTTTGTAGGCAGAATTAACTTTTAAAATGTTAGATGCAAGTATATCTCTATACACATATGTACCTACATATATATATATATATATATATATATACACACACACATGTATGTATACATACATATATACATATAAATACAGAGCTGAAGTGCAGGAAACAACATAGTTGGTTGATAGCTAGGTAATGGGGGTTATACACATACATCTATGTGGATGTGGATGTGTATATATATATACACACACATATATATATTGGTGAGTATATATATATATATATATATATATATATATATCTTACAAACTTTTCTCTAATCAAAAAAATAACTTTTTTTTGGCCATAGAACAATAAATCTTATTCTGGATAATGATGATGGGGTGGGTATGGGGGAAGGCCTCTTATCTCATAAAACAAATTCTAAAGAATATTAACTCCAAAACTTTGCTTTTTTGCTTATTTCAGCATTAAAAAACATTTAAAACAAAATTTGGAGATTTAGGGTTATAGTTTAGAATTTATATTTCTGTCATAAATTCAGTTTCTAATTTAGTTTATGTCATAAATTTGTAGGTTTGAGGGGGAAAAAATCTTATCTTTTCTCTCTCCCCTTACCCTCCTAAAATATCCCAAAAGTACAAGGATGACTAGAAAAAGAAGAGACTCCTGAAAGCTTAAAGAACTCAAAAAATAGATCACAAGACACAGATTTTTTTTTTCTAGATGTCATGCCAGTTTTCTGAAAACAATCTTAATAAGGTGGCACAGACAGACCATATGCAGATACATACCAGACATGGCAGGTATCCCTTGGGAAGAATGGACTCCGAAACAGCCACAGCAGCATCATTTTCTACTGAAAACTTGTGAATCTGGACCACCATGTCTTCCATTTACTTAAATGCAATAAAACTTCACGGATGCACTCTCACAGCAAACCCTGACATTTCACAGACTGTGTCATTGTAAGGGGAAGACAGGGACACATCAGAGAGCGACAAAAGCGACATGTAGTCCAGTGCTGGACCAGCCACAGACTCATCCTCTCCAAGAGTTTGCATTCAATCAGCCAAGCCAACAAGATGACCAGAAGAATTACTGTCAACAGATCAGAGGGATTTTCTGAGTGGAAACAACTTTGTTGCTGACTTGGAAAGAACACTATTCTAATGCATGGATGGCAAGGGTGGAGCAGAAAAAGAGTGGGCATCTTTCAGAGATTGAGTGGATAGCACTGAATATGCTCATCTGGGTCAGAACATTCCCAGACATCAAGATTGGCGTGGCAAAATGATGGGGAAATTCAGAAGCTGTTAAATGAGAAGCAAGCACTCCATAGGGTTTCTACCAGCAGGATAGTTCATCTGTGTCTAAGAAGGGAGCATTCAATTCCAAAATACAAGCAGTGCTTAGAGAGATGCAGGATTCTTGGCTCAGAAGGCAGGTGAAATTCAGTTTTTTGCTGATAGTAACAATTAAAAGCACTTTTATGATGGCCCTTAATTCTGGGCCAAAGACCTAGGGTGCATCTCAACCACTCAGTACTGATGGAGCCACATTGATGAGCATGATCCTGGAGAAACTGGCTGCGAACTGATATAGCGTTCTCAACAGACCATCCCCGATCAATATGGAAGTCACTGACCATTTATCTCAGGATGAATTCAGTCAGTCCCTCTCTAGTCAAACTTCCAACTGAAGGAGAAGTTTTCAGTGCCATTGGCTCCTTTCCTGTGGCAAAGCTCCTGGTGTGGATTCTACTCCAGCTGAGATTACAAGGTGGGGGTACCATTGCCCAAACACAAGCTGACCGAGATCTTCTGAATTATATGGCAGAACACCAAGTATTTCCACCGGCCATCTCTATAAAAGTAAAGGGAACAGACTGTCCTGTGACAATCACAGGAA
This sequence comes from Sarcophilus harrisii, assembly GCF_902635505.1. Classification (NCBI taxonomy): domain Eukaryota; kingdom Metazoa; phylum Chordata; class Mammalia; order Dasyuromorphia; family Dasyuridae; genus Sarcophilus; species Sarcophilus harrisii. The sequence goes on along the minus strand of NC_045427.1, from coordinate 634,227 downwards.
GGGGATGGCCCTCTCTTGGTCGCTGCTGGCAAGAGTTTTGTCAGAGTCATTCTTAACAGGCTAATCCTGCACCTGGAAGATCATCCAGAGCCAGTGTGGCTTCAGAGTGGGCCGAGGAACAGTTGCTGATGGTGCTTGCTACCTGACAGCTCCAGGAGAAATACCAGCAGCAGGGCAGAGGTCTGTACACAATATCTGGAGCTCTGACCAAGGCCTTTGATTCTGTCAGTGATGAAGGCCTATAAAAAATGATGTCAAAAGGTGGCTGCCTGGAGAAGTCCATCAGTATCGTATATTAGTTTCAGGCACACTCGTCCAGGCTCTGGATAATGGACTTTCCTAGTCACCAGCAGAGTGGAAGTGGCTCCTGTGCATGATGTTTTCAGCAATTCTGTCAGAATTCTTCAATGTGGACTAAATGGCAGTGAGGTCAGTCACCGTTCTGATGTTCTTGAACTTGAAAAGTTCTCTAACTTGAAAAGCCAACGCTAGAGTGGAGGGAGAGTTGGTGGGCGACCTTTCCTTCTTGGAGAATTATTGCCTCAATCAGTTCAGAGATGGTTGTGTGCTCGGCCTGGCTCAGCCTGAGGTGAGGCGCAGGATGGTATGGATCAGTGCTCTGCTCCTTATGCTCACTTTGCACCCATCAGCACCAAGAGAACACAGGTTCTCCATCAGCCAGCACCACACCATCCATATGTGGAACCCCCAGATACAGCAAGTGGACAAATGCTGAATGCCAAGGCCAAGTTTCCTCACCTCAGAGTGTCCTTTTCAGGGAAGTACACATAGAAGACGAGGTTAGTAAATGCATTGCCAGAGCTAGTTCAGTCTTTGGGAGAAAAGGAAAGTCTAGGAGATCAAAGGATCTGAACAACTTCAGATGATGAAATTAAAGTCATCTATAGACATGAAAAATGCTTGAAATCACTATTGATCAGAGAAATGCAAATAAAGCAGCTCTGAGGTAGCACCTCACATCTCTCAGATTGGCTAAGATGGCAAGAAAAGATGACAAATGTTGGAGGGGATGTGGGAAAACTGGGACACTGATACATTGTTGGTGGAATTGTGAACACATCCAGCCATTCTGGAGAGTAGTTTGGAACTATGCTCAAAAAGTTATCAAACTGCGCATCCCCTTTGATCCAGCGGTGTTACTACTGGGCTTATACCCCAAAGAGATACTAAAGAAGGGATAGGGACCTGTATGTGCCAAAATGTTTGTGGCAGCCCTGTTTGTAGTGGCCAGAATTGAGTGCATGCCCATCAGTTGGGGAATGGCTGAATAAGATATGGTATGTGAATGTTATGGAATCTTATTGTTCTATTAAAAATGATGACCAAGAAAGGCCTGGAAAGATTTACATGAACTAATGTTGAGGAAACAAGCAGAACTAGGAATACATTATATACAATAACAGCAAGATTACGTGATAATCGGGACAGCTAGATGGCACAATGGATAGCGCACCAGCCCTGAAGTCAGGAGGATCTGAGTTAAAATTTGACTTCAGACACTTAACACTTGTAGCTGTATGACTCTGGGCAAGTCACTTAATCCCAATTGCCTCAGCAAAAAAAAACAAAACAAAAACATGTGATGATCAACTATGAAAGACTTGGTTCTTCTCAGTGGTTCAGTGATCCAAGGCAACCCCAGTAAACTTTGTATGGAATGTGCCCTCTCCATCCAGAGAGAACTATGGAGACTGAATGTAAATCAACACATTCTATGTTTACTTTTTTTTTAATTCTCATGTTTTCCCCCTTTTGTTCTGATGTTTCTGTCCCAACATGATTCATAAAGAAATGTACATTTTAAATTTAATATACATGTATAACAGAAAAATAAAGTTAATAAAGAAACATAAGTGTTTAGTTGCAGTAGACACAAGCCAGTAATATTTCTCTGTATTTATGAACATCAGTTTTAAAAAATAAAGCAAATCAAATCTAATTTCATAAAACAAGGCTAAAATTTGTTTGAGAAAAAAGGAAAGTATAGGAGAAAAAAGCTATTAGACTGACAACCAAACTGAAGGTCTCAGCTGAGCTGACCCCCCTGGACAGGAAACTGAATAGCTCCCACTTGAACTATCTTAGGAAGATCTGACAAGATAATGCACTAGACACTGAGTCCTTTCTGGAGCTGAACTGCGGAGGATCCAAACTCTACTGCAGAGAACCCAGCTTCCACGGGCGGGCCACGTTGTTCAAATGCCAAGCACGTGTTTGCTGAAAGACTGTTTCCCAGAAAATTCACAGCAGACAAGGCTCAGGTGGAGGGGAGAAGACGCGACAGGTGGACACTTAACGTCTCTCTGAAGAACTTTGGGAGCGCTTGTGAGATATGGGGAAAATGGCACAGAATGTTCAGCACGGGGCACCTGCATTCAACAAAGGTGCCACACTCTGATGAGCAGAATTGCAGTAGCTACAAACCAACCACCCATGAGATGCATAAATAATAGAGAATTCACCCCAAATGTTAATGTGGACCGTTTTTGCCCGACCTGTACCAGAGCCTTCTGAGCTTGTACTGGCCACACTGGATCTTGGGACATCCTGTTGGTCCTCTTCAAGAATGAAGGAGACAGTCAACTGCTATTATTAGCCTTTTGATTTTACCTGATAATTTATCTCTCCGAAATCCCGCCAGTACAATTTAAGTCAATGTCACTGACCAACTTACATACTGCCTTAATCAGTTTGACAGCTGGAGACCCCACATCTCAAACACAGACAGACACCTTCAATCTGTTTGGTTTGCCCTTTGAGTCCTAACTTGGGAACAAAACCCTTTTTTCCCCTCAGAGATAGTCCTGAAAAAAAGATAAAGAGTTTGTGGCCCGGAACTTGAATTGCTCGATCCTTAAGGAGATGCTGCTGGAATTCCATGTCAGCTTTTCTATGATTGGACACATAGGCAGTTCCCCAATTTCTCGAGATCAGAAAATGGGCGTCCGGCGTGTGTCCGTCTCTCACTTCTCTAATCACTGCTTCCCGCGACTGGCCTGAAGCTTAGGCAAACTCAGGAGGGGCTGTGTCTGCTTCAGACCCACCTGCAGCGAGTCACCTTTCTTCCAGGTTATGATCCCTCTGTTCCGCGACCCCCTGTTACAAGCCCAGCAAGACAGAGATGAGGAGAACCGAGCGATTCTTCAGTGCGAGACAGGTACCTGGATGCCCCCCATCCCCTCGGTGGGGAGAAGGGCCCGGACCCGACTAAATGCCCGTTCTCCCGCTGCTTCTGTCCCCACAGGGAAAATGTACACCATGAAGGAGTTTAAGGAGCTGGAGAAAGCCGAGCAGCTGGCCAAGCTGCCGCAGTCTTCCCTGGCCCGTCAGAACGTGGGCCCCCACGAGTGGCTGAGAGTCCCTTTTGGGTACATGGAAAGTGAATTTCGCCAAAAGTCCAGGTAGAGCTTTGTTTCTGCCCCGTTAGCCCAGGGCTCACGGGGAGGGCCTCGGAAAAGCCTGAGCACCCCTCCTCATGTTCCAGGTTAAAGGTGAAAGTGGATCGGAACCAGCTCAGCTCGGACTTGGTTTTCTATCCTTCCCAAGCCAGGGGAGAAGCAGCCAAGATCTCCCAGTAAGTTTGGGCACCGCTGTTGTAGCTCGTGGCACTGGGCCGATGATCCTGCTTCCCGGAGCCTCTCTTCCTGCCATCAAGGGGAAAGGCTTTAGAGACCCCATAGAACTGGGCGTCGGAGGGGTCCCCTCCCCTGGAGGCTGCCAGAAATCTGTCCTATTTATTTTCTGTTACATTTTTGTTGGGAGTCGTCTCCTTGCAGCTCTTAGAGCCGGGCCGCGTCTGAACCGTGCACTCCCTAATTCTCCGGAGACCTGGATGTCCTTACCCTTCAGAAGGGCTTGGGGATTCTCTCTGGCCGTGCTCCTTCCCGAGTTCTCGGGGCCCTGCCCGCTTCCCCTGAGCCACCTGGGTCTGAGGCTCGCTGAGGGCCAGCCTCGGGAAAACACAAGCTCAGTTACCCCCAAACACATTCGCTGAGAGCAAAAGCAAAGGCTTTTAATCAAATGGCACAAGTGTCAGGGGGACCCCGTGTCCCTCTGTCCCGGGACCCCGGGGCGCGTGTGGAAGGACAGCCGGGGTCGGCTCGCTGCTGGTGCCCACGTCACTGACTGCTGGCGGCGGCTTTCCTGGGGGGCCCATGGGCTCCTCCACTCTCCACCCTGCTGTCTGCAGCTCTAAGCTGCTCCCCCGCAGGCTCCCACCCAAGCGGGCTCAGGGGAAGGAAAGTCCTGGCAACTCCCCATTCCAGGCCCGGCTCCTCGGGGCCGGCTCCGGGGGCTCCCCTGTCCCGGCTCGGGGGCCCCTGTCCCGGCTCCGGAGGCCCCTGTCCCTCGGGGACCCTGCCCGGCTGGGGGCCCCTGTCCCGGCTCCAGGCCCTGTCCCGGCTCCGGGGGCTCCCTGTCCCTGGCCCCTCAGGGCCCCTGTCCCAACTCGGGGGCCCCTGTCCCGGCTCCGGGGGCTCCCCTGTCCCGGCCGGGGGCCCCTGTCCCGGCTCCGGGGCCCCTGTCCCGGCTCGGGGACCCCTGTCCCGGCTCGGGGGCCCCTGTCCCGGCTCCGGGGGCCCCTGTCCCGGCTCCGGGGGCTCCCCTGTCCTGGCCCCTCGGGGCCCCTGTCCCAGCTCGGGGGCCCCTGTCCCGGCTCCGGGGGCTCCCCTGTCCTGGCCCCTCGGGGCCTCTGTCCCGGCTCCGGGGGCTCCCTGTCCTGGCCCCTCGGGGCCCCTGTCCCAGCTCGGGGGCCCCTGTCCCGGCTCCGGGGGCTCCCCTGTCCTGGCCCCTCGGGGCCTCTGTCCCGGCTCCGGGGGCTCCCCTGTCCTGGCCCCTCGGGGCCTCTGTCCCTAGCTCCGGGGCCCCTGTCCCGGCTCCAGGGAGCTCCCTGTCCTGGCCCCTCGGGGCCTCTGTCCAACTCCGGGGCTCCCCTGTCCTGGCCCCTCAGGGCCCCTGTCCCCAACTCAGGGGCCCCTGTCCCGGCTCCAGGGGCTCCCCTGTCCTGGCCCCTCAGGGCCTCTGTCCCTATCCGGGGCCCCCTGTCCAGCTCCAGGGGGCTCCCTGTCCTGGCCCTCAGGGGCCCTCTGTCCTAGCTCCGGGGGCCCTGTCCACTCCGGGGCTCCCTGTCCTGGCCCCTCGGGGCCCCTGTCCCAGCTCGGGGGCCCCTGTCCCGGCTCGGGGGCCCCTGTCCCGGCTCGGGGGCCCCTGTCCCGGCTCGGGGGGCCCCTGTCCCGGCTCCGGGGGCCCCCTGTCCTGGCCCCTCGGGGCCCTTGTCCCAGCTCGGGGGCTCTCTCTCCTCCTTCACTCCCAACCCCCCCCCCCCACCTCTGGGGCTGCGCTTTCCCCCAGTCCCTCTCCCGGCCCCCAGACCCCCGCCAGCCCCCACAAGGAAGCGGGAGTTTCCCTGCTTGCTTCTGATTGATGGCGCGGAGGCCCCACCCTGGCCCCCAAAGTGACTCCAGCTGCTTAAATGAAGCCGTGAAGTCATCTAAAGGCAAAGGCGGGGAGGGCCAGGCCCAGGAGTAGAGAGAGCAAGCTCCGCCAGGAAGAGAATTCTAGAGCAGAAGCTTCTCCTCCCCTCCCCCCCTCCGCCCCCGCCCTGTGAGCGGAACCTTCCCGGCAGGTTGTCCTTACCTGGGAAATGCTGTGGCCGCTTGGCGGCGCTGTCGGACAGGGTCAGTGGCGAAGGCCGGTCACCCCAAATGCCCCCTTTATCCCCCAATTACCCCAATAGCCCCCGGCCGGGGAAGCCCCCCTGCCGTCCCTCCCAGCGGGTCTGCGCGGCGTCCAAGGGAAAGCCCGGGAGCCGGCGGGGCCTGGCGTGTCCCGAGGCTCGCTCGGAGCCCCCTGGGGAAGCCCCTCCCTGGCCGCCCACCCCGGCCCCGCGGCTCCCGGGCCTAGCACCGGAGCCTGGCTCCCGCCTCGGTCCCGGGCGCTCGCATCGTTCCGTGAGGGGCCGTGGGAGGGCTTTGCCAGCCGGGAATGTCGCAGGCCCCGTCTCCCGGGGGAGACCGAGGCGGGGAAGCGGCCGGGCCGGGGCCGGGAGGGACTCCCCGCCTCTGCAGCCGCTCCTGGTGCCCGGACTCTGCAATAAAGGCTTATTCTGCCAGAGCGCGGCATCACACGGGCCCCCGCACTAAAGCGCTCTGTGAGCCACAGGGTGGCTACTGGGCCTTGCACAAGGCAGCTCCTCTCCGGGGCTCAGTTTCCCCATCGGACAAATGGACTCAAGGCGCTGCGAGGTGGGCACAGAGAAGCCGAGGCGGCCCCTCCTCCCCCGCCTTGGGGACGGCACAGTCTGTCCATCATGGTCAGAGCCGGCCAATGACATCCCGGGTGCTTTCCAGCCTCGGGCTCCAATTGAGGGGGGGGAGGCCCTCCCCCTCCCGGGCAGCGGGGTCTGTGTCTGTCCCTCTCCCACCCGCCCAGACTGGCCCCCAGCCAGTTCTGGGGCAGGGGCCGGCGTCCCTTTCCCGGGACTTGCGCTCAGACTCCCCGGGGCCCAGCCTGAGGGTGGGCACCAAGCGGGCTGTTTTGGGCAGGGCAGACCCTCCCCAGATGGCCAGCAGCACTTGGACCTCTCTCTCCGGACAGTTTCCTGAGGAGGAGCCAGGCGTGGTGAGCCGAGGCTCCTGAGGGGAGGGAGGGATCCGGCCTGGACACTAAGAATCCCAGGGAGGGGGAGTGCCTGGGACAGCTCAGAGGGACCTCGGCTAACTAGAATCCGGGGGGAGCCCCCTCATTCCCATTGGGCAGCTGCCACCAGGCCCCGGGGCCCTCGGCTGAGGGGCTGGCTTTGAGTGGGATCCCAGCCGGGCATCTCGGGGCCTCCGGAAGGGGCCGGCCCCCAGGCGAGAGCTTGCCCAAATAGCGCTGCCCCTCTGGATGCTCTTCCCTCCGCCCAGGTCCAGAGCACTGGCCAGTCGGAGCCTGCATCCAGAGTGAAGGAAGGAATCGCAGCAACTGACCTGCCAGAACTGGCTGAGAAAGACGGCCAGAGCTTCTGAAGGCGGCCGGCCTGCACGGGGCAGCGGGGCCATGCTGGGCGACGTCCGGGGCCGACGTGCGGGCCCTTCTAAGGACTGCAATAAATGATTGTTTCCCTCTGCGTGTCAGCTGTGGCTGTGGGCGGCCTTGGGGGACATGCCCCACGTCTGCTACGGGACTTCTCTTTCCCCCTTGCTCCGGCCCTCTGCTCTCACTTGCCCCTCCTTCCATAGGATGGGGATCGCCGGGAAACCCAAGAACTGTCGGGAGACCTTCCCTCTCCCTCGCCAGCTCGGTGACCTGTTGTTTAACCTCTCCGTTCTTATTCTGCCCTCCTCTTCTGCTCCCTTATGGGATTTAATGGTGACACTGGGGCCCCAGTTTTCTCAGGCCTCCAGAGGGTCTTTTTGTGCTGCTCTCAAAGCCCTCCCATATTCCCTCTGAAACCTGGGAGAAAAGAGATTCCTCCGGGCCACTCCAGCCTTAGTCGGGATGGAGAAAGCTCTTAAGCATGAACTTTTAGGCAGTTAAGAGATTTGGAGTTAACCCCACTCTTACCTTGATCCGCATCCTGACAGGCAGGGCCAGGCCCTGGGGGTCCCAGACCGGTTGCCTATTTCTCAAAGACTCCGTTTCCCTAGAATGGCTGTGGTGCCACCCCCTGGTGGAGAAGAAGCCTCCAAATTTACCCTCGGGCCCCGGAGCATTTAGAAGCCAAAGGGCTTCAGTGGCTACTAGTGGGATGCCAGCCCTCAGTGGCACCCTGGCAGCCTCCGCCCCCTGGGGCTTCTCCCCAGAAAGCCCTGCCCGGAGCTTTGGCACTGGGGAAGGGAAGAAGAGGAACAGGGCCCCCAAATGTGCCTTCCATGTTGGGGCCGCTCACGGGGCTATGTGGAAAGAGAGGGGACTTTTCGACAGCAAAGAAACCTATTAAATATGCAGGAAAAAAACTACAGCTGCTACAGGCTGTCCCAAAACCCAGAGAAGTTTCAATATTAGTTTGTAAAGGACCCCGGGAGACTCACCTCAAGCCCAGGGGACCGGGTTTGCAGCTAAAGCCGCTGCCCGCTCACCCCTGACTGTGGCCCCTTTAACCGCCCAGCTCCCTGATTCTTACAGACCTTCTTAGAGCCCACAGCAACGAGCCCCTTCTCCTTCTGGCTGGTTTAAACCTTCCCCTGTCCTGGCCTGTTCAGAGAAGGGGCCACCCCGGGGGGGGTTTCGGGCTTCTGGTCCCTTTCCAACCCGGGGAGGGCCCGGGGCTTCTGGCCCCTGCACGCACGGGGGGGGGCCCGGCCCCCACCCCGGGGGGGGCCCGTCCCTTGGGAAGGGGGGCTCAAGCGGGCCCTTAAAAGGGGGGTCCGGGGCTTTGGTCCCCAAACCCGGGGAGGGGTCTGGGGTTTGGCCCCTCCCACCCAGGGGCCGGGCTTCCTGGTCCCTGTCCCACCCGTAGGGGTCTCTGGGGCCCTGGTCCCTTCAACCCCGAGGGGTTCGGGGCTTTTCCCTGCCGCCCGCCCGGGGGGCCCCACCCGGGGGGGTCTCCGGGGCTTGGTCCCCACACCCGGGGGAGGGGGTCTCCGGGGCTTTGGTCCCTGTCACCCCGGGGGGGGTCTCCGGGCTTTGGTCCTGTCACCACCCGGGAGGGGGGGTCTCCGGGCTTCTGGTCCCTTCCCACCCGGGGAGGGGGTCTCCGGGCCTGGTCCCTTCACCACCCGGGGAGGGGGTTCCGGGGCTTTGGTCCCTTCACGCACCGGGGAGGGGGTCTCCGGGGCTTCGGTCCCTGCACACCCGGGAGGGGGGTCTGGGGGCTTTGGTCCTGTCACGCACGGGGAGGGGTCTGGGGCTTTGGTCCCTGTCCCACCGGGGGGGGTCTCCGGGGTTGGTCCCTGTCACCACCGGGGGGTTCCGGGGCTTTGGTCCCTGTCACCCGGGGGGCCCGGGCCTTTGGTCCCTGTCACGCACCGGGGGGAGGGGGGTCTCCGGGGGCTTCTGGTCCCTGTCACGCACCGGGGTGAGGGGGTCTCCGGGGCTGGTCTCGCACGCACGGGGGGTCTCCGGGGCTTTGGTCCGTAGCACCGGGGGGGTCTCCCGGCCGGTCCCTGTCACACCCCGGGGAGGGGTCTCCGGGGCGGTCCCTTCACGCCCGGGGAGGGGCCGCTTTACAACGGGGGAAGCCTTCCTGCAGGACTGAGGGCCCGGGCGCCAAGAGAGGGGTGGGGCTGCCCCTTTACCCCTGGGGCCCGGTTTCCCTGGCCCTGCACAAAGGGGAGGGGGCGTCCCCTTTCCCTCCCCGGGAGGGGCTGGGCTTTCCCTTCTTGGCGGCCTCCTCAGCCTGGGGGAGGCGGGGGTGGGGGGCCGCAGCCCAACCCGGGGCGATGCCCCCGCCCCCCCCACCCCAGGGCCCGGGCTTTCTTTCCTTCCGGAGCCCCCCCCCCCGGGGCAGCCTGCCCCCTGCCGGGCTGGAAAGCCCGTGGGGGAATGGGGGGGCTGGGGGCAGGAACGGCCTCCCCCAACTGGGGGGGGCAGGGGAACCAGGCCTTCCCGGGGGGGGCCCCCCCCCCCCCCCCGGAACCTGGGGGCCCTCCCTTCGGGTGGAAGACGGGCCCAGGGGGAAAGGGATTAAGGGGGTCCCCGCCCTTACGGGGCCCGGGGGAACCCCCGGCCTCCTGGGCCGGGGTGCCTTCCGGAATTTTTCCAAAGCTCCCGCCGGGGTCCCCCATTTGCCCAGGGGCTTCACCCCTCACCCCCCACCCCGCCAACCGGGCCCAACCCCTCGCCCGCTGGGTCCCCGCCCCTGCCCCCCGGGTCCCCCTCCTCCCGGGCTCCCCCCCCCTCCCTTCCCCCCCCCTCCCCGGCTCCCGGCCCCCGTCCCCCGCCCTCCTCCCGTGCTCCCCGCCTCCCGGTCCCGCCTCCCGGCCGCCCTCCCTTGCTCCCGCCGCCCTCCTGTCCCGCGCCCTCCTCCCCCCCCCCCCGTTCCCGCCGCCCCCCCGGTCCCCCCGCTCCTCCCCTCCCGCTCCTTCCTCCCGCAGGCGCTTTTCGACTCCATTGGGGGCACAGCGGGGTTTCATCCATGCCGGGCCTTGTGAAAGTGGGGAACGCCGGTGGGAAGGCTGGGGCCTGGGGGGCCCCCGAGTCCCGCCAGGGCCCCAACCCCAAGCTATGTTTCTCCACAGGGGGGTCCCTGGTAAACCCCGGGCGTGGGCCCCCTGACCGAAAGAGGCAGACAGGAGCGGGAGGCTGGGAGGCCCAATTTCTCCAGGGGGGGCCCCGGGCCGTGAGGGGAGGACGGGCTCGCTGCGGGGCGTGGCCTCCGGGCCGGGCTCTGGTCCCCAGGGGCGGGTGGGAGGCCTGGCAAAGAGCGCCTCTGTCCCTTAAGGCGCGCTGACGTCACCAGCCGCCGTTAGGCCACCCCCTGGCGGTGAAGCCTCGAGGCGAGGAAAAGCCTTGTTCTCCTCCCCTCCCCCAGTCCTCTGCTGGGCGAATCACGTGTAGGGGGGCGGCCCTTCTGGGCGGGGGACCTTGTGGGAAACTCTGACCCTCCCCCCCTTCTCCCTTTCCCAGAGTCACGGGGTGGTCTTAGCCAACTGCTCGTTTTGGACACTAAGCCAACGAGCATTTAATAGGTGCCTACTGTGTACCAGGCGGTTTGCTCAGCCGGAAGAATGCGCGACGCTGGAAACAGCGCCCGCCCCTTGGGTTACAGAGGGGGGGGGAGGGGCGGAGGTGGGCCCCGGGGTCCGAAGGGCCTCCGTCCTTGGCAAAAGGCGGATTCGAAAGGGTTCAGGGACCAGATGGGGGGAGAGAGGAGCCCCTGGCGAGGACGGGGGCAGTTAGCCAGGAGCGCCCCCCAGAGGTCGGGGCAGCCCCGGGGAGCCAGCCGGCTCCGAGAAGGGCTCCCGAGAGGCCCGACCCAAAGGGAGGCGGGGGGAGGAGGGGGGCGGCCAGAGTGGGGCTTCCAGCCACCGGCGGGGCACGGCCCGCTGGGGCTGCCCACGCCCCCTGGCGGGGAGATCGGGGCGAAGCTGATGGACAGCGGAGCCCTCTCCCGGGTGCGTCAGGGACCCGTCTTATTAGTCATCCTCCGGCTTCTCTGCCCCCCCTCCCACTTCAGGACCTCATCAGGGAGAGCGGCACGAGGCGGGCTGGGAACTCCTCCGGGGCCCTGGAAATGGGGGGTGCCGCTGGCAGACTCTGCACGGCCGGGAGAGGACCCTCCTTTCCAGCGCTTCTCCTCTGCCCCTTCCCAACGGCCTTCCCACTAAGAACCTCTGGTTCCTTCTCTTTCCTTCTCCTTCAGGGAAGTTCCCCCCTTTTCCTCCCTCCTTCCCCTCCTCCCTTCCTTCCCTCCTTCCTTTTCCTTCCTTCCTTCCTTCCTTCCTTCCTTCCTTCCCTTCCCTTCCTTCCTTCTTCCCCTTCCTTCCTTCTTCCCTCCCTCCCCCTCCCCTCCTTCCTTCCCTCCCCCCTCCCTTCCTTCCTTTTCCCTTTTTCTTTCCCTCCTCCTTTCTTCCTAAACATTTTTAGGGGTTGGAAAAAGGGGACTCTGGGGGATTTTTTAATCAGGATTTTCTTCCCTCTTAATTTGGTCCTTGTCGCTGTTCCCTGAAAATCCTGTCTCGGGGCAGAGTTCTTTCCTCCCCTGGCTCCTCCCTTTTAAGGGAGGTTGGGGTAGGTGAGGAGCCGTTTTGGGCTCAGGATTCAACTCCTTCCCCGGGTTCTGAGCCCGGGCCCCTTCCAGGCCTGCTCCCATTGGCCGGTCGGTCTGGCATGGGGGCCCCTCTGTGGGGGACCCTGGGGTTTTGCCCCTTGCTTCCTCGGCCCCTCTGCTGGCGCCTCGTTGGCAGGCTGCCGGGCCCTCCTGGCCCTCCTTCGGGAGTTTGGGAGAGCCGCTCCCCAAAGGAGCCTTGGTTGGGGAGAGCCAGACTTTCCCCCCCGACCCTGGGTGGGCCCAGGCCCCCCTTCCTCCCAAGGGGCTCCCTTTGTCTCCCATCCCCCCCGGGAATCTAGGGACCCCCTGACTTGGTGGGGGGCCCCCTAGTTTCTCCGGCCTTTCAGGGCTTGCTCAACCATGGAAAAGCCTTTCTGCTGCTCGCGACTTTCCAGGTTTGGCATCAGGGACTGGCCGGAGCCCAAGTCCATGGCTTTTCTGGAGGTAGGGCCAGACCTTCCAGCCAGCTGCTCCTGTAGGAGACCTGCCTCCTGCGCTGCTGGAGCGCAGAGGAAGAAAGGGGCAGAACTTGTCCACCCCAGGTGGACGTTGGTTGGGCTCCCAGAAGCAAACTCTCCTCCAGCCGCTTCCCTCCCCAGTCCAGCCTTTTCCTCCTCCCAGTTCTCCCCCACTGGGCCCACACATCTCTCCAGCTGACTCTCCCCCCCCCTCCGCAGCCCTCTGGCTTTGTGCCCACTCCTCCATGTTTCCTCCTTGGCTCCCTCTGCTCCAGCCTTGCTTTCACTCATCCGAGCAGTGCTAGTTGTTCCCCGGGGCAGCCAGGTTCCTTCCATTGTCTGTGTAACGGCCGGCTCCGAGCAGGTACAGAAACAAGGCTTTGTGGGCTGGTTATGGCCGAGGCTCTTTTCCAAAACCCACCCATTCACCGATGGGGCACTTCAGAGAAGGGGGGCTGTTGTTGCTGCAGCACTTCTGGGGACGCGATGTCCTGTGCTGCCCTCCTCGCCCTCCTTGGAGCCACACGTGGCTCGTTTCATCGGTCACCGCTCGCCTCACCAACAGATCGGACAGGCTCAGTTTGCTTCGTTCAGTTGTCCCTCGTTCTCAGAATGGACCAACATGATGACATCGTTGTGTAAGGATCAGCCTGACTGTGGCTGATCAGACCAGTGAGCTCAGAACCCTTGGACACAAATAGTTCCATGAATATTTGGGGGAGCTTTTCTTGTTTTGCATATTCCACATTTCCTTTGGATTAATTCAATTCTGCTTCATTCATAGAGATGAGGGCACCCCATGCTGGGGGCTCCAATGCCGGGGCCCCCCATGTCATAGTTTCAATTCTGAAGTTATTTTTTCCCCTGAGGCGATTGGGGTTAAGTGACTTGCCCAGGGTCACACAGCTAGAAAATGTTAAGGCCAGATTTGAACTCGGGTCCTCCTGACTTCAGGGCCGGTGCTCTATCCATTGTATTGCCTAGCTGTCCTGTGGTGGTCTTCTTTTCTATAATATGATGGTTCTCTGGGAGCAGGTTTCTTGGGGAGGTTTTCTGGAGGCAGCCGTAGTTTCAGTTTAGAGTAATAATCACCTCAAACTCAGCCAGTTGATAAAATCCAAATGTTTATTTTCTCCTTCCAAGTCTTGTCTCTTTCCTTGGGCCCGGTTCGCTTTCTTAGAGGCCTCTCTCCCTCCTTGGTTCCAAGAGCTCTTGCAGCTCGTCTTTTGGCTCTTCCAGCTTCTGCCTCCAGCTCAACTCCGACGCAATCTCCTCCACTGACTGACTGACTGAAGCTCTTTTTATGCTCTTTTAGAGGGGTAAACTCAAAGATTGACTCCTCCTCTGAGAGTGGGATTATGGGAGGTGTGAATTTGTGAATCTCATATTGAATACTGACTTGTGAATCTCCCAAAAGTGTGAACTAATGTGTGTGAGCTAATGTGTGACCTCTCAAAAGGTGCAAACCCAAGCACTGCTTCCATCAATTCCAGTGAGTTATCACCAAATTCTGGCTCATAACACTGTCCCAATTCTAAAGTTCTTAAGAGAGACCCTGAGAGTGTCCTGGTGACTACTTTATGAGGACTTGCTCTGTGAGTTCTCCACAAATAATCTTTTAGGCAAGTGTATGTTTGGCATTCCAATACAGTGAGGTCAGCACCATGGCTCGGTGGTCAGTCTCCTCTCCCACTTTCCTTTGGAACCCCTCAAACCCTGAGCCAGCTCTGGCAAGGCAGGGGCCAATCTCATTATCAATCCCTGGAAGTGTCCTGCCGAGGTAAGTGAACTCTTCCACGGCATTCAGACCTTCCCCATTCACTGTCACTGAGGGTTCCCCTATCATAGGGACGCCGTGGCTCTAGCTGATGGAGGGCTGTGCTTTTTTGGTGATCATTGTTGGGCCAAAACTAGCACAAGCAGTGAAGATTCGATCTCAGCTGTGCTGTATCTTGGTCTCAGAGGCTGCCTTGAGGGCCCAGGCATCTCCCAACAAAAAGTCCCCACCAGCCCTCCCTGCTCTGGTCTTGGCCCATAGCCTTCTGCAGTTGGGGAGTGGACCATCGGCGCAGGAGCTGACCTGGACACCTTGTTCTTCCTCATGGATGACTGAAAACGTGCTACAAACAGGGCAGTGAGCACACGGTCTCATTTCACTCCACTGGTGACCAGGAAAGCTGGGGAGCATCGCCCCTTGTCCAGCACCCCGGCAAGCACGCCAGCACAAACTGAGGTACCGTCCTGATGGATTTCTCTGGGCAGCCAAACTGGGGCACACTTGGCCCTCACTGGCAACGAAGGCCAACTCGGTCAGATGGACGAATCCTCGGCCCATAAATTGTCTTCAGGGCATCATGAAAGCACTCTGGATTGATACTCCTCTGCCTTCTTACTGAGCCAAGGATCCTACATCTTATGTTTTCAACATATTTTACTTTTGATGGAATTGAATGATACTTTCTTAGAGATGAACTACTTGCTGGCACGTCCTGTGGAGTTCTCATTTTTCATTTAGCAGCTTCTTAATTTCTCCATGATTTTTGTCAAATCAGTCTTGAGGTTTGCGAGGGTTCTGACCCAGATGAACAAATGCAGTGCTGGACACCAAATCTCTAAAGCTGCCCCCTTTCTGTCTGGGAGCCGTTGCTGCTGTCTGAAGGTGAATATTTAGCTCAGAGAGGATAAGTCTATGGTCAGTCCAGCACTCTGCGCCACGCTGGCCTTGGCCACTCCATCCTGCCTGTCTCCTCTCCTTACGTTCACATAGCCTATTAAATGCCAGTGTTTGCTGCGAGGGTTGCTGTGAGGGTAAAACATTTTACCACAATGTTTTATTTATTGTGGCTAGGTAAATGGAAAAGTTTAGGGTTGGTGATGAGAAGGTGCAGGGAAGAGGGCTGGAGAAATGTTAATAAGATTGTTTTGTTCTATCTTGGAAGTGAGTCAACTGAGGGGGCTACTCACTGGTGCTTTAATGATGGGGGAACAGAGCGTTTATTTTGCACTCCTGTGTGTCAGGTCTTGTGCTAAGCACTGGAAAAAAACAGTTCTTGTCCTCAAAGAGCTTACGATCTAATGGAGGGGACAACAAATAGACAAGCTGAATACAAAGTGAGCTCTATAAAGGATGAAGAATAAATAAGGGAAGGTGCTGGAATTAAGAGGGATTGTGCAAGGCTTCCTGTAGAAGCCAGGGAGATCAGTAGTAAAAAGCAGAGGAGGGATGGCCATAGAGACGTCCAAATCTCCGAGATGGAGGGTGCTGTCCATGGGAGACCCTGCCCACTGAGGGGCAGACACAGCCCACCTATTACAAAAGCCCAAGGCTTTGTGTCTTTGGCTTCCTGATTTCCTTATTTCTAACTTCTGCTTCCAGGAGACTTCTTGCCAGAGAGCAAGTGTCAGGTCAGAAAGACCTGAGTTCAAACCCAGCTTCAGATACTTACTAGATCTGTGAGTCTGAACAAATCAACTGCTTCCTGCTTAGTTTACTCAACAGTAAAATTGGGTTAGTACCTTCTCCACAGAGAGGTTGTGAAGACCAAATGGGATCACATTTGTAAATAGCCTAACACAGCTCCTGGACCATGGTTGGTGCTTAATAAATGCTTATTTCCTTCTTCCCTCCATCTTCTCCTCCTTAACTCACCACCTCAGCCCCTCACAGAATTCCCCACCTCCTCATTCTCCATTGCCCATAAGATGAGCCATCGTCCAGCCTTCCTCCATCGAGTGGCCGCTGCTTCCTTTCTGGTGGTTTCATTGAGGTCTACCATCAAGAGCCCCCCCACCTGCCTGGTTCCTGGTTTCCTTCTACAGCGGAGACCTCAGTCTCCGTCCTCAGAGACACGGTCCGATCACAGGGGGCACCTGCTTGACTTGATTTCTGTTGGGCAGTGAATCCTAGGGTCACCCCAGTGTCGGGGAGGGGGGGCAAGAGCAGGTCAATGGAAGCTTTACAACCCGAACTCCTCAGCAAGGATGACTGAGTCTTGTGCAGGAGAACAGAGTGAGTGTGAAGTTATCTGGCTTGGGGGAAAAGGCCGAAATTGGGGCTCCTCCCCAAACAGCTGGGCGTTTTGGAGCCCGAGAACAACAGTCTTTGACAACAGTCCTGAAAGATCCACTTGGGCACAAACGGGCACAAACATGCCTTGGTGAGCCTGCTCGTGGCCATTCCATCCCAGAACCCTGGGAATCCCAAACCATGTTCTTCGGGCCGAGCAGCATGAGCTGCTGAGGTGGGGCTGGGGCAGCACTTGCTTTCAACACTTATGTGAAAACATTCATTTCCGAATCCCCGCTCCCCAAACATTGAGAAAGCAAGCGATGACGCTTATTATCCGGGTGTATGAGGCGTCGGGAGGGGACTAGCACCTCCGGTGTGAGGGCCACCGTGTCCCATTCGGGGCTGCTCCCCACTTCTGCTGTCCCCCAGCTCCCATCTGTGGCTCCAAGAAGCTGCGGTGACAGAGGAGGCAGATGAGGTTGGAGCTAAGGAATGGGCCCCAAACCCCTCGGAGAGAGGGGGATGGCTACCCAAGCATGAGAGCAGGGATGGAAACATGTTTTTTTCTGATAGCCACAAAGGCGGCTGAAGTGGGTGCCTTGGAGCGAGCGCTTAAAGCTTGATTGGCCGTCGAAGGTGCCGGGGTTAGGGGTGGGGGCCTAATCCTAAATCCATCAACTCGGATCAATCCATCAACTAAATCCATCAACATCATCACCAACCTCATTCACCACAGCAATATTGATCCTTACCTGTAGAGGGGCTGAAACGATCCAGTCGATGCATGGAGGTCAGGCTTGCTGAGCTCTTGAGTTAACTACTGATTGGACAGTACTCCATGGGCATATGCTTGGAAAAATGGTCCTTTCCGCTATTTGTACTGGCTCAATGATTGGTATGTAGAGGATTGTAGGAGGGACGAGCAAGGGACACACTCTTGGCGGGAGACGGGAGACGAGGGAGAAGGAGGTTATGGAGATTCTGCTTCCATCCTGTTCAATCCCATGTCTGGGGACCGAGAATAAAGATTAAGGACTTTTGCTTATCCTGACTCCGGCTGATTCTGGGGTGTCCTGGGTGCTAGCGTGGTCGTTACGTTTGGCGCCCACATTGGGTGTCTCCGGACGTCCCAGCACTGGTGCGGTGGATCTCCTCTGCCTTAGGCTGGAGCGCTCTCTGGGTGTCCTGCTGCTCTGAAATTTGTTCAGAGTCATCATGTGAAGGAACTTGGAGCAGGTTGGGGAGAGGCTTGGGCAGGAATCTCCGTCCTTCCTCTCTCTGGTTTTCAATGGTCTCCCCCAAGGCCCTCGAAGTCTCCCTCTTCCTTCAAACCCAACTCTTGGCCCTGCTTGCACATGAAGCCTTTTCTAACCTCCCCACTGGGTGGTTCTTCACTAAGTCAGCGGAGCTTAATGCTGCAGCCCAGCAATGGGAGCCCCGCATGTTTAGAACTTTTTAAGGAGTTCTTTTCTTCAGCAGCCTTTTGTACATCGCTTCCCACTTGGTTGATTCTGCTTTACAAGACTTCTTTTCAGTGGACTATTATATTTTTACCATTCGGATTATTTTGGGGAATTAGCAGTAATTTTAGTTACAAAGTTAGCTAATAATCAGCTTGTGACGTCTTCAGTTTCCGGGGCAGGAAGATGATCTTCCCCTCCTGTCGCTTTCCTTCGGTGTTCCAAGTCTGGCCAGAATCAGGCTCAGAGATGAGACTCCAGCTTGGGGGAGCTTTAAGTCTGGCC
The DNA here is from genome assembly GCF_902635505.1 of Sarcophilus harrisii. NCBI lineage: Eukaryota > Metazoa > Chordata > Mammalia > Dasyuromorphia > Dasyuridae > Sarcophilus > Sarcophilus harrisii. The sequence goes on along the minus strand of NC_045427.1, from coordinate 616,302 downwards.
AGAAATGCTCTTCCTCTGATGTGGAAGCCCTAGGGAAAGTTTTTGGGGAAGCGTCTTTGCAGAGGGATGGACATTTATGCCAGGTTGTTCAAAGGAAGGACAGACGCCAGTGAAAGGTCACCTCAACGTTCCTTTCTGCGCAACGTGGTCTTTCTGGGCTTCTCTCGGTCTGTTCTCATCCTGTTCACTGCAGACAACAGGCATCGGGGAGAGGGGTCCAGAGAGAACAGTTTCTTTCCGCTCAGGGCAGGTATTGTTCTTTAAAGGTACAGGAGGCTGTTTCTGGGGTGCCGTATCCCTGGGCAGGGGGTGTCTGGGGCATGGGGGGAGGGAGGAAGTGACGTAAGGAGGTACATAGTTTTTATTTTCACAAAGAGAAAGATGAATTGGTCTTTTGCAATCGGGCTGACAAAGTGCTTCGGAAGCTCTAGGGGAATCGAGAACTCGTTTGTTCTGGGAATGGAACCTCCTTCACCCCTCGGCATTTGTAGAGCTAAATGACCAAAAGCCCCGCAAGGGGCAAACTCTCCATGGCCCATTTATAGCAAAAAACTCGGCAAGGGCAGGTTCCCACCGGCCGCTCTCTCCCGGGTGCCCGCACGAAGGTTCCGGGACGGTTCCGAGCCGGCGCCGAGCGCTGGGCCACCAGAGGTTCCCGGCAGGACGTGGGCAGGAGCCCTCGCGCTCCGACAGAGGGAGGGGACGTGGCCCGCCCCCTCCGCGGCCAGTCCAGGACTCCGGGAGGCCGAGGACCCCTGGGATCGCCGGCGTCTCTCTGGGCTCCCGCCTTTCAGGGTTTGCTCCTCACGGCCGCGTCCTTCTCTCCTCTCAGACACTGGCCAAATATGACATCGACACAGCCGTCCAGTTGATCTTATGCCGAGAAAAATTGATCGTGAAGGTGAGTGCGGGGCCCTGCAGCCCGGCGGTCTCTGCCCAGCCGGGGTCGCCGATGCCGGGGTCCGGGCGTTCGATCCTCGGCCTGGACGCGCGCTTGGGCGGGGAAGGGGGAGGTGTGCAGAGAGAAGGGGGCCTGAAACCCGGGCAGAGAAAGTGTCCTGGGGCTGGAAGGAGCGGGCGCGCCTCGCGGAGCCCGGCAGGGAGGGCAGCGAGTGCGGCGGCAGCGAGGGCAGCGAGGGCAGGGGCATCCCTGGGCTGGTACCAGGCTCTGCGCGCGCTTGCGGAGCCCGGCAGGGAAGGTGGCGGTGGCAGGGAGGGCAGCGAGGGCGGCGGCAGCGAGGGCAGGGGCATCCCTGGGCTGGCACCAGGCTCTGCGCGCGCTTGCGGAGATCCGGCTTTGCCTCCTGGAGAGATGGGGGGGGCACCACTTCCCACCAAGTTCTTGTACCTTCCCTGAGGAAACGGCCAAGGCTGGCGGACCCTTGGGGAGGCGGCTCCGCTTCTCCTGGCCCCAGTCAGTCACCCAGCTCTAAAGGGCTATTTCTAAGGCCCCAGAGGGAGGCCCCACAGCCCCTGAAGTCTAGAAGCAGGGCTCATGCCAGAGGGAGGGGGGAGGAGGAGGAGAGAGGAGGAAGGAGGAGAGGAGGGAGGAGAAAGAAGGAGGAGAGGAAGGAAGGAGCAAACCGCCCTTGTCTCCCTTTCCCAAAATAAAATTACTATCAAGAACATACTAAGTCAAGGAAACTCATACCGTAAACTACAAATCAAGAACCCTCTCACACTTAATCACACCAAAATCCTACCCCCCCCTCCCACCGAAAGAAAACAAAACCCGAACACCACCTCCAAGACAACAACAAATACAAAGCAACCCCAAAACTCCCCACCCCACCACAACAAACCACAAACAAAACTCCAAGTAACTCTAAAAAAATCTCCCGTCAGCCCCCCACAACCCCACCTCAACCCCCTCACCCAGTCATCCATCCAACCATTTAAGCAACTTTCCAATACACTTTGTCACACCCCCCACTCCTCACCTAAACCACAAATCGCCAAACCCTAATCCCCTCCCAAACACCGCAGCAAAACCCATCCTCCCCGCCTAAACCCAACCTCGCCTCCCTTTATCAAGTACTGCCGCCAACCCCAATAGCCCAAAGAAAAGTCAAAACCCCTACCTAATCCTCCAAAACCACCCTCAAAACCACGAAAAACGCCCAGCCGCCCCACCCCCAACCCTAAACCTCCCTATCCAGCCAAACCCCAAACACCTCTAGAAATCTCCCCATGGCATCTCTCCTCCCTCTCTTTCTCTTCCCTTTAACTTTCAGCAAACTCTGCCACACCTGTAAATCTTTCACAACAACCCACACTCTCCAAAACACCCCAAAACCACCTTCTACCCCTGGCCGCGAACCCCCCTACAAACCTTTCTAAATCTTCTCGCTTTCCAACTTCCTCAAAAAGCACTCCCTACCACCAAATCTTCCCTTTCCCGGCACAGAAAGTAACTCTCTCAAAACTCCCGCCATCTCCCGACGCCGGGGCACTCTCCCTCTCTACCCCACCCCATTTCTGCCTCACCGTGCAACCGTTAAACCGACTCCCCAAAGGCCGGGAACGAATCTCTCCCCCCCTCGCCCCCCGTTCTCCAACCTCCCTGCATCTCGTCCCTCAGCCTGCGGCCTCTCTGTCCCAGACTCGGCCGTACTTGGCCATCTCCTTCCAGGCCGGTTCTTTGCCTTCCCTCCCCCTCCCTGGCCCGGCCTCCCTCCTTCCGACTCCGCGGCTGCCCCTTTTTCCTCGCAGGGCGCCCTGAGGAGGGGGGTCCCGGGCAGGGACAGAGAGGAGGCCCTGGGGGAGGGGCCGCCCTGGGGAGTCGTTTCACAGTTGCCAAGCGTTCCTTAGGTGACTTGTGGGTGTCCGGGCCTCCTAGACTAAGCTCTGGGGGCGCAAAGATGGGGGAGGAGCTTCCCTCGTGGTGGGGAGACCCCCATGCAGATCCCAGATTCCCTGATCTTCCTTGTCCTTTCCAGGGCTTCATCCTGAGGAAAGCGGGGATTCTGGGGTGCGGCGGGGTGAGGGCACAGCTCAGGCAAAGGCCTGGAGGCAGGAGGTTGTGGGGTGTGGGCTCCCCAGAAGCTTGGTCAGAGCACTGGGGGGGAGGAACATCCTCCCCGAGTCTGGGGGCAGCCCCGGCCCGAGCAGCAGCTCTCAAGCCTTGTGGTCCCCTCGCCCACCCTCCGCCGCCCCCAAGGGACTCCCTCCAGCGAAGGGCCGGCCCTGCCCTCCCCGCCTCCCCTCTGCTCCAGGGGTCCTGGTCTCTGCACCCCCTGTGGCCATGGCAGCGGGTGGGGGGGGCATTTCTGTCCCGGCTCTGGCCCATGCAGGGGGAGCCCGGGCGCTCGGGGCCCAACGGGGGTCTGGGGCCCTCACAGGGACTGGGGCCGGGGCCCGCCTGGGGCCCCCCGGGGTCTGGGGCCCTCCCGGGGTCTGGGGCCCTCCCGGGGTCTGGGGCCCTCGCGGGGTCCGGGGCCCTCGGGCTCACGGCTCCCACCCCCCCCAGGGCAGAGCTTTCATTGATCACTACGACCCCCGGGAGTACGACCCTTTTCACATGAGGAATAAGGACCCAACGTATCTCAAGGTGCTGCCCACGTGTGGGACCGGCCTCCCTTCCCTTCCAAGGGTGCCATGGGGGGGGGGGAACCACACGGACGCCCCTGAGATGCCAGCAGGGACCCCCTGGGGCTGGGGGACGAGGGCCGGCCATGGCCTCCAGGAGGGCAAGCGCCTAGGTCCGGCCGCCCCTTCACCCCCTCCCCTCCGATGCCCTTAACGCCCTCGCCCCGCCCCCTCCAGCGCCCCGCCCCCTCCAGCGCCCTTTGCTCCCTCGCCCCGCCCCCCCCGCCAGCGCCCTTTGCTCCCTCGCCCCGCCCCCCCGCCAGCGCCCTTTGCTCCCTCGCCCCGCCCCCCCGCCAGCGCCCTTTGCTCCCTCGCCCCGCCCCCCCTCCAGCGCCCTTTGCCCCCTCGCCCGGAGGGCGCGCCGCTTCCCGAGCCTCGGTGGCTCCGTCAGGCCAGAGCGAGCGGCGGCGGTCACCTCTCTCCCAGGTCATGGTCCCTCTGTTCCGGGACCCCATGCAGCTCGCCCAGCAAGACAGGGACGAGGAGAACCGAGCCATTCTCCGGTGCGAGACAGGTGCCCACCCCGCCCCCTGCCGCCAACAGCCAATCCCAGCGCGCCTCGCCCGTGACGTCACCGCCAGGCCCCGCCCCGGGTGCCCACCTGGCTTCCGTGACTCGGTGCCAGAGGTCTCCCCTGAGCCTCGGGGAGGGGGAGGAGAGCGGCGAGCGCTCCCGCGGGGAAGGCCGGGAGGGGGCGGGAGGTGTCCGCCGGGGCCGGGCGCGCAGGCCCAAAGGGGGAGGGGGCGCAGGCTCCCGCGATGCGCCCGGAGGGGGTGGGCGGGGCCGCGCTTGTCCGCCGGGAGCGCCTGACACTCGGGGTGGGGCGGGCCCCTCCCCCGCTCCCGGATTGGGGGGGCCCTCCCTTGGGGTCCCGCTGTCCCTGCAGGGAAGAGATACACGATGAAGGAGTTCAAGCAGGTGGAGAAAGCCCGGCAGCTCGAGGGGCTGCCCCCCTTCTCCTTCGCCCGGCCCCGCAGATGCCCCGCCTCGGCGCCCGCCGAAGGCCGAGGCTTCGCCCGCAGCAGGTGGGCCTCTGGGCGCGGGGCAGGTCTGGGGGGCACTAGGAGGAGCGGACGCAGGGGCCGCTGGGGCGGAGGAAGCCCCTCAGGCTCCCTGGTCTAACTCGGCCCGCTCGGACGGTGGCCCGACTGATGGGGGTGCCGTCCCCGGGCAGGGTCCGCCCCCCCCAGGGGAACCCCCTTCCTTCTGGGCTCCCTTCAGGGCCCCCTCCAGGCCAGACACCGCGGGGAGGAGTCAGTCGGCCGGCCCGAGGCACTTCCCAGACCTGGAGGACACACTGGACAAGGCGGTGAGCTGGGGAGGGGTCTGCTGCCGGCCCGAGGGGGGCCTCCCCTACCGGAAGCCCAGGTGCTGGGGAGCTTCCGCCTGGTGGATAAGAGCCCCAGGCAGGAGCCACCCTGGGGGTGGGGGTGGGAGGGGATCCAGGACCCCAACCCTTGTCTGGTCACCGGGCAGATGTCTTCGGCGTGCAGCACGCTGTCCCTGAACGAGGTGGGCAGCACCGGGGCCAGCAGCAAGGCTGCGGAGGCCTGGGCCCACCGGCCCGCGTTGCTCAGGTCCACGTCGCGGCCCCCCAGCCACAAAGCGCGCCACGTGTAAGTGAGCCTCTGCTCCGCGGAGGGCCCAGCTCCCATCTGGCCGGGGGGCGGGCGTGGGGGTCCCGAGGGGGGCTCAGGGGACCTCTGTGCCCTCTCTGCCCCAGGTACCAGGAGAGGCCGGCCTACATCCCCAGCGCGGGCCAGGCCTTGCAATGGCCATGAGGAGGTCGCCGTGGGGGCCCCCAGCTCCACCTGAGCTGGCAACCAGAAACTCCATGTTTCCTCCTGGGGGGCACTGAACTTGAGGAGCGGGCCCCCAGGGGCTCTGCTGTGCAGGGGGCCGGGTGGATTTCCGACCTCGGGACCAGAGACCCCCAGTTTGGGGGGCATTTCTGCTCCTAGGAGGCTGATGGCTTTCTGGGGGGTTGCAGGAAACGCCAGCGTAGCCCGAGGGCCAAATAAAGCGACTTGTGTCACTACCCTCTGGACCCCGGCCCTGGAGAGGCTCCTTTACCCTCCCCCCCTCAGAGCTCATCCTCATGGTGGATGTCTGGGGCCCCAAGCCCTGAGGAGTGCTGGACCAGGAGCTGACCCCTGCCCCCCCCCTCACCACCGCCATGAGCTCGCACCCACAGCAAGCCCAAGCCCAACCGGAAGGCGAGATGCCACGGGCACCCTGGGCACGGCTGCCCGTCTCCCCCCTCCCCCCCCCAGGCCCCAAAGGCCGGGCCCAGGGAAAGGATGCCGGGCCAGGCTCCCCCTGACCCCCATCACAGCAGCCCGACTGCGGCGGCTCGTGCCCTCGGGTCTGTATTTCTCCTCCTGCGCACGCTGGCGCCGACACCAGGACAAAACCCAGAGCGTTTGACCCAAATAATTTAGATTTCTTGAGAAAAGAAAATCCAAAAATATTCTCCCCGTCACCAGAGGTCACAGTATTTCAAGTCCGTCTCTCCGGCCCCTCCCCAAAGGCGGCTGGCGGACGTCCCCTCGGCCGGGCCGGCCCCGCCGAGGGGCCCAGGGCGCGGCCCTAGAGCAGCGTCTTGTGCTCGAAGAGCTGCAGGTCCAGGCGGACCCAGACCTCGCCCGTGGGGACCTCGTGCAGCAGCAGGCGGCGGGTGGTGGGCCCCTTGCTCTCCTGCTCCGTCCGGATCTTGGCCACGGGGATTTCAGTCCGGCCCAGGAAATCTGGGGGAGGGGCAACCATCAAAAGCCCCTCAGAGCCCGGCCCGAGGGCCCCACCCCGTGAGTCCCCGTCCCGCCCCCGAGGCCCCGCCCCCGCCCCCGCCGCCCCGCCCACCATCCGGGGAGAACTGGTCCCGGTCGAACAGGGTCAGGCACAGCACGTCCTGGTAGAGGTCCCGGATGAAGAACTGGCAGTTGAAGTTCCACTTGGGGCTCAGCGTGTCCTGCAGGGTCCGAGTCGTGAAGCTCTGCGAGCCCAGGCTGACCTCGCAGTAGGGGTTGCTTTTACCTGCACGGGGCACAACCGCGATGGCCGGGAGCCCGGGGCCCGCCGGCCGCCCCCCCAGAGGGGCCCGGGGCCCAGCGCTCACCATTGGCCTTGCAGGCCTTCAGCTCCGAGGCTTCGATGACGTGCACCATCAGCCGCCCGATGCCCGAAGACTTCTGTGAGCGCGCTGCGGGGAAGCGGAGGGGGCCGGCCTGACGGGGGCCGCCCCCCCCACCCCAGAAGGGCCAAGGGGGGAGCGGCTTCCCTGGGTGTGGCCGCCAGGCTGCCCAGCCCCAAAGCCGGGATTGGATCCCAGGGGAAGGGACGGCCCCGCGGCCCGGCAGCCAATGGGGAGCGGGAGAAAGGCCTGACCCGCCGGGAGGGCCGCGGACCTTGTGCCCAGGGGACGGCTCCGGGGAGGGAGGGGGGGGCCGCACCCCGGAGGCCGCGGGATGGTTCTGGGGGGGGGGCAAAGGCTTTGCCCGACGGGGGCCATCAAACCGGAGATGAGGGAGGGTGGGGGAAGGGGGCGTGGCGAGGAGGCGGCTCAGCCCCTCAGGGAGTCTGAAGGAAGAGATGGGGGGAAGGAAGGGGGATCAGCCGGTAGGGAGGGACCCGAGAGCCCCCTTGCCTGGTGCCCTCTTCAGACTGACCCAAGCCTGGGGTTTGGCCGGAGAAGGGTGTGACGGGACCGGGGCAGGATGGCCGGGAGCTGGCCTGGAGGGGGGGGAGGAGGGGCAAGGCTTGGGGTCAAGCAGGGGGTCCTTCTGAGCAGTGCGGTTAGGGAGGGACCCCCACAGGAGGAGGCCTGAGCCCTGGGTAAGGGCAGGAGGGGGCGGCAAAGCAAGATGGCAGCTCCTTTGGGAAGGGAGAGCTACAGGCTGGGCCAGAAGGCCTTGGTGTCCCTGGAGCTTTTGTTCCTTCTCTCCCCAGCCCCTAAAAGGATTCGGGCAGCCACTCTTCTGAGCCTCGGGCCCCAGAGGAGACCCCCCACTACTCCTGGTTCACTGGGTGCTCCTTTCTGAGCTCCTCCTTTAGGCCCGGTGGCCCCCCCCACTGCACCCTGGGGTTCCTGCACCAGCCCTTTCTGTGGGGTCACTGTTCCCGTTTGTGGCCTCCACCCTGGGCAAGGCCCTGACATTGTCTCCAGGGTGGTGGTGGTGGTGGTGGTGGGAGCTGGAGAAGGGGCTGGCCGGGCTTGGACAAAGACCTGGAAGTGGGGGAGGGGGTGCTTGGGCCCCGGTCCCTCCCCACCTCAGGGAGGCCTTCTCAGCATTTTTGGTACTTCTTGCACCTGCTGGGCCCCCCGAGGGAGCAGAGGCTGCCCGAGGCTGGGGAGATCCGGCTCCTGGCTGCTCCTGCACCAGGGCCTTCGAGTCAGGCCCTTCTCTGCCCACAGACGCCCCCGGGGTCCCAGCCCATACCTTGATAGGCCTTTTCCCGCCTCCGCTTCTCAGTCTCGATGTACTGCTCAGAAGCCGCTTTGATCTTCTGGACCCAGGCCGTCCTGAGGGCAGAGAGGGTTTGGCCACAGGAGGCCGGGGCCAGCCAGGGGCTCGGCCACCCCTCAGTCACTGGCCGGACCTGGCTGCCTCTCAGGCCTGCAGCTGATGGCCTCCATTTCTTTCAAAAAAAACCCCACCGATTCCTTCTGCCTCTGCCCTGCTGGGCCCTCTGGGAGAGCCCCCTGGCAGACTGGCCACTGCCCGGCAGGTGCTGGGTCAGAGGGTCCCTGATGAACAGGGGCAGTCCGTCTGTGAGGAGCCCACAGAGGACGCCCGCGGTAAGTCCCGGGGCCTCCGCTTTTGGCTCTTCCACTGACACAGGAAAGACCCAAGACCCTAAGAGGAGGGGGTAGGATTTGGGGCCACAATCCCCCTAGCTAAGGAGCTGGGGGCTCACCCCCCCGCCGAGACCTGCTCATTTCTGGTAAGAGTGTTCAAGGTCAGGGCTCAAGCCTTGGCAAAGTCAGGGCCCGCCCTGAACCTCAGCTTTCTCTTCCCACCGGAGGGAGGCCACCTGGAGCCGCTCAGATGCTCGGGTGCCAGCCCTCGGAAGGGCCCGGCCTCAGGCAGCTCCAGGCTTTCTCCTGAGCTTGGACCCCCTCTCTACAAACCCTGGGACACAGGGGGAATATCCGCGGAGCTCAGCTAGCCCTAGGTGCGGGCGAGAGGCAAGCATTTATGCAGCGCCTACTGTGTGCCGGGCACTGCATCACACACTTAACACAGCACCTGGGAAACAGAGAGTAGTATGGTCCCCATCGGACAGATGGAAAAACTGAGGCAGAAAGAGGTGAAGGGAATGCTGGTGAGTACTTGCCGACCCTATGCCCTATGGTGCCCCCTAGTGGCTGGACTTTGGAAAAAGCAGATGTGAATGCTGGAAATGAATACTAGGTGAGGAGAGAGGGAGAGATGAGCAGAGACGGACATATGGATGGAGGGATGGACGGAGAGCCACACCTTGTGGATGGAGATGGACAGACGGATGGAGGGATGGGTAGACAGAGTCGGAGGGATCAACGAATGGAAGGACGGCAGATGCCCGGACAGGATGGGCCCCAGCCGAGGAGGGCTCTGACCTCTCGTTGATGTTGTCCACCCGGAGCGTGTAGACGCGGTCGATGTGGGAGATGTGGAAGACGGGCTCGTCGCTCGAGGGGTCCGTGGGCAGCTTCACCAAGACCTCGTTCAGGAAGACGGGCTGGGGGAAGGCGGACGCGTGACGGCGGGCCGTGCCCAGCCAGGGCCACCCTGCGGGTCCCGCCGCCCAGGGGCCGCCCTCACCGTCTTGTACATCTTGAACTGGGCGCTGGACTTGGCGCTGAAGAGCTTGTCGGGGCCGGCGGAGGCCGGGAAAGGCCTGGCGGCCTGGGTCATCAGCAGGAAGTCCGTGAAGAGGAAGCCGAAGAGCTCCTTGTTGCTCTTGGCCTTGTACAGCTTCCCGCTGTGCAGCAGCTTCCGGGGACCCAGGCAGTTGGTCAGCGAGTTAAAGATGAGTTGCTTCAAAGGAGACAGGGGGTCACTTGGGGGCTCTGGAGGGGGGACGGGGGGGCTCCTCTCGGAGTAGGTGGGAAGGCCGGGGTGCCTGGGCCCTCACAGCCTGGCAGACCAGGAGGGCTTGAGATGGGGAGGGGGCTAAGGGGGGGGGGGGGCTGCCAGGGCAGATGGCCATCTCCAGGAGTTCGGCAGGGAGGGGAAGCACAGGACCCGGGAGGTGTGAGTGGAGGGTCCCCGGGTGTGTTAACAGGCAAGTCTGAGAGGTGCCTGCTGTGCCCTGGGATCAGGGGCTCCACCTGGGCCCGGGGCCAGCAGCTCCACTTGGGCCCGGGATCAGGGGCTCAAGGGCAGTTGGCGACTGAGAAGGGCTGCTGTCCTGTCCACCCCCTGCCCTTCCTTCCTCCTTAGGGTCTTGGATTATATACTAGGATGACCCCAAGAGAGAGATGGGAGGGGCCGGGCTGGACCCTGCCCTCGGGCCACAGCTCCCCCCTTACTCCAATGACTGAATTCTTGGGACCCAGAGCAGACCATAGCTGACCCCTCCCCCCCCAGCAGTTCTCCACCAGGCCTCCCTATACCACAGGGCTTCAGCCTTGCTGGGCCGGCTCCTCCTGCCTCCACCCAGGCCCTGCCCAGGCCCAAGCGGGCCGACCCCACACTCGGTGGGGCGCGATGGCCACAGGGCCCCGGCACCGGCCTGGGAGTCGTGAGGACGCTTATTTCCCAGACACACCAGCGCCGGCCTCTGGGGCTCCCATGGGCGACCTGGGGATTTCTCCACTGTATGGGTCACCACGAGCATCTTGTCCATCGCTACTGACGGCGATCAGAAATGATCACGGCAGGACACCATGGCTGCACTGGGAAGGACCCACACAGCCCCGCCCCCTCCCTCCCAACCCACAGCCCTCCAGCTCTGCCTGCCCCCTCCATGTCCCACCACCGGCCCTTCTTTCTGCAGCTTGCCCAACGTCCCCTCCATCACCCCCCCAGCTCGGCAGCACGTGTCCATCCAGTAAAATGTAAAGCGAGGATCAGATAACTGGCCATGGCTCCCCTTGGCCGCAGTCCCCGGAGCCAAAATGTCTGCTGGGGAAACCCCACCCCTTACCTCGGCAAGGCCTTCACACTGCACGTGGGCCTGGATCCACTCCAACCGGTCCGAGTTCTCTTTCTCGCGGACCCCTTCGTTGACCTGGGAGCACAGCTCTTCGGCCCGCTCCAGGGCCAGCTTCAGAGAGGAGTGGTCCACGTGGCTTTCAGGGGTGTTTTCCAGGATCTGGGGGCACATTTAGGGTCAGGGTTAGCTGACCAGCAGCTCTGTGCTCCCTTTCCCCCCCAGGCCTGCCCTCCCCCTGGCTCCACCCCTCGCTGCCCCGGGGAGGACTCACGTTCTTGATGAGCAGGGGGTAGCGCGTGATCCTCTGCATGGGCTTCAGCAGGAAGCTGGACAGTGGCATGCCTTGGCAGCGAGGGTCTCGGGCCAGTCTCTAGGAGAGGCGGACGGCGGTCGGGCCGAGCTCCCGCCTGGCCCAACCGCCACCCTCTGATGTCCTGGCGAGGGCTGGAGCCCGTCAGGAGGCCCAGTGTGCCTGGGGGGTGCCTGTAGCCTGGGACGCTGGCCCCGGGCCCCATCTTCTCCAGGACGCCCAGGGCGAAGGCAGCCGAGACTCCTGGGAGCCCTTGGCCCGGGCTGGTGGGCTAAGGGAGGGGCTTTTGTGGGATTGCGAGGGCCAGCACGGGGCCAGGAACGGGGCCTTGCTGCTTCGCCCGGGTTGGGGGCTGCTTTTTTATCTGAAGGAGACCAGAGGCTGCAGGCTGGAGAGACCTGAAAGGGCAGGAGTGGACGGACCCCGAGGGGAGCCTGGCCAGCAGCGGCCAATGGTCCCCTATGGAGAGCAGCCCCCCCTTTTCTCCCTGCTTTGTCTTTATGAAAATATCCCTCTGCAAAAACTGATGTGAATCAGGTCAGTGGCACGGGGTGCGTCAAACCCAGAACGAGGGCTCGATCAGGCGAGAGCATGAGAGAGGCCAGGGGAGAAGGGGGGTCCTGAGGAGCCGCCCGCGGTCCCAGAGGCGCTGGGGACATTGTGGTTACAAGTGTTGACCCTCAGCACAATCAGTCCCACTTCCTTTGTAGCTTCCCATCGGAACTGATTTCAATAAATGCCAGGAGGACTCTTCTGTCCCCCTTTCCCCCCACCTGCTGACTCCGATTTGCGTGTCTTCCGAGAAGCGCTTCTCCTCTTGGGCTCCTCCTCCTGTCCTGGGTGACATGAGAGTCACCTTGTGGATTTAGAAGCTAATCTGCCTGGCAGGATCGCCGGGAGGATTAAGTGAGCCAACAACTGTCCGGACCTTTCTAAGGATTGTGGACGATGCTGTCATATTTACGGCACAGTTCCCCAGCTTTTGTTGCACAGATTAAAAAAAAAATTAACTGCTGAGACTTATTTTGCCTCTAATAATTGCATGTGTTTGTGAGACAAAAAAAACGACCTCCCCTCTCTAAGAAGAAATACTTTATGCCTGTGCCTTAAATAGTCTAGAAGCTGTCTGCCTCTACCAGGTCGGTTGGACGATCTGGCCACGGGGCTCAGGGGTCGCCAGTCCCTTCTTTGGCGGCGCTGGAAGTGCCCCCTTGTGTTACAAATACACGGTCCCTGTGAGTTTTCTGGGGTTTGTGCAGTAACCACATCAGCCAAGGTGCCCTCGCATCTTCTCAGCCCACCGTCAAATTGTTTGCAAACCGCGGTTGGGATCCCCGGGGTCTGACACCCCGTCCGACCGAAGGCGCACACTTTGTGGGTGCCCGCCACCCTGCACCTCGTTCCTCCCCTCCCCGGTGTTCAAGCCTTGTCACCTGGGTAATTGTGTGCCCGAGGGGGAGAGAAGGGGCGCGAGGCAGTGGCTGCACAATTTACAAACATGAGCTCATTTGACCCTCACCACAACCGCGGAGGGCTGGTGCTATGACTACTCCCACTTTCCAGGTGAGGAAACTGAGGCTGCCCATGGTCGCCCAGGTAGGAAATGTTTGAGGCTGGATTTGAAACTTGGGTCCTCCTCACCCCTGGTTCTGGGCAGCTACCTCACATATTTGTTAATTGTATATTTATATTGGCTAACGGAGGAATCTGATACAAAAAGTTTTTTTTCCCTATTCAACTACTTCCATTTTTAGCCTAGGTATATTATTTTGTCTGTGCAGTTTTTTAGTTTCATGTAATTAAAGTTTTCTATTTTATTTTCTGTAAGTGCTTCTATGACATGTTTGTTTAAGAAAATACTCTCACAGCTGTGAAATGTTTAACATTAAAATCTGTTTCTTCTTATATTCTTATATATAATATTAATATATAATGTAACATTTTATATATATATATATATATATACTCACATGTATTATATATTCTTGTATTATAAAACATAGATTTTATGCTTCCTAGTAAAATTATTATGCATAATGAATACTCAAGTTACATTCTGTGTCAAATTATTTTGGGACACAGGGAAAGGCGTTATTTTAAGCCCAGTTTCTCCCAGACTGCTTTCCAGTTTGCCCAGCAGTTTGCATCAAGTAGGGCGTTCCTTTCTGAGTAACTGAGGTTTTCCAGTTTATAGAACATTGGGTTGTGGAGTTGCATCGCACCAAATTCACTCTTGTCCGACCAGTTCCATTAGTCTTTCTTTATACTTCAGAACCAATGCTAGATGGTCTTGATGATTTGGCTTTTTAATATGGTTTGAGATTTGGAAATGCTCTCCCTCCTCCATCAAGGCATCTCTCTCTCTCTCTCTCTCTCTCTCTTTTTTTTTCTTCCCTTGGAAATTGAGTCATTTTTGTTGGCTTGGAAGCAGGGAAATAAAATTGAATTTTCTGAACTGAATGAAAAACAAAACTACCCATTGCTGCTGTTCCAGCGTGGCCAAGTTTCTGTGTTTCTCCCATAAGAAGATGCAAGAAAAATAAAAGCATGTTGGTTTAAAAAAAAAGCCTGGAGTGAGTTGTGTTTATGCTCTGGAGAACACAAATCCCTTTCGGCATTTACTTTTGCTGAATTAAAATCATCTTGTCACCAGGCCTGAACCTCGATTGTGGGCAGGAGCTACAAAATCAAAACTGCTCCTTGGCTATTTTGGATCTTCGTGTCACCAATGAATCGGACGAGTATTTCCGTGGATCCCGTGGTGTCGTCAGGCTGCCCCGAAAGCCTGTGGTTGTCTGGGATGGGATTTCCCTTCTGCTCCTGCCCGTTACTATGGAAACATGACCCATCGTCTGTTGTCTTGTAGCTTGTGGCTTGACTGAAGCTTTTGGCCTCCTTAGGTCTGAGCAGCTGCCATTTGGGTCTGGCCCTCCCAGCTGGGGCCCGCTAGGTCAGTCTTCCAGGTCCCCTGGTCCTCTGGCCCTTCTGGGAAAGCCCCTGGCTGAGGGCCCACAGCTTTCCTGGCCCTGGCTCGGGGCGCTTCCTTCCCTGCTCAGTGACTGGGCCCGAAGCGCCTGAGCTGTCACTGCCCTGGGAGGGCTCCATGAGGCGGGTTCTTCAGGTCCTCCTGAAGCTCCTAAGGCAGAGCCGGGGCACCCACGCCAGCTGTGGTACCCCCAGGCATTCGTCGTCTCTTGGCCCCCCTTCCTTGAGCCTCTCTTTTACCCTTCTCCGCACTGTGGGGCTCCCGGCCCGCCAGTTCTGTCCCAGAGCACAGACCTCTCTCCGCCTTTTCTGACCCCACTGGACGGATGCCCTCCCATGTTCCTCGTTTCCTCTTCCAGCACCCTAAACCTCGCACTCTTTGGTGCTCTTGAAACCCAGCATTGCTTCCCCTTAGTTTTTAGCCTGACAATCATGATGCCAGTTAAAGGGAGCTGGGGTTTCTCTTTGCTGGCGTCCTGTGGTCTCTCTCCCGGGTGGTCTCGTCCCCCAAAAATCTCGGACACTTTCAGTTCGGGTGGGGACGCTGAGGCCCAGGAGAGGAGGGGGCCTTCGGAGCCCTGGGGCAGGGGTCCACCTGAGGGAGGGAGGGGGTACCTTCAGGAACTCCTTGAACTCGGCGTCCTCGTCGGTCTTCTGCTGCAGCAGCGCCGCTCCATTGAGCTGGCAGCTGCAGAAGCGGATGTACGCCTGCATGTGCGACAGCTCGGCTGCCACGATGTCGCCGACCATCTGCACGGGCATCTTCTCGCCACCCGTCTTCTTCCGCACGCGCAGGGCCCTGCGGGAGAGCCCGCCCACTTACCTGGCTGCGCCCGTGCCCCACGCGAAGACCCCCGCCTGTCATGGGGCGCCCCCCCAAATCTGATCTCCCCAGCTTTCTTGGGATATGGGGGGGCTGGGGACAAGCCTTAGAGGGCAGTGAGGGAGGGGCAGGGCGGGACCCCTGGAAGGGCAGGGGGGGATGGGGGCCCCTCAGAGGGCAATGGGGTGGAGGCGGGGGGACTCTTGGAGAGCAGTGAGGGGCCTCTCGGAGGGCGGGGGGGGGGGGGGGGGGGTAGAAGGGCCACTCACTTGAGAAGCTTGGTGTTGGCCATGATGATCTCCTTCCAGTTCACAAAGATGAGGGCCATCTCCCCCTCGCTCAGGCGGCCCGACTGGGCCATGCGCTTCTGGAACACCTAAAGGCCCGAGAGCGAGGAGTCCGTTGGCCGGAGCAGGCTCGGGCTGGCGCCTGGAGCGCCCTGACTCCGGCCACGGACACAAAACCACTGGCAGACCCTGCCCCGGCTGGGAGCCTCACCTCCGTGACCAGCTGGAGGTCATCCATGTACCTCTCCTCGGTCCGGATCAGCTCGTGAATGTAGCCCTGCCTCTTCCTCTCCATGGGCACCATGGTGTCCAGGCTCTGGAGGTCGGCACACCCTGGGAAAGGGCACAGAGTTGGTCAGCTTCAGCAGCCACGCTGACCAGCCTGCCCCGGGCTTTGCCGGTCCCAACTGGATGCTTGCTCCCTGCCCTCTCTGCCCCCCGGACTACCGGGGGTTTGGAGGAGCGCCCCCCGCCTGCATCAGCCCCTGGCATCCCGCCTGGTCTCCAGTTCTGAGTGCGCCAAAGGTGGCCGCCCTCGTCCCGCCAGGTCTCCGGGGCACCTGCCCTGCCTCCCCCCCTCCCCCCGTCACCGGCCTGGCTCCTCGGGCCTGCCCCCCTATGCTGTGGGGCCCGACGCCACCCAGACTGCGATTCAGGGCCTGCTCCCGACCTAGAGTCTGTCCCCAGGGGCAGGGGCCTGAGGGGCTGGGGCACAAGGGCAGGGCTGGAGGCTCCGAGGGGGAGGCCCAGAGAAAGGGTAGCAGACCCTGGAGGAGGAGACTGGGGGGGGGGCTCAATCCTGGGGAGCCCCAGCCAAGGCCGGAGGGCCTCAGTGTGTGCCCCCCTTTGGGTCTCTGCTGGGGACCCACTGGCCTGTGCCTCGAGCCTCTGGGAACTTGCCCTGGGGCACTGAGAACCATGGGGGGGGGTGACTTTGTAAGCCCATGTGCTCTCCCCGAGGCCCCAGAAAGGGGCTATTGGCGCCCATCCCCTCTGGGAGGCCCCAGACCAGGAAAGAAAGGACAGAGCCGTTGGGGAGAGGGGGAAACACCAGCTGGGAGTAGATATCCCAGGGACACGGCCGGAAGAGGAGGCGGCCCTGGTAGAGCCCAGCAGCCCCTTCCCAGGAGCGAGCCCCGGGCCCGGCTGTCCAGCCGGGGGAGCGCCCGCCGGGTCAGCCTGAGTTCTTCCCACCCTCTCGGACCCGAGTCCCCGACGTGCCCCTCCCCCTCCCCCAGCCAAGTCCGCAGCGTCAGGCCCAGAGAGAACAAAGTGGAAAAGCCAACCAGAGGGAAGGGTGCCTGTGACCCCAATACCCCCCCCCACGACACGCCCCCCCCCCAACACGCCCCTCATGTCGCTCTGACACACCTCGAGCCGCCCAACCGACACGCCCCCTCGTGCTGTCCCGCCCCAGACATGCCCCCTGGCACAGGGAGTCAGAAGGACAGCTCCGGGTTAGGGTTAGGCAGCCCTCATACGGTCCAGGAACAGCGGGGTTCCTCCTGCCTGCCTCCCCTGGCCCCCCTTTGTGGCCCCGAGCCTCCCACGCGCGGGCTGCGTTCTCTGCCTGGGATGGTGGTCCCTGCATTTCTCGAGGGCCCAGCGGAGGGCAGGGGCCGCGACGCTCCCAAAGAAACACACGCACAAAGGGTCTGGTTTGTGTCCCTTTAATAAACAGCTTGCATAGATTTTTGACAGTCAGGAAAAGCCCAGGGGAGCCGGGCGGCCTCTAGCTGGCCCAGGGCGGCCCGGGCCACCGGGAAAGCTGCTTTCAGGGAGGCCCCCCCACCTCGGCTCCTTCCCGTCTGCCCAGGGCCCCATTAAGGACAACGTCCACGGCCACCCCTCCCCTCCCCACTGTCTGGTAACAGGAGCCCGGTGACTGTGTCCCTTACGCCCCACCCCCCCACACCGGGCTGCCCAGAGCACCTCGACCCGTCTGGGGGCCCACGGCAGAGGCCGGTCCTGCGGCCAAGCGGGAGACCAGGAGCCGAGGCCCCCCAAACCCTGAGAATGACCGGCGCTGACCCGGCCCCTGATCCCGGGTTTCCAGCCTCTGCCCCCAGACCAATGCCAACCGCCAAGATGCCAGAAGGCGAGCGGTTGGAGCTTGGGGAGCGCCGGTTCCCAGACGGGTTACCCACCAGCCCCACTTCCCGGGGACCGTGGGACAGGCTCTAAGGGAGCCACAGCCCGGCAGGACGGGCCACAGCGTGGCGGTCCCAGAACTAGTGCGAGGGGGCCGGAACCACGGGGAGGGTGCTTCTGTGGAGAGAGCCGAGTTCTGAGTCCGCAGAGGCTTCCTGACAAAAGCTCGACCTTCCCGGAGCCATCACGCAGTCACTTGTAAACATCGTCAGATTGCATAAAGCCAGAGTCGGGGCCCGGGGGGGGGGGGGGGGGGGGGGGGGGGGGGGTGAGTTTCCCACCGGAGCGGCGCACTGAGATAAGCTAAGGGGCCGAGGCCCTGGCGGGGAGGAGACTCCCAAGATCACACTAGAGCCCCGCTGCAGCCTCATGGGGCGGGACCCCCAGAAGAATGGCTCACTTTACCAAGGAACCGGGGCCTCAAGGGCCAGGGAGCCTGGCTCCTTCTCTGGGCTGGGCCGGGGCCCTCGCCCCTGCACAGACGCCCTGCCACTACTGGCCACATTCTTGGGGCGGCGGGGCGGGGGGGAGGGCCGGCCTCGCGGCCAGCTCAGAGGGGCCTCTGTGCGCCAGGCCCACCCCCAGACGCTGCTCAGCCCACGGGTCGGCCACAAGCCCTTGAGGGAAAGTGGGTCTTTGTGCCTCAGGAAAGGGGAGACTGGGGGATCTAGGGGGTGGCAGAGGACGCCGGAGGGAACAGCGGTGAGAGCCACACAAAGACCCACGATCCTTCAAGCTCTGCCCACCACCAGGGAAGGGGAGGGGAAGCCCAAGCCCGGCGTCCCAAGTGGCTAAGGTCCGCCCACGGTGAAGGCCTCTTAGGGGAGGAGCCGCGCAGCCGGGGCGCCGTGGCCAGACTGGGAGGATAGTGGGTCTCTGAGGAGCTGTCACGCTGGGAGACAAGAGCGCGTCCTAAAAGAGAACAAACGGGGGACACGTGAGCGCGGTGCCGGGGACGTGGGGACACGCAATCACACGGCTCCGGGGAGCCCCGAGCCCCCCACGCCACTGTCAGCGGCCACGCTCGCCCAGACCGATGGCCAAAGTCCTCGGTGCGCCGGGGAAAACGGGGATCCCAGTCCTGCTCTGCGCCACGCAAGGGGGGTACAGCGGAGGCGAGCCAGAACCCCAATTCACGGGACCAGTGCCAGACCGGACAGCCAGGGGCCTGGGGGTCAGCAGGCACCCGCCCCCCCACCTCCACCATTCAGCGGGTATTCCCCCCCCCCGGGGCCTCGGGGGTCTGCTGCTGGCGGGAGGGGACCAAGCTACAGCCAGCCACACCCACCCTGAGGGCTGTTTCCTTAGTAACCTGCTGCTCTAAAGGGGTGAAGGAGGCGCCCTCCCCTGGCTTCTCCAAACAGGCGCCTAAAAAGGTCGTGGAGCCCAATCCACAGTGTCCCGCGGCCCAGCCGCCCGGTCACCCAGGACGCACCCAAGGAGCCGCGCAGCTGCCCATCCCGTCCCAGCGTGGCACAGAGGGCGGGCGTCTCCTCCCCTGCCAGCGGCTGCTAGCCCTCCCTCCCCGCCCCTCTCCCCCTCCTTCCTCTCCACCTGCACGTTTTGCCCCTGCCTGGGGTCGGAGTTTTCACGCTCTCCATCCCACGTCTTCCCTGGATGCCCCAAACCCACCACTCGAGGACCCTCAGGGAAGCGGGGAAAGACATGGCCGGGGCTCGGCCCTGAGCCCACTGGGGTCTGGGAAGCCACAGGGACCCCCACGGGTGGGGAGGCGCTCCTTGCATGTCGTAAATGAGGAGGCCCCAGCGGGCCAGGAACCATGGACCAGACCAAAACCCTCATGCTAGGCCTGGGCTCCCACTGCAGCCCCCAGCCTGGCTCCCACCACGGCCCCCCGCTCGGGCCCCACCGTGGCCCCCCCGCTTGGCACCCCCCTGCGGCCAGATGCTACTCACACTGCTGGCTGGGGTCCGAGTCGGTGGTCATCTTCACATAGTTGGCGGGAAAGAGCCCGCTCACGCCGCCGGTCTCGCCCTGCCACCAGTCGGCGTCGTCCCTGTTGAGGACATTGATGAGCTGCCCCTTGGAGAAGTTCAGCTCGTCCTCGTTATTGGCGACATAGTCGTACATGGCGATGACCTGGCACACTGTGAGGGAGGCGGAATGGCACGTTGGGGGCGCGGATGCGTTGGTCCCAGCCCCCTCCCCACAGCTGTCCACTCGGCTCCCCGGGCATCCCCTCCCCGAGCCCTCTCCGGGCACAAGCCCAGGCCGGGGGGTACACGGTACCGGGCTGAGAAGCGGGGGTCGCCCTCTCGCTCCCCGGGCCCAGGAGCTTCACGTGGCTGGCCGGAAACCATCCCTTCTGGCGTTTTTTCCCACGGGCCTGCAAAAGGGTCAGAGGTCAGGCCTGCAGCCCGCCCATGGGTGCGCCCCTGAAGCTGCCCATTGGTGCTTGGGCAGAGAAGGCCTTAAAAAGGCCTCACGGCCAAGGCGTGGCCCAGCAGGGGCACAAGGAAATGTCCTGCGGTCTCTCGGGCAGGACCTGGCATTGCACTCAGACGGCAGAGCCCGGGGCTGAGGTGGGACTGGCGCCCCACAGCCAACAAAGAACCCAAGAGGGGGCATAGCAGGGGGTACATGGGAGGCAGGGGAGGCCTGGAGAAGAAGCTGGCCCAAGGCCGCAGCGAGTAGTCCGGGGCATCCTTGGCTCCTCTCCAGGCCAGAGCCTGCAGCCGCCGCGCCCACCCCCTTCCCCATGTCAGTGACCCCGGGGGCCAGGGGCCCAGGCTTACCTGCAGCTCCCCCTGCCACCAGCCGCTGGGATTTTTCTTCAGAATTAAAATGAGCTGCCCGGGTGAGAGGCTGAGCTGTTCGGCCCCAGAAGCCGTGTAGGAGGAAGTGACCTGGGCAATTTCTGCAGAGACAAAGCCAGGGGCCGTGGGGCCAGGCTGGGGCTCTAGCAGCTCCTCGCTAACCCCCTCCCCCCCAGCACTCCCTGGCTTCCCCACCTACCTGGCTTTTTCTGGGCCGTGGCTCGGCCGGTGCCCCCCGGAGCCTGGAAGGAAGAGGGGAGACTTTGGTCCTGGTGAAGGGACCCCCGCCCCTGCCCCATCTCCCTGGAGATAGGCCCAGGGCTCCCTCCTTTTCCACCATCCACCTTCCTGCCCTCCACCCCTCTCTCACTATCTTAGGCCCTTCCTCCTGAAGCCCTCTGACCGCGCGCGCACAGTAGGGCCACACAGACCCTAACCTGGCCGGGAGCAGAGGGTCTTTTCTTGAACTGCCCATCTCAGCTCACCAAGGGGTGTGCCTTCCTCAGAGCCCCTGATCGGCTGCCAGTCAGGTGGGCCGGCCCTTCTTGCCTCCCCTTCTTTGGGGACCCAGCCCAGCTTTTCCCTCTGGACTGGCCCGAGACCCCCCCCCCCCCCCCCCCCAGGGGACTCTGAAAGCCGTTTGTGTTCTTTGGAATGGGAAAAATGTTCCCTGAGGGCCTGGCACCCAGATGGCGCCTAATTAATGCCCGATGGATGGCAGCAGCTGACACTAGCTAAGTGTGCTCCCAAAGGCAGCGCGCTCACAATAAGCTCGGCTCAGCCGGAGCCCAGACTGCCGACGGCGGGTGCTCTGCCCACCTCGGGTTCCTTGGCCCTGACGTAATTGGACGGGAAGATGCCGGCGCGGTTGTCGATGCTCCCCGTCCACCACTCCCCATCCTTCTGGGTGACCAGGATCTCCTCGCCCTCAGTGAAGGTCAGGTCGCCAGGCTCCGAGCTCGAGTAAGAGTAGAGGGCCACGTATTCTGCCAGGAAGCAAAGGGGATGGCGACACAGCTCAGATGGGCTCTGGTCAATACCCGGGGAGGGAGGGGACGGGGACACGGCCCCGAGAGATGGTCGTGGCCAAGTCCTCGCCCACCCCTGGGGCCCAGCCATCTTGCACCCACTCGGTGCCGGGCACTGTGCCATCCAAATCTTGTCTAGTTTGGTCCTGGTGACTGCCCTGGGAGATGGGTGCTGCTATGATCCCATTCTACAGATGAGAAAACTGAGGCAGGACGATATTGCAGGCCATTCTGCCCCAGCACTTTAACCACTGTGCCACTCGCTACTTTGCATTCTCTCTCTGGGACCCAACACAAGCGCCTCCATTTTGGTCCCAGCCCTTCCGGACCTGCCTGACTCCCCAGATGCTCCAGGCCAACAGGCCGGATTCTCTGCAATCTGTGCCTGTCCTCTCCTCATTCTGGGCACGGCCCCTGGCCCACAAGCCCGCTGAGGGGTCCATGAGGGCCCCGGCGCCTGGTGCGGCTCCTGGAGCTGGGCCCTTACCTTCTCCCAATGCAGGGCCCGTGCTGCTCGGCTTCCTCTTGATGCTGGCGTAGATGGCTTCCGGTCTACGGGAATAAGAGGAGGTTCAGGGAGGGACTGGGCGAGTCGCCTGGGCAGATGCTGTGTGACCACTCCCAGCTAGAGCCCATGGGCCCTTCACAAGGCTCTTCTCCACTTGTTGGTTCACACATTCAGTCATCCACTCGTTCCCTGCTCTAGGTATTCTTTTACTCAATTATCCGTTCATCTAGACACACACCTGTTTGTTCATTCATTTATTTACTCATTTATTCATCTGTTCACTCATTCATTTATTCAATCATTTGTTAGTTTATTAATTCAATCTTTAGTTCACTTGCTCATTCAATCATTTATTCACTCAGCCATTTATTCATTCCTTTATTCCTTTGCTTGTTTATCTGTTCACTCACTCATTCATTCATTCCTTTATTCCTTTGCTCGATTATCTGCTCACTTAGTCCTTTATTCACTCAGTCGTTTGTTCATTCCTTTATTCCTTTATTCCTTCTTCTCCCCTTCCTCCGTCTGACAGCCCTCCCATCCAGCTCTCTCTCTCTTGCTCCAAAGGCCATCCTGGGCCCGGGTCCGAGTGGGACTTGCCACCCTTATGGAGTAGCTCCCGCCCCATATGGCCAGCCTTTGAGGACTGCCATGGCTCCTCCGTGAACACCCTGCTCCGAGCTTATCGTGACCCACATGGGTCCCCAGCGCTTGGCACTGTGTCCGGTACCCTGCCAGCACCCAAGGTTACGGGAACGAGAGAACCCTCATGCTTTGACATCCCCTTGCCACCACGATGGCGACACGGAACGTGAGAAGCCAGGACAGTGGCGCCTGCCCCAAGCCGAGAAGCTCCCAGCAGGGGCCGGGGCCTGAGGCAGTTACTCACTCTCCCTTCCTGGCCTCCGGGCCAGCGAGGATCTTGACGTAGGACTTGGGGAACCAGCCCCGGCCCCCGTGCAGTGTCCCAAACCACCAGTTTTCCTGCTGCTCCAGAACGGTGATGATGTCATGCTTGGAGAAGTTCAGGTGGTTCTCCTTCTTGGCCGTCCAGGAGCAGAGGGCCTGAGCCTTCAGGTTCTCCACGGTCTGTCCCTGGGGAAGACATGTCCAGGGTCACGCGGCTAAGTGGCGGGGGCCCTGAGGCCCAACGGCCTTTGCCCACCCATGGGGTGCATCGGCTGGGGGCGACTCAAAGACCACAACGGAGCAGGTGAGGGAGGCGCAGGGGCCAGCCCAGGGAGGGGGTGCCAGGGAGAGCTCATCAGATACAGGTAATGGAAAGGGGCGCGTGGCCTGGAGGAGGGAGTCAGAGGACCCGAGCTCAAGGCTTGCCTGAGAGCCTGCTCTGGCCAGTTCTAGCAGGGAGTGTTCCTCCTCCAGGAGCTCCCTGACCCCGGAGAACAGCCCATCTCCCTCTGCTCCTGGGCCCATGCCCCCGGCTGCCAGATCAGAGCCAGAAGGGACAGAGGGACAGCCTGATCTGACCCTCTTACAGGGGAAGAAGCGGAGGCCATGCTGTCACTCAGGCAAAAAGCGCCCCTTGGGCTCACAACAAAGGCCCGGCCCCTGGCCTGGAGGGCCACAAACCCGGAGGGGCCACAGGACTGTAGTTCCCAGTCCCGACTTGCTCAGAATTAACTCTGAACTCCCCTCCTTCTCCCCCAGGTGGGGGCGTCCCTTACGAGGCGCTGGTCAGCGGAGCCTCAGACGGGCTGCCCAGAGGCAGAGCCCAGGTGCGCTCACCTGTCCGTGAACAGGGGACGCAGCTCCAGGGGACACAGTGCGCGTGAAGGCGGACTTCTTCTGCCAGCTGGCATTGGCAGTCAGGGTGGAGAAGGGGACGTTCTGGTAATTGGTCTCTGCTGGCCGGGATGGGGGGGGGGGGGGGGGGGCACAGGGTACCCATAAGCCCGAGCACAAGGGGCTACTGCCCCAGAACTCCCCCTGGCCTCCTTCTGACCGCTGCTCCGAGTCCCCCCCAGATTCACTGCCGCTGTCCCCGGACTCACTCGGGGGGAGCAGAGGCGGCGGCTGGCAGGGAAGCTGCCGGCGGCAGCAAGGCCTTCTTGGGGGATGCC
The DNA here is from genome assembly GCF_902635505.1 of Sarcophilus harrisii. Taxonomy (NCBI): domain Eukaryota; kingdom Metazoa; phylum Chordata; class Mammalia; order Dasyuromorphia; family Dasyuridae; genus Sarcophilus; species Sarcophilus harrisii. Next base: position 592,627 of record NC_045427.1, on the reverse strand, counting down.
AGCTTTTCGCCGTCTGACACCTTCTCCACGTAGTTCCCTGGGAACCAGCCACAGCGGCCTTGGAAGGAGCCGTAGAGCCAGCCCGGCTCTCCGCTGGTCTTCTCATCCACCTGGAGAAAAGAGAGCTGTCTGGGAGGGGGGCGGGTGCTCCCTAGAGCTTCCCCGGGAATGGATACAAGGGGTCGGACACCAGGGGCTGCTCTCCGACCTGCACGACATCCCCCGCGCTGAAGCTCATCTCGTCGTGGCTCCGCGCTTCGAAGGCGTACAGGGCCTTGTACTTCACCCAGCCGGACCCAAGAGCTTCCCCTGGAAAGAGAACGACTTCAGCCCTGGCCGTCTCCGTCTCCTTGAGGGAAGCCGGGCGCTGGAGCGGGGCCCGGCTGTGAAGGAGGGCGCGAGGAGGCCCCGTCAGAGGGGCCCCGAGGTGGGGGCCCTGCCCCCCCTTACCCCCTTCCTCGGTCCCCTGAGGCTTGTTCTCGGCTCTGGGCGGCTCTTGTCGGAGCTTCTCCTCCACCAGCCGCTTCTGCTTCTCCTCCTCCTCCTTCCGCAGGCTCTCCTGCCACAGGCTTTCTTTCCCTTGTTTCGCTTTCCTTAAAAAGGGAAGGGAGCAGCCTGTTTTCTGTCTCTATGTCTTGGGAGCCTCAGGGGACTGGGTCGCCTATTCGCAGTCTGCTCTGGCCCCCACTCATCACCTGTACCTGCTTTCTGCCACAGACAGACCCTCCCCAGAAGAAGGGGAGACCCTCCTGGCCAGAGACAGCGTCAAGACAGGCTTATTACGGACCACAGACCGAAGCTAGGGAATGGAAGGGGTTAGCTGTGGCCAGCGCTGCTACCCCGGGGTGTGGGCACAAGGGCCCTCGCCATTCCTAGGGGGCACATGGACCCTTCTGGAGCCTTTCTGTCCCAAGCCGGGGCCGTGGAGAAGAAGGAAAGCCTCCCCAGGGAACAAGGCCCAGGACCCGCCGACCCGACCAGCATCTGGGCCCTGGGAATCACTGGTGGCTGCTCGCGCTCAGCCTCCTCTCCCACCCATCTGCCCGCCCTCATGGCGGCGCTCCGAAGTCACAGCCTGCTCTCGCCAGTCTCTAGGCTGGGGGCCAAGGGGCCCGCCCCCAAAGAGCTGCCACGACGGGGCCAGGCACAGCACGCAGCCAGAGTCTGCCCAGGGAGAGCCCCAGCCCTGCCCACCAGCTTAGTGGCCCCCGATGCTCCTGTCCTGGGATGGAGGTGCAAGAAGCCCCCCAAACCCCGGCAGAGCCCCCCAAGACGAGCAGCCCCCCACCTCGTGGCCTCCTCCTCCTCCAGCCTCTTCTTCTGGGCCGCCTCAGCCCGCCTCCGCTCGATCTCTCTCAGCTTCTCCCGCTTGATCCGGTTGAGCTGCTCCAGGGCCAGCTGCTGCGTGTTGTAGTTCTCCCTCAGCTCCTACGGGACAAGAGCCCTGAGTCGGGACAGCCGCAGAGACGCTTCCTGGGGCCGCCCGAGCACCCACAGAGCAGGGGTCTGCAGGAGGCTTTCCTGGGGCAGGGGTGGGGGCCAGGGGCCGGGGGCCCCCTCCCTCCCGGGAGAGGCATCAGGGACGGCACAGGCCACTGAAGGAGAGAGTCCCAAAGGCCCAAGAAATCTCCCCAAACCTGTGTTAAACAGTGAAGCCCCCTGGCTTCAGGTCACGTTTGTGTGCAGGAAGTGAGCAGCCCTCCCGTCACCCTGTGTGTGCCATTCACTGTCACTAAGGAGCCCCCCAAAGTTAAAGACTGAACCCCCAAAGAGGCCCCAATGATCCCCTGAGCACCACGGGCTGGCTCGGGGGGGGGGGGGGGCCTCGAATCTAGAAGGGCCTGCAGGGGGCGCCGGCCCAGGACAAGGGGCAGGACGGGTGGTCCGGGGTCCACCATGGTGGGGCTCTGACATCAGTCAGATTGTGTGCACACACACACTTGCATGCACACACACATACTCATACACGTGCGCACACACACATGTGCATGCACATGCGGACACTCATGCACACACTCACATATGCACTCACACACACGCACATATGCACACATGCACACAATCACACTCACATACACACTCACACTCACATGCAGGCAATCACATACACACATGCACATATGCACACACACACACACTCACACACATGCACGCACACTCACACAATCACACTCCCCCTCACTGGGGACACCAGCCTCAAGCTGACCTGGGCCTTTCCCCATTGTGGTCTGACCCCATGGCCTCTCTCGCTATCCTCAGTGACCATCCCCTTCCCCTTCCAAAGGTTTCTCTCGGAGCGGCCCCCAGGCGGTGCAAACAGCCCGAGACCCTGCCCGGACACCAGAGAGGAATCTCCTCCCTCGAGGGCATCTGGGGTCTGGGGGGGGGGGGGAAGGAGTTGGAATCTTTACAAACTGTTAAGTCATTAGAGTTGATAGAGACAATAATTATCTAATTGAGCCTGGTTCTTAGCAAATCCTCTAGCTCACTAATGTATTTAAGTACTCATTGGAGTTCACACCTTTGGGAGATTCACAAAAGTTAACTTGCTCTTAGGGCCAGGGAGCCTGCTGGGAGATATCCCATAATCCTACTCTCGGAGAAGGCAGAATCAACCTTTTACACTCAGCATAAATAGAGCTTCAGTGAGCCACTCGAGAGAATTACTTGGGCATATTCCCAGGGGTCGGAGAGGAGCACTCTGGGACAGACACAGAGCACTCTGGTAGACTGAGAGCCAGAAGCCTCTCGGAGGCAAGACAGATTCACCTTGGTGCTGGCTGGAGGCTGAAGAAAGCAGAGGCAAAGGACAAAGCTGCAAGAGCTCTTAGAACCAAGCAGAGAGAGAGGCCTCTAAGAAACACTAACCGGGCTATATTGGAGACAATAAAAGATCTGAACTTTTAGCACCTGGATGTACTTGGAGTGATTAACTGAAACTAAGGCTGCCTCCAGAAAACCTCCCCAAGAAACCTGCTTTCTCCCAGAGAGAACCATTTATATTATAAAGAAGAAAAAACACCAATAGGGAGGAAGCCCCCTCTTCCCAAGCTCAGAGCCAGCCTCGGATCCTTGACCTTCAGTTTTCTCATCTATAAAGCAGGGGAGCAGGGGACGTCCAGCAGCTCCAGTGTCCCCACAAGAAGCTGAAACAATGGGTGATGGCACCCTGCACTGGTGGTCCGAGCCCTGGGACCTGTCGCCCTGCGGACAGAGCCCCCGGGACCAAATCTTGTCCCCTTCCCTGCTTGCTTGGCAGCCATGGACATGCTTATTTTCTCGGCCTCCCACAAGCCCCGATGACCCCCATGGCCTCTGACAACCCGGAATTTTACTCGGGTCACAGCCGAGTCGGGGTTTAGGCAGAAGGAGATGCCACTTTATTCCACTTTTACACCCATGGCCAGGAGTCTCTGAGGGAGCCACAGCAGCGCTGGCCCGACCCTGTCCCAGAAAGATTGCTCCGGTGGAGAGCAGGGATCGGAGGTCAGGGGCCACAGCAGCAGGAGGTCAGGGGGGTATTTTAGACAAGGACTTGGGCCAAGAGCAGCCATGCTTTCCAGGGTGACTGGACTCGCTGCTCACCCCTGAAGGTTCTGCCCCGGCCTGGGGTCCCCCAGCTTCCTCCAGGCGCTGGCTATGGGCGGGACCCCCCACCAACAGCCTCAGGTACTCCTATCCTTCCAGACCTGGAGGCTTTTTATCAATTCCAAGCAAGCTTCCCGCGTTTTCCCCAGAGATTTCCGTTCTGGATGTAGCAGCCGCCCAGGGAACCTTCCCAAGGGGCCCACGCGCTCTAAGAACTCGGACCCCAAACCATGAGCCTTTCACACAGGTGGGCCCAGGAAGCTCCATCTGCCCAATTCTTATCTGTATTTCTGTTTGAAGAGACTAAAAGAGCCCGGCAGGGACCTAAAACCGTCAGCGCCATGAAACGGAGAAAATCGGAAGCCACTGGGTACCACAGAGGTCCCCATCCCCACTCTGCTTCTACACTGTATTAGAAAGGCGCGCTTTGGCACTAAGAGAAGAAAAGGAGACTGGAAGAAAGGAGGGAACCCAATGACCACTCTTTGCAGATGGGGGCAGAGACTAAGAAACTCCTAGAAAACCAGCAAGGTGGCGGGACACAGACAGAGTCCACAGAAATCTCCAGCATTTCTCCATATTACTGACAGCCCCGTGGCAAGAGAAATTCCACTCACAATGACTGTGGGTAATATGGAATATTTGGGAGTCTCCCTGCCAAGACAAAGTCAGGAAGCACCGGAACACAACTACAAAAGGCTTTCCACACAAAGTCGGGTCTGATAAAGTGGAAGAATATCGAGTGCTCATGGGTAGGCCAAAGGAATATGATTAAGGTAGAATTGTCACTTTTATCAATCTTCTTATTCACGGCTGAACCAATCAAACTCCCAAGAAATGATGCCACAGAGCTAGAAAAAAATGCTAATTCACTCGGTAGAAAAAAAGGTCAAGAATTTCAAGGGAACTAATGGAAAAAACCGTCAAGGAAGGTGGCCTCCCTGTACCTGATCTAAAACTGTATTACAGAGCAGCGGCCCGTCAATGTTACTGGCCAGAACTTGAAACAAGGTGCTAAGTCAGGGGAATTGATAGAGACAATGATTATTTAGCCTGGTGCTTAACAGCTCTCTAGCTCAGTACATGTACTTAGTACTTACTATAGTTCCACAAGATTCACACCTTTGATAAGAGACCATATAAAGTTGGACAAACTCAGGGAGAGACAGAACTGGAAGACAGAGACCATGATGAGCCTCCTGCCTCCCCCACAGAAAGCAAGTCACGTTCAGGAGGACCTCAAGAAGCTGGCAGAGGACCTTTGTGCAGGAGCTCAAGCTCTCAGAACCAAGGAGAAAGAGAGGCCTCTAAGAAAACTAAACGGGCCCCAGGAAAGGAGACAAGACTTGGAAAGAGACAATAAAGGATTTGGACTTTAATCCCTGGCTACTTGTGTGGTGATTACTGAACTGAAATGAAGCTGCTCCCAGAGACCCCAAGGAAAACCTCAACAAGAGAATATTACATTTTAAAGAGATTATTACACATCAAAACCATTTGGTTCTGGCTAAGAAATAGAGCAGTCCATCAGAGGGACAGGTGAGATTCACAGGACAAAATCGTCAATGACTATAGTAGTCTAGTGTTTGACAAACCCAAAGACCCCAGCTTTTGGGATAAGAATTCACTGACAAAAACTGCTGGGAAAATTGGAAACCAGTATGGCAGAAAGTAGGCATTGATACACACTTAACATCGTACACCAAGATAAAGTCAAAATGGGTTCATGATCTAGACAGAAAGAATGAGATTCTAAACAAATTAGAAGAACATAGGATAGCTGACCTCTCAGACCTGTGGAGGAGGAAGGAATTTGTGACCTAAGAAGAACTAAAGATCATTATTGATCACCAGATAATTTTGATTATATTAAGTTATAAAGTTTTTGTACAAACTTAACCAATGTAGACAAGTTAGAAGGGAAGGAACTAACTGGGGAAAAAATTTCACATTCAAGGGTTCTGATAAAGGCCTCATTTCTAAAATATATAAAGAATTGACTCAAATTTATAAGAAACCAAGCCATTCTCCAATTGGCAGATGGTCAAAAGTTATGAACAATTTTCAGATAAAGAAATTAAAACCATTTCTACTTATATGAAAAGGTGCTCCAAATCACTATTGATCAGAGAAATGCAAATTAAGACCATTCTGAGATACCACCACACACCAGTCAGACTGGCTAAGAGACAGGAAAAGATAACGATGACTATTGATCGGAGGGGATTGATTGGAGGGGAAAACTGGAACACTGATGCATTGTTGGTGGAATTGTGAACAAATCCAATCATTCTGAAGAGCAGTTTGTAACTATGCCCAAAAGGCTATAAAACTGTGCACACCCTTTGACCCAGCAGTGTTTCCACTGGGCTTATGTTCCAAAGAGATCTTAAAGGAGGTAAAGGGAACCCCATGTGCAAAAATGTTTGTGGCAGCCCTCTTTGTAGTGGCAGGAAACTGAGTTGGAGAAGGGCTGAATAAGTCCTGGTATATGAATGTTGTGGAATATTATTGTTCTATAAGAAACCATCAGGAGAATGATTTCAGAGAGGCCTGGAGAGACTCACATGAACTGATGCTAAATGAAGTGAGTAGAACCAAGAGAACACTGTTCACAGCAACAAGAAAATAATATACGGTGATAATTCTGACAGATGTGGCTCTTTTCACACAGTTCCAAAGGTCTCGGGAGTATGGATCACAACAAAGCATTTTCACTTTTGTTATTGTTTGCTTTTTTCTTTCTCGTTTTTTTCTCTTTGATCTGCTTTTTTCTTGTGCATCATAATGTGTAAATATATTTAGAATTGCACATGTTTAATCTATACTGGATTACTTGCCATCTAAGGGAAGAGGGAGATGAGGAAGGAGAGAGAAAAACTGGGAATCCAAGGTTTTATGAGGGTGAATGTTGAAAACTATCTCTGCGTGGTATTTTGAAAATAAAAAGCTATTATTAAAAGACCAAAAAATGCAAGCAGTGTGCCCTTGGGCAAGCCTACAATTGTCCCACTGTAAGATGGGGATCAACCCCTCCCAGAGTTATGAGGAACAAATGAGGTGATGTCTGTAAAAGGCTCTGCATGATGCCTGGAACTCAAGAGATGTTCTAAATGGTCAGTTAGGAGCAGCCCCTCCTTCCCCAGGACAGCGGGCAATCCAGCGTGGGCTACGTATGAGCGATCCTTCTCAACAGATTTCTATACTGAGCAGCTGCTTGAGAAAAACCACATCAAAAGGAGAAAGGAAAAAAAAGGCGGCAGACAGACAGACGAGCCAACCAACCAAACAGCGTGTGCAGACACTGGGTTCCGCTCCACGTTCAGCTCTCTCTGGGCTTTCCAGCCCGAATCTGTTGGAAGGCGCCTTTCCGGTCCCCCAGCGAGCCCTTTCACGATGTAGCTCGGGCCCTTCCCCTCCCCCCAACCTCCCTCTATTTGTGCTGGTTTCTGGCCCCAGTGTGGTCGCCCCAGAGACTCTAAGTCCTCTGAAGGCGGGACGAGTGACTTTTCAGCATGTCCTGAGGGACACGTGCTAGGCACAAAAGTGGTGCCCGAGCTGAAAGGCGCTGGCTAAACCCGAGCTGCGAACGGGCCCGTTGTGCACGGGCGACTCGGGCACCAGGCAGACTTCTGACGCGCCAGGAGGTCACAGGGTGGCGGGAGCTGCGGCAGGGGAGCAGGGGGAACAGCAGAGTCTCTGCCCAGAGAGAGAAGGAGCGCTCAAAAGGGAAGCCAGGATGTCGAGTGTGACTGGTGGCGGGGATCCAGGATCTGGAGAAACGGGCACCTTTACCCGGGCCCTTGGAGGTCCCCTTCCTCCCAAAGCCTCTGTTTGAACCCCTCGGGGGCTGGCAGCGCTCACTCTGAGACAAGGCCCATGGAGGACTCTGGAGGGGAAAGGGAAAGCCGAGGGAAGGTCCTGCTCAGGCAAGTGGCTTCCGCCAAGGAGGAGAAGTTGGGGAGGCGTCCCACAGGATGAGCGCAGGATGTGAGCGGGGAAGCAGGATGTGAGTGGGGGAAGAGGCAGCTACAAACACGTGGAGAACCTCCGGGGCAAACGCAAACGGGCGCTGCCCACTGCGCTAAAATCTACACAAGGGACCTCTGCCGGAAGCTGCTGGTGATCACAGCGGGGCCTACTGGAGGAGAGGACTGAGAGACCGGTCGATCAAGCACCGACTAAGTGCTCTGAGGTCTTGGTCTCATGGGGAAGACGACATGCACGCGCTCACACACACAGAGAGGCAGAAGCCGGGATGGGCAGCAAGCAGGCGAAGCCGGGTCCCACACTCAGGCCTGGGCCCGGCTGGTCAGGAGACAAAGGGTCTTGGCCGCGGACAATCAGGAAGAGCCCGAGGTGAACCCTGGAAAGGGGAGCTTCAGAGGCCGAGCCAGCAGCCATGGGAGCCGCTGGGGTTTGGGTGACCCTGGCCTGTACTTGGGGCCCTCTGGAGGGGCTTCCTGCAAGCCTACTCCCTCCCCCACCTGCAAAAGGCAGCAGACATCAGGAAAGGAGGACCAGGAGTCTGGGAGGGGCCAAAGAGCTGTCCCCGGAGCCCCCGCAACAGCGAGAAAGGCTCGAGAAGTGCCGGCCTCCACCTCTCCTCTGGCCATGGGCAAACGGGCCCAAGTTCCTCCCCTCAAGGACTTTCTGCTCCAGCGACCCTGAGCCCACAGGACTGGGGGAGAAGGGCGGGCGCTTCCGCTCTAGGGCTGCCGTCCCTCACCACATGGCACCTGAGCCACCAGAACTCCCACAGGGGCTGCCCAGGAGCCAGCCATGCTTAGGCACCCGCCGTGGACACAGGAAGCAGCCCCTCCTGAGCAACGTCACTCCCCCCCTCGTTAGAAGAAAAGCCCTCTGAAGGCAGGAAGGGCCCCATTCACTCCCAGAAAGGCGGCCCCTGGGCCTGGAGGGAGCCCGGGTGAAGGGTGGAGGCGCGAGGGATGCATCAGGAAGGAGGGGAGGGCAACAAAGGAAGTCTCTGGCCAGGAAAGGCGCCGTCCAAGGGGGCGGCCACGTCTTTGTCTTACCTGACCAACCACACGCTGCCCCTGGAGGCCGGGCCCCAGGCCCCCCGAGCCCCGCTTTTGGCTCAAACACTGACTCACCCCCGATGCCGGCTCCCATTGAGCCTTCTCGGCCCCGGAGAGGTGGGGAGCTGGGGGCAGGCAAGAGAAAGCGAGCCCCCAGAGCGGGCCTGTGGCTCGGGCCCAGCCCATCAGAGCACAGAAGGCTAGGAAAGCGAGCAGAAAGAAAAGAGGTCCCCACGGACTGGGCGGCGGGAGGGCGCAGAGAGCCGGGACGTCGCTCCAAGAAAGCGGGCCCGCGGCGGAAAGTAACCTTAAGTAAGAGGAAGAGGTGGTGGAGACAGCTGAGCAGGGACAAAAGGCACCGCAGCATAGAGTCATCCACAGTCACACACTGAAAGATAAGGCAGACAAAAAGCCCAGTTAACCCGCGGCCCTGCAAGGCCCTCTGCGTCCTCTCCTCGCTCATGCAGTCCTCCCGCTGCTCCTGGGCGCACCGCCCGCGCCGGCAGCCAACCTCCGCCCCGACGGCCCCGCACGGGCCTCGCTCATGCAGAAGACCAGGGGCTGCCGGCCGTCGCCGCTGTCACACAGCCCCCAGGCCCCTGGCCCGAGGGGGGAATCTGCCATCGCTCCCCCAGCATCCCCTTCCCTTCACCCTGGCCGGGGGGCCGGGGTCCCTCCACAGGAACTGCTCCAAAAGCCTCCACAAACCAACCTGAGACCACAACAGAAAAGGGGTGAGGCCGGAGGCCCGCCGAGCATGCACAGCCAGCCCGGGGGCTCCTCCCGCGGGGCCTGGACCCTCTGAGGACTCACCTTTAGCTCCTGGTTAAAGGCGTCCATCTCAGAGAGCTTGGCAGCCGTTTCCCTCTCCAGGGCGTCCAGCTGCTCCTTCAGTCTCTGGCAGAGGCCCTCCTTCTCCAGGGCCTTCTTGTGGACAGCGCCGATGCCCAGGTCTGAAACGCACGCGGGCACACATGGGCACTTGCACACGGGCACTCACACACACATGCGCCCACAGGGTCATTGTGTCAGTGGCAGGGAAGCTCCCAGGCCGGGGCCGCCTCTCCTGAGCCCACACCAGAGGGAGGGCTGCCAGCACACGGCAGACAGCACCGGGCCGCAGAGCCTCAGTTTCCTCATCGTCACAGTGCCTCTCTCACAAACCAGAGGCGATCTGTAGGGAGCCAGACCAGTGCCTGGCACACAGAGGGTGCTCTATAAATGCTCTTCCCCTCCCGGGCCCTGATGGCAGCTGGGAGGCACCAGGGAAAGGCGGATGGGGCCAAGAACAACCTTCCCTGAGCTCAGACATAAGGAGGCACAGAAAAGAGAGCTCTGAGTTCAAGTCCAGCCTTAGACACTCACTAGCTACATGACCCTGGGAAAGTCACTTAAACCTGATTGTCTCCAAAGGGGAGAAGGAGCATTTATTAAGCACCTACAATGTGCCACAGGCCATACGAGGTCCTGGAGATACAAGAAGGGTCAGGACAAACCATGGGCCAGAAAGAGTGGGGGCCCAGCAGAGGGGCAGCGAGGGGCGCTCCTGCAAGTTCAGCTCATCAGGCTAAGTCGGGGGTTCTGTGGTGGAGATCAAGCACTGATGATATCAACTAGAAATTCTGCAGCGCTATGAGCACTTTGTCAGGTGCTGTGAGGCAGGTGCTGGTCTCACCCCCATTTTAGAGAGGAGGAAACTGAGGCCCCGACAAGTCTATGGATTCATCCAGGGCCACAAAGCGAGTGAGCATCTCTAAGGAGGAACTGGGGTCTGCCCTCCCTCTCCTCCCTCCTTTCCTTCCTTCCTTCCTCCCTCTGTCCTCCCTCCTTTCTTCTTTCACAGCTTCACAGAAAGGAGCCGAGGGCCAGGAGAAAGCGAGCAGGAGAAGCTGCGTGCCAGAAGAAGCCCTTTCCCTGAGGAACGCCGCCACGCCAGCTGAAGTGGGGCCTAGGCAGGGCCTCCCGAGGCAGAAGGACCCCAGCCTCCAGGGCACTCAGAGCCATTAACGGGGCCCGAAGCCTCGGGCCCCAGACCAAGACAAGCCCCTCACAGATGCCGGCTGTGGAGAGACCGTCTGGCACAAGAAACAAAGGGCCAGAGCCAAGGCCTGGTGGCCTCTGGAGAAGACAGAGTGACCAGTTTCCGTCCCACACAATTTAAAAGGTTCACTAAGGACAAAGTCAATGCCACCCAAAGCAGAAGGGAAAGTTAATTGGGAACCATGTCCTGAAAGCCTGACAGGGGTCGCCGCTCCCAAACATAGCACTGTCGTTAATGCAGCTGATCAGCTGAAGGCCATTAGCCAACTGACACCTGCCCAAAGGGTAGGAGTGGGCAGCTGTCAAAGGAAGAAGTCCAGCCATCAACAGCATAGAAATAAATTGGCTCCAAGTCACTCACTCCTCACTAAGCAGGGAGCCCCAAATCCGAGGAGCTGGGAGGCCCTGCTCACACCCATCAGATTGGTGAGTCCTTGAGGGTGGACGCATGAGGACAGAGAGCAGAGGCCTGGTCTGGAACCGCAGCCCTGAAGGCAGGGGACTGAGCGCAGGCTCCCAGGCCCACAGAGAGGGAAGAAAGGCCTGTGCCTGCGTCTACACAAAAGGTTCCTGAGGACCACTCACTGGGGCACATGCAGGGACCCGAGGGAAGCTTTTCCAGGCCCGGCTTCCACACAGACAAATCCCCAGCCCAGGGGTGCTCTGGGTGGCTGGAGATCTAGCGTCCCAGGCATGGCCCAGAAGAGCTTCACTGAGCCGGCTCGCCTGTGTTTTACCAGGGAATGGCTTTCTGCTTTTTTAACGGGGAGCTGGGGTGGGGGGAGAGGGCTGGAGAGAACTGAATAGGAGAAAGTGTGTCGGGAAAGGCCTGCAAGGGCAGGGCTGGAGGGAGGCCTTGGGGAGGCCAGTCAGGAGACTCACGGGCTGCGCTGTCCGGCTGCAGGTGCTGAACCCTGTCCTGTAAGCGCTGCTTCTCCGGTACCAGATAGACAAGCTGGTTCTGAGACTCCTTTCAGAAAAAAGAAAAGCAACCCTTCACTGGGGAGGTGCCATATTTCCACGCTGGTGTCTGATTGCTTCCATCTAAGCCCTCCCTTTCCCGCTCTCCTGAAAACAGAAAGCAACATGTAGCCCCAAAGCAGGGGAGGGGGCACACGCTGAAGGGCAGCCCCAGGCCGGGGCCAGGGGACGCACCTGGAGCTGCTGCTGAAGCTGGGTGATCTCCAGGACCCCCAGGTCACACTGCTTGTCCAGGACATCCAACTCACTCTTCCGATTCTGTTTTCTCTGCCGCATATCCTCGAGTCTCCCTGAGATCTGCTGATGTTTGCCATTCTGTCCAAAGGTCAAGGGAGCCAGCAATTAGGGTAGGAAAATAGGACAAGGAGCCTTCCTCAGAAGAAGAGAGCATCATGAAACTAAATGGGAAAATGCCATTACAAGACAGACAGATCTGACAAACTGAGCACCTAATGGGTGCTGAGCGGTACACTGAGAAAGACAGCCCCTGCCCTGGAGAAGCTCACGGTCTGAGGAAGATAGAAATAGTAACAAGAGGTAATAAACAACAGAAAATGGAGAACAAAAAACAGTCTCAGTGTTCAGTGTTCAGCATTCTCTCTCAGTTGGAAGTAGTCAGGGGAAGGGTCTTGGGTAGGACCTGAAAGAAACCCTGGAAGCCCTTCCCTATCTCTCCTCACTCAAGATCCTTTGGCCCCTCTCTCTTCTCCTCCATCCTGGTTCCCAGGGTGAAGCTCATCACTTCCCATGGATTTAATGATCACCCCTTTGCTGATGATCTCCTTCCTTTCCTGCCCCAATCTCTCTGCTGACCAGCACACCCTAACACGAAGCTCTCACCAGCGCTTCCAACTCGAGATGCAGACTCTTCTTCCTTGCTTGCAGCCGGACGATTTCTTCCTGTTCCCTATTCCGCTGACTGAGAAGCTCCTGTCGGCGAATTCTCTCCCATTCCAATCGGCGCTGACGCTCCAGCTCTTGTTTTGCAGCCTGCAAGAAAGAAACAAAATGACTGACGACAAGTGATCCTCAGGTTTTAAAGTGTGAAGGCCCTCACACTGCAAACCACAGTGAGTTCAAAAAGAAGAGGCAACCGAAGAGTCATATTATAAACAGTTTGCAGCAACAGGCTGAGTTATTAACCAAAAGAGAAAAGAAATCATTTTGGTTCCTTGAAACTGAAACTTTTTTGCATGAATGAAATCACATAGACAGAACCAGAAGATAAAATGTGGGATTGAGGGGGAAAAAAATCTTTGTATCCAAAGTCAAATGAGGGTCTGCTATCCATGAGAAAAGGGAAATAAGCCAAATTTTAAGCCTGAGCCCCATCCCCAATACACAAGTTGTCAGAAGCATTTGCTAAGAAACCGCTGGGATTTTTTGCACAGGGGATGACATAGTTGGACTTGCAGTCACTTTGGGGGGTAGAATATCAACTAGAGTCAGGACAGACTTGAGGCAGGCAGACTGACCCCGCCAGTCTTCCCCAGCAGCTACTGCCATAGTCCAGGCATGACAGGATGAAGGTCTGTACCAGGGTGGGAGCAGTGTCAGAGGGCAAAAGGGGGCATGTCAGAGATGAAACCAACTAGAGGGGCTGCAGAGGTGAAACCACCAGGCCCTGGCAAGGAGGGCCGGCATTGCTCCTTTGGTCACCAGTTCCTAGTGCCCAGTGGGAACCTAATCAATACTTGCTGACTTGACATGAGGCTGAGACTGCAAACCTTAGTTAGCAGATAGTCTAATCACTCTTTAAGATCAAAATCCACACACAGATCGGCTTAGGAGAATGGGACCTGGGCCTGGGCCTCCTCCAGGGGCACCAAGTTTACCAGAAATTGCACTCCTACCAAGGGGCCAAGAGGCTCCTCCTACCACTTGATAGCCCTTAAGTCATTGTGCACAAAGGGCCCCAAGTCCTCACGTGCAGAAATAGCTCGATGAAGCTGCTGCAGCCAATTCTGAGCTCCAAAAAAGGAAGGCAGTTTGGGGTCTCACGGAAATGAGTATTTTCTTGGCATTATCAGTTGGTCGCTGACAGACAATGGATAGAGGCAGTGGGTGGAGATCTGGCTTTCACACCACGAGACACGCCGGGGCTCGGGTTCTTCTGTCTTGGCTTCATCCCGGCTGAGGGAGCCTGGGCAAGTGCCTAAACCTCTCCGGGCTCACAGGCAGAACGGCGCTCTCGGAGAGTGAGTAGGACAAAGGAAGACCCCTGGGGACAGTGTTCTGCACCAAAGACAACACCCCCGATCGGTGATGCTGCCTTCAGGTATTAGGGTGAGGGACACACATTCACCGTAAAGTGGAACGAATTCTCATCAGCAGAAGGAAGACCGAGACTTCACCTGGTCCTCACACACTTTTGCCAAATGTGCAGATGGAGGAACCTTTTCTAAGCAGGGACCTTGCAAACAAGAGACAGGCAGTCTGTGGTCTCACTCCTTTGGGTAAGTGTCCAGGGAGTGGCTGAGAGTCACTCACTCAAAGCCTGAGTGAGCTTAGTTGCCGGGGTCCCTACAAAGACCTGGCTGGGAACAGGAGAGAAGATCCAAAGGTTGGGGGCAGGAGGGTTTCATCTTGGGTTACTGGACGGTGATTTGGGAACACATACTGGGGTCAGAAAGTGGCATCTGAGAAAGGGATGATGATTCAAATACAGGTGAGAAAGCCAAGTACGCTCTAATGAAGGCCACTCCCCTCCACCTTCCCACTTTATGTGTGACTGTCCCCCAACCCCAAGCCCATCATTCACACAGCAAGTGAAGTTCAGGCCTTCAGCATCCTTCCCCAAGCTTTACACACATGTAAACAGAGAAGGTGAGGAAAGGAGCACGGGCTTGTAGTAAATGCTGCCTCACTGAGCCCTGGGAAAGTATTTGGCTAGTCTAAAACTCATTAAAGAGCTCGAAACCAAAAGCAAAGGTGAGAGACCTGACTCGGTGCCTCTGATGTCTACAGACAGGATAGGGGCACATGTTCTGGGAGACCCGAACCAAGGAGCTAACTGGTGGGGGGCGGCCTTGAGATTTGGAGGGTGGAGGCTGCTGAGGGCCCCTTGGGCCAAAGGCAATGGACAAATCCGGAGAGAGGGGAGGGGGTCTGGGAAGAGATCAGGAAAGAACACGTGGAGGGAAAGCCACAGAGGCAGAGACAGAAGGAGACAAGAGGGCTGTAATCTTCTGCCCAGAGCACAGCGGCTAAAGTCTTCTCAACTTAACAGATGATCATTTTTTGTCTCAAAACGGGTGAGGGGCCCCTCTCAAAAATGAAGTCCTGACAGGGGCCCGACAGAGAGGAAAGGGAATCGGGCACAGGGAATGAAGGAGGGCAATGGAAGGTAGCACTGCAGGAACATGATGTGAGGTCACCCACTGCAGCCTGATCAAGCTTGGGCTTTCCTTCCAAGGCCAACAAACCAAAGGAGAAGAGAAATGTCACAGACCCAGCCGAAGGACACCCCGCCATGGACCTCGATCAGGGATGGAGCCTGAAGCAGTCGGCATGGGGTCCCACAGCAGCCTCTGCTGCTAAGAGTCCCACAAACTCAGAGCCACAGAGCCAGTGCCGGGACCCGCCAGCGATGAGAAAGAGGAACAGAGGCTGGGGGCTGCTCAAGGGCAAACATGGATAAAGACGTGTTCCTTCAGAGCTTCTGTCGCAGTGGCGGCAGCCCGGACCGCCTGGGGCCAGCTCCCCAGGCCCAGGCCACCCCAGGGCCCTTCCAGCCCTGAGACGGTGGGACTTGTTGGGGACAAGGGAACTCCCACTCCAAGTCTGGGGGCCACGTGTCAGGCAGTTGGTCCAAATGTGCCGAGCCCCGCCTGTGTCCCAGCCCCTGGGGAGGAAGCCTTGAGCCCCCGGGAAGGAAGCCCCAGCGCAGCACTGAGCCCATTACCTCCCGCCTCTCCGCCTCTCTCCTGCGCTCCTCCTCTCGCTGCCTCTCTAGTTCCCGTTGCTTCTCCAGTTCCAGCTGCCGCCGCCACTCATGCTCCTGCAGCAGCCGCTGCTTGCGCTCCAGCTCTTCCTTCTCCTTCTGCGCCTTGCGCTCGGCCTCGCGCTGTTGCTGCTCCAGCAGCACCTGCCGCCGCTTTTCCAGCTCCAGGTTCCCACGCTCATAGTTGGCTTTGCGCTTGTCCTCAAAGGTCACTAAACAGGTGACAGCAGCGTGAATGCCCGGAAGCCCCCAGCTGCGAGCATCCTCTTCCCCCGCCCCCTCACAAGGACCCCAGGTCAGGCCGTGGCTCTCATGTGGACTTCTCTCTGCAGCCCATGGAGGGTCCCCGTGGCCACCCCCACCAACGTAGGCGGCTGCTCCCACGCTCTCTCCGTGCTGGCTCCCAGACACCCGCCCCCTTGACCCCATCCTACACAGACTGCCCACCACGCGGCTTGCACGGTACCTGGCAACTTTTTCTGGGGTGGCTCTTCCTGGGTTCTCTCGTAGCAAGACTGAGCTCCATTGAGGGAATCAGCAGGTTTTCCTCCTCTAGGAAAAAATGAGCAGCGGTTGGAGACAATCTCTGTAGCTGAGTTCTCTGGAAAGCTTCTGGGGCGGGCCCTCGGACCCCAAGCGCGTGGGAGTAGGGCGCGAGGGGGTCTTTGCCGGTAAATCCTGCCCAGGACCTCAGAAGGCTTCCCAGGACTCTCCCTCTCCCCTCGTGGCTGGGGACTTGACGGCCATCAGGACGCAGACGGATGACGCGGCCGACTCCGTACCCAGCCCCCTGCTCTCCCAACTTTCTCTCCACAACCTCTATGAGAAGGTCGAGGCACAATGGGCCCTGGCGGGCAGCGTCCTGGGCTGAGCCATCAAGAACCACAGAGTGACCCTCTGCCTCTCAGCCCCGGGGCTCTCGATATCTGGTGATTAAGGATAGGGCCGGCGTGGCGCACTCCAGGGATTTCTGGGTCCCCAGAAGCTGCACAGACACCAAGACACGGGCCAGCTGGGGCTCCCCTTCGTTGAAGGGGTTGAAGGGTTGAAGAGTCGGTGGACTCTTCAACGTCCGGGGGTGCAGGGCACAGAGCGCTGCCCTTGGGGTTAGGAAGCCTGAATTCTGATCCTGCCCCAGAGATCTGCCAGCTATGGGACCCTGTGCCAGTCATTTTGCCTCTGCCTCAGTTTCCTCAGCTGTAAAATGGGGACAGGGACAGCGCCTTCCTCACAGGGTTGTGGCGAGAAACGAAAGTGTCTTTGTCAGCTTAGCCCAGCTTCTTACACCCCATGAGAACTGGCTCCAAGTCTGTCCTCTTGTCCCCTCCCTCCAAAAGCACCCGGGTCCGCCCGCGCGTTTCCGATGCTCCCGGCTGCAGCGGGGCTTCTCCACCTTGCCGGGGACCCCCTCCCCATGAATTCAGGAAGCGCCCCGCCCCCCCAGCAGCTGTGCTGTCCCAAATGAAAGGCATCGAATGTGGACAAAACCAATGCAGCACAAGCTGAGAGAACGAAGTTAACGGGTTAAAGAACAAAGCTTCCGGGGAACGTCTCGAGAAAGATTCGAAACCTACAGAAACTGTAGGAATAAATAAGGAGAAACGTCGCCCCCTAAGAAAAAAGTGGCCAGAAGATGCCAGCGGGCAGTTTTCATGAGAAAACAAGTAAGACCAATCATCAAATAACAGGAGGCTCCAGATCATCCATCACACAAACAAGCCTCCGGTCTCCCGTCCCCCAATCTGGCAAAGACGACCAAAGAGAAAAACAGGAATCATGGGAAGATGGGGACGCTGACGCCATGGAGGGCTGGGGGAGATTCGGGGGCCGCTCTGGGAAGCCAGTCTCTCAGACTTGGCAACAGCAGCCTGGGCATGGGCCTTGCCAAAGGCGAGCCCTCCCGTGTTCCAAAGGGCCGAGGGCAGCGCCCGCCACGACGGCCAAGACTGGACATGGCGAAAGTTTTAAGTCTGAGCCGGAAGAAAGTAGGAACATGAACGGCCCAGACCAAACCCAGGGCTCCCTGAACTTATATCTTATTAGCTGCAAGAGTCCTATGGGAAGCCCTGGGAAGTGACAAAGAGAAACGGGGGCCCCGAGGACACACAGACTCCCCGGGCCCAAAGCTGCCTGCGCCAGGGCCGACCCATTCACTTGGAAGGTGGGAGGCTGTGAGAAGTTCTGGGGAAGCCCAGGGAGAGGCCGGCAGCCTCAGGCACTTCAGGGGGCAGGGAGTGTGCACAGGCGCCCAGCGACGGGGCCTGTAGGTACAGAACCTTGGCAAGGGAAGGTTGCTCCCCACCCGCCACCTGCTGCCTGCCCGTGGTCTAACCCGGGGCCCCTGTCACCCCTCTTTGGGCCATCCCACAGCGCCCAGCCACACAAATGCGAGGGCCCACCGTGGGCCTTGGCCGGGGGTAGACAAAGAGAGATACCCTCCCATGGCCTTCACTCCTCCAAGGAAAACCACGTCTCACCGAGAGCGAGGACAGAGCCAGGGTCTGAGCTGGGAGGTGGCTGATCATGGCTCCCTCAGCTGCCTCGTGGTCCCCCCTCCCCCCCAGGCTAGGGCAGGGTCACCCCGGCAACAGCCAATTCCCCAGGGTCTGCAGCGTGCTCACCTGAAAGGAGGCGGCACCAGCTCCGGAGGCAAGGTCAGGGGCAGCGGCTGCCCGGCTCTGGCCATGTCTGTGAGATGCATGGCCAGAATAAACTCTTCCGCTTTGAGCTGCCCGTCTCCATCCACGTCGGCCAAGTTCCTGAAGGAAAAGGCGTGAGACAGAATGGCCCTGATGAGGGCAATAGACCAGCCACCCAAAGGCGCCGCCGCCCTCCTGGGGCAACAGCCTGTGATGGGGGCTCAGACCCTGAGGTCCGGGATGCTCAGTGACACCCGAGTCACCTGGGCAGTCAGAGGAAGCACGAGGAAAAGCTGCTTTGCCCACCCTCCAGAAGCCGAGGGGCTAACGGAGCCCAGGACTGCCCCGGGACCCGCCATGACTGGCCACTGAACCATGGGGCCTCCCTGGCCTTCATCCCGGGGCGCCCACTCGCGTCTCTGGGCCAACCCCCTCCTCCTTCTCAAGAAGTCCCAGGGCCGGGCCCAGATATGCCCGGTGACCGGCTCCCGGGACCATGGGTGTGGAGTCAGAGAAGACTGTTCAGATTCCCGTTCTATGGCCCTAGCCCTCGAGACCGTTTTTGGGCCGTGTCCTTGAGCGGGAGTTCTGGGGGGGTTCTGACATAAAAAGAGAGGTTCCACTCAAGGGTCTCCCTAGTTCTCAAAGGCCCTGGGTTGCTCCTTCAAGTCACTCCCCCGCACACTTACCAAATAGTAGCCAGCTGGGTCTGGGAAAGGTTGGACTGGAGCAGAGCGTTGCGAGCCTGCAGACCTGGCAGAGAAAAGCAGAATGTGGGGTCAACAAGCCAGCCCTGAGGGGACGAGCCGGGCAAGGCTCCCCCGAGGATGACTCCCAGGGCTCCAGCCAGCCTGAGAGACAAGGGCTGGCCCGTGGCGGGAGCTCCACCTGCAGGCTAAAGGCCAGCCCCTCCCCAGATCCCTAGGGGCAGGGGGAGCCCCTCAGCTTATCTGGGGGCAAGCACCCAGGCTCGGTGGGTCTGGAGGCAATCAGGAAGGGAGGGCCTGGTCCCCAGGCAAGAACGGGCTGGATCAGAGGCAGGCACCAGTTCTCCTGGGCACAGTGTGGACTAGAGTTCGGCTGTCCCCTGCAGCCAGCTGGCAGGGCTGACTCCGTCTACCCCGTCCCAGGCCCGTCACTGGGCTTCCTCTCCCTGCTCTGAGCTCTGCCAGTCGCCGGGGGGCTCTTTCCTGGCACGGAGCTGGTGCTGACTTGAGCGTGCCTGCCACTCGCCCGGGTTCCAGGCCCAGACGGTTCGCACGAGCGAGCACTTGGCCGGCCATCCTGCTGTCGCCCGAGCTCCTCCCAACCGCCCGGTTCTCCCCCCGGCTTCTCCCTCTGCCTCAGAGCCTGTCACGCCGTTGCCCCGTCCCCCTTCCCCCCTTCCCCAGATTCAGGGGCTCCCTCAGCCCTCAGGGGTTCTCCACAGCCACACCCGCTGATCCCAGCCCACAGCAAGGATGTGCCCAGGCCTTTATCCCCGGCCCTGGACAGATGAGCAGCTCCCCCCAGTAAGGTTTGGGGGCAGGGTCGGCCATTGCTCCGAGGTCACGGGCCACATCCCTTGGTGGTGCCCCGCAGAGGCCTCCCCCTGCCACTGGCAAGTAGGTGCCAGGGAGCGAGGAAGAATCGGGGGTGCCAGAGGCTGGCCCAAGCAGGGTATGCGATGGCACCTGGGAAAGGCAGCAAGAGCTTTCGATGCCCATTCTGGAGGGTGCCCTGGAAACTGATTCAAGGCGGACCGCTGCCCCGGGGGTCTCTGCCGAGCGATCGCTGCCCGCCGTGAGTCCATCACCCCAGCCCTCATCCCACTCTTGCTGCCCTCCCCGAGGGTCTCGGTGTAACCCTAAATTCTCCCAGACTCCAGCCTAACAACCTGCTGGGCAGCTGTCCCCGATGTCCTGCAGCATTGAAGGCTCAGCACAAGACAATGCCCCTGCTCCCCAAAACGCGGCCCCCCCCTTTCCCTTGGACACCCCCTGCTGTAGTTTTCCTCCCGCTGCAGAGGTCTGCGTAGCCAACTGTCTCTCTGGCCCCTCTTAAGGCGCTTAAGATCTCCCCTTCACCCGCTCCCCCCAAAGTGGCTCAGCCGTGTGCTCCCCAGAGACGGGAGCTTTGGGGGCTGGCATCTCCCCCTCCTCGCCGGGGCCCGGGCTGTTTCCCCCCATGGCCTGCTGCTGAGGCCGCCTGTGGGCCCATCCAGGGTATCCCAGGAAGGTTCTGTACACTCGCCACAGCGAGATGGTCTCGGGAGGAGGGCCCGCTGGCCTTCGAGGAACTAGGACTCCTCCGCCGGATTCCCACCCGGATCTCCTGGCCCCTAACAGGGGAGCTCCCGGCCATGGGGCGCCAGGGCAGCCCTCGGAAGGCCGCGCTCTCGCTCACCTGAGAGGTAACCCGTCATGCCCTTGTCCAAGCTGTTAAACTTCTGCCGATACTTGAGTCTTGAGGGCTGCGGGACGGCCCAGTCGGAGGTTCCAGCTTTGGGGGAGCCCCCCGTCAGGGAAGCCGTGGAGGACGTGGAGCTGCAGGGAAAAGAAGCCACTGCAGGGCGGGGCGGGCCTCCCCGGGGCCCAGGCTCCCGGAGATGCCCCTCAGGAGGGTGGGCGAGTGACGGACACACTGGAACGAATCAATGTGCAACCGGCCATTCGGCCCCCACAGTCGCCGGCCGTGTCCCGGGCTCCAAAGAGCTCTGCGCCATCCTGGAGGAACACGCTGCCGGACCACAGCTTACCACGCAAGAGCCCCAAGATTAACCTGACAGGGTGGGGGGAGGGGGGGCGCTGCCCTTGTTCCTAACTTGGAACACCAGACAGGACACTCTGGACGGTGCAGGGGGAAGCCACGGGCCCGGCTGCCACATGGGAAGTTGGGGAGACCCTGGGGCTGGAGCCAAGCCTCGGAAGCAGGGCGGAGGCAGGCCCCCCAGACCGGGTCCGAGAGGAGACCCTGAGTGCTCTGTACCTGCTCGATCCCAAGTCGATCAGAGACTGCGCCTTCTGGATAGAGGAGCCGCCGAAGCCGCCCATCAGGAGGCTGTACGATGACGTGTGAGGCAACGCTGGAAGGAAGCAGTGAGAGGGGGGGTCGTCCCTGGCCAATCCCTGGCGGGGACCCCCGGCGCCACCCCCCGGCACCTACTTGCTGAGGAGAAGGGGACAGCCACGGGCTGCAGCAGAGCGGCCGTTCCATTGGGCAGCGACGATGTGCTCACGGAGGGCACCAGGGGCGCGGGCATTCCCAAGGGAGGGAGGGACGTGACGGAGGGCCGGGAGGAGCCGGGCGCCAGGGGGGCAGCCGCAGGCACACACTGAGGGATGGACAGGTTGGGCATGCTTCCCATTCCTGTGAGGGACACACCGGGCCTCCAGTGAGACCGAACGCCCCCGCTCCTGGTGACACCCCGGCCAGGCCAGCCTTGGGCCGCCCCTTTGAGACGGGGACACCTCCGGGGGGCCGGAAGGACCACCCGCCGCCTCCTTCTCCACGCTGGGGCCAGGACAAAGGGGCTCAGAGCCCAAGGGTCCCAAGTCACCTCACTTCCAAAACACAAAAGGGGAGCAGAGGCTCAGGTGCCCTCTCCGCAGGGCGGGGACCCCCTCAGACAAGAGGCAGAACCCAGTGGGCCCGGAAGGCCTAGGGACCAGGACTTCTGGAAACCGTGTCTAAGCCTCCCAGGGAACCGCTTGTCTTCCCTCACAGAGAGGAGGTGTGCCCTGAGAAAAGGGGGGCCGCAGAGCCAGGGCTGCCCTTCTCACACGTGGCGTGGGACGGTCACTGAGGGTCTCTGCGGGGGAGGGAGCCACGCACACCCTCACACCTAATATTATTCTCCAGGGAGGCCTGAAAGCCCCCGGGCGCCTTGTGAGCCTGCCCTGGGGGGGAGGGGAGGTGGGCAAGGAAGCCATGGGGGCCTCCATGACCGCGGGGTCCCAGAAGGTGCAGGGCTGCCAGCTGTCAAGGCCAGCAGCCAGGCCAGTGAGGGCTCCAGGGGAGGCGGGGCCGGGGCCAACCCCCGGTCCCTCCCCACCAGAAGGGCTTCTCAGGGGCAAAGCCACGCCTGGGCCCGGCTCCGTGGGGGCTTTGGGCAGCGACCCCCAGCCAGGGCTCGGCCCAGCCCGACCAAAAACCACACATTTCCAGACCTCCGCAGGACCCCATCGGCATGAACTGTGGGCGGGACATCTGGCTACTGGGTCCCAAGCGATGGGGCCCCCAAAAGCTCCCCCAGCACTGCCCAATGGCTTAGAAGCTGCCTGCCCTAAAATCTGCCCCCCCCCCCCCCCCGGGTGGGCCCCCCCCCCCCCGGGATGGCCAGAGATCGCCCGGGCACTGCAAGCCCTAGGTGTGGTCCAGTGAGCCCTGTCTGAGGAGGGTGACCAGCCTGCGGAGAGGGAGGAGGGGGCGCATGCGGCCTGCGGAGAGGGAGGAGGGGGAGGAGGGCGCGCACGGCAGCCCGAGCCTCTGCTTCCCTTTTTGTGCTTTGGAAGTGGGGTAACTCCAGGTCCCTGCGGTCCTCGGGCCTCCGAGCTGTGCCCGGCCATCGGCCGCCCCGCTGTCCTGGCCCAGAGGGTGGTTCCCAGGCCAATCCCCCGCCCCCTGGGTCCAAGGGGCTGGATTCTGTCCTGGCAGTCAAGGCTGGAGAAGGGGCCGGGTTCTAGTCTCCGCTTTGCCCCCAGAGGCTGCCTGACTCCGTCCGTCTCCTGGGCAGGTCTGGAGCCCCCCAATGGTGCCCACGCGAGGCCCCAGGAGGTACCGAAGCGCGCGGACGCCAAGGGGGAGAGCACGGGAGGCTGCTTCATGACTGGGGGCAGGGCGGCCGGCAGGCGCTGCCCTTGCAGCGTGAGCTTGATGAGCTTCATGGCGATGGAGAACTCCTGCTGGTCCATCTTCCCGTCCTTGTTCAGGTCCGACAGCGTCCTGAGGGCAGAGACAACGAGGGCACTGGCCCTCCCCTTGGCGCAGCCAGAATGAGGGAAGCCTGCCAGAGCGCAGGTTTTGGGGCCCCGGGCCGGGGCCCGCGGGGGTCCGCCCCCCCCTGGAACTGGGACGGCCAAAGGAGGGACAAAAGGAAAGGGCGGGGGGAGGGGGGGAGGGAAAAAGGAGAGGGGCCCAGGGGCCGGCCCTCCCAGGAGCCCCGGGCCCCACGCGCCCCGGCGCCCCCGCATAAGGCCGGGGCGGGTGCCCGAAGGGAAGAAACCCCAACGTCCGGCTGGGGAGGGTGGGGGTGGGAGGACCCCCGGTCACCGGCCCGGGAGGGGCCCCACCGGCGCGGCCCCTTCCCCTCCGCAGAGCCGGAACAGACCCCCACCCCCCACCCCCTCCAGCCACCCCCACGTCCTTCTGTTCTAGCCTCACACCCCGGAGGGTCTCGAGGCCCTGCCCAGGGCCCCCCCCTCCACCGCCGCCATCCCCGCGCCGGGCAGCGCCGCCCAGCCCAGCCCCTGTCGGAGAGGTGCCACCAATCCAGCTGAACAGGAGCCGGGAGGCCGGAGCGGAAGAAAACCGCCTGGTCACCCCGGCCAAAAAAGGACAAGAAGAGCCGTCCAGCCCATCCATGGCCCATCCATGAGAACGACGGGTGGCAGGGGACCCCGGGGGGCTGATTAGAGCACAAAGGGCCATTCCTCCCCGGGAGAAGGGGGGAAGTCCCTGGGGCCAGGGAGATGGGCCAGATCTGCTCCTGGTGAGAGCCTGGGGGTCCTCGGCCCCTCCCTTGCCAGGGTGTTGCAGGAAGACCCCAGGCCTGGCACACAGGAGGCGCTTCATACATGTGGGTCCCCCTTCTTTGCCCCCAGAGCAGCCTCTGCCCAGCCAAGGACCCGTCTTTGCCGGCCCTGCCTCCTTCCCTGGTCCCCGGTCGAGGCGGGGACGGTCATCCCCGGACAGGGGAGGACCGAAGTCCCGCCCGGGCACCGACGACCGTGATGTGTCCCTAGCGGCCGGAGGGGCTGCCCAACCCTTGCCGGTTTGGTCCCCTCCCCGAGGGATCCACGCTGCCCGAACACAAGGGAACCCGAGATGCGCCAGAGGGAGCCAGCATCCCCCTGGGAGGGACCACCGGGGCCGGACGGCACAGAGGATGGGGGGGTGCTGACACTGGCAAGAATGCGCCCAAACAGCGCAGATGTCCACCCCGAGGCTAGCTCCCCGCTGTGGAGGAGGGGAGGGGGAGGAAGGAGGGAGAAGGGGGAGAATCGATTGAATAGGAAGAGACGAAACTAACCAGGATGCTGGGAAGCGAGGGCCGGGAAGGAGTCCCCCCAAGGTCCGGCCACGCTTGTGAAGCTGCCGCTTTAATAGCAGGTGCCCTTGTGGAGGGTCTAAGGGAGAGGCCCAGGGCTCCCACTGGCTGCCCCATGGAGGCTGGGCTGGCGGAAGCAGCGCGGGCCCTCGGAGGCTGCAGGCCCCACTCTCTCAGCTCCAGCGGTTAGAGGGAGCCCAGTCCAAAAAGAAGCCCAGAAGCCCTGGCCCCCCGCCCCGCCCCCCCTGTGCCCCCCGCCCCACACCCCCTTTGGTCTCACCATTCATGATGGCAGGAAATTGAGCCATCATGGTGCGGGGCCAGCCTGGCAGCTCTTGGCCATCTGCAACAAGAAGAGATGTGTCACTCAGCTCCCCTGTCCCGCTCCGTGGGGTCGGGGCGTCCTGACAGGGACCGAGGAGCCGGGAGTCACAGTGACTCCTGGGAAAGGAGCCGAGTGTCCTGGGCTGCAGCCAGCCCAGCTGGCGCCCCTCCCTCCCTCCCTCCCTCCCTCGGCAAGCGGGGTGCTTCCTGGGCACTGGGCACCCTGCCGGGCACGAGGGATGCAGACGTTCCCTCAAAAAGCTTCCATTCTATCCCCAAGGCCAGCTGGGGGCAGGGGGTAAACCAGAAGACCCCACAGGAGGCAGGGGGCTGAATTCTGAAGGAAAACCAGGGCTGCGAGGCAGGAGGGTGACGATGGAGGTGAGGGCACAAATGAGGGCCGGCCTAGGAGAGCAGGAGCCTTTGGCAAAGTCTCCCAGGAGCCCAGAGCCCAGGGAGGGGCTGGGGGGGGGGGGGGAGAAGAGGAAGGGGGTGGGGTCAGGCTCCGGGTGTGGGAGCAGCAGCTGAGGCGGCCAGACCGGCTCCTCGGGCCCAACTTGCCGCCCCGCCTCAGAGGAGCCGCCCAGTCAGTGGGGGCGCTGCCGGGTGATTGGAGGAGGGGCCCCGTTTTGGGGGATATTTATCATTCTCTCCGTGGGGGACTCCTGTGAGGAGGCGCGCAATCTTTGTGTCATGATCCACTGAGGAGACCAGCCAACACTGGGCCCAACTTGTCCCACATGCCGAGGGGGAGGGGTGGGAGAGGGCAAGGGGGCCAAAGTCCTGCCACATGGACGTGGCCATCCATCCCCTCACTCTGACATCCTGTGGGGTCAGGCCCAGCCTCCACTTTGGAGACCCTGGCCCGGGGGGAGCTCTCCCTCTCCCCTTAAAACACACACATCTCATAAGGTCAGAAGACAAAGAGAATGTCGAGTTCTTTCTCTCGACCAGACTCAGTGGATCGAGAGACAGGCACAAGCCGGCATTTCTGAGGGTCGTGGGCCCTTAGAGCCACAGGACATGGGGAAACTGAGGCCCAGGGAGGCGTCAGTGCCTGAGGTCGCAGAGACGCCGTGGGAGAAGCAGGGTTTAAACCCCATCCTGCAGACGGCCATGGCGGCCAGCCAGGGCTTGATTATGTGGGGGAACGACGGCTGAGCTGGGTTTTGCGCAGTCATTACCCAGTTTTCTCAGATTTCATAAGGACATGGCCAAGCTCAGAGCCGGCTCCAGGATAAATGGTATCCCCAAAGCCAGACGGGAAGCCAGAGGACGAGAGACGCTTCCCTTCAGGAACCTCCCACACCAAACGCTTCTAAAATGAGCCCTCGGGAAGGGCAGCCGAGCCAGGTTTCCAGCCCTCAGTCTACACAGGAACAGGCAGCAGAAAGACCGTCGGGCAGAAGAGAGCATTTTTGCCTCATGTTACACTCCCCACAAAGAGACTGAGAATGTGAGATTAGGAAGTAAAAGGCCAGATTCTGTCACCACGCCCCCCCCCCCCCCCCCACACACACACACACACATCGGGCCTCCAAAGTCATCCAGTTCAACTTGATTTCACAAGCAGCGGAAATTCGAGACCAGAGCGGGAATGACTTCCTTGCTTAAAGAACAGAAAGAGACGAAGGGGAGGACAGCAGTGGGGAGCATGACTGTCCAAGGACACCGGCTCTGAGCCCCAGCAAAGGACATGTTGGAAACAGGATGGCTTCTGTCACAGGGACTTGACCCCAACATTGACTTGGGAAACTCTCAGCCTCCTGTGAATGAGATTCCCCCAAAGCCCGAGGGGACCCGACACCTGTCAGACTCTAACGCTTCCCCAAGAGCCGGCAGGCCTGGAAAGGCCTTGGTTACAACTTCAGGTCCCAGGGCCTTCGTCTTGGCTCCTGGGGAGGCCGGGCCGAGGGCTCCCCAAGGAGAATCCCTCCTCTTCGTGCTAGCCCAGGTCGGGCCCCCTGAGGACTCAATCTTGGCCATCCCCAGCCTCTGCAGGTCATGAGCGCCACAAGCAGGCCGAGAAGGGGCAACAGGGAGGGAGGAACTGTGGGAACCATCAAGGGCACACAGAGCATGTACAGCGTTTAGGGTCCCAGGGTAACTGGGGGACCTATTCCCCCCCCCCCACCCCTGGGCACCAGCAGCTGGGGCTAGAAAAGGCCTGCTGGCAATGCTATAAACAGATTAACAGAGCAAGGATCAGCCTGCCCATCAGGCCTCTGGCGGAGGGAAGAGTTTAGGACAAGCATTGTCATGTTTCACACTGCATCAGAGTTACGTACATGACATTAGAGAGCGCTTTACAAAATGTAAAGGGGATCGTTTTGATTATATAAAGTTTAAAAGTCTTTGAGTGCACAATGTGTGCACGCGCGCACGCGCGCGCGCACACACACACACACACACACGCCTCCCAGAATCCAATGCAACCAAAACTAGGAGGAGAGCAGAAACAAGGGAAACATTTTTTACAGCCAGTGTTCCCAATAAGCGGACTCATTTCTCCAATATATAAAGAACTGAGTCAAATTTATAAAAATACAATTCATAAAAATTCCCCAGCTGATAAATAGTCAAAGGATAGGGACCGGGCCGTTTTCAGAGGAAATTAAAACTATCTGCAGTCCTGTGGAAAAATGCTCTAAATTACCCTTAGTGAGAGAAATGCAAATTCAAACAACTCTGAGAGGCTGCCACACATCCATCAGATAACAAAAAAGGAAAGCTGCATGTGGGAAAACAATGCCTGCAGGCATTGTTAATGGAACTGTCAACTGATTGAAATGGAGAGCAATTTGGAACTATGGCCAAAGGGCTGCAAAACAGCATATGCTTTGATCCAGCACAACTTCTGCTAGGTTTGGATCCCAAAAACATCCAAAGGAGGGAAAGGACACATCTGTACAAAAATATAGACAGCAGAATTTTGTGGTGGCAAAGAATCAGAAATCAAAGAGATGCCCATTAACTGGGGAATGGCTAAATAAGCTAGAATATGACTGCAATACTGAAATGGAAACTACTGCAATGGAATACTATTGAAAATACAATATACCATCGTATAGTACTATTGTACTATGAGAAATGACATATAGGATGGTGAAAGAACACAGGATGATTATTGGGGATTGAAATCCTATTTTACTGAAATATATTGAAAACCTATCTTAAAGAAAAACCTCCCTTAGATGAATGATACAAGGTGAAGTGAGCAGAACCAGAAGAATATTGAACACAGTAACAGCAAGACTATAGCACAAAGAAATGGGAATGACTTGACTACTTTCAGTAATACAATGACCTAAGATAATCCCAAAGACTCATGAGGCAAAATGCTATCCACCTCCAGAGCAAGAATTGATATCTGAATACAGACTAAAGCATATGAATTTTTTCACTTTTTTTCATTAACTCTTCTTTACTTGCCCTTCTTGGATTTCTTTTCTGACGCGGCTAACAAGGAAATGAGCTCTGCATGCCTGCATACACACAACTGATGGCAGGGCCAGCCTTTTGGGGGGGGGGGGGGGGAGGGGCAAGATGGAGGATGTGGAACCGTTAAAAACGAGCATTACAACGGCCATCTGTGAGCACGCCGAGTTCTGAAACTGCCCAACCTGCTGGAGCCACTAGAAAAGCCTCGAGGGGCTTGGCGGGAGTGAGCATCCAAACTCGCCCGGGCGCTTCCTCCTCTGCACCTCAGCAGCCGTGTCGGGAGCTCCTCGTGGCCAGGGACCCCATTTTTGCCTTTTCTTGAACCCAAAGCATTTAGCTTCATTTGCGCGCTGACTGACAAGTGTAGGACCCGGGGAGGAAAACAAGTTTTTCACTGAGCCCGTCCCTTCTTAAGGGGTTTCTATCATTATGAACCACCGTGACACGGAACACGTAGCCAAGCCCCAGGGCTCCCGACTCAAAGTGAAGCAATCTCTGCCCTCAAAGAGCTGAAGGTGAGCCGGAGGCCAGAGGGAAGTGTGTGTGTGGGAGGTTGGATTCCAGGAAAAGCCTTCTGACCCTGGGGCGGCTCAGGGCTGGCTCAGATGACCACATGACACAACAGCTGTGAAATCAGTCAGCTGGGGACGGCCCCAAGTTTGGCCAGGAGGCCCCTTGCCTAGAAAGATCTGACCACTGATCTCTCCAGCTGGGGGTAAAAACGAACAAACCCATGCAAAAAGCCGACAATCCAGATGTTGGACCAGTCCCAACGCTAACAAGGATGAAGCACACAGTGGGCCATGGGCTTCCCCAGTAGGGAGGAAAGCGCTCTCCGAGGTACTGAAAGCAGTGACCATGGGGAGGAGGGGAAGGAGAAAGCCAGAGCTCGGCCTGGCCAGGCCCAGCCCTCCTCCTTAAGACCCTGAGCCAGAGAAAAGTGCCCCGTGCTGTGGCATCTGGGGACCCCCCCCCCCACATCCTCTCACTCTCCCTGGGCAGCTGGGGCGAGTCTAATTCCCTCATCTTCCAAGAAGTAAGCAAGGCGGACATTAGGCTAGCGCCCTCGGGAACCAAAAGGAAGACTCGCACTCGGGGCAGGCTGGAGCGCCCACGTCCCTGTTTCTCTCGTTTGAATGTTCCTGTGTGGAATGGCTAACCACGGACAACTGCTGGTCCCACCTCAGGGAGAGAAAGAGGATGGAGAGAGAAAATTTGGAACTCAAACCAAAAGCAGTATTTTAAGATGTACTTGGGAAAACAAATGTTAACAACGGATCCTGAAGACCCTACCACAGGCAAAGACTCGCGAAGGAAGAGGGACCTCAAGGCCTCCTCAGGTTGGGGGCACCTCAAGGACGAGACTTTGTAGCAGAACCATCGGCTCTCCCTGTGGGCTGAAACCTTCGGGGTCACTTACAGACACGGGGGCCCTGTGGCAACCCTGCAAAGGGCTGAGCAGCTGGGGGGGCTGGCTCCAGAGGTGGCAGCCGTCTATGTAGAAGCAGACGGTGTAAGGGGGGCGAACACTGACGTTGGCACCGGGAGTAAGCGAGTTCAGATCCCATGTCTGATTCTTTCCCCCAAGGGAGAGAAGGTGAGAAGGAAAGGCCTGTGAGCTCCCTGGGAAGATATCAGAAATCTCAGCCAAAGCTTCCCCTTCCAGGGAAGACCCTCCTCATTCATGTACAGGTTCCAGTGGGAAGCCCGAGGGCAGGGGCACCTCCTTTTGGTCTCTGGAGCAGGCCTGCTGATGCTTGGTGGGGAGGGTCCTGGGCCAGCCCAAGCTCTTTAATAAGAGGGATCATTACTGACTAAGTCAGATTTAAGGTGAAACGTGGAAAAACAAAACAGAAGCACAGGGAAGGGCTCATAATGAAGAGGGAAAGCCATATGTCTCTTAAGTCAGAGTGCAGGGGAGCCCAGGAGAATTCTGGGGTGGGGGTCAGTTCTGAGTCACCACACCATCGGGCCACCCTCCCAGAGGGCAGTGACGTTTCTGTGTTGCTCAATTGTGTGCTGGAAAGGTACCATTGCTCCCATTTTACACCAGGACGATCAAAGTGGACCCCAGTTGTGCTGCCTGGACCCCCAGGACCAGGAAGGTGAGGGGGGTGATGGGGCAGGGGCACCCAGGGCTCCTCGGGGTTTCTGCTGTGGATGAAGAAGGGTTGTCCCTTGCTCCCTGCCCTCGGAGGCACCAGCAGAGAACCAGAAGCTTCCCGCTGACTCCTGTGCAAGAGTCAGAGCTTCCCAGACGTCTCCCAAGGCCCTGGGCCCGCCTCCTCCACACCGACCTCTGGGTTGGGTCCCGATTCTGAGTGGTGGCCAAATGCCTGGCAAGCTCTGGGCCCAGCCCCCCTGGGGCAGGAGTGGAATCTGGCTTTCTAATATCGAGGCTCCCTGCTATTCACTCCCTGCTTCTCCACCGTGGTCTCTCCTATAATGACAGCAGGGAAACGCGGTACGGAGGCACATCGATGGAAAGAACCACAAAGAAGCTTCGTGACTGCCCTGACCAAGAAGCCTGGCCCCCAGTGGTGGAGGATGTGGCCCTGGAAGGGGGCAGGGAAGGACTAGATGGGGAGGACCATCCTGGCTGACGTGGGGGACCCACGCTCCTTCCCTGACCTGTTTTCTTCCTTTTAGAAGATATCTGGGCAGGGAGAGGCAGGCCATAGATTCAGAAACAAAGGCAACAAGTGAAAACAAAAAGCAACCAGAAGCCCAGATGAGGAGAGGAGCTCCTAACCCTGACAGAAAACTTTGCCTGAAATACTGGGGACCCCTAGAACTGACCCTGAGGCCCAAGGCTGGCAGCCCTTGGCTCCTGCCCCCTTAATTACACACTACATAACGGGAACACTCCTCTATTTTCCTGATCCAAGTCAAAATGGCCAGTGCCAGGCAAGGACCCCCAGCTGAAGAAACTCCCTGTCCCGCGGGGGCAGCAGCCCCCCCCCCCCCCCAGCTCAGGCAGTGCCAGGCCCCCGGGCCAGCAGGTGCTCCTGGCAGGGAGCGGCTCTCTCTCCCCTAAGCCAAATGGCTTAGGCTGTCCTGGCTGAACCTGGCTGCCCACCAGAAGCTTATGTTCCATCAGGGAAACACGCACAGTCCAGATAGCAAATGCAAGTTGCCTCGATGAGGAAGGGGCTGAACCCTGGGAGCAGAAGAGGCCCAGAATCTGAAACGGTGCCAAGGACCGTGGGGGACACTGGCCCACAGAGCCAGTTAGTCCAAAAGCAGCAAGCTGACACAGGCCCAAGTGTTGGTCCCTGGGCCCCCCCGATGTTGCCCGGCCAGCCTGCAGACCGGTGCCGGGCCCCAGGAGGTCACTGCGCTGGGCAGCAAACCTCTGTCCAGGAGGAAGGTGGTGGGAGGCAGAGCCGGGCCCTCCCCCCACTCCATGGTCTGGTCAACGCAGGCCTGTGGGGCTCCATCTGCCCCCTGCCTTTGTCAGCTCGGTCCAGGTCCAGCTCCTGGGAGCCTCCCTCCTGCACCCCTGGGCCTCGGCACCAGCTCGTGGACAAGGACCCCGGGGCAAAGGTGAACTTGCCCCAGCTAAGCAAACTCTGCTTCTGGGAGGCCCGAGTATCCTTCGGCCTGGTCCCGTGGATATCCCTTCCCCCACTGCGGGACTCTGCTGGCTTCCAATCACTTCCGGGATCCAGTCTGGACCCAAGCGGTCCCTCAGAACTCTGGCCCAGGCCCAGACTCTTGGGCTGAGATTTCCCATTTCTCCCCCTTCTCTGCTCCAGGCCTGAGGAGCCCCGTTCTTGGTAAGCTCGCCACCACCTGCCTGGCACAAAGCTGGCCTCGAGGGGCGGGCGACCGCCTGCCTTCCTGCCATGGCCCCGAGAGCAGGGCGGGCTTCCTTCCTGCTGCCACAAAGGCCGGAATGTGATTCACCTCTGCATCCGGGAACGGGGCTGCGCCATGGCCCCGACTCACAGGGCACTCCTCCCGCCCAGGGCTTCCCCACAGACCAGCTCCTGCCCCCAGCAGGGGCCCTTTGGGCAGAGTCCCGGTCCTGGGGGATGGGAGCATGGTCTGTGACTTCCAAGGAGGCCCTCCCCCCCCGGCCAAGCTGGTCAGCAGCCCTGCCCAGAGCCCTTTCTTGGCCGGCTCCCTGCCCACTTCAGCCAGCTGTCTCCTTGGTCTTGACCACATCTCTCCTCTGACAACACAAGCCGGCCCGCTTCCCGAGTCCACCACAAGAGAGGCAGGAGGGCCGGGAGCCAGGCACAAGGGAGGGAGGAGGATCTGCACTCAGCCCTGACGCCAAGTGCCCGCTGCAGTAGCTGCTTGGGCCGATGCCCCTGCACCAGAGGCTACGGCGACCACCCAAGGGACATGGGGCAGTGGGGGGAAGGGACTGCTCCCACGGGATAGTGGGAGAAGGGACTGCTCTAGGTCACCCAGTGCCCCCTGTCACTCAACCTCATCTCCCCCCAGGCTCAGAACTCGCTGTTCTTCCGGGGCCTTTGGGCCAGCCAGCTCCCTCCAAGTGATGGAGGGGAGGCTCCAACCCAGCCCCCCCCCCCCCGCCCCCAGGCTCAAATAGACTCATTTGGGCCACAGAAAGACAAGGAGGAATAATGGCAAGATTGGCCAACCCCACGTGAGCATTTCCTCTGAGCAATGGAGTCAGCAGTTGGAGCTTCTGACACTCCCTAGGCCCCCCTAGCCCAGGGTGCCCCCCCACTTCTGCTCCGACCAGCTTCCTCAGTCTTTCCGGCAGTCTGACTTGCGGCCCCACAAGCCCCAATCGGGGGCCCAAATCTACCGACTTCGCAAGTTTGCTTCCGGTGCTGACAACAAGGAGAGACCGCAACAAACTTGGGGAGGGCACGCCCCACGCTGAGCTCATCGCCCAGCCTGCTGCGCCCCGGCCCTGTTGGGAGCCCTCATGCCAGCCAGCCTGACCCCGGGCACTGAGCTCTGGCGGGGGAGGGCAGGCCCGGGCCCTTTTTCAGTTCTGTCTCTGCCGCTAGCACTGGGCCCGTGCCCCCAGCAGGCGCCTTGCTAATGCCCTCGTGAGCCTGCAGCGACCTTGGCCACACACGTCGGAGCCAGAACGGACCTTGGAGGCAGATCTCTTCTCCTTCCCGTCTCAAACTGATTTAAGGGCTGTAGTAAGGCCTCAAAGACCCCAGACCCTGGACATGACAGCACTGCCGAAGGAGAGGAAGGCACGCTCTCTGAGGGAAGCGCCCACGATGCGCTCTCTGACTCTGTGGGGCCTTTAAGCTGCCAGGGAAGAATCCCCAACCCTATCTGGACGCACTCTTCCCGAGAGCCCGGCTCTCTGCCACAGTTGCCCCCAAAGAACAGACAAGCATGACCTGTCCGAGTCCTGGGCCCCCCCCAACCAAAAGGGCCCCTTCCCTGGACCCAGATGCCACATTGGGCATGGGACAATGCGGGGGGACCACGAACAGCCCCTGGATGCCCAGTGCAAGCCAACCTCAAGGAGCAACAAATGCTGCTGGGAAAAGGGAACACAGTAATTCTTTGCTGCGAAGGCTTCCACGAGCAACAGGCCGATACAGAGAAGAGAAAAGGAGATATCTAAAGGACAATCAAGGTCCTCCTCCCTTTTCAAATCCCAACACAGGGGGAAAGCTTGGCCTGGGAGGAACAGCCTCTCTTCCATCAGAATGTCACACAGCCGGTTTTCTGGGTGACCCAAGAATGCAAATCTGGAATTGGGCTGGCAAGGTTCTGACAGAAAGGGTCAAGAGGGGCCCCAAACAGAGGAGGCGATAGGCAGGGCTCTCTCTGACAGAGGCTCTAGTCGCCCAAGCCTAGAATGTGAGTGAGAAGGAGCCCTTCCTTTCACTCAACAGATGAAGGCGGGGTGCCCGACAAGGGGCAGAAACAGGGACAAAGGGCAGCCACATCTACCTACGCTCCGATGCCCCTCAAGAAGAATTCCCTCCAAAACACTCCCACTTGGGGACTCAAGCTGGGCTCTCAAAGACCATGCCAGAAACCCACGAGTCCCAACTGAAAAGGCTCCCAGGATGGCACTGGCGATCCCCTGAACAGGCTGGCGGAGGACCCAAGTAACCCCCTTTGGAGAGGCCCAAGCAGCCCTGGCCCCAGGAAATAGAGGGAACCAAGAGCTAGTCCTTGGGCCTGGAAGAACCCTTCCTCTTCCGCAGGGACTGGGCAACGGGCACAAAGTCACAAAGGTCTCTGGAGGCTTCAAACGCCTCCCTATGGAGATCTTTTGAATTTGGGTTTGTGTGCTCCAGACCACACCGGCTCCCAGAGGGCCGAGATTCTCACTGTAAAGGAACGTCAAAGGCAATGGATGGGGGCGAAAACATGAATCCTGCTGGGCACTGGGCAGGCCAATGCTGCATGGGGCAGCTGGCCATCTCGCCTTTCTGACACTCGAGCAGCTGGCCCAGCCCAGCTCCCATTAGCCAGCTCTGCCTGAGCAGAAACAGTAGAGCAGAAACTCAAAGGCCTTCACAGGCCCTGCCCTTGAAGCCTGAGACCCTCCCCTGTGACTTCAGGCTGAGGGAAGTCTATGAAAAAGACAGTCCTGGGTGAGACACAAAAAGGTTCCCTGCGGCCGTGCTCACACCTCCCTTTCATTCAAGAGTGGCTACATTCTGGTCAAGTATCATGCGTCTTCTCCATCAGAATGGGAGGGCGACTTTGTGTCCCCAAGGCCGAGGCCACAGGAGGGAGGCACTGGCCTTGGTGGGCATCACATCGTGGCACTGTGGGATGGGCAGGCCCAGGGACCCCTCCCCTGGGCTCCATGAAGGCGCTTTAAAAACGTTTCAATATAACTGGCTTACCCATTTACAAACAGAGATCCATGAGCACCTGTCACCGCCCAGCCCTATGATCAATGGGGGAGACGGGATCAGATGGGAGATGCTGGAAAGCAGGACGCGAAGCCCTGGCACCCGAGGGGAGGCTAAGGGCTGAGAGAAACCGGGATTTCGAACCATGGGGAACTGGGCTGGGCACCCCCACGGACCCGCTGGTGGGACTTCTCAGAGAAACGAGAAACATAAACATGGGGGTCACATGCTCTCAGGAAGTGTAACTAGATAATGGGGATAACTGGGCTATTCAAGAAAGGGCAGAGTGAAAATGCACCCTTGGAGGGAGGTAGGAAGATGACCCCCTGCCCCCGCCAATCTCTCCTGGAACACTCCAATGGCCTCTGGATCCCGACCACTCTGGGTCATCCCAGTAGCCCAAGGGATTGTCTCGTGCCCAGGTCACCACATAACTGTCCTCCACGGACACCGGGAGCCTATTCCCTCTGGAAGGCCCTCGCAGTCTGGCCCTGACCTAGCATGGAGATGCCTGCTCTGCCTCATCTCAGGTGGGCCTGGGCCTGGGCTCAGGACCTCAACTCAGGCCTCAGCCCCTTATGAGCATCCTCAGGAAGCCGCCTGAGGGGATATCTGGGGGGGGGGGGCGGCTCTGTTATGGGGAGTATTTGTAGGGAGCCTCTGTAGGAGGTATTTGTAGGGGGGCTCTGTCATAGGGGGTGTCCGTGGGGAGATTGTAGGGTATATCTGTAGGAGGTATCTTTAGAAGGCTTCTGTTGTAGAAAGCCTCCATAGGGGAGTGTCTGTAGAGAATCTCTGCAGGGGGAGCCTCTGTAGGGGATATCTATAGGGGGCCTCTGCTACAGGCAGCCTCTGTAGGGGTTCTCGGGGGGCTGTTATGGGGAGTGTATGTAGGGAGCCTCTGTAGGGGGACTCTGTCGCAGGGGGCATCTACGGGGGATGGTGGGGAGCCTCGGTGGGGGGTATTTGCAGGGCCTCTGTTGTGGGGGGGCCATCACGAACATCTCTGCCAGTCTCTGCCTACCTCCCAGCACGCCCTCCCTTCTCCCAGGATGCAGCACGAGCCCCCTTGGCCAGGAAGACTTTCCCGCGCTCCCTCTCCCAAACCCCCACACGGCTTTCCCTTTCGTGGGCTTTGGTGCCTGGGGAGTCTTGGCGGAGCAGTGGTTAGCAGGGGGTCATGAACGCAGGCCCTGCCCGCACTGTGAGGAGCCCGCCTGGGGGGGGGGAAGGGCGCGGGCCGAGGGGTCACTGCGGGGGAGGCCCCTCCCTGAGCCTGGGGCAGCTCGCGCAGCCTCACTCCCCTGGAGGAAGCCCCCGCTGGGCGGCGCAGTGGCGGGGACCGGCCTGGCGGCCACAGGCTGCTCCCGCTGACCTCCGCGCGCCGCCGTGGGAAACCAGTCTGGATTTCTGTGGGCCACAGGCTGCTCCCGGCCTCCCATCAGCATTCCCGAGAACTTCCAAGGTGACCCCCCCCCCCCGTGGCCCCCACTTCTGGCACAGAAGCCCCCTCCCCCTGGCTCCCTCGGTCCCATCGGCATCATGGGATTGGGCCCAGAGTGGGGGGCGCCCCAAGGCTGCGGGGCGTCTGCGGGGCGTGCAGGTGGGGAGCTCCCCGAGGGGGCTTTTCCGGATCTCGGCGGGCCCCCAGGACACCCTCGGATGTCAGCCCGTCTCAGGTCACAAAGGGAGATTCTGGCCAGGGCCCCGGGGCGGAAGGACCTTCCTGGGGACGGGGTTCCCAAGGGGGGGAGGGGGGCACGGAGTGTGGGTCCCTCTCCTGTCCCCGCCCCCGCCCCGCCCCCGCTGGTTACTGCAATGGCCCGAGGAGAGGGGGCGGGGCGGCGGAGAAGCTGCGGGACTGGGGGGCGGGGAAGAGGTCAGACACCTTCCCCGCCAAGCGCAGGCCCGTCACCGCCGGAGGGCGCCCCCCCGCGGACGCGTGACTAGCGCTTCCCACGCCCCGGGAGGACCGCAGGGCTCCGGCACAGCCCGAGGGGCCCGGTCACGCAGGCGCACGACGCAGCCCCGGGGCTGCCGCCTTCCCACGCTCTCCCTCCCCCCGCCCCCGTGACCGCCTCAGCTTCCCCACCGCAGCGCGCGCCCCGCAGGGCCGCGCCGAGGGCCGGACTGGTCCCGGGCGGCCCCGTAGCCCCCGACCCGGGGAAGGCGGCGAGACCGAAGAGCCGGCGGAGCTCGGCGGCCGCCGCCCCCGCCTCCCCCGTCCCCGCCGCGGCCAGGAAGTCCACACCGGAAGAGGGGCCTCCTTCCTGCTTCCGGCTTCCGTGCGCCCCCGCGTCCCCCCCCGCGCGCCCCCACCTGCAGCCGCCCGTCGCCTCTGCCTCCGCTTCCGCCTCCGCTGCTTCCTCG
The DNA here is from genome assembly GCF_902635505.1 of Sarcophilus harrisii. Classification (NCBI taxonomy): domain Eukaryota; kingdom Metazoa; phylum Chordata; class Mammalia; order Dasyuromorphia; family Dasyuridae; genus Sarcophilus; species Sarcophilus harrisii. The sequence continues at coordinate 555,188 of NC_045427.1, read as the reverse complement.
GCCGCCCGCGGGGACCCGCGGCAGGGGTCCCGACGGCGCTCAGGAGCGGACGAACCAGGAGCGCCGGGCGAAACAGCTGCTGCGCCGCCTGTCAAAGCCGCCTGTCAGCTCCGCTCGGCCCCGCCCCAACGTCACCGCGCGTCACCCTGACGTCACCGCGCCCGCCAGGACGTCATGTGGCGGCCTTCCGAGGGAAGTTGGGGGTGGAACCTGGAGAGCGAGGGGGCGGAGATGGGACCGAGGAAGCCGAAGGCAAGACCAGAAGGGGCGGGGCCTAGAATGAAGCCCCTCCCACGAGACTGGCAGAGCGAGGGGCGTGGATCGGAAGGGGGAGGTAGGTGTCCTGTGAAATCTGGCGAGATCAGGAGGGGCGGGGGAGGGGTTGGAGGGGACGGGGCCCGGAAAGACCTAGGGAGAATCAGGAGGCGGGGCCGGAGAGGGGCGGGACACAAAGCGGGAGGCGAGGCTAGGAAGGGCGGGCCTAGCAAGACTGCTCCAGGAGACCGGGAGAGTGGGCGGGGCCTTCCCGCGAGGGGCGGGGCCTAAGAAGGAGACCTTTCAAAGAGACTGGGAGAGCGAGGGGGCGGGGCACGAAGCGGGAGGCGAGGCTAGGAAGGGCCTCCTTCCTCCAGGAGACCGGGGGGCGGGCGGGGCCTGCCCGGGAGGGGCGGGGCCGGGTCGGAATCCCGAGCGCCCGACGGGAGCATCCCCCCGCGCGAGCCGGGGCCAGGCCGTCCCCGGGGCGGGCCCCCGAAGCCCCCGTAATAGGTAGGCGGGGCGCAGCTTCCCGGGGACTGCCACGCGTCCGAGGCCCTGCTGAGGCGCCGCCAGAAACTAGAGGCGGCGGCCCCTTTTCCCGCCCGTCAGTCCGGCTTCCGGCTGCGGCCCAGTCCTCTGGGAACGTGGCGCGCTGCTAGAGCTCTGGGACTCTGCCCCGGACGTGGGAGGGGGAGCGCTGAGGATCCTCGGGCGACCCCTCTAACCCTAACCCTAACCCTAACTGCGCCAGTCCGAGCCCCGCCTTCGGGGGCCTCCTTCTCCCCGGCGGGGGATGGTGGTGTGGAAGTGTTTTCAGTGGCCGGGACCCGCGCCGTGCCAAAATAACCCGGGTAAATGCTTTACGGAGAAAAACTGTGGCTTGTAGAAAACACGGACAGTGAGGTGAGAAAGGGGCCGAAGGCGTTTTAGTTTTAGCTCCAGTTATGGTTCGAGGTCACGGACGCGTGCCCCCAGCGACGTAGGAAGGGACGCCAGGATGCGCCCCTGACGGCGGAGGTGAAGGACCCGGCCGGGTTGTGCAGCGGTCCGAGCCCGGCGCTGCGCCTGGGAGGGCCCAGGAAGGGCGCCGGGAGCGGTCGCTCGGGGGCTCAGCCCGCGCCGCTCGGGCTTCCTCCCTCCCCACCCCAGCCAGAGCGCCCCTGTGTGGCCCAGAGTGGCGCCTCGGGCTAAGCTGCCGGAGGGGGGACGCTCTCCATGGAAAGGCCCATCCCCTGGGCTCCCCCCTCTCCTCCTCGGGGGCCTTCTCCAGGCTCCCCGAGCCCTGGCAGGGCAGCCCCTTTGCAAACCAGCAAGGAAGAGGAAGGAGTCCTCTGCAAGGCGCCCACCGTCCGGGACCACTCGGCCCCCGCTCTGCGCCACGGCTTCTGCCTGGGCACTAACCCACGGGAAGCACCGTGTCAGACCCGCAGCCAGACCGAGAACCACAGCCGGGGAACATTCCCGATCTTCTGCTCCTGGGCAGCTGTGGCCGAGGTGCCTCCTAGGGCGCGTTTTCCATCTGGCCTGGCCCCCCCACCGACCAGAGCCTGGCAGAGGGCCGGGGGACGGCCAGAGGGGGCGCGAGCAGCCGCCACCATCTCCCCCAAGCTTCGGTGAGCCTTTCTGGGGGGGGGGGGGGGGAGGCCCTTCTGGGCTGCCTCGTTCAGGGCTACGTTTTTCGGTCCTTGTTGTATGGATTCTTTCCAGATTACAGGTGATACGGATCAGATAAAGTTAGAGAGGTCAGAGAAGCCGCCACAGGTGAGGTTGCCAGGAGCTCCCATCCTGGGACAGCCCGGATGACCTCGCCCCGGACCGGCAGGGGAGAATCACAGGGCACAGCTGCTGCTGTTTTCAGACTCCCAAGAGCACCCTTAGGGATCTATTCTCCTGACACTAGCTTTTGAACGCCCACCAGTCTCTTTCTCTTCCGCAGTCAGGCAGCAGACTCAGGCTCAGTCCCCCTCCGATGGAACAGCCAGAGCAGTCGCTGTAAATTATTTCAGCGCTAGAGCGCACTCTCACTAATCCCCTGTGGGAGCAGGAAGAGAAGGCAGCTGGAGGCCTTCAGATGTCCTTTGTCATTCCATGCAAGGTCTTTCAGGCCCGTAAGGACACATTCTGTAGAACCTCATTCCTCCCTGGTCCCGCATCAAAGGAATTCCAGCGAGAAAAGGAGAGGCGTTTATCTTTCTTCCACCCTTCCCAAGGAGCAATAAACATCAGGTGACAGGAACTGCGCTGATCATCTTGTCTTGGTGTTGGGGCTCACAACAGTCACCATGAAGTATCTCGAAAGAATTTGCAGGCTCGATCTGATGCGGGAAAGATTCCAATCTTTTGATTCCCAACCCCCCCTAGCTAATGTAAATTACCCTTTGACTCACAAATCCTGGTCCCTTCGAATTCCAATAGAAGGTCCGGACCTGTCCCAGCCCCACCCGGATCTGAGCCAACTCTGGGGCTACACCCCAAAGCCCCTCAAGCTAAGTCTCTGACTTAAAAGGGACCACACTGGGAACCCTTCTTTGCAGAGATTCCAAACATGGCAGCCATGTGAGGACCCTCTGTCCACTGGACCCTCTGTCCAGTACCCTCCTTATCTCTACCTTCATCTATCTCCTACTTCTAAACTCTGTAATAAACCTCTTTTATTAATTTAGCTCTCTGGGCCAATAAATGCTTTTATTGGGAATTCCACGCTGCTACTAGACCTCATATACTGCCGTATCCTTGCGCCGAATCTAAGGGAGTTGCAGGGGAACTCTGTTTGATTCCCTGTACCCCAAACCTGCCACTAGACCTTAACTAAACCCTAATTTCATTTAGGTGCCCCAAATGTAGATCTCAACATGTGGTCTACACCTCAACATTTGGTTCCTGACCTCAACAGATCCAGCTCCAAGTCAAGGGGCCAACAACACTAATTGAAGTGGACTAAGTCCAAAAGAAATTAGGAAAGAACCATGTGCAAGAAGATAAATTTATAGAGAAAAACTGAGAGACCAATTCTTCGTGTCACTGATCTGCTAATTTTATGGCTTAAAGGTAGAGTTGAAGGGTGGTCCAGTTCTGATTTTGTGCACAGACGTAGTACCCATAATTCCCTGGACAAAACTCGGGGTGAGGGGTGTGTGTGGGAGAACCTTCCAGAGGTGTATTTTTAGGTCAAGTGACGGACCCCCAATTTTGTTCTGTGCCTGTGTCAACTTTAAGCACCTCATAATTGTTGCTTATTAATCTTAGAAACTGTTTGACCGACAGGCAATGTCGGATAATATGTCCATGTTAACCGACAGTCAGAAGTATCTGTGGCCATATGGAGTAAACTGGGGTAGGATAATCTAGGGCAAGAAATACATCATTTCCCCCGACCCTCCCAAGTCCAGGTGGCGCTGCTGGCAGGAGAGGCTTGGGCACTACTTTCGAAAGGGAAGCAAAATGCTGAGTGTGATGGGCCGTTTGAACAATTTCATATGGAAATGGAAAAGGAAGTAAACAAGCATTTATTAAATGCCTGCTCTGTGCCAGACACTGCTAACCACTTTACAATTATGACCATGAGAGGTAGTCACAGTTATGACCTGGTTTATAGGGAAACCAGTTTACTAACTTGCTCAGTCACACAACTGGTCAATGTCTGAGAGCACCTCAACTCAACTCTGCCAAGCTCCACTTTTGCATCTCATCTACTGTAGCACCTCGATGCAGAGTGCTAAGAAATGGGCTAATTCCTGGGGATTAAATGCACTAATGAAGAAATGCAGCCCTTCTTACCTGGTGTGGCTCCCTGCAGTGCCACCTTCTGCCCAAAAAGCTTGCCCCTATTTTACAGGGGAGAAAAAAAAAAAGGCACTTCAAGAGAGCTCCTTTTCCTCCTCTCCTCCTCATCTCATAGCATTCAGGGGCCTTCTGTCCTTTCTCCTGTGCCTCATGAGAAGAAATGACTACTTTTTACCAAAGCAAACCTTTCCTCATGCACGAGAGGCCATTCTGTGCTGAATCCAGTCCTACTAGAATCTTCACTCTATCCTTCTCCACTGGCTCCTTCCCCACAGGCCCCCGGCTCCTTAATCCTGAAAAATGCTCTTTTGACTACTGCATCCCTGCTAAATATCATCCTCTTTCTCTTCTCTCTTTCTAGTAAACTCCCCAAGGAGGCCATCTACACTAGCAGCCTTCACACTCTCTCCTCCAACTCTCTCCTTAACCCTTTCCTCCTCCCTCTACCATAAACATTCTCTCCAAAGTGACCCGGTCCTTTTCTCAGTCCTCCTCCTGACCTGTGAGCTGTCTTGGACCTTTGTCTCTAGGTTTTCAGCACATACCTGTCTTCTTTGCCGGATCCTCCTCCAGGTCATACCTTCTGACCTTCGGTGTCTTCAGGGATCTGTCCTGGATCCTGTCCTGTGCTCTTCCCTCTATACTACTTCCTTTGGTGATTTCATCAGCTCTGTGAGGGATGTAGAAGAAACCAAAATGACTATTCAGAGATCACTCAGTAGAAAGCAGAAAAGTTATTTATTAATAAATTCTCATGAGAACGAGCAACTCTACTGCGAGGAGGGAAAGAGAGAAAGCTCGCAGTAGAAGGGCTAAAGATTTAGGAAAGATTTACAGTTTTTATAGGTTTGATTACAGAGGATTACATCATAGGTTGGGGAGCATTGAGAAATAGGGGCCTTCTCCCCTAACTGAATGTTAAACATTGGTGCCAAAGGCAGGCTAGAACGGAATGCTTTGTTTCCTTCATTCTGAGAGGAACCATCACTCAGACCTTCAAACTTCAGATTACTGAGCCAATGGCATTTAATAATCTAAATATTGATAACATTGAACAAGGATAAATGTCATCATTTCTGGTTAAGTAAATACATTTCTAACTGGCCAATGCTCAAGTAACTATGAGCCTGCACATATTATACAGGTCATAGGGGAAACACAGAAATAGTGAAAATAAAATACAGAAAAAGAATTCACACATTCTGTAAGTTCTTCACCTTATCTCTCTATTCCATACAGCTCCTACGGATTTAAGTATCACTTCTCTACTGATGACGGTGCAGTAGATGGTACAGTGGTTAGAATGTTGTCTTTCTGAGTTCAAATCTGGCCCCAGGCACTTCCTAGGGAAGTCACTTAACCTTTTTACCTCAATTTCCTCATCTGTACAAGGAGCTAGAGAAGGCGATGGCAAATTGCTGTGGTATCCAAAAAACCCCAAATGGTGTCAAGAAGAACCAGCATGTAGAACGATGCTGACGACGTCTACCTTTACTGCACTAAACTCTGCTGACGTCCAACTTTGCATCTCCACCTGCCTTTCAAACTTCTTGAACTGGCTGGACATTTCAAACAGTCAGCGTGTCCCAAACAGGACGTATGACCTTTGCCCCAAACCCTCCCTCTCACTCCCTTCCCTCTTAGTGCTGAGGACATATTGTGACGTCTCATTCTCTCATCACCTCCCCATGTCCATCTTGCCTCTTCAGCATCTCTCCCACAAGTCCCCCTCCCCATCTCTGCCTCAGTTTCCCCAACTACAAAATGGAGTCTATATTAGCCCCTCCCTCCCAACGTGCTATCTGTAGAGGGTTGAATACAGTGCCTGGCACATAGTCCACACTCCTTTCTCTCACTCCCTCTCCTGACTCTAGGGCTTTTTCTCTGACTCTGCTCTCCCCCTTCCTCACCTCCTGACATCAGCCCAAATCCCTTCTACAGGAAGCCTTTTCTTGTCAGTGCTTGGATCCGTTCCCCTTTATCCCGTCTAGATCTTCTTTTCACCCTTTGCAGGGTGTTTCCTGCATTAGACTGAGATCTTTCGGAGCAAAGACTTTTATCTTGGGGTCTTCAGTTCTTAGAACTATGGCTGGCATCTAGGAAGGAAACAAACAACCAGGAAAGGCCTATCATGTGCCAAGCACCAGGCCAAGGGCTTCACAACTATCACCTCCTCATCCTCACAGCAGCCCTCGGAGGTTGCGGCTCTTCCTGTCATCCCACTTCACAATTAAGGACACTGAGGCGGGACAGGCTAAGTGACTTGCTGGGGTCTCACAGCTACGAACAGTCTTGAGACTGGATTTGAAATCGGGCTTTCCCAACCCTAAACCCAGTGCTCTAGAGGACGTTTAGTAAGTGGCTGACCGGAGCCTGAGCCACGTCGAAGCCTTGTCTTGAGTGGAATCTGGTGAATAAACTCTGGGTTAGGGGAACAAGTCAGGGAAAGTTGGCCTTCCTCTTGGCTCGGCCCATCCTCATCCTTCAGGGACCCTTTCCATGGCAGTCCCGAGCAGAGCTTCTTTGGGTAAGGAGCACCCTGTGAAGAAGGGCCCTGGCAAAAAAATTTTAAAAAAGGGCCCTTGCAGTGGGGGAGCTGGGAGGGTCACATGACTTATTAATGGGTCAGGCACAGCACAGGCTGGAGGAAGGAAACTGCCTCAGGCACCGACCAAAAGTTCTGAGACAGCCAACATCTGATACCTCGGGAGGCTGAGCCACACAGGGGGTCCGCGAGCACTTATTAGGCCCCTCCTGTATGCCCAGCGCGGTGCCAAAGGGGTGGCGCTACGGAGGTTCCAGGCGGGGCCCGGGCGGCCAGGCTGGGCCGGACCACTCTTGCGCTCCGCCAGTTCACTGCCAGGCGGAGCCGGAGGCGGGGCGGAGCCGTCTCCACCCTTGGCCAGGGGCGGAGGTGCACGGGGGCGGGGCCCAGGCCCGGGAAGGCGGGGCGGGGCGGGGGCGGAGTCGAGGGCGGGGCCGGGCAGGGCGCGGGCCAATGGCGGCGGGCGGCTCACGGCGCAGGCGCTTCCTGCGGAAAGCGTCTCCTCGGGATTCGCGGCTTCACGCCGGCGCAGTCCGTGACGACTATGGCTCGGAGACCTCCGCGGAACTTCCGCCAGCGCCCGGCCGACTCCGGCTCCAGCTCTGACCCCGACTCTGACCCCAGGCCCAGCTCCGAGCCGGGCCTCGGCCGCGCTGCCCAGCGCGCCCCCGGGGCTCCGCGGAGTCGGGGCCGCGCCCGCGTGTGGGCGACGTCGCGCCGCGAAGGTCCGTGTCGGGCGCGCGCCGCGGGGGCGGGGCGGGCACGCGCACGCGCAGGGACCCCGAGCGCTCTGGTCCCGCCCAGGAAGCACTGCGGGCGCGTGCAGACTCTGCCTCAGTTTCCCCTGGTGTGCAGCGAGCGACGCCTCCCAGGGCTGGCCCTTGACCTCTCCGGGAGCGTGTATATGCCCCCCCCCCCCCGCACAGGCTCCCTGCGTCGTCTCCCCCTCTGTGCCCGGAGGCCCCCTCCCCCACGGACCCCGCCGCCGCCCTGCCTCAGTTTCCCTTTCTGTGCATTAGAGTGCATGAGATGGGGTTTGCCCCGCAGGCCCCTCCCCTTCTGGACGCGGCCCCCCAGATGTGTCCGGGGCAGGAGAAGGCCCCCCAACGTCTCCGGAGGCCGATGGCGGCTCCCCAGGTGGGAAGGAGCGGCTCGGCGCGGTGGGGTCCGGGGGGCGCGTTGGGCCTGTTCTGGGGAGGAAGGGTCAGCTGAGGGCTGAGAGCTTGGGACCAGGCCCCGCCCCCCCCTCCCCCATAGAGCCGGGCCCTCGGGGCGTGGGCGGGAGGCAGGGGCTGAGCCTCCCGGCACAGGCTTTTCCCTAACCAGACTCTAACTCTAACCCTAACCCGCCCCCACAGGGGGAGGGGGGGGGAGAAACCCGCAGGAGGAGCCGCGATCTGCCCCCTGGAGGGGCGCTGCCCGGGAGGGGGGCCCAGAGGCCTCGCTAAGGGGTCCGGCAGCGGGGGGGCCCTGGGGGCGGCGGCGGGGCTGCAGCGGCTCCTCTGCTTCAGCCCCGATGCCCTCCGCGGGGACGCCAAGGCTGGATCCCGCAGCCTGCCGGGCAGCGCCTGTGGCCTCGGCTCCTGCGGCGGAGGGGCTTCTCAGGGCCACGCGGGGGGGGGCTGCCGCGGGCCAGGGCTGTGAGGGCGGGTGCCGGCCGCTAACCCTAAGCCCGGGGGTCCCGCTGGGCCAGAGCGGCGGGGGCGGGGCACGGGCTCTGTCTGGGGCGGCCGGGAGGAAGCGGGCCCTGGTCCGGGGGCGTCCCGGTCACTGCCGCCTTCTGCGTCACAGGGAGCCTGGTGGACCCGACGCGAGCCCGGGCGGCCCGAAGAAGGCTCCGGAGGGGGCCCGAGGCGCCGGGGGACTACCTGCCGCTGAGCGGGGGCCCCCCCAGCAGCACTGACTCTGAGGAGGAGCCGGCTCCCGGGGCAGCAGAGACCCCAGGTGCCCGTCCTGGCCCCTGTGGTGGGAGGCAAGGAGAGCCAGAGCTTCCTCCTCGGCCTCCCCGACTCCCCTCCTCGCGCGGGAGAGGCCGAGCTGGAGCCGGGGAGGCTGAGCCGGAGCCCGGGAGGCTGGAGCTGGGGAGGCCGGAACCGGGGAGGCCGGAACCGGGGAGGCCGGAGCCGGGGAGGCTGAGCCGGAGCCCTTCCTTCCCCTTCCTCCTAGGCTCTGGCAGTGGAAGCGAGGAGGCTCAGGACGCTTGGGAAGCACAGCAGATGAGGAAAGCCCTGCGAGCCCCAGACCTGGTACGTCTGGGAGGGGGGAGGGAGGCCTGGGGGCCGGAGGCCGGTCCCCCCTTACCCCCCGGAATCCAGAAAAGACACAGTTCTCCGTCCTTTCAGGGACCCGAGCCTGGACTCCCCCACGACCATCCCCCGGGCAAGAGAACGTGGGACCTGCCCGTGTCCCTGCCCCCTGTGAACTTGGCAATCATCAAGAAGCAGCTCAACAGTCGGTAAGGGGCAAGTGCAGGAGGGTGGCCGTGTCAGAGCTGAGGGGGAGGGGCAGGACACCGAGGGGGGGAGGAAGGGCTCGGGGGGCGCCACTAAAAGGGGCTGTGAGGGGACGGCTGGCCCAGGTGGAGCTCCGGGCTGACTTGCATGACTGGGATCCGCCGTTGGCAAACACGGGGTCCCTCAGCTGGAGCTGGGACAGCGCTTTCTGAGCCCAGGCTGGCTGAGGGATGGCTAGGCCACGGTGGGCCTCGCCGCAGGTGCTGGCAAGCCCCCCCTAGGATTGGGGAGGGGTCTGGAGCCCAGCTCCTGGGGGCACCCTGACCCACTGTGCCATGGCAGACCAGAAGTGGGGCTTGGGGCAGGTCCAGCTTCCCTGACTGTCTTTTTAAGGGTCCCTCTGAGTGCCCCCCCCACGTCCACTCCTTCCTGCCGGGATGGCCCAGGGCAGGGGCTCAGTGAGGGTCTCCCTGCAGCAGGGGGGGTCTCCCTGCCCAAGGTTGAAGAGGGGGTTAGCAGAGGTGGAAATAGACCCCGGGGGGGGGGGGGGGGGGTAATGGTCTCACGTCAGGGCTCTTTCCCTCGGTTCTGCTCAGAGACGGTGGCATCCTGGGCACGTGGAGGCTGAGGGGCTTCTGGGCCGGCACTCCTGAGGGCCTGGAGCCTGGCTGGTTCCTTGTTGACCCGCGGGTCGCCCAGAGCCCGGCCAGGGGCAGAAGCAGGGGAGGCGGAGGGGCCGGCCTGGGCCCCAGGGCCTGCAGTGGGCAGTGACCGACCTCTGGTCCCCGGGCTCAGGTTGGCCTCCCTGGAGGGCGTGCACCGTTCCCACCAGAGGGAGTACGAGAGACGCCTGCAGGACGTGGTCAGCGCTAAGACCGCTGTTGCGGATCTCGAGAAGGCGCCAGATCCCGCGCCCAGCTGTGCCTTCTACAGGGCCATGAAGGCCTACCTGGCGGCCCTGGTTGACTGCCTCCAGGAGAAGGTATGGGGCTGGCGCGCCGCCGTCACACCCCCTGGGCCCTCACGCCTGGACCTGCGGCTCGGGAAGGTCAGGCGTCTCGCCGCTCGGTCCCAGAGAGATTTGGAGCCACAAGTGACCCAGGGCCTCCGGGGCCCAGACAAGGGGAAAGTCCTGTTCTTGCTGGTATTCCTGCAGCATCCAGGATCTCGGGATTAGCCCAGGGACGGCATAGAGGCTGGACCATGCGGGACAGCAATAATTCCAGGGGTTACTTGTCCAGTCCGGCAACTAAGACTCATCAGAGGAGATCTCTGGCCGCCCACAAGCCGCCACGAGCTCTGGACACAGGGCCAGCCTGGACGCAGGGGCACGCCGCTGACAGGAGGAGTGGCCCTCGGACTGGGTCCCTCCCCCTTGTCTCTGTTTGGCCCGGTCGGCCCGTGAGACCGGCCGTTCTTTTCCCAGGGAACAGTGCCTCCACTCAGGTTCCCTGGGTCTCTGCTCCTCCACTCACTTCACTTTGTTTTCCTCGGATGTCGTTTCAGATCGGGGCCATTCAGGAGCTAGAGGCGGCCATGCAGTTGCTCCTCCAGGAACACGCCGCCGCCTTCTGGAAGTGGCGACAGGTGGAGCTACGCGGCAAAGCCGCGCACTTACAGCAGCTGGCAGGTGAGGGGCGCTCCCAGTGTGGAAGCTTCCTCCGCGTGGGCAGCGTCAGCCTGGGGGTCCCGTACAGGGCGTGCTGGCGTCAGAAAGATCAGAATGAGCAAAACGCCCTCTGCCACTCACGTGAAAATGCCTTAAACCAGATTTTGCTTCAGCTCAGACTCAGTTGTGGACTGGAGGCTAGAAGCTGCTTCTCGGGGTCGGGGAGGATGTTGTCATGGAGCCATTTAGGAGGGGCTTGGCAGGGCTGCCTTAGGAGGGGCTCCCTCACTTGGGGAGGGCCAGGCCCCAGGCCGGCCCCTGGAACAAGACGGGGAGAAGGCCGGGCAGCCGGCCACCAGCAACCCCAGGCGTCCTACCAGGGGGGAGGCAGGGGTGTGTCCTGGGGAATCCCATAGGATAACAGGGATGGTGGTCTAGTTGTGGAGATCCTGGGGCGCCACCCAGGGGAGTGCGTTGGATTCTGGGGGCTCCTAGGGAATCCCTGCTGTTTACAGTGTGTTGGGGGCAGGGGCACAGTGCTCACGTCAGGGGCTGTGTGGAGGATGGATGGGAGTGGGTGGAGACCAGAGGCAGGCAGACATCCCTCCCCCCTCAACGTGTGAGGGGATGGGGGGTCTGCACCTGAGTGGGGGGGGAGGAGTCAGAGGAGACAAGGGGCGTGTCTGTTGAGGTAAGGCTTTGGTGAGAGAGTGAAGAGTCCAGGCTGGGGAGCCTGGGGGTGGGAGCAGGGAGGTTCCCTTTCCAGTGCAGGCAAGAGAGGAGGGGGCAGAGGGACATGAATTCTGTTTTGAATGCCTCTGGGGAGGCCCAGAAGGCAGCACCTGTTGAGAGCCATTTCCCTGAAGGAAGGGCCAGAAGCAGGGCCTCGCAGTGCTAGTTGGCTTGTGCTGTGTTCTGGTGCGGCTCCCCTCCAGATTCCAGTGGACCTGCTGCTCAGTGTGGGAGCAGGGGCAGGGCTGCCTTGTGTCCTGAGTTGTGAGCACTTGTGGAGTGAAGGATGGAGGGAGGGAGAGACTAGTCTGGGCTCCACGGGGGCAACGTGAGACTGCAGGGAGGGGGGCCAGGGATGAGCCTCACTGACCAGTGGGTGGCTGGAGCCCTCATCTCATAGCACTTACTTTGTCATTCATCAGCCAGCATGACGGATGATGCCCCGGCAGAGGGTGGTGTTGGAGCTCAGAACGTCCTAGGAGAGCCTGCTGTCTGGAGGTAGCCAGAGCCCGCCGCCTCCTCTTTGGACCCAAATATCTTCTCTTAGTGACCTTGTTCTGAAATCAGGGGGAGGGCTCTTTGTCCCCACAGGCCTTGGGTGGTCTCTGGTGTGGGCTGAGCTCTTGGGACAGATCAATTTTCTCCAGCTCTAATGTTGCTCTTGGTCGCTTGTTAAGAAAAGACTGATACTTGTTCCAAAATGCAGTATGCAGAAAACACAAGCCATCGAGAGCCCTGGCATGTCTCGGCATCAGGAAGGTGTGTCCGGTAGTGATGGCGAGGACAGTGAGTCTCCATCAGAGGGAGCCGACTTCCGGGAGAGGCGAGGTTGGTGCTCTGTGTGTGCGGTGAATTTCCACCTGTGTCCCTTCCCTCCTGCCCAGCCTTTATTAGTGTTTGGTTTTCTGTATAACTGTGCTCATTCAATTTTATTTTTTCAACCAGTCCACAAAAGGTCTGCCTTCTCTGCCTCTCTGTCCCCTCCCAACAGAGAAAGAGAAAAGAAAACCTCTTTTGCCAACATGTACCATCACGAGACACAACTATGGCCATTGGCACACCCAAAACACGTGCCCTATTATGTCCCATAATATCCTTAAGAGTCCCCTTGGAGTCAGTCAGTCGTTCCCCTGATCATCAGCTTATTGTCCTCTCTGGACCCCTCCCCGTCCTCATTTCTTCAGACTGAGTGTGAATTTAGGCTGCTGCTGTACATGCTGGACTAAGCTTTGGCTCAGGATAAATTTCTCTTTTCTCTCCAGTTTTCCAGCTGAGTAAAATGTTTTTCTATACCCAGTTCTCTCTGTGTGTACATATGTGGGGTGGGTGTGGGTGTGTGCACATGCATATACTTATGGTATATGTGTGCATGTGTAATTTGTATATGTGTATATGAAGTGTATATGTGCACATATTGTATTGCTTGTAAATGTTTATGAATATGTGTATAATTTATACACACATGCATGGGGCTTATATGTGAATGTGTGGGCTGTGTGTGAGTTGTGCACATATGTATGTGTGGTGTAAGTATGCAGCACGTGTTATGTATGTGTACGGTATTTGTATATGTGAGGGCATATTTGTGTAGTATACACGTGTGTGATGTATATATATTTGGAAGACGTGTGCATATAATGTATTGTGTATGTAATTAGTGTATAAATAAAAATTCTTATATCCAATATGGTGCCAAGGCCCTTCCATTCCACCTCTGCAGCATCTCTGGCCCATTTCCCCTCCGCAGCATCTCTGGCCCATTTCACCTCTGCAGCGTCTCCCTGATCCATTTCCCCTCCGCAGCATCTCTGGCCCATTTTACCTCTTCAGGACCTCTGGTCTATTTCACCTCTTGTAGGATCCTTCGTGTCATAGAGTGCCTTATTCTTTTCCAGTCTTCTTACAATACTCCCACCACAAAGGTAGTTTTTGATCTAGTGCCATTGGCCTCCTGACTGTCCTATGAACAAGACCCCCCCATCTCTTTCCAATTCTGAGTATTTTGTCTGGCTGTACCCCATGCCTTCTCTCCCTCCTCCATTCTAACTGCTGATCTCTGAATTCTTCCTTAAATTCCAAATAAAATCCCATCTCCTACAGGAAGCCTCCAATTTGTCTTCATTATTTCCTAGTTATCTTGTCAATAGCTGTCTGTATGTGTTTGCTTGTTATTTCCCCCATTAGATTATAAACTTCTTGAAAGCAAGAACTATCTTTTGCTTCTTTTTATGACCCTGGCATTTAACACAATGCCTGGCATATAATGGATGTTTAAATATTGATTCATTGATTACTTATCCCTATTTAATTCCATGTAATTGTTCATTTTTACCTTTTTGTTTCTCTTCACTCCTATATTTGAACTTCAAGGCTTCTTCATGGTAAGCCTGTTTCATTAAAGGTCCATTCCTTCTCAGCACCCCCACTCCCACCTTCCCCTGCTGCCAATAGCCTTATAATCAGTTTCGCTGGGTTGGTTATTATTGTGTTTAAGCCCATATCCTTTGTCTTCTGTAATAGCGTATTCCAGTGTTTCCTTTTCTTTATGGTAGTGGCTGCTAAGTCATACAGGATCCTAGCTGTGGCTCCTTGGTACTGGAATTCTTACTTTTTGACTGCTTGAGAATTAATTTTTTGATCTGGAAGCTCTGGATTCATCTCTCATCTTTCTGGAAGTTTTTACTTTGACTTTTCTTTCAGAAAGTGACTGGTGGATTCTTTCTCTTTTCTGCCTCCCATCTAGTTGTAAGAGCTCTGGAATCTTCTTTTAAAAATTGTTTGAAATAGGATGTCCAGGCTCCTTTTTTATTTTTTTGGTCATGTCATTCAGCTAGTCCAGTGATTCTTTATCTTTTTTCCTCTCAATTATTTTTATGGTTTTTTTTCTAAATTTCTTTTAAGCATTTTGAATTTATTTTAATATTTTTTGTTGCCTCTTGGAGCCATTGATTTCTATTTGGTTCATTCCAGTTTTCAGAGAGTTGCTTGGACAGATTTTGTTTCTTGTGCCAAGCTGTTGTGATATCTTTCCAGTTCTTTCTCATTACCATAACTCTTATTTATTTTCCATTTTTCCCCACATTGCTCTCATTTTATCGTTAAAAAAACTTTTTTTCCCATTGTGCCAGGAATTTGAATTGAGTTTTTACCCAAGCTCTCTTTTTCTCTGAAGCTTTGCTTGTAGATGTTTTAAAGTCATTTTTTTCTTTTGCTTTTGTGTCCTAAATATCCTAGTCACTATTTTGGTGGCATTCTTCATTTTCCTATTTGATAATAGTTTGGTCTTTGCACACTTCTGGAGAGGTCTATGCTGGTTCTGTTGCTCCTTTCTTGGGGGGATTGAGTGTGATATTATTCTGTGATCTTAAGGACAGCTCAGGCTGGGTATTTGGAAGCATAAAATACCCTCAGAGTGATCTGATCCAGGTCCAAGGGGACTGCTGCCTCCTTGCTCTGAATTCTAGAAGTTCCTAGCCTAGTTTTGGTTCTGAACAGGGGTAGATATTCCTGGACTCAGAACAGGGGTAGATATTCCTGGACTCAGCCCTCTTTGGCAAGCTGGGAGCCTCTGCTACTTAGAAGGACAGAACTGCCAGCTCCCCTTTGGTCTGGGGTCCTGGTGACTTCCCTGTCAGCATCAGACTAAGAGGCAGAAACTGAGACCATGCTCAGATCTTGAGGGTCCAAGCCACTTGTGGCTGCTGGCTTCTGAACTTGGCTTTTCTCTCAGTAGACTAACTGCCTACTGTAGGAAGGTGGTGCAGCATAGGTCCCTTTGTCAATCCACCCTGGGACCTAGAATTGGGTGGTGGACAAAAGAGGCTGGGGAGCTTTAGGGGGGGCACTTGTTGGCTCCTCCCATATGGGACATACCCAAGGAGACTGCCTTGCTCACCCTCTGTGGCCCCCTTTGTCCTTTGATCTGCAGGGGCTATTTTACAAAACTGCCACAGTATTTTTGAAGATGTCAATGAGGAATTTTCTGATGTCCAGAAGATTTTGCTGAAATTCCAGCAATGGCGAGAGCAGTTTCCTGATTCCTATTATGAAGCTTATGCCAGTCTCTGCTTACCCAAACTTTTGAGTCCTTTCATAAGGATTCAAATGATGGATTGGAACCCTCTTAAGGTATCTGTGCTTCTTAAGGGACCTAGTGATTGGGTGGTCTCCAGCCTGGGGGCTTCTTGTTTCCCCTGTACTGCACAACTCTGGCCTCAGCCAATTGTAGGCCCAAAATAAAATGAAAGCTGCGTCCCAGGCAGGTGCTCCAGGGGCCAGAGACCCTGGGCCTGGGGCCTTAAAGTGGGAAAAAGATTTCAGGAGGCAATGAGTTAATGCAAACCTAGGGCCAAAGTGAATGGAACCAGCCAAAGTTCTAAAGAAGTGTGCCTCAAGGATGGGAAAGGCCTTCAGCATGATCCAGGAATGAGCATCCAATTCAACAAAGTCAGGGATTGCCTGAAGGAGGCCTGTTTAAAGTGAGGATCAGCCATAGGAATGGGGATGCTGAGCTTGCAGGAGAAGAGGCTCTGAGAAAGGTGGAATCCTCTGAATCTGAACCTGAAGAGCTACCATGGGACAAATGATCATTCTTGGTCTGCTTGACCCCAGAGACTAGAACCAGGAGTACTGGGAGAGGAGGTGCTGGATACCAGCCTTAAACGCAGGGCCTAGAGAGCCTTCAACCAGAGTGGGAGGATTCTTTGTGGGCCATAGGGTGGAGAACATTCTTTGTGGCAGAGACACTGAACAGGGTGATAGTGAGCAGGGCTGAATGACTGTGATCGAGAGCAGCGTGGGGGCTGGGACCTCAGGCTTGAGATTGATTTGATTCTAGAAGAGACAGATGGACCTTGATGGCTTTTCAGAGGAGTCTGGTGGGACAGCTTGGGGTCTGGGGAGCACTTGATGAGGACCTGCTCTCTGCTGGACATGGCAGGACAGAGACGTAGGGAGATAGGCTGCGCCTATGAGGAGCTCACCCCCAGCCCCATAGAAAGAGGTGCCTCCTTGTCAACTCAAATCCTGCTAGCTGGATCCCATTCTATCTACCTTTTTTCCAACAGATCACCCTCTGCTATCCCTCTCCCCCTTATTTTCTCTCTGCTTCTCTCCTGCCTACAAATATGTATGTCAATAACAAACCTCAATAACATGTCTTTGGTCCATCCACCTCCCTAGCTGTCATCTGATATTTTTCTTGTCTTTTGTGGCTGAACCCCTTGAGAAGGCCATCTATACTAGGGACCCCCCTTTCTGTTCATTCTCCATTGCCATCTGACTTCTGACCCAACACCCTCTCATCCTTCAACTGAAACTTGTTCTTCTTCAGGTCTTCAACATCTTCCCAGTCTCTCAGGTTCTTAACCTAAGAGCTATCCTAGGCTCTTCATGCTTTTTCCCCCATTCCCCTCTCATCTACTATAGACCAGAGCCTGTTGATTTCACTTTTGTACCTCCAGTCAGTTTCACCTCTGCAACATCTCTGGTCCATTTCACCTCTGCAGCATCTCTGGTCCGTTTCACCTCTGCAGCATCTCTGGTCCGTTTCATCTCTGCAATATCTCTGGTCCATTTCACCTCTGCAGCACCTCTGGTCCGTTTCATCTCTGCAACATCTCTGGTCTGTTTCACCTCTGCAACATCTCTGGTCTGTTTCACCTCTGCAGCATCTCTGGTCCGTTTCATCTCTGCAACATCTCTGGTCCGTTTCATCTCTGCAACATCTCTGGTCTGTTTCACCTCTGCAGCATCTCTGGTCCGTTTCATCTCTGCAACATCTCTGGTCCGTTTCATCTCTGCAACATCTCTGGTCCGTTTCATCTCTGCAACATCTCTGGTCTGTTTCACCTCTGCAGCACCTCTTCCACATCCCCCTTCTCTCCTTCACTCTGGACTATGGCAGCAGCTGCTGGCAGGGGGTTGAGAAGTATCTGTTTCCAGTTTCTCTCCCCTGTGTTCCATCCTTCATCCAGATACCAAATTAATCTTCCTAAAGCACTGATCTGATCATGTCACACCCCCTCCTCAGTAAACCTGAATGACTCCTATTGCCTCCAGCGTCAAACACAAAATGCTCCGCTAGGCCTCCAAGGCCTTTTGTAGCTTAGCCCCTGCTACGTTTTCAGGTTTCTTATACCTTACGTTTCCTACCATATACAGTTGGATCCAATGATCCTACTCTCTCACAAACAGGACCTTCCCTTGTCACTATCTCCCATACTCAGAACGCTCTCCTTCCTTCTTCGCTTCGTTTTTGTCCCAGTCCCTCTTCATTTCCCATTTATGTAGCTTATTTTAGTTGTGTACGTGTTTCTCACATTAAACTGAGTTCCTTGCCTCTCATGGTATCCTCAGTGCTTCACACACCACCTGACATATCATAGGTGCCTAATCAGTATTTACTGACTGCTTGACTGACCAAGAAGAATGGCATTATGAGACCATGGAGAGGAACTAGGCCCAGTGAGGAGAGGGCGATCTGGGTTCAGGATGGGCTGGGGAGGGTGTGGCAGCATTTGGGGGCCCCACCTGAAGACTTCGGCCACTGTGCGGGGCCCCATCTGCAGGGCTGTGCTCAGCTCTGGACCCAGGGTAGAGGAGAGCCGATAAGCGCGCTCTTGCTTCATGCTTCGTCAGAATGGTTCTTTTGGTTTCCACTTTACCCCTGAGGAAATGAGCCAAGAGAAGTGCAGTGACCTTGGCAGTGTCTGAGTCCGGGCTGGGATGTGCTCCTCCTGCCTCACTGCTCCAGGCTTTGTGCTGGGCGTCGGTCTGCCCCTTGGGGCAGCTGTGGGGATTCCGCTTGAGGACAGGTGTTTTTCACATTTTGTCTCCTCTGCAGCCGGACTGCGTCAGTCTGCAGCGGATGCCATGGTTCCAGTCCCTGGAGGAGTTTGCCAACAGCGGGGTGGTGGCTCAGAGAGACAGCCCTGACAAGGAGATCCTACCAGCTTCTCTGGACAAGACGGTCCTTCCTCACATCACAGGTACGGCTCTGTCTTGATCTGGAGAACTCTGTTGCTCCCAGCCCATGCACAGGGATCCACAGGTGGCACCAAGTCAGTGGCTTGTATCCCCTCCTTTCTCGGTGGTTCTCTTAGAAAACCAGTTGCCCTCTGGTTCATGCAGCCGAGGTCCCTGGGCGGAGGCTAGCAGTCGGCCTGTGACCCCAGGATCCTGGGCCTCAGCTGACCTGGGTTCTCTCCTCTTGCTGTCTGTTGGGTCCATGGGGCACTCCGAATACACTTGGGGTCACCCGTTCCCAAGCCAGGGCATGTCTCTGAGGCGTTAGCCCGGGCCCCTGGCTGCCGTTGGCATTGACTGGGATGACCCCTGGCTGTCTAGACCACATCTCGGGCGGGGACAAAGCTGTGGGGCTGGGTCCGTGGGCTCAGGTGACTCGTTTTTGGCCGTTAAGTAGAGACTTTCTGGAAGGGAGGCACCCAAGGTGGGGCTGGAGCCAAGGGCAGGTAGGTGTCTTCTTGCCTTGGATACCTCTGGGCTGCACTAAGCTCCCCTACAGGGACCAAGGCGAGGGGGTGCCCGGGGCACCCTCTGGAGACCTGAGGAACAGCTCATTTGGGATGTTCTTTCTACAGGCCCCATTCAGAGCATGTTGCTCCCTCGTGGCTCGTTC
Source organism: Sarcophilus harrisii (assembly GCF_902635505.1). Classification (NCBI taxonomy): domain Eukaryota; kingdom Metazoa; phylum Chordata; class Mammalia; order Dasyuromorphia; family Dasyuridae; genus Sarcophilus; species Sarcophilus harrisii. Next base: position 536,169 of record NC_045427.1, on the reverse strand, counting down.
CTCCCAACTTCCCGTTTCCCCCTTTTGTCCCGGACTCTGCTCCGGGGCACCCTGACTTGGTTAGGTCCCTCCCTTCTCCACCCCGACATGCCCGGAATCTGACCCTCTGGTGATAGGATCGGGGAGGGGGTGAGCCAGACGCCCCCAGACCACCCTGGAGGTCAAAGGTCCCCGCCCTCAGGGAGCTGAGGGACTGGGCTTGAATGGATCCAGTACTCCTGGAGGGAGCAGGGCCGGGCCAACTCTCAGCACGGCTCTTTCAGGTTTTGTCCGGTTCCTTTGGGACCCTCTGTCCACGCCACAGACCAGAAGCCTCGTGGAGCGCTGCAGGGAGGTCCTCAGCCTTTGCCCAGCTCCGAGGGGCAGGAAGGCCGCCTGCCGAGGTGGGGCTGCACGCCTGGTACTCCGGGCCCTGGTGGCGTAGGTGTCCTTGTTGCCCCGGGGGAGCTCGTGGGGATGCTGACAGGCCTCTCTGAGCCTCTGGCCAGGTTGGGTCAGGCTTCCTGTGGGAGGAGGCGTTGAAGCTGAGCCCAGAGAGGTGGCCTAAGGGCCTAAGAGCGGCTAAGGGCGGGTGGTTGGCTGGCTGGGTCCAAGGCACGGAGGCTGCGCAGGGGGTCGTTCTGGCCGGACCGTGGAGAGCACAGAGAGCAGGACCTGGGGTCGGGAGGCCAGAGTGACAGTGACAGGTTGGGGCAGGCAGAGTAAGGGAAGGGAGTGGGAGAGGTCAGAGTCCGGGGGGACAGCTCAATCTGGGTTCTCAGGGGTCAGTCTGTGAGTTGTGGGGCGGAATTCAGCAGAGGGCAGCCCAAGGCGGGCTCCCACCTCTTCCCTCGGCCTAGGACAGGAAGGGCCCAGGAAGGGGCTGGGGGTGTGAGCCAGGCTTTGAAATGGCTAAGGTCCCCATGACCCAGGAGCTGAGGGACTGCGCTTAGGCTGAAGAAGGCAGTGGAGGATGACGTCTTTATTCCCCTCTATCCAAAAAGGTGAGAGTGGCGCAGGAGGAGTGGCCCCCAGTCTCCCTCCCCCCCAACCTTATCCCCACTTGTGCCGACCCTCCACCCTCCCTGGGCTCCCCGGCCCACCCCATCCCCGCCGGCCACGGAAGGAGCGGCCATTCCCCGTGAGCCCCACTTCTCGCCCTCCCTCATCCTCCACGTGATCCCTCCATGTCATCCTTGTCCTGTTGCTTTAGCGGCTCCCTGGGAAAGGGCTGTCCACACTGGGGTCTCCACTTACCAGGGTCTGCTGGACTCCCAGTTTCCACCAGAATCCCTTTTTCAGATATAGTTTTACTGTAATTAGTCTTTGTGAAAGCGAGGATGATGGCGAAGGTCCGAGAGAGAGGCGGCCATTGCCCGGCGCGGCTATAACCTGAGGCGCTCTAAAGCGCCTTTCCAAGGATTGCTTCTCTTGCCGTTACGGGTGACGAGCGCGCTCAGAACGCGTCCTGGGGGGTCCAGGGCTCCCTGCCCCACAGCCCGCGGTCCGATGTAGGTGGGCACCCCGTTGCTGGCCCTTGGCTGCCCTCACAGGGCCCCCCCCCCCACGTCTGCACTGGGGACCTCCAGCCTCTCCTGCCTCTAGCCCGTTCTCCATCAGCCCCCCCCCCAACCCAGGTTTGTATTCCCTGGCCCCTAGTCCGGTCCGGTGCCTGGCAATACAGCAGGTGTTTAATCAGTGCTTGTGAGGAAATCCCAGTCTTTTCACGGAAGTCCGAGGCAGAAGGGACCTTAGGGGTCCAGTGGGGCCCTACCTCCCCTTCCCCTCCTACTTCCTGACTGAGAAAGAGGCGGGAAATGACCCTTCTGGGATCACGGGCCGCCAGGCTCTGGTTCTGGGGCGCGGTGGGGTCGTGGCTGGCACACAGTGCACACACACACGGCCCCACACGTGCACACACACACGCATCCGTCCCGCACACACGTGCAGACACACGCACTCTTGCCAGTGCCTCCAGCTGCCTGTCTCTGCCTTGACCTTCGCACCCAAAGGAGCTGCCAGGCTTTATCATGGGGTGGGGGCAGGGCTGGCTGTGGGCAGGGGGGAGGATGGGGGTCCTGGGGCTGGGGGGCGGCTCACTGTTTGTTCCTGTGATCAGGGTCCTGGAGGACAGAGAGTCCCCGCACTCCAGGTTCCAGGAGCGGCAGTTCTGGTCGGCTGTGAAGGTGAGGGGCCCTTAGCCTGGTCCCTGGGGAGGGGGGGTGGGGGCATCCTGGCCGTGGGCCCCAGGGTGGGGGGAGGGCGCGGTTGCCCAGGCCTCCTCTGGTCCCCTTGCAGCTCCTGGGCAATGTGGCTCTGTGGGAGGGCCTGGTCCCGGAGGGGGCCCTGCGGGAGCTGGCACTGAACAAGCTGCTGAATCGTTACCTGGTCATCGGCCTCTCCAGCACGTGCCCTGGGCCAGGGCTGGCCACCAAGTACCGCGGGGTGAGCGGGGCCTGGGGAGGGGGGGAGGTGAGGGAGGGGCTGGTCTGTGGAGGAGGAAGTGAAGAGAACCATGGCCTGGGGAGGAGGTGGGGGGCCCAGGAAGGAGAGCTTGGGTGACTGGTATGTGGCCCCACAGGTGGTGGAGAGTCTCCCCCAGAGCTGGCTCAGTGGGGACCCCGTGGGGACCCCCATTCCCCAGCTGGCCAACCTGGTGCTGACACTGGTGCGGGCGGCACAGCAGCTGCAGGACCATGAGCTTGGGTGAGTGCTTGAGCCGTGGGGGCCGGGGGGGGGGGGGGGGCACTGCGTGTGCCCTACTGAGACCCCTTGCACCCCCAGGTCCGAAGTGCAAGAGATGGTGCTTCTCCTGGTGGAGATGAAGGCGACGGCACAGGCCCGAGCCTTCGTGGAGAGGAACGGGCTGGAGCAGCTGAGGTCCTGCCTGAACGGACTGCAGTGACCCCCACCCCTGTACCTGTAGCCAGTTGGTGCTTAATAAATGTTTATTGTACAGCTTGGTGTGTGCCCCCTGAGCCCCCCCTCTCCCAGAAGCCTTTGAGCCCCCAAAGCCAGGGGCGCCCTAGGACTTGCGGGCGGCCTCTATTTCCTGCCAGATCTTGGCCTCCAGCCCGGCCGTGCAGTACTCCCTCATCATGTCAAACTCCTCCCAGGGCCGGGCCCACTTCTGTGCCTCCTGCAGCTGCTCCGGGCTCAGGCACAGGTCAAAGCGGATGCCCTGGATCTGGAACTGGGGGCGCTCCCAGCGCTTGGACCACGGCTTGGGCTTCATGCGGACTTGGAGCTGGGGGGATGTGGCGGCGTGAGGGGGCCGGTCCGGGCGGGTCCCCTCCCCATAGACCCCCCCCCCCCAAGGAACTCCCCAGATCCTGCCCCCACAGGGCCCCTCCTAGACCCCCCACCTTATTCACAGGGACCTCCTGGCCGGGGGCCAGGGTCTCGGGCTTCATGTCCAGGGGGAAGGTGCTGTACTCGGGCAGGGCATCCCGCAGGTACATGAGGTTGTTGTCCAGCCGCTTCTCCAGGCGCAGCACCTGGATCTCGTGGATGCGGGGGCTGTACAGGTCAAAGCAGATCTCCACACCTTGGGGGGAGGAGCAGCAGTCAGGTGGGCCTCCCCCACAGTAGGAGCTTGTCTGGAGCCCCCTCCCCCCTGCACACAGTAGGACCCCAAGAGCCCTTCAGTACGGGGCCTGGGGGGCACACAGTAGGGCTCCAGAAGACCCCCCCCCCCATCCGGGCCCACCCACCTTGGCCCTCGATGATGTTCCGCAGCACAAAGGTGGCCCCCAGGCCGTAACCCGACCTCTGGATACAAATGCCCACAAAGCGGCTGGTTTTGCCCTTGGCGTGAGGGTCCGACGAGGTGACGGCCAGGATGCTCCCTGGGGGAGGGGGGGAGAATGCGTGAGGGGCAGCCCCCTCCCCCATTCCCCTCCCCCCGCGCCCCTCCCCCACGCACCCACGTAGAACTCGGGGATGTGGATAACCCGCCTCCGGCGCAGCATGTCCTGGCGCTCCAGCTGGAACTTGATGGGGTTCGTGCGCCCCCGGGGATGGATGAATTCCGGGCTCAAGAACCTGGGGAAGCCAAAGCCGGTGGGCGCCGGGCGGCGGGAGAGCTCCCCAGCCCCGCCGAGGCCCCGACCGCCCCTCACCTGCGCGCCGGCTCCGGCTCCTGCTGCTTGTCCGCGATGACCGGCTTGGGGGGGGGCTGGAAGCCCCCGGGGCTGCAGAGGGAACCTGCGGGCAAAGGTCCGGCCTGAGGGGGGCGGCACCCGGCGTGGGGGGGGGGGGGGTCGGGGGCTCGGGGACCCGCTTCCCTCCCCCTAGCTCTTACGGCGGGCGGGGGCGCGGGGCGCGGCCCCGAGGCGGAGACGGAGGAGGGCGACCGCCGAGCTCACGGGCGCCGCCATGTTTCCCGGATGGGGAAGAAGAGCCCGGCACGTGACTGGGATGGGACGGTGGCCTCCGAGGGACGCATCCCGCCTTTGGCGAAGGCGGCGCCAGACTAACTGCGCCGTGTTAGCGGCCAGCAGGGGGCGCTGGCGCGCGAGGAGCCGGAGCCCGACCCCGCGTAGGCTGCCCCAGAGCGCCCCCCCCCGGAGGGCACGGCGGCCTCAGCCCGCGCACGCGCACTTTGGGGTCCCGCGGGGGGGGGGGGGTTGCCTGCACCGAGCCCCCCTTGGATGGGGAGCTCCCCCCCTGTGGAGGCGGCTCTTCGCTTTGTTTTGTTCCTCTCGGAGAAGGACCTTTGGGTGGGGACGGAGGCTGCGAACGGGGAGTCTCCTAAGAGCAGCAGCTGGTGCGGGCCGAGCCCGCCCTGGGACCCCCAGAGAGCCGGAGACACTGCTGGAGGAGAGGGCACTGCCAGGCGGGGGAGGGGCACTGCCAGGAGGGGGAGGGGCACTGCCAGGCGGGGGGGGGAGGGGCACTGCCAGGCGGGGGAGGGGCACTGCCGGAGGGGAGGGACGCCAGGGGGCACTGTCAGGAGGGGAGGGGCACGCCAGGGGCACGCCAGGAGGGAGGGGCACGCCAGGAGGGAGGGGCACTGCCAGGAGGGGAGGGGCACTGCCAGGGGGCACTGCCAGGAGGAGGGCACCGTCAGGCGGGAGGGGCACCGGTCACGGGAGGGGCACGCCAGGGGCACGCCGAGGGGAGGGGCACTGCCAGGGGCACCAGGAGGGAGGGCATGTGGGCGGGGAGGGGCACTGGGAGGGGAGGGCACGCCAGGAGGGGAGGGCACTGTCAGGGGGGAGGGGGCCTGCCAGGGGCACTGCCAGGGGGGAGGGGCACTGCAGGCGGGGAGGGGCACGCCCGGAGGGGAGGGCACTGCCAGGAGGGGAGGGCACTGTCAGGCGGGGAGGGGCACTGCCAGGGGCACTGCCAGGAGGGGAGGGGCACTGCCAGGGGGCACTGCCAGGAGGGGAGGGCACTGTCAGGCGGGGAGGGGCACTGCCCGGAGGGGGAGGGGCACTGCCAGGAGGGAAGGGCACTGCCAGGCGGGGGAGGGGCACTGCCAGGAGGGAAGGGCACTGCCAGGCGGGGAGGGGCACGTCTGGCGGCTCCTTTGGGCTACCTCCTCTCTGCTCCCAGCGCCCAGCCCCTTCTCTGAGGGGGACGCGCCAGGCCGGGAGGTCCTGGGCCTCGAGCATCCCTGGGTCCCTTTCCTGGCCGCCCTGGGGGAGCCCCCCATAAAGTCACCTTGGCGGGCCTCCTGGCGCTCCTGGGCGGGAAAGCGGGGGCGCTGGGCAGCAGGGCGGCCGGGTTGGAGAAAGGCCCGGGGCCGGGTCTCCTCCGGCGGCAGCTCCCGGGCGTTGGATGCGCGCTTCCCGCTGGGGCGCTGGTGGCAGCGCCCGGGCCGGCCCCCGGCTCTGCGGCCCCTCGGCGGGCGGTCTGCCCCCTCCCCTCCCCTCCCCCGCTTTCCTTCGGAGCCTCCCCCCGGGCTGAGGAAACCGAGGCTGGGCCGCCCCCGGGGCAGCCCCCTTCCTCTCCTGACCTCGGGGAGCCCCGGAGGACGCAGCCAGCGGCAGCGCCTTCACTCAGGCGCGAGAGGACGGGCGCGCCGAGGCACAAGCGGCGGGCTCCCCGGAACCAGCCAGGGCTCAAGGGACGGGGGCAGGACGGAGACGCCTTCCCCGCCCTGGGCTGGCGTGGCCCCTGAATTCGCCTTCCCATGTTCTGTCTGGGAGGGAGTTGCGCCCCTGGCTCCCGGGTTTAAGCTTTGTTGGGGAGTTTGGCCTCAGCCCCTGGTGGGAGCTGCGTTTGTGGAGAGAGTCGTGGTCAGGAGGTTCCATTGGGAAGAGGAGGGCCTGGGTTTCTGGCCTTGGAGGTTTCGCGCTTGCCTGCTTTCCACTGGCTTTTGGGAAAAGTCGGCTGCCCTGATTTTCTCAGAGGGTGGGGTCTCACGGAGCCTTAGTAATCTCCTTTTCTGGCCCTTCCGGAGGTCGGCTTTTTCCTCTCTCCTTTTCGGGTTCAAGCCCTTTGGAGGGAATTTCAGGCGATGATCCTTCTTAGGTGGGGACCCTTTTTCCTTTCCTCTAGTCCTGGTCGTCTATCACGTGAAGGCCCTGGCGGGAGGAGCACGATGATGGAAACGCCTGGAGGGAGGTCGGACCGGTTCCGGGAGATCCGGGCAGCGCTTGTTGGTCCCTGGTGATGCCTTGGGAAGCCCCTCCGGCTCCCTCCGGCACCTGTACCGTGCTTTCCGGCTTCGCCGTGAGTTGGTATTTGCTAGCTTTGGGCGCTTGGATGGGGGAAGTGTTGTTTTGGCGGTTGTTTTGTGGTAGGGAATTATTAAAGGGGATGGCGTGGGTTTGTTTTGCATCCCGGTTTCTGCCCGAGAGAGATTGGTGCTGCCATGGCTGTGTTTTTCCTTTCTGAGAAAAATTTGTCCCAGGGTGGTGGAAGAATGCGGTTAGTTTTCTCTCGTTGTTTTGCTGGGTTTTTTCTTTATTTTTTTCTCTTGGATTGTGTTTTCTTCTGCAGCAAAATTATTGTATAGATATGTTTCCATATATTGGAGTCACCATAGGTGTAACATGTTAATATAATGGGATACTGCCTTAGGGAGGGGGGGGAAGGGGGGAAAAGTTAAAGAAGTTTTGAAGAGTAAAAGGAAAATGACCATGCAGATGTTTGAAAATAAGTTTACTTTTAAAAATAGGAAAATTTCTCTACAAATATTCCTTGGAGAATAAGGAGTTTCAGAGTTGGTGAGGAATCAGTCTTCCTACTAAGGGGCCAGTGGGACCAAATGGGGCTGAGGCTTTTTCAAATTTTTGAGTTGTAGGTAGAACTACGGGAAATATTAAAATTTAGAGTTTTCAGTGTCATGTTGTTCTCTTGGAAGTTAAATATCCTACCTGAGTGAGAGCTGAGGGAGGTTAAGGCTTTTAAAGGGTTCTTGGTTTTAATGAAGTGGATATTTTTCCAAGCAGAGACATCTTCCGGTTTTTTATAGGGTATGGGTTCATTTCCAGAAACAGCTAGATTAGAGAATATTCTGCTGAGATGACTTGCCAGAGGGTTCCAGGTTGTGGAAGCTTTAGGGAGATGGAAGGTTTTTAGGTGGGGAATAGGCCGTGGTGCCTGTGGTCTTGAGGGGTCATGGCACAAAGGTTTTTGGGGAATTCTGTGTTTATACCCGAGGTTGGCATTAACAAGGCAAATGAGGGTAGGCGTTTAGCTAGTAGGAAATTCTGCAGTTTGGGGTTTACAGCAGAGTGTGTTGGGATTTCTTTAGTGTTTGTGTGTGATTGAAAAAAGGAATTATTTCATTTAAAATTCTAGGGTTCTTCTTCTGGAGAGGGAGCATCGGCAGTGTGGGGGAAGTTCTTGCTTTTAAATTCTTGTTCTTGTTTTGACTTTGTAAGTTATGGTATTTCTTATGGTTTCTGAGGTTACTTTGTGTTTTGCCTAGTAGATTGGGATGACTTTTAATATTAAAATATAAATGGGCTTTAAGAAGTAGTGACAAGTTTCTTTTAAATACGAGGTAGTGGTTTTGATGTTTTAAAGTAAAATAATTGTGAGAATATGAAGCTTTTGTGAGTTGTTGGAGTTTGAAGTTTTGTGTATTTAGACGGGTTTTGGTAGGGGTTACATGGAGATATTTTGTGTAAAGAAGTGGGAGAAGGTGGGGGAGAATGGTTTCTCAATTTTTTGGAATAGGGATTTTTGGTTTTTGTGCTTAGAGATGTGGGGGTTGTGAGAGGGGGTTTTTGGGGTTTGGGATGGAAATGAATGTTTTGGTGGGTGGTTTTGGTATTTAGGAGGGAGGGAGTGGGGAATTGTATTACATTTTATTCTTTTACTTTATTTTTCATTTTATTCATTTCTTATTTTTATTCATTAGATTATTTTTCAATTAGAGAGTTGGGGTAATTTGATTATTGTTATGTTTGGGTTTTTGTATTGGGGAGGTTTAGTTCAGAAACCTTGGGAGTTGGGAGGAGGAGGGGTCAAGCTTGGAGGGAAAAGGGAAGTGTTTTAGTTCTCAGATGTTTCTTTGCAGAGTGTTACTTGTGTGTGTGTTGTTTCTTCATATATATAAATATTTGGTTAGAGGTTGTTTTAGATTCCAATTTTTAATTTAATTTTGGGGTTCTTTCAGTTTAACATTTTTAAGCACTTAATTTGGAACACATAAATTGTGGGGAAGTGGGAGGAGGAGGGGTAGGGGGGATGTAGGACTTTGAATGGTTTTGAATGATACTTTTTCTTTTATTTTAGAAATCTTCCTTAGGGTTTTCCTTACTTGGTATTGTGGTTTGTTGTTGTTTCTTTTGCTTGGTTAGGTTGGTTTTTGTTTTTCTTGTATTCTTGTTGCTGTTTTCTAATTTCCTTGGTGTATTTTGATTTTGGACAATGATTACTTAGAGATAGACATAGAGAAGATAGAGACAGAAAATAGAGAGAAAGAACAGAGAGAAGAAAAGAGATGGGAGAGAGAGAGAGAGAGAGGAGGAGAGAGAGAGAGAGGGAGAGGTTAGAGTTTGTTTGTGTTGGGTTTTTTTGGTTTGTGTTTACTCTTGTTTGGCGGTTTTCTCCCGTGTGGAGGTTCTGGGTATTACCTAGAGGGGGTGGTGGGGGGTTTTGGCTTAATGATGTGGTTTTTTGAGATGGTGTTTTTCTGGATCCAGGGTTAGGGGCCTGCCTTTGGGTCCTGGTTTTCTCTCTGCCCTGCCTTTCCTCGCAGTCTTATGAGAGTTTATAGTTCTGGCCCCGGGAGGAAGCTTGGTTTAGAAAGGGTGGGGTCCAAAGGAGGAAGGGAGTTGTTTGTTCCCTGTTCCTTTTCTTATTAAAAAGTTCTGCCCGGGAAGGGTGACCGAATTGTCCATGTGCCGGGGTTCAACTGGTGGGGAGCCTGGGGAATGGAAAGTTTAACAGGGTGGGGAGGGAGGGGGCTTGTGGTGGCAGGAGAGAAGGGAGGATGGAGTACACATGGTTGGTGCAACACCTGAGTTGTGGCTTTGTGAGCTGAGAAATGGGTGTTGCGTGCAGCCCTAAGCCTTGGACAGTTTTTTTATACTTTTCTTGTGTCCATGTCCCTTTCCCTTCTGCCCGCCGCTTGGGACCTTGGGCATGGGATGTTTGGCCATTTCCTGGAGTTGGGATTTTTAATGAAAGGGGGAGGGAGGGCATTATGAGAGAGGTCTTCTTGCTCTTTTATCCTCAGAGAACCTAATGCCTTTGTGGTTTCTTTTCCTGGAAGGTTTCCTGATTAGGGAGTTGTTACTTGAAAATTTCCTTAACTTGGTATAGGGTTTCTGAGTTGGTTGAGTGCTACTTTAGGAAGTTTTCCAGCATGAGTCAGGGGGATTAAACCCCTGAGACTTCTGTCACAAGAAGCCCAGAGTGGGGGTGTGACAGCGAATCGAAGAGGGAGGGTCCCTGGGTTACCAGTTGTGTCTGACCAGATAGGGCAGGTAGTTTGAAGTGTGTCTGGGGCAGAATTGCAGCAGGGTGACTGAGCCCCACTCCTGGGGAAGAGGGCTTGGCGGTCTGTGCTTGGTAGGGCCCCAAAGCGGGGGTAGGAGGAGGGCTGGGACAGTTCCCATGGTCCCCTCCACAAGGCCACTGGAGTTAAACATTAACCTCCTTGAGTGGCCGCTGGCTCCCTCCACATACCTTCCAGCTCTTGGGCTCTTCCCAGGAGGAATGGTCACAGACGAGCTGTCAGTGATCACAGTCCAGGCTGCCTAGCTTGGCGCCAAGGTTAAGGGCAGATGGCCTTCTGGGCCAGCCCTGCACGGGCCTGTTCTTCCCCTACCCTTTCCCCTCCCTCTGATCTGTGGGGATAGGCTCAGAATCTCAGCTTTCACTCTTGGTCAAGCATTTCTAGTGGAAGCCCAAGGAGAGTGGCAAATGGGCAGCGCCTCTGTGCTTGGCAGCTTCTGCCTCCTGGGACACCTGGGGAAAGTCGGCAAAGTTGCTTAAGTGCCAGATGGGGAGAGGGTGGGGAGGGGGGCCCTCAGTTCCTGCCCTCAGGGAGCTTACAGTCACCAGGTGGAATACAGTCACACCAGTGGGTGTGAGCTGGAGACAGTGAGTGTGAACTGGAGACAGTGGGTGTGAGCTGGAGACAGTGTGAGCTAGAGACAGTGAGTATGAACTGGAGACAGTGAGTGTGAACTAGAGACAGTGGGTGTGAACTGGAGACAGTGAGTGTGAACTGGAGACAGAGGGTGTGAGCTGGAGACAGTGTGAACTGGAGACAGAGGGTGTGAGCTGGAGACAGTGAGTGTGAACTAGAGACAGTGGGTGTGAGCTGGAGACAGTGAGTGTGAACTGGAGGCAGTAGATGTGAGCTGGAGACAGTGTGAGCTAGAGACAGTGGGTGTGAGCTGGAGACAGTGAGTGTGAACTGGAGACAGAGGGTGTGAGCTGGAGACAGTGAGTGTGAACTAGAGACAGTGGGTGTGAGCTGGAGACAGTGAGTGTGAACTGGAGGCAGTAGATGTGAGCTGGAGACAATGGAAGTGAGCTGGAGACAGTGGGTGTGAACTAGATCGAGCAAAGAATTCTGAGGAGAGGCCCAGAGAATGAGAAGCAGATGATTAGAGCAATGAAGTCTCCCAGACTTCCAGATTGTGTAAGTGCTCTGTGGAGAGTCTGAGGGGTGACAGAGAGGGAGTGGCTTTTGGGGTAAGGAAGGAAGATGTCGAGAGCAGATCCTTAGGAAGGTTAATGGGATTGGAAAGGAGAGACACTGGAGGCCTTGGCCATAATCCAAGTGAGAAGGGATGGGACCTGAGCTAGGGCAGAAGCTGTGTGAGGGAGAGGAGAGGATGGATGGGAGAGAAGTTTGAGATGGAACTGACAAGTCTTGGTCTTAGGGCAGGTGGGAGGGCAGAGGGAGGAGGGGAAGTCAAGGCCAACACTCTCACTGTCTACCTTGAACTTGGGTTGCTGGAAGGATGATACACCTCCATAGCACTGGAGAAGCTGGAGCAGGGCTGAGTTTGCAGAAAAAGATAGTTAATTCTACTTTAGACTTATTCAGTTTAAAATGTCTATAAGACAGATCCACTTGTCTAACAAGCAGTTGGTTATGGGCGGGGGGGGGGGGTTGGAGGGAGAGAGAGAGAGATACAGAGAAAAAGAGAGAGAGACAGAAAGAGATACAGAGAGAGAGACAGGGATACAGAGAAAAAGAGACAAAGAGAAATACAGAGAGAAAGAGATGCAGAGAAAAAAGACAGTTACAGAGAAAAAGAAAGATACAGAGAAAGAGAAAGACACAGAGAAAGAAAGAGAGAGACAGAGAGAAAGAGAAAGATACAGAGAAAAAGAGAGAAAGAGAAAAGGAGACAGAGGGAAAGATACAGAGAAAAAGGCAGAGGAAGAAAGAAAAAGAGAGAAAGAGAGAGACGGAGATACAGAGAAAGAGAGAAAGAGACAAGAGGGTGAGATACAGAGAAAAAGAGAAATTCTGAGACAGGCAGAGAGAGAGACAGAGACAAGAGAGGAGATGAAAAAGAGAAAGAAGACAAGAGGAGGGGGGAAGGAGAGAGAGAGGGGGAAGGAGGAGGAAGGGAAGAGACAGCGAGAGAAGGGAGGGAAAGACAGACATACTGCCAGACACTCTGGCCTTTGGGTGGAAGGAGCAGTGGCAGAAAGTGGTCAGAAAGGTGGGAGAGTCAAGCCAGCAGCTCACTGGAAGCCAAGGGACCAGGCTCTGTCCAGAAGGTTCAGGACAAAAACCAACTAAGCAAAATGCTACAAGCCAGAAAGGGGGGGGTTGGGTGGGGGACAGGAGGTCGGGTTGGGGATCTTTTCTCGCTGAGGAACAATCCGGGACAAGCGGAGGCTCTTAAGGGGGGAGGGAGCCTGGAGGGGCTTGGAGGGCAGAGGAGGAGCCCGGAGGAAGGAAGGCTGAGGAGGCTCTTGGGGGAGGATGGCTTAGTCTGGACAGGAAAAGGGCTGGAGCAAGAGGTTGAGAAGGGCTCTAGGAGGAGCTCTGGGCCCAGGACAGCTGCCCCCCAGCCAGAGACAGAGATCCCTCGGGTTGGATCACCGGCTTTGTGGCCCTCTCCCTAACTCCATCAGGTAGGCAAGGTGCATTGTGGGAGGGGAGGGAGGCCTGCCAGTCCTGCTTGGCTGCTTGGGTCTGAGAGGGGCTTCATCAGCCCCCAGTCCCGGGGGGTCTCTGGCAGCGCCGGGTCCAGGAGGCGAGAGCTGACGTCTTTTCATTATGGCGCCTCTTGTTCTCTAGCCTGTTCCAATTACCAGCGCCTGTTACTTATTTATGAACAAACAAACATTATTACGCTCTACCGGAAAGGCTTGGGGGTAGATCGCTGGGGGCCCTGGGACCTGTATTACAGCCCGGGTGCCCCACTCTGTGCCACACACAGGATGAAACAGTTCCTGCCCCAGAGGGTTACCCAAAGGAAACAGAAAGCATGCGGTCAGTTTGGGGAGGGAGTGGAGCTAGCTGCTCCTTGAATCCCTGCGGGCTTCATGGAGGCTGCGCTGAGCCTTGAAGGAGCCAGTCAGAGATGCAAAAGTAAACTTCCAGGTGCGGGGGGGTGGGGGGGGGGGGGGGGGGGGGGGGGGGGGGGGGGGAGCCTGGGACAAAGGTCTGGAAGCTGGAGCTGTAACGCTGCCCTGGATGGGTGGCCAGGGGACAGCCTGAGGGGGCGCCGGCCCGGGCCAGAATCAAAAATCGAGGTTTCTCGGAAAAGGCAGTTTAGGGACCTTGACTGGGCCGGGAGGGAAAACACGGGGGGGTGGCAACCTGAGGAAGGGTTACTGGGGGCTGAGGAGCTGCCATTGGAAAGGCCTTGAATGACAGGTTGAAGAGCCTGCCGTTGAGAACGGTGCCCCCTTGCTCGGGAAGCCGCCCCGGACCTCCCTCCCTCTGCTGCCGGTGGAAGCCTCTCCAAGCCTAATTTGGAAGCGACGGCGCCGAGAACTTGGGGCTGGGCCGGGGCCGGACCCTGGTCCCCAGCCCGGGGGTCTGTGTGCCGGCCGTCAGTCCGCGTCTCGCTCTCCCCGGGTCCAAGCCCTCCCGGCCCGGGCCAGGAACGAGACCCCCACTCTCCGGAGCCCCCCGCGCCGCTGCTGAGGGTCAGCCGCCTCCTTCGCCTGGCGGGGCGCCCGGGTCCGTTCTCCCTTTGTCCGGGTCCGGCCCGGCCCGCGCGCCCCGCGGTCCCGGCCAAGCCGAGCCGGAGGGGCGGGGGCGGTCCGGCCCCAACCTCTTGTCCCGGGCCGTCGGGCCCCCTCCGCCCCCGCCCTCCTCTCTCGGGTTTCCTCTTCCTCCCGCCTCCTTCGCTCGGTGAGCTTGAACTTGGTGTCGGGCGGGCGGTCCCAGCCTTCCGGGGGGCGGCTCCCCTCCCTTCCCCCTCCCACTGGGGAATCTTTCCCGGGAGGGGGGGCAGGCCTGGGGCGGGGAGGGGGGGCCGGGTGACTGGAGGTTGAAGGAAATGAGACACCCTTTTCCTCCTGCAGACGCCGGTGTGTGCGGGGCCCCGGCGGAGCCCGGGCCGGGAGGAAGGAGGAGAAGGGGTGGCGGCGGCCGGGCTGGGCAGAGCGGAGCTCGCGAGGGCCCGGCTCGGGGAGACCTTGGGGGGCTTCTCGCCCTGCTTCCCCGCCTCGGCTTCGGCCGCGAACCCCGGGCGCCGCCGCCTCGGCTGCTTGGTCCCGCGTCTGCCCGGCTCCCGAGGCGTCCCCGCCGCCAGCCCGGACCCCCGAAAGTCCGGAGACTCCAGGCCCGGGGCAGTCCTGCAGTCCCGCCGCGGCCCGGGCGGCCAGGTAAGGGAGGGCTTCTCCGCCTCACTCCCCCCGCCCCCCCACGCAGGGGCAGCTCCCTGTCCCAGACCCAGCGTCTGTCCCCGTCCGTCTGCGAGTCTGTCTTCTCGGGGGCGGGGGGCTGGGACCGGGGGAGGGGTGGGCACAGCCCCGACACGCTCTTGGCAGGGTGCCCAGGGCAGCCGCGGCTCCTGTCCCGGGCCGCCCGGGCCGGCCCGACGTGTTCCCGCAGGCCGCCCGCCCGGCCCCCGCGCTCCTGCTTCGCCGGGTCTTTCCGCCCCCTCCTCCCAGCCCACCCCTGGCATCCCCGGCGCCCGGACCCGCCTCCCGCAGGCCCGCCCTCCCGGTGCCCAGCGCCTGCCCGGCTCGCGTCTCCCGCCTCCTGGCGGAGCTTCCTCTGCGGCCCTCCCACTGCCTCCAGTTTCCCATCCCACGGGCCGGCCCTCGGCGTCCGCTCCTCCCGAGACCGCCCGGCGGCTCCCAGTACTTGGCAAAGGTTCTCTCCTGGAAGGCCCGGCCCAGCCCCTGGGCCCTCCCTGCTTCGGAAGTGGGGCAGCCGGCTCTCCTCCTGCTCCCTCCTCCCTGCTCCCTCCTCTCCTTCCCCCTGCTCCACCGGCTCCCCTGCTCTCCCCCTCCTCCCTTTCCTCCTCTTCCTCCAGGAGTCCCTCTCCCGGTCCCATCAGGTCTGCTCCTCCCCCATCCCTTCCCGCAGCGCTTGCCAGAGAGAGGCCAGGGACGGGCTCAGGTCTGTGGATGGGTTCCTTTCGGGACCAGAGTTGGACCACAGGGGAAGGGCAGAAGCATTGATTAAGGACCCCTCCCCCACTGGCTGGACCCTGGAAATACAAAGAAAGGCACAGGACTCCCAAAGAGCCAGGAGCCCGTTTAGGGTTAGGGTCTGGGGGGTGCTCTCCTGGAGACGGGGCTGGGCCATTATTATACAGCTAAGAATGAGGCAAAGGGGAAGGGGCAAAGGAGGGGAGATGATGGGAAAGCTCAGTCCCAGAGGTGCACCAGAGGCGCACCAGAGCCGAGCCTTGAAGGATAATCCGAATCTGAAAGGGGGGTGGGAGGGGAGAGGAAGACACGGGGCATGGCCCGGGATGGAGTGCCGGAGAACTGCAGGAGAGGCAGGGACCCAGGGCTGGCCATGAGACGGGCAGGGAGGTGGGAGCCAGATTGTGGGGAGTCTTGAGGAGCTGCTGACACGTGGTGGGCAACAAGGGTTGCAAACTCTGATGGAGTCCAGTGAGGGGTCATGAGGTCAGGATCACGTCATTGGAGAGAATGGGACCCTCTGGGAGAGCCCGAGACAAGGCTTGGCAAGTGTGAGGGAGAGGAGGATCTAAGTGGATGCTCAAGTCCTGAACCTGGGGTGTTCAGGGCAGAAACGGGGGCCTTTGGAAAGAGGCTCGAGGGAAATGCGTTCTTTGGGGCATGTGCAGGTGGAGATGCCCATGGGGCAGCAGGGGATAGCTCCGGGGCAGCCGGCCATGGGGGGCTGGAGGCGCCAGTTGCTGGGCAGCATTTTGGATTTGACCCTGCAGGCCCAAGGAAGCCCCTGGAGCAGATTGAGCGGGGGGAGTGGTGCCATCTAAGACTTACACTTTAGGGAAACACTCGAGTAGTTGAGGGGGCAGATGGAAGAAGGAAAGTGCCACCCCCTCCCCCCCCCCCAACTATTTCTGTAGTCCAGGGGTGAGGGGTTTGCACTGGGGTGGGGGCAGGGGATGGAAAGCCCGGGAGGTGAGATAACCTGCCTTGTTACCACTGCATACCGGAGGTGAGACAGAGAGGGGCTGTCCCTCATCGGGGGGACTGGGAGGCAGATGTTGGTTCCCCGGGGAAGGATTTGGGGGAAGTTCCCGAGCTCTGTATTGGACATGCTGAGGTTCAGATGTCTGCTGGACCTCCGTCTGGAGACATGGGACCGGAGGTCGGCAGCGAGACCGAGGCAGGAAAGGAATCACCAGCAGAGAGATGGTTGCTGAATCCTTGGGAAATGAGGGACTTGCCAGGGGAAGCTGGGGAGAAGCCCCAGAATGCCCAGGACTGGGCTGCTGCACGGCTTGACTTAGAGGGCCTGAGGTGATGAGGAGCCAGGAGAGAGAGGGGGCGGTCAGAGAGGGAGAACTGAGAGGTCTGGGGCATCTCTGCTCAGTGTGGGGTGCAGTCCCCCTCCTCCCCCCCCCCCGCCTGCAGACCCCGCTTCCGCCCTCCCTGCCTACAGACCCCACTTCCCCCCGTCCTGCCGGACCCCCTGACTGAGCTCACACTCTTTCCTTCCAGATCCCCAGGCGCCAGCACGGGTTCTCTGGGTGCTCCCCCTGACCTCCCCTTGCTCCTGGGCGGCCCCATGGCTCAGCCCATTCCATCCCCTGGGGAGAAACGTCTCGGGCCACGTCCTCATCCCTGACCCGGGACCCCCGCCCAGCCGCAGACAGTGGGCCTAAGGTACGTGGGTGCTCAGGGGCCCTCAGAGCAGGTCAGGGTGGGTGGGCCCGGGAGGCCGAGAGGAGGCTGGACCTCGGGCTGGAGGCAGGCCCCGCTGCTGGAGCCCCTGCCTCCTTCCTGCCCCCACCCCCACCCCCCAGCAGGGCAGAGAGCCTGGGATGGGGCCAGTGCTTGGCGGCCGCCCCACGACGGACGGACTGACCGACATCAGCCAGGCTGCACCCTCTTGCCGGCCGATGAGCTCACGGTTCTGCCCTTTGCCGGGCAGCTGTGGAGAGACGTGGTGCCACTGCCAGAGTCCGGGCTGGGCCCCCGACACCCCTCAGAGAGAAGGTGGAGGGAAGTCACATGGGCAGGACCAGTGTGGAGGTCTGCAGCGGGGGCTGCTGGGGACACGCTTGTGTGGGGCTTGGATCAAGGTTCCTGGGGGGGGGGGCAGGGGCTCACGGCACGTTTATCAGTTAGGATTTGATGGGGGCCTGCATGGGCTCATGAGTCAGAATCCCCCGCCCCGAACCCCAAGGAACAGAGTCTGACTTTGGTGTGGACTGAAAGTCACCCCTGGAAAATCTGCCCGGGTTTAAGCACTTAGGGACAAAGCGGCAAGATGGCAGGATTCTGGGCAGCCCGTCTGGGGCTGAAGGGGGCCCAAGGCCAGTGGCTGCTTAGCAGTCAAAAAGCCAGACAACTACTGCCTTTGCCAACAGAGGCCGGGCCTCCCGGCCTCCATCCTCTGCCTTGGTCAGGCCCCTGTTAAAGAAACTGGAGCTGTCCAGATGGAGGAGGCCCCCGGCTCGAGGTGGCGGAGCCACAGAGACCCCTGGCCCCATGGAGGAGGCCCCTGGCCCGAGGTGGTGGAGGCCCCCAGCCCGAGGCAGCAGAGCCGCGGAGTCCGTGTGCCAGGGCATCTGGCCCTTGCCTGCACTTGTCTTGTGAACACCTCACTCCTGTGCTTGCATCACCCTGCGCCGTCTCTGCCATGTTCCCCCCCCCCGTGCTCTTCCCAGATGAGACCCCCCAAAAACAGCTGACCGTAGGGAGGGAGGCCCTCCAATACATCAGGGCCAGGAGGTGGCAGCCCCTGGCCCGGCCCCCGACTGTGACCTTGCCCCCCAGCCTGGCTCCCTAGAGTTCAGGCTGCCGTGTGGTCAGGGTCCTTGGGAAAGAGGGAAGCTGGGGCCCCCATTGGGGGGATGTGTCTCTGGGGGAAGGGCAGGCAGGCCTGGAGCTAGGCCAGCAGACCAAGAGTGGGGGAGGGGGTACCTGGGCTGCAGCCGCCCCCCAGCCTGGCCCTTGGACGGGGCAGTCCGGCCACAGAGCCCGGCCCCCAGGCGTTGTCCGGCCGGTCTCCGGTTACAGGTTGGCCTCCTGGGCCGGCCCGTGTGGGTGTGTCTTAGTGCCGTTGGCAGGAAGGAGAAAGAGCAGAAGCGGCAGAGAGGGGGAGAAGGGGGTGCAGGAGCCACAGGGGGCTGGAGACCCCAGGGAGGAGCCCCCAGAACCCCCAGAGCTTCACGCTGCCTGCCCCTGCTTGGGCCTCAGTCTCTCCGTTTGTCCAATGGGACTGGCAGTCCCTGAGCCCCCAATGACCTTGAGACTGCTGAAGACGGGGAGCTAGTGGGGCGCCCCCAGGACTCACCCCTTGACTTTGTGCTTCCTAACAGAGAACTGGGCGTTGGGTGCCCGCGGATGCCCAAGACTTCCAGGGCCGGTGTGAGCGGCCAACAGCCCAGCATGGAGCCCGGCGTCCGGGGCACCGGGCAGATGGCCTTCCTCAGCAATCTGCTGGCGGCTTACTCCTTCATCAGTGGTAGGTGCCCAGCAGAGGGCCTAGGGGAGCCGGCTCAGGGGGCTGTAGGGAGCTGCCTCAGGGTGCCAGGGGGAGCCAGCTCAGGGCACTGGGGAAGCTGCCTCGGGGGGCTGTAGGGAGCTGGCTTGGAGTGCCAGGGGGAGTC
This sequence comes from Sarcophilus harrisii, assembly GCF_902635505.1. Lineage (NCBI taxonomy): Eukaryota > Metazoa > Chordata > Mammalia > Dasyuromorphia > Dasyuridae > Sarcophilus > Sarcophilus harrisii. The sequence goes on along the minus strand of NC_045427.1, from coordinate 517,564 downwards.
AGCTCAGGGTGCCAGGGGGGAGCTGCCTCAGGGGGCTGTAGGGAGCCGGCTTGGAGTGCCAGGGGGAGTCAGCTCAGGGTGCCGGGGGGAGCCCAGGGGGTCTCAGCAGGGCAGGATCCACGCTTGGCTGCCCCTTTCTATGCCAGCCTGCAGCCTGGCCTTGGGCCCTGCCCCAGTGCCCCTGACGCCCTGACTGGGGACTGAGGCACCTTTGGGTACTCTCTACCCTGGCCGGGGGCCTGAGGGGAGGGCACTTCAGTGGCCGGGACCTGGCCCTACAGGAGGTCAGTCAGGGCTGGAGGCTGGGGAGCTGAGGCAGGAGAAGACCCCTCGGGCTTTTGTGTGCACCTGTCCCCTCAGAGGTGCTCAGCAGCGGTCCCTGGTGGCGCGGGGCCAGCTCCCAGGGGACAGGGGCTGTGGCACAGGGCCAGCAGCTGCCCATGGGCACTCGGTCATCCCCTGACCCACCTGACAGGCAGGGACCGAGCCCGAGGAAGTTCTAAGGGCCTGGCCAGCACCCGCTGGGTCCCCGCTTGCCCAGGCCCGGGTTCCTGGGACTCACTGATGGATCTTGGTCGCAGACACTTTGTCTTGGGCTGTGTCTAGAGGCGCTGGGAGGAGGCTCGGCGAGGAGTCCCGGCCCCAGGCCTGGTCTCTGCCTCCTCCGGGCTGGCCTCTGGACTGCCCCTCAGGTGCCCTCAGCTGCTTCTGTTTGTCTTGTGTCAGACTTTGCCCCTGCCTGGCCTCCAGGACCTGAACCCAAAAGGGAACAAAGTGTATTTTATAAAGCAAACTGAGCAGCAGGCAGATGTGGAACTCGGGGAGCTGGTGGGGTTCGGCCTCCTCGGGAGGCCCAGTACCAGGAAACGGGCTCAGCCTCGTCTCCCTGGCCTCTCGGCCCGACTTGGAGGGACGGGGAGGATTCACAGAGACACAGAAGTTGGGGGAAACCTCCCTATTAGGGATGTCCCAGTGTGGAGTGGCGGCCTTGGGAGGCGGTCCCACCCAGGGCTTCCGTCAGAATCTGGGGACCACATCTTGGGCAGGGGACCCTCAGTTGGGACATGAGGGCTGCAAGGCTGTGATTCTGGGGGACGAGCCAGCACAATGCGACCCGGTGAGAAACGGGCAGCCTCAGCGGGCCTCTGCCCTCGTCCTGGGCTCCAGGAAGGGCCTCCCGGTAGGCCCGTGTGTGCCCGGCCCAGACGAGTCTGGGTCTCCATGGAAGGAACCCTCAGAGGCTGGGCAGCAGCCAAGCCCCCTTCCCCCTCTGCCCCACCTGGGCAGTCTGTGAGTCTGTCTGTGGCCAGGGGCCAGGCTGCTGCCCTCCCAGCTTGGCGAAGGGCCACCCCAGCCGGCAGGGATGGCAGGAAACTCCCCAGAGCCAAGTGTTTATTTTTATTTGGGCAAGGAAAGAGCCAAGCGTCGACTGCCCTAGTGACACGTTTCCCGGGGAAATGGCAGAGCTGGATCTTAGCCGTGGGCAGACAGATGGGCAGGCAGATGGGCAGACAGATGGGCAGGCAGGTGGGCAGATAGTTGGGCAGGCAGGTGGGCAGACAGATGGGCAGGCAGACAGGTGATTGATAGGCAGGCAGACAGGCTCATCATTGACCCTCTGAGGGTCCAAGTGGACTACCATCTTTGATGGAGAAAAGTTTGATCCAACGATTTTTGCAGGTTTTTCCATTTTCTTCTAGTTTGCGTTCCCCCATTTCTTCCTTCCATGTGCTCCTGATGGCTTTGCTTAGTTGAATGTCTTGCTGAGCCTTCTTTAACAAGGATTTCCTCTTGCCTGTGCGATGAGAAGGGCAACAGTCCAGATCCCTTTTCGGGATTCTACAGATGAGTTATAGTCTGACCGGGGTCTCCCTCCGGGATGGCAAATAAAGCGGGGGTTTGATGACTCAGGTCCTTTCTGGGGTCCTCTGGTCTCCTCGCTGTGGGGACGGATTTAGTTGGTGAATCTTGACAAAATCATGCCATTTGGCATCCGTGCTGTTGGTCATCGCATTTTTGATTTCCAGTAGTTCAGGGTTAAATCGTTTCATCTGCATTGTCTCTTCTGCTCAGTATTTTTTCTCGTTTTTTAAACCATTTTTGGTAAGTCCACGGATGATCAGCTGCATTTAGAGAGGCACAGGGCTCGGGAAGGAGGGGAGGGTCCCTCTCAGGCCAGTCTGGAGTGCTGGTCAAGTTCTGGCCACCAAGGCTTAACAAGGACCTTGGTCCTGGGCTCTGGCTCCAGGGGGACCCAGCATGGCCGGTGGGGAGAGCCCTCTAGTGGAGAGATTGAGCCAGGAGCAATGGGCCTCCTTTATACCTTTCGGCTCTTGGCTCTGCCCAGGGAGGGGTTGGGTTGTGCTCAAAGTAATCGGGGCCTGGAGCTCCTATAGGTCTACAGCCACCCAAGCGCCGTCCTAGGGGAAAAGGCTCTCAGCTGCTGCGGCCGGACATCACAGGAGAGCCCTGGTCCCCTTGGGTTCACCAGGCCAGAGGCTTCCCTCCACTCCCTGCCACAGCATCAAGCCTCTGAATTGCCGTCCAAGAGGTGTTTGGAGGGACCCAAATAGAGCCAGAGCCAGTGAGTTGGAAGGGGCCTCTGAGGCTGTGTAGTCTGAGGAAGCATCCCTTCGTGGCAGGAGAAGCTAAGAAAGGCCGGTGAGGGGGAGGACCACTGGCATTTCTCTGCCTCCCGACTCTGCCTCCCGACTCCCGACTCCCGACTCTAACCCTAACCCTAACCCTAACCCTAAATGCCTCCCGCCTCCCGACTCTAACCCTAACCCTAAATGCGCCCCTGAGGGGGAGGACCACTGGCTGCAGCCCCTGAGGGGGAGGACCACTGGCTGAAGCCCCTAAGGGGGAGGACTACTGGCTGCAGCCCCTGAGGGGGAGGACCACTGGCTGCAGCCCCTGAGGGGGAGGACCACTGGCTGAAGCCCCTAAGGGGGAGGACTACTGGCTGCAGCCCCTGAGGGGGAGGACTACTGGATGCAGCCCGCAGTCACCTCCCTTCTAAGTGGATGCCGCTGGCCCTTAGAAGCCCAGCCGCTACTCTGAGAGGAGAGTGGATTGCCCGTGCAGGGAGTTCCTTCTCACTGAGCTTGGATCAGTCCCTCTGCCCCAATGCAGCGTTTCCTCCCAGGGAGGGACCCCTTTGGTCAGCTTTTCAGCCTCCCCAGGGGCAGCCCACCCCTCCTGCAGGGCAGATCCGGCCTTTGTGCACAGCCTGGCTCTGAGTGCGCTCCTTGACACGGTTCTGAGTCTCACATCTGTGACAGGCTGGCCTGTTTTGGTTTTTTGCAAGCTCTCTTTGCTCCTTTGGGCTTTATTGATTACTCCCTTTCTGGTGCAGATGGGCAGGGGCTGCACATATTTCAGGGGTTACCTAGAACACAGAGAGGTTGGGGTCTGGCCCAGGGTCACACAGACTGGGGTCTGAGCACAGGTCATGGAGCCTCTCCCCAGACTCCCTCATGTCCTTAATTCACTGAAACCCTCCCTGCTGCGGGGAATCTTTGCTGTCTAGTCTAGGGAGCAGGGTGCCACTTTGGAGCCCCCCCCCAGATTTCCAGGAAGATTACACTGTGGGTTTTCCATAAATCTGCCAGCTGCTTGCATGGGCACCCCTCTAGGAAGAGGAACGGAAGGACCGGCTCCTATTGTTCTTGGGGATGTTTCCCTCAGTTTCCTACATTTGAGGAGGCCTTCATCAGAGCAACTCACTGCAAAAGTCTTCTCATAATTTTCCTAATCTTTTCATAATCACAGTTGCTAATGGTCCATCCCCCCCCCATGCCCCGCCCCCTTATTCTTTTCTCCTTTTATCGCTCCCTCCTCAAAAGTGAAAGGAGCGAGAGGAGGAGGAGGAAGGGAGAGGGGGTCATTGCCTGGGGCTCCCTCCCTGGCCTCCTTCCAGGCCCCCCAGGCTGCAGCCCCTTCCCCCCCAGCTTTCTCCCTGGCTCCGGCTGTCGCTGCTCTCCTTCTGGGGGTGTCCACCGAGCCAGAGCTGGGTCTCCTGAGCAAGCAGGGTCCGGGCCCTGGTTTCCCACGGCGCCCACCCCGGTGCTTAACTACCTGGACATGAATAAAGAAGCTCCGCAGGGAGGCTGGAAGCTTCCCCTTTGCTTGAGGAGCTTCTGGCCCTCCTGCGGTGAGAAGCGCAGATCCAAAGACAGGGGCTCCTCCCCCCCCCCCCCCCCCCGCCCCAGGCTTGGGGGCCAGCTGGGTCTTGGAATATAAAGAAATTCCGGGCTGAGGGGGTGGGAGCAGTGAGGGCTGCCCCCGCCGCGCTGCCCGGGGTGAGCCAGGCGCACCGTCCCAGCCTCTGACGCGTCCCTCCTCTTGCAGAGCACCCTGAGCGCGCGGCCCTGTGCTTCGTGTCCGGCGTGTGCGTGGGGCTCGTGCTCACGCTGGCCGCCTTGGTGCTGACCGTGTCCTGCCGCGCCGACTGCCGGCCGCGGCGCGGGAAGAAGGGCCCGGCCGGGCGCCGCGGCGGCAGCTGCGACCTCAGCGCCAGCGACAGCGAGGACAGCGGCGACAGCGGCGACGGCTGCTCCTCGGCCGGCTCCGCGCGCAGGCCCTGGCTCTTCGAGCGGCCGCCCCACAGGAACGTGTTCACGTCGGCCGAGGAGCTGGAGCGGGCGCAGCGGCTGGAGGAGAGGGAGCGCATCATCCGCGAGATCTGGCTGAACGGGCAGCCCGACGGCCCCGGCCCGGCCACCCGCAGCCTGAACCGCTACTACTGAGGGGGGCGCGGGGAGAGCCGGAGGAACGGGCAGCCCGACGGCCCCGGCCCGGCCACCCGCAGCCTGAACAGCTACTGCTGAGGTGGGGCGCGGGGAGAGCCGGCGGAACTCCCTGCCCGACGGCCCCGGCCCGGCCCCCGCCCCGACACCCGCAGCCTGAACCTCTACTACTGAGGGGGGCCGGGGAGAGCCGGCGGAACGGGCAGCCCGACGGCCCCGGCCCGGCCACCCGCAGCCTGAACCGCTACTACTGAGGGGGGCCGGGGAGAGCCGGCGGAACTCCCTGCGCTACTACTGAGGGGGGGCGCGGGGAGAGCCGGAGGAACTCCCTGCCCGACGGCCCCGCCCCCGCCCCGACACCCGCAGCCTGAACCGCTACTACTGAGGGGGGCCGGGGAGAGCCGGCGGAACTCCCTGCCCGACGGCCCCCCCTGACACCCCGCCTGAACCTCTACTCTGAGGGGGCCGGGGAGGCAGCGGACAGGCAGCCCGCGGCGGCCCTTACCCGCAGCCTGAACCGCTACTACTGAGGGGGGCCGGGGAGAGCCGGCGGAACTCCCTGCCCGACGGCCCCGGCCCGGCCACCCGCAGCCTGAACCTCTACTACTGGGGGCGCCAGGGAGGCAGCGGAACTCCTTGCCTCGGCACCCAGCCACCCGCAGCCTGAGCACTACTGGGGCCGGGGAGGCCGGAGGAACTCCCTGCCCGCAGCCCGCCGCCCCGCACCCAGCCTGAACCCTCTACTGAGGGGCCGGGAGAGCCAGCGAACTCCCTGCCCGGCCGGCGCGCGGCCAGCACCGCAGCCTGACAGCTACTACTGGGGCCGGGAGGCCAGCAGAACTCCCTGCGACAGCCGGCCAGCCACCCGCAGCCTGAACAGCTACTACTGAGGGGGGCCGGGGAGAGCCGGCGGAACGGGCAGCCCGACGGCCCCGGCCCGGCCACCCGCAGCCTGAACAGCTACTACTGAGGGGGGCGCGGGGAGAGCCGGCGGACCACTGGCAGGGGGGTGGGGGAGGGGCCCAGAGACGGGCCTGAAAGCTGGCCTCTGTCCCAGGTGCTAGCCTGGCCCGGCCTCTGCTCCCGCTGGGGAAGTGGATCTCCTGCGCCCTCAGCCTCTACCCTCCGGAGGGGCCCCGCGGGCTTCCTGCTTGTGACCCCTAGGCATTGGGACCCAAGGGGCGGGAGAAGGGGCTGATGGCTCTGCCTCCCAATTCTCTCTCCTCCACGGCCCCTCTTCAGGGTATAGTGGGTGAGCGGGCCTGGCTCCAGTCCCTCACCTTGGCTCCCCACTCCAGCCCCTGCTCTTGTGCCCAGGCAGAGTGATGGGTGCCATCTGAGATGGACGTCACCCGGCCCTTGGGCCCCGCCCCAGAGCCTCCTGCTGGGGAGCCCCTGGGCGCCCTGCGATAAGGAGATGCGGGGAATGGTGCTGTGGACCCCCCTTGGAAGACTTCTTTCTCAGGACCAGAGATGCCCCCTCCTCGTCCCGGTACTCCCTCAACTTTGGGACTTCGGTCTCAGGTCTGGAGGCCTCCAGTGCTGGCTCTTTTCTCACTTCTGAAGGCTTTCGATGGTCATTGAATGTTAACCTCAAAGAGCAAATCCCAAGTTTTGGTTTAAATATAAGTTAGGAGGGGTGTGTGTGTGTGTGTGTGTGTGTGTGTGTGTGTGTGTGTGTGTGAGAGAGAGAGAGAGAGAGAGAGAGAGAGAGAGAGAGAGAGCAGAGAGAGAGGAGACAGAGAGAGAGAGAGAGACAGAGAGACAGAGAGAGAGACAGAGAGGAAGAGAGACAGAGACAGAGACAGACAGAGACAGAGACAGAGACAGAAGAGGGAGAAAACATCTGTGAATACACAGATATTTGAGGATGCCCTGGGCCAGCCTGTCAGCCTCTGTGCCTTAGTTCCAGGATAGTTTTCCCATGAATACAAATGCACATTGTTTTATATATTTTATTAAAAAAACAATCAGAATTAGCCAAGAAAGGCTTTGTATTTATTTAAAAGGACATGGGGGCTATGGCTGGGAAGCGGTACTCCACCCTTTCTTACCCCATCCCTTCACATACAGTATCCCCTGTATCCCTAGGGAAAGACACCCTTCTCTTCCCTCAGTCCCTCCCGAAGCAAAGTGGTTGAGCTCCTGCACTGAAGAATCCCCAGGCTAAAGGCTCATGGCAGAAAGATCGCCCACTGGGGAAGGGGTGTCCCTCCTCCTCTCCCCCTCCATTTTCCATCTTCTTGCCTTTTTTCCTTTTCCTCCCTTTTCCTTTTCTGCTTTTCCTCTTCTTTCTCCTCCTCCTTCCCCTGTGCTCCTGCTTGTTGTAGAGCAACCCCCCAAACTTTCTTCAGCAGGTTCCCCTGTCTTCTCAGTGACATTTCTGCCCAAGCCAGTGCCACGTGATTAAGTGTGGGAGTCCGCTCCATCTTGGGGCTATCCAGCCAGATATGGGACACAGATTCCTAGCGTTGCATATGGGAGGGGTCAGTGGCCAGAGGTTCCAAGACAGAAGGATCTTTTTTTCTCTGAGGGAAGTAGGGAGGGTCCTGGTGTCTGGAATAAGGGATGGTTTGAGGCTCTCTGTTCTGTTAGACCCCACCCTGGGGGGAAGTGCGTTCTCTGATTTTCCAGGAGCACTTTTTCTGACATCTCCTTACTTCTATCTACCCTATCTTACAGTGACTTGTCTGGGTGCCACAGCCCCCAGTAGAATGCAAGCTCCTTGAGGACAACTGCGGGGTCATTTTGTCTTTTTATCCCCTCTGGCTTACTCAGAGCAGATGCTTATCAACTGTGGTTGATTGGATTGGATTCAGAAATCAGAAATAATTGTTTTCAGTTCAGAACGTCACGTCTGCAGACAGATGTTAGCAAGCAAGGGTGGCATATGTAGCACCCGATTCCCCTTCCCCCATAAGGGTTCCTGCTTTTGAGAGCTCAGGACCCTCTCAAAATGCAGCTCATCAGCCCCCAGGGATGTGTGACATACACTCAACCAAGCAGAAGACATTTTACCAAAGAGCGGGCAGTACGAAAGAGCGCGAAGCTCTGCCCTCTCCTCCAGGGTCCACGCTGACAGCAGCAGACCCATGGGGAATGTGCGTGGAGGGGAGGCAAGGGGCAGAACGCGTAAGTGTGTGCTCGGGGAACCTGCATGCTCAGAACCCTTCGCACCTCTGAAGAGCAGCCGGTGTTCTCTGGGAATGTCCCTGGGTGTCCGGGCTCTGCCCCTTCTCGGGGCTGCTCTCAGCCTAGCCTCTCAGGGGCCATTGGCCAGTCCATCCCAAGGCTGATCATTCCCTTCAGGCGGCTGGGGTTGTAGAGCTCAGGCCCGCTGGCCTTTTTGTGGTGCAGACCCGGCCAGCCACCCCCAGCCAGCCGTGGAGATCGTGGGCATTTTAGTCTGGCTTCCTCAGCTGCCCTTCCGGGCTCTCAGTCTGACTCGTTTCTGACTTGCAACAGAGCCTTCTTTTCTCTTTTTTTTTAGCAGGTTCAACAGGTTCAGGGGCAGGAACAGTCCCATCAAATCTTCCCTCGGGGCTCTGCTATAGACTACTCAGGAACTCAGTGCAGGGACAGTGAGGGGCCCCGGTCCTGTCAAAGCTCAGGTGACTTGGAAGGCCCACGGGGAAGGGGCCTGAGCCGGGTCCCACATTCTCCTCAGCCCCAAATACAGTCTGCTAAACATGAAGTGCAAGCCTGGGGGAGCGCAGGGCTGCGCGTCAGACGCAAGGTGATGTCCCTCTTCCCCAGGGGGGCTCTCCCGAGGAGCACCAGCCTCTGACCCCTGGGACCTACTTCTCAGGTCTGCTTTGGGAAAGATGCTGGCCTTTGAGACCCCAGATGGGCAGGCTTTTTTGACATGGTGCAGAAACTACCTGCGGCAGATTCCTTTTGAGGAGGGGCTCCGTTTAAACACAGCCCCCCCTGAAATGAACATTGCATCGTCCCCCTCCCCCTTGCCCCGGGCAGATCATCCCCCTCCTACGAGGAGAAATTGTACTGTAAGGGGTGCACCCAGCCAGCCACCCTCCTCATGGCTAGGGATCACGCATTTTTTAAAGCACAGAGACTTAGTTTTTTGGTAGTTTCAAATTCTCTTCCTCCTCCCCCTCCTCTAACCAGTGAGCAGCCAAGAAAAATGAGCTTATTGAAATAAGTATAGTCAGTCGAGCCAAAACAGTTTCTGCAGGACCTTCCCCCTCCCTCCCTCCCCAAAAGGGCAAGGAACAGGAAGGCAGAGAAGAGGCCCCGGTGGCCGGGTCCTCCTTCCTCTCTGGGGTGGGCAGCATGTTGGCGCGGAGCCCTCTGGCCTCCCTGCTGCACTGGATGGATCATTTCCTCTTTCCAAGCCGATTATCTCGCCAATCTTGCGTTCTTCTCCTGGCTCTGGGAGTTCACTCTTAGCTTCCTCAGTCACGTCTCAAACCATCCTCTTCCTCATTGCTCCGGCCCCGGACACGCCAGCACTCGCTCAGCCCCGTCCCGGGTCTGCCGGCTCTTTGCCACCAGGCTCCCATGAATACACGTGTAATGTGCCTTTTCCCTCTTTCTTGGCTCTCCTTGGGCCACAGCCCTTTGGGGATGTTTATCGTCAGGGGGTGGAGGTGTTGTTGGCCCCGGCGAGTGACCCAGGAGTGCCAGTCCCAGGCGAACCAGGCGGACACCCGCTTCGAAGCCAGTGGTGTTTGGGCTGAGATTTCAGGCCCCAGGGGGCTGGGGGCCCAGCCTCCGGAGGGAGGAGCCACTGCGGGAAGTTTAAGGAGGAGTTAGGCCACCCTCACCAGTGCGAGGAATGGGCAGGCAGGCGGTTTCCTGGCACCCTGGCGCCCGGCCGAGCATCCCTTAAGGGTTCTTGGGCATCACTCTTCCCACCTTTTCTCCTGGTTTGGAACAATCGGCCCTAGCGGGACTTGTCCTGTTCCCCAGCAGGGACCCCGTGGTGGCTCTAGCCACCCCTGGCTCTGCCCTGCCCGGCTCTTGGAGCCCGGCAGCCTTAGCTTGCAGCAGGAAGCTCTGTGTTTGCTGGGATGGAGGAAGGGGCCGCCCACTCTCCCTTTCAGGGCTGTGCTTGGCAGGAGCTGCCGGGACCACCCACCAGAGACAGGCTGTGGCCCGGGCAGTTGCGAGGCCAGCCTGAGCAGCCCCCGGGCCTGGGCAGGCCCACACAGGCCGTGCGGCCCCCCTTCCCCCACCGGGAGCTGCCTCCCAGCAGGGGCTCCGCAGCCGCCCCTGCTTCCTGAGGGTCAGCTCTATGGCCACTGGCGACCCCCACAGGACACTGACCTTGATGTTCCTCTGAAGGAGGGAGGGAGGAGGGAGGGAACTCGGTCCGGCTGGTAGGGGCTGGGGCCGAGTCCCAAGCTCTGGTGGCCCATGGCAGGGAAGCGGCAGCCCTTCTGTGGGGGCTGGCAGGGACTGCAGTGCCCGGGCAGGACTGGGTCTGTCCAGGAGTTTGGGGGTCCGCCACTCCCCCACCCAGGTCCCCCTCTTCCACCGCCTGGCCCCGCCCTCGGAGTTCTGCCCAGGCCCAGCCCCGCTCTCCTCCCCAACGCTCTTCTGGCCATTCCCAGCATCACCATCCCTGGCCCAGTGGTCACTGAGCGTGGCCCTTCCTCATGGCTCCCACGGGGGCCCCAGGGCCTCTATCAGGGCCCCAGAGCCCCGGCCCCCGAATGTCACCAAGCATGGTTCTGGTTCCCCTGTGTCTTTCTCCCCCCAAGTGCTGTCCTTCGCAGGCCCATGGATCAATCAATCAATCAATCAATCCAGTCATGAAGCCTGCCCACTGTGCCAGGGTTAGGGAACAGGCACCTCCTACCTCACACTCATACCCTCCCACTCCACATCCTCACCTCTCCACCCCTCACACACCCTCTCTCCCCACACCTCACAGTCACACACACACACACACCCCCACCCTTCTCTTTCCAAAACCCACCTCATATCTCACTCACACCCCACACACTCCTCACACACGTCCACCCCTCCCCTCCCTCCACACACAATTCCTCTCCACACACCCCCACCTCCAAACCTCCACCTCCTCCACCACACCTCACATTCCACCCCTCCCCATATTGTCCTACCATGAACAACCCCCCCTCGAACCTACAAAAAAACCCCCAATTTCCAAAAACAACATTTTAAAAACCCCCCTTTTTTTAATTTTAAAAATTAATTCATTTTTCCCTCTTCCTACTTCCCTCTACTGAAAAAAAACAGAAAAAACAAACCCACTTGTAAACTTCAAGGGGCCCAGACTAGTGAGAGACCAAAGGCAGAAGAAAGTGAAACAGAAACCTAGGAACAACCCCATGTCACTACTCAAGTGGGAAAACCCAACCCTGCCTCCAGCTTTAAACAAAGAAACTCCGCCCAAGAAAAACAAAACCCCGAAAACAGTAAAACCATAAAACCCATAAAACTAGAAAACTTAAAACCATAAAACTTAAAAAAACCAAAAAACCAAAACAAAACTAGAAAAACATAAAACCAACCAAAAACAATAAATCCGTAACCAAAACCCTAAAATAATTTTACCTAAATAACAAACCCACAAAAATTCACAAAAAATTTGGAAAATCTTTAAAACAAAACTTTAAAATCCTTTAAAACCAAAAACCAAGGGGGAAAACTGAAAAACACCCTCCCTCCAATTCCATCTAAAACCAAAACTTAAAACAAAATAAAGTAGTTTTCAAAAATTTCCCAAGGAAAAATACCATCTAGAAAAAAACCCCTTTTTCTCCTAAAACTCAAAACCAAAGGACTAAAACCTCGTCTCCCCTCCCCCCCCTCCCCCTCCAACCCTCCCCCCAACTCTGCTTTCCTCCAATTTCTTCCCCCCAAACCCCAAGCATACCACAAATTTAAACTCTTCCTGCAGAACCCGTAACCCCTAAAAACCCTCTCGGGATCTCAAAACAAAATACCACAACCCTTTAAGGGAGTTCCCACTCCCCCCTCCCCAACCTGAACCCAAAACCTTTTCTAAACAAAATTAGAAACCAAGAACTTTTGGGTAACCTCATAAATCATGCGTCTTTCTCCCTCCCCCCACCCCATCCTAGGCCCTTCTCTTCCCTCATCCCAAAGGCAGTAAACCACAAAAGGTTCTTCCGTCTCAAACCTCTCCTCCTCCAAACCCCTCCAAAAGCCCCCCATCAAAACAAATAAACACACTTCTGGGCTCAATAAAATTCCCCTCACTAGTGGGGGGGAAAAAAAAAAAAAAACAAAAACAAAAACAGAAAACAAATAAAAAAAAACAAAAAGAAACACAAGAAACAAAAGGGGAAAAAGAAAACAAAGGGAAAAACAAATAGAACAAAACCTCAAAGAAAGAAACAGATAAGCAAATCCTAAACTCCCCCTTCCCTCCAAAACCCCTCCCCTTTGGTCCATTTGGATCTCCAACTCAGGAGGGTCACTGGACACCCCCAGGGACACATGCTGGGGCCCCCCCTCCTTATCCTCTCTTTTCTCCCTTTTTTCCCCATAAAGTGGTTTTCAAAACCCTTTATAAATAATCATAATTAGGGCATTTCCACCAGATGAGAAAGAGGTCTAAGGGGCAGTGATAATGCTCAGGAAAGGAACTGGGATTGCTGGGGACCCAGTCATATCGGGTCAGTTTGGGCTCAGACCCTCATTTCCATGGGGCCGGCAGTTGCTGCCCAGCTCCTAAGAGAAAATTGCTTGGGGTGGGAGAAGAGTTCGAGAGCCTCTGCCCAAAGACTAGAGTGAACTTGAGAACTTTGGAGAGTCGGCTGACTCGACTTCTTCTTCTTCCTCCTGCTGCTCTACCTCCTCCTCCTTCCCTCCTTCTTCCCCCTCCTGTTCCTCCTTGTCCTCTTCTTCTTCCTGACACTCCTCCAGCTGCTCCTACTGCTCCTTCTCTTCTTCCTTTTCTTTTTTCCCCTCTTTCCCCGACTCCTCTTTTTCTCCCCCACCTCCTCTCATCTTTCCCCTCCTCCTCTTCCTGATCCTCTTCTTCCTCCTCCACTCTTAGCCTTCAGAACTGCAGGGACCGGGCAGCAGCACCTGCTTTGGTTGCTTCAGATCAACTGGACACATTAAAGGAAGTAAAGGCCAGATTCTAGGAGGAGCCCAGAAGAGAGCTGTCTCAGGCCTGGGAGCCATGGAGAATCCACTGGGGAGGAGAGGGCTTCCATCAGTCCCTTGCCACACGTGCTCTTTCACCTCGAGTTTGCTTTTCCCTGGATTCAGGAGCTGTCTGTGGGAGACTGTGTGAAGGCCAAGTTAGCCCCTTGATGCCCCAGAATCAGTCGGAGTCAGGATAAGCAAAAGTCCTTGGTCTTTATTCTTAGTCCTTAGGGGTAGAAGTAAAAAGTATGGAAGAGAATCTCTGCAAGCGCCTTCTCCCTCATCCACCACCCAAGTGTGTCTCTGGCCTGTCTTACTCCACCCCCTAATCCCTCCCACAATTCTCTGTATACACCAAAAGATGGAGCCAGCACAGAATAACGGGAAGGGCCATTTTCTAAGCATAAGGTCATAGAGTATTGTCCAATCGGTAATTAGCCTTAAGTGCTCAGTTGTCCGACTCCAGTGCATCAACTCAGAGTTTCAGCCCTTTACAAGACTGTGTCCAGATTTTTAGGAGACATGCCAAATACTAATTAAGAACAATTGCTAATTAGGGCCACTGATTGTCCTTTGCTGGAGGAGCAACAAATGGGGGTCCATGAACATTAGAAAGATGCTTCAAGCCCCTCACTCACCCTGAGGGGAGATGTAGCACCTGCCCTGCTAGTCCAGGTCCCAGCTGGAGAAGGGAACTCCAGGATCTGCCCTCGGCGTATCTCTCTTGGGTTCTATTCTCCCTTTTCTGTGAACCCCCCTGCCTAGCTGTGGCTCTCTCTGGGCAGGTCAAGTTCATTCTAAGGAACTCTCCAAACAAAAAATAAAGTGGTTGGAGCAGGTCTGTAGCTCCCTGATCAGCACCAGGTCGGCTCAGGTGATAGTCGCAAAGGCAAGAGTTCACCTTCCCTGGGGTCTGCCCAGCCCAGTCACTGAAACCATTCTGGAAGAGAGCTGGGGGGGAAGTCTAAAGCACCCGCACATTCTGGGTCAGCCCGGAAATTGGGCGTTTCTTTTGTCCCCTAGACAAGGGGCTCTGGGGCGTCTCTACCTCTGGAGGGACACATGGAGGCTCTTTGCTCCAGAAGCGAGTGTCGATGGGGAAAATCTTTGCTCGACACCCATGCCAGGCTTCTACCCTGATCCCCATTTCATTTCATCAGAGGAGCTTCAGCCCAATCCGAAGCTTCTTTCATCCTGCGGTTTGCAGCCAACGTGTGGGCCACCCTTCCTGGCTGTCTTCCTTCCTCAGATTGGATAAATATGTCATGTGCCAGAACCAGGAGCAATGGGAGGTGTTTCCGAGGGCTGGATTTGGGCTTGGTGTTAGGACAAATCTCGAGAATTAGAGTTTTCCCCAGGCAGAAAACACTGCCTGGGAGTGAGTTCAGGATGGGAGAGAGTTCTCCTTTCCCTCTGGAGGGAAGGGTCACTAGCTGACCTCTGAGGTCCTCCCATCTCTGAATCTGTCACTTAGCTTCTTAGGTTGAAGCCAGGTCTGCCTGACAGGGCTTGCCTGGGGATCAGAGGCCGCCCTTTGTTTGTACAAGTATAGATAAATAAATAGGACCTTGTCTTCCAAAGCTTCCTCGATGCCATTTATCTTCAATTTATTTGTGTCATTGAAATAGCTCCTGCTTATTTGCAGGCCAGATTGGGACAAGGGCACCAGTGAGATGTTCCTCTGGGGCTCATTGCCATCTAGGAGAAATTCTAGATTTTTGTCCTCTGTAGAAATTAAAAACCTCTGCAGGGATCCAGGTTTGGGGTTTGTTACCTGTAGGTGTTTGCTCACGCCTTGGATGAGCTAAAGAACAGGTTCAGCAGGTTTGGGTGTGGAGACTGTCTACCCAAGACACAAAGGGCTGCTATCTCACTTGAACCTGGAGCTAGTCCCATGGTCTGCTGGGGTGAGGGATGCAAATGGATTTTTAAAGCTTACCCAGAGCAAAGGGGTCAGGGAGCCAGAAAGTGGGCAGAGGGTTCTGGGAAGGTGAATTTTGCCTCTAGCTTTTTTGCTATCACAGGATACGAAAAACCTATGAAGATTTCTTTACTCAGGGTTTGTTTTTGGCTGACAGTTCCCTACTTCTGGTATAGACTCAGCGATGAGATCTTTGTGTCAGCAGTTTTCTCAAGCAGTTTAGTGACTTCTCTTGCACAATTCCAAGTTATTTTCCTTAACACTTTGACTGAATAAGCTCATTGCTGTCGATGAATTTGTGTGCCTGTCTTCCCACAATCCCTCTCCAAGTGATTTTTTTCTCTTTTCTCACCTTGTTAGTTTTGACCCAGACAAATATATTTGTGTCAGATATAAGCTGACCTCTCTTTCTTCCCTTGAGCTTCTTTCTCACACTTTTACAGAAACCTCAATCTTTCGTTACTTTTGGCTTTCTTTGGCTAGTTACAAGTGTGCATTCTTGAGATTCTTCCCATAGATCATACCCTACCTTTGGATTGATGCTCTTACCCGGCCTTATTTTCCATTCTCCGGACATACATTTCCTATTCCAACCCCTCAGTTAGCTGTTGGGTGTAAAGGGCCGGAACTCTGGAGAAGTTTACTTGAAACAAGGATACTTACAATAAGGTGTTAGCTCAGTGGAATTGATGAGATGGTGGTTCTCTAGTTCACATACATCTAGTGTGATATAATGATATAATCACTCTAGTTCCCACATACTCAGTGTGCTGTAATGATGTAATAGGGTATTTAAGGGCCGAGAAAACGGGACACAGGAAGTCAGACTGACAGACACAGACTGTGAAGGAGACAATAAAGACTTTAGATTCTTTTACTGACTATCCTCGTGGTGACTCTCCTGCCGAGACCAAGGCCCATCTGGAGCACCTCCAGAAATCTAGCCTGGACATTACAGCTGGGTTTCCTGTACATACACACTGGTCTCTTGAAGAAGTTGTCATTTTTCTGCCTTATGGGGATATTTTTTTCTTTGTTCTTTCAGAATTCATTCCTGAGCTGCAAACACCCCCTTGGTTATCTAGACAATGGAAGTCACCCCTCATATGTAGTTAATCTCCATTAATCTGTTCTATTAACCCTATTCAGAGGTTTACAGCATGTTTTCCTCAGTTGACCCAGCCAAGAAAGAAAGAGGTCCCAGTTGTGACCGTGGCAGTCTTTAGTCTGCTCCTCTTCACCATGACGTGATCCATAAGTGATCCAGAAACATGTCTGCACATCCTCCAAAACAGAAACATCACCTCTTTCTGTAAGCAGGCTCTCTCTTGAGGGCTGGTAGCCAGTGGATCACATCACACAGATTCTAGAGATGGGATTCCCATTGGACAGTTCCCCTGGTACATCTTCAGGGGAGGCTTTTGCTTTTTCTAGCCATTTATGTGATTCAGAGCAGCTGTTTACTAAGACAATGGTGCTTGTATAGAAGCTATGACATCACAGCTGTGCTGGGAAAGGGGGAGGGCAGCCTGCAGGTGGGGACAAGAACCTAGGGACCAATTTTCAAGTTTCCTTCCAGATATCTTATGCTAATTCATTCTCTACACAGCTGCCAAAGTGATTTCCCAAAGCACAAGTCTGAGCCTGCTACTACTCTAAGCAATACCTCTAGGAGCAGGTAGAAATGCCTTTGTTTGGCATTTAAAGATCTTCCCTACCTGGCTCCTCCCTCTTTTCTGTTTCCTTGCCCTTCCCCATACAAGGAGGTTCAGTCAATGATGAAAAGAGTTAGGAAGTATTTTTGGATAAAGGAAAGCAATTATATTTATCGAGAAAGGATGTGAGATATAGTTGCGATTATGCACATTTTTATACTAATAAAGTTAGGGAAAGAACTTTGTTTTTAAAATAGACGACCAAAATATTTACCTGAAGAAACAGCTTTTGAAACTGGCAAAAAGTAGAAACCAGAGTTTGACTTATTGTTTTGTTTACTGTCTAGAACAGAGATATTAAACTGAGCGCACACACACACACACACACACACACACACACACACACCAGTAAGAAAATAGCCAGATAACTCCCAAAGGAAGTGCAAACCAGATTAAAATGAAATCGAGAAATATTTAACAAAAAAAACTGAAAAAAGAAAAGAAAAGAAATACAACATAAAACAAACAAAAAAGAGTTTTCAAAAGGGATTTTGGACAGTTTTGAAGCAAAAAGATCTGTGGTGTGGAAAACAGGCGGCCAAACTGATGGAAGCTATCTTAAGCGAAAGATGTGTCACTGTGAGTCGGGAGAAGAATGACACAGCGGCAGCGGAGGACCTTGGGGAGCAGGGAGGACGGCGGGAGAGCACTGAGAGGGCTCACGGGGAGCCCCAGAGCCAGCAGAGCCAGCAGAGTCCTTTCTTTTCCAGAGGACGGACGCAGAGCTCCGGGGACAGCTCTTGCCCGTCAGCGCCATCTAGAGTTAGAGAAAGGTGCAGCTTTGCTACCCGAGAAGGGAAAGCCGAGGGCTTGGGAAGTCGGCGTGGTACCCTGCAGGGGTAGCTCTGCTCGGATGCTTGGGACTGTGCTAAGCACCAAGGTAAGCCAGAGATAGCCAGGTGATGGGCCGGGCAACCCGGGGGGGGTGTGCGGGAGGAGCAGGGAGCAGGGAAGAAGCTCCTGAACTGAAGAGGGAACGGCAGCAGTCGGGGAGGACGCTCCCCGGAGTTGGGAAGCTCCGAAATGAATCAGTAAAAGCGTTTTGCTCCCCAGAACGGTAAGTTGTGCTGAGCACGCGGGTCTTCCCCTCAGGTTCCCCCCAAGTTCCGAAAATGTAGGTCCATTCTTCACCACAACTACTGAGTGCATTGCTAGGACAGTGTCAATATGTATTGCCTTGGGTTTTGCAAAAACATAGATTTATGTATTGGATTCAATATGTGATTGTCTATGAAGTGATTCCCTTTCCCTTACTAAGTGCATGATTATGTTTACGATGCACGAATGTCCTAACTGTGACTGGCTTGTTGTATATATATTAGCTGATAGGGGCTGGAGAGTTAGAGTGATGACTATAGGAAGTAGTTTCCTTCTCAGCAGTTATCCCCAGGATCCAACTATGATAATAACAGTAATAGTGACAATAGCTTGATTTCAAAGCCCTTTACACATTTGATCCCCTCAGCATCTTTGGGAAGTCTATGTTATTATCCCTATTTTACACATAAGGGAACTGGACCATAGAGAAGCTAAATAATTTAGTTAGTGTCTGAGGTAGGATTCAAAACATTTGAACTCAGTCTGGAAGACCCCAATTCCTGTGTTCCATCCACTGTGTCAGCAAAGGAAGTTTTTATATAACTGTGGTGGTTGATCTCAGAATTGAGACCTACTGGTGATAGACTCAGTGAGCCAAGATCCAGAGAAAAAGTGTGTGTGTGTGTGTGTGTGTGTGTGTGTGTGTGTGTGTGTGTGTGTTAGGTAAGAGGAGTGGGTCCCAGGTCTTTCACAGTGTTGACTTTACTCCCCTCTGAAATAGCACTCTCTTACAATTATTGCATAAATATAGTTTCCCCTCTGAGATAGCTCCCTTTATTATAGTCTACATCTTGTATACATAGTTGTTTGTATGTTGCCCTCCTCCATTAAAAAGTAAGCTTTTTGAAGGCAAGGTCTGTCTTTTGCCTAACCCCAACCCAGTACTTAGCACAATGCCAGAAGATGCTTAATCAATGCATTTTTAAATTTCAGATAATTCTATCTCATACTATTTACCATATTAAAAAAGTCAACTTATTCAAGACTATATTTATAATAGAGAAAGAGCTCATAAGTTTCCTTATTTCCCTTCCCCCTTTTTTGCCAATAATTTATTTAATTTTGAAATTGATTTTTGAATATTTGATAGAATTTATTTGTAAGCCTATTTGGGCCTGGGATTTTTCCTTTGGGAACTGCTTCATTGCTTTTTAAATTTCCTTTTTCTGAAATTATGCTATTTAAGTTCTTCCTTTTTTTAAACATAGTATTTTCCCCCCAGTTTCATGTCAAGAAGATTTTTAGCTTCATTTCTACAAACTTTTGAGTTTTCGATTTTTCTTCCTCCCTCTCTTCCTCCATTCCCTTTTTCTAAAGGTAGTAAACAGTTTGATATAGCTTATAAATGTACAATCATATCAAACATATGTCCATATAAGTCACAGTTGTGAAAGAAGAAACAGATCAAAAGAAAAAAAATAATAAACCACAAGAAATAATAAAGTGAAAAAATATGCTTTGATCTTCATTTTGCATCCATCAGTTTTTTATCTGATTATGGATAACATTTTCCTTTGTGAATCCTTTGTACTTGTCTTGGTTCATTTTGTTGCTGAGAGGAGCTGAGTCAATTATAGTTGACTGTTACAAAATGTTGCTGATATTGTGTACAATGCTTTCCTGATTCTGTTCATTTCACTTTGCAGCAATTCATTTAAGTCTTTCCAGGATTTTCTAAAATCTGCCTCTTCATTTCTTATTGCACAGTAACATTCCATTACTTTTATATACCATAACTTATTCAGCCATTCCCCAATTGATGAGCATCCCTTCATAAATTCTTCATTTCTTATATTAACCTGAATCTGTTGTATATTAAAAAAAAAAAATCAGTGACTATATTTATGTTATCAACTGTGTGACTAAAAACTGGGCAAAATAATTTCATTTCCTTTATTTCTTCTTCATGTGTTGTGACTTTTGTTTGTCTATTTTGTTATGGGCAATTTGTTTTTCTTTTATCACATTAGTTTATGATGTCTTTCCCCCCCCCCCCCCCTTTAAAAGCTCTTAGTTTCAATGATTTTTTTTTTGTTTTGTTTAAATTTTTAAATTTAATCTTTAAATGTTTAAATTTGTTTAGTTTTTCTTTAAATTTCAGAATCTTTTTTGTATTTGGTTGAAGTTTCTTGATTTGTTGCTTGATGGAGTATTTATGGGTAAGAATTGATATAAATTGTGTCCCCTTTAACCTTTTGAAGGGCCCTGAAAGTATGTCCCCTTTAATCTGTGAGAGAAGGGCGATTCAGGGTCTCAAGCTTTCTCCTGGGAGGGATACACCCTTTTGTCCATAAAGGAAACACCCAAATAAGTAATTTTATTCAACTGAAGACCTTGGTCAGCAACATAATCACCACCTTCTGTTGAATTGAAGATTAGTCCCTCGTCCCTCATTGAGCTCCCAGTGGCTCACACTCCCAGTTAAGTGAGCTCATTCATTTGGAGATCTCATACTCAACATTCCTCTTTTTAGTGGCTCAGACTGCTCCTCAGCTCCCACCCAAGGTGTACCTGACATAACTAAGGATTGGTCAAACCTATCTTCACAGATGTCCTAATAGGATCATGGTTACTGCTGAAGATATGTTCTTCTCACCTTTGCTATATTCCTTGCCCTGCCTTCCTAGCAAGCTGGCTTTTCGGTGCAAATAACCCCCATTTTCTGCCACAAACCTTGTACCTCTATCCGTTGGGGTTTTCATATTCTTTCACAAAACCTGCGCAACCAGCCAAGAAGACCCCATTGCTGTTAGGGGGATCTCTTTCTCTCTTTTCTCACACCTCATCATTTGCACATCAGAATCACATAGTAGATGGGTTCCAATCATCACAAAGGGAAGAAATGTTTCCCTTTAATAATAAAAATTAATTTTCTACTAGCTTCTGAAGAAAAAGGTTGTGTGGGAAAAGAGTGGTTGGAGAAGGGTTAGATTTGGTGTGAACAATAGTAAGAAATAGAAGGGACAGGAAACTTATGAAGTGAGTCAGAGCGATTTTTTTTTTTTTTTAAGAAAACTAGGAGACATATGAGGGAACATGAAGATACATTGAAGGATGCTGACTGGAATAAAAGGAGAAGGAATAGTCAGTTGAAGAAGGAAAAGACTTAAAGGGAAGGAAAAGGTAATGAGAAGTCGGTAAGTAATAGACTAGACATACTGAGAACTGAGTGAGAGAAGCTAAAGAAAGCTGGGTGTGGCTGCTAAGACTGTTAGAAGGGATATAGTTATAAATGGTGTAAAGATGTAAAAAAGGTAAGAATGGAGGGCAGAGGTTCTAAACATGCCATGCTAGGCCATGCTCTGACAAGGAAGCCTCGGCTTCCTTGTTAGATGTTGTTAGATGTTAGATGGCTTGGGGAGCCCAAGAAGCACCATAGTGACAGAGCCCAGTCTCTGTGTCAGGAAAACTCACCTTCCTGAGTTCAAATCTGGCCTCAGACACTTACTAGCTATGTGGTCTTGACTAAATCACTTTAAGTTTCCTCATCTAGAAAATGAGCTGGAAGAGGAAATGCCAATTCCTCCAGCATCTTTGCCAAGAAAACCCCAAAGGGTAAGACAGAACTGAAAACAACTGAACAACGGCATAATAGCACCTACCTCCCAGACTTGTTGTAAGAATCAAATGAGGTAATATTTGTAAAACTCTTGTGATATATAAATACAAGTTAGCATATGATAGAGTATAGCATATTTGTATTTCTGCCAGAGACAAAAGACTGCAGGTTATGTCTAATTACAAGGTGGCTCCCTCCTATAGGGAGATAGTGAAGTGTTTCAAGGACCATCTTTCCACACTCCAGGTTTGGGAAGATTATGGAAGTCCTTCATTAAAAAAATCAAATTTAAAAATCCAAAGAAGCAGAAAGGAATACTGCTGTTTGCAAAGTGTATGAGAACCTCTGAATATTTGGAGCTGCATGGGCCAAGGAGGAATTAACTACCTCTCTGATGAGGTCATGGGTAGCCAGGTAGGTTTTGGCAGAGAAAACTGGAATTATTGTATATAATCTAGAAGCCTGGTATTGATGAAGTGTGAGAATGTAGTAATTTCTGAGAAACCCTAAAGGTACCTGCCCTTGGGAGTGCCGCAAACAATCCTGGCTGTGGAGAACAATCTGTTGGTCAGTAAGCCATAGAATTCAATGATGGGAACTGCTCCACCTTTATTCAATGCACTTCAAGAAGCCATTGAATTCAGTAATGGGTACAACTCCTCCCCTACCACTCCTTAATTGTTCCTCTAAACCATAATTGGCAGATTGGTGACTGGAAGGTGATCTTTGTTTCTCTTTCCTATAAAATTATCTTCTTGCTTTGGGCTCTTTGCTAAATTCCCTTGGAACTTGTCAAGCAGCATAATACATCTTTGCCCCTTAACTTGGAGACAAACTGAGTTTGAGAATTCTTTCCCCATACCCAGGACACCTAGTCTTTTGCCTTGACATTATCTCTTGAGATAAGCAGGAAGGAGCACTGATAGGATCATCTCAGCCTTTTGGTTTAAATGGGTTTTATTACAGCCCCACCCCAGGGAGATGTCTCTGGTAGAATTGTTAGTGGAATATTTTGCATTGACAAAGCCATTTGAAGTTACAGTATCCAAACAGAAAACCAAACCTTGGCATATTTCCCCATAAGAGAACCTAACTATACATTAAATCCCTAAGTCTTTTTAGGGTGCTAAATCCCGTTTAGGGTTAGCCCACTGTCTCCCCTTTGTTAATTGCTAAAAATCCTTTTCCTTGTTAAAAACTTTTATGGAATTTAGCCCACTCTTACTAGTGTAGCAGTTTAGCCTCATAGCCCCACCCTCTGTGGAGGTCATTGGCAGCCACCTTGCTGTGCCCAATCAGAAATCCAAGTCATCTCCCTATGGTTAAATTTTGTCTCATGCCATCTTTGCTGAATCCCTCTTGAGATTATAGTGATGATGGGCAGAGGCTTCCTTGGCAGAGCATGGTCTAGCATGGCATGTTTAGAACCTCTGCAAAGAGTGTTTTAGACTGGCTCTTTTATAATAGGAGTTTTGGCTACAATCTGGGTTTTACTTGAGGTGAATTTGAATAGAATTGAATGATTTTCTTTAATTGAATAGGGTTGGAATTCTTTTAGCTCAGGACTGAACTATCCCCACCTAGATAACAGGATGAAGCTGTTTATCTTGTTTCCCTCGGTCCCTCACTGAGGCAGAGTTGAAGATTTTCTCCTTCAAGGAGTTTTAGAGTTTCGGGATCCCTTCTTCAATAGTCCACTATGACACTCTACCTCCTGGTAGCTTTCCCCTCCCCTGTGTCTCTCCTTGTAATGCCGGAGAAACTGAGCAAGACAGAGATTAGAGAACAATTTAATAATTTATTTAACCGAGAGATTTACTGGGACCAAATGGATCCATGGTTTGGTCCCAAGGCTGAATGAGACTGTAGTCTCAAAGAATCCAGCAGTGAATGTCAGAACAAGATTCTTTTATACAGTAACAAGAACGATGACATAATGGGGAAGGTACCTGGATGGGGATGACCTAATGGGGGGGAGGCACCTAGGATGACATAATGGGAGGTACTGGAGAGGCTCCTGATATTCTAATGATGTCTAAAATGGATAAAGACCTTTATCCTATTAAACATTAAGAGAGATTGTATAAATATAGCCTGAGGTCTTGGGGCAGAGTAACTGAGGTAGGACAATTAGGGAAACTGGGTCAGGACATTAAAAGGGAAATGTGGTACAACAGTTCCAACCTCATGAGGTGTTCCTTTTCTCCTGGTTAATTATAAGTTTCACTAGGTAACTTGTCCTTTCCCTTCTTAATTATTAAAAGTCCTTTTCTTGCTATGTGCTCTCCCAAATCTATTTCATGTTTACCATTCCTGGTCGATAATCTCTTCTCTTAGATATAAACAAACCTACCTTTTGCCAAAGAGGATGATCATTGTGAATTCCCCGCATGAGCGAACCCCAACATTGGTACCTAAATCTCATCGTTCAGTGCTAACCCCCAAATACAAGATTTGGAACCAGAAATTCCCCTCCTAAACCAAAGCATTTCCATAAAAGTCATGTTGCAAAACAAAACATAGATCTCCCCTCCTCCCAAAAAAGAAACCTTCAAGAAAAAAAGATTAAGTTTGAAAAAACTTATGTTTTACTCTATATTCGGACACAATCAGGTCTTCCTCTGGATATGGATTGCATTTTTCATTAGAAGTCCTTCAGAGTAGTCTTGGATCATTGTATTGCTCAGAAAAGCAAAGTCATTCAAAGCTGATTGATCATCCCACACTTTGCTATTACTCTGCCTATAATACATTTCACTTTGGTTGAGCTCATGGAGGAAGACCTTTTAGGTTTTTCTAATATATCCCACTCATCATTTTAGATATTTAAAATATTATTTAATTGCTTAAAAAAAAACTAGGATGATTTACTTTTGTCCTATGAAGTTTTTATTTGTGAGTTCAAAAACAGGCTTTAAAAAGCCCATTGTATTTCAAATGAAGTTACCCTTAAACCCAAGTCACTCAGGCTTTCACTGAATGGACAATAAAAACCAGCCCAAGTCTCTAAGACTCATTGTTTAGATTTTGATGACTTAAAATGAACATAAATAGCAATTGTTTTCTGTTCTGACTAGAAATCCTGAGGGTCTTCCCCTGGTATTTTTCTGGTGGGTGGTAAATGGCACCTTTTGTCTCCCTTCTTACCTAGCTCTTAGTCATTGAATGGGTGTTGCCTCAAATAAGCCGAGTCCTGGGAAAGACTAATTTAGAAAGGCAATGTTACCCATGACATCCCAGGTCATCACTTTTTTGTCCTGCTACTGGACTTCAATGACTTTGGAGGAGAGAGGGAGGCTGATGACCTGGAAGCCAAGACTTTGGTCAGGGAAGAACAGCAGCGATGGGCACCCAGCAAGGTGGGAGAATATCCAAGGAGAGTCAGAGCATTCCTGTTGGGAACTCCCGGCTCTGGAGCAATGAAGCTGCTATTCATAACGGACAACAACAGAGCTCTATTGTCCTCCCGGGGCACCCATCCAAGACATAATAGACTCCTCCCGAGACTTGTCCAAACAGAAGACTTCTACCCGTGCTGACAGAAGGGGCCAACAAAGGATCGCCAAACATGATGACCCCGGGATCAAGTCCCAGGGGCTCTTTCCATCCCCCTTCAAAGCCGGGGGGAAGCAAACGCCTGCATAAGAAGATGGCATGAGAGTGGGATTTGGGGTTTTGGACTTTATTTGAAATGTAGGAAGACAAGCTTCACATTTAGGATGGAATGTGACTGACACAAGCTCGCAAGACTGCATTGGCTTGGTCTTACAGACTTAAGGTGGATAATAATAGCACTTACCCCCAGGGTTGTGAGGACAAAGACTATGATGTTTGTACTTAGCCCAGCATCTGGCACATGGTGGGCACTTAGTAATTGCTTGTTAACTTTTCTTCCTCCTTAGAAATTAGCTCTTGATGCATATTCCTTATTTAAAAGGGAAAAAAAAGAGGCAAAATTGATGGGGTGAAAGACCTTGGGAGCTAGATGCGGCCATAAGGAGCTGGCCTTTGTTGAATTAATTTAAGTGGGCCTTCCTTGCAGGGAGCCCTAGATGAATTCCCACAGTAGCTGTATGCAATCTGGAGGTCAAGTTATAGATGTTATTATTCTCCAAGGAAAGAAGGAAGGCTATTGATAGAACTATCTTGTCCTTGTCCTAAGTGGGCACTTAGGGCCCACGTTCAATTTTTTGTTGAATTCATTGTATTGACAGGCTAAGCTCTGGATGTCAATCCTGAGGCTATGGCTGTGCATTAGATCTTCCTCTCCTACTTCTTAAGAGTGGGCTCTTTAGGAACTTTGCCATCTTCTCCCCTTATTAATGGTGAGTTTTTTAGGAATTTTGCTCACATACTAAATGTCACAACAAAACTTTTTGCCCCTTGACTTGCAGATGGACTTGGTAAGTTATAGAATGATACCCCAAAGTATCCTGGGGTTACGCGTCAGTGTTGTGGATCATCCTAAAAGAATTTGTAGGCTTAGATCGCCAAACCAAGGGACAAAAACTTTATGACATTGCTAAGGGAAGGCTAAATTCCAAGAGCAAGGAAAGGGTTTTAGTGATTATGAAGGGGAAACACAAGTTCCCCTTAATGAACCATCAAGAAAATGCCATAAAAGCCTGGCAAGTGGGGCATTATGGGGCTAACTCTAAAAGGAATGTAGGGTCCTAAGTAGCCAGTAGACTAACCCTCAAAAGAAGTGTGCTATAACAAAAAGATGCCATGAAGGGGGAGAATGCCATTGATTGTTGGGCTAAATTCCTAAAAATGTTGATCTTTTATGGGGGAAATAGAACTTTTGGCTTTCTGATTGGATATAGCAAAAGGGGCTTCAGACCTTTATCTGTGGTGGGACTGGAATCAATACTCCTCTTGAACAAAAGGCCCACTTCAGAAGAAGAGGCCCACTTAAGGCTGAGGTGATCCTATTAGTACTCCTCCCTGCTTGTCTCTGGTAGTAGTATAACCCTATCAGGGCTTCAGGCTTTCTCTGCTCCTCGCCCCCCCCCCCCAGCTACCCAGGACCTCATCAACCTGAGCCCTTAAATTCCTCCCAGACAACTCCCTGCATTCTAGACTTCTGGAACCCCGTTAAAGTGAGGACTAGGGTGTCTTTGAACACTAAAAATGTATATTCTCATAATGTTGATGATGTTAATGATGATGACATTACAGAAAAAAGAAAGAAATAGAAAAAGAACTGAGTTAATAGATCACCAGCACAGGCAAATAGTATATCCCATAACAAACAGTACCATTTGTTCACCACCTCCCTCTCCAGAAAAGCCAGCAGCAGCATATCAAGGTCATAAACCATCCCAAAGCTCAAAGTATCCATGTCTTTAGCCAATTGCTTTAGTTTTCGGAGAGCTATGAGAATCTTGATTTTATCACTGAAGACATGAACAATCCTTCCTATGACTTGCAAGTCTGATTTTAAGCTTTCTCTTTTATTCAGCCCATTGGGATGGCTATCATCTTGCCACACAGGTGAGACACTCCAGAAGATGTCATCCCAGCGTCCCCTACCTTGTGACATTCAGGGATTAGGAGTTCTGGAAACTGGAGCTTTTTTTGGCAGAGCGAAGCTGCAAGGAATTGAAACTAGCCGAGAGCTGAAGTTACACCTCTGGAAACCCCACCTTTAGTGTACCAAATCAGAAAGCCATGCCAAAGCCCTGGGATTATATATCCCTTATAAAAGATCTGCTCATAGTGTAGAGCTTTAATTCCTTTTTAGGACTAGCCTGCCATTGGATATTCTCACCCTGTGGAGCCTTTCTCGAGTTTGTTATAGAAAACTCTTTTTGGGTTGCGAAATCCCTTTTAGGGTTAGCTTAACAGTCAATGGTGTAATCCCCTATAAAGGGCTGAAACTCTGAGTTGATGCCGCACTGGGATTGAACAACCGAGCCCTTAAGGCTAATTACTGATTGGACAATACTCTATTAGCATATGCTTGGAAAATGGTCCTTCCCACTATTCTGGCCTGGTTCTATTTTTTGGTGTATACAGAGAATTGTGGGAAGGATTAGGGGGTAGAGATCCTATGTACATTCCCTTCACTTCTACCCCTAAAGACCAAGAATAAAGACCAAGGACTTTTGCTTATCCTGACTCTGACTGATTCTAAGGTATCCAGGGGGCTAATGTGGTCATCACAATCCCCTTCCCCAGCTAACCCCTTTTTGAGGTTTGTCTGCTAATTTCTCTCTGAATTTAGCCCACCAGTCAATGGCATAATTCTGTCTCACAGCATTTTCTCTTTATTGTGTCTTCCTCCAGCTAACCCTAACCCTAACTCTAATGAAGTTCCACGAGGAAACCTGACTTTTCCCTTGTTGATTGGTAAAATCCCTTTCCTTACTAATTTCTCTTTGGAATTTAATTTTTCTTAGCAATGGAATAAAACCTTTGCCTCTTTAGTGGTGATTCATGCTTTAAAATTCTTTCAGAATAACTCCTGACACTGGCCTGTAACCCCAATATGTATTTTGAGGTCTTCCCCATACCCCATTATTCTGGGGACCCAGTATAGGAAGACCCTGACTCAACAGCACCCATACATTAATAAATTATCTTTGAGTATGGCTTCATTCAGCCAGCCACAGATCAACTATCAGTCCCATGAATAATGACTGAGCACCTCCTATTTCAGCTCACATTCACTGAGGAGGTGCTGTAAGATTGCTCTCATTCCTTCCCTTCTTGAATATTTTATCCTTTGTTGATTGTCCCCAGAATATAGGTCCAGATAGGTCCCCAACCTATCAGAGCTCAATAGTCACAAAATCTTGTTTCTTGTTCCTGAATTAGTCCCCAGAACCAGAAGCAGCTGGAGCCTTCTGCCTGCCTGGGAGCCTCTTTCTGGACAGGAGACACAACAAGGGTCACCTGTAAGGGAGATGTAGAAGATATAGCTGAGCCCCGGGCCCAGCTACTCCGCCCCCCCCCCCCCCCCCCCCCCCCCCCCACCATGGCAACATCTCTTCTGCAACAGCACAGCCATCTCGCCCTTTTCCTCCTATGCTAACCCTGCCTCACCCCAAACAACACTCATCACTGTCTCCTCACAAATCCAAGGCTCCCAGAGATCTCTGTGGGTGGGTCCGAATATGGTGAGATCCTGAGAGGACTGTAATCCAAGAAAGCAATAAAATCCCAAGAATATATAACAAAGACCTCCTTCCTTCTGGGCAAATCAGTTGCCACATGAGTGGTCAGTTGGGTTCCCATGGGGTGGCTGTTACTACTCTGGGGGTTCTAGAGTTATGCTGTGGGTGCCAGCCCCTTAACACCAGCTCATGACCCTCTTCCCCCAGTTAACCTTCCCTCCCTTAATTAACCAGCCTTTTTTTTGGGGGGGGAAGATTGGGGGGAACAAAGACATCTATTTGAGTGGCCTCTAAAGGACAGTTTCTGTCTCCTGCAAACATCAGAGGCCCATGGGAGGGGTAGGACCGAGGTGTCTAGGGCCAAGACAAGAATCCTCTGCATCCTTTCCATAAAGATAAAGAATCCAATAATTTTATGAAGAAAGAAAATCTCTCCATTTTCTTTCTCATTCTCTTTTGCAGCTTTAAACTAGTCACGACAGGAAAATGGTCTTTTCAACTTCTTTCAAGTCATCATTCTTAAAAGTAGCTCTACAATTTCATTCCTTTTAAAATTCTCTTTGTAAAACATTTCTTCATAGCTATTTTTAATTATCTTCTCAATTATTTCTCTCAAACTGTTTCTATTAACTTCTCAATTTTTCAAAAATTGTCATCCTGGATTGACAAACTCTAAACATTTCATTTTGCTCTTAAAGCTACGGAAATATTAACTGTAGCATCTTTAGGCTGTAACCTTACCACTCTCTGCACCAGATCTGAGTTTTGTGTGTTCTTAATATCTAATATTCTGAGAATAGAATCATATTCTCATTCCTTGAGGATGCTAGTCCACTTACTTCCTGCCCTCGGGACCATGTGCAAACTAGCCCCCTCAACCTAATATACTGGCTGTCTCCAGGCATCAGATTATACTCCAGTTTCACACTTGTCCATCTCACCCACCCAGGTCATCTCTCCATTTGTCTGCCACACAATTGATAACCCTCCTCCCACATCATCATATCCTTAACAGAACATCTTAAAGAGCAAGCTCTCTCTCTCTCTCTCTCTCTCTCTCTCTCTCTCTCTCTCTCTCTCTCTCTCCCTGTCTCTGCCTCTCTCTCTCTCTCTCTCTCTCTCTCTCTCTTCTCTCTCTCTCTCTCTCTCTCTCTCTCTCTCTCTCTGTCTCCTCTCTGTCTCTCTGTCTCTGCTCTCTCTCTCTCTCTCTCTCTCTCTCTCTCTCTCTCTCTCTCTCTCGTCTCCCTGTCTCTGCCTCTCTCTCTCTCTCTCTCTCTCTCTCTCTCTCTCTTCTCTCTCTCTCTCTCTCTTCTCTCTCTCTCTCTCTCTCTCTCTCTCTCTCTCTCTCTCTCTCTCTCTCTCTCTCCTCTGTCTCTCTGTCTCTGCTCTCTCTCTCTCTCTCTCTCTCTCTCTGTCTCTCTCTCTCCTCTCTCCTCTCTCCTCTGTCTGTCTCTCTCTCTCTCCACACAATGCCTGGAGCAGACTAAATGCTTATTAATACTTTTTAATTTATTAGTTTGATTATTTTCATCGCAGCCAGCTTGTATTCTTTTTTAAAAGCATAATAAATTCAAAATGTTAGTATCCAAGCTGTCTTGCTTGCCTGTGCTTCCTACGAACCTTCTTGTGTTCTCGTCTGTCAATTCTTCTAAAAAGTTCTTTGTGATCCTCTTTCTTTCTTTGTCTTTTTTGTTGGCTTCCCTTTGCTACTCCGTCCCATTCCTGATTCTACCTTTTCAGTCCTCTCCACATACTGGGTATTTTTCTTTCTTAGCACAGTGATGGGATCTTCTCCTCTTTCTCTTCCTTCTCCTCCTTCTATTCTCTCTCTGTTTCTGTCTTTCTCTCTCTCTGCCCTTCTCTCTGTCTCTCCAAAGTCTTGAGAGGGTCAAGTATCCTGGAGAAGAGAGTGACCAGCAGTGACTAAGGCTGCAGGAAGCCAAGAAGAGAGTGCACTTGCAGCAGAATGAGGAAGTCAGAAGCCAGATTTTGGCAGGTTCAGAAAAATGAGAAGTGGTGGAACTTGGTTTAAAGGACTTTCTCAAGCAGTTTAGCTGAGGAGAGAAGGGGAGATAAAGGATGAAAGCTGTCCAGTATTGATGGATCTGGAGAGAATGGGAGGAGGAATGGGAGTATTTTTAGGAGGGAAGGAGCCAGTAGATAAGGAGGCACTAAAGAGAATGGATATAGTGTAGGGGAGATTTGCTGGGGAATTTAGGAGGATACTGTGTGGGACAAGACCACTGGCTCAGATAAATCCCTTGATTTCTCAAGGCAAAAACAGAAAGGAATTTTATTATGATCTCATGAGAAAGGGGGTCTCCCTCCCAACAAGCAGTCAGACAAGGAGAGGGAGGGCAAGTTGACAGACCAGGATTACATGGGGGTCTTATGTATTTTATATATATACATAATATAGGTATATAGGCTGGATCTTTGCCCTGATTAGCCAGGACAAATGACTTCCCATTCTAAGTCATAAATGAGGAAAAACTTCTGACTTAATTACATCTTTAGAATTACTAAATTATCTTATATGTCAAAGTGGCCCCAACTTAGTCTCCCAAAGAAAAGGGCTATGTGGTCCTACGTGATCTCTGG
Source organism: Sarcophilus harrisii (assembly GCF_902635505.1). Classification (NCBI taxonomy): domain Eukaryota; kingdom Metazoa; phylum Chordata; class Mammalia; order Dasyuromorphia; family Dasyuridae; genus Sarcophilus; species Sarcophilus harrisii. The sequence goes on along the minus strand of NC_045427.1, from coordinate 486,686 downwards.
AAAAAGAAACCTGGCCCTGGGGTATAGCTGATCCTTGATGAATTTTTAGAACATGGTCTCCACCTTGTGAGACAGCTTTCACAGTTCATTCCATTCCATCCCCCTCTCTTTCATCAGTTGAAAGCTTCTCACACCAAAGTTTATACAATTTCTCCAACTCCCTGATTGACTTCATTTTGTGATGTCTTTGGTTATGTCTTTTACCAAAGCAAGTCAGTATTTTTTCCTGGAAACATAGTCTTTTCTCATGGGAATATTAACTGTGAAATCCCCCAGACAGCTTCCTCCCTTCTCTACCCTTCATTCTAATCTTGGATAATACAGATTGCCAATAGGAGGGCCCCATCAAGTGCTATGGGGTTAGCCTTCCACAGATATCTTCATATTGATTGGAGTTTTCCTCTTGGGCTCAGGTAGCAGGGCCACCTATCATCCCAAACAGTTATATTTTTTGGAGTAGGTAACTGTTCACAAATAAAGATGCCTGCCACAAAACTCAGTGACAACAGAGATGTTAAAATAAATAAAGAAATACATGCACCTGGCAACAGATGGATGATTAGGTCAATACTCACTTACTTACTTTGGGATATAATGACCACATTTTTTTCTTTTTTGAATTGTGCTCATGGCTTCTACTGACCATTTGCTCTGATTATAAAAACTTGCCATAAGAGAAAAAAGCAGGGACATGATTATAATAGCATCAAAACTGGTCCTTCAGGCTTTGTCCTGAGAGTACATACACGACAGTAACAAATACACCTTAAACCAGACTCTGGAATAATTAGGTGGCTTTTTATTCAAAAGAACACACTGGGAAACTAAATCAGAAGGATCCCATATTAAGCAGAGATCGTCCTCGCAGCTCTTGCCCAGATGCTAATTTCCACCTGTAACAATTCAGGATCACATACTTCCTAGAAGCTTATGGCATATTCCTTTCAGATGGTGGATCACTGGCTTGATGATCCATGAGACTGTCCTATCTAAATTTAAAACCCCAAATAAGATCAGCTACAGGATCTTTTCTAAGGATTTTATCTCCAATAGCAAATCTCATCAATCAAAGCTTGAATTTAGCTCTCAAGGATCCCATATCCTAAATAAGTATTGACTATGACCTTATATTGATAACAATAAGAAATTTATCCTAGAAGGTTCATAGCTTATCCATATAAGTAGATAGTTTAACATTACACAAATCATTTTGCTTTTAAAATGCCCAATACGTAGAAAAATTCCTAATTGCATATTGTCCATAACAGAAACATGTTCAAAGGGAAAAGGCAAAATCTATTATTCTCAGAGTCCCTTTAAATAATGGGTATAACTTTAAGATTATTCAATACAACCAATTAAAACTCATACAGAATATAGAATATTCTAATTTCACATAAAAGAACCTTATTAGAATTAACATGAATGATTTCTTCATTCTTTAAAAAAATGCTAATTCAGCTTCCTTCAATTTAGAAGTCCCTTTAAACTTCTTTTTTTTTTTTTTGAAATATAAATAACAGGTACATTAATACTGTTAAAATTCTTCTAAGTACAAACATTTCCATCTCCTACTAAAACATTCTTAATTGCAAAATCAATTTTAGAGATTATAAATTGTCCTTAATAGTCCATTTTTGAGATCCTCCGTGATTTCTTCATTCTTTAAAAAAATGCTAATTCAGCTTCCTTCAATTTAGAAGTCCCTTTAAACTTCTTTTTTTTTTTTTTTTGAAATATAAATAACAGGTACATTAATACTGTTAAAATTCTTCTAAGTACAAACATTTCCATCTCCTACTAAAACATTCTTAATTGCAAAATCAATTTTAGAGATTATAAATTGTCCTTAATAGTCCATTTTTGAGATCCTCCGTAGGTCCTGTAAGCCTAATGTTCTTCAGCCTAAATTCTGCAATTTCAGTCATTTGTACTCCCTGATAAAGTCCTTCCCACTCTGCTTCCTCCAGGATTTAGTAAGGGCCCATTCCCCTACAAACTGCAAACTCCAAAGGTGTTTCCTGGGTCAGCAATTATTGTTTCTTAAGGGCTAAAAAGGGATGAGGACATGGCCAGAATATAATTCCTTTAAAATTTCTTCTTTGTTTCAAAAGAAGGTCTTTCTCCTTCTCCTCCCAAATAAAAGAAACCAATCTCATAGGAGGAAAGTCCCAGGTCACTTCTGGGGACAGTTCTTATTGCCATCCAATCCCAACTACTAGGGATTTGCCTCAGATTTACTGACTTTCTTTTTGCCTTGAGTCTCTTCTCTTTGGATCACTTGACCTTGGAAGCAGGGAAGGTCTCAGAAGTTCACAAGCTACCTAAAGCAAGGCAGAGAGCCATCCTGTTAACTCTTGAGACCCTGCCTATTCACCAGGTTACTTGATACTGGACAAACCCCCACAAACTGTGTGGGACAAAACCACTGGCTCAAGTAAATCAAGGAGCTTTCTCAAGGTAAAAGTATAAAGGAATTTTATTATGATCTGGAGAGAAAGGGCATCTCCCTCCCAACAAGCAGTCAGTCAAGGAGAGAGGAGGCACAATTAACAAACCAGGATTATATAGAGGTTTGGGCTATCATTCTCTATAGTCTGGACCTTTGCCCTGATTAGCCAGGACAAATGGCTTCCCATTCTAAATCATACATGAGGAAAAACTTCTGACCCAACCGCATCTTTAGGATTTCTAAATTTCCCTATGTAGGAGTTTCAGTGCCAAGGAGGCCCCAACTTAGTCTCACAAGGAAAAGGTCCCACTCCTTGTAAACCATGTGATCTCTGGAGGAAAAAAAAAAAAAAAAACTTGGGCCTGGGGCACAGCCGACCCCCACTCAATTTTTAGAACACTGTCTCCATGTTGTGAGACAGCTTTCACAGTTCACTTCATTCAATTTGGGGGCAAGGTATCTAACTCTTTGTCCAAGAAAGGAGTAAAGAAGGAGAGAATGGGGGAAAATGTTTGATTTAAAGTAAAGAAGTAAGAAGAAAGTGCTCTTGGAAAATGATATTAATTTTAGAGATGAAATATGAGGCATTGTATCCAGTTGGGAAGTTGGGGAAGAGATAGAGTAATGAAAGGGATGAAAAGCTTTGGAATATTCATTGTAGTGAGAAGGATATCTAATTGATTAGGGAGGTGTCAAAGGATTGCCTTGTTGCAAGGAGAACCCAATTGAGATGATGTAAGTTAAATTTATAATGTGCCTATTCAGTGCAGTTCCATAACTTTCTCTAGCTTTGTTCAGCAGCATACACTAGGAGGGAGAGGGCCGGATGGCAGAAGCAATCCAGATTTGGGGTTTGGCAAAGCATAATTGATCTAGGACCTAAGGGATTCTAGAGGATGGAATGGCATCGGTTGGGATGGGTCTTCATGGGGTTGAGGAGGTAGATTAGGGAGTAAAGTGATTTGATGATCTCCATGGAGATCTAGCCTCATGTCAATTGGTGATTTTGTGTCCTGTGAGACTCCAGGAATAAGGGTAGGAGCAGACAGTGGGGGCTGGAGGAACACAGGGAGGGGCAGAAGGTGACAATATGGCAGCGGAGCACTAGAGACAGCCCTGGTGTAAGGACAGGTGAGTGCCTTGTAAGCTCCAATACATGCTCTTCCCTCCCTCCCTCCCTCATCCTTGGGCCCAAATCATCTCCTTCACAGCCCATGTCAAAGGCTAAAGGGATATTCTCTTACACATCCGTGGACCTTTTCGTAAACTCAAGCCTGGTGCAATCAAGAGTGGAGAATGGCGACCAGTCAAGAAATGGATCGTTGAAGTTCTGGGCACCTTATTCTAGACAGGACATTGATAAGTCACCACAGGTGGTGACTAGGCTGGGGAAGGGTCCTGTGTCTGTGCCATCAGAAGGCTGGAGGCTTGGGAAGAGGAGCCGGGGGGAAGAAAGGAGGAGAGAAGCGTTATCAACTGATTGGACAGGATTCCTTGGGATTTGCTCTAGATTTGGGCAAAGAGAACCCAGAGCAGAAATTTCAGTTTCCTAAAGGAAAAGTGTAAAAGTAGGTCTCTGTTGGGAGTTTCTGGTTTTCCATTCTCTGGAAGCCGTTCAGCAAATAAAGAAACAGATTGGGCCCCAGACAGAGGAGGCTCCCCAGTTTCCTCCATCATCCCCAAGGCTTCAAGACTAACTAGCTGTGCTAATGAGAAGCCAAGGCCCTTGCCTAATTAGCGCCAAGTCACTAATGAGATGCGCAGCAGTCTAGGGATCCTGGGGCTCAGATTCCCAAAGGCCCAGGGCAATCACAGATGGAAAGCTCAGTGATAAGGAAGCTCATGAGCTCACCAGAAGAATCTTGGCTGGAGCCCTGAACCCTTTGGCCCATTAAAGGGTTTTTAGGGTTCCTGCTCAAATTCTACTCCTCCCATGGGCTACCTGTGTTCATGCCAGCGACCTGGTTCTTGGGGAAGAAGCCTTTGGACGCCTGGCTGCAACCTGGACCCCCAAGACACACACACCTGCACATATTGGACCTCTGCTTCTTAGGAGGTCCACGTCATCTCTTCCCCAACAATTCCTGATGCTCCAATGTTTCCAGTTCAATGTGCCTTCATCCTACTTAGGCCTACTGGACTTTCTTGGTGTTTCTTGTGGGATGCTCCATCTCCATCCATCCCCCATTATCCATCCTCCCATTCTTCTATCCATCAGTCAGTGACTGGCACTGTTCTGGACACAGGAAATACAGACACAACAATGAAATGATCCCTGTTTTCAGTGAGTTTACAATATATAGTGTGAGAAAACACATAAAATAGACATATTTTTCAGGAGTGTCTGACTCTGTGACTCCATTTGGAGTTTTCTTAGCAGAGATCCTGGAGGGGTTGGCCATTTCCTTCTCCAGCTCTTTTTGCTGATGAGGAAACTGAGGCAGACAGGGTAAAGTGACTTGTGCAGGGTCACACAGCTGTCCGAGCTGCATTTGGTCTCAGGGCTGAAGGTTCAGTGCTCTCTGCACTAGTGGCCCATAGGCAGAATACTCTACCTACAAAGTCTGTGCACTGGGGCTTGGAGCCTGCATGGATCCCTTAACTTGGATGAATCTGGTACCCTCCACTACATGGCTGGAGACAGGGTCCTCTTGCAGCCTTCTGGGTCAAAAAAGCCCTTCTCTGCAGAATGGTCAGGCTCCTCTTCCTGTGCTTTCTTCAAGGATTGTGCGGGGTCAGGGAGCCCTTTTGCTCTGGTTTTAAGAAATGGGGCCAGAGGAGATGCGTGTCATTCTTTCTGAGAGTGTGAAATGGGACAAATGGGGGTGGAAGGATTAAGTCCCACATAGTGGAGAGTAGATTTGCATGTTGGTACTTATACCTTTTGAAGCAAATATTCCTCAATACAAGCTGCTCTGTACAAATGGTTAAAAGAGGCTGGGGTTCACCCTCTTAAACCATCAGTGGAGGCTAGGCCTATTTTCAGAGAGCTTGGACACTCTTAAGCCTCCTTAGGGGTATCAGAGCACTCTGGGGAAGGCTCTGAAATGACGTCCTTCAGACCAGAGAGGCAAGTATTATATATAGCTACACACATAAAGTCTTAGCTCCTCAGGGATACTTATATATTCTGAGGCAATAAGCTGCCCCCCTTTTAATCTTGCTCTAAGGATTCAATTTACTGACCTAAATCAGGGTTTGGGATGATATCCCAGAGCATGTGCTACCAAAAAAATCCACCTTATTGGTGAAAGGGAAGGATCAAGGACCACTGCTTTAGGACAAATCAGATATTGACCCCTGGCAATAGAGAGAAGAATATTCTTTCCTCTTTCAGCTCTATCTCCCAAGGAAAACAACCTTTGAGGCAGAAATGGGAGGACAAAAATGGGTAAAGGAGAGTTGGTATGAATGGGTGAGAAGAGAGAAAACTGACTTATGTGGGAGAAGGATCAGAGAAGAAGAAGACTTGAACTCTAAAAGGAGAGAATTTACAGTGGTTTGGATTGGTGGATAGATTCAGATATTGAATTTGGAGATGAAAGGAGAAATTTCAGAAAGTTTGAAGGACAATTTTGGGGTCTAAAGGATTTTTCTAGCTTCCATGAGAGAAGGTGGAAGGAAAAGGAGACTCAGGGAGAAGTAACAAAGACTTCTTTTGAAGGACTAATGAACAAGATTATGAAGAAATGACTCAACAAGAAAAGGAGGGAGGGAACTGACAAAACAAGGCAGCAGCAGAATAAGAAAAGGTAGGTGGAATATTCAGAGGTGCAGCAAATTGATGGAGAGGCTGAGTGGGTGGAACCAGTTCATGAAATGGGTAGGAGGTTGGTTTTGGAAAAGGTGACATATAACGATAGAATTCTTAAGTAAAAACAATAGGCTGTTTGAGGTTGTCATTGTTAGTAAAAGATCAATGAGCTATAAAAGTTCTAAGCTGGGGTGTAAGATGAGGAGAAAACAGCCATAGGTAAAAAATGACTGTAAATCTCTGTCAGTGGGAAGAACAGGGAATTTGCACTGATTTGCACTGAGCATAGACTATTTGTATTTCTGCAACAGCCAAAATCATTTTGGGGCTGACCATTCTCCTAGAAGAGAAGATAGAGAACTTCAGGTTCTGCTTTCCCATGCTCCAGATTGTTGGGAACAATGAAATGTTTCCAAAGAAAACAGAAACGGAGAGTGGAAGTAGAGAGGAGCAAAAGAAGAAAAGGACAGCTGTACATGTAGAGCTAAAACCAGACTCGAGGCTTGCTCAGGTTCGCATCATGCCCTGACTATCCTCCCCGCCCCTGAGAGTGCCTTTCTTGCCCTGCACAGCTGCTCTCTCCTTCATTTCCCGCTGCTTCCGATTCTGGGTTTCACTGCCAAACCTCCCCGTAGACACCTTTCCTTCTGCTGCCACACTCCTCACTTTCCTGTTCCCTTTATGTGTAGTTTTCCCCCAGTAGAAAGTAAGCTTCTTGAGGACAGGGATTCTTTTTCCTTTTCCTTTGAGTATCTTTCTCCAGTGCTTATCACGGTGCCTGGCGCACTTTGTGACTTGAATTGGAGGGAGGCGGATGCTCTGAAGAGCAGTGGTTTGTCTTCCAGAGAACGAAGGACCGGAGCCCCAGAGGCCGTCAGGTGATACGTTACCTGCTAAGAAAAAGCAGCCGCAGCAGGCTGATCAGGGAGCCCTTCTTAGTGGCGCTGAGGCAGACTGTCTGGTCCAGGAACCTCGCAGATACACTTCGGAGACTCTGCTGGAGGGCACCTGGCGCTCCTGGTGACACACAGACGGTCCTGCCAGAAGGAACATGAAAGTGTGGTCAACAGTCATTCTCTGGGGGACAAGGAAGCAGACCAAAGACCCGCTGCTCCAGTCTCACCACTGCCCCCGAAGAAAACGGAGGCAGAGAAGAACATATTGGCTTGGGAAGGGAAGCGCCACCCGAGAAGATGATGTCTGTGAATGAGGTTTGGACTTTTGGGTTCATTCATAGTCCAGTGGAAGAGACATCAGGAAAATATGTGCACACAAGATAAGCAAGAAATAAAGGAGGCTTAAGAATTAGGAAGTTGGGAAAAACTTCCTGGAAAAGGCAGGATTTTAGGGGGGGACTTAAAGTCAGGGAAATCCAGGAGGCAGAAATGAGACAGGAGAATCATTGGGGGGGATGGAAGGGGAGAGATTAGTCAGAGCAAATGTCCAGAGCCAGAGCCGGAGTGTCTTTTCATAGAATAATCCAGTGTCTCTGGAGCAAAGACTATGTTTTGAGCAGTAACCTTTAAGAAGACCAGAAAGGCAGGAGGAGACCAGATTATGAAGGACTTTGCAATTTAAGTAGAGGACTTTGTATTTGATCCTGAGGGCAGTGGGAAGCCACTGGAGGTTATTGAGTAGGTGGGTGGGATGGCCAGACCTCTTCTTTGGTGGCTAAGTGGAGAATGAAATGGAATGGAGAGAGACCACGCCGGGCAGATCCCCAATTTTTATTGCAAGTCCAGGTATAAGGTGATGAGGGTGTGCACCAGTGGGATGGCAGGATCAGAGGGAAGTAGGGGGGTTTGGGAGAGAGGTTATTAACTCTTACACAGGGTTTGGCAATAGCTTGTTTTGGTGAGGGTAATGGTGAGAGACAGTGAGGAATGAGGAGGAGGAGGAGGAGGAGGATCTTCATCTCCTCAGAGGAGGCTGGAAATCAGATTACAGAAGGCACTGTGGGCCAAAGGGCAGCCCTACTTCTCTTCCCTCTTGTGAGGGATGTAAAAGACCCTTGCCCAAAATGACTACTCAAAGATCACTCAGTAGAAAGCAGAAAAGTTGTTTATTAAAAACCTCCAGAGGATGAGCTGTCCCATCAAGAGGTAAGAAAGAGAAAGCTCATGGTAGGAGGGCTAAAGAAGTAGTAAAGATACACAGCTATTATACAAGAAATTACATCACAAGTAAGAGAGCACTGAGAAGGGGAGGGGGAGGCATATAATTGGTTGTTGCTATTTAGGTAGATTGTTATGGAAGGTTTCTGTTACACAGGATTACATCATAAGTTGGGGAGCTTTGAGAAATAGGTGCCCTCTCCCCATTAATTAAACATTTGCAGTTAAACATCTGCAAAGGTAGATTAGAATGGAAAGCTTCGTTTCCCTGGTTCTGAGAGGAATCATCACTCAGACCTTCAAACTTCAGATTACTGAGCTGACATCGTTTAAACTAATAGTCTAAAATATCGATAACATTGAACAAGGATAAATGTCATCATTTCTGGTTAAGTAAATATATCTAAAGTTTTAAGTAAATATTGGCTTGTACACACTGTACTTATGTAGGTCACAAAGATATAAAAATAATAAAAAATACAGAAAAAGAATTTAAACATTCCTGTAAGTTCTTCACCTTATCTCTCTATTCCACACACTCTGAAAGGTTAGGCTGGGAAAGTCAGTCAGAAGATTGTACAACCAGAGGAGAGAGAAGTCCTACTGTCTGCTGACTCTTCTCTCAAGGAGCAGGCAGCAGGGCACTAGGTCATGAAGAACCTCTGGTACTGTGGTGCTACATGCATGTAGAGAGACTTAGGAGGCAAGAAATGGGGTTCCAGAGACAAAGAATTTAAATGGGGGGGTGGGAGATTTCTTCAGAACCTCTGTCCTGAATGGAAAGCCAGTATCCCACCATGGATCCTCAGTAGAGGAGCAAATCAGGGGGGCAGCTTCCATCCCAGCTCAGAAGGCAAATTCTAGGAAACCAGGCAAAGCTACTCCTGAAAATATGAGGGGTCCTTATGCTCAAAGCCAAGGCTCCGAGCTTCACAGGAAGCTTGGGACAGCAACACCTTTACCTCAGGAGCAGAGCTCCATCAAAAAAAAGAGGAAATACCAAAAGAAAAGGAAAGAAAATGAGCAAGAAACAGAAAAAAACCTTGACCATAGAAAGCTACTATGGTGACAGGGCAGTACAAAACACGAACTCAGACAAGGACAAAATGCTCCAAAGAAAATCTCAAAGAGTGAGATAAATTGGTCTCAAACATAAAGAGGCTTCTCTTTGCAATGCTCCTAAAAGACTTCAAAAGGCAAATACAAGAGGTAGAAGAAGAAATGAGAAGGGAAATGAGAGGTATGCATGAAAAAGTCAACAGTTTGGAAAAGGAAGGGAAAAAATTGTCTGAAAGAAAAAAAGTAGAATTAACCAAATGGAAAAAGAGATTAAAAATATAACTTAAGAAAAGCACACATTAAAAACCAGAACAGCGCAAATGGAAGCTACTGACTTTGTGAGACAACAAGAATCAATCAAACTGAAAAGAATGAAAAAATGGAAGAAAATGTGAAATACCTCATTGGAAAACAGCTGATGTGAAAAATTGATCCAGAAGAAATCATTTTAAAATTATTGGCCTACCTGAAGGCCATAACCAAAAAAGACCCTGGATAGCATTCTACAAGAGGTCATTAAGGAAACATGGGGGAAAATACTCATTGAAAGAATCCATTGATCACTTCTGCTAAGAGATCCCACAAGAAAAACTGCAATGAACATTGTTGCAAAACTCCCAAACTACAATCTCAAGGAAAAAAATACTACAAGATGCCAGACAAGAGCAATTCAAATATCAAAGAGCAACAGTCAGGATTGCCTAGAATCTGGCATATCTGGACCTGGAATACCATAGTCTGGAAGGCAAAGGACCTGGGCTTACAACCCAGAATTAACTACCCAGCTATAGTTTAAAAATAAGACTGTACGTCTCTATCAGTGTGAAGAATAGGGGGAATTTGCACTGATTTGCAGTATCGTCAGTATCATCTTTCAGGAGAGATGATGGAGCTTCAATAAAGTGAGAGACTTTCAATCATTGAAAAAACTAGAACTAAACAGAAACTTTAATCTACAAACACAGGACTCAAGAGAATCATAGAAAGGTAAACAGGAGAAAAATATATATTATTTAAAGGTTAAAATTTTCACATCCCTAGATAGGAAAACAATCTCTGTAACTCTTTAAGAACCGTATCAGTCACTGGGGCAGACAGAGGGGAGCATCACATGGACTGAGGGTGTGGTTGTGAATGGACTCTGATGTGATGACATCAAAGAAAAAGACATTAAGGGGTGAAAAAAGGTCTGGACTGGAAAAAGAGGAAAGGGGAGGTATGATGGGTATGAAGGATGTAGAAGACCCTTACCCAAAATGACTACTCAGAGATCACTCAGTAGAAAGCAGAAAAGTTATTTATTAATAAATTCTCATGAGAACGAGCAACTCTACTGCGAGGAGGGAAAGAGAGAAAGCTCACAGTAGAAGGGCTAAAGATTTAGGAAAGATATACAGTTTTTATAGGTTTTGTTACAAAGGATTACATCATAGGTTGGGGAGCATTGAGAAATAGGGGCCTTCTCCCCTAATTGAATGTTAAACATTGGTGCCAAAGGCAGGTTAGAACGGAATGCTTTGTTTCCCTGATTCCGAGAGGAATCATCACTCAGACCTTCAAACTTCAGATTACTGAGCTGACGGCATTTAATAATCTAAATATTGATAACATTGAACAAGGATAAATGTCATCATTTCTGGTTAAGTAAATATATTTCTAACTGACCAAGGCTCAAGTAAGTATGAGCCGCACATATTATACAAGGGGGAAACACAGAAATAATGAAAAATAAAATGCAGAAAAAGAATTCATACATTCCTGTAAGTTCTTCACCTTATCTCTCTTTATTCCATACATGGGCAATAAGTCCTCGTGAAAAGGTACAAAAGACCTATTACAATCAAGGGAAAGAAGGGAGAGGGGTGAGGATTGTCTGAAGCTTGATCTCATCAGTTTGGGCTCTAAGAGGGAATAACTTAATCATTCAGTTGAGTATAGAAATTTGTCTAAGCCTATAAAGAAGTAAGAGGGGAAAGAGGAAGAGAAAAGGGAGGGACAGAATAGAGGGGAGGGTAAAAACACTAGAAAAAAAGTAAAATATGGGGGGAAGGAAGTGTTAGAAGTTAAGGTAGTGGGTGAAGTGGGTTAAAAAATACTACTAAGAGAAGGGGGAGGGGTGATAGGAGATAAGGTAGTGAGTGGGGTGGGTTAAAAAACATGACTAAAGACAGGGTAGAAAGGGAGAACAAAAGTATATACAGGGGAAAAATAGGATCGAGGGAAATACAAAGCTGATAATCATTACTCTGAATGTGAATGAGATGGACTCTCCCACAAAACAGAAGTGGATTAAAAAACAGAATCCTACAATATGTTGTTTACAAGAAACACCTTTGACATAGAGAGACATACAGAGTAAAGATAAAAGGCTGGACCAGAATTTATTATGCTTCGGCTGAAGTTAAAAAAAAAAAAAACAGGGGTAGCAATTCTGATCTCACATAAAGCAAAAGTAAAAATAGATCTTATCAAAAGAGATAAGATGGGAAAGTACATCTGGATAAAAGGTACTGTAAATAATGAAGTAATTAACAATACTAAATGTGTAAGCATCAAGTGGTAGAGCAGGAAAATTCCTAGAGAGGATTTTAAGCCAGTTACAGGAAGAAATGGAGAGCAAAACTATTCTAGTGAGGAAACTCAACCTTCCCCTCTTGGAATCAGACAAATCTAGTCATAAAATAAACAAGAAAGAAGCTAGGGAGGCTAATAGGATGCTAGAAAACCTAGATATGACAGACTTCTGGAGAAAATTGAATAGGGACAGAAAGGAACATACTTTTTTCTTGGCAGTACATGGCACCTACACAAAAAGTGACCGTGTATTAGGGCATTAAAACTTCACAAATGCAAAAAGAGAGAAAGAGTAAATGCTTCCTTTTCAGACCATAGTGCAATAAAAATCATATCTGATAAAGGACTAGGGAAAAATAGACTAAAAACCAATTGGAAATTAAATAATCTAATTCTAAGGACAAGTGGGTCAAACAACAAATCACTGAAACAAGTCATAATTTCATCCAAGAAAATTATAATATGGGATTCAGCCAAAGCAGTTCTTAGGGGAAATTTTATATATCTAAATAGCGACATAAATAAAATAGAGAAAGAGTAAATCAATGAATTAGGCATGCAACTAAAAAAGTTAGGAAAAGGACAAATTAAAACTCCCCAATTAAAGACCAAATCAGAAAATTTTGAAACTCAAAGATTAATAAAATAGAAACCAAAAAATTATTGAACTAATAAACAAAACAAAGAGTTGGTTTTATGAAAAAACTAATAAAATAAATAAACCTTTGGTTAATTTGATAAAAAAAAAAAGGGGGGGGGAATCACTAGCATCAAAAATGAAAGGGCGAAGCTTACCACCAATGAAAAAGAAATTAAAGCAACAATTAGGAGATATTTTGCCCAACTCTATGGCAGCAAGTATGACAATCTAACAGAAATGAAAGAATATTTACAAAAATATAAACTGCCCAGGTTAACAGAAGAGGAAATTAATAGTATCATTTAGAAACAATCAGAGAAGGAGGACTACTTTTCATTACAGGTATAGACACAAGTCATAACTATAACCTGGGCATTTGGACTGGAGGAAGCTGATGCCCAAGGAACTGAGTCAAGAAACAAATAAAGCATGGGGCCAATATTGATTTATAAGAATTGAAGCAGACTAACAAAGACTTGCAGGGAAAATTTGGTTCAAAGACTATTATTATTGCTATAGACCTGATAATTAGCTAGAATGTATATTTATGAGATCTCTCTGCTGAAGAAAGAATAAATCAATATCACCTTTAAAAGAAAGGTAACATCATAATGGCAGGGGAGCACTCACTCACAGCCCTAATCCCTGTCGAAGGGACTCTCAGTCTAATTCTGTAGAGAGAGGATGATTTGTTATGGAAAGACTCTGCTCCTCTTGACAGAAAGTGCTCAGACTTTCCGTATCTGCAGCCATTCTGCTCATCTCACGAAGAGAGGTTGCACTAACCATCAAAGTAGAGGATTTCTCCTTGTCTTCATTCAGATGAGAAGGCAAGGACTAAGCCTTAAGTATGAAGAGACCCTAGACCATTCTTCCCAACAGGCTGTCACTGCATGGTCTGGGAGCACATGGTGCTGATATTTTTGCTTTTCTCACATCTATCCCTCCTGCTTTTAAGGTGAAGCAGTATTAGAGATGACTGTGGCCTTGTGCATTTCAGAAACCTAGAAAAGTGAAGAAATACATACAGTCTTGGGTGTCTACTTGACCTACAGAATGGAAATCAGCCCAGCGGGGGTAGAAATATGAACTCACTCACCCACCCACCATTATTCCAAATTCAGAAGCTAACTTGGTGGAGTGAATGTTCGAAGCAGCTGTGCCCAGTGTTCTGGGGGGGGGGGGGAATGACAAGATGGAGAGAATGTGCCCCTAAGTCATGGGGAGAAGGGATGGTTGTACTAGCTATATCTCTGAAGTAAATATCCTTTTGTAGAAGCTAATTAGTGTTCATTGGTTCAGTGGAACTGAGGTGCTAATCATACTCAAAAGCTTGCAGATAAATTGATTGATGAATTGAGTCTATTTGGTCAAGGTCAGGGAAGAAGAAGGCAAACAATTTTGAAAGAAAAATTTAATAGATAAATAGAATGGGAAACAATTCACAGTGTGGTACAGAGATGTGATATGGAGGAGCAGGGGAGGGCGGTGGGCTCTCTTTCTGCCAAAATTAGTAATCTAACAATTTATTGTTGTTCAGTTGTTTTCAGTTGCATCTGGCCCTTCATGACCTAATTTGAAGTTTTCTTGGTAGAAATACTGAAATGGTTTATTATTTCTTCCTCCAGTTCATTTTACAGATAAGGGAAGTGAGGGAAACAGGATTAAGTGACTTGCCCAGGATCACACAGCTAGGAAATGTCTTGAGGTTGGAATTTAATTTGAGGATTTTTTTAAAAAATTGAGTCTTCCTGACTCCATGCTGGGTGCTCTAACCACAGTTCCACTTAGCTTCCCATGCCAGGCACAGAAATAGGTTTTTACTAAATGCTTAGGATAGCTGGATGATGCAGTGGATAGAGCACTCCAACCAGAGTCAGGAAGACCTGAGTGCAAATCTAGCTGCAGACACTGCTTAGCTGTGTGATCCTGGGCAAGTCACTTAACCCTGTTCACTTCCATTTTCTTATCTATAAAATGAACTGGAGAGAAAATGGCAAACCACTCCAGGTCAGCAAACCTGACCAAGAAAACTCCAAATGGGGTCACAAAGTCAGATGAATAACAGTTACTTGTGGCTGATTTAGAGTCAGAATGATCTCCACAAGAATAGGTGACTAACCTAGTTTCCTTTTTTTTTTTTTTTTTTTTTCATTATTTTTAATTTAGTTTCCTTTTTTTTTTTTAAACAGGATTATTAAAGCAGGAGATGAGGGTCAATAGCTAGCTAGCTAGCTAGAAATATACAGATATTTGAATAGGGCCCATTTGAAGAGTTCTTTGACTGCAGCTAGGATAGAGTGCAGAAGCTGGAGTCTGGAAGATCTGAGCGGTGGGGGCAGAGATGGGGGAAAGAGAGAGTTCATTTGGGGTTACATTCACTTTAAGATGTCTCTGGAACATCCAGTTCCAGGTGTCTGCCAGGCAGTGGAGATGTGAGACTAGAGGTCAGCCGAGAAGATACAGAGATCTGAAAATTATTACCATAAACTCACGGTGAAGTAGTATGGAGGGAGAAGAGAAGAAGCCAAAGGACAAAACCCTCTGGAAGACCTGCGGTAAGTGGGTGTGACTTGGATGAGGATTCAGCAATGGACATTGATTATGTAATAAGCCTAATTGTAATTATATCTTTGAGATCAGGAACGATTTCATGTTTGTCTTTTTGTCACCGAGATCTTCCACTTTAAGACACAAATGCAGTAAAAACCCTGATGGCTGTCGGCAAGGCATTTGACAAGGTGCAGACGTTCTGGCTAAGCAGCTGAAGAAAATTCGGGGTTTAGGGTTAGAGTTAGAGTCAGGTTAGGGTTGAGTTAGAGCGAATTTAGGGTTAGGGTTAGAGTCGGGAGGCATTTAGGGTTAGGGTTAGAGTCAGGGGGCTGCTTTCTGCCGCGTGGTCTGTCAGCAAAGACCGGTCAGTTCCCCAGACCCAAAGCACATCCCCAGCATCTTTTTGTGTGGATGGTATCATCAGCGGTCTATGCAAGGACCAAACTCTAGTACTTAATATATGGATTCTTTTCCTTTGTTTTTGATTGTTTTGGATCTTGCAGTGATATCACCAGGTCAAAGAATGCCTAAAACAGCGTCACCGGCAGAAATGGATTTTCTTTTTTTAACAGCCTATTCCTTTGTTGCTTTTGCCAGTCTGACTGGTGGAACTTTATATTTGGTTTAATTTGTATTTTTCTCTTGCTTCTCAGTGATTTAGAGCACTTTAAAAAAAGAATATGGCAACTGACAACCGATACTCTGCTAACTGGAGGACCTTCTTTCTCAGGTGTAATTAGACTAAGTGGCCACTCTCACTCTTAGAGGTACTGATCTTGCGATCCTTCTGCTCTTGCTTGAAGGCCTCCAGTGAAGGGAAGGAACACCCACTCCCTTCTGACGGAACCTATTTTTTAATAGCTCCAGGTGCTATAAAGAGCAATTGAGAAACTGCTGGAGCTGAGGGTGTCAGATACACTGGCAGCAATCTCTTAAAAGTGGATCTTGAGCAGATCGTAAAACAGTGATGAGAAATAATAGGTTGTCCCACATTGTGTACTAGGCCACGGAGTCACAGAAGACTGATAGAGGCTGTAAACAGTGTGGTAGGAACCAGTGATCCTCTAGGCTGAAGAAGGAAGGAAAACTGGGTAATTTATTCTGATCCTTGGAAGGCTTAAATTCTAACCCTGATGAGTTACGGCAGAACTCCAGGTGGCGGCAGAGTGAGATGATCTAATTGGCTTCAGGAGGGCAATCTAACCTAGAAAGCAACCACTGAATTGAAGAGATGAGAAAAGGCTTTAAAAAGAGAATGAATGAGAAATAAATTCAAACTGAAAACCACGAGGAATTTTTCTTTCCAGAAAACATCATTGAAAAGAAAATCGCCATTATTTAAAAATCAGAGTTAAAACAAGAACAAAACCCAGCCCATCCTAAGGAGAGTTTCCCACCTTCACACAGGAGCTCGCTTTTGGCTGGTCCACTTTGCCACAGAAGCTAAAACTTCTCAGAACGCAGTGTCTGAGCTGTCCTTGACATTCAGGCTGCAGTACCCAACGAGGCCGCTAGTGGACAGGGCTGGCTTTGCTTCTGAAAGGCAACAAGGGCCTGTACCCTTTTCCTTTGGGGAAACAATTTGGGAAAACCAGGTACTAGTACCAGTTCTAGTCTAAGAGATGAAATTAAAATATTTGAATTTAAAAACAGAAGTTGCTGCATTTATGTTCGCATCTCCAACACGATCAGTAGAGAATCTCAGCTTTTCTCCCTCTGTAACTACATGGCTGAACCAATTTCTTCTCTGCCCCCTCCATCTCCTTTTTCTTTTTCTCCTCCTCTTCTTCTTTCCCTCCTTTTCCTCCCCATTTTCTTTCTTCTCTTTCTCCTCCTTCTCTTCTTCCTTTTACTTCCTCTCCTTTTTTCTCTTCCTTCTTTTCTTCTTCCTCTTTTACTCCTTTATTCCCTCTCTTCTTCTCCTTTTCATCCCTCTCCCTCTCCCTTCCCTCATCTCCTCTTTTTCCTCCTCTACACTTTCCTCCCCTTTGTTTTCTTCTCCTGATTTTTGTTTTTCATCCCTTTTCTCTTTTTTCTTTTTCCTCTTTTTCTTCCTCCTTTTGCTCTTCTTTTTCTTCCTCCTTCTCCTCTTTGTGTTCTTCTCTCTTTCCTCTCCTTATCTACCAATACTTAATGAAATAGACGATTTCAACCTGCCCCAGGTGACTGGTCTAGGCCCATCTTAAAGATGTACTTGCCTGAGGTCTTGCATTGGACCTGTGGCTCAGTAGGGAACATGAAGAAGAGGAAGCCCCTACATCAATGCAGATCAACCCTTTCTCTGAACTATGGAGTCTGACCAAGCTACCTACATCCCTAAGCCATGAAGTGATTATTCAGGACACAGATCCAGAACATGTCAGAGGCTTGAACCCAGGTCTTCCTGGTCTATAAACAACCTCTCACAATGTTTCACCTATCTCATCAACAGGGTTTTAATCTAAAAAGGATGGAGAGGCAGCCCTGTTTGTCTGGAAACTGAATGGATGCCCATCAGTTGGAGAATGTTTGGGTAAATTATGGTATATGAATGTTATGGAATATTATTGTTCTGTAAGAAATGAGCAGCAGGATGAATACAGAGAGGCTTGGAGAGACTTACATGAACTGATGCTGAGTGAAATGAACAGAACCAGGAGATCATTATATACGTCAACAACGATACTGTATGAGGATGTATTCTGAAGGAAGTGGATTTCTTTGACAAAGAGAAGATCTAACTCAGTTTCAAATGATCAACGATGGACAGAAGCAGCTATACCCAAACAAAGAACACTAGGAAATGAATGGAAACTGCTGGCATTTTTGTTTTTCTTCCCGGATTATTTTTACCTTCTGAATCCAATTCTTCCTGTGCAACAAGAGAACTGTTTGGCTCTGCACACATATATTGTATCTAGCATATACTGTAACCCATTTAACATGTATAGGACTGCTTGCCATCTGGGGGAGGGGGTGGAGGGAGGGAGTGGAAAAGTCGGAACAGAAGTGAGTGCAAGGGATAATGGTGTAAAAAATTACCCTGGCATGGGTTCTGTCAATAAAAAGTTATAATTATTTAAAAAAAAAAAGGATGGAGAGAGAAGATTATCTGTATTTACACACCGTCAGTGAAGCCTATGTGAGAGCAGGAAGAAAGGCCATTGAGGTATACAGAAGTTCATAGGAAAAAAGATGGAACCTTAGCCTCCAATGGCTAAATGCAATTGCCCAAAGTGCTTAGGGCACAAGAAAGCACAGCACAGGCCATAAAGTGAGGAGGTAGTCATGGAGATTTAGTGGGAGAAACCAATGACTAGATTGTGGCTCTGGGGGGAGGGCACAGAATTTGTATTTATTATTATATATGTATTATTACTGATGGTAATGACAATGATACTGCTGATGGTACCAGCTAGCATTCGTGTAAAGTTTTCTTTATGTCTCTTACCTGACTTGCTGCCCACCAAGGTAAGTGCCATTTTATTCCCATTTTAATAACATTTCATAAGAGTAAGCATTTGTACAGCATTTTAAATTTTAAAGAGACTTACATATGCTATCCCATTTTTGCAAGTGAGGATGTGGACTGAGGGAGTTAATGACTCCACAGTGTTTGAGACAGAATGTGAACTCAAGGCTTTTTGACTTCAAGTCTGATGCTCCATCAACTGTGCCGCCTTACTGCCTCAGATACTTCAAAAGAAACATTTTTAAAAATAAAAAGAATAAAAAACTGCACAGCAGAGTACAAAAAAAAAAAAAAAACCTACAAGGAAACCAAGAAAAGTCGGACAGATCTGAACATGATGTCTAGTATTTATTATTTAGGTTTGCTTGAAATGAAGATTTATCTTTTGAATCTTGTGTTCTGCTGTGTACATGGCTATATTTTTTCCTATTTTTCACTTGATTAAAATAAATAAAAAGATTTAAAAATAAAATCAATAGTGATTTAATTTGAAGAATATTTTAAAAATAAGCTAGATAGAATTGGGAAAACATTGTATGTTAAAAAAGTAAATACACATGAGCATATCCACATTAAATAAGTTAATAAAATGTCCAGAAATGAGAGTTAGGAAACAGGAGAGAGATTAGTAGTGTAAAGGTCAATAGAGGGAAAAATAGCCCATCCAGCCAGAAGAGTTGGGAAGATGTCGAACACCTGGCAAGGAGATGGCATCTAGAGGCCCTGGAGAGCCCCATTTGTCCTGTTATGCTGCCCTCTGATCAGGATGCTATCTGGAGGGCTATTGGGGAAGGACATCAGTGACTCCAGAGGACAACACTCAGGATAGGGAAGGGCCTGGGGATGGGAAGGGAGAGAAAGGGAAGAAGCATTTATAGAGCATCTACTGTGTGCCAGGCACTGTGCTAAGCACTTGACAAATGTTATCTGATCCTCACAACAACACTGAAACAAAGGGGGTTAGGGACTTTCCCAGAAAGTGTGGGGGCTTGGATTTGAACTCAGGTCTTTCTGACTCATCTCAAATCTCTCCACTGTGTGTTTGCATCATGGAGAAGGGAAGACTCGGAAGCTCCACTTAAGTCTGGCTTCACGTATTTGTAGGGTTGTTATGAAAAGGATCTAGGTATGGAAGGGTTAACAACTCAGCAGTCGACAAATTGCAAAATATGTTTTCTTGATGTTCAGGGCAAAATTGTGAAGTATTTTGTGCAAAAGAAACTCCTCCCTTTCCCCCCCCCCCCCAAACATCAAGACACAAGGCACAAAAATGGACACTCCCAGATAATGGGGCAGAAACAAATCAATCAGGGAGTGTTCCAGGGGGGAAAAACTCAATTTTCAGTAACTCAGAGGATTAGAGAGGTCCCAGAAAATATCATTTGGCACCCCAAAATAGATTCTTCCCACATCGTTAACAAAAAGTGATAAAATATCATGTCTTTAAACTTTTACTGGCAGATATGTTGTTAGAACATATGCTCCAGAAGACAATTTGTT
Organism: Sarcophilus harrisii; assembly: GCF_902635505.1. NCBI lineage: Eukaryota > Metazoa > Chordata > Mammalia > Dasyuromorphia > Dasyuridae > Sarcophilus > Sarcophilus harrisii. Next base: position 466,589 of record NC_045427.1, on the reverse strand, counting down.
TTTCTGAGATTACCTTTGTGTTATTTAAGGATATGTTACTGAGTAAATTAAATGACTAATTATCCTCCTAACAAAATACTTTAAAAATGATTTAAAATTTCTAATTCAACCGCTACATATTAGAACTTAATTTTTTAAAAAATCAATATACCAACACATCTGAGCATCATATTTAGTATGTCTGTAATTGATAGCAATTTTATGGTTTTATTCAACTTTTTCTAGGAATAAAGAAAGAGAAAAGAGAGCTGAAACCCAAGGACTTCTCTTACATCATAATCATCACTAAACACATATGTCCTGAGCATTTGTTAAGCCCTAACTCCATACAATGTCCCTGCTTTCAAGGTGTTTATAACCTAATGCTCATGATAATCTTTTATTTCTCAGTAGTGAGTATTTTTTTTCCAAATAAACATATAGTTTTTAACATTCCTTTTTGTAATATTTTCTATTCCATATTTTCTCTCTCTCCCTTCCTTATTTCTTTCCTCCTCAAGATAGCAAGCAATCTGATATTTATACACGTGCAATCCCTTAAAACATATTTACATTTGTCATGTTGTATAAGAAAATTCAGACCAAAAGGGAAAAAACCAAAAGCAAAACAAAGTGAAAAGATTATGTTTCAGTCCACATTTCCATAGTTTTCCCTCTGGAGGTGGATGACATATTCCATCATCACAAGTGTATTGGAACTGCGGATGACAAATACTAATGGACAAAAATACAAAAAGAAATAGCCCACTTTTCTGGGCACATTTTCCCTGTGACCTTCTCAAAATTAAGGCTTGCTGAACATAGAATGGACCACTTTCCCAGGTGGGGGAGTCCCGTCTCACTGAGATCTTCACCTGAGATGGGGTACCCCCTCCCCTTGGCTCCTAGTTGGGCTGTGTGGCTGCTGAGACTCTCACTACTTCTAAATTCTGAGATCACAACTCCATCATTAAATGAATTGCATGAAGTGTCTCAACCTGGGGTTTAGGGGCAGAGCCCCCCTTTCTGCTCCAGCCACCGCAAAGTCTGCATCATTTTGACCCCACCCAGGGTAGACACCCAATCTAGGAATATGAATGCTATTCTCTGCTACTCTGGAAGGTGGGGGAAGCAAAACAAGTTTTTCACCCAGTGGCCCCAGTTCTTAAGGGAGACTCTGCTCTCCTTTCCTCAGGGACTCCCTCCCTCTGTCCCTTTGCCCTCCCCTTGTCCTCCTGGCTTGGATTGGTGGCCAGCCTGAAGACAAACCTTCTTCAAGAATGATGGAGGGACTGGGCACATCAGGACAGGGAGGACTGTGGGCAAGAACTGGGCACACTGGGGGCACACTCCCCACAGACCCTACTGGGTCCTCCTCTGCCAAGTGAGGGGAGGTCTCTCTCTGACTTCTCACTCCCCCACCCTCCTGGAATGGCCCTGCTCGGGCCACAGGGACCTTCTTCTAATTGGCTTCGTGGTGTGGTCACATCTGGGTGGCTTGGGGAATCGGGACCCAAGAGTCCCCAAGCATCAGTAGAAAAAAATCTCCTTTGTGCACAGCGAAGGCAGAGGCCAGTCTACAGTCTCCTCTCTGTCTCTCCCAAGCACTGCGGCAGGATCCCGCAGGCCAGAGTTAAGGTGACCCCAGGCTGGGGGAAGAGAGAGCCAAGCTCTGGTGCAGCAGGTAAGGCTGCCCAGGCCTGCGGACCCCTTCCTCCTTTTTGCCCGAAATCAGATGCATGGAGCTAGGATAGTTAGCGGGCTCCCCACGTACCACCCGGGAAAGAGTTTCTGTTCCAGTATCACCCAGCGGCCACTTTCAGACTTTAGGCCAGGGGTCCTAATTCCCAGAGACCCCTTGTGACTCTGCTTCCCTCAGAGCCTTGCTGTTTCGGAGCCCCTCCACTTTGCTCACCTTGCCTAGCAGCGGTCAGCATGGCAGGTGCTGAGCTCCGGGCAGTCAGCAGTGGGCCCCTCCTGCTCGGGCAGTATAGGAAGAAAGTGGTCCATGGCTGCCAAGGGATGGCGGGAAGAGCAGCAGGGAGGGAGGTGGCAGAGTTTGCCCAAGCCTTTTGGCACCACGGGGTCCCCACAAACCTGCAAGAAGCTGTGCCATTGATTCCTGGGAGAAGCACTGGGTCGTTGATGGCCATCATAAGGAAATCAGGACTGGGGGATTTTCATGGACTTAGGGCCTTGGCTGAGGGTGAGGGCTCTGAGTCTGAAAGCTCCTAAGGAAGGCTTAATCAGGAGAGAGGAAGGGAGGGAAAAGACTTGGAAATCCCAGGTCCAGCCATGCTAGCACCCCACCCAAGCCATTCCTGTGCCCAGAGGGGCTCTGCAGTCAGAAGGCTTGGGCTGGAATCCCAGCCCTGCTTGAGACCTGGGGTGACACCCCGTGTGACCCTTCTCAGAAGCAAGCCGGCAACACCTCTCAGTTCTCCCCCAGCTGAGTCTAGGAGCCTCTGACCTTCTTCTCTGCCCTCTGTCACTCTATCACTCCTTCACCATTTGTCCTCTTCTGTGCTTCCTCCCACCCACCTTTCTTCTCTTCCATCCTCTCTGCTGACCTGGATTCTCCCTGTCTCCTTTCCCCCCTATCTTAGACCTCCATCATCTCCCCTCATCACTACCCCTTTCTTCTAATTCTTGTTCTATCACTTGAAGTTCTTTCATTACCTTACACATTCTCTTTTGGATTTTTCTTTTTCCTTTTTAAAAATCATTTTTCCTGGTTATATTGTACATTATTTTTAAAGAAATGCACATTTCTTTATGAATCATGTTGGAAGAGAAAAAAATAGAACAAAAGGGAAAAACCATGAGAGAGAGAAATAAAAAAAAAAAAAAAACCCAAAAGAAAAAGTGAACATAGCCAGGACTGATTTACATTCAGTCTCCATAGTTCTCTCTCTGGATGCAGATGGCGTTTTATACCCAAAGTTTATTGGGATTGCCTCGGATCACTGAACCGCTGCACATTCTCTCTTCCAAAAATTAAAATTCCAACTCAATTGATATGGATTAACTGTCCACTGTGTACAAAGAGACGTTTGGCAAGCATTGCTCTCAGGGACCTCATGCTGTACTGGGGCTGAACGTCACAGGTAGAAATAGTTGTGATATGGGAGAGACTATGATGGGCTCAAGGCAGGGGGACAGAGATTGTCCGGGTCTTTGAGGAAGGGGAGACCAAAACAGATTGGGAGCAAGAGGAGATGACATGAACCAAAGCAAAGAGGGGGACAGAATGAGAGTAGGGGCCCCACCGACACTAGGTGATGGGTTCTGGGAGCTGCTAGTGAGCACCCAGGAGAGAGGATGAAGGAATGAATAAACAAACTACAGCCCTCTGGCCAGCAAAGCTCATGGTCCACAAGGGCCTCTGGGATGGATTGTACAAAGACCATTGTCTCCATTCTCAGATAAAGAAACCAAGGCTCAGAGAGAAATCTTTTTACATAGCTGTCAACAGGTGTATTTTCTTCTTTATAAAAGACTAGAACCAGTGCATAGGTCAAATAGAGAGGGGAAAGAACAGGTCAAGGATTATCATAATGGTTCAATGCAGCTAGTTAGGCTCTAGAAGGAGTGAGGGTGGCTGCAGGAGCCACGAGCCTGGAAGACCTAACAGGACTTTTTGACTGATTAGGGGGGTGTTCAGGAAAGGGGAGCAGAAGATGGTAGAGGGTGGTGGCAGTGGCAGTGATAAGGGTTCTTTGCTTTTCAATTTCTCCAAATTATGTATTCTGAGATAGATGGATGGAAGGATGAATAATTGGATAATTAGAAAGAGGAGTAGATAGATGGATAGATGGTTGACTGGATAGATGACCAGTTGGATGAACAGAAAGAGGGACAGATTGACAAGTAGCTGGATGGATGAATAATTGGATAAAAAGAAAGAGAAGTAGATAGACTGATTGGATAGATGGCTGGTTGGATAAATAGAAAGAGGGAGTAGATTGATTGGCAGATAAATGGCTGGCTGGATGAATAGAAAGAAGCTTACACTGACAGATGGAGGGATGGGAGATGGATAGGAGGGAGGATGGATGGATGAATGGCAGGCAGATAGCAGCCAGCCAGCCAGTCAGGGAGGAAGATAGAAAGATAGACTTGCAGATGGAGAGAGACAAAGCTGCATTTTGTGTGCAAGCCCTAGAGAGGAGGTCAACGCCTGCTCTTCCTCTGCTGGATCCACTCCAAAAGCCAATAAATCTTACGCTGTCATGAATCTTGGTCCTCTTTCTTGTGAAGGAGCATTCCATGTTGGCTTCAGGTGGAAAGCTGTGCCTGACAGGACCCCCCCACAGGGCAGAACCTCTCCCCGCCCCCCCCCCGAGCAATGTCTGTAAATCCCTCTCCCCAGCTTGATTCAGCCCTTTGGAATTCCCATTTAACTTCTTGATCAGACTTTCAAGTAGATGGAAGCCCCCTGAAGACAGGGATTGGGGCTCCCACTGGCTGCTCAGAGCTGCAGAATCGAGGTCTGGGCCCCAGATCTAACCATCTGGCACAGCCGGAGCCACACAGGACTTGGCATCATGGAGGAGGCAGGCACATGACCAGATGCAGGTGTTCAGAGCCGAATCCCAGCCCTGGCCATCCAGACTGCTTGAAGGCCTCTAGTGGAGGTCTCAGGCTCAATCCTAGGGAAGACCAAATCAGAGGCTTTCCCTGCTGCAGCAGGTGGAGCTCCAGCCAAGCTGCACCTGGGGATGGTTTCAACTGGGGTAAAAACAGTTCACTGGGGTGTGTGTGTGTGTGTGTGTGTGCATGAATGTGCATCTGTGCATGTGCATCTCTACGTGTATAGATGTGTACGTGACTCTGTGTGTACCTGCACCTGTGTATCTGTCTCTATGTGTACATGCACCTGTGTGTGTCTTGTGTGTACCTGCACCTGTGTGTGTCTCTGTGTATACCTGCACCTGTGTGTGTATGTCTTTGTGTGTACATGCACCTGTGTATGTGTCTCTGGATGTACCTGCACCTGTGTATGTGTCTCTGTATGTAACTGCACCTGTGTATGTGTCTCTGAATGTACCTGCACCTGTGTATGTGTCTCTGTATGTACCTGCACCTGTGTATGTGTCTCTGAATGTACCTGCACCTGTGTATGTGTCTCTGGATGTACCTGCACCTCTGCCTGTCTCTGTGTGTACCTGCATCTGTGTGTGTCTCTGTGTATACCTGCACCTGTGTATGTGTCTCTGAATGTACCTGCACCTGTGTATGTGTCTCTGTATGTACCTGCACCTGTGTATGTGTCTCTGTATGTACCTGCACCTGTGTATGTGTCTCTGAATGTACCTGCACCTGTGTATGTGTCTCTGAATGTACCTGCACCTCTGCCTGTCTCTGTGTGTACCTGCATCTGTGTGTGTCTCTGTGTATACCTGCACCTGTGTATGTGTCTCTATGTACCTGCACCTGTGTATGTGTCTCTGTATGTACCTGCACCTGTGCCTGTCTCTGTGTGTACCTGCACCCCTGTACGTGTGTCTCTGTATGCATGTGGGTATGAACACCTGAGTTCTGTCACTGCATGTACATGTGTGTGTGGAGGGAAGGGGGCTGGCAGAGATGCAGAAGGTCTGATCACACTGGAAGGGAGTCTAATGTTCCTCCATGGGTGGGGGAAGTGGGGGCCCTGGAGGATCAAGAGCAAGGGTGAGCACGACTTCCAGCTCCAGCTGGGCCCTGGGCCCCTGCCCCACAAAGCCCTGTCCAAGCGGCCAGGGGAGGCTCCTTTGCGCGGGTGACAGTCCGAGTGTCCAGCCCACCGGACTTCCCGGCGCTCCCGAAGTGACGGTTCCTGGCCTTCTTCAGGTTAGGCTTGTTCAGGCGTCTCGATTCCTCCTGAGTGCGCGGGCTGGCCGCGGGATCCCTCGGCAAAGGTGCCGGAGGGGCGGCCGGGTCCCTCGCCAGCAGATCTGGATCGCCTGCCAGTCAGCGTGTGAGGCCAGACTTGAAGTCTGGCTGCTCGCAGACCTAGCGCTCTCGCGGCTCAGCTTTCCTTAGGGCGACGGCGGGAAGCAGGCCCAGGTAAGAGAGCTGGGAGGGTGGCAGCGGCCAGGCAGAGCGCCCCAGGCGCGGGGAGCGTGGGGTCCCTTGCCCAAGGTCCCAGAGGAGCCCCGCACGGGAGCTCGGGGCTGACTTCTCCGAGGGGGTCGGTCTGGCCCTCGGGTCACCCTTCCCCACGCTTTATGATCCCACTTGTCGATAAGGTCAGGAGAGGTAGGGAGACCCCGCCTGTCCCCGGCTGGGCGGCCCGGGCGGTCACGCAAGTCTCCGGAAACGGGCCGCGCGTCCCGGGAGACGAGGCCCGTGGTCCCTGAGCGTGTCTCCGCTTCTGTCCCCCCCCCCCCCGGCCGGCAGCCCCAGTGCAGAATGAGGGGAGAGAACGTGAGCAGCGTCCGGGAGTTCATCCTCGTGGGCTTCCCCACAGCCCCGCGGCTGCAGCCCCTGCTCTTCCTGCTCTTCCTCCTGGCCTACGTCTTCGTCCTGGCCGAGAACGCCACCATCGTGCTGGTGGTGTGGACCAGCGCGGGCCTGCACAAGCCCATGTACTACTTCCTGGGCAGCCTGTCCTTCCTGGAGGTCTGCTACGTGTCGGACATCCTCCCCAAGCTGCTGGACGCGCTCCTCTCCGGGCGCAGGAGCATCTCGTTCGCGGGCTGCATGGCGCAGCTCTACTTCTTCAGCGCTCTGGTGTGCAGCGAGTGCGTGCTCCTGGCCTCCATGGCCTACGACCGCTACGTGGCCATCGGGCACCCGCTGCGCTACCCGGCCGTCATGACGCCGGGCCTCTGCGCGCGCCTGGTGGCCTTCTCTTTCGGCAGCGGCTTCGGCGTGTCCGTGATCAAGGTCGCCTTCATCTCGCGCGCCACGTTCTGCGGCTCCCGCGTCCTGAACCACTTCTTCTGCGACATCTCGCCCATCCTGAAGCTGGCCTGCGCGGACTTCTCCACGGCCGAGCTGGTGGACTTCGTGCTGGCCTTCGTCATCCTGGTCTTCCCCCTGGTGTCCACCGTGCTCTCCTACGGGCACATCTGCGCCGCCGTGCTGCGCATCCCCTCGGCCGGCGGCCGCTGGAAAGCCTTCTCCACCTGCGCCTCCCACCTCAGCGTGGTGGTCATCTTCTACACGGCCATGATCTTCATGTACGTGCGGCCCCAGGCCATCGACTCCCGGAGTTCCAACAAGCTGATCTCGGCCGTCTATACGGTGCTGACTCCCATCGTGAACCCCCTCATCTACTGCCTGAGGAACCAGGAGTTCAAGGGCAGCCTCCGGAGGAGCTTGCGCATCTCCCTCCAGTGCTAGGGACCCTGGCCCGGCCACTTTGGCGCAGCTCAAGTGCTCTCGAAGGCCTTGCCCCAGTGAGACAGGAGGGCGAGGACCGACTCAAGGACCGGGGTCATTGTGGTCCGGCATCTCCAACCTTGCTGTCCTCCGTCTTTGCTTCAGGGACATCCCTGAAGAGAAACCTTTGCTTTTTCTCTTCGTTATTCCAGATCTTCAGACTTCAAAGGGCCCTGGAAGGCCATCTAGTCACTATGCGATTGGTCTGTTGCACACCCGAGCCACCATGCACAGGTGAGCTGAGAGAACTTTCCGTCACTTGGGCTGCAGGAAGCCCCTTTTCCCCTTAACCTGCAGCTGCAGAATTTCCCCTGAGCTTCTGACCTCTGTTTACTGGGCTGAATAGCGATTGTTACTCTTGATTCCTTTTAATAAAGCATTTATCCTCCTTGGTTTGTCTTGGGTTTTGCCAGGTATATCTGTAAATGCTTCCCAAGTGTTCTAAGGGGGAGGCTGCGGCTCTAAGGTTTATATTGCACAAAACATGAATGCAGCCCCCCTTCCACACAAAAGTGGTCTTCACACCTGAAGCCCAACCCCTCAGATTGTATGGAGGATACATCAGAGAGGGAGGCTGCCAGAGGTCTCTGACAGGCACGCAGGTACTTCTGAAAGCAAAACTGAGCTCTCAACAGAAATGCAGGCAGGAGGAGCCCAGCCCTCACCATGGTCCTGAATTCCCGGGCAATCTGAGAGAGGGCTAAGAGCCAGCTCCACCTCTGCTCTCCCTCCTTGAGAGCTCACTTGATTTGTGCTTCTGTTGGTTGTCTAGGCTTGAGAAGAGACAGCTAGGTAGCCCAGTAGATAGAACCTCTTGCCTGGAGGCAGCCATTGCTCTGAGTTCAAATGTGAACACAGACACTAGCTGGGTGACCCCGGAGACTATTTCAGTCACGTCTCACCCTTTATGAATGGAGTTTTCTTAGCAAAGATACTAGAAGTGATTTGCCATTTCTCCAGATCATTTTGCAGATGACAAAACTGAGGTAGAGTTAAATGACTTGCCCAGGGTCATGTAGCTAATAAGTATCTGAAGTTACATTGAGCTTAGGTCTTCCTCACTCCACATGTGGCACTCTGTGCATTATAGTAGCACTTAGCTGCATTTCTTGGGGACCATAGGCTAATGATAATAATAACTGACATTTCTATGTCCCTTTAAGACTTGCAAAGGGCTTTACACCATCATCAGCCCCTCCCCACCTCCATTCTATCTCTAGTTTTATGTTTTCTTAAAATTTTATTCCTAATTCAAAGGCCTTGTTGACTTTGGTGTACTCTAGAGGCTACTCCAATCTGCATCTTTTCTCTCTTTCTGATGACTTTGCTTTGATGAGGGATTTTACAAGGCATTTTTGTAATCAGCATTGGAACTAACCTTGCAAGAGGGAGCTAAATATCTTCCCCTAGAGAATGACCAAGAAAAACTTCCATTAGCTGGAAGCCACCATCCCCATCCACTTCAGGCACTGGGTGTGAGGCAGACATAACTTTCGTCTGCAAGGAGGAAGGAAGGAAACTCATTGAATATGTGTAGCTAACAATTACTACTCCAGTGCCTGATGCCTGTTATGTTACATCTCACCCTTTCCCAGGATTCTCCAGGACCCTGAAGAGGTCTGGAAATACAGTCTCTCTACCACTGGCTCTCGACCTCCATAAAGGATTCTTTCAATTTTATGAGGTCCCTTGCCCTCCAGTTCCATTTAATCATTCCAACTGTTCAGCTTTTGTAAAGAGATATCTACCTCAAACTTATAAGAAAAAAATTACACATACTCTTCCTTGAACATCCCCTGTTCCCCCAATATCTTACACCATCTCATACTCAGGGGAGGGCAAGAAGATTAGGGTAATAAATTAGTTCAGTTCCAATATAGCACAGACCTCCCTCCCACTCCCACCCCTCACCCTGCCAAATTGTAAACTCAAATGCAAAGTTCTTGGGACTTGGCTTTTCAGAGCAATTATGGAATTCTAGGATTCCAATTTTAGGAACTCAAGGGATCTAGCTCCTGAGTCTAGTGGGAGATCCATTCCCTGCACCTAGAACCCAAAAGGACAAATGCAATAATAAAACAAACCCTAAAGCCAATTTTTTGGGGTCATGAAGTAGAAGGGGAAAGTGGAAGGGGAAGGTCATGATACCAATGTTGTGGATGATCTTGTATTTTCACCTTTTCCAGGCACTCTGGGAAAGAGAGGAAAGCTATCCCCATCTGGCTATGCAGCCAATCAAAAGAGGCTGTCCATATTGTAGGGGAACACATTTGGTCTTTCCCCTGTGGTAGGCTGCTGTCATATTAGGTGATAGGAGCACGCACCAAGCCAAGCCAAGCCGAAACCTAGTTCCATATACAAGAGAGTAAGGGAATCCTCTCCCTTCCCAAGGATCCCTCCTGCCCCTCTCCCCTCAGCTGCTGCAGGGGCCAGCGTGGATCTCTTCCTCTTCCCCACCGAGGTGGAAATCACTATCTCTGGGTCCTAGATCTTACCCATCGTTGTAAAACATATTCAGCTATGTCTGTATATTAGAAAGCCACCAATCACATTAGCTAAGTGGTTGGTGGAAACTACCTGGACACACTTTATGAGCCACTTTACCACCTGAAACCCTGAATCTGGTTTTCATTTCTATTGGGAGTAATTGTCTGGTGTGATTCCCTTCTTGTTAAGCTTCGGAGGCTAGACAGTCATGTCTGGAGAGAGAAAGGGAAGGATCCAGTGGAGACAGAGCCACCCCAGCTGCCCGGGAGGTGGAGACTGGGAAGTTTGGAGGCTTTCGTTGACCCTGCCCTTTTCTGTAGGAAGAAGTAGGAGTGAGACCTACAGGTTCCACCATAATGCAGGGGAGCTAATCCTTTTCTCCAACTTGGGGATAATTGTGTTTTTACCCTTTACCCACTGTAAGGTCCTCAATACCTTCTGTGCAGGGGTCCTCAAATCACCCAAATCACACTGCTTAAGTAAAGCCTGTGATAACAACCCCCTTTCCCATTGGGTGGGTAAGACTGGACTTTTGTGCTTTTGTTGGTTGTCTAGGGGCTTGAGAAGGGACAGCTAGGTAGCCCGTAGATAGAGCCTCTTGCTCCCTGGACTATTTGGAGGACCCAGAAGCTTAGTGGGAGTTACAACGTTTTATTTTCCTCAGAGGTGATCCTCCCGATTTACTGCCATCAGGGGAGATGTCTAGCCCTGAAGAAGCCTTGCTGCACTTCCAGGGGCACTGGGGGACTAGGTCCTCGAGGGACCCCTGCTCTAGTCCTAAGCATACAGTAAGGGGAGGCTGCCTCTTCTTACACTTAGATTTTGGCTCACACTCAGGACCTCTCACAAATCACTCAACACACAACATGAGATATGGGACAACTATTTATTTCCTACACATCAAAGATGCTAAGCCACTACTCACAAGGGTACATTTGATAAAAACCAGCCTAAAACAGGAGCGAGAGACTTACTTGTCATGGTTCTTGCCCTTTGTTGGGCTTGGGGAGGTGGAGCAGGAGACACTCACGTGGTCTCTAAGCTGTCTGAGCTCTAAGGCTACCAAGGAAATGGTTGGGGATTGCCATCATTCAGCTCTGACCAGGGGAATTCCCAGAACTCCCCAGTTCCCAGCTCATATCTAAGTCTGGACACGTCCATCTTGGGATAGATGCTTATTATCAGGAAAGAACAAACACAACCATGGATGAGGCCGCCAGAGACCCAGACCACAGTGCCTCAGATAGGGAGGGAGTCCTCAGGGTCCCCACAAGAAGCAGAGAAGAGCCCTTGTTGGAAGTCTCAGGGCTACATTCATCCAGGTAGAAGCTTGGGAGTGACAGCTCCCTGCCCCTCCCCACCACCCCATGACCCTGAGGGGGTCACTGCTGGGAGTGATGTCCGTTACCTCCACGGTCCTGGTCCCCAGTAGTTTGGAGGGCAGCCCACTCCCCAGAATGGTGACTCCACATGCTTGTGGAGAGGGAGCAGAGACACAAAGGGGCCCCTGTTTTCTTCCCTTTCCCCTGGCCCGATGTGTCCCTGACCCAGGCTCTGCCACCCAATCGAGTCCCGTGTTCTTCCTCTTTGGGTATAGCAGCAATGCCCAAGGTCACCAGCAGCAGCAGCAGCAGCATTGGTCAGGCTTCCCCTGAGCTCTCCTTGAGCCTCTGGAGGAGGAGGGCTATGGATGGGGCTGGGGGATCTCCGAACATCACCATGCCCTTGGTCACAACAGAGCTCTTGCACCCCTCTCCCTGCACTCTCCACCGCCCTCAGCAGAGCGCAGCAACATTTCCACTTGGACCCCGGTCTTTTGGGGTAGGTATATCTCTGCCTCCCTCCAGACCTGGAGGGTCTTATCCAACCTGGGCACAGTGGCCCCATCCTTCCTGGGAGACCTGGCTCTTCCTACACCCCCTCCTCCTCGAGTTCTGGCAGTGGAAGCCCAGCACCTCGGGGCATTGGTCCTGGGGGAGTCCTCCATGTGGGTCACGCTCATGGATGAGAGAGCTGGAGGGAAAGAGAAGAGAACCGAATGATGACAAAAAGTAGAAGTGAATCCCCACCTGTGTCCTGTCTGGGGAGCGCCAACCCCCATCCCCTGAGGAGGGACTGTTGATGTCTGGGAATTATGTGCCCCTCTGGTCTACTGGAGAGGAGGGAATAGAATTAAGAGCCCGGGGCAGATTTGGGGAGTGGGTCCGTGTTGTCCAGAGGTTAGTACCTGTGTCTCCCAAGCCTGGGGTCTCTGGAGCACCGACCATCATCCGTTGCCATCCGTTCCTCCCCTAAGACTCTGTCCCAGCCCAGTTCTTGGGGTAGAAGGTGAGGAAGTGCAGTCCACTGTAGACATGTTAGGAAAAGCCCCCGGAGCTGCCATCTTCTTGGAAACAATAGTCCAATTTGACCTGGAGAATGCCGGACCCTGAGCCCCCACCCTGTCAGGTGCTAGAGCCCAGGACCCCAGACTCTGCTGACCCTTCCCCAGCCAGCACTTTCCCTTTCTCTGGTGTCTGTATTAGCCTGTTCAAAATTATCTTTTGATTTAAAAACAATATTTATATTTTGAAGGATAGACCTGATCTCTTGATTCTTGTTCCTGGGGAACCGAGGCTCCTTCTCCCAAGCTTCAGAAACCTCTGACCCCTTCTCTTGGACCCCTCCAGACCCCACAGGGCCTGGCTCTCATTCCTACTTCTGCCCACATACTCACATTCTAGGTCCCAACTTCTAAAACCGTGGGTTTTGACTGCGTGTGGGGATCTCATAACTGACTGCTGTAGTGGAGAAATTATGATTTATTATCAGTAAATGTTTGATTTGTATATTTATTTTATATACTTATATACCTAGGGTCATGTAAAAATTTCTCAAGTGAAAAGGGGTTACAAGTGAAAAAATTTAAGAAGTCCTGTTCTAGATCTTCCACTCTGATCTTTTCCCCCTTCTCGTTCTTCCTTTCCTAAAATATTGTGTTAAGCAAACTTCCCTCCATCTCTCTCCCAGCTTTGGCCACTGATTCAGAGGGTGAGGACAGCCATCTTTGGCATATGATACAAGGGGAGAAGATGGAGAGTTGTGAGCTAGAAGATGATACAATTATATGGGGTAAGAGCCGGCTGGATAGCTCAGGTCAGAAGCTAGACCTTTCATGGTCAGTTGGGGGTGGAGTGTCACAGGGATCCAGGTTTTGGCTATTTGCTCATGGGCTTCCATCAAGGTCTAGATTTAATGACTTTGTCTATTTCTTGCTTTCTATTTAGGCACGTCCTTGTGTCTCCCTCGTGGGGTCACTGGCCCAAAGTAAACCAGAGAAAATTCAATAGAGATCTATAGGAGTGGTACCACAGCCTCGACTCAAAATGTAAAGCTGGCTCTAACACAATGGGAAATTACCTCACTTGTCTTCTTGGGGAGAGAGAGTTTCCTCAGCTGGGACCTCCCTATGACAATAAAATCACTGGGTCAGATCCTATCCTTAGGGATCCTTTTCAGTGCAATGATGGAACAAATCATTTTCCATTTTGGGGGAAAAAGTGATATTCTATGAAAACCAGCACAAATGATTCAATTTCTCACGACAAAGATGTATTCTGCCTTTTTACGGAACCTATTAGCCAGAGCAAACCTCATAAGCAGGTCACCAAACTGAGACCTGAGCAGGAATCTCCTCTCCACCCCATCCTGGAGACTCCTGGTGAGTCCAAAGAGAATCTGATCCACCAACACAACTGTAAGATTTGCTGTCAAAAAGAATGGGCTGACTGGGCTAGTTGTACCTTCTCTTTCTTAAGGTAGAGAATAACTCCAGGCTTGTTCAGGGTATGCAGCCATTCTGAAACAGAAGAGAAATGGGGACATATGCAAGCCCTGGGATCACTGGAGTTGTTAAAGGTCAAGTTTGTTCTTGTGGGAAAAACACATTTCTCAATGGTTAGTCTCATCAGAATACCCTGGATAAGCAGGGAATTTCTAAGATGGTTCCATTTTAAAACGGGATCATTCTTGTTTACCAGATGTAGTCAGTAGGGAAGCAAAAGAGAGTGAGACTCCTCAGTTCTGTTTCCTTGGTCTCAGGACTTAGTTAATTTTGTTAGAAGACGTTTTCCCCAATTCGAAGTGTCTTCAGGTTTAATCTCCTTCTCTACAGTTCTCCTCTTGGACCCTTCCTCGGGAGTTTCATCAGATCTGAACTACTTAACAACTGTGATTCCGATATAGCAAGGCAGTTGTTTGTGCAAAGGAGGGATCTTAGTCCACATTGGGTTATGGCTGTGAGGAAGTCAGAATGTATAAGGAACAAATATAAAATCCAAAACATTCTCCCCCAAGGGGGAAACATGAATCAATTAATTATACTGCCATAAAACTGAAAAGAATAAGAAGGCAGCTTAAGTAAAACCTTTAAGCAAGAATGGAAGGTCAGAATAATTTTCAAAACTCAATCTTTCCTCCCAAAGTTTCTGAAGCAATGATTTTGAGAAGTAGTAAAGATTTAGTGAAAAGTATCTGCAATTATAGGGGAAACTGAATCTTAAGAATAGTTTACATTTCTATGTAACCCAGGATATTCCCATATTTAGACTAAGACATTATTACCGGTAATTTTGTGAAGGATTGGAACAAAAAGGACCTGAGTTTCAACTTCCAGTTTCTTAAATCTGGTGCTTGTGTACCTTTATAGAAGGATAAGAAATTTCTAAGAGATAAAGAACAGCAAACAACTGGACAGTCAGGACAAAAAGTAACACAGAATGCACCTTCATGTCCATTTAGATAATACAATCCTTGCTCTGTAGTCCTGGGTTTAGCTATCTACTTCGTAAAATAGCCTGCTTCTGGGAAACACTTTTCCCTTGCTAATTCTAAGGCAAAAGGTTCTGTCCACAAAGTGTTAAGCCTGGTCTTGAGATATATATGTCTATGAATTAACAGCTTGAACTTTTCAATTGCCATATGGATAGTTACCATTTTCTAGAAAGGACCTTCCCACCTTGTTTCTGGGGCATTAGATTTGAAGATTTAAGAAGCATTTCTTTGAGCAGATTCACTTTCCTGGTTCCAAGCCATGCCTCTCATGATAGTTTCATAAATAAGTCGCCTAACTTGCTAGTGGTAAGACTTAATATAATTTGGTAAAATTGGACCAAACTTAAATCACATTGTCCTTCCTGTAATTAATCCATGAGGTGAAAGCCAGGGTAAACCTTATGGTATCAATTTTCTAATTATCAAGACTATAGGAAGAACATCAGAAAAGGATACCTGCAACTCATCTGAGTTTTAATTTGCTCTTTCTCCTTTTCCCAAGACTTTTAGATGCGATCAACAACAATTTTTAAAAGGTGGAGGAAGAATTTTTTAAAAAGGATTCCTGAGGACCAGACCCAAAGAGAATGTCCCCTTTGGAAACCCCCCCCCCCCAATGGATAGTTTCTTAACAACAAATAGAGCAATTTTGCATATGAAAGTTCCAATGCAATGTGAGAATTTATAGAGTTGCTAAACATATTCGAAATTCTTGGTTTTCGCCATCTATGTGAAACCCATCTGGTGCTAATCAAATGGAATTTCTGGAGAAGATTCAGTGCCTAGCTTCACCTTTTCCAGAGTCAAATATAAAATATATCATTATAGGACCACTGTCTTTATTTGGCTTTTTGCCAAAATTGTGTTCACTGCAATAGTGACATTATAAAGACGTTCCTAGTACAATTGCAGCTAACATGAGCTCTTTTAGTATATTTAATATCCTTTGGGAAACATTAACAATCACCCGCGTGTATCTCAGTCCTCGGTGGGGGCGGGGAGGGTAATAGCGTGATCATGTTGCCTTTCTCACTCCATTAAGAATTCTAGCCTTCATGTATCTTTAATCATTTCTCCTCATGTGAAGATTATATTGTAAACTCATATGTTAGCTTCAGGTCATAGGAAAGAGAAGAGTCACTTGGACAGAAAGAGAGACTCTAAAAACATAAGCATATATATATATATATGTATACAACTATTAAAACAGAGATGGTGATCTAGGTCAGGAAGGTGAGTCAAGTAATGGCCATAGTCAACAGCAGAAAGACAAGCACCTGCTCAGAGAAGTTTGATGATCTGAACAAGGAGATTCACTATAAAACTTTTGTAGTTCGTCATGGTCAGAGACATTTGCTATGAAAGCAGAAGGAGGGATAAGGTGGTAATCATCAGGGTCGAGTCTAAAGCCACAGATCAATAGGTTGATAAAGGGTGTAAGAGGACAAGCATTGTCTGATTTCGGGCATAAGTCAAAATTTTT
The DNA here is from genome assembly GCF_902635505.1 of Sarcophilus harrisii. Lineage (NCBI taxonomy): Eukaryota > Metazoa > Chordata > Mammalia > Dasyuromorphia > Dasyuridae > Sarcophilus > Sarcophilus harrisii. The sequence continues at coordinate 450,457 of NC_045427.1, read as the reverse complement.
TGCAACAGCCAATTGTGAGCCAAAATTTTTCAAAGGGTCTGATAGTTGGGTCCATATTTCATGGGAAATTGTCCTGGTCAAAAAAGAAATAGCATAGTGGAGAAACCGAGTCAAGAAGGTCCTACCATTATTTTTATAACTGTCTTCTCAACTTTCCCAGCAATTAGCATCCACTGTTACACATAGAGATCATACTCCTTTTGAGCAGCTCTTGGCATTTCCTTTGAATGGTGGATTGCTAGCTTGACAATCATGTAAACACACACCCAGATTCAGTACTTGGAGCAAATCAAATGACCATCTTCAGAGATTCCATCTCTTATATAGAAAATTTCATTGCTTCTAGCTCAGGGCAGGGAACCTTATTTCTCAAGCAATATCATTAAATTTACAATAAATAACAATTAAAAACATTTATCCTTAGTGCTTATTAAGCACATACAAGTTTATCCAAAAACTTTTAGTAGATTCTTTCTAATTTAATACATTCTGGTGCAAAAAGATCATTAGACATTTAGAAAATAATCACATTTGGGGATTTTACTCATAACATGAATATGCACAAACCCCTGATCACAGTTAGTTTGAATAGCTTAATGCACTGATTATCAACCCCTACTCCAACAGGAAAATCTTTGAAACTGGGATTTGTTGATCCAAAGTAGACTCAGAGATACAGCACTGATATATACCAATTAAGTAATTTTATCCAGCGAGTTTCCATAGTTTACATAACAATCAGTATTTAGACAAGTCACCATATTGCAAGTCAGTATCTCCCCATTGGCCTGTGAGAATGTGAATGTGTGTGAGTACATTTGTGTGCAGGTGGGCACCTGGGTGTGTGTGTTGGGGGTGGGGAAAGAGTTGGTTCCTCCCTAAGCCTTAATCTTAGGGCAGAATTTCTAAAACCCTTCCTGCCTTCTCTATGATCACAGGGTTAAAGAGCTTTTTGGACCTTACCAAGACAGAAGGTTCAGAGGGGTTGGCTAATCGATAGAACATCTCACAATGAGTCTTCCCAAGGTAATAAGCAACCTCTCTCAGAGGATACATGTAAGACTATTTTAAGCCAGAAGAGCATGCTACCTTCCAGACAAAAGTTACTAATAAGTAATAGCTTAAATTCATAAAATCACAGTATTATGATCAAAAGAGGAGCAAAATTCCTAAGTGTACAAATGTATCACACTCCAGGTATTATTCCACAAGCCAACACTGCTTCTCTGCAATGATTTCCCCAAATCACTATGCAAGAAACACATCAACATAACACTAACATCAAACAATAAGCCACAAAACAATCCAGTTGAATGCATCTCCAAATGATTATCCCAATACTCTTGACACTTATACCAGTGGCATTCAGAGCAGAGCCACTCTCACTTTTACTCTCAGAAACAACTTCAAAGCTCTGGTGCCCAATAGCTGCTCTTCAGAGCCCAGATTTACTGTGCTGGAAATAACATTTTCCCCTAATTAACTTATTAAACCCAATATAAATCTGTATTTTAAGTAGGTCAATTTTAAAGTTCAAAACATAATTCCAGCCAATTTTGGACATCAACAAGGAAACCCATAATCTTCAACATCAAACTTAGAAATGACGAGAAACCTAAGCGCTATATTCCTGGGGAAGAAATCAGCATTTTTCTGGGGAAAGTCCATAGCTTGACCTCCCTGTAAGTCTTCCTATTCTCTTACCTCAATGAAGCTAAAATTTCTGTCAATTCTCTGCAATGCTTTCCTAAAACCTCGACTTTTCTTAAGGCCCATACTGGAGATCCTAATTTTTGGTAAACCTTTCAGGGTATGGTGAAAAATCCCAAATTTGATATTCCTGCTCTTTGGAAATCAAAAGCAAGGTGACTTGAGGCTATTTCTATTTCTAGGAGTGTTCTGTTTTAATTGAATTTCAGGTCTGTGTTGTGCCAGAGTAGATCATCTCTGATTCCTCTCTGCTCCTCTGTTTTTGTATTTTTCTATACAAATCAGTTTTCACTGTGTTGTAAGCTTTTGAATGAATTTTAGTTCCAATAAATTTAACTGAAACTATTTAAACGAGTGAATTATTTGGTAAAGCATCTTTGAAAAGATTTATCTTTATCATTTCCTTCCATTACAAAGGCCTTTAAACTAGTGAGGCAAATAATCCAAGAACCTTTTGGCCAATGCATTTCAACTTCGAGTTCGATATAATCAGAACTTAATATAATCGAGCGCTTCTGTAGATCGAGATAAAGGAGAATATTTTAAAGAAAAGAATAAATAGGGACTCCCCACCCCCATCTCCTACCGCCCCCCACCCCCAGCTCTGGAACAGGAAGGCGGGATGAAAATGAGCTCGTCTGAACGCCCCTTACCCCCGACTCTCAGAGAGGGATGGAGACCTTTCCCCTAGGAGAACGAGGACGAGATCATTCCAGTCTATGAAGAGTTAAACGGAATGAAATGAGAGCATTTTCGGGTTTAAATGGAGACAACAGGCCCTACGCTGTATGTAAATGCTCTCGGGGGTGGGGGGCGAGGGGTGGAGGGGGTGGGGGCGGGGATCGGGTGGCTTTAATTCTGTGTCCAGGTCCAGAGGTAGAGGATCACGCAGACCGGCAGGATGATGGGCAGCAGGAGGCTGTAAAAACACAGGCTGGTGGTGCTGGTGCAGCCGTGGGGAAAGTTCTCATCCACCGAGGCCGAGTAGATCAGGCCGGCCAGAGAGATGAGGGGCACTAGGACCGTCAGCGTGGGCAGCGACATCAGCATCTTCCTCTGCTGCTTCCTCGGGCTCGGGGCTGGGCTGGGCTGCAGTAAGGTCCACGACTCCGCTTCTTTGCCCTCGGGCTGCTTAGTGGGATGGATCATCCGAGCTGCCTGCGCTGTCGGGGCAGAAACGGCACCCGTGAGAGCTGGGCACCGACCCCCGGGCGCCATGACCGCGCGCGCTCGGAGACGTCTCCTACCTGGGTGGCTCCGAGAAGCCGTGGCACCGCAGAGAGAGATCCGCGTCCGGGGGGCGGGAGCCGGGGCCTGCCCTCACCTTCGGCTGCTGGCACCCCCTGGTCCTCCGCTGCGGCCCGGCCGGGAGATGCCAGCTGCTCCCTCCTCCGCAGCGCTGACGCAGCTCTGCAGCACCGTCTCCCTCTCCCTCCCTCCCTCCCCCTCTCTTTCCCTCTCCCTCTCTCTCTTTCTCTCTCCTCCCTCCCTTCCTCTCTTTCTTCCTCCCTCCCTCCTTCCCTTCTTCCCCGCTCTCTCTGGCTCTCGGTCTGTCTCTGTCTCTGTGTGTCTCTGTCTCTGTCTCTCCCTCCTTTCCTCTTCCCCCCTCCCCCACTTTCCCTCCTTCCTTCCCTCCCTTTCCCTCCCTCTCTCCTTCTTCCTCCCCCTGTCTCTCAGTCTCTCTGTCTCTGTCTCTCTCTCCTTCTCTTTTCCCTCCCTGCTTCACCTTCTCTGTCTCTCTTTCCTCCCTCCCTTTCTCTTCTTCCTCCTCCCTCCCTTTCTGTCCCTCCTTCCTTTCCTCTTTCCTCCTTCCCCTTCCTCTCTGTCTCTCTGTGTCTCTCTGTCTCTGTCTGTCTCTCTCTCTGTGTCTCTCTGTCTCTGTCTCTCTCTCCCCTTCTGGTTCTCCCCCTCTCCCTCTCCCTCTCTCCTTCCTCCTTCCTCCCTCCTTCCCTCTTCCTTCCCCTCCTCTCTTTCCTTCCTTCCTTCCCTCTTCTTCCCTCCCTCTCTCTCTCCTTTCCTTCCTCTCCCCTCTGTCTGTCTCTGTCTCTCTGTCTTTGTCTCTCTCCCTCCCTCCCTTCCCCCTCTCTTTCTCCCCTCTCCCTTTCTCTCCTTCTCTCTCTCTCCTACCTTTCCTCCCTCTCTCCCTCCCTCCTTCTCCTCCTCCCCCCTTCTCTGTCTGTCTTTGTCTCTCTCTCTCTCTCTCTCTCTCTCTCTCGCTCTCTCTGTCTCTCTTTCTCTCTCACTCACTCTGTCTTTCTCTGTCCCTCAATCTCTCTTCCCACTTTCTCCTTCTCTTTCTTATCTTTCTTCCTCTTCCCCCTCCTCTCTCTTCCTTCTTTCTTTCTCCTTCCCTCCCCTCTTGTCCCTCTCTCCTCAACCTCTCTATCCCCTCTCCTCTTTTTTTCTCCTCCACTTCTCTCCCTGTCTTTGATTGTTCCTGTCCCTCCCCACCCCCACCCCTTCTTTCTTTTTCCAGTCTCAGGGATAAAAATCTTTTACTCCCTTTTCAAAGATTACAAGCATTTAGACAGCCCAGAGCACAGACACAGACTCTTTAATTCTGAGATATGCAAAGAAAATCAAACACAGTAAAGGAAAATAATGTGTGTGTGGGGGGGGGCGGGGGGGGGGGCAGTGTTTTTATTCCATAGCTTAAAAAAAAAGTTTTCTAAGGCAGTCCCAGGAATTTTGCTTATTGTGTTTATCTTTTAAAAAGTTACATTCTCTGTTGGCTGCCAGTGACTTTATCCTTCAGATTGAGCTAGAGTTTCTAGCCCCAGAGAACACATTTCAGTGAATTTATCTTAAGGATGAAGTTCCACAGATTTCCAAGGAAACAATGGTGGAATTAATCTCTTAGGCTGATCTTGCTGCTCTCAATCACCACTTACTAGCTATTAATATTATATCTAGTTCAAATGTTGCTTATTTTGGAAGGGTAGGGATGAGACTTTGACCTATGAGATTCAGAGCATGTCTTATGACAAGCTCTAAACGGGTAGCAAATAGCCAGGGAGACAATAATCCCTACAAGGCAAGGGGACTATTGTCCAGGTCCTTACTCTCTACTAGCCCTAAAAATAAGACTTCTGTAGTTGTGACTTGGAAAGTGATTTATAAGGCTAAGAATTTCCTGATTCAGTGACAAAGGAGAAGGTTGCCTTATGCCCACAAGAGTCAACTAGAGTTTCCTTTTGGCTGGCAATTAGATTTAGAAACAGAATTAGTTTCTAGCTTCCCTTTAGATCAAAATTGTGAAGTCTTTCAAAATGGTTTGTCTTTACATATTGTTATCACAGTATAAACATTTCTCTTAAATCTGCTCATTTCTCTTCATCAGATCTCACAAGCCTTTCCAAGTTTCTTGGAAACCATTGCCTTTATCTTCTCTTATAGTAATTATGTCCCTTCACATTCAAATATCATAATTGGTTTAGCCATTTCTTAATTGGTAAAAAGTTCCTTGATTTCCAATTTTTTGGCACCATAAAAAAGGCTGCTATCAATATTATTGTTCATTTTTAGTTAGATCTTGTTTGGCTTAGGATAGATACCATCCTTAATTTACCCTTTCTTCTGCTCTATCTATCCCGTTTCCCTGTTGAGAAAAATGTATTTTTGTGCTGTGCACACACGTGCTCGTGTGTGTGTGTGTGTGTGTGTGTGTGTGTGTGTGTGTGTATTCCTTTGGCCAGCAAAGATGACAGGGAAGTCCAAGTGTTACCCATTCTACCATCCCTTCTTTTTTGTACAGATTTCCTCTCCATTATCTTCTACTTCCATGCTTCTTTTAAGATCATCAAGACATCATAAAACCACTCAAAGACCTCATCTAATTAGACTCCCTCCGTGACCCCTAATAACAATTGGATTCAGTGGTAATACAAGCATTATCCCCATTTTGGAATGTAAGTTTATCCTTATTTTCTTATGATTGTCTATTCATGTGTGCATTTTTTTCCTTGGCTTCTGTATTTGTATTTCAAATTTTCTGTGCCCAACTCTGACCTTTTTATAAGAAATGCTTAGACTGTATTCAGTCTAAATGCTTAGATTGTATTCAGTCTTCCTAGGTAGTCTGATTTTAGTGGTAACTCTATATCCTTTGTTTTATGCAATATTTTCTTCCAAGCTCTATACAACTTTATGTAGTTATTGCTAAATCTTGTGTGAGACTGGATTTTGCTCTTTAGTACTTGAATTAATTTTTTTTCTGACTGCCGCATTATTTCTTCTTGGACCTGGAAGTTCTGAATTTTGGATATAATATTTGAGTTTTCAATTTGCATTTTCTTTCAGGAGGTGACCAATGGATTCTTTCTCTTTCTACTTTATCCTTTGCTTCTGAGAGATCTTGTAAGTTTTCTTTTATAATTTATCTTTTTAAAATTTAATTTTTTCTTTTAAAAATTTTATTCATTTTGAACCTAAAAGCAAAAAAAAAAAAAAAAAAAAAAAAAAAAAAAGAGAGAGAGAGAGAGAGAACATTTTCATGTATATAATAAGTAGGAGAATTCAATATAAAACCATAAATTTCCATTTCACAGTGTTTACTTTTTTTGGGGAAAACTATGTCTTAAATCCAAACATCATTTTTCTAAACTATCCTGATTTTCTGTGTTTCCTTCTAATTTTTCTTTTGTTCTTTGCTGTGCAGTCATAATTTTTCTCCGTCCCTCCTCACCCCACTCTAAAGAAGCTTACAAGTAGACACAAACACATATGTATGTAAAATCATAATAAACATACTTCCATTTATCAGTTCTTTTTTCTTTTATCGGTCTTTTATACTTGATTTGAAATTACTTGATCTTGTATGTGAGGCAGAAATCACTTTCAAATCCATCTGATACTTTTTTCTAGGAAGCTCATTTATAGCCTCTTCAATTTCTTTTTCTAAAATAGATTTATTTAGATATTCTATTTCCTCTTCTGTTAATCTAGGCAGTTTATATCTTGCAAATATTCTTCTATTTCCCTTATATTATTAAATTTACTGGCATATAATTGGGCAAGATAACTCCTTTTAATTATTTTGATCTAATCTTTACTACTGACATAATCACCCTTTTCATTTTTAATTCTATTGATTTGGCTTTCCTTTGTCTCTTTTAAAATTATTAAACAATGGTTAATATTTTTTTTCATAGAAGTAACTTTTAGCTTTATTTATTAATTCAATGACTTTTAAAAACTCAGTTGTATTAATCTCATCTTTAATTTTTAATTAACTTAAATTTAATTACCTTTAATTAACTAATTAAATTTAATTTCCAAATTGGTATTTAAATGGGGATTTTAAATTTCCTTTTCTAGCTTTTAAATTTGCATACCCAATTCATCGGTTTACTCTTTTTTTATTTATTTATTTGCTGAGGAATGTGTTCCTTAGCTAGGAAGTGTTAAGTGTCTGAGGCTACATTTGAATTCATGTCCTCCTGACTTCAGTTTCCAACTATTTGCCCCAAGAAAAGAGCAGCAGCTTTAAATATTTTTGTACATATAGGTTTTTTCCTTTTTTTTTTTTTTTTTTTTTTTTGAAAAAAATCTCTTTTGGGATACATGGCTTGTAGTGATATTATTAGGTCAATGAGTATACATAAAAATTATTTTTAAAAAACAGAATAAGAAAAAAAGATAAATAGAAAAGGAATGCAAAACAAAGTAAAAGGGAATGCTGTCATGTTCTTAGCAGAACATCAGGGAGGATTCAAAATATATAATAACAAATTACCAGATCAAGAAAATATACATATATATATATATATATATATATATGCAGAAGAAATTATATTCATGAGTGTCCATCTTTTCTTTACTTCTTTGTAAATTGTTCTTTTGTCCTTTGCTGCACACCTTTTTACTTTATTCTTCTCCCCTTTCATTTCTCCCTATCCCCAAGAAGGTTAAAAAGGATATATTCATTTATACATATGTGGATATATACATACACATTCACACACACGCCTGATCCTCTCCCACATATACTTAGACATATCTTTCCTATGCCTGCTGATTGTTTTAATTCTGCTCCTTAGCGTGCCTTGCTATTATTACTTAACTTTCCCCTATCCAAGGATCCTTCCCTTGTTTTCTTCCCACACCCTTCCCTTACCAGTCTGCCCATCTCCTCTTATTTCTATATAGATTTTGGAGGGTGCTATACCTTTCATGGGATGTGTGTGTGTGTGTGTGTGTGTGTGTGTGTAATGTTACCTATTTAACTGATTGTTGATGTGAAAAGATTTTCAGAATTACAAGTCTTCCTCCTCCCTTTAAGGCCTCTGTGTCTGTTCTTCCTCTGCACCGTATCACCTTATTTGTATAACATAATTACTATTTTTACCTTCATTCTGCTCCATTCTTTCTTTTGAGCTACCATATTGTTAATGTCAATTTTAAACATACGGTATACATTTCCCATGTAAAAAATAAAATAAAATAAACAATTTATCCGTGTTAAGTTCCTTGAAATTGATCTTTGATATTGGTTCTTAGATGTTAAATTTTCTTTTAAAGTCGAGCTTAATTGATAGAAAGTCCCGAAAATTTGCATGTTTGTTGAATGTCCATTTTTTTCTCATTCAATATTACAGATAATTTTGTTGGATATGATATTTTTGGCTGCTGGCCTAGTTCATTTGATTGTCAATAGATAGGATTCTAGGACCTAGTTTCTTTTATTATGGCTTCTGATAAGTACTGTGCAATTCTAATTGTAGTTCAAAAGAAAATGTGAATTTTTTTCCCTTGTTTCTTGCAAAATTTTCTCTTTGACCTGACAATTCAAAATTTGGCAATAATATTTCTATGGGAAAGGATCTCTGTGAGGTAATATATGGTGGATTTTTTCTATTTCTACTTTCCCCTCACATTCTATCACTCCAGGAAAATTTTCCTTGCATTATTGTGTCAAGGTTTCTATTTTGGTCACAACTTTCAGGCAGTCCAATTATTCTTATATTTTCTCTTCTGTTCTCCAGATGTTACTTTTTTGTAAGATGTTTCACATTCTGTTCTATTTTTTTTCATTCTTTAGAATCTGTTTTATTACTGGTCTGTCATAAAATCACTGGTTTCCCCTTGTCCAATTCTAATTTTCAAAGAATTATTTTCATTTTTGAGATTCTGCATCCCCTTTTCAAGTTGGTTAAAGTTTTGTTTTTTGTTTTTTTTTCCATAATCTTGTTTTTCTTGGATGGTTTATTTATTTATTTATTTTTAGTTTTTCCTCAATGTTTCTCATTTGATTTTTAAATTCTTTTTTGAATTCTTTTATAAATTCTCTTTGGGCAGGGAGCCATTTAAAGTTACTCTTTGGGGTAGAAGCTCTTTTTACTTCAGTGTCCTCTGAAGATGAACCCTGGTCTTCCCTATTCCCAAAGTATGTTTCTGTGGTGGAATTCTTTCTTCTTTTCTGATATATTTCTTCTTTAAATAAGAGGTATTAGTGTAAGTACCTTTAATCATAGGGTGGCTTATGGTGCTTTCCCCCTTGAGTTCTCCCCTCTGAATTGGAACCCAAAATCAAGATTTCCACCCTCTAGCCCTGCCCCACTGCCTCTGCACTAGATAGTGTGCTTATCCCCGCAGCACAACTGGGTGTGGCATTCCCAAACAGCAAAGATTCACTTAGTCTTGCTAGACTCAGACCCCAACTCCACAAAGAGTCCAAGGGGTGAAAGTTTCTATGATTCCTGCTGAGGGTCCAGCCAAACCTAGCTTGCCCCAGGGCTCCCCACTTGATATTTCTAAAGTTAGTTGGGAAGTGTTTGCCACTTCAGATGCTTTAATCCCCAGTCCAGGGTCTTTATATTTTCTCGGGTTATACAAGTACTCTTGTTCTGTCCCAAATCTTGATTTTTCACTTCTCTATGCTTGTCCTGAGACACAACTTTGTTATATTTGTGGGGGAAATCTAGAGAATTTGAAATTTTCCAACCTACTTCACCATGTTCCCAGAATCCCTCCCCCCTTTAATATGCATGATTTTATAGCTCTTTGGACATAGATTATATCTTTTGATTATTTATCAATTGGGGAATACCTCTTTTTTAAACAATAAATTTGACTCATTCCTTATACATTTCAGAAATAAGGCTTTCGTCAGAGAAACTTCAAAATTCATTTTACAACGAGTATTGCTAACTGTATTTCCCATCTCTTTATTTTATTCTTTCTCTCCTTTCACCCTGTCCTTCCTTAAAAGTGAAAATTTTCTTAATTTTTTTTCATTTAAAGTTTCGAGTTCCAAATTTTCTTCCTCCCTCCCTTCCCCCTCTCTAAGATGGTACAAATTCAGATATAGGTTTACATGTGCAATTATGCATAACATTTCCATATTAAGCATTTTGCACAAGACTTGAATAAAAGGGAAAAAATGAAAAAGTGAAAAAATAGCATGCTTCAGTCTGTATTCAAATAATATTCGTTCTTTCTTTGGGGGTGGATAGTATGCTTCTGTGGAGATTTAAATTGTCTAACTTATAATAAAAAGGATCAAGGCAGACCTCTGAGCCAATAACACTTTATTAAAAACTTCATAGTCCCTTCTAAAAAAGTGGATCTCAGATCTTCCTTACAATCTGAGATTCTCCTTTCCTTTGGAACCTTGTTTTTATAGGACTTGGTACCTATATACAAATATACAAAATATATTTTTGCATATATGCAAAAAAACTCCAAAAACCAAAAGGATGGTAAAATACAGAATCTTATTGGTTTATAGACCTCATATAGACCAAAAATGACATTTTATCTTGCAACTTGGCTAACATTGTTTCTAGTACTTTTTTTTTAGCTGATTCTCTAAATATATCATCATCACTTGCAGAATGATACCATTGTTTCTTCATTCCCTTAATTTCTTTTTCTTCCCTTATTAATAAAACTAACATTCCTAGTATAATATTGAATAATAGTGGTGATAATGGGGAACCTTGTTTCATCCCTGATCTTATTGGAAATGCTTCTAGCTTATCCTCATTACACATAATGCTTGCTAATAGTTTTAGATAGATTCTATTTATTATTTTAAGGAAAACTCCAATTATTTTTGTCTTCTCTAGTGTTTAAATAGAAACAGGTATTGTATTTTGTCAAATGGTTTTTCTGCATCTATTGATATAATCACACGATTTCTATTAATTTGATTATCAATATGGCCAATTATGCTGATAGTTTTCCTAATACTGAACCATTCCTGAATTTTTAGTATAAATTCCACGTGGTCATAGCATATTATCCTGATAGTAACTTACTGTGATTTCTTTGCTGGTAATTTATTTAAGATTTTTGCAACAATATTCATTTAGGAAAATCAGCTTATAATTTTTTTTGTTTTGTCCTTTCCTGGTTTAGATATTGGTGCCATATTTGTGTCATAAAATGTAATTTGGTAGGTTTTTTTTAAAATCTATTTTTCTGAAGTTTATATAGTATTGTAATTGTCTTTTAAATGATTGGTAGAATTCACTTATAAATCTATCTGGCCCTGAAGATTTTTTTCTTAGAAGTTCATTAATGGCTTGCTCAATTTCTTTTTTGGGGGGGACTATTTAAGTAATTTATTTCCTCATCTGTTAATCTGAGTAATCCATATTTTTGTATGCAAACATCCATTTTGCTTAGATTATCAGATTTATCTGCGTACAATTAGGCAAAATAGCTCCAAATTGTTGCTTTAATTTCCTCTGTTAGTGATGTTTACCCTTTTCACTTTTGATTCTGGTAATTTGGTTTTCTTCTTTCCTTTTTTTAATCAAATTAACCAAAGGTTTATCTATTTTATTGTTTATTTTTCATAAAACCAACTCTTAGTTTTATTTATTAGCTCAATAGTTTTCTTATTTATTAATCTCTCCTTTGATTCTTTCTAAGCAGAGAGCCATTTAATGTTACTCTTTGGAACACAAGCTTTGTTTTTTACTTCATGGGTCTCCTCTGAAGATGAACCCCAGTCTTCTCTATTCCCATAGTTTCTATGATTGGGTTCTTTCTTCTTTCCCAGTTTTTTTCTTTCTTTTTAATGAGAAGTATTAGTGTAAGTACTTCTAATCATGGGATAAGGAAATGGTACTTCTAGCTTTACTTCAGATCACCCTTCTGGAAATGCCAATGGCTCCTGCAATTGCCAGCAGCCAGGATCATCCCTGCTCAAATGCCTCTGCACTCCCAGTGTGATGGTTCATTCTCTCCCAGGGCTGCATCTCAGCAGCACAGCTGAGTCTGGCATTCCTGATAATCTGAAGTTCACTCAATCTTTCCACATGGATTCAGCACACTGTCTGAAAAGTGAAAATTTTTGTGGTTCCTGCTGAGGCTCCAGCCAAACAGACCCACCTCCATAAGTCCCTGCTTGGTGTTTCTTTGTAGCTAGGTGGGAATTGTTTGTATTTCACATGGATTAATCCCTGGCATGAGGCCTTTCTTGGGATCTTCTCAGGTTGTAGTAGGAGGACCCCCTATTCTATCAAGTTTTCTTGGTTTTTCACCAGTCTATGTTCACCCAGAGGCTCAAATTTGTCCTGTTTGTGGGGATAATCTGGAGAGCTTGGAATTTACTAACCTATTCCATCTCCCCAGAATCCTCGTATTCAGAATCACAGATAAGATTATTAACTCTGTATTTCCCACCATCCCATTTCCCCCAAGTTAAACTTTTCTCTCCCCTTTTCATCCTTTCCCTCTTTACTAAAGGGATCATTTCTTGATCTACTCTCCTTTTTTAGCCTTATCTTTCTTAACATTTCCCCTTCTACTTCTGCCCTCCCTTCTCTTAGCCTGTCCTTTTCCTTCTACTTTCCTCTAGGGTAAGATAAATTTCTATACCAAACTAAGTATGTTATTCCTTCTTTGAGCTAAAACTGATGAGATCAAAGTTCAGCCCCCTACCCTCATTTCCTAAACTGTAGATCTTTAGTATCTCTTCATGTGATGCAATCTACCCCATTTTGCCTCTCCTTTCCTCTTATCACAGTATAATCCTTTGTCTCTTAATTTTTTAATATCTTCACCACAAAGTCAACTTTTACCCACAACCTGTTATTTTCAAAATATATACAGATAGTTCCCAACATTCACCCTTGCATAACTTTGTGTTGCAAATTTTTCTCCCTTCTTTCTCCCCATCCTCCTCCCCTAGACAGGAATACAGTAGAGGACAAACATGTGCAGTTCTTCTATATTTTTATTTCCAGAGTTATCATGTTGTACACACACACACACACACAAAAAAAATAAAAAAAAAAATGAGAAAAAAAATTAAGCAAATAACAGCAAAAAAGATGAAAATACTATGTTGTGATCCACATTCAGTCTCTACAATTCTCTTTCTGGATGCAGATGTCTCTCTCCATTACAAATCTATTGGAAATTGTCTGAATCACCTCATTATTGAAAAGAGCCATGTCCATCAGAGATGATTATCACATAATCTTGTTGTGGTTGTGTATATTTTCTTGGTTCTACTCCACTCAGCATCAGTTCTAAAATCCTGCTGATTCTTATAGAACAATAATATTCCATAACATTCATATATCATAACTTATCAGCCATTTCCCAACTGATGGACATCCATTCAGTTTCCAGTTCCTTGCCACTGCAAAAAGGGATGCTTATGTATACACATTCTAACTGGCCTAATAGAGATATAGTTCTCAAGAGTTGTAAGTATCATCTTCCCATGTAAACAGCCTAACCTTATTGAATAACGTTGGTTTTTTTCTTTTTCCTATTTACCTTTCTTTGCTTCTCTTGAGTCTTGTATTTGAAAATTTTTAGCTCTGGTCTTTTCATTAGGAAAATCTATTTTCTATTTCATTGAATAATCAAAATGTTGCCTAAAAGATTATTCTTAGTTTTGTTGGGTAGTTGATGCTTGTTCATAGGCTTTTGTAAGCCTTGTGATACTTTAACATAGAAGCTAAATAATCCTGTGTAATCCCGACTGTGGTTCCTTGATATTTGGCCACTTGCAGTATTTTCTCCTTGATTAGTTGATTCTGGAATTTGGTTATTCCTTGGTATTTTCATTTTGGGTTCTTTTTCAAAAGGTAATCTGTGGATTACTTTCAATTTCTATTTTACCTTCTAGTTCTAAGATATCCTTGATAATTTCTTGAAAGATGCTATCCAGGCTCTTTTATTTTATTTTATATTTTTTTGGCATGGTTTTCAGGTAGTCCAAACAGTCTATCTCTGCTAGATTTCCAAGGTCAGCTGTTTTCCAATGAGATGTTTTACATTTTTTTTTTTTAATCTTCTTTGGTTCTTGATGTCTCATAATCACAAATTTCCACTTGCCCAATACTAATTTTTAAGGAATGATTTTCTTCATTTAGCTTTTGTACTCTGTTCTTCATTTGGCCAATTCTACTTACTAGAGTCATTTTTTTTCAGTTAATTCCTTCCTCTTTGGAGTCAATTTTTGTTCTTCCTTTTCCAAGCTATTGACTATTGCATATCTCTTCTTTTCTTGATTTTTCTTCTACCTTTCTTACTTGATTTTTCAAATTATTTTTTGGACTCATTCAAGAAGGCTTTTTAGAAGGAGATTCCTCCTTTTCAGATTTAAAAAAGCCAAAATAGCTATGCCTAAATATAAGTGCTTGCCATTTTTGTTAAAACTTAAAATGAAATGCTTATCTCTTTTCTATCCTCATTTTTGATCAACATGTGTTTCTGACATCTTGGTGTTTGCAAAAATAGCATTTGCTAAAAAATATGGTTTAAAAAAGAGGTTAGGATGGGGGAAGAAAAAGTAAATGTATTTGGTAAAGCGAAATAAAACTTTAATTATGCACATTTTCTCTGTACTAATTTGTCACCTTTAAATTGCTAGTTAAAACACTGTAATGTTCTCTTCTCTAAAATATGATTGTTCTCTGGGAACAGATTTCTTAGGGAGCTTCTGGAGGCAGCCTTAGTTTCAGTTCAGTTCAATAATCACCTCAAATGCAGCCAGCTGTTAAATTCCAATACTTTATTGTCTCTTCCAAAATAACCTGGTTAGCTTTCCTTAGCTCTGAGAGCTTTTGTTGCTAGTCCTTTGCCTCTGCCAGCTTCAGCCTCCAGCTTCCTCTAAATCCAAAGCCTCCAGACAGCACAATGAGGTAATATCAAATGGATCTGACTCCTCCTCCAAGAGAGTGGGCTTGTGGAAGCTGACTTGTGAATCTCCTCCACTGATATCTCCCGACTGAATCCTGACTCTGAATCTCCTGGAGTCCCTAGTGGGCTCCTCCTTATATAAACTCTCTTAAAGTTGTGAACTAAGTACATAAGCATTGTCTCTATCATTTGCAGTGACTTGGCACCTTGTTTCAAGTTTTGGCCCATAACAAAACACATCAAAGCAAAAATGCATATCATTGCTATTAGTCAGAAAATAATCCAAGCTGAGATTCTATTTTATCAATGAATTGATCATTTTCAAGCAAATAACATATATTTTTTTGGACATTGTAGCATCCACCAATAATTAATTTACCATTATTTACTTCCCTTAGAAGGGATGCTCATAATACATTGTTATACATTTTGTTTCACTGAAGAAAATGAGTTCTTTTCTGTGATAGAAACCTAGATGGGGCTCATAGGACTTTTGTAGTTAAAGGCTACCCTTTGAGAAAACATCACATCACTATATAATACTATTTTAACTTACCTATGTGTACAACAATTTTTTTTCAGTTACTTCCCTAATTAA
Source organism: Sarcophilus harrisii (assembly GCF_902635505.1). Taxonomy (NCBI): domain Eukaryota; kingdom Metazoa; phylum Chordata; class Mammalia; order Dasyuromorphia; family Dasyuridae; genus Sarcophilus; species Sarcophilus harrisii. The sequence continues at coordinate 435,039 of NC_045427.1, read as the reverse complement.
GAGTAAAGAATCTCATATTAATTCAAATGCACATCTTCTCAAAGACCAAGGTAAAGCACAGTGTGTGTGTGCATGTGCTTTCAAATTCACAATTTAGCTTCAAACTTTCTGACATGCACAGCAAAGCTAAACCATTCTTCTTAAGAAATTGTCCAATGTTCACAGTATTGGGAAATATTAACCCTTTGGTATCTGCATTGACAAACCAGCTTTTGCCCAGAGAAGGGAAACCAAAGGATATTTCCAGGAAGGAAAGCTGCTTGATCACAAGAAGGCCATGACTCATTTCTTAGATGTGTATGACTTCTAACATCCTAGGAGTTTTACCATTAAAGGTAAAATATATATATTTTATGATATCAGACTGCTTTAAGGAGTCATTATTTCTTTTTGCCACAGTTTAAATCAGTATTGGATATTAACATGAGAAAAGTCTTCCCAGTAAAGATGGCTATATAGATGATTAGATGATTCCATTCAGTATGAGGTATATTGCAATAGGGATCCTTGTAAATTGTCATATGCCAATAAAGAGTCAAAAAGACATTTTGTCTTTTTGTAAAGAAACAATAATTAAGGCTTTGCCTGAAGGTTTTACCATGTTGATTACATTCATGGATTTTCTCTCTAGTGTGGATTCTATGATGTGTTGTAAGTTTGGTCCTTTATGTAAATGTCTTGCCACGATGATTATTCTTAAGGTTTCTTTTCAGTGTGGACTCTCTTATGTTGAGTAAGATTGGATCACTGTGTGAAAGCTTTTCCATACTGGTTACACACAAAAATTTTCTTCCAGGTGTGGATTCTCTGATGTTTAATAAAACTCTGTTTACATTTAAAAGTCTTTGCACATTGATGACATGCAAAAGGTTTCTCTCAAAAGGTATGGATTCTCTAATGTAGCATAAGTATGATCTTCTGTGAAAAAGTTTTTCCATACTACTTACATTTAGTTATTCCTCAGTAAGGATTCTGTCTTTCCACATTGACTACATTCATAATTGTGCCTCTGATGTATAGTCACTCATATAAAACCTTTTTCATATTCATTAAATTTATAAGTTTTTTTTTTTTTTTTTTTTAAAGAATGTGGATTCTCTAATGCACATTAAGAATAGACCAGAGTCTGAAAGTGTTTCCACACTGGTTACACTTATAAGGTTTCTTTTCAGTATGGTTTCTTTGAGGTTCGGCAAGATTAGAACGTCACATGAAAGTCTTTCCACATTGATTGCATTCTTAAGGTTTCTCTCATGGATTCTCTGGTGTTCATTGAGTCTTTAGTGTAAAAATCTTTCTACATTGAGTACATTCATAAGTTTTCCTTGCAATGTGAATTCTCTCACGTATGGTAAGAGTCCTTTTATTTGTTCATAAGGTTTCTCTTCAGTGTGGAATACTGATGTTTAGTAAGAGTTCCCTTGCTTCCAAAAGCCATTCCACATTGGTTACATTCATAACGTTTCTCTCCAGTGTGGATTCTCTGATGTTCAGTAAGATGAGCCTTTTGTGCAAAAGTTTTTCCACACTGGTTACATTCATAAGGTTTTTCTCCAATGTGGATTCTCTGATGTACAGTAAGACTTCCCCTTTTTGTAAAAGCCTTTCCACATTGGTTACATCCATAAGTTTCCTCTCCAGTGTGATTTCTCTGATGTATAGTAAAAACTCCCTGGTTTCTAAAAGCCTTTCCACACTGGTTACATTCATAAGGTTTCTCTCATGGATTCTCTGATGTTCATTAAGATGAATTTTTAGTGTAAAAATGTTTCTACACAGAGTGCATTCATAAGGTTTCCTTTCAATGTGGATTCTCTCATGTATAGTAAGAGTGCTTTTATTTATTCATAGTATTTCTCTCTAGTGTGGATTCTCTGATGATTAGCAAGAGTTCCCTTGTTTCCAAAAGTCATTGCACACTGGTTACATTCATAAGGTTTCTCTCCGGTGTGGATTCTCTGATGTTCAGTAATAGTTCCCTTGCTTCTAAAAGCCATTCTACATTGGTTATATTCATTTGGTTTCTTGTCCAGTGTGGATTCTCTGATGTTTAATAAGATGACCCTTTTGTGAAAAAGTTTTTCCACACTGGTTACATTCATAAGGTTTCTCTCCAGTGTGGATTCTATCATGTATAATAAGATATCCTTTGCTGCTAAAAGCCTTTCCACACTGGTTACATTCATATGGTTTCTGTCCAGTGTGGATTCTCTGATGTTGGTTAAGAGTTTCCTTGAGTCTAAAAGTCCTTCCACACTGGTTACATTCATAAGGTTTCTCTCCAGTGTGGATTCTATCATGTATAATAAGATATCCTTTGCAGCTAAAAGCCTTTCCACACTGGTTACATTCATATGGTTTCTGTCCAGTGTGGATTCTCTGATGTTGGTTAAGAGTTTCCTTGTGTCTAAAAGTCCTTCCACACTGGTTACATTCATAAGGTTTCTGTCCAGTATGGATTCTATCATGTATAATAAGATATCCTTTGCTGCTAAAAGCCTTTCCACACTGGTTACATTCATATGGTTTCTGTCCAGTGTGGATTCTCTGATGTTGGGTAAGAGTTTCCTTGCGTCTAAAAGTCCTTCCACACTGGTTACATTCATAAGGTTTCTCTCCAGTATGGATTCTCTGATGTTTAGTAAGAGTTCCTTTGGTTCTAAAGGCCATTCCACACTGCTTACATTCATATGGTTTCTGTCCAGTGTGGATTCTCTGATGTTTAGTAAGATGACCCTTTTGTGAAAAAGTTTTTCCACACTGGTTACATTCATAAGGTTTCTCTCCAGTGTGGATCCTCTGGTGTTTAGTAAGAGTTCCCTTGGTTCTAAAAGCCATTTCACATTGGTTACATTCGTAAGGTTTCTCTCCAGTGTGGATTCTCTGATGTACAGTAAGATAAACCTTTTGTGCAAAAGTTTTTCCACAATAGTTACATTCATAAGGTTTGTCTCCAGTGTGGATTCTCTGATGAACATCAAGATTATTTCTTCCGAAAGCCTTTCCATATTGTTTAAAATCATAAGATTTCTCTCCAGCTTGGATTCTTTGATGGGCAGCACAGATTTCTCTCCAAGTCAAGTCACAGGAACTGTCATTCATGAATCTTTGCTTGCGAATCTCTGCCACAGAAAGACTTAGGTCTAGAGGAATTTTTTTCATTTCAAGTTTGACTACTTCTGAAAGAAACAAATATATACAAACAAATAAAAACAAATATATACAGACACCACCCACAAAAATACACACAATCCTCCAGCCTTTACTGGCAGAATATGAACTCATTTAACTAGGGAAAGGAAAAAAAAAAAAAACCCTTTAAACTTAAATGGGCATAACCAATCATTTTTAAATGTCATTAGCTCACATTCCAAGGATGACTTAATTTATAAAAAGCTCCACACATGACCATATTTTATTCTCATAACAAACCTCCGGCACAAACAAGGTCAGCATTCTTGTCATATTCACAACTCAGGCCATGAACTCAGAATGGCTAAGTGACTTGACCTAAATCCCCACCACTGAAACTAGAACATAAACCCTGTAACTGGGCATGCTCTAACTACAATTCTAGACAGATTAGAGACTCTTTCAATCCTTCCTTTTCACTTTCACTGTCTGCATTTTCAATCCTTTCTTCACTGATACAATGCCATTTGTATGTAACCAATGTGGAATGGCTTTTAGAAACAAGGAAGCTCTTACTAAGCATCAGAGGATCCACACTGGAGAGAAACCTTATAAATGTAACCAGTGTGGACACTGGTACACATATTCTAAATATTCAAGTTCTTTCATGGTCTTTTCTACCTGTAAACATAATGTAATTTCCTTGTAATTCACTTTTTATTTTACTTTTTCTGTTGCAGTATCAGAGAGCATGTGAAGACTATCAACATTGTTTTTTTGTATTTACCTGACGCATGAGATATTGCTCTGACCTATTAATTTTTTGGTATAGCCATTTCTTATTTATTTTTTAAAAAAATCTTTAAATATCTTTGCTCAGTAAAATAAAAGTTTTTGTAACAAGCATAACTTTAAAAAATGCATGGCATTTCTCATGTCTGAACATATGTGTCTCATACGGGAATTTAAATTTATCAGTCTTTTATAAGGAAGTGGACAGCATGATTCACTATTGGTGCCCTTGTACCCCTTTCCACTTAGAGATTCACAAACGTCTTGAAGGATTGAGATAAATGGTTCAAGGGATTTCAGTTTAAAATTTGTCAATGGCAGGAAGGCAGTGGCAATAAGTGGTAAATAATTGTCCATTTTGTTTACAATGATATTTATCCTCTGGGATAAAGCATATGCATGTTTCAAACATGACAGGTTTCTTTCTATAATGATTAGAGACCATCATCATCAGGTATATGCTGCTTTTGGGGATCATGCAGTAATTACATCAGACTACTTCTAAGTGCAACATAGTCTTTCAATTTCTCAACTAGCCATCCATGTGTAAATGGTCACAGGCATAAACAGACCCACACTTTCTGTCTTGTCACGGCATATTAGTTCTCTCAGTGCCTTGTAATTACAGCTCATCAAACCTGTAATCACCAGATCAAGATGTTTAAGTTTCCATTCTTACCACAGAGAAAACAGGCTCTTCGAAAACCATGGTAAATAAACATGGGCAGTAGAGAGTACCATGAAAGGATAATGGATCACCAACACCATTCTGCAAGAACAGACCTTAAATTGCCACTCTTGACTCAGGTAAGATTTTCTGATTTGAATTTATCTTCTACTTCTGTAACAATTTTTTTATCTGGCAGTTTCTCAAAGGAATTGGTTGGCTACATAGGTTAAGTCATTCAGTAGTTTCAGTGAGTTTAGCTATTGTGCCAGTGGTAGAATAACAAAAGTTATGTCTGGTGAAGTTCTGTCCTTTCAAAGATTGCTTTGTATATAAGTATTTAAAAAAAAATTTTAAAGGCAGTATGTACATTTGATCTTCAAATACATTTGTCATTGGATGCATTCTTATGAGCCAAACATACAATACACACACACACACACACACCAAACCAAACCAAACACCTTTTGCTGGTTAGAGAGAGAAAAAGAATGAATTTCCATCTCTCAGGAACAAGTTTGTTCAGTTCTTCCATTTTCCCATGTCACACGTGTGTGGCATTTTCAAGATAGTGCAGTGGTTAGAATGCTGTGCCTTGAGTCAGGAAGACCTGAATTCTGTTCCTACCTCAAAAACTTTTGAGTACTCTGACTGTAGGCAAGTAATAGGGTCTCTGCATCAGTTTCTCTATCACTAAAATATAGTATAATATGATCAGTTACTGCTTTTCAAACCATCTCTTTGTGAAGTAGATTCTGAGCTCTGTGACAACAGACACTATTTTTTGCCTTCCTTTGCATACTCAGGACTTAACACAGTGTCCAAAACAGAAGATGTTCAATCAATGTATCAGCAAGGGACTCTGACTGGGGCCCTTGCTGATAGTAGGCCACAGCTCACCTTCTGTTGTGAAGAAGAATAAAAGAAGGTGCCCTAAAGATTGTCTGCTTACTCAACCTTGGCCTTCTTACTGTGGCAGGTGGGGTCAAAATCCACATACAAAATACAAACACTTCTGCAAAGCCAAAAACCTTGTTATTCCCATGTTCCAAAAGAGGATAAGCTTATAATTCTGTGTGACTTTAATGCCAGAGTAGGCTCAGAGTCTTGGGAGGAATGGCATTGGAAATAGAAGACTTAATGTCAACAGATTAGAGCACTTCTGTGGGAGGAAACAGTTTGTTGTTAACTTGGGAGGTAAATTGAGTCAAGGCACAGTTGGCAAGAGTAGAGCAGATGAGGAGTGGGCAGCTTTCAGAGATTTAGTGTCCAGTACTGCATTTACTCATCTGTCAGAATACTTGCAAACATCAAGATTGGTATGATGAAAAAAAAGAGGAAATTCAAAAGCTGCTACATGAAAAACAAGAAATCCACAGGGATTTCCAGCAGGATAGTTCATCGATCTCTAAGAAGGCAACATTTAATTCCATCTAAAACAAAGAGCAAGCAAAGCTCGAAGAGAAGCAGGATTCTTAGCTCAATAAGAAGGCAACGAAATTCAGTTTTATGTTGATAACAATCCAAAGTACTTTTTTGATGTCCTGAAGGTCAATTGTGAGGTATGTATGGTGTATATCAGCTACTCAGTGCTGATGGAACCACAATGATAAGGATAGAGCACCAGCCCTGAAGTCAGGAGGACCCGAGTTCAATATGTCCTCAAACATTTCCTAGCTGTGTGACCATGAGCAAGTCACTTAAACCCAATTGCCTCAGGAAAAAAAAATAATACGATCCTACAGAGAAGGGCTGAACTCTTCCAAACAATATAACATTATCAGTCCTGAAGCCATTTACCATATAACCCAAGTTGAAGTCATTTCTTCCCTAACTGAAGTTCCAATTCAAGAAGAAATTTTCAGTGCTATTGAGCCCCTTTAATGTGGCAAAGAATCTGGTACTGCTTCTATTCCAGCTGAGATCTGCAAGGTATGGAGTCCATTGCTCCTACAAAAGGTAATTGAGATTTTCTGGGGTTTATGGCAAGAGAAGGTTATACCCAGGAGTTCAAGGATGCTTCCATTTTCCATCTCTTTAAAGGTAAAGGGAATTGATAGTTTTGTGACAATCATAGTAGGGTCTCTCAGTCATTTTTTAGCAAGATCCTTGTTAGAGTGCCCCTCAACAGACTGATCCTTCACGTGGAAGATGGTCATTTATCTGAAGCCATTGTAGCTTCAGAAAGGGCAAAATTGCCCAGCAACTCCAGAAGAACTGCCAGGAGCAGAAGAGATGTATAAGTGACATTTGTAGATCTGGACAAGGCTTTTGATACTGCCAAGGGTTTATAAGAAATTATATCAAAATTGGGTTGTCTAGAAAAAAATCATCAGTATTGTACATCAGTTTCATGATGGCATGTTTGCCTGGGCTCTGAATAAAAGATGATTCTCTTGTGCTTTCCCAATCACCAATGTAGTAAAACAAGATTGTGTGCTTGCTCCCATGCTTTTTTTCCCCTCAGTTTTATTTTTATTTTTTAAAATAATAACCTTTTGTTTTCAAAATATATGCAAGGATAATTTTCAACACTCACCCTTTTTCTCCCTCCCTTCCCCCACCCACTCCCCTAGACATCAAGAAAACCAATATGTTAAACATCCCATGCTTTTTCCACATATTTTCAGCCGTATTATCCAAAACTTTCAGGGAAGATAAACAGGGCAGTTTATCAAGCTCAGTTAAGGCACTGATGGTAAATTCTACAATTTTTAGAAGACTGGAGAGGGTGGAGGGAGTGCTGGTGCCTGATTTTTTGTTTGCAGATGATTGTGCATTCAATGAAGCCTCTGAAGCTGAGGTGCCACAAAAGTACAGATCCATTCTTTGCTGCTTGTGCTAATTAACACCCAGAAAACCTAGGTCCTTCACCAGTCAGTATCACACCATCCATCTGAAGAACCATCACTTATGGCAAATGCAGATTTGAATGCTGTGGATAAGATCAACTACCTTGGCAGTGTGCACACAGATAATGAGATTAGCACCCACATTGTCAGAATTAGTTCGCGTTTGGAGAGGAGAGCTATTAGACTGACTACCAAAGTGAAGATCTACAGAGCCCTTGGGCTGATCCCATTGCTGTATGCCAGTGAAATCTGGACAGTCTACCAGCGCCATGCCAGGAAACTGAATCGCTTCCATTTGAATTGTTTCAGGAAGATCACCTAGTGAGATAAGGTACCAGACAATGAGGTCCTTTCTTGAATTAATCTGCCAAGCATTGCAGAGAGCACAGCTCTGCTAGACAGATCATGTTCAAATGCCTAATGTACGCTTGCCTAAAAGAATATTTTTTTGGAGAACTCACACAGGGCACAAGCTCACAAAGTACTTAAAAGAAGGGATGCAAGGACACTCTCAAAGTATCTTCTTAAGAACTTCGGATTCGATTGTGGGATAGCGGAGACACTGGCCCAGGACTGCCCAGCATGCCTTTATCAAAGAAGGGCTGTGCTGAGCAAAGCAGAAATAAATTAGTCCAGAAACATGAGACATGCAAATGTAGAATCTGAACCCAAATGTTCACGTGGACTTTTTGTGCCTCACCTGTGGTAGAGCATTCTGAGCTCATACTGGTCTGATCAGCCACAGTTGGACACAATATACCTTAACTCTAACATAATGACGTCATTTTTGATCCAACAACACGATGGGTCTCGCTGCCTCGTGTCTCTCCCCCTCCTCCCCACTTATCCAGTCCATGTTCTGAACGCGTTCCCCTGACCATGTCAGCGCTCACTCACCAACCCCGTGGCTCCCCAGCAAAAACGTCAAATACAAAATCCTCTCTGGGCTGTTAGACCTCCGCATCATCTTCCCTCTCCTACTCTTCTGGTCTTCTTTCACTCCATTTCCCCCCTAGAGGCTAAAATCCAGTGGTATGAGCCTCCCTTCTGTTCTGAGATCAGGACACTTCACCTGCTGACTCCATGGGGGTTCCTCCCTATCCTTGTTGCCTAGAACTCTCCCCCAGCTTCCCTGGAGCCCCAGCTAGAGCTTCCACCACAAGCCTTTCCCAGTCCTCAATTTTAGGGCCTTCCCTCTCTTGGCCAGCTCCAACACATAATGTGTCTTGTAGTCATAGCTCTCATAAACCTGGTTTCACCTAACCTGGACAGCTGCTCCTCAGGCCTTCTTGCTCCAGGATCCACGCGGCTTCCCTTTGCTCAAAATAGGAGATCACATCTTCTCTGGGAACTGGAAGCCCTGGGCAGGGGAATCGGTCAGGGATGAGAATAGAGTGACATTTGTAGATCTGGCCAAGGCTTTTGATACTGCCAAGGGTTTATAAGAAATTATATCAAAATTGGGTTGTCATTTAGTTCTCTTCAGGGAAAGAAGTATGTTTCCAGAGGCATTCCTTTTTGAAAATCCCTCCATTATGTTCTCCCCTAGTAATGTCTCCTGACCCATTAGCGCTTGTAATGTTGTCACCCCAACCTGGAAGGTTGTACAGTCTGTTCTGAGAAACAGCCAAACTCTCTGCCCCCCCCATCCTGTGAGGCTCTGTTCTGGTTCCTAACCCCCACAGTGGGCAAAAGTTATTTGGCCTTAAGCCCCAGCTACAGGGAGGTGAAGAGCTGTCCTTGGCCCTGCCCCCTACCCTGCTCCTCCCTGAAAGCTAGATAAACCTGATGTTCTCTTTACTCAGGGAGTGTTTGCCTCTTTTTTTTTTTTTTTTTTTTTTTTTTTGAGGGGGGGTGTGGTCTCCTGCGGGTGAACTCAAGAAACCCTCATTTGTCCAAATTCTCTTCTCTGCTAGTTGGGCTACACTGGGGCAGGTGAGCAAGGAGCACAGGGTGCTTCTCAGGGCTCCTGAAGGATAGTTTCCTAAGCATTTATTTTAGGAACTTTGGGGAGATGATGGAAGCAGTTTGGAGTCAGAAAATTTGGCCTTAGTGCAGCTTTTTATGAGAAGGATGGACTCATTGTAGAGTTTCCATTTTCTCGAAATCAGAGGCAGTTGGTTGTACAGTGGGAAGAGTAGACAGGAAAAGCTAGGTTTAAATCTGGCTTCAGACAGGTACTAGCTGTGTGATCTGAACAAGTCACTTACCCTCTGTTGGTCTCAGTTGCCTCAGCTGTCAAAAGGGGATAATGATATCACTGAATTTGGAAGGTTACTATGATAAAGTGATATCATGTTATATAGAAAGCACTTGGCACAGCACCTGGCAAATGGCAGGTGACAACGGATGCTTATTCCCTTCTCCTTTCCCATCTGGGCTGGAACTTCAGAGCACCTGGAGGAAGATTAAGGGCCATCCTCCTACCCTAGGTGCAACTCAAAGCTGTGAGCCAAAAACTGATGATGTTGAAAAGAAGAATATTCCAAAAACTCTTCCAGGGAGGAAGCAATGGCAAGGAAGCCGTCTTCAGAGCTTTGGCAGCAAAAGCCATGTCCAGGTAAAGGATGGACCAAGTGCCCTCCGAGACTGGTTGAGAAGCCCGCATATCTGACTGGATCTTTGAAGCTACCCAGAACTGGGAAGAGACAGCTTCCGAAGTAAGAAAGGAAACCCTCAGCTTCCTATCTCACCCTGCAAAGCCAGACAGCAGCAGGACCCTGTCTCCTGGATAGAGAAGATCTGCATTTTTCTCTCTCTGATAACAGATACGTGCTTCAAACCCTGCACATGGGGGAATGAGGATGTCACCTTTGATTGCAGACTTGGAGTTACCGGGGGCAGTGTCCTTACCCAGGGACAGCAGGTTCCAGGCATTCTCCAGCATGACCTCCTTGTACAGCTCCTTCTGAGGAGGGTCCAAGAGACCCCATTCCTCTGGAGTGAAGTCCACAGCCACATCCTTGAATGTCATCATCCCCTAAATCATCAAAAGTCATAGGATGAAGAGCTGAAAGACACTTTCATGTTACATAATCCAACCCGCATCAATTTATAGTAGGAACCTAAAGCACAGAAAAGGAGTTTGTCCAAAGCTCTTATCCCTTAGGAGTGTTGGAGGCAGCTCTTGAAAAAAAGCATTTAGCTGAGAAATACTTTATCATGAAATGTGTCTCCCTGTGGAATCAGAGAGAACATTTGTATTCTGTGAGCTCTGTCTGTGGGTCTGTGGAGGAGAAAAGGAGAGGGAGATGTGAAATTTTTTCCCTATCAAAACTGATGTAGAGATATTTCTAAAGAAAAGTCTATGGGAAGTGGCAGGTACACTGCATTCTGGGGAAAACCCCAAACATTTACATGTAAAAGGTTGGAGTAAAGGATGAAAACCTGAAGAGGTTTCTAAAAAGATATTCATCAGCATCTGGACTGTGCTGAGTGGAATGAGATGGTTTCTAGGCAAGTGAAGAATTATCTGTTATTACACTGAGGATTTGAGGTCACTCTGGTGATGTGTTCCAACCTAAGCAGCCTCTACCTTTGTTTATGATTACTGTGATCTGTCTATGGCATATATATTCCTTAGTTATAAAAATAATTACTTGGAGTAACCATGATAGAGCAGAGCAAGCTACATGGTTGGTGGATAGAGCACTGGGCTTGGAATCAGGAACACTCATGTTGATGAGTTCACATATGGCCTCAGAGACTTATCAGCTGTGTGACTGTGGGCAAGCCATTTATTTAATACTGTTTGTCTCAGTTTCATCACCTATAAAATTTGCTGGAGAAGGAAATGGCCAACTATTTTACTGCCTTTTCTAGGAAAGCCTCAAATCGATTTATGAATTGTTGAATGGGCCTAAAATGACTGAACAACAATAGTGATGGAAAAAAGAAGGGTTCCTTTATTGTTTAAAATTTTTTTAATTTGATTTTTGTTTGAGTTAATTCAAAAAATTTGACAGTTTCTTTATGAGAAATAAATGATGTAGATACATCTCTAGAACTATAGTAACTTGGGAGAACAAAAGTTAAGGGAATGAGTTAAACAGTACCCTGATGGGCCACATACAGGAGAGGCTAGCCCTGAGTTAATCCTGGTACTTGAGAAGGGTCTGTATTTCCAAGCTGCTACATTAACAACACATGTTTGGCAAAGAAGTTGAAATCTGATAGTTTTCCACTTCATTTTCTTTCATTTCAGCCAAAACCATAAGGATTCACTTTTTCAAGAGTCTGATATTTGGGAACAAATTTCCTGTGCATAAAATTACAGATTCATTTTTTTATCATTATGAATTTACATCTGATTTAGGATCTCTTTGTAATCTATATTTCACCCATCATGTTTATTTTATTATTTTCACTTCTTTTATTTTATCATACTATTATTTTCCTTCTGAATCATTATGAAATTTGGTGCTTTTGTACTTCTTTTGAGATACCCAGGAATTTCTAAATCTTTTCTTTTTCTCTCCAGTCCCTTAAGACACTTTCTTTTAACTTAGAGCCATACATGACTGAAGCCATTTTTAAAAATAATTATAACTTCTTATTGACAGAACCCATGCCTGGATAATTTTTTTTAACAACATTATCCCTCGTACTCACTTCTGTTCCAACTTTTCCCCTCCTTCCTTCCCTCCACCCCCTCCCCCAGATGGCAAGCACTCCTATACATGTTAAATATATCACAGTATATCCTAGATACAATATATGTGTGTAGAACTGAACAGTTCTCTTGTTGCACAGGAAGAATTAGATTCAGAAGGTAAAAATAACCTGGGAAGAAAAACAAAAATACAAACAGTTTACATTCATTTCCTAGTGTTCTTTCTTTGGGTGTATCTGCTTCTTTCCGTCATTGAACAATTGAAACTGAGTTAGATCTTCTCTTTGTCGAAGAAATCCACTTCCATCAAAATACATCCTCATGCAGTATCATTGTTGAAGTATATAATGATCTCCTGGTTTTTCTCATTTCACTCAGCATCAGTTCATGTAAGTCTCTCCAAGCTTCTCTGTATTTATCCTGCTGGTCATTTCTTACAGAATAATATTCCATAACATTCATATGCCACAATTTACCCAACCATTCTCCAATGGATGGGCATCCATTCATTTTCTAGCCACTATAAACAGGGCTGCCACAAACATTTGAAGCCATTCTTCTTTAAAAATTCTATATATGCCTATCCTATCCAGCTTCACCAGCCAGGCTGCAGCTTGTGCTCTTCACTTTCTCTTTTCCCCATATCTTGCAAATATTATAATTTTTTTTTCCTGAGGCAATTGGGGTTAAGAGACTTGTTCAGGGTCACATGGTCACACAGCTAGGAAGTCTTACGTGTCTGGGGTCAGATTTGAACTCAGGTCCTCCTGACTTCAGGGTTGGTGTGCTATTCACTGAGCTACCTAGCTGCCCCCAATATAATCTTACATAAATAACTATGAATACATATGAATATATATATATGTGTGTGTGTGTGAATGATTAGATATCTATGTATATGTATGTGTGTGTATATCTACATATATCTATATAGATATAAATATAGATATATATATATGTCTGTTACATGTACATAATTATAGCCTTCTTGGGGGATGGTGAGGAAAGGGAAAAATGGGGGAAAAAAGAATAGAATAAAAAATACAGAATAGAGGCCAAATGAAAAGATTCAAGAAAGCAAAATTCTGAATACAATATGTAGTTTTTATTACATAGGCTTTCTTAAAATGAAAATTTATTGCTTTATATTTTTAATCTTATTTTCTGCTCTGCACATTTTTTCTTTTCCTATTTGTATTTGTTAGAAGGAAAAAAAAACAGTTAAGAGGCTGAAAAAAAAAAGAAAATGTAAGGCATGTTTTAGTAAAAATAACTTACAAGGAAAAGAGAACAAGGAAAAATTTAAGTATCATTGGACTAATTGAATACTATTAAAAATGCCTTAAATGCCTTTAAAAATCTTGCATAATGCCTTCTATGTCACAAATATGGAACTGATATCCGAACCAGGAAGAGACAAAAAGAAAACTACAGATCAATCTTCCAAATGAATATTGATACAAAAAATTTAAATAAAATATTACCAAAGAGATTATAACAACTTATCAGCATGATAATAGACTATGACCAAGAAGGATTTATATCAGGAATGCAGGGCTGGTTCAGGAAAAGGAAATTGACCATATCAATAACAAAACCAACAGAAATCATATAATACTCTCAATAGATGCAGAAAAAACTTTTGACAAGACACAGCACCCATTTCTATTAAAAACACTAGAGAGCATGGAAATAAATGGAATTGTCCTTCAAATGATAAACAGTATCTGTCTAAAACTAACAGTAAGCATTATTTGTAATGGGGAGAAGTTAGACACATTTCCAATAAGATCAGGGTGAAACAAAGATGATCACTGTCACCACTGTTATTCAATATTGTACTAGAAATGTTGGCTTTAGTAATAAGAAAGTGAAATTTCTTTTTCAAGGAACTAAAGCAAGGAGAAGATAAAACTATCACCCTTTTTTGTAGATGATATGATGGTACAATTAAAGAATCCCAGAGAATCACCCAAAAATCTACTTGAAAAAATAGCTTTAGGAAAATGCAGAATACAAAATAAACCCACACAAATAACCAGCATTTCTATGTTACTAACAAAACCTAGCAGCAAAAGACAGAGAGATACCATTTAAAATAACTTCCGACAAAATAAAAATATTTGGGAGTCTAACTACCAAGACAAATCCAGAAACTATACGAACATAATTACAAAATACTTTAAACACAAATAAAATCAGATCTAAACAATTGAGAAAGAGAAATCAATTTCTCAAGGGTAGACTGTAGTATAATAAAAATGCTAATTCTACCTAAATTAGTCTGCTTGTTCAGTGACATAGCAATTAAACTGCCAAAAAATTATTTTATAAAATTAGAAAAAATAACAACTAAATTCATCTGAAGAAAAGAAGGCAAGAATATCAGGGAAATTAATAAAACAAATACAATGGACAGTGTCCAAGCAGACTTAATATAAAGCAGCAATCATCAAAACCATATGGTACTGGCTAATAGAGTGATCTACCAGTAGAATAGGTCAGGTACACATGACACCATAATCAAGGGCTATAGGAATCTAGTGTTTCATAAATCCTCAAACTTCAGCTTCTGGGATAAAAACTATCTCACAAGTTCCAATAGAGCAGTAATGAACTGAACCAGCTACATCCAGCAAAAGAACTCTGGGAGATGACTATGACTACTTAGAATTCCCAATCCCTCTCTTTTTGTCCACCTGCAGTTTTGATTTCCTTTACAGGACAATTGTACACTATTTAAAAGTCGGATTCTTTTTGTATAGCAAAATAACTGTTTGGACATGTATACATATATTGTATTTAACTTATACTTTAACATATTTAACATGTATTGGTCAACCTGCCATCTGAGGGAAGGGGTGTGGGAAAGGAGGGGAAAAATTGGAACAAAAGGTCAATGCTGAAAAATTACCCATGCATATATCTTGTAAATAAAAAACTATAATAATAATAAAAAAGATCTCACAAAAATTGCTGAGAAAACTGGAAAATAATGTCTGAAACTCAGCATAGACCTACATCTCACACCCCATACCCAAATAAGGTCAAAATGGGTATATGATTTAGGCATAAAGGGTGATACTATAAGCAAACTAGGAGAACAAGTGATAGTCTACCTTTCAGATGTTTGGAGAAGGGAGGAATTTGTGGCCAATGAAGAACTAGTAAACATTATAAAACAAAGTGGACAACTTTGATTACATTAAATTAAAAAGTTCTTGTACAAACAAAACCATGCATCCAAGATTAGAAGGAATGAAGAAAACTGAGAAAACATTTTTTACAGCCAGTGTTTTTGATAAAGGTCTCATTTCTAAAATATAAAGAACCGAGTCAAATTTATGAGAATAAAAGTCATTCCCCAAATGAGAAATGGTGACTCAATATGAACAATTTTCAGATGAAGAAATTAAAGCCATCTCTAGGTCTATAAAAGAATGCTGTAAATCACTATTGATTAGAGAAATACAAATTTAAAAAAGCTTTGAGATACTACCTCACATCTCTCAAAATGACTAAGATGACAGGAAAAGATAATAAATGTTGTAGTGGAGAAATTTGCATTATTGGAGAAATTGTGAAATGAGCCAATCATTCTGGAAAGTAACTTTGAAAATATGCCTAAAGAGCTATCAAACTGTGCATATCCATTGGCCCAGCAGTGCTACTACTGGATCTGTACCAACAATTGGGGAATGGTTAAGTGTCTGAGACAGATTTGAATTGCCATCTTCCTGACTTCAGGGCCGGCGCTCTAACAGGGCAGTTTTTAACCTAACACTTATTTTTGTAAAGTGATCCATAAGTAAGGGATTTGCCAGCTTCCCAGACCATCTTCTATGGTCTGGATTGCTGATGTTGCTCAGAACTGTGTACGACTGCACTCACCTGAGGAGGAGGTCCGAGGCTCCCAGGGTCCATTCCCTCTGACTCCAGGCTCCCTGTGGAGGTAGCAAAGTCACCAAAGGGACTCCATTGTCAAGCTCCTCCATCTTATCCCAGGGTCCAATTTCCTCCACCCTTTATGGCCCCATCAAAGTAGCAACAGCCAAAGCTCTTACTAACAGAGGACACACCTAAGCAGTTTTAATTCTTTGTCTCTCAGAAAGAAGGAGAAAGGCCTCAAGCCCCCAGGAGAATCCCTCCCTTCTTTACCTCTATATAGAAAAGTCTATTTTCCCATAATCCCATCCTGGCCTGTCTTTGTGCTCAGACTCTGGGTGATTGCTATTTGTAGTACCAATGTTAAGAGAGTTTGGAGTTTCACAGAGCTAAGGGCTGTGTTCTAACCTTGACATCACAACTGTGTGGTACAGCATTTAATAAAAAACCTGGAGAGATATCTAGAAGCAAAGCAAAGAAGTTTATTGAGAATCGGGTGTCCCACCCATGGAGCAGACAATCAAAGGGAGGAAGCACCGTAGGGGGCAGGGTCAACACTTTTTATCCCTAACGCAAATACCCCCTCCCACCACTGACCCTCATCCTTATTGGCTGAGGATCTTACATTCTAAACTCTGGAACTACCCAAGAAATTGAACTTGACCAACAAGTACATAGTTGCCCATATTTGACCTAACAGAAAGAACTTAAGTATGCCCTTGACTTGATGCTTAAAGTCCTTCAGGCCTACTTTGAAATAGATGGAAGCCTTACTTGATTTTTACAACTGTCTTGAAAGATCTCACCTCATCTCGTTCAGTCCCCCCTCTTATTTATACACTGAGATCTCTTCAAATTCTGGTAGCTTAACTTCACATTCCCTATCAGATTCAATGCTAATACAGTGATTTCTTGAAAGCTGCGGTAGCTGTTCTAATGCATTTTATTTAGAAACCAAAATAAATGCAGATAACTATTTAGTATATTATGTTAAACTAGTAGAGATATAATAGCAATAAAATATATACATGTTATAAATATATCTATATATATGAATAGGGAAAGGGGAAAGATTTTAAAATAGGTTTACAACCAAACATGGTAGCCGTCTGAAATATTATAAATTTATAATAAAGGTACTTGATTAGAATATTTCAGTTGTTGTTTTACCATGTTCACTAATACAGGAAAACAGTTTTTTCCTGCTGCTTTGCTTAAATATAAATCACAGTTCTGTCCTGTTTGGTCCTCTTGGACCATTGGCTCCTTTTAACACCATTAATCTAACAGACCCTTCAGCTTTCTCTTCTAACCTAATCATTCTAGATAATGAGTTTTGGACTATTCTGGTTATCAATCGGAGCAAACAAGGTATGCACTACTGAGAGCTATAAGGCCAAATCAAAGGAGCTGCTCCCACCAAGCCAGGACCACCAGGAAGGTGAGGTCCAGTTCTGTACAGGAAGATGAGCAAGTTTCCTAATGTTCTTAATGATTTCTTTTACTAGATTTCCATTGTCATCAATCTTTATACAACAAATATACACATTTAGTTTTGCACAAACTCCCCCTTACTCGACCAACAAATAATCCAGCACAAGTCTATGTTGTAAACAGCCTCTCTGATTTGATTAGCTTGGTCAGCCAAAAGATCTAGTGCCTCAGCCATAATCTCTACAACTGCTTGAAGCTTAATAATTCTGTTCAACATATATATTGGGGTTCTATATCCCCAACTTCCATCTTGAGCCCAAGTGACTGGCCCATACTCTAACTATTCTCTCTGGAGGCCAGGCACCACCCCAACATTTGCATCTCCAGTCTGAGAAATAGAGGTATCTAAACTCCATTTCTCTCTTCCCAAGTCATTATACAACTGAATCCCTAAATATAGGTTTGCCTATTCAGGAAGAAAAATTCTGGCCTTATTAGTCCAGTTACAATGCATTGGATTCAGAGTTTGTGTTCCCATTCAGCAGAGGTCCCCTCCTCAAATGTAATTTGAAGTCTCCCCATCTTCAACTGTCCACTCGGATAAAGGTGGCGCCAGTCACCAGTATTACCTGGTAGGGTCCGTCCCAGCACGGAGTCAGCTTCTCATCCTTCCAGGAAGGGATCAACACCCAATCTCCAACCTGAATTCTATGAACAGGGAAACCTAGAGGAGTCTGAGCTATTAACCCTTTTGTTGCCTTTGTCTCAGTTTCCTTAACTGTTCTGTCAAATCCCCTTAGTCATACTCTAAGGTTATAAATTGCTAGCAAGATAAACAAGAGAGCATAACTCCTGACCCTGCCCTGTTCAAGAATTTATAATATCCCTCTAAAATATTCCAAGATACCTCATTGACATCTTTATCCCTGAGTATTCAGACATCCTGTCTCTGGGCTTTTAGGATTTATGGCCTCCCCTATCCTGACAGAAACTTCCGCTTCTTGGTTCTTTGTCTTTAGAGAATATTTAAGAGGTTGGCTTTCTCCTACTGATTGCTGGATTCTTTGAGATGACAGTCTCCCCAGCTCTGGGACCAACATGGATTCCTTGGTCCCAGTACATTTTTATCACTATCTGACTGGATAATTTGAGACGAGAGTCCTGTCCAGTCAATTATACTCTCCAATTAATAAAAAAATTGAAAACTCTCTAATCTCTCTCCTGCCTCAGTTTCTCTGGCATTACACTAGCAATGACTTAACATATCTCTTAAGAAATAAATCCTTTGTCTCTAAGATAGGGTCCCAGTTTCCCATAGGACAAGCCAGGAGAGGATGACCGTACAATAATTCATAAGGTGAAAGCCCTCCATCTCTATGTGGCTTGGTTCTGATTCTAACTACAGCAAGAGGAAGATATTTAGTCTTAGATAGTTGGGTCTCGAAAGACAATTTAGTCAGTTGCCGTTTTATTTCTTGATTCATCCTTTCTACTTTCCCAGAAGAGGGAGGATGCCAAGGGGTGTGGAGATCCCAAGTGATTTCTAAGGCCCCAATCAGATTCTGCAATACTTGGGCAGAAAAATGTGTTCCCTGATCCGAGTGTATCCTCTCCACTATTCCATATCTAGGAATAATTTGTTCTAATAAGACTTTACTGTAGAGGCAGTTGCTCGGGCTGAGAGGAATGCCTCCACCCATGATGTCAGATGGTCCACTATGACCAGCAAGTATTTGAGGCGACCCACTGGTGGCAGCTCAGTGAAGCCCACACCTGGATGCTTTAGAATGGTCTGATTCCCAGAGCTCGTTCCTCTTTTGGGATCTGGTGTTGAGCAGCCTTGTTAGTCCTTCAACAAATGAGACAGTCGTCCACCAGTTGTCAGGGCATAGTATATAGGCCAGGGGAAACATACTTTGTCAGCACAGCATCACACAGGTTTTGGACATCCCAGTGACTGCCCTGGTGCAAATGCTGAAGGACCTGCCTCATACTTGCTTTGGTCAGTACCTCTCTGCCATCAGGTAAGAGCCATCGTCTTTCCGAGTTCCCAACTGCTCCTAGAGTTGAGGCCTTCTTTTTCCTTCTGGTTAAAACTGCGAGAGGGTAGACTAGGGGGAAGTACAGGTATCAAGGCCATTATATGAGAAATCTCCTGGTCTCCAGCTCCCTTCTCATCTGCTAATCTATTTCCCCTTGCCTCAAAAGAATTTCCCATCTACCACTCTAGAAGATCCATCTATAAACCAATTTACTCCCCCAGGCATTGGGGATTCTTGTGAATCCTCTTACTTTTGTTTGAAAATCAATCAACAATGCAACGTGGGCAGCTGATCCTATAAGCCTCCTTCCCTTCACCTGGAGTGAATTCCCCTTCATTTCATTTTCTCCGTGTATTTAATGGGGAATTGTTTGGGTGTCAAAAATTCTCTTTCAATAATAGCCCCCACACACAACATGATCATGCAAAACATGAAAAATGCATCTAAAGACAATATAGATCTTTGATTAGTATGTCAGGGGCCTAGGACGGGGGTTCCAGAGATAGCCCTGCCTTCTATCAACATAGAGCATAAAAGGCTCTAGACCTAAACCTTAGCCTAATCAGGGCATGATGAGATTCCTGGCTTTTCTTTTTTTTTTTCAAAAGGCAAGGCGGGAGTGGCCCCAAGTACTTGGGCGAAGTAAACCTTTAGATAAACTCTAGCCCCAGAAAGTAAAAAGGTAAAGCAGCAACCAAAGTTTGGCCGCAAATTAAAATATCTATTTAAAGCTGTTTTACTTCAGGTAACTGTCCTTAAGTTTTCACAATTCCACCTTATGACCTATGCAGTCACACATGAATTCAAAATTCCCAGCAAATATTAGCTGCAGTCCCAAAGGATTTTATCTCCTACAGCAATTATCATTAATAAAGGCTTCAAATGAATCTAGTTCAAGAATCACAGTAAAGGGTTCATCCTAGAAAGTTCACAGCTTATACAGCTTAGATAGTTCTAAGTTTAACATTACACAGATCATTTTGCCTTTAAAATACTCAAATACAAAGAAAAAAATTCTAAATCGCATTTTGTCCATCCCGTTTCCACATAAAAGAAACTTTTAAATCTTTCAAACATTAATACTCTCTTCATTCAATTTTTAGAAATAACACTATCAAATTATCAGATCAGACTAAAATCCTGCTCTTAGATTTTTTTATCATCTTCCTTAAACAAGGGGTCTATCCTGCACATAAATAAGCATTAAATAATTTGCTTTAGACAGATGGGATCTTAGTAGAAATAAAATTGCCTTCAGATTAACTTCCAATTCCAACAAACTTCTTAGAGCAGCTAGACTTGAAAAATAAAAATAAAACATTCCGTTATTAACACTATATAAATGTAGGCTGTTCCTTTAAACAGTAGAAGCAATTGATATCTGAACCAGCAAGGTGTGGCAGCTGCCATACTTAATGGGGAAGGGGAATTAGATCACCTGACAAGGTCCCTCTCCACGTGGCCACCCTTCCTCACTCCACCATGCTTCCCAACTTTAACTAATCACAGCTAACTTTAGGGTGTCATTTCCCCAGGATCCAATCTGTCAGCTCAAGATAGGCCCCAACCTCATGGGATACATCTCCTTTTCACATGGCAAACGGCAGATTCACTAGGTAATTGTGCCTTTTTCTTACCCATTTCTGGAGAGCTATTTTCCTCTTTTTCTCTCACATCATCTCTTCCTGTTCCCTCTCACTCCTTCCAAAGCTTACTTGCTTAAACCTTCTCCAACATATGTTCAACACTCCCAAACCAAATCAATCTTTCTTGCCCCTCATCTTTAAGTTAAGCTTTAAACTTCAAGGTTCTCAAATAACTGAACCAAATGTCATAACTTATACATGCCCAACAGAGATGACAAATTTTTAAGTTACAAATTACCCAATATCTCTAGAAAACAACACACCTCTAAGTAGGGAGATACAACCCCAACCTCCCCCCAAGGTAAACTACCAGCATTTTGTTTTAATAAGCTACATTTTAACTTAAAATCCCAAACACGGCTTTAAATTCCCAATAATATAAAACTACTTTTGCCATCATATTTAAAATAATGAATTTCACCAAATAGCAGTTTCTTTCCCTTGGTCCCATGTGGCCCTACTGCAGGTCAGGACACATGAGAGGGAAAGGAAAGAACCCACCACCTTCACTCTCTCGATCCCACATACTTCCCCGATGTATAGGGTAATTGCACTCCCAATTGGGATCTGCTAAAGGTATTTCTGATCAGCTGAAACTACTCCTGCAGCTGGAGTTTCAGTTTCTCCTGTCCCAGTCCTTCATAGCTGCACCTCCTCTCTCCTTAGTCTCCTCTCCTCTTGTGAGAAGAGAGAATTCAAAATAGACCTAAGTTCTCCTCCTGGCCCTTGGAGGGGCTGATGGAATTAAATCCTTTCCTTCTCTTTCAGGTACAAATTCAGTCTTTGGCACACCCAGTCTGCAATAGTGCCTTCACCAATATCTGGCACCCCAGACAAAACAACCTTATCATCTTTTTCTTTTTCCTTCTATATTTTGGCAGTTCTTTCCAATTACTTAATTTATCTCCCAAGGGACTATCTACCGGTATTATTTCTCTCATTTCTCTCCCAGAGGGCTGGCTGGGACTGGGCCATACCCATTGAATTTGGATGGAATCTAAATTCCAAAACGCCCAAACACACCAATTGTCGCCAATTGATTCCAGTCACCCTAGAAGGCCTCACCAAGCCTATCCTGTCCAGAGACCCAGAGTTTAAGACTCAAGGGGGCTTACCTCTGGGTTGTTGCACAACAAATTACTTGACTGATAGGTCCTCCACCGAACCGGTCGGAATTTTTGCCGAGGAGTTTCTTTCTCCCTTTGCTTTGCTCCGAGTTTCTCCACTTCCGGGCCCACTTTCCCTTGGGAATTAAAGAGAAGCCCTGGACGCTGGCGGGCTGCCTAAATCAGGACAGGGCGCCACCCCGCCAGCACCCCAGGGGTTCACCTACTCATCACAAGTAGTGTGATCCGGACTAGCCCCCAAAACTGTGTGGTATAGCATTTAATAAAAAAGCTGGAGATATCTAAAAGCAAAGCAGTTTATTATACTTTCTGGAGAATCGGGTGTCCCACCCATGGAGCAGACAATCAAAGGGAGGAAGCACCATAGGGGGCAGGGTCAACACTTTTTATCCCTAACGCAAATACCCCCTCCCACCACTGACCCTCTTCCTTATTGGCTGAGGATCTTACATTCTAAACTCAGGAACTACCCAAGAAATTGAACTTGACCAACAAGTACATAGTTGCCCATATTTGACCTAACAGAAAGACACTGATGTCATAGGAGGATAACAAGGGGATTTAAGTATGCCCTTAGGGGATAGCAGGGAAGGAACTTAAGTATGCCCTTGACTTGATGCTTAAAGTCCTTCAGGCCTACTTTGAAATAGATGGAAGCCTTACTTGATTTTTACAACTGTCTTGAAAGATCTCACCTCATCTTGTTCACAACAATCCTTTGAGCTCAGGATGAGCTTGTTATGCCAAAGTTCCTTTTTAATGGGGTGAACCAGTTCCTCCAATTGTCCTATTTCATTATTCTGCCTTGGGTTATAACCATCCCCTCTTAATGTTTGGGATAAAGGTTTTATAGATATTCCTTAATGTTTGACAAGATAAAGGTTTATCCATTTCAGATGTCATTAGAATATCAGTAATGTCATTGTTCTTGTTATTCCATAAAAAGCTTGCTGCCCCTATACTTGGGGCTAGACTCTTTGAGATGATAGTCTCGTCTAGCCCTGGGATCAACATGGATCCATTGGTCCCAGTATTTCTCTCCATTTAATAAATTACTGAATTGGTCTCTAATCTGTCTTGCTCAGTTTCTTCGGCTTTACAAGCTCACCCTCTGGCAGTTTATTGCTTGGACCAGCACCAGGTACTCACTGAGGGATTCAGCTTCCCCTGTTCCCCAGTGCCCAGTCCCTGCCTCTGGCACTAACGGGTACTGACATAAACTGAGATCTTTTGCGGGGCCCAGATCCCCTTCATGTAGCTCCCAGACACTGGGAAAAGCCTGCAAACTCCCAGTGATTTTATTCAATTGGAAGTCTCTGTATAATGGTTCTCCATTAGCCCAGACAGCTCCCAACCCCAGCCCCAGCCTTATCCTATAGAATAAAGATTCTGTTACTCCATCTCTGCCAATTCCCAATCAGGAGTTCTAGCAAAAGCCAGGACATGTGGAGGACTTGACTGAGACCTACCTAAGATCTGCAAACACAGAACTAGTTTCCAGAAGGTAGATGTGAAGAGGGGACCCCTGAACTTGGAAAATCCTGGAAGGAGAAAAATCTTCAATTCTGTCTCAATAACAGACTTTGCCCCATGTCTTTTTCCTTAAATGAATTTAAGTTCCAACTGCTTGAGGGGGGAATGATGTGGGAGAGATTCCAATCTTTGATTCCCAACCCTGCCTAGTTAATGTAAATTACCCTTTGACTCAGAAATCCTGGTCCCTTTGAATTCCAATAGAAGATCAGGACCTGTTCCAGCCCCACCCGGATCTGAGCCAACTTTGGGGCTACACCCAAAAGCCCTTCGAGCTAAGTCTCCTACTATAAAAGGGCCTCGCTGGGAACCCCTCTTTACAGAGATTCCAAACATGCTAGCCATGTGAGCACCCTCTGTCCACTGGGCCCTCTGTCCATTGTCCTCCTTGTCTCTATCTTCACCTATCTCCTACTTCTAAACTCAAGAATAAACCTCTTTTATCAATCTACCTCTCGGGCTAATAAATGCCTTTATTGGGAACTCACGCCACTACTAAACTTCATTTACTGCCGTATCCTTGCGCCGAATCCAAGGGGGTTGCAGGGGCCTCTGCTTGACTTCCTGTACCCTAAACCTGCCACTAGACCTTAACTAAACCCTAATTTCATTTAGGTACCTCAAATCTAGACCTCAACAGATGGACGTCAGGGCCAAGGGAAGGTAGAGCGATTTCAGCAGCAGAGAAGCTGAGTGATCTCAGCACCAAGTGGTAAAGAGGAGAAAGATCTGAGCTTCAGAGAAAGCTTCAGCTTAGACTCACCAGGCCATTCTGGGAGCATCCTCCTGTCCAGCCCTTGAGACATCCTTTTCCTCCAATTACAGCCAGGGCTCAAGGGCCTTGCTTGCTTCTCTTAGCCAACTCTCCCCCTCCATCCCATGTAGAAAAGACAGTCAAGCTTCCCTCTTTCACTTTAAACTCCTCCCAGGTCTCCAAACTCCACCCCAATATCCCAGACTCCACTTATGCTACCACCCACCAGGCTGGTCATCTCTAAAAGCTCCATTTCTTCCACTTCCTTTCTCCTTCTGAGTTGAAATTCTGCCAAGGTACAGAGTAACTGAAAATCATGGATCCTAATCTTGGAAGACTTGGTTAGCAAATGGCTCTTGGGGAAATGGGGAGGCTATAATCCATTTGTAACTGTCAATCCTGATTGGATTGGACTGTTTCTTCCGCTCAGATGTATTCTCCCAAGTAGATCAGACTTCCATGCAGATACCCTGAAAATTGAGCATTAAGGCAATATGATGAATGTATGTATGTATGTATGTATGTATGTATGAATGAAATGTCATTGGTTTGGAATTTCACTTTGACTTCAAAGATAATCAACGCAGAGTGTCAGAATTCAGAAATGCATTGAACTGAATTGATGTCGCTGGACAATTTTGTTTTATGATTTAAATCTCTAACACTGTTTATGCTATTATCATGCTTCTAATTTTTCTCCTATGGAAATATTTGGAAAGCTACTGTATAAGAAATACTGTACTCAAGACAAGTAGAAAAAGGTAAAAGGAACTCTTGAGAACTGTATTTCTGTTGTGGATATATATAAAAATCAATGTATAATTTGATTTTACTGATATAGCATAAAAAAGGGAAGTAGAAATGGAAAGGGGATAGTGTCAGAAAAAGGGGAAAGGGGAGATAAAAAGAGGGAAACTTCATGCGTCGATGAGGCAAAGGAAACCTATCATATCTGAGGGAACTTAGAGAGGGGGAGGAACATTGTGCGAATCTTACTCTCATCAGAGTTGGCTCAAAAAGGAAATAATTGACACATTTGTTTTATAGAGAATCTTCTCTCACCTCATTAAAAAGTGGGAGAGGAAAAGGAAAAGGAAAAGAGTAATAAGGGAAGGGTACAAGAAAGGGAAAGGGATTCAAAGGGAGGAGGGAGGGATACTAAAGAGGGAGAGCTGGGTGACGCAAGTGGGACCAATAAGTTTAATACTAAGGAAGTGGGGAAGGAGGGCAAGAAAAAGAAAAGCATAATCTGGGGATATTAGGATGGCAGGAAATACAGAATTAGTAATCTTAACCGTAAATGGAATGGGATGACCTCCCCATAAAGAGGAGGCGGATAGCAGACTGGATCAAAAGTCAGAACCCTACAATATGTTGTTTACAAGAAACACATTTAAAACAGGGAGATACATACAGAGTAAAGGTAAAAGGCTGAGCAGAATCTATTATGCTTCAGGTGAAGTCAAAAAGAGTAGCCATCCTTATCTCCAGATCAAGTAAAAGCAAAAATTGATCTAATTAAAAAGAGATAAGGAAGGAAACTATATCTTGCTAAAAGGTACTATAGACAATGAAGCAATATCAGTATTAAACATATATGCACCAAGTGGTATAGCATCTAACTTCCTAAAGGAGAAGTTAAGAGAGTTGCAAGAAGAAATAGACAGCAAAACTATAATAGTGGGAGACCTCAATCTTGCACTCTCAGATTTAGATAAATCAAATCACAAAACAAATAAGAAAGAAATTAAAGAAGTAAATAGAATATTAGAAAGACTAGGTATGATAGATCTCTGGAGAAAACTGAATGGTGATAGAAAGGAGTATACTTTCTTCTCAGCAGCTCATGGAACCTACACAAAAATTGACCATATATTAGGACATAAAGACCTCAAAATTAAATGCAGGAAGGCAGAAATAGTAAATGCTTTCTTTTCAGATCACAATGCAATAAAAACTACATTCAACAAAAAAGTTAGGTGTAAATAAATCAAAAAGTAATTGGAAACTAAATAATCTCATCTTAAAGAATGATTGGGTGAAACAGCAAATTATAGACACAATTAATAACTTCACTCAAGATAATGACAATGGTGAGACATCATACCAAAATTTGTGGGATGCAGCCAAAGCGGTAATAAGGGGAAACTTTATATCCTTAGAGGCTTATTTGAACAAAATAGAGAAAGAGAAGGTCAATGAATTGGGCTTGCAACTTAAAAAGCTAGAAAAAGACCAAATTAAAAACCCCCAATCAATTACTAAACTTGAAATTCTAAAATTAAAAGGAGAAATTAATAATATTGAAACTAAAAAAACTATTGAACTAATAAATAAAACTAAGAGTTGGTTTTATGAAAAAACCAATAAAATTGATAAACCTTTGGTAAATCTGATTAGAAAAAGGAGGGAGGAAAATGAAATTAGTAGTCTTAAAAATGAAAAGGGAGAACTTTCCACCAATGAAGAGGAAATTAGAGAAATAATAAGGAGTTATTTTGCTCAACTTTACGCCAATAAATTTGATAACCTAAGTGAAATGGATGACTACCTCCAAAAATATAGACTTCCCAGACTAACAGAGGAGGAAGTAAATTGCTTGAATAGTCCCATTTCAGAAAAAGAAATAGAACAGGCAATTAAACAACTCCCTAAGAAAAAATCCCCAGGACCAGATGGATTTACATGTGAATTCTACCAAACATTTAAAGAACAATTGGCCCCAATGCTATATAAATTATTTGATAAAATAGGGAATGAAGGAGTCCTACCAAATTCCTTCTATGACACAGACATGGTACTGATACCTAAACCAGGTAGGTTGAAAACAGAGAAAGAAAACTATAGACCAATCTCCCTAATGAATATTGATGCTAAAATCTTAAATAAAATATTAGCAAAAAGACTACAGAAAATCATCCCCAGGATAATTCACCATGATCAAGTAGGATTTATACCAGGAATGCAGGGCTGGTTCAATATTAGGAAAACTATCAGCATAATTGGCCATATTAATAACCAAACTAACAAAAACCATATGATCATCTCAATAGATGCAGAAAAAGCATTTGATAAAATCCAACATCCATTCCTATTAAAAACACTTGAGAGTATAGGAATAAATGGACTTTTCCTTAAAATAATCAGCAGCATCTATTTAAAACCAGCAGTAAGCATCATATGTAATGGGGACAAACTGCAACCATTCCCAATAAGATCAGGAGTGAAACAAGGTTGCCCACTATCACCATTACTATTTAATATTGTATTAGAAATGCTAGCTATGGCAATAAGAGCTGAGAAAGATATTAAAGGAATAAGAATAGGCAATGAGGAAACCAAATTATCACTCTTTGCTGATGATATGATGGTATACTTAGAGAACCCCAGAGATTCTACTAAAAAGTTATTAGAAATAATCCACAACTTTAGCAAAGTTGCTGGTTATAAAATAAACCCACATAAGTCATCAGCATTCTTATATATCACTAACAAAATCCAACAGTCAGAGTTACAAAGAGAAATTCCATTTAAAGTAACTACTGATAGTATAAAATATTTAGGAATCTATCTGCCAAGGGAAAATCAGAAACTTTATGAGAAAAACTACAAAACACTTTCCACACAAATTAAGTCTGATCTAACTAACTGGAAAAATATTAAATGCTCTTGGATTGGGCGAGCAAATATAATAAAGATGACAATACTACCTAAACTAATCTATTTATTTAGCGCTATACCAATCAGACTTCCCAAAAACTATTTTGATGACCTAGAAAAAATAACAACAAAGTTCATATGGAAAAACAAAAGGTCAAGAATTTCAAGGGAATTAATGAAAAAAAATCAAATGAAGGTGGCCTAGCTGTACCAGATCTAAAATTATATTATAAAGCAGTGGTTACTAAAACTATCTGGTATTGGCTAAGAAATAGACTAGTTGATCAATGGAATAGGTTAGGTTCAAAGGACAAAATAGCCAATAACCTTAATTATCTAGTGTTTGACAAACCCAAAGACCCCAGTTTTGGGATAAGAATGCATTATTTGACAAAAATTGCTGGGAAAATTGGAAATTAGTATGGCAGAAACTAGGCATTGACCCACACTTAACACCATACACCAAGATAAGGTCAAAATGGGTTCATGATCTAGGCATAAAGAATGAGATCATAAATAAATTGGAAGAGCATAGGATAGTTTACCTCTCAGACCTGTGGAAGAGGAAGGAATTTATGACCAAAGAAGAACTAGAGATCACTACTGACTACAAAATTGAAAATTTTGATTATATCAAATTGAAAAGTTTTTGTACAAACAAAACTAATGCAGGCAAGATTAGAAGGGAAACAATAAACTGGGAAAACATTTTTACAGTCAAAGGTTCTGATAAAGGACTCATTTCCAAAATATATAGAGAATTGACTCTAATTTATAAGAAATCAAGCCATTCTCCAATTGATAAATGGTCAAAGGATATGAACAGACAATTTTCAGATGATGAAATTAAAACTATTACTACTCATATGAAAGAGTGTTCCAAATCACTATTGATCAGAGAAATGCAAATTAAGACAACTCTGAGATACCACTATATACCTGTCAGATTGGCCAGAATGACAGGGAAAGATAATGCAGAATGTTGGAGGGGATGTGGGAAAACAGGGACACTGATACATTGTTGGTGGAATTGTGAATACATCCAGCCATTCTGGAGAGCAATTTGGAACTATGCCCAAAAAGTTATCAAACTGTGCATACCCTTTGATCCAGCAGTGTCTCTACTGGGCTTATACCCCAAAGAGATACTAAAAAAGGGAAAGGGACCTGTATGTGCCAAAATGTTTGTGGCAGCCCTGTTTGTAGTGGCCAGAAGCTGGAAAATGAATGGATGCCCATCAATTGGAGAATGGTTGAGTAAATTGTGGTATATGAATGTTATGGAATATTATTGTTCTGTAAGAAATGACCAATAGGACGAATACAGAGAGGATTGGCGAGACTTACATGAACTGATGCTGAGCGAAATGAGCAGAACCAGGAAATCATTATATACCTCAACAGCGATACTGTATGAGGATGTATTCTGATGGAAGTGGATTTCTTCAACAAAGACAAGATCCAAGTGAGTTTCAATTGATCAAGGATGGACTGAAGCAGCTACACCCAAAGAAAGAACACTAGGAAATGAATGTAAACTGCTTGCATTTTTGTTCTTCTTCCCAGGTTATTTATACCTTACAAATCCAATTCTCCTTGAACAACAAGAAAACTACTGTTCGGTTCTGCACACAAATATTATATCCAACATCCACTGCAATCTATTTAACATGTATAGGACTGCTTGCCATCTTTGGGGAGAGGGCGGAGGGAGGGAGGGGAAAAATGGGAACAGAAGTGAGTGCAAGGGATAATGTTGTAAAAAACTACCCTGGCATAGGTTCTGTCAATAAAAAGTTTTTTAAAAAAAATAAAATAAAATAGTTGGTAGAAATTCTAATTAGAGATTTTCCCCAAAAATAAAAATTATCCTGTTTTTCTTTTGGGAAAAAAAAAAGAAATACTGTAATTTGAAAAATGATTTCTAGAGAGTGATACAGTTGTATCCTTAGAAACTCCTGATCTGGATGCTAAGAAAGTATGAATCGAGCTGTGAGTGTAATTACAATGTTTAAAAATTGTTCCACTTAACTTTAAAATGAATAATAAGAATAACTTGCTCTTTGAGAAAAGTAAAAAAAAAAAAAAAATCCTTCTAAATACTCCTTTTCTATCAAGTTCTTGGGAACTTATCAAGTGCCCAGGCAAGGTTATCAAATCCAATCAGCCCTGAGGAGGATGAGAAGTTGAATTAAATGCAATTGAATCAGAATTACTCTCTTCTACTTCAAATGCAATCAACCTAGAGTGACAGAATTGATAGTGGATGAAGTGAATTTTCTAGATAATTCAGAAATGCTTTGAACTGAATTAATATCACCGGGCAATTTTGTTTTATGCTTTAAATCTCTAACATTGTTTATGCTATTATCATGCTTCTAATTTTTCTTCTATTGAAATATTCGGGAAACCACTGTATAAGAAATACTATAATTTGAAAAATTATTTCTAGAGGGTGATACAATTGTATCCTTAGAAAACTGGATCTGGATGCTAGGAAAGTATGAAACGAGTCATGAGTGTGATTACAATGTTTAAAAATTGTTCCATTTGCCTTTAAAATGAATAATAAGAACTTGTTGTTTGAAAAAATTAAAAAGAACCTTCTAAATTCTCCTTTTCTATGAAGTTCTTGGGAACTTACCAAATGCCCTGGGATTTTTCTCTTTAGACTGGGTCATCAAGACACACAAATTTACTTTTGAGGGAATACTATCAATTGCAAGTTATCTGGTGTGATATGTGCTCTGGGACTTCCCATTTTCCTTTCCTTCAATGGATTTTAATTAAGTCTTTTGTGTTTATACCAGAGAGAAGAGGAACCTTTCTCCCTTCTTACTGAGTCATCTCTAGCACAAAGCAAAATACCTGAGATGGGGAATCCAATCTTATTGCTAGAAGAGATAGCTTTTTATCCTGGTAGTGAGTCCTCTGGGCCCTTTAGCAAATGGGAAGATATCTTTCATCATCTTATTTCAGAGATATCCACTATTCATTACAGTAAGTCCACCCCTCCCTGATATTGTTTTTCTTTGAGAAACAAACAAAAATGTCATTTGATAGACATATACTGTTCATGATTTCATATCTGTAAGCATAGTCTAATTTCCCTAGTGGTCACTTTCAATTTTATTTTTTCTTTTGCACTGCCTGAGATCACATCTTAATGCTTTTTTTTTTTTTTTTTTTTTTTTGGTACTGGTAGCATAAAAGATTTTGTTTTGCCCATTACTTTGTTGAAAGTCATTTGTTGAAAGTAATTTTCCTTTTTTTTAATTAAAAAAATCTTTAAATGCTTGTGTTAAGATAAAAATAATTTCCTTATAATGAACACAGATTTTTAAAAATGACATAAGTAATCAAGTTTAGTCCATCATCTTCTTATAAGGAAACAGCATACTCCATTATTAGTCCTCTTGCAGCACTTCCCATTTAGTGGTACACAAAACCCTTGGGTCTTTGAGACAATGATTGAGAAATGGTCTAATTTTGCTACACAGCTACTTTTTCTCTAGGACAACAAGTAGGTGCATATTCAGTCATAATAGGATTCTTTCTGCAGTGATTCTAAACTGTCATGAACAGGCATATAATGCTTTGGGGCTTCATGCAATGATTATTATAGGATTTTATATGTCATATAAGCATATATGATTATTTCCGAGTGCAATATATTCTTTCACATTCTCACCTTGATATTAGATTGTTTCTAAACTTCCAGAAAGGTTAGACATTCATGTGCAAATGGGATCCATCACCGCACCAGAAAATTTCGCCTTCCTGGCTGATCTTGTAGTCACATCTTACCAAAACTGTAATAACCAGATCAAGATTTTACTTGGGTTTGTATTCTTGTAATGGAGATGGCAGGCTCTTTGAAAAGCATGATCAAAAATAGAAGCCATGCTATGAACTACCGCAACTACAAAAATAAATCTTAAATTGCCATTCATCGCGATATTGTTTTTTTCCCTCCATATGAATTTATCTTTTCCTTCTGTTAGTATTCCATTTGGCAATTTCTCAAAGGAATTCATTGGCTACACAGAATAGTCATTCCGTAGTTTCAGTGAGCATGTAGCTGGTTTGCCAGCAATAGAAAAAAGAAAGAATGTCTGAAGAAATTCTATTCTTATAAAGATTGTTTTATATGTAAACAATGTTTAAAAAACAAAAAAGGAAGCAATATGTGCAACTGACCTTCAAGCACATTTATTCTTAAACACATTTATTATGAGCCCATAGAAAAGGCTCCTGAAGATCTTTCACTATAGGACAGTTGGGAGTCTTTACCTCCCAACTCCCTATACATGAATTAGTCTCCAAGAATAAAAAAGATTGAGCCACAGAAAGCAGGAATGGGATTTGGGATGATGATTTATGCAAAACTTTGCCTTGGATTACATAGCATCCTTCACTCCTACTCATGTTGCTGAATAGAGCAAAAATCATGAAACTTCTGCCTAGATCCACTACAAATTTAGGTAACATAATCTCAGCTGGACCCCATTTGTGGCAAAGAAGTCCTTTGACATCTCCCTGATCCCCTAACACTCCCCACAGCAGCTTTTCCAAATTTTTTCATTCCTCCCCAATCCTCCTTTTATAGCTTCCTTCCATTCCACTCCACTTCTCATTTGAGAACCTGGCCTCTTATCTTACTGAAAAAACAAAAACAAAAACAAAAAACTATTTTATGAAGAGCTATCTTATGCTTTTCCCATCACTCATTCCTATCAGAATGATGAAAATATTCTGCCTGCTAAAGCAAATCATTTTATGTGTGCAAATCTCTCATCATCTACCTTGGTATATTTCTCATCTAGTAATTCCATTTTTCACTAATTTCAGTAACTTTCCCATTATAACTCCTTTCCTATGGCCACAATCCTTCTCCCCCAAACCAAAAAGTTCCTCTCTAATCCTAAAAATGATCCATGCAAGCCAATGAGATACTGTTAAATATCTTTCCTTCTTTTTAGGGTTAAACATTGAGAGCTGACAATTTATAACTGATGTCTCCAACTCCTTTTCCTTGCTTTCTTTGAAACTTTCCATAGTCTAGCTCTAATTTCATTACTCAACTGAAACTTCTTTCTCTAAAATTACCAATAATCTTTAAATTACTAAATTCAGTGGCCATTCATCCTCATCCTCATACTTCTTTGAAAGCTTTAACATTGTCAATTACCATTTTTTCTTGATATTCTCCTCTAGGATTTAGTGAAAGCACTCTCTCCCTTTTACCATATTCATATTGCATCATATGCAAAATGAAACTCATTATCTTTCCCCAAATTCTTCTTTTTCCCTCCTTTCCTAATGATTTCCAAGTCATCCTCCACTAGTCCAAGCTCATAAATGAAGAGTTATGTTTCTTATTACTCTTTGTTGCAAAGTTTGTAACACTTCTCCCATATTCCCCCTTCTCTCCCAATACTGTCACTTTCTTGATTCAGGTTCCAATTACATCACACTTAAGACACTGCAAGAGCCTGTAGATGTCTCATGTCTCTTCCCAGTTCAGTCAATCACCCAGTCAAGTTCATCTTTCTAAAAAGTTCTCACCTGACTGTATCACCATCGTTTCATAACTTCTGGTGGCTCCCTAGTAGAAGTATCAAATATAAAATCCTCTCTACCTGGTATTCCCCTATTTTTTCACCTTATTTCCCCCAGTATATGCTATAATTTAGTGGAATAGGCCTACTTTTTGTACTGTGAACAGGACACTCCATCACCTGACTCTTTCAGCTTCCTTTACATCCCTTTTGCCTAGAATGCTCCCAGCTACAGTCCATTTTCTAGAATAAACCTTTTCTAATCCTCCTTAATTTTAGTGCCTGCCCTATCTTGATTAGCTTCAATTTATCTTGCCCATAGCAGCTTTCTATACAGATGCTGTCAGGCTGTCACTGGTCTGTGAACTCCATGGCAAGTGATGTCCTTAACAGAGCCTAGTACACAGCAGGCACTTAAATGTTTGTTGACTTGAAAGTCTAAGAAAGTGCTCATATTGGAAAGGCTAACCTTTTTTTTTTTTTTTTTTTTTCACTTTCAGAATTCCATGCATCTGAATTCCAAACACTGACTTCTTACAGGAGCATAGATTTAACCTGGAAGGGAGCTAAATCATGGAGTCCAATTGTCTCATTTTATAGATGGGGAATTTGAGGCTTCATGGGATTTGCTGAGGAAACCACTGCTAAAAAAACAAAAACAAAAACTTGAAAAAGAATTCCAAGTCAAGTCTTCCAGCCCTCCCAAAGCTAGTCCTTACTCTAACATATGTAGATGCCTCTTGTAATCACAGCTCACATATACCCGTTTTTTCCTCACTCACCTGGACAAGCAGCAACTCAGGTTTTCTTGCTTCAACTTCCATTTGATCAAAATAAGAGATCACATCTCTGTGAACTGGAAATCCTGGGCACAGGAAATCAGAGATGATAAGAGAAAAAACTAGTAATTTAGTTTAAAAGGTTTCTTTTTAGAATGGACTCCTTAATGCTGGGAAAGCTGTGTTCATAAAGAGTCTTGCTACAATGCATATATTCATAAGGTTTTCTCTAGTATGAACAATCAGATGTTATCGAAATTCTCCCTTAACAGAAGCCTTTCCAAAATCATTGAGATTTCTTGAGTCCGAATTTTTAAATGTCCAATAAGCTGTCCTTTCTTTGATGTGGGTTGTGGTCCCTTTAAGAATTGATTTATTCCTTTCTTTCAGATTCCCAACCCCTCCTTAGCTGATGCATTATTAATCCAAGAACCTTTGATTCACAAATCCTGGTCCCTTTGAATTCCAATAGAAGATCCAGGCCTGTCCCAGCCCCCACCAGGATCTGAGCCAAATTGGGTTCTCCCAGCTCCCATTGGATCTGAGCCAACTTGGGCTGTCCCAGCCCCCATTCTAATGATCTGCTCAGGTTTCCCAATCCCCACCAAGCAAACTCAAGCCCCTACTGAAAATCAAAAGGAGCCAACCTGGGACTCCACCCACAGGCCCCTTTAGCTGAATCTTTCATTATAAAAGAACCAAACTGGAATCCTCTCTTTGCAGAGGTTCCAAACACACCAGCCTTACGCCTGGCATGCCAGGGATCTCTGTCCACTGGAATCCTGTTTCCAGTGTCCTCTTATCTCTACCTTCACCTATTTCCTTAACTAGACTTTAACCTTACTTCCAAACCCCATAATAAACCTCTTTTATCAATCTAGCTTTTCTGGCCTGTAATTCCTTTACAGGGGACTCTTTGCACCTCTTCTAGACCTCATTTAACTCCGTATCCTTACACTGAATACAAAGGGGTTGCAGGGGAGCTCTATTTGACTCTCTGTACCCCAAACCTTCCACTAGACCTCAACTAAACCCTAATTTCATTTAGGTACCCCATATCTAGACCTCATTATCTTGATGAGGGCCTTTCCCCACTCGTTTCTTTTCACTCTAGTATGAAGTTTTTTATACTGAAGATACTCATTACATTCTCAAAGCCTCTCTCCATTATGGATTTTTGAGTGAGGAGGAAGCTGTAAACTATGGAGAAAAACCTTTCCATGTTTAATACATTGGTAAGGTTTTCTCTGAGGGTGAATCTTATTGTAAAGACTGGGTTGTGAGTTGAAAGACTCCAATGAGTTGTTCAAGGCTAACTAGTACCTAAAACACAACAGGAACTCAATTGTCATTTCATGTCATACAATGGGGCATCCTTACAACATTTGGAAACATTTAAGTAGAAGGTGGATTGTCACAGTGGATAGAGCACTGGGCCTAGAGTCAGTAAGATCTGAGTTTAAATCTAGCTTCAGAAACTTCCTAGTGTGTGATCTTGGGCAAGACACAAACTGTTTGCCTGTTTCCTGGATTGTAAAATGGAGATCACGATAGAATTCAAATGAGATAACTGCAAAGTGCATAGTAGAATATCTGACATACAATAGATGCTACATAATTGCTATTACATACACACATTGTCTCCCCCCACAAGACTGTCAAATTCTTGAGGGTAAAGATAGTTTCAGCTATTTATGTCTTTTTTACCATAAGACTTACACAAGACCACAAGACTCTAAGAATGCTTAGAGTACAGAGACCCTTTATAAATACCTGAGTGATTTATCAACATTTTAAAATTATGGCCTGCTTGTTTCACTATGAAATTAAAAAACCAAAACCAAAACCAAAAAATACCCCTCTATTTCTGTGAGAAAAACAAAACCAAAAAACAACCCATTGGCATTTTGATGGATGTTACATTATATAAATCAATTATAATCCCCTTTATTATGGTAAACCGATAAATCTATAAAAGTTGAATACCCTCCAGTTATTTAGTTGCTTTATTTCTTATCTCCATCATATCCAAGCCCTAAGAGTCCCAGATAGGTCAATTTACAAGAGATGCCTTTTGTTGCTCTGATGACGAGTTAAATGTCCTTTCAGGCTGAAGGTCTTGCCACATGTATTACATTCATAAGGTTTTTCTCCTGTATGAATTATCTGATGTTTTGTAAGAAGTCCTCTCAGGCGAAAAACCTTTCCACATGCATTACATTCATAAGGTTTCTCCCCAGTGTGAATTGTCTGGTGTACTGTAAGATGTCCTCTCTGGCTAAAGGCCTTCCCACATTCATTACATTTATGAGGTTTCTCTCCAGTATGAATTCTTTGATGTAAAGTAAGGAGTTCTCTTAGGCGAAAGGACTTTCCACAGTCTTTGCATTCATAAGGTTTTTCTCCAGTATGAATCCTTTGGTGTCGAGTAAACTGTTCCCTTAGACAGAAGGCTTTTCC
Organism: Sarcophilus harrisii; assembly: GCF_902635505.1. NCBI lineage: Eukaryota > Metazoa > Chordata > Mammalia > Dasyuromorphia > Dasyuridae > Sarcophilus > Sarcophilus harrisii. The sequence goes on along the minus strand of NC_045427.1, from coordinate 398,103 downwards.
ACATTCATTACATTCATAAGGTTTTTCCCCAGTATGAATCCTCTGATGTCGAGTAAGGTATTCTCTCTGGTGAAAAGCCTTCCCACATTCATTACATTCATAGGGCTTCTCTCCAGTATGGATCCTCTGATGTCGAGTAAGATCTGTGCTCAGTAGGAAAGCCTTTCCACACTCTTTACATTCATAAGGTTTCTCTCCAGTATGAATCCTCTGATGTCGAGTAAGATCTGAGCTCAGGTGGAAGGCCTTTCCACATTCATTACACTCATAAGGTCTCTCTCCAGTATGACTCCTTTGATGGCGAGAAAGGTGTGCTCTCAGATGGAAGGCCTTCCCACACTCCTTACAGTCATAAGGCTTCTCTCCAGTGTGAATCCTCTGATGACCAATGAGGTCTGTATTTAAGTGGAAGGACTTCCCACACTCCTTGCACTCATAAGGCTTCTCTCCGGTATGGATCCTTTGATGTCGAGTAAGCTCTGTGCTCAGGTAGAAGGCCTTCCCACACTCCTTGCATTCATAAGGCTTCTCTCCAGTATGAATACCCTGATGTCGAGTAAGCTGTTCTCTCAGGTGGAAGGCCTTTCCACATTCATGACATTCATAAGGTTTTTCTCCAGTGTGGATTGTCTGATGCTTAGTGAGAAGTCCTCTCAGGCGAAATACTTTCCCACAGTCATTACATTCATAAGGTTTCTCCCCAGTGTGAATCGTCTGATGCACAGTAAGATGCCCTCTCTGGCTAAAGGCCTTCCCACACTCATGACATTTATGAGGTTTCTCTCCAGTATGAACCATCCGATGCCGAGTAAGGTCTGTGCTGAGGTGGAAGGCCTTTCGACATTCATTACATTTGTGAGGTTTCTCTCCAGTATGGATTCTTTGATGTCGAGTGAGGTGTTCTCTCAGGCGGAAGGCCTTCCCACACTCCTTACAGTCATAAGGCTTTTCTCCAGTGTGAATCCTCTGATGTCCAGGAAGGTAACCTCTCTGGCTGAAGGTCTTCCCACATTCATTACATTCATAATGCTTTTCTCCATTATGAATTTTCTGGTGGCGAGGAAGTTGCGAATTCTGGAGGAAGGATTTCAAAAATTCGTAAGATTTCTTTTCAGGGTGAATTTTTTGATGGGAAGGAAGGGATGGGTTGTGATTGAAAGGTTTCCCATGTTCAGTGCATTCAGAAGGTGTCTCTGCTTTGTGAATTTGTTGGATTTCATTTAATTCCATGATTTTGGAGGAAGCCTTTCCAGCCTGATGACATTTATGAATTTTTTCTCTATTAAGAATTTTCTGATGGGGTTTGATGGCTGGGCTTAGGAAGATGGATTTCCCACATTCATTAGGTTCACCAGGTTTCTCTCCAGAATATAGTCTCTGATACACAGTAACATCTGATTTAGATGTAGAAACTATCTCCCTAGAGCAAATTTTATGACCTTTCTTTGGTTCTGATGATAAAGTGAAACTCTCTCTGCCTGTTCTGTTGTTGAGAGGATCCCTTCCTAGAGATATTCTATGCTGTACAAAAAGCTGTGGTCCCAAACTGATGCTTTGGACATATTTATCACCTGCACAACAAGTCGCTGTACTTGGAATTTCCCTTTGGGTAACTTGCTGAGAATTTTTATCTTCCATGCTCTGCTTCCTTGCTAATCTGGCATCACAGTCCCAGGCTTCTCTCAAGCTGGAGCCACAGAAATCATCCTTTGTGAATCTGTCCTGGAACAATTGCTTTACAGAAATGCCCAGTTTTGGAGCTGACTTCTTGTTTTCAAGCCTAGTGTCCCAAACTGAAAAAAAGAAAGAAAATGGAAATATCCCTGGTACCCGCTTGCTGTACACTTAGTTCTTGTTCTGTGTCTCTTCCAGAAGCAATTACTGTTAAACTTTAAAAGGGAGAACAAATCAGCCTTTTTGGAGTTCACTTCCAGTCTAACAAAGGTTTCCCATTGAGCTTTCTCACCGCCTTGTGAAAAACAGTGATTACAGTTTATAACAGAAAACTGACACTCAGAAAAATGTTGGTGATTTCTTCAAGGGTTATCAACAAAATAGTACCTGAAACACAACAGGAACTCAATTGTCATTTCTATGTCCATGGTCCACACAATGGAGCATATCTTACAACACCTGGAAATATTTAAGTAGCAGGTAGATGGTCATCTTCTTGCATTAAGTGGAAGATTGACAATTTCAATATAAATTTCAGATTCTGAATCTAAATCTTCCTTAAATTTAGGATAATGGAACACTTTTCTTTTTCCATGTGTCTGTGCACCATAGAACTCAATATGTGACATTCAAAGGCACAAGGTTTCTAGGTAACTACATGTTTTATGAGATAAGTATTAAAATTTAATGTAGCTTATGGGCAGCTAGATGGTACAGTCGATAGAGCATCAGCCCTGAAGTCGGGAGGACCTGTGTTCAAATCTAGTCTCAGACACTTAACACTTCCTGTGTGACCCTGGGCAAGTCACTTAACCCCAATTGCCTCAGCAAAAACAAAATGAATCAAAACAAATTTAATGTAGGTCTAAATGACAGGATGTAAGGATGAAGCCTGGAGTTAGTCAGAAAGCATTTTAAAGCATTTGTTATGACAGACATTGTATTAAGCACTGAGGAAACAAAGAATGGTCAAAGGTAGTTCCTGCCCTTGAGAAGATCACAGTCTAACAGTGGGGGACACGATAAGCAAACATACAAATGAGATACACACAGGTTAAATTTGAGATTGCTAAAAGAGGGAAGGCACTAGAATTAAGAGGGGCTAGGACAATGCTTCCTATAGGAGGTAAGATCTTAGGCAGAACTTAAAGGAAACCAGGAGATGAAGATGAAAAGGGAGAAGACTGCTGGAGAAAATACCTGGAACCAAAAAAAGAAGGAGACTATTGTTAGTGGATTGGAGGCTGTGGGGGGAGAGCAGAAAAAAGTTTAGGAAGAAGGTCGTGATGGCCTTGGACAACCAAGAGGATTCTGTATCTGGCCCTGTTATCATGGCAACATAGTGAGTGAGAGACGCTCCTTTCAAGAAGAAACTCTGAGCCTCTTCTTCTTGAAAATGGATTCTTTGGCGACTGGGCCATCTTTTGCATCGGTTCTTATCTAGCCTTTGGTTCCCGAAGGGGCATTGCTCCCTTGGGAGGACCTTCACCTGGAAAAACCAAGGTCTCCCGCTGCATCCTGGGATCCTGCCAGTTGCCTTAACTTTAATGATTCTGGAGGAGCAGTGAGTGACTTTGCCCACATCTGGCTCACCTCAATTCAATTTACTTGCAAATCAAGACACTAGGGTCCTTTACAAGAACAAAGGATGATCAATAGCCAGCTGAGGCATTTAGATTAGTTTCTTTTACTCAGGCAGTTCAAAGGTGCACTATGTAAATATTGTACCAAAGATATCAAAGAGATCTTTTTTTTTTGGAGCTGTATGTGAGAGGGAGAGAATGTCCAATTTCAGGATTTTCAAGAAAAGTTTGAGAACACAAGCTGTAAAATGGATCATCAAGGGGATGATTGGTCAATGTCTAGAAAAGGTAGCCACAAGAATAGGTCAAGTTACCTTGACTTTGGTTCCTCATTTCACATTCAGGGCTTATATAAAAATAGTAATTGCAAACAATGACAAAGCAATCTTTACAGAAATAAAGGAAGGTACAAATGATTGGCAAGATAGTCATTAAAAACGATGATATTAAGCTGATTTCAGATAAGTCCAGAAACATATGAATTGATGATAAGTGAAGTGAGCAGAATCGTTGCTCGTTAAAGAGAACATCATACACAGCAAGAGCAAGACTGTACAATAACCAATTCTGATAGATTTATCTCTTTTCAGCTCTTCAGTTAGCCAAAGTAATTCCAAATAAATTTTCCACGGAAAGTGCCATCCACATCCAGAGAGAGAACTATGGAGACTAAATGTAGCACTAAATTTTCAGCACTTTTTTTTTTTTCTTTCTCATGGTTTTTCCCTTTTGTTCTGATTTTTCTTTCCCAACATGACTCATATAGAAATGTTAAAAAATTAATGTAATAATAATTTTTTATAAAATGGTAATGTTACCTAAATTCACCTATAGATTTAATGCTATATACTAATCCAATGGGCAAAGGAATTTCTCATGTAAAATAAAAATTCTTGCTGATATGTATAGTTTTGAGTAACTAATGAAAAAGGTAAAGATATGGGGAGCCTAGTATTGCCATGTCTCAAGTTATTTTATATCAACCAATCAGCATCTGAAAGCTATAGAAAAATAACTCATATAAAGTTTTGATATTTCTTTATGCAGAGTTGACCAAAAGCTGTTCCTCACACAGATAAGTGATCAACAGCCATCTACAAACTGGATTCCACCACAGCTAAGAGAAGAACAGATGCATTCCCCATTTGGCAAACAGTCAAAGGATATGAACAAATAATTTTCAGATGAAGAAATTAAAACCATTTCTAGATGTATTAAAAATGCTATAATTGTTGATTAGGGAAATGCAAACTAAGACAACTCTGAGGTACCACTACACACCTCTCAGATTGGCTAAGATGACAGGAAAATACAAGAACAAATATTGGAGGGGATGTGGAAAAATTGGGACACCAATGCCTGGCTGGTGGAGTTGTGAACTGATCCAGCCATTCTGGAGAGCAATTTGGAACTATGCCCAAGGGCTATCAAACTGTGCATACTCTTTGACCCAGTAGTGTTTCCACTGGGTTTATATCCCAAAGAGATCTTACAGGAGGAAAAGAGACCCACATGTGCAAAGATCTTTAAGGCAGCCCTCTTTGTAATGGCAAGAAACTGGAAACTGAGTGGATTCCAGTAAATCAGGGAATGGCTGAATAAGTGATGTTATGTTAATGTTACAAAATATCATTCCATAAGAAATATTCAGCAGGATAATTTTATAAAGGCCTGAAGAGACTCACATGAACTGCTGCTAAATGAAGTGAGTAGAACCAGGAGAACATATTGTACACAGCAACAGGTTTATACAATGACAAATTCTGATGGATGTGGCTCTTTTCAACCATGAGTAATTCAAGGTAATTCCGACATGCAGTCATCCAGAGAGTGAACCATGGAGACAGAAAGTGCATGAAAGCATAGTATTTTCATCTTTTGTTGTTTGTTGTTTAGCTGTTTTTTTCTTTCTCATTTTTTCCTCTTTTGGTCTGATTTTTCTTGCATACCATCATAAAGGTGGACATATGTTTAGAAGAATCACACATGTTTAACCTATACTGGATTGCTTGCTGTCTAGGAGATGGAGGGAAGGAGACAAATTTGGAACCCAAGATTTTGCGAGGGTGAATGTTGAAAATTATCTTTTCATGTATTTTGGGAAATAAAAAAGCTATTATTAAAAACAAAAAACAAAACAAAACAAAACACTGTGGTATAAATAAAAATGTAGTCTGATTTAAAAAAATTGTGAACTGGGAGAAAAATTGCCTTAAAAACTCTGAAAAAAAATCTAACATTCAAAATCTAGAGGGAATTCATTTTAGACTGAGTCATTCCCCATGAAGTAAGTGGTTAACAGTTAAAAACAAACCCTTGAGAGAAAAATATTGTTCCAAATCTCTACCACCAGAAGTATACTGAAACAAAACCAAGGCTTACGACCTCCCATTCATCAAACTGGCAAAGAAAGTAAAAGGTGACCAGAAAGAGCTAATACCAGAGGGCCCAACAATCCTGCTGGTGCAGCAAGGACAGGTCAGAGAGGAAGCAAAAAAGGCAAACTGCTGCTGGGCAAAAAGGATGGCAAGATTCTCTGCCTTTGGCTTGAGGAGATCAACCAACAAGATGCCTCAGACCGAGGCAGGGGCGAGGTGGAGGGGACCATGCTGTGAAGAGTCAGAAAAGGAACGTGAAGAGGAGGACAGCTGGGCGCCTCTGCCCACCTGTCTGTCCCAAGTCGTCCAGGAGACGGTGCGACTGCTCTGGGTTTCTTGAAGTGGAAACAGGGTCTTCTGGGAGGATGCTCTTTACTAGCAAGTGACTGACTTCAAAATAAAACATCAATGGAAAAACCTGTAAAGGAATTCTTTTGGAAGCCCCTTTTCTTGGGGTTTTTAAGAGTTTTGTTTTGTTTTGTTTTTTTAAAGAAGAAAAAGATAAGCCATAACCCTAAGAAAATACACAGAAAAGAGAGGTAAAGGAAGAGACTTTGCTTCTGACTGCCTGTGGGACCCTGGCCACCTGCACGGATGCGAGGCCTCTGGCCCTAATAGCCATACCTATTTCATGATTCTCATTTCCAGACAACCAGGGCTTTCTTCTCCCCCAGGCCTGGCTTCAGACCGGACTGACCAGCAGGAGGTCTCCCGGGGGGTCAATCCCTCACTCACCTGGACAGTTGCTCCCTGAGACTCTCCCCTCTGGCCTCCACGGGGCATCCCCTTGCTCCAGTTGGTGGATCACCTCTGGCTTGGACCTGGCTAGTCCTGCTCAAGGGAATGGGAGATCCAGGGTAAAGAAACGGAGACAGAGAGGTGGGAGAAGGGAAGGCCCTCCCCAGGAGGAGGCTGCCCACTGACTGGCGCTGCTGTGGTTAGGGCTAGACTAAGGACCTTGCCAACCCATCTCTATCTGTGCCTTCTGGCCCCTTCCCCTCTACTCATTGCCCCAGGCTGTGACTCCAGCCCTGTGACATTACCCTCCCTCATCCCTTTGGTCCCTGCCCCCTTGTCTCATCATCAGTAACCCCTTGGTAGACCACAACTCTGGGCTTGGGGACAAGTGGAGACCTGGAGCCCACCTCACTCTCTTCCCCTGTCTTCCCTCTCCCTGGGCCTCCTCAAGGCCATTTTCCTAAGGTTCAGATCCTGGACCACAGCTCTGCCTCCCCTGCCCTAGGCCCCGGGCACTTCTCCATATTCTCCCTGGAGTCTGGCCCTCTTCTCCTACATAGCTCCCAGCTACCACTGGCTGTCTCTCTTTTCCAGGCAATCAGGGTCCAACTCTTCAGTCCGCCCTCAACCAACATGGCGCCCACGCAGTTCCTTGGAATCCCCTCCCCTTCCCACCCTGCTCTCACTGACAATGAGCTTCCTGGAAAAACGCCTCTGCTCTGGCCTTTCCCAATGGACATCCCGTGGGCTCTTTTTCTCTGGCTCTGGTAGTAACAATCCTTAATAAAACTAAATGTTTTGTAGAATAATTTAAGTTGTCTTCTTTCTTCCCCTTCCCCCCCCCCCCACTTGTGCCGTCTGCCCCCTGGCAAAATGTTCAGCTCAAGAATCTGAGGATCACCTCATGGCGCTGGTGCCCTTGCCCAGACATCACTGGTACTGACTTAACTGTGCTCGTGCCATCTCCCCTCCTCCTCCTCCCCCACCCCCCATTAGAAGCTAAGCTCTGGGGGCCAGGACTGTTCCTAGTACTAGGCCTGGCCCACAGGACAAGGCCTCCCTGGCTTCTGAAGGCCAAGGGGTTGTCACCAAGTTAGGGTGCAGAGGCCCCTCTGGGGAATCCCCTCACCCAGGAAGAGCAGGTTCTGGTAGGTGTCCAACATCACGTCCCGGTACAGCTCCTTCTGAGAAGGGGCCAAGCAAGCCCACTGCTCCCGCGTGAAGACCACCGCCACATCCTGGAAGGTCACCGACTCCTGAAACACCAAGGGCCCATCCCCACATGGAGCAGGAAGTAAAGGACCCAGAGAGTGGGGTTCTGGTCTCACTGAGATGTCCCCAAGTATCAGGGCTTTGGTTGGAAACGGCTTCTGAATCACAGACTTGAAGAATTACGGAAACGGCTTGGGGAAGGAGGAATCAGGCCATAAATCAACTCCCCTTGACTTTGGATCTGTCCCCAAGTCTGCTGGGAGTATGCATTCCATCTAGAAAACCGGGGCAGGGGGAAAGGGGGGCGCTGTGGGGACGCCACCAAACAAGCTGTGGCCCGGGATTGTGAGGGAAGCAATGAGAGGCATGCTCCCAGAAAAAGCTGGAAAGACTTCCACAAAGTAGAGACAGAAGCGGGAGAACGCCGTCTAAAGCATCCGCAACATTGAGAACGATTTGCTTCTGCGATCCAGATCCATGACAGCTACAAAGGGCTGGAGCCGAAAGGTATTCTCCGGCTCCACAGAGAAATGATGAACTGAGTGCAGACGGAAGCGGACTTTAAAAAAACTTCCTTTGTCTTGCCCACACAGCTAAGACGGGAATATGTTTTGGGTGACTTCATATATATATATATATACACATATACACACTGGATGTCACACTGCTTGACTTCTTAAGGGGGTGAAGGGAAGAAGAGAATTTGAAGCTCAAAATTTTTTAAAATGTTTAAAAAAAAAAAAAAAGTCTAGTGCCTGATACATAGTAGGTACTCAATACCTTTTTTTTGGCTGAGGCAACTGGTGTTAAGTGACTTGCCCAGGGTCACATAGCCAGCAAGTATCTGAGGTCAGATTGGAGTCAGACCCTCCTGACTTCAGGGCTGGTGCTCTATCACTGCACCACCCAGCTGCCCCAATAAAGACTAATTTTAAAGAGGGGAAAAGAAAATGGTTAAACTAGATAATCTTAGGATCTCTTCTGACTCCTGGCGGCTTGTGATCCTCATTTAGTTCTCCACCTTTTTGCTAATCTTACCCCTGCCTTACAGGGGCATTTACATACAAATATTTAATGTCTCCAAATGTAGATGGGAAAACAGAGTTTGGGAAAAGCTCCCTGGCAGCTTCCTGGTCAAACAAGCAGCGCCTGAGCTAAGGCTCAGATCCAGTTCTTTGCCCTCCTAGGTTCTTGCCTCTTGGGCTCTGCAGACTCCCCAGCCTTTTATTCTGATCTTCCTTCAGGGAAGTTTCCCCACATCCCATCTTATACTGTCATGTTCCCAGCAGGGATCCTCTACAGGTGAGGTCCGTGACCCTCCGGTCTGCACATGACCCCATCACCCAGGAAAACACCAGGGGGCCAGGCCCCCAAATGCCCCAGGACAAAGGACCCACAGGACTGGTTTGTCTCCTGGCTGTTGTGGAGAGGCAGGGAGGGCATCCTGCACAAAATCTGCACCCCATGGTGCATGGGGGAGCATGGAAGGGCACAGGACACAGGGGAGGCAGATGGACAACTTTATCAGAGAAATGTGTGCTGGAAAGAGAAGGGGGCCAACTCAGATGGGCTCCTGACTTCGACCCAACTCAAGGCTGGCTTCTGGCACCTCAGGTGCATCTTGTGGGGCAAACTCATGGGAGGGCCTGGACAGAAAGGCCCAAAAGCAGCCAGCATGGATGGGCTACAATCTCTATCAGCAAAAGGAGTACTCTTCCCATCCCCCATATCACAGACATAAGGGATCCATAAGAGAACCAGGAGGACCTGCACACCCACTGCCTTTGACCACCGCCCAGGAGGAATGAGCCCAAGCTCCGTCCCTTCCACTGGACACTTGCAGCTGCTCCACCCTCTGCTGGGCCTGGGACCTCACTGATCCCCTCCCTCAGGCTTCTCGTCCACATTCTTCTAGAGGACCCCAGAGCTCCAGCACATCCGACCATGAAGAGAAAGAGGCTCCTCCATTCTTATTCCATGTCATGCGGACTGCTCAGGCTCTCCATCCTACACCCTCATTCTGCCCACCATCTGTCCAATACCATTTCTAAGAGGTTACACGTGCTTTTTATAAACTTGCCAAAATAAATCGTTTCACGTCAATTTTCTGGTTCTTCTTTGAATCTAGGGATGTTTGTATTTATCCATGACTAAGCTCATTAATAAGTAAATTTGTCTTTTAAAAAAGGATTGTTTTTACATTAGGGAAAATGAATTTTTATTTAAAATATATAGAAATATATATGCTTCATCAAAAGCACATATGCCTTCCCAATCCCTTCTGGTTCATCCTCCCCCCTCATTCTAGGACCACCAGAGCTGGCCCATCTCTCAAGAGTTGATGTACCTGCTCATGAGCTGTCCCTCAGTCCCAGGCTATACCGTTTTCTCCCCTTTAGCTGCAGGAGCCATTTCTGGAGTCAAGCTGAGGCTCACAGGTAATATGCCCCTGTAATATATCAGGGTCATCAAAGCCCCTGCAGGAGCCCACCAGCCCCAATACAAGAAATTCTGCTTGCCTGTACCTCCCCTGGCATGCGGCGTCACGGAGGAATGGCATTTCCCTGGAGGCTGCAAGGCTCGGAGAAAGTACAGGAGACCCTGCTTGCTGGAGCCTTGAGCCAGGACAACTCCACCACGACTTAGGCGCGTCCTCCTGAATGGGGGCGCCATCCAGATGTGAGGATTGGACTGAGCCCTGGCTGAGTCTCTCCCAGGCTGCTCATGTGCCTTTCAGATCTTATCAGATCTACCCTGGACTCCCCTCTGCTTCCTGGCTGGAGAACAGGCCTTCATAATGAGAAGCCTCTTTCTAACTTAGGGTAACTGGCCCTAAGACATAAAATGGGTAAAGCACCCCAGGTTTCTCACTCTTAGGAGTCCCCAATTCTCTCCAATCGGACCCCTGCAAATGAGCACTGTAACAGACTATGAAGCCCAGCGTACCCTGGCCACGTCAAATGTTTCTACAGGGGCCTTCAGAAGTATTAGGAAAAAAAATGAGTTCCAAATTCTCTTCTTCCCTCCGGCCCCTCCCCCACCCCCGGAAAAGGGGAGGGAAATAACTCCTAAGCAAGTTGATGTGGATTATCCTGATGTTTCCTTTAGCTCATAAGCCTAACTCGGACAGCTTTTAGATGAAGGGAGATGAGAATTTATCCCCTTTGCTTTCTTATAAGAGTTACTTTCTGCACCCCAGACCACTTAATCTGAGCTGTGGAAACAACCCCAATGAACAGGATGGCCCCCACGCTCCCAACATTGGCAGGAATAATAAGTCACACCCAAAGTGTTCCAGGATGTACTTGGCCCAATCACAGATCAAGGGATTTGCCTCATCCAACTGAATTACGTTCAAGTTTTTCAAGACCCCTGTAACTTGTAATTCCCTCATCCTGCTAGAAAAATAAGTTCTGCAAATCATTCCTTTGTCGCTGACTCCTGAGGAGTCTGCTTTGCTGATGACTGCTTGTCAATCACATGTGAAATCACATAAAACCCATTTCCACTTTAGGCTGTGTTGCCAAAAACATCTGCTTCAACTCGCGTTTCTCTGGGGAGGTGGAGAGCACTTTTGTCCGGAGTCCTCTGCGACTGCTGCGGATCTGTGTTGGCCAGTGCTCCGCGGCTGACCTTCGGGACAAGGTCTCCTGGCTCTGCTCTCTTCACGCATTAGTTCATACGGGTCTTCCCCGGAAGAAAGAGGAACCTCCCGCTTACCTGTTGGGCCCCGGCTGTCGGCACAGGGACCATTCTTCCTTCCCAAACACCTCTCCTCTGGGGAAAAGCAGAGAGCTGGGGAGGAATAACAGGGGGGGAGCAGGAAGACCAGCACATTGGCGCGGACGCTAACTCAAGGAACCCAACAGGGAGCACTCGGGACAGAGCCGCCCCACGGCCGGAAGTGGCGCTGACGGGGCTAAGGGAGCCAGTGAGAGAGACGGGGGAGGGGGCAGCTGCCTGGGGAGGGGCCAGAGTGAGGGGGCCCCCGGGCGCGCAGGCCCAGGCTCCGGACAAACCCTCAGGCTCAAGAAAGAGCAATCGGGGGTCCCAGGGGGCCACAAGCCATGCCAGTGCGGTCCCCCACGAGCGGCCCACGGGGGACGGGCCAACCAGGCTCCCTAAGGCGGCCAGAAAACCCGGTCCTCCAATATTCAGAGATTCGGACGCCTCTGAACGCGGGAAGAGGCGACGCCCCCCCTCCCCCAGGGCTGGAAGGGGAAGGAAGCAAAGCGGCCGCAGGAAGCCCAGACTGAGGGGGCAGGAGCGCCGAAGGGGGGTGTGTGGGCGGGGCCCCCAAGGGCAGGGCGGGGGGGGCTCCCGAGGGGGCCGGCGCATCTTCCGGGGTCACCTCGGCAGACCCTTCCGCAGGCGCGCCCCCGACGCGCTCGGGGCCGGACGGGCTGGAGGCGCAGGCCCGAGTCCGAGAGCGCGCCCGCCCCCCGGAGGGGGAGGGGACCAGGTCAGGGGTCAGGGGCGCCGCCCGGCGGGGAGGGGCCATCTCAGGGGGCGGACCCGATACCAACCCGAGAAAGTCGTCCGGACGTCGCGAACCCAGTGGGGGAAGGGCACGGGGCGTTATCGGGCGCCGCAAACAGTCCCCCGAGGGACGCTCCCCTGGGCCTCTCAGGGCGCGACCTCCGCGGCTAATTACGCTCTCAAGGGGCGGGCGAGGCCGGCCTGGGGCCGGGGTCACCGGGTCCGGAGGCGCCTCCTACAGGGGCCCGGAAAAAAACCGGAGGAAACGGAAATCACATGAAAGCATCCGGGGGAGATGTCGCGTTTCCATGGCAACCCAGGGAAGCGGGAGGGAGCGGGGGGGGGGGGGGGGATGCGGCCGCCGGCAGCGCGCCCCCTTCTGGGAAACGTAGTCTGTAGGCGGGGGAAGGGCAGAACGCGTGCTCCTGGTCTCCAGCCCCCGTCTTGGTGCTGAATCTTCCCTCGGCCTCGGTGCCCCTTGGGCTCTTGGGCGCACCGGGGCGCTGGGGAGAGAGAAGGGGGTGCGCGGAACCGAGGGGCCCCCGCTCAGGGGGACCCCCAGCCCGAGGGGCCAGGGCTGCGGTCCGGGGCACGGGCCCTCAGCGGGGGTCTCCAGCCGCCCTCCTCCCGGCGCGTCCGAGGGCCACGACGTGGGGGTGGGGCGGGCCTCCTGCCCACCCTTCCCTCGGCCGTTCTGTGGGCCCCCTCCCTCACCTTGCGGGTCCGCAGCGCCCGGAGCCGGCTCCCTGGCGTCTAGAAGGGCTTGTTGGGGAGGCGATGCTGCGGGGATGGACAAACATGCCCGGGGGGGACTAGTTAACACGTAGCGACGGAAAAACGGGCGTCCAGCGACGGTACAAAACGGGGCCACGATCCCGGACGGTCGGTGCCTGCAGAGAGCCGGGAGATGGTAGCAACTAATCTTCTCCTTTCCCCTGTGGATGGTGTGTGCGTGTGGGGGCGGGGCAGTCCTTGTCTCCGCCCACAGACAGCCGCAGTGGGGGCGGGCCAGGAGGGGGCAGTGCGCCCCACATCTGGGAGCCCAGATGTCTCCCGGCCTGCACCCGTTCTCGGAGCAGCCTCGCCCGCACAGCTGCTGCTGCTCTTCAGCGCGCTTCTAGCGGTGATTGCAGAACATCTCACCACCATTTAGCTCAGCCACTTAAATTCCGCTTCATTCGCTGAAAGCCAGCTTCGACTTGATTCTAATCACACCAGCAGAATTATAAGGACAGTGTCAAGTTAGGGGCCCAGAGGGGACACTTCAGACAATTTGAGTTTCTCCAAGCCATGCGCTGTTTCTGTCTTGATCTAAATTCTGTGCCTGACAGAGGCACTGCCCCCAAGAAGCATCAGAACTGGTCCTCCGGGCTTACTCCGCCCATCAATAATAGGAGAAAGCGCTCTTCTGGCAGCCAGTTGTCCGTCGGGACCTCACAGCCAGGCTCAGAATTAACTAGGAGGGGGAAACTGAGTCAAGAGGGAATTACCCCCACTCTTCCCAAGGTCCTCCCAAGGACAGATATCCACTGGTAGCAGTTCACAGATGTCACTTCCATCGAGCATTGGTATTTTTCTTGAATAAAACATTGGCTCAACACCACAGACAAGCCTGAAAATATTGCTCAAAGAGAAAATTCACAGTCCAAAGAAACTTAAGCCTAGACTGCAAAGTATCAGTAATCATAGCTTAGGGCTGATTCAGGTATTATTATTTTCAAGCTACAATAACAAATTTATCAGACTTAACATCATTTACTTAAAAAAAAAATATTCTTTCCCAATGAAAACTCGCGCTGGTGTAAAAATCAATCATTAAAAATTAAGAAAATAATTGTAATCTGGAATTCCACATGCATAGTGAATATATGATCTTTCCCAAAAAGAGTCCCAGAAAACACTGGCAGTAATCTCTACCAGGGGTCCTCAAACTTTTTAAATAGGGGGCTAGTTCACTGTCCCTCAAACTGTTGGAGGGCCAGACTATAGTAAAAACAAAACTTTGTTTTATGGGCCTTTAAATAAAGAAACTTCATAGTCCTGGGTGAGGGAGATGAACATCCTCAGCTGCTGCATCTGGCCCAAGGGCTGTAGTTTGAGGACTCCTGCATCTAGACTAACAAAATATCCATCTCTTAAGGTATTGTTCATTATCCTATTAAGCAAAATTACATCCTTAAAATGGTGAAGACTAAATTCAAGATGTAAATTTAATATATACCATATTCCAGCTATAACTTTATTATAACTTTTGCAATCACAAATTATCACATAAAGTACTTCAATACTATAAACAAACTTGCAAAGTTTCTCTGCTTTGTTAAAGGAGTGTTTGTAATGGATCCATTTTCTCAGTAAGCCAATTCACAAGTTCTTTCATAGGGTTGATGAGATTGTATGACCCTGCTCAAGCAGATGTTTCCAGGAAACCTGGAAATATAAGGAGTTTGTTTTTTTTTTACTAGGGTCTCCCTCCCTCCCTCCCCCCCCCCAACAAAATAAGGAATTATTCCTTTTAAAATAAGTTTTTTAAATGTTTCATAGGTTCTAACATTATGACAATAATGTCCAATTTCACAGTATATGAATCAAAAAGAATTTAATTTTCCAATAACATAATTTTATCACCTTCTAAACAGTATCTCTTAAACAATTTACAATATAGGGAAACTTATACAATATCATAAATTTAAAATATGAAATAAAACATTACTAGTCAGATGACTTCAGTCAAATGCATTTCCGAAAGTTGTGTGTGAGATGATGTTGGATGTTATTACATATCCCTTTAGACTGAGCAACAGAGATGACAGGAAGTGAAAAGTTCTGATTAATTATCCTAAGGGAAGATATGTCTCATTGTAAATGCAATCACATAAACAAATGAATTTCACATTTAAAATGATTAGGAAATACGTAGAAGGCTCTACCAGTTTAAATTCACAATCATTATTGTTAGATTCAGGTCAAATATTTAGTTGAGCTAAATGTCATATACCATTCTTGTCCAAAATTCTTTCTCTTAATATTCTGCATGGTATTAGGATTCTAGCCCAGGCAGAAGACACTAAGCGGTCTGCTCTCACTCTGAAAGGGGATGACTCCCCTCGTCCAAACTGAAGCCCTTGAGAATTTGACAGGGGATGTGGTTTGCTAAGGCAGAGAACCCAGGGGACATTGAGAGCTAATACAATGATTATTTGCACATAAGAAAACTCATGGAACACCAGGATCACAGGAACACCAAGTCATCACAAGGGCCACATTGACATAGAACATTTTACAAACACCTGTTTCCCACAAGCAATCCTGAGCTTCCTTAACTTCAGTTGTAAAAGATAATATATGTTCACTTACTCTCTTCTAAGACAACTTTAAAATTATTTTCCTTAAAACAAAAGATATAACTTATATTAACTTTCCTAGTTAATTGATATCTTTGTTCCACAAACTTCATATTTGTCTTATCATTGAGCTTTTTTAAGGATGCCTGCATATTTATTATTTAAAAGTGGATGGATCCACAAATTAGAAGTTAGTCGTTTTTTAGAACAGTTAACTGGTATACGTGAAGTTAAGGCTTTATAATGCTTCAAGGCAGTATGGTATAATGGACAGAACAATGAATTGAATCTCTTTTTGGAATTTCTAGATAGACCTATGATTTTCTGGGTGTGGAGACAGGAAATGACCACTCTCTAGCTGATATTTTAAAGCACTGAGGTTTTGCCTAGTTGCTTGTCTATTGTCCAAAGTCCAGCACTGTTTGTTTCTCAGACTTTATTATCTTAAACTGTTAGCAGATCTGGAATGATCTTAGAACTCTGCATTTCACTGAGGAGGCCAACTTTTTTCTTTTTCTTTCTTTCTTTCTTTTTTTTTTTTTTTTAATATTTAATAGTCTTTTATTTACAGGTTATATGCATGGGTAACTTTACAGCATTAACAATTGCCAAACCTCTTGTTCCAATTTTTCACCTCTTACCCTCCACCCCTCCCCCAGATGGCAGGATGACCAGTAGATGTTAAATATATTAAAATATAAATTAGATACACAATAAGTATACATGACCAAACCGTTATTTTGCTGTACAAAAAGAATCAGACTCTGAAATATTGTACAATTAGTTTGTGAAGGAAATCAAAAATGCAGGTGGGCATAAATATAAGGATTGGGAATTCAATGTAATAGTTTTTAGTCATCTCCCAGAGTTCTTTCTCTGGGCATAGCTGGTTCAGTTCATTACTGCTCCATTGGAAATGATTTGGTTGATCTCGTTGCTGAGGATGGCCAAGTCCATCAGAACTGGTCATCATATAGTATTGTTGTTGAAGTATATAATGATCGAGGAGGCCAACTTAAAAGAAATCTTTGCTATATCCATTTTACACAAGTATTGATTATTGATTGTAGATCTAAATAATAAATTGGGCCAATGGTCTTTCTTAGTGACCAAGGACCAAGAGCCCACCAGGATAGTTTGGGGAGTTAGTTAGATGGGGAAGACAGTAATGTGTAGACAGCATTTTAGGGGTAGGGACAACACGAATGCTTATTTTAAAGAAATCGGGCTAATACATCTGGGCCTGGTAACCACTTCTCTCTGATAATTAAGCAAAAGTTCTCTTGGACCTATCACCATCTTGCAGGTCTGTTAACAGAGCTAAGCTAGCTGACTTCCTGGCACCTAGAAAGGTTTGTTAGGAAGAGGAGAATTTTACAAAGTAATATACCTTTTGGGGATGACAGCTTGTTAATTTATAACTAATTCAGAGGAAAAGTTGACCCTGGGATGGAAAAATGTGGATTGAGCAATTATAAAAATGAAGTAGTAATATGGAATAAGGTCGATTGCAGAATAGAATCAGTTATTAAATGGTAAGGATAAAAAGCACATTTGCTTATTTTCTTGGACAGGACAATGAGACTTTTAGCATACTCCTAGCATGTTTGTTTGTTTTTCTTTGTCAAGTTCCCATGCTTTGCAATTCCAGACCAGAGAAACATTTTCACTAAATGTATAAATTTTCTGATTATATCATGTCATTTATAATTAAATTAAGTTGTGTTTCCTTAATAAGATTGAATACTTCCGAAACTCACCAATGGAGGGGAGTTTTTATATCTAATAAATTGTTACATCTTATTATGGCTCTCATATCAAAAGTAATTGATTAAGCAAGTAAAATGCAAAGCAAGTTAAAAATCTACTATTGTATCTCTCAGAAAATTTACTGTATCAGGGAGAAGTCTTTCATGGCTTCATTCATGGGTTGCACTATCTTAATAACACAAGACAATGAGAAGGACCATTACCTAATGTTCCCTTGATACTTGATAAACAACAGATTTTCAATGCATATTCTACTTGCTCAGTTGATGCACTAATTTTTGTTCAATACATTTTTTCTCATATTCCAGTGCATTCATTTCAAATTTTCAATAGAAGATATAATCCAGTGACTACATATCTAAATTTTGCCTTTAATTCCTCTGAATGCTACATCTTATCAGCTGCCATGAATGAATGGGGCTTGATGGAAGAGAGGGATTGAGGAGGAGAATAGGAAACCTTATTCAGCATAACAAAAGACAACTAGCACAGAGAGGAAAATAGAGTTGTTTTGGACTGGCCAGAGATTTCTTGAAGAACAAATCGTAAATTAATTAGGATCCATATTGTAAGCAGCCTCTTCACAAATCCATGTACAAAGCCTCCTTGAAGATATGTGGGTTCTTTTTCCAACCATTGCAAAAAAAGTCACAGGAATTTTTTGGTTTCCCAGTTCTTATAAAAGTTATGTTATAATATAACTATAGTCTATTAAGTGTGCAATAGTATTATGTATAAAAACATTGTACAAACCTTAATTAAAAAATATTTTATTGCTAAAAAACGCTAGCATCACCAGAACCTTCAGGGAATCATAATCCTTTTGCCAGTATAGGGTCTTGTCTTGGTGGTGTTGACTGTTGACTCAACAATGAAATTTGCTACATCTACAATTGGTTGGTAGAATAATCATAACTTATAACTTGCCATCTTATATTGATGCTCTTCATGGAACCCCAAAACACTTACAATAATAATATCAAAGATCTCTAATCACAGGTCACAACACAAGTAATAATAATGAAAAAGCTTGAAATATTGTTAAAATTACCAGGATGTGACACAGAGACAGGATGTGAGCATGTGCTGTTGGAAAAATGGCACCAATCAACTTGCTAGAAGAGCTGTTGCCACAAACCTTCTGTCTATAAAAAATGCAACATTTGCCAAATGCAAAACATGAGGTCTATCTCCCATGTTCTGTCACTACTTGTGTCAAACTCTCCAGACTATAGATTGACTTAGAAAATCCCAAATTGACATTATCTAGGCTGTGTCTTATTATTATTATGTTAAATGTTTCCCTACATCTTCATTGGGCATTGCGAACCTCAGTTCTAAGTAACTCATAGATGCTTTCTCCATCAATATGGAAATTGCTTTTCAAGATAAGATCAAACTTTCAAAATACATTGTAGAGAATCAGAGGTTCTAGGCTAAATAAAATGGCATTTGTGATTCCCACTTAGTTCTCAACCGACAGTTTATCTAGCAATAGGAGACCACATTCTCAAAGTCAAACATGATTCTTTCCACAGCTCAGGGGCATTTATTTGCCCTCTGGAGTTGGATCTTACCTTTTAACTGTATGGAGGTTCTCAATTCTCCTATTCTCTTGTTTTGAAAGTATTAGGACTGAATACACTATAGATTTCAAAATTATAGAGTTTGGGGTTTTTTTTCCCCCCATCCATAGCATTAAAATCTTTTTAAAGCTAACCACATTCAGTTTTATATTCTTGTTGGTTAAAAAAAACATACTTTTCTACATCCTTCATTTTCATGAATATTTCAAACATCATACTGGACAATTTTTTTTTTACACAAAATGCAATGAAATGCTTCTGCATCAGGAAATTACTCATTCACATTAGGAAAAGGATAACTCAATGAAAAACATGCAAAATATTGCCCTAGCAACCAGGCAGCACTAATGGAACTTGCCTCCCCCCCAAAGCATTTGTATGGAGCAAAATAATCTAAGGTGATGACTTTCTTTTAACACAATTAAAAGCAGTCCATAGTTCTAGTTTCCAAAACCAAACCAAAACCAAAATAAACCTTTCTTCATCCTCAAAAAAACATAACATTCAAATACATATCTAATCAAGGTGATTAGAGGAGCTCCCATTTTATATATTCTTGCCTTTGTGATAATATATCAACCAATATCAGTCATAACAATGACTTCAAATTCTCAAACTTTTTCTTCTCCAACAAGATAATAGTAAAATTATTACAAGTTCCATATATGCAAAACCAATGAAAATGGTATGCAATATTTAGACCTCATATCAACTATTTTAGTTTTCTCAAGTTTATTTTTTTTTTATTTTTCACCAAGTGGGTTTTATTCACACTTCTTGCTTCCCTTTTTAAAAATCTTGAGGCACTAGTATCTCAGAAGAAAAGAGAAGAGAGATCTTGCTCTTCATTTTGAATGCTTCCATTTTCTACTCTTTTCACCCCAAATCGTCAAATTTACAATGAGAAGAAATTAAATGCCACTCTAAGCAAGCATAAAACCAGACTTTTCAAAAATTTTGGAATCTACCTAAAGAACAAAATTAAAATAGAAACACTTTCCCTCTTCTAAAGCTAAATGAGCACAAGAAAGGCACAGACCAGGAAAATGTTTTTTTTTTTTTTTTTTTTTTAAATGTATGTGGGTTGATCAGGACCAGATAAAACAGATTTTTGCTTGGATAAGTACATTTAAAAACAACACCCTTTCCCAGCTTCCTATATACCTACTCCCAAATTCAGGAAGATGAAAGAAACAATTCTCACCTTTACAAACAAGCTCATCCATCCAGCAAAAGCAAATCCAGATTTAAATCTAGATAATAGCTTACCAGTTTAAATGGCAAAGAAAAAAAAAAATCCTAACAATATTGGAGTTCTCCTACCTGATGGTGCTCCCTTAAACCTATCTGTCCTCATTCACATATAGGCCCAAAGAGGATCCAAGAGGGTCTGTGGGCACAACTTGGGAGAGGGAAAGTTCTCCCCCCGGACAAAAAGACTCAGCTAGAACGGGAAGCAAATGTCTGATGGAGACAATGAGCAGGAGAGGGCGCAGACAAAGAACATCCCCATGCAGAGACACACACACACTCTCGGGGATTGGCACAGGCCTCAGTGCCCACAGGAACCAGACTACATGGATACTGTCAAAGAAGAATTCTAGAACTTCCCTTAGATAGTGTAGAAATCCTTTACACTCTCCTCCAGTCCTAAAACTTGAGCCTCCAACGCTACCAATGGAAACCAAAGGTGACCATGTGCTCATTAAAAACTGAAAATGCATTTAAACAATTTCAGAAGGAACAACAATCGGGTTCCCTATTTTAGAAAACTTCATAAGGGAGAAATTATGTTTAGAATTAATTTAAGACCTAACAGTCTGCTCATTATCATGAGAATTTTCATATAGTTTGCTTTAAAGAATTTCAAAATTTTAAAATGACATAGGTGACCTCATGCAGACTGAGACACACTGGTCTCCCCACATGGTCCAAAGGGATAGAGAGAAGGTACTGCAGTGAACAGTCTTGTCCCAGAGAAGACTTTGGAGGGACCACTCTATGTCTTTGATCATCCTTTGCTAACCACCACGGGATATTAATGAAAAGGTCTGTCTAGACCCAGAAAGAAAAAGCTGGACCCTCTTCCTTCCTCTATGATATCAAGTCCTCAAACTTTTAAGTGATTTAAAGAGAATTCCAATTTGCAGGTTAAACATCACACGAGGAAACTGAGTTCAAGATTGGGGGCCTTTGGCTGTACACAAAATATTTAATCAGTCTTGCCCTGTGGCTTGTCAGATGATCAGCAGTACCTTGCCATACTTGCATAGAGCACGGGAAAGAACTAATGTGGGATGGTGGCCCACTGTCCCCCTCTCCTGCCTGTGTCTCCCATTTTTAGCAACAACTGAATATGGAGGCAAACACTTTGATAAGTAAAAATTCCAGAAATGTGCTGTCCATTGGGACCCCAAAGTTTCCATTTTGCTTATCTCTAAGCTTGGATAACATTCTGGGATCTTAACAATAGCATCCCAATCTTGCTCTAAAGAGTTTTCAGATAATGGATGAGAAAGCCTACTCTGACTGCTCAGTCAAATGACCAAATGAAGCAATTATTCTCCAGCATTTCTATGGGTTAGAAAAGTCATCGAAAAAATGCTTTTCTTGCTTAACAATTGGGACCAGTGCCATCCTCTGTAATGGCCTTCTCCTTCCCACCATAAAAGAACAATATAGGCTTAGCACCTTTGGGTTCAGGGAAAGTGTGATGAGGAAAAATGAATACAAGACTTCAGAGGATAACAATGTATTTTCTTCTCACACCTCCCATATCATGTATACTCTTCCTGCACCTCCACAAAAGTGGAACTGCATCACGAGTGCCAGCATTCCTGATTAGGCCAAGCAAGATGCACCAATTTCCACATGAAAAAGGCACAGGGCCCATCCAGAGAAATATGGGCTACTCTTCCCACTCTACCCTTCTCGGATGTGGGTGGCTCGGAAGCCACAAGGTCCCGGGTCATCCACAAAGGTGGGCCCGACCCAGAGGCAAAGCTTCCCCTCTCCTTCCCTTCATCTTTCCCTCTCCTTTTCCCACCTGGCTCCAGGACAAACATGTTCTAAAGCCTCTTGGGCCCCTCCAGGCTTGGACATTCCAGGCTTCCCGTGCCCTGTCCTTGTATCCCCTGGCCTAGTGTATTGTCCTCTCTTGGTTGCATGCGGCCTCAGGGGTGCCAGTCTTGGCCTTTGGCGCATGTTTGCAGCCACGGAGGCTGGGACAGCAGCCGATTCTTCCCAGAAGCACAAATCCTGCCTGAAGCTCAAGCCAGGGAAATGCTCAGGCTTAAAGACAACCAGCATGATCCAAAACATGGACTACACTGCATGCGGCAAACCAAGCTATCCGAGCTCAAATCCTTAGTGGCGGCCCCGGACGGCCAAAGCCTCTCTGGCTCAGAAACCGGAGCTTCTGCACCTTGCTGTGGGACACTTGTCAGACCCAGGGCTTCTGGGTCCATTGGTTCCAGATGTCACAGCTAAATCGACCCCCCTCCAGCCAGACGTGGTCCACCTCCCACTGGCCCAGATGCAGCGCAGCTTCGGGAATCTCGTAGATGACACTTATTTCGCCTGTGTTCTCCGCCTCTGGCCGGAACATCTACCTGCGCCAGCAATACGACTGAGAGCGGACCCAGCCAAACGGCCCGATCGGGACTCACTGGCCTTGATGCGACCGATAGCCTGGGCTCTGTTCAACCGCCCGGACTTCCCATGGTATCTGTTCCAAAGAATATACTCTCAGGAGTGGGAAAATGCAGTAACAGCTTTTTGCATTGTGGGAGACAACCCTTCTTATTTGTCACATGGTTGATCTACCCATTTCAAAAGTGGTGTGGGCATAAAACTCTGTACATTTGTAGGGGATTGCTGTAGCCGCCATGGAGTGAGCCTGATCTCCACGCAGAGTCCACTGACCAAGAGTAGGGTAGCTTTGCGGGTGGTAGACCTCGCCAATGTCCAGTGACATATCCAGATCACCAAGGTGATGGTAGTAGCGATGGACACACAGGTTCTGGAACTCTGGGCAATCATTTTGTGGGAGATCTCCCCCACCCCCTACACACACACAAGGGCATCAGCACCACAGGGGTGTAAATAGTCCTTGAGAAATCTCTATTATAATGGCAGCTCAAGACTCATGCTAACAGCACTACAACCTCGGTCATCTCCCACTACTACTAACAGGGAGACAAGCCATTAATTACCTCCTCTTAACACCTCACTGAGGATTGCTATAAAAATGGTGACTACCTTTGTGGCCACGTACCAAATGGATGCAAGAGGAAGACAAAGTGAGCTTGACAAGCGATCCTACAAAACGAAAACCTCTAGGCCCCTCGAGGATTCCAGGATCAGAGGACATTCCAGGCTGTATGTGGAGTCTCCTTTGTTGAGTTGCCAGTTTCCAGCTGATGGTTGGGGACGAGACAGAGTGATGATGACATCTCATCAGATAAAGAAAAAAATGAGTTTGACAAGCAAAACTATAGAACAAAAGTGAACTGTCAAATGTGGGGTGTGAACCACAACACTTGGCTTCTTCTCACTCTGTCATTCTAGGATTCCAGGATCAAGGAATGGTCCAGGATTTCAAGTATTGAACTCTCTTTTTTTGAGTCTGCAGCTTCCAGGTTATAATAAGCAAGTGTTCCAGCCAAGAATTTCCACTTGTATGGTGGAAAAAGTGAGTTTGACAATTATAGGATTCTCCAAGGCACTGATGGAGGGCTCTGTCTAGGGCCCTCATCTCTTTTCCCTTTAGACTTCACTGTCCCATGGATTTCATGACCACCTCTATGTTGAGGATACTCACCTATCCTTGCCCCAAGAAATTCAAATTGCTAACCTCCAACCTCCCACCTCCAAGTTCCTTTCAGACATCCCCACTCTGGACATCTTAAACTCAACACTTGCCAAACTCTCCCACTTCCTACCTTCTCTCTTCCCAGTTCCTCAAGATCCCAACCTCGAGTACTGTTGCCAAAACTTGTTGAGTTCACTTTTACCACATTTCTAGGACATCCTCCCTTCTTCCATTTACTGCCACCAGCCTGGTGCAGACCCTCATCCTGTCACCCCTGCTGAGGGGGGCTGCCTTTTCTAAAGGGCAGGTCTGAGAGTCAGCCCCTACCCAATAAGCTGCTGTGGCTCCCTATGGCCCTTCTCACCTGGCCCTGTCCTACGCCTTACATCTCTAGAACATCCTTCTCTGTTACTGGCACCAGCTTGGTGCAGACCCTCATCCTGTCACCCCTGCTGAGGGGGGCTGCCTTTCCTAAAGGGCAAGTCTGACTCTGGTCAGCCCCTACCCAATAAGCTGCTGTGGCTTCCTATGGCCCTTCTCCCCTGGCCCTGGCCCACCCCTTACATCTCTAGAACATCTTTTTCTCCTCTATTACTGCCACCAGCCTGGTGCAGACCCTCATCCCGTCGCCCAATGTTGAAGGGGGCTGCCTTTCCTAAAGGGCAGGTCTGACTCCGTCAGCTCCTACCCAATAAGCTGCTGTGACTCCCAATGGCCCTTCCTCACCTGACCCTGCCCTAGCCCTTACATCCTCTTCCTCAACCTCCATTTCTCAGCCCAGGCATCTTCTCTGGCTCTCTCCCATGCCTGGAATGCCTGTCCCAACTAAAACCCTCCAGCCCCTCTTACTTCCCGGCCTTTTCCTCTTTTTCTGTTGTTCAGTATTGTCTGACTCTCTGTGGCCCCATTTGGGGTTTTCTTGGCAGATGCGCCAGAGGGCTTGGCCATTTCTTCTCCAGCTCATTTTATAGGTGAGGAAACTGAGACAAACAGGGTGAAGTGACTTGCCCAGCGTCACATGGCTAGTAGCGTCCTGAGGCCAGTTTTGAGTTCGGGGCCTCCCAACCCCAGCTTTCTGTCCACTGTGACACCTTTTAATTACTTCCTATTTATCCTGTACATCACTTGCTTCATATTTGTTTGCCAGTTGTTTCCCTCCTTAAGAGTGTAAGCTTTAGATTGTCTTTTCTCCTTTTTGATATTCCTACACCTGAAATTTTTCAGGTTATGTGGCAAGAGGTGGTTATTCTCCCCGGAATTCCAGGGCACCTCCATTGTCCATCTAAAGGTAAAAGTAGTAGATTGTTCTTTGATATTACTGCCGGGCTGGAGGGGATGGGGCAGGGAATCCTGTCATTGCTGGCAAGGTTGTCAGAGTTCTTCTCCTGGAGCCAGGGTGGCTTTGGAAGGGGTTGGAGACCAGTCAGTGTGGTATTTTCTGCCAGACAGCTCCAGGAGAAAGGCCAGAAAGGTCTGTCCACAGTTATGAGGGAAGGTGGAAGGTCAGGGTTCATCAGTGCTGTATGTTAACTTCACGATGGCACGCTTGCCCAGATTTAGGATTAATGGATGCGGCTCTAGCACTTTCCAGTCACCAAAAGTGTCAGTAAAGCAGGGCTGTGTGCTTGCTCCCATGAAGTTTCCAGCAACATTGTTGGATGCCTTCAATGGGGACAAAAATGGCAACACATTCAGCTCCGCCATGGGTGGCAAATACTTCAACTTGAAAACGTTCCAAGCTGAGACTAAGGTGGACGGAGAGTTGGTGCATGATTTTTTGTTTGCCTGTGATTGTGCCCTCAGTGCAGCCTCTGACACTTGAGATGAAAGTATACAACTAAGAACTCCAAGAAAACAGATTTTTCACCAGCTGGTACCACACCATCCATCTGTGGATCCATCAGTTATGGGCAATTGGACACATATTTAATACTCTGGATAAGTCCCTTACCTTGGCAGTACACTTTCCAGGGATGTCCACATTGACAATGAGATTGATACACACATTGCCAGAGCTAGCTCAGGGTTGAAGAGGTTCCAAAGGCAAGTGTGCAAGAGGAGAGCTATTAGACTGACCACCAAACTGAAGGTCTACAGAGCTGTTGTGCTGATCTCTTTAGTGTATGGACGATCTCCAGAATTAATTCCATTTGAATTGTCTTAGGAAGACACTGAAGATTGTGTGGCAAGAGAAGAGACACTGAGGTCCTTTCTTGAACTAAACTGCCAAGCATTCAAACCCTACTACAGAGAATACAACTCTGATGGGCTAGCCATATAGTTCAAATCTCAAATGTACATTTGCCCAAAAGACTATTTTATGCAGAACTCACACAGGGCAAGTGTTCATGTGGAGGTCAGAAGAAGTGATACAAGGACACTCTCAAGGTCCCTCTGAAGAACTTAAGTATTAATTCTGAAGCATTGGAGACCCTGGCTCAGGACTACTCAACATAGCATGCCCTCACCAAAGGCGGCACTGTGATCTGTGAGCAAAGCAGAATTGCAATAGCTCAAAAGAAATGAAAGATGCACAAATTTAGACAGACATTTCCCCTCAAGCATTCCTGTGGACTATTTATGCCCAACCTGTGATAGAACCTTCTCTCACCTCCTACTGGTCTGATCAGCCACAGTTGGACACACTATACCTTGACCCTGACATAGTGATGTCATTTTGGTCCTCTTTGAGCATAAAGAACAACTAGCCATCCCCAGAACTTAGCACAGTGTACATAGCAGGTGCTTAATAAATGTTTATTGATTGATTGAATGAAGAAGCCTCTATTATATATTTACTATGTTAAAGGCAGAGAGATGGTTCAGTATAGAGAGTGATGAGCTGAGAGTCAGATGCTTACTAGCTGTGTGATCCTGGGCAATTCACTTCATTTATGTTTGCCTTAAGCCATTGGAAAAGGAAATGACAAATCACTCCTGGATCTTCACCAAGAAAGCTCCTTGGACAGTGTTGATATGCTAAGGGGGTTGCAGAGAATTGGCCATGACTGCGACTGAACAGACAGGCTTGGAGAGCTTGAAGAGTGGATGATATTCTGAAGCTATCTAAATGTATTCTTCCTTTCTTGACTTGGCAGTTTACAGATACTTATTGGCCAAGAAAATCTACCACTGTAGACAGGTCAGGTAAAGAAGTTAACCTATAGTTCTCAAGCATCGGCATGACTCATTAGTTCACAAATCTGCTGCTGAAGAAAAGATTCCATACAAACTTCACCTGAGGGTATTAAAGAATAAAGCTACACAGTAACTTGTTTTTGGAGAATACTGAATGGAAATTAAATATAAAACATAGGATAGCACTCTTAAGTGGGCTCCACTCTCCACTTTCCTGAGCTTCTTTCTCCTATCTCCTTATCTCAATTCTGCCAAAATGATTGGGACTTCTGAGGAAACTCTTCAAGGAAACCAATTCTGAGAAATCAACATGGCAAATCCCCAAATTCCATCCTAGGTATAATTATCAGTGTAGTGAAAAAAAGCATTATAAACTTTCATTTTTCTTCAACCAACCCTCCAAATATCAGATTGCCCAGTTTGATTCTGGTTCATTTTGGCAGAAATGGACTTATGGCTGAGTTGCCTTTAAAAAGACAGCTTCCACAGTAGCTTTCTATTTCACACCATCAAAGAATAATAGATTTAAAACCACTGAAAAATCATATACAAGGCACAAATTAGAAATGTATTTTATTCTCCAAACATTCTTACCTTCACTATCACCCAAGCCAAAAGTCCCACCCCACTTTTATGGAAATTCTTCACTGGAAATTATTTTAACTTTGAAAATTAGAAATTATTTCCATTCATACTATTCACACCAGATCTTTTAATGATCACTGTAATGAGATATTATGGCTGAACCATCAAGATATTGGCCTCCTTATTGGAAGTGTTTGATGAGAGTCCTATCATTTTTCTATTTTATTCTCCACAGAAAAGTGTTTCTTGATCTGATAGTTTACAGATGATTACTGATCGAAAAAAATTCCTGTGTTCTCTTGGAGAGATAAACAAGTGAAACAAGGGTCCTTCAGAATGTAGACATGTTATTACTACAGTCAAGAATGGTGCATTTCTATAAAAAACACTTTTTGCTAAATTATTTGATCTAATTATTTATCTATTTAATAGTTAGCATTATAAAATGGAATATTATTGCCTCCTGTATAAGTAGAAATATCTATCATATCTTCATCCTGACTACCTAAACATGAAACTTGGTCTATTAGGTGAAGGAGATGGAATAATAAGAGCAGTCCAGCTCATTGAGGACTATGTGTGATGGTTAACTCTTATCTCTTCCCTCCCCAAGTCCAATTCCTCTGATCTCCTGCCTCCAAATAGAATACAAGTATACATTGGTCCCTGTTCCCTCCTATATCTTGCACAGTGACAGATTGGGTTTGGTTCCCATTCTCCCCTTCCACTCTTTTTTATGCTTGCAATTTAGTAAAGTAGTTAAAGGATCTCAAATGGAATTATGTTTTGAGTTCTTTAATTAAATGCTTGTCTAACCTACTTTGAAGCAATCAAGCTGTATTTGGTGGCTGGTCAGTTAGAATTCAGTAATGCTATTAGCCTGTCATTACTTGACTTAAGCAGACATTATTAGTCTGCCTTCCCACCCAATTGGGATTGGACAAACACACAAAATTGTACCATCAATGGCAGGGGGTGTTAACAGAGCCACACAGAGGTGACATTCTGCCCAATGGTTCAATCATTCTATGCTTGATGGAGGCCTCCCTTTCTTGACTTAGCTGTTTCTAGAAAACTTTTCTTGTTAGATGGTACAGTGGATAGAGCAATAAGCATGAAGACAGGAAAGACATTTCTTTCTGAGTTCAAATCTGGCCTTAAGACTCTTCCTAGCTGTGTGACCCTGTTTGCTTCAGTTGTAAAATGAGCTGGAGAAGGAAACAGCCAACCTCTCCAGTGTCTTTGTCAAGAAAATGCCATAAGGGGTCTCAGAGAGTCAGACGTTATTGAAATGGCCAAAGAATAGTAACAAAAAGAACCTTGTTGACCATAACTTCCCCTCCAAGAAAGAAGTGAGTGTGTGACAAATAAAACTACAGAAGTGTGCTGCTGAATGTGAGGCTTAAAGCAGTTGACCTCTCCGCTCTCTTCCAGCTCAAACATTCTAGGGCTCTAAGATGGTATGACAAGGGCGGTCTTGGTGCCTCAACTTCAAAGGTTCCAGCTCATGACCAAGTCATCCACCCAGCAATCTCCCACCACACAAAGGAAAAAAATAAGGTTGATAAAATTATAGAACAAAAGTGTGCTCTCAAAGGTGCTGATGGGAGTGAATGAATGAAAAAGCATTTATTGAGCATCTATTATGTTCTTGTTAGGGATGGTCCAGCTCTAGCATTTTTAATTTCTAAGCTTATGTACAACCTGAGATTCCAAGTAGGGTCTCCCTTTCTTGACTTGGCAGAAATGTCATGATTGGTGTCTGGTCATGTGAATAAGTAAAGTTGTGGTTCTCAAGCATGGGCATGGCTGATTCCTCCCCAAACGTGTCTGCAGATGTTGATCTGCTACTCATGCCGGCTAAGGGATTGTAAGGCCATGTCTCTAATAACAGAATTAAGCTTTCTATACTTTATACTTCACACAATAAAGAACAAGTAAATGAGACTTTTAAAGCCCATCTTCTCGAAATTAAGTGAGCTGTTATTGTAGAACAGTTGTCAGAACGAACTCATCTCTGTGGCAAAATAGTGAGATGATTTTACAATAGAGGTGAAAAGCCTATCGAACTAAATGATAGCTGAAAAGTCTCATTTTCAGCAAGTCCTTCATTTAAGTGGATTCTAACAAGATAAAAATAATTTTCTTTTTTGTGATCTATATAATGAGTTATCAAGGACTAATCACAATGATCTCTATAATTGCTTAATCAGAATGCTTTTTACCCCACTTAAGACAAATCAGAAAAAAAAATTAATCTGTACTCATACATTCTCTAATTTCCAGAGCTTTGGAAGATGGATATTCTGACAGAATAATTTTAGAATCCTTTGTTAACTAGTGTGAAAGATGATTCATTTGGACCCCTATTCTATTCCAATCAGTATTAATCAGTTTGTTATAATTCCATAGGGATAGTGATTCTAAGTTCTATATATTAGGCACCAGAACTGTGACCTGCAGATTGTAAATTCACTTGTTTAATTATAGGAAGCTAACTAGACTAGGCTGGCCCTCCACTCTTGTTTTTCTTTATTATGATGATCAAGCCCAGCATGGTAAATGTGATTCAATTGCATGGAAAGTCTCCCAATTTATTTTTATACCTCCAGACCAACATGTCCAACATGAAAAAGTGACCATCTTATGACCACTTAAATCAGTGGAGATGCTCTATGGTCTCTTCTCCCCCCCCCCCCCCCCCATTATTTCATTTTGGGAGGGCTGATAACATAATTTTTGGCCCTCAAAGCGAGGTCTATGAATCAATGGGATTCTGTATTCTGTGTAGTTGTCTTTGGAGTGTTCAAATATTAAATCTAGCATTAGGCCTTATATAATTAAGGCCCTGGAAGGAGGAGGCATTTCAGAGTATGAGGAAGATCTGAGATCCACTTCATTAGAAGAGATCACAGACCCTTTAGTAAAGGGCCATTGGCTCAGAGCTCTGCCCCAATGGTTTTTCTTACAGATTGAGCAATTATGGTATCCATACTAGCTAAACTCTAAAGTCTCATTCAGTTCTAAATCTATGATACTGTGATTCTACCCATTGAAGTCAAAATATTACTAAAGATTAAAAATTCATTTGATCCTTTCCAGAGCAATCATCACTGAGTTTTCCCTTTAAAGAAAAAAAAAAAAAAGATCATATATGAGAAATGGTATTTGTAAATTCAAATTGTTATATAATATTCACTATCTTCAAATTATTTGGGGAGCTTATAAGTCTTTTTTGCATAGAATTTCAGAATTATATGATATGTTCCTTCATGTAAACTTAGAAACATCTGATCATCTGCCAGCCTGAGTTACACCAAAATGGATCTCAGGACAACAGAGATGGCAGAGAGGACATCCTAATTCCAATCAAGACCTCTGGGTCTGAGAAAACCTGCAAAGTTGACAATGTTGGCTAGCAGCAGGAGGGGAAGCTGACCTGTTCAGAAAAATTGACAACATTCTCTGTAACCCATGTCTCCAAAAAGAGTGTGTTATTTGGAGGATTTTGCTTTTAAACTTATTTTTATGTCTGACAAAACTGATATCAAGGAATGAGGCTAATTTCCATAGACGGGTTGTCGAAGTAATCATATTTTATGACTTCATGTATAGACCATTTCAACTCTTTGATCACTTAATTAAGTGGTAAAGTGGAGAAGCATTGCTTTCCCCTCCATTTCCCATTTTTAACTGTTTACTATGGAAGGAAATTAACTTTTTAAATTCCTCCTTGCTTACTTTTTACCAAACAGCAAAACAAAAGATTTCTTTAGAAGTATATTTGGTCTCTAATTAGGAATATTATTCCTTAAAGATTCTTATGGTAAAGTTCACTGTCTTAATTTCTCCTGTTTTTGCTGATCATTTTGGAAGCCGTTCAGTACATAGCCAAACTATAAATGGCTTACCAAATTTAGGGAAGAAAATTCATCCCTGAAGCCTATAGTTTTCTCCAATAGTCTTTCCCTTGAAGATGGTCAGATATTCTACACTCTCTTTCCTTGAGAAGAAAGCTTCTAATCTCCATTTGGGTTCATGAATAAATGCAACAATTATCTCCAGATCAGGTATGGGTCAAGAGCTTGGTATCATCGCAAAAATGCTATTCTTGCGCAATAATAATTGACAAAGGCCATCTTCCAATTTGCCAATCTTATTAACAGCAATATTATAACAACTTAGTTCATGTAGTTGTAAAATGTAAGGCATAAGAAATCCTCAACCTCTTCCAATAACTTGGGGAACTTTTATATTAATTATAGAATTTCAGAATTATGCAACTTCATACATGTTCCCTCATGCAGACCTAGAAATAGCTCATTTTCTGCCTTAGCTACAGAAAAAATGGAGTCAAGTGCAATAGGCTGTTGTGTAGTAGTGATGGGAGAAAGGAAATCTTGTCCCTGTAACAAGTTGGAGCACTACTCTGTATATTTTGTCTTTCTTTTCTAAAATTCTGTTTATTATGGGTGTTTACAAAATTGAAAGTCTTGGCTAGAACCAGAAATAGAAAATTGACCTTTCCATATAAATTCTAACTTTGGCTTGGGTTGGTTCACACTGCTGATTTTCTTGTGCCTTAGAAATTGAACTAATGGAGCCCAGTAGGGAATTCATTCCAGCTATATGTAAATATTGTGTGTGTGTGTGTGTGTGTGTGTGTGTGTACATGTGTGTGCTTTTAAGTTTCTTGACTGTCTTGGACTGGAAGAGAACAGTGATCTCTTTGGAGATATATGTGTCCAATATTGACTCTCAGAGCTGGGGTTTCCCCAAATAATAAAGATGATTTCTGAAGGCCACAAAAGAGAAGAGTAGGTGGCATCTAGTGTGCTGAAGGCAATGATTTCTGGGCCCTACCACTAATAAGCTAAGTTAGAACCTCTCTTTTCTGGCAATGAATGGGAATGTGGTTAAGTAACATAAGGTTCCCCAAACCACAATTTGCCAGGATAGGCATCTTTCTTCACAAGATTCAAAACACAATAAAGCCAAGTCTTTATCAGAACCTCAACTTGACCTCAGTTCTATCTAATGGTGAATATGTTCAAAGTATAGAGATGCTCATTCTAGTGGGTAGACATTATCAACTCAGGAATCAGAGTTAGAGAAAATAAGATGGGAATATTTAGAAAGTAAAGAAATTTGTTTGGGACATTTCATATTGTAAACAAGTAAAAACTAGAGTAATATCCAGTAAATTAAAGAATCAAGACAGATTGTTTTACTTATGAAAGTATAGAAAGAAGAGGGGAAAACTTCATTAATTTTTGGAAGGTATATTAGAAATTGTATTGTCTGTGTCAGCTCAAGTGACCATGGACATTAAAAGAGGGACATCTGAGTCAACAATCTTTTGAAGGAAATGAATCTTATTTTAGTTCCTCAATTTTCATATTTAGGAGTGATCTTCAGACTAATAGATTAAAACAGCCTTCCTTGCCTTAGAAAAAGAGTTATTTCCAAAGTTGGGAATTCCTTTCCCTTTCCCTTTATTTTTTTCACATCCTTTTCTCTTCTTTCTATTTCTCTTTTTCTTTCCCCCATATATCTTTCTATTTGAGTAGGAAGAATAGAGAAGGGAGGTCTGAATTGAATAAGTCCTTATTTGAGCCAAACTAAGATAGCAGACAGAACTTCATCCATGAATTTTATTAATTTAAGTTTATGGAATTATGCCCCAACTCCTAGCAATCCATCGGAAAACAGCATTGCCTTCCTTTGTGAGGAAGCACAAGATTTTTCCTAAAATATAATGGTCTTCTTATGAATTGCCTCTCCTTCCATGATGATGGGAGAATCCTACTTCTGATCCCTTTTGTAGAATTTTTCTGTCCTCATTAATTAATTTCATAGTCTGACGGAAGAGGCTTTTGTTCTATTCTTACCTCTTCTCTTTTTTTCCTACACTTCCAACAGTCAACTTCTGCTAGAGTAGTAACACTGAAAATGAAGCCCCTCACCTTAGAATACCCACTCACTTCTTAGAACTCCCATTCACATCCTCTGGAGCCAGACACCCCTATTCCTTAGTCCTCTTCCTCCAAGACATTTTCCAGATGGTTGAGAAGAACCCTGATTTCCTCCATTGGGTCAATTCTCATTCCAGCTGATGTGTTTTTGACACAGGATTCTTTGAGCTAACATGTCCATGAATTATTTTAGATTGCCAACAACTCATGGAGGAATATTAACTCTTCATTCAAGCTATTAATTAAAAAGGAGAGATATGTGATCTAGGGGGCAGGTCAAGGAGTTTTGAACCAAATATCCTAAAAGAGCCAGCTCTTGAAGGTCATACAGGTAGAATGGTTTCCACATTCCTAAAGTTCTTTTATTAAAGGAAATTTCAACAGATAGGATTCAGTTTTTAATCCCATAGAAACTTCTGAAGAGAGCACCTTCAGGAAATGGAGGACTAGGGAGGCAGACAGCCCTGGTGATAACACCTTAGCCCAGGGACAGAAAGAGCCTGAAAGAGCAGGCTCAGCTAGCTGATTGAAAGGGATCTAGGTTCTCCTATGGAAGGGAGAGGCTTATTAACCACAACAATCCCAGTGGATCTTGTGGATGGCTCCAAGTGCTGGGAAAAGAGCTGAAACCATAGAATCCTTTAAGTGTGTGATGTTTAGGCAATCAGGTGGCCCTCAAAATAGCCAGAGTTGAGGAACACCTAGAATGAAGAATAATCTTTAGGTTCAGGGGAGAGCAATCAATCTTAGGAAAAGAGAGCATCAC
Organism: Sarcophilus harrisii; assembly: GCF_902635505.1. NCBI lineage: Eukaryota > Metazoa > Chordata > Mammalia > Dasyuromorphia > Dasyuridae > Sarcophilus > Sarcophilus harrisii. Next base: position 364,062 of record NC_045427.1, on the reverse strand, counting down.
AATGACCTGGAGAACAGTGGCTACAAAGCCTCCAGTGGAGCCAGTCCCAGAGAGAACAATGGGAACTTATCTATAGAAAACATCAGCAATTTTCCAGCATCCAAAGCATGAGTTACCCCAGCATGCTTGTGTTTTACAGGGACATCTCTTCACACAGATGCTCTAGCCGCAAGAATGCTCCCAGTGCCTAGATGCCCCACACATTATTCCTCTCATGTCCCCTCCTTCCAATGAAGGTATTATAAATACTTACCAACTTAGTTAATGGTAAGTATAAGAAGCAAAATGAAAAGACAGAGAATAGTGGTGTATTGCATTTTCAGAATTTCTTTACCATGTCTAACCCATTGTCTACACATTCACAAAACTGAAAATTCTTAATTCTTTCCTGGAACTACCATATCAATTATAAAGAGTGCAAATTACTCAGATAATTCCAAGCAAAGTATCAGAATTGCAGCATTATCAAATTGAGTATAATGACTCTTGCAGATGTAGAAGCATCTTGTCATCTATCTACCTTGGGTCAAAATGAAACCTATTTTAATAAATGGATGAGAGATGTTAGAGAAAAGAGCTGAATTCTGCAAAGACCACATTGAGGTCACTCTGTTAATTTCATCATTTGCTAAAGCAATGCTGAGCATCAATTTCTTTACAGTGGCCTAAGGTAGTTTAAAAAAACAATTAAAAATCCTCATTTTATTGAAACTAATTTTCAAATAATTTTCCAAGTGTGGACATCTTTAAAGAATTTTAGCATCCTACAGCCTCCCTGAATGTTTATAAACATTCTCACCACCTGCCTATTCTGGTGAAAGCACCTTGGCAGTTTGGTCACAAAACGACCAAAGTATTTAGGGAAGGAAGTCCAAAATCTCATTGTCCTGAAATGAACCCTCAAATTGTGAGTTTGTCAAGCATTGGCTTTCTTACTACATTAAAAGCAAACCATGGACAATCTTCTGTTGCTTCTGCTCAACAATACATTGCTAAAAATTAGTTTCCATAATGACTTTTTATCTCATCCCATTTCAGAACAAGAGACGTAGGATTATGGCGATTCTTTGAGGGTAAAATGAATGGGACAATGCATAGGGAATACATTTCTCTCTTTCTCCAGACTTATTCACTTTCTTCATCCCTGACCATCCATACAAAACTAAGTTGGGACTTTCATGGAAATACTTCACTGAAACCAATTTCAATTAGCTACTCTTTTTGAAATCCATATTGTTCCAAACATCAAACTCTTGGGATCTTTCGATGATCTTTAGAATGATATGACAGAGCCCAGTAATTCAGATCATGGTCTTATTAGAGATTCTGTCATTTTTATCCAACTAAGACAAATCAGAACAATTCTTCTTTCCTTATTTTAATCTTTGAATTTTGATCCTTGCACCACCATTAATAGATTAAATATGGGAAAAATGCATTTGAGCTGTACCAAATGACTCACTGAATTCATGTTTTTAGATATAAAAGTCATGCATCAGAAAAAAATAGTCACAAATTTATATTAATAGAAACCCCAGCAATTTTCCTATAGCCTTACCCTTCTGTCCCAGTTCTTTAAAGAATTTTAGCAACATACAATGGATTGTTGCATTTCATGAAAATACATAAATATCTAATAATCTATCTGCCTTGGGCCAAAATGTGGCAAATGTGACCTGTTTAAATAAGCTGATAAGAGGTGACAGCAGTATTACCCTAAAGATCCAATGAAAATCATCTGTTAGTGTGCCAATTCAGTTATAAAACTCTGGGAGAGTGGGTCTCTATAAAGATGAGGAATTCTCTAGAGCTGGATGGAAGGGGAAAGCTCTATGCTGCCCAAATAGGTTTGGGTGTGGTCCTTATGCCCATCTTATTGCTGTTTCAAAATAACTAAGGTCATAAAAAGGGAGTTTCAAAGATTTTCTGCTGAAGTTCTCTTCATCAATTCAATTTCTTATTCATGGTTTTATTTAAAGCCATTTTGTCCAATACCTCTCTGAACTGACTAGGAGTAACAAGCATGGGCTTCATCTGTGGTGGCTACCATCAGTCCTCATGATCATATTTTTCGGAGAGCATGGGAAGGCTTTTAGCCTGCCACTATTTAAGGATTACTGTGGTGAAGTCTGCTAAACCAATTCTTCCACTTTTTTTTTTTTTTTTTTTTTTTTTACAGCAACTATCTTTGAAAGTCATTTAGTTTAACAGCTGAACTGACAAAACTCTAGCCAGGAACTAATTCACTCTAAAGCCACCTGCTACCTAGACCTTCTCTCAATCTAAGATTGCATCATTTCCAAGACTTGTAAGAATTATGTAATCCTTCCTTGATCTGGCCATTTCCAGATGATTACTGGCTAAAAAAGTTTCCTGTGTGTTTGATCAGGTGACCCAGGGATACAGGTCACTACAAAAGTTGTATATCAGTTCAAAATAAATGCTGTTTTGCTAAATAGTAATTGGATAGAAGGTCATTTAAATAATGATTTCCTACTTCACACCATTAAAGAATTACAAAGATTATAACGGCTATAATAATGGAGACATTACATGTAAAAGGCAAAGTATAAAGTAAAGGTTAATAATTTGTGAGCTCAGATCTTTATCTTATCTACCTGATGTGGGCAGGTTCTTACCAACCCACAAAATTAAATCTTTCTTGAAACTTCTAGCAGTCTTGAACATACTGTCAGAACTTCAGCATTAAATATGATACCTCATTCATTGATTAATATATATAATCATCGAACCTAGATGCCTAAAATCAGAGCCCAATTCAATAGGAAAATGAAGATAGACACATCAACCCTAAGACCTTTTTACTGAACTCTTGTTAATTAGGCCATGCAGTTATGGAAATGTGTGGGCATGAAAGGGCTCTGCAAAATTTCAGGCCCTGTCTTATTTAGGGTTAAGGTTAATCTTAACCCTAACCCTAACCCTAAATTCCACAAAGGGAAAGCAGGGCTTTTCCTTTACAAAGTAGGCTTGGGATAGTTCTCTCTGCTTAACTTCTTACACACCCAAACTAATTAAGGGAGCTTGAAAGTCTTATGTTCCCATAACCCACATCCACCCCTCAAAAAAGCTCAGTTCTTTATTTGGGGATTTGGCTTTTGATTTACAGCTAGATCTATTTCCTTTTCTGAGATCAGTGCTAATGAAGATCTCTATGATTCCTGACTTTTAACCCTAACCCTTTTAGGATTTTATTAATTATTCTCTCCTATTTTTATCTGGCTATGTATTTCTTACTTATCTTTTGCTCTGTTCATTACTCAACAAGATTTTGCCTTTCTCTCCTCCCCTTCAGCAAGTCCTGTTCATAATTTTTTTGTTAAAATTCACTTTTGCACCCCTTTCTAAAAAAGATTTCTCTTTTCATTATCCATCTTCTCTTTCCATTTCTCCTAGATCCTTATTCTCTTAATTCTTGACCCCTGTAATCCTCTTTTCTCTGTATTTTTTTATACAAGTTTTTGTGCTGGGCTCTGCCCTCTTCCTTCTGGACACTTTCTGCCAATGCCTTGTTCAGCTTATCCTATGGAATCCCTTTTCCATTATGTCTTACTCTCAGTACAATGACATTTATACACTGCCCAGTGGTTAAGTTCTTCCTCTACCACAGATCTATACCCTCTGTCTTATTGAGCTTTTCTTCTTTCTATTTGTCTGAAAGTAATCTATGTCCATATTCTCCCACTTCTCCCAGTGCCAGCTGCCCAACTCCCTTCTCCCAGGACAAGTAAGCTTTTTAGGTTCCTGGGATCATACAGGGTAAAGTCCTCATCTCCCTTTACCCATAGAAGCTTTCCATTAGTGGAAACCCCTCCCATCTCCAAAGTAAGGCTCATTTCCTCATTTTGTTAAAGTCTTTCCTCCTCTGAGCTCACAGAAGTTCTGTCCTCTCATTGCTAGTCTAACCCTAACTCTGACCCTTGATTTGATTCAGGGGACCATTCCCTTCTTTCCATCCCCTGCTTTCCTCCCCACCTTGCACATACCCTCCCGTGTTGTACTGTGGTCCACAATGACGACTTCATCCATAGGCAGGTGGAGACATGTTTTGTCCATAATGCCCCTCGTCCACCTCTTCAGTGTGATCTTTGCCATTTGTGCTATTGCTCCAGTCACTGTGTGCCTTGCCATTTCTATCCTTGCCTGCTGTGTTTATTTATTCCTCCGGTATTTCTGTTGCTTGAGGTGTTCAAGAAGAAAATAAGTCCTTCAGTTCTGGTTTTCTTTCTAAAAATGCTTCAAGTTGCAGGAAAGAATTGCAAAAGGAGTGGCTGCCCATCAATTGGGGAATGGCCGAACAAGCTGTGGTACATGAAGGTAATGGAATGTTATTGTTCTTTTAAAAAATGATGTAGAAGCTGATTATAGAAAGGCCTGGAGAGATTTACATGAACTGATGCTGAGCGAAACAAGCAAAATCAGGAATACAGTGTACACAATAATAGCAAGAATGTGAGATTATCAACTAGGAAAGACTCTTCTCAGTGGTTCAATGATCCAAGTCAGTCCCAATGGACTTTGGACAGAAAAAGCCAGCTGCAACCAAAGAAAGAACTAAAGAGACTGAATGTAAATCAACACATGGTATGTTCACTTCATTTTTCTGGTTTTTTTATCTTTCTTGTGGTTTTTCCCTTTTGCTCCAATTTTTCTCTCCTGACTTGATTCATAAAGCAATGTGTATTAAAAATAAACTTTAAAAATGCTTCCAGCTAGCTCTTACTGAATATCCTTTTTTTGTCATATGTGGTTAAGCTCATATTTGCAGAATAGGTTCCTCTGGTATGCAGAAATGTCCTTTCCTTTCTATGGGAAGGTCTTTTTCCTGATGGCTGCAGAACTTGCAGTTTCTGAATTTGTCGGAATTTGCAGCCTTTTTATTCTGAGAATTCTGTGGATTGAAGTTTAATTTTCTATGTTCAGAAGCTCTGGGAAGTTCTCTTCATAACCCTATTTCTCTGGTTATGCCGATTGTTTGTCCTGTAATATTCTGGGAGACCCATCATCCTGTCTGTATCTTGTGTTTTAATGTTAACTGTTTTTGCTTTTCTTCTAATTGTCTTTCCTTTGTGGGCATTTGTGTTCCCCATCAATGATTCTATTTTTTGAAGGCTTGCCAAGTATTTCTATTCTGTTCATTATTTTTACTTTGCAGGATATAAATTCTGCTCTCATCCTCATTTCTCAGTTAAGCACCCACATTCTCAAATTCCACAGGATTCTCTGTCTGGAGGACTGGTTTATTTTCCTTCACTTTGTAGTATGGACTTATTGATGTCTGAATTTTAGTAAATCCAGGTGCCATATTTCCTTCGGTTTTCACTAGTTTTCCCACAGATTAATAAATATGTGATTAGGGTCTTTGAGAAATTTTTTCCCAGTACTTTTAGTATTTTCAATCTTTACTCCCTGCTATTTTTCTTAGCTCTCATTTGTCTCTTCTGATTGTAATTTCCTTGAGGACTGTATCTCACAATGTCTTAGCCTCCTTCCACCTTGGCTAATTCATAGTTCACCAGAGTTTCAATCCCAATTGACTTTGGGTTGTCCAAACTGGCTCCAGTTGTATACTGGACTCTCTTCTCAGACTTTTGAGTGTTATATAGCTGCCCAAACACACAACTTCCTGCCCTGGTGACCTGTCCTGCTCCCTCAGTTCCTCAGTTGTCTGCCCCAGCACTGACAGTCCAGATCTGCAGGTCAGAGCATTGCAGGACTGGTACTTCTGAAGTACAGTCCCCAGAAATATTTTTTGCTCCTGAAGAACTATGGGGTTAGTGCCAATTTTCCCCTTTCTTTTGGATTCTGGATGTCCACACCATGGAAACAGCTAGATTTGCTTTATCTTTGGTACATATTTTTGATTTTGAAGAGGTCTGAGAAACTGGGCATCAGAGAAAATATCTACTCTGCCATCTTGTTCATTTAGAGCCAGAAGGGTTCTAAATATAAAACCTTAGAATTAGGCTAAAAGGGGCTTTGTTCAGTCTTTGGAACTGAGTTCAATGCCTACTGATTTTAATGTGAAGCAAAGACATTTTCCCAGTGGCTGTTTTAGCAGGAACATAAAGACATTTTGAGTTTATTATTCCTTTAGGGTTAATGTGGTAATGCTCAATGTCCTTTTTCTCCCACCCTAACTTGCCTTTCCCCAGCCTGTCCCCACCTTTAAACAGAAAACAGAGCAATTTGGTGAAAAAAAATCATTTTCTTGTCAACTTCTGAGCAACCAACAAAGTACAAGTAGTTTGGTCTTGGCTTTTCCTTAAGAAGAGAAGTGTAAATTTGTCCCTTTGTACGATCCTATTTTAGTGTGCCACTATTTTTTTTCCTTTAGAAGTGACTAAGTGGCATAGTAGCTAGAGCACTGGGCCTAGATTCAGGAAGAAGGCAAGACACTTTCTAGATGTGGAAGCCTGGGCAAATCATTCAACCTCTATTTGCTTCCATGTTCTCAACTGTAAAGTGGAGGTAACAGCATAATAAGTATTATGAAGGTTAATATTAACTTTGTAGGGCTCTTACGAAAATCACTTGATGTAACACAGGCATTGAGGCACACAGTAGGCATTCTATAAATGCTTATTCCCTTCCCTTTTCAGCATAATCATTCTTCCCTTTGGATATCATCTGAATGTGAATAGATCTCAGTAGAACATCCTTTCTTTTCTCAGTAACTAACTTTACAATAAATTGTTCCTGATTTTCCATATTTTTTTTTCCTGCCATCAGTTACAAGGCATGCTCCTTTGAAACATTTTCCTGATGTCAATCTTAATTTCTCCAAAAATGAGCCTTAGGAAGCTTCTTTTTTCTTGATCAGGACTGAGGACAGCTCCACGATTTATCTATTCTTCATATAGAAAGTAACCCTTGTATTTTTCCTTCCAAAGGGCTTCAGTATCTCCAACTGGAAGAAAGAAAAGAAGAGAAATAGCTTTTCTCCTAGTGTAAATGTCTCCTCCAAGATAAGGAAGTGGAGAAGAAAGTTATCACAGACATTCTACATCACAGAACAGTTGGGACCCGATAGTGCCCCCTGCTGTGGCCAGAAAGTAAAGAAGGGATGGGAAGCCTGTCCTCTTCTGTACACTAGGACCACCACCCTCACTAGCGAGGACCGTAATGGCACCTTCAGGTTTGCCAGGCCACGACATCTCCGATCTCGTTTGCTCCTCCAAACAACCTGCCAAGTGGGTCTTATGTGAAGGAATCTCCCAGCTGGGGCATATCTGAGGTGAGATTTGACCTTGTCTTTCTGGCTCCAGAGCTGGCTCTTTCTCCCTGGCATCACTTGGGTACCTGAGGAAGAACATTTGTAGCCAGCAAAGGGCCAAGATACTCTGACCAATATGCCGAGGTCCAGTGGACCTGTGTTTAGATGGGGCCATAGATGTGGGGAGGGTTGCACACAGAGACTCTATTTCCTTATCTGCCAGGTGAGGAGTTGCTAAGCAGTGCAGATGATTCACAGAGCTTGTGACCTGCTACAGATTAACAGGAGATCCATGAGAGCTCATAGATGGGCTGCCCTCCAAGTTGTTCCCCCCCAAATGGGACCTGTGGTTGTCTTTATACAAAATCCCTTTTTTGTATGGGCCAGAATGCAAAATTATGAAAGCACCATTGATACGTACAGTAAACACTAAGAGTGCTTTTATTCTGCTTACAAGGTGTTGTGTTACCATCTAGGCTTTGCACTGTTTAAGAATTCTCTTTGCTGGAAGTGATGGCATTCAGGACTGCTGCACAAAATCAGGATCTGGACTTGTCTAGTTCAAATATAGCTTCAGATAGCAGTGTGACCCTGGTTGCTTAATAATTAGTTATTACATGGTTATTACATTGTTTATGGGATGGTTTTCTCTTTGACATTTTGGAGGTCCTAATGGCTGTCAAGATATTAATGAATGTCATCACAATTATTTGCAGGGAACCTGTGGTTTTTGGCAGGTCTGCACTATTGTTCCTCTGGGGGATGAGAATAGAGAGAGGGCAGAACAAAAGAATATACTTTAAAATGTTGCTAGAGGAAATGGGATCAAGATCATTGGTCATTCAGAATTCTCTAGACAGCTTAGTAGTTGGTATTTTCATTTTGTTTGTTCCCAATTTTCTTCCTATGATAAACATTCATGAAACTGAGGCTTTCCAGATACAAAGAATTTTATATGTGTGTGTATATATATTATATATATATATATATGTATGTATATTGCTGAGACAATTGGGATTAAGTGACTTGCTCAGGGGTCACAAAGCTAGGAAGTGTTAAGTGTCTGAGACCAGATTTGAACTCAGGTCCTCCTGAATTCAGACCTGGTGCTCTATCCGCTGCATCACCTAGCTGCCCTCTAGCTTTTTATTTTTCAAAATACCTGCAAGAATAGTTTTCAACATTCACTCTTGCAAAACCTTTTGTTCCAAAATTTTCTCTCTCCTTTCCCCTAAAAAGCAAATAATCTAATTATGAGTTAAATGTGTGCAGTTCTTCTAAAACATATTTCCACATGTACCATGCTGTGCAAGAAAATTGGGTTAAAAGGGAAAAATGAGAAAGAAAAAAAAACCAAGCAAACAAGAAAAATATGAAAATACAAGGCTGTGCAGATACAAAGAATTACCAGAAAAGGTGATGTGTGAAGCCATGAAGCCCTACTTTGTGTAGATTTGTTTAATGTAAAGAGAATAAGAGAAACAGAGGAGTTGAGGATAGAAATCCTATCTACATTTTCAATGTAATATACACTTATATGTGACTGTGCATATAAATCAGTGTATTAACATAGATATACAGGTACGTTCATGTATGTGTGTGCGTGTGCGTGTGTGTGTGTGTATAAATTGGTTGGCATAGAGCAAGAACTGTCCCTGCACATAATATTGATATGGGTGATGAGTGTGGGTTGGGGGGAAATGCCTCAGTGCATCTTAGTGATGGATTCAAATGAGGACCAGCTCAGTGCCCACAGAGATGCTCCTCCTTAGGCCCAGAATAGCCTGCACAATTGGGCTTTGGGTTATTGGTCTCCTGCTGCTATCCACTTTTCCTGCATATCACTCAATCTGGCTAAGGAATATTTCTGCAGACTGACATTAAAGTATTGTAATTCAACTGGGAGGAGGATGGAGGGGCAGAACACAAGATCACTTGGCTGTCTCCCTGCACTGGCTCTGTCATTTGATTTGTTTTTTGCATTTTCTGTCCACCAAGATCTCCTTTGATGTAGCAAATAGAAAACACATAACCAAATAAATTGTGTCTTATATTCTTTGTATGGGAATGAGGCCTAAACTGTAGGAATAAAGGAGAGGGCAGAGCATCAGGTCAGTCAGTAAGTGGCAAATGTGGTTCATTTGTAAATAAATTTCTAAATCGATGGATGGATAGAAGGATGGATGGAAGGAAAGAAACACAGATAGATGGAAAGAAGCATGGATCGATGAGTAGATGGATGGTTTCATAAATGGATGGATGAATAGTGAGTCCTGGGAAGGGAAGAGTCCTGTCTCCATCCATGCCTAGACAGCAGAGAGATGAGACCACCATATTTCTAGTTCTGTCCTGCCTGCCTCTGTGACTCTGCAGTTGGGCACAACTTCCATGAAGGAGAAAGGCTGGATGATGTAGAGGTGGCTAGAAAGTCTACAAAGTGATGAGATGTAAGACACAGATCCAACCACTCATTCCATCTTTTCAATTATTTATTCTTTTCATTTATCACTTGCTTACTTACCCTCACTTATCAGTTTTGGAGGCTTGGTTTGTGCTGGGGAAGGGCTGAGATAAACCTGCAGATAAAAAGAGAACCAAGAGATCAGTGGATCTCCAAATTTAGATCTCCTGTTCTCTAGGAAGACATCTTTAGCTTCCTCCACTCATGTAGGGAAGAGAGCTGAGGGAGGAGCAGCATCAATAGGCTTGCTACTGAGTCCTTCATAGAGAGCAAGCCCATCCTCTGTTAGGATCCAGAGGGTGTAGGACGGGACTGCCCACAGTCTACAGGGACCAGGCAGGAGGCTGATTACCAGGAAGCTGCTCTTTTTTTGAGTAAGAACAAGAGAAGAGGAGCCTACCCACCCCTCCCTCCTTTCTTGCCTTCTTCAGTTCCTGGAAGAACTCAATGTTTCTGCTTTCCCAGGTGAACCTTATAGCAAGCTCTGACCCATAAACCTATAAAGCCAAGGATGGGCAGAGTCCCTAGGCTCTGTCTCCCTCAGCTTCACAAGGGCCAGAGGTTAAGGTGAAACTTTAAAAATAGCCACAAAGGCATATTGGATTTGGTCCCTGGAAGGTGCTTACCTGAGCTTCACAAATTGAGGGCCCCTTTCATGATGGGTTTTTTCATTGCTTCTCATTTTTTGACCAGCTTTTTCTTTAAGCACTTAGTTGCTAGGACAGCCAGTTCACATATACCGAGTTTACATAATTTCAGTATTTATGATGCCTTTAAGCCTAACGTAGAATTCCTGCTAAACTCTTCTTGCCTTATCTGGAATGATTTATAAGCCCTTTTGGCATTCCCCCAAGGTACCAACAATTCCCACCCAGGTATCAAAAAGGCCTGTGGGTGCTCTGACAGGGATGCTTCGAGGGGCCTGCTCCCCTCCCAACAACATGTAGATTCTGAAATGTGCCATGCTCTTTACAGCAGGAATAAGCCCGCAAAGGCAGAAATCAGTTGAGTACGATGCTGGTGCCCAACACATCCTTGCTCCAAGAATACATAGGCTTCAGACCTTTTTCTAGAGTCCCCACTAGTCTCTGCAGCCCTGGAGGAGCTCATGGCCATTCCTGTCCTATGGAGTTCTCCGTTACATCACTTCTGAAATGGATCTGAGGTCTCACTGCCACCTTTCATAGACCACGAAGACTCCCAGTGAGTAAGATGGCCCAAAATGGCTTTTCTGTTGAGGAAATAGAACTGCCCTGGGGGAGCTGGCCTTCTCCACGTGATCCAATTGAAGAGTGGAAATGGCTTTGTTGACATCGGTTCAATGACTTTGGATGGAGAGCCTCAGAGGACACAGCAGAGGGGCTCAGCCGTTTTGTCCAGTAAAAAGTCCAGAGATTCAGTTAGGAAAAGAATTCTAAGAAGGTCTGAATTCAGCCTAGAACCTTCAGCCTTCCTGGGCAAGTGAACCCAAGGAGAAAAAAGTTTTCTCATCATCTGAGGAGCTGAGCATGGGAGCCTCGGGGAGAAGAGGAAGCTTCTGGTTAGGAAGACTGAAGAAGCTTTCCCAGCAGGTGTCTGAGGTGGCTGGTGGGGGAGACTGAAGACCCTCCCTCTCTGCTGAGCTCAATCTCTGTCCAAAGGGCTGAGGTGCAGGTTTCCTTTGACTAAGGAGGTCTTGAGCTGGGGAAAAGGAGCAAAGGATGATATTCACATCTGGTTGGAAGAAGAGGAGTCTCTTCTCGATGAGGGACCCCATACATAATGCGGGTGGCTGAGATCTGGGGAAAGAACCTCTACTTTACATCCTTAGTAGATGGATTGCCCCGGGCATCTCCAAAAGCCAAACTGAAGGAAAACACCTGGCTGAAAGCAGTGGAGGCAAGAGTGGACAACTACCTGGAGAGAACCGTGCTTTGCAGGCAGCAGATCCTGCAGAGAAGGGAGGGGGTTCAGCAGTCAAAGACAGTAGCAGAGCCCAAGCAGACCTCCCTGTTCAGTCTGTTCTGCTGTAACAGAAACATTCCTGGCTACACAAAATCACACAATGAAAGTCACAGAGGGATGGGAGCACAGCACGCAATCTGGCCAGTGACATTAAAAAAAATAAAAGGAACCAAATCAAAACCATGGCAGTACAGTCTCATGCTAATACTCAAACACAACACTAAATAGTGGCTGAGGGCCAGCTGCTCGGCTTGCTCCCCCATGCTCTCAGGGCCCTGGCTGGCAAAGTGGAATTGCTCTGGGAGAGAAAGTGGTCTCAGGCCATGGTGGAAAGTGGGTAAGAGGGAGGGGTAGATCAAGTTTCCTCAGCCTCAGCTGCAACTGCCCTAAAAGGTTCTATGATAAACATGGTGCTTTACTCTAGCAAAGACCGGGAGTTTGCTTGTAGACATAGGCACTGGAATGAGGGTAGCAGTTCAGGGGTCACTGGGAAGTGGGGCTGCCTTCTGTCCTGGTTTGTCATTGTCCAGAATGAAAACATATGCAAGCTAACACATGAGTTATGCTCCAGTCATTACCAACCACTTGGAACAAGTTCTCATCCTCAGAATGTGTTATAGCAGGACTATGGCCATTTCTTTTTAAACGTGCAATTCTTCTATACAAATTAAGGCAATTATCATGCTGCACAAGAAAATCAGATTAAAAGGGGGGGGAAAGGAGAAAACAAAAACGGTGAAAACACTCTGGGTGCAGATGGAGCTCTTCATCTCAAGTCTATTGGAATTAGTCCTGTGTCCCCTTCTGACCTTGGGTGTCTCAGCCACTTGGTTTGGCATGTGCAGATCCTCTGCCCAGAATTCCCATAAATGTTCACTTTTCCACTGCCTGGTGATGTGTGTGTAAGAAAGTGGGTTGAGGCATATGGGGGAGAGAAGGGAGGGGATGATGGAATGACCATCTGTCTAGCTGTTTCATTAAAAACCTTCACTTTGATCTAAGGCTGATTGGCTGTGGACTGGCTGAAGCAAAATCAATGGAGAAAATTATGACCTACCCTGTGCTTGTGGTCTAAAGGTGAAATGAGGGTGGGGGGAGAAGGGTGCAATGATCTACAGTTTCCTTTGGTTTACGCTGTATAGCTATGTGCACACACACACACACACACACATACACACACATCTCATTCACATTCTGTCTGTATTGCATCTTTAGTGTTCAAGTCCAGGACCCTAAATCTCCAAAGGGAGGTGTGCAAATCCTTCAGGGACTTCCCTATAATGTTTAGGTTTTTGTTGTTTGAGTACCTGAGGCTGGATGTGAACCTGATCCTCCTGCTTCTCAGACCAGCTCTGCCATCTAACTGCCCCCAAGTCTTCCCTATTATGAAACTATGGATCCACCCTTAGCTCAGTGAATCAGATAGTTGTATTTTCCACACTTCTGATGCTTATGAAAGTGGGAGATGAGGATTATGATAGGTGGTAATTTCTTGTCTTGGTAACTCACAGCAGGATTGGGAACACTCACAAACCAGATCCAGTCTGGTCTGTGAATTGAAAGCCTTTGGACAATTCTGTCACCTTTCTCCCCTAGACATTTTGTCTGGTTCAAGTATGTTAGCCTCATAACTTGGACCTTTCAAGGAGCAAGAGAAAGCATCCCTAGACTTTTGCCCCATGCTTAGCATACTCCTTTCTCTCATCATTCCTCAAACCTCCATTTTCAGAGGATAACTACCAGGAGTGGGAATTGGCTTCATGGGATGCAATCACTAAGGGTTAATTGAGCTGGTCTACCCAGGTAAGGACAGTCCCTGATAAGAAGCAAAGTTAATCACTTGGTCAAGACGTACAAAAACAAAGTGAATTTTTAACAGTTAAAAGAACTGACCCACAAAGTTCCAAGCAGGATCATTATTAGTAAAGCATGAATTCAGCAATAAATTGAATCTTAGCTTCATCAAAACCAAGACCTTGAATGAGGAGTTTTCTTTTATTGGTTTTGGGGACTACAGAACAATGTAACTGCTATCATAGAGTTGAAGTGGTTGTTGTTTGTTCCTTATTCTGGAAGAGCACCAGGACATGACATGCAAACAAATTGGATTGAACTGGGAGGGCTGTGCAAAGTCACCAGCCTCACTCTTTCCTCTAAAGCCACCTGGGTCCAGAGACAAGATAGGGATCAGGATGGTTGCAGATGTTTCTGGATGTAATGGGAGAGCTTGGCTCTCTTAAGCTAAGGTTTCTAACAGGTTTCAGTTAGTCTGAGGCAAACTAGGTAAGATTTGAGGCCAAAAATGGTATCTCCTCTAGTCAAAAAAGGAGAAACTAAATGAAACAATCCCTCCCAAAATCAATCTCAGGGTTTCTGGTCAATAAGGAAACAGCTGCTATTCATACTCACTCTGAATGAGCCAATCGGGATATAAATCATGCCCAAGTGGGACTTGAGCTTGGTTGGACCTGTTATTGGTCAATGAGAGCTTGAGTCATTTGTATTTAAGGCGTGGTCCTAGTCCTTAAACTCAAGATACCTTGCAAGGTTTCAGTGATCAAAATGTACATTCCTTTGGGCATAGCCCCAACAGGTAAGGATGTTCACCCTATGTGGACAGAGAGAAGGGAAGACAAAGACAAAAGACTCATTAGTACCCATGAAGAAAAGAACACACAGATACATAAATGACCACAAAAAATAACCCTAAGCTTTTGGTTTTTACAACTCATACACATCTAGAGGTCTTAAATATCTTCTTTATTTGGTTGGTTACCCAGGAGAACTAAGGCACTTTATTTTGATGTTCCCTCTTCCACTGCAGCACCTTGGCCAGCGCCCTGGACCCTCTTCAGCCAGCTCAAAGGCTGGTCCAGATCCTAACCTAGCTAGGACAACGTTGATCCATATCAGATTCTCAAACCTGTTTTGGATGGAATGCCCTTCACCAAACAAGGACTTCCTTTTACCTCAGATAACTTGTGAGATTCCCTTGTGAGAAGAGCCTGAGATACGAGTGGAGAAGTGAAAGTCCCTCACCTGAGATATGCTATAGGGAGTGTTGGGGGGGGTACCCCCATGCTGGTACCAACCCCCGCGTCTGAACCTGCTGGTCTGTCTGAGTCACTTTCTCTAATCATTGCCCAGCACTGCCCCCATTTCATGATGTCTGGAGCCCGAGGTGAAAACTAGGTTTATTATAAGAGAAACAAACACACTTGTGGAACCCAAATTGCTCACAGTCATATTGGAAGTTTGCATATTTATGACAGTACAACAAAAGGAGGAGAAAAGAGGAGGGGCATAGTATGTAAGGGGAAAGGTGCACAAACATTTTTCACAGATTCATTGGTGCCTATCTTGCCTCCCAAGACCACAGAGAATCCAGTTTGGAGTGTAAACAAATGATGTCAGCTTGGGGAGAGGGTTTCTTCTTGATACTTTCAGGATCTCCTGCATGCTTTGGATATAATGTTTCTGGAAAATATGACAACTCAAAAAGACAAATTCAGGGGACCCCTTAATGAAACTATAAAGGCAGTAATAAGGTCTTAGAAATAGAAAGGTAGATCAGTGGAACAGAATAAAAATAGAATTTACAGCAGCAAAAAAAAATCTTGTATTTGACAAAGTGTAAAGATAGTATTTTGGACAGGAATTCATTGTTTAGTGGAAATTGTTGGGAGGGTTAAAAAGTAGTGTGTGACCACCACGTTAGCACCCAGGACACCCCAGAATCAGCCGGAGTCAGGATAAGCAAAAGTCCTTAGTCTTTATTCTTGGTCTTTAGGGGTAGAAGTGAAGAGGATGGAAGAGAATCTCCTGAACCATCTTCTTCCTCATCTACTGCTAAAAAGTAACACTGGCTGGTCTTACTCCCCCGCCTAGTCCCTCCTACAATCCTCTGTATATACCAATCATCGAGCCAGCACGGCATAGTAGGAAGGGCCAATTTCCAAACATATGCCCATAGAATATTGTTCAATTGGTAGTTAGCCTCAAGTGCTTGGCTGTCCTGACCTCAGTGCATCAACTCAAGAGTTTCAGCCCTCTACAGTACAGTGACAGAGGCTGCGCATAAAATATACCCTAATTTACCAAGATAAGGTCAAAATAGATATATGACCTAGATATATTTTACAGGATTTTACAGGAAAAATAGAACATGTAACTTCAGATTGTGGATAGGTGAATGATTTATGAATAAACAAGGGACAGAGAACAAAGCTGTGTAACACACAAATCACAACAATGTGATTTGTATCACATTTATACAAATGTAGCCAAGATGAGAAGGAAGCAAAAAATTGGGAATAATTTCTGTAGATAATCAGATAAAGGTCTAAAGTATAAAATACATAAAGAACTTTGTCAAATCTATAAGAATCAAATTCTTCAAGTGATAAATGGTCAAAGGATAAGAATAATGAAGAAAAAAATATACTCATTTGAAAATGTTCTAAATCACCATTGATTAGAGAACTGCAAATTAAAATAATCATGAAATATGTCATACCTATCAGATTGATTAAAGTGATAGAAGGGGAAAGTGATAAATGTTGGAGGGGTTATGGTAAAAAAAAAAAATCATTGTTGGTGGAATTGTGAACTGATCCAACCATTTTGGAGGGCAATCTAAAATTACGCCAAAGAATTATTAAACTACATGTACTTTTTGACCCAGTAACAATACTGTTTATTTATGAAGGTAATTGGGGGGAAAGGTAATTAGGGGGCATTAGGGGAAATATTTTAAAGATAACCCTGTTTTCCAGCGCCCAGCATGTTGGGTATGTCCTGAGTGACCTCACCCTCTGCATTAATGTTTTATATGTAGTGTGTATAGTGTGTATGTAGTGTATTATTTGGACTAGCACTAGGTATTACTGAGGGACTTAGTTCCCCCTATTTCCCAGGGCCATCCATCACATGTTCACAATCCCTGTTCCTTATACTATATTAATCATTATAGAACTTTAATTCTGTATCCCACAGAGTCATAAGGTTAGACTATTTTCTCTAAGAATTATATATATGATTGGATTCCAAATTTATCATGAAAATTCAGGCAGGAAGTATGTTAGTAATAAATTCTCAAAATTGGATTGAGGATTAAGAATTTTACATATAAATTGTATTGAAAGTGAAATTATTTTCCCATTTAAAAATAATATCTAATTTAAAAAGGCAGAATGGGTCATAAATGAACTTCCTAAGAAAAATAACTAGGACCAGACAGATTTACAAATGAATTAAACATATCAAGTATAGGATTTACTTTCAAAACCAAATTTAGTTGCATTCCATTGTCAGAACTTCTAGATTTGGAAGCAAAGAGAGCCCCCCTTAGAGATGTCCTGAAGTTAGAACTTATTGACCAAGAAAAGATACATATAAATCTCCCTTCTCAGAACAGGCCCGTTGTGAACCCTTGAATTGATCTGTACTTGATTTAATATAATTATGGGAATTGTGAGAAAAACTTTATTCTGTTATTAAATTCTAGCCTCATGTGTCTGGGAAGATGTCTGAAGAAAGCCCTTGCCCTTGAGTGGATGAGCCCAGAAGCAACTGACATCCAGATAAAGCAGCTATACCAAGATTCTGGACAAGGGCTGAGTTTATTGTCCTAGCTGTTTTTTTTTTTTTTTTTTCTCGCTTCTTATGTGTCCATCCACCAAGACCCTGATTCAAGTATGTGGTAGCATTTTTTCACGCTGAAATCCTTGTGCCCCTTTTCTCCATGACTCAAACAATGGCTAGGACGGACAACTGGGACACACTTCCCCAATAAGTCCCTTCAAGAAACTAAACTGCTTCTCTTATTGGCCATAAAGGTGAGGGTTCTTTAAGATTACTTCCCTTTGGCCAAAAGGGGAAATCTCAGAATATTTTAAATATACTGTTTTCCAGAACTAAGGCTCAGCAAATAGATTGTGTCTGCAGCTTGACTTAATAATAACCCTGTGCACTCAGGAATGATATCATCTTCTGGAAAAATTGTATATCTTGGACCATACCAGGTGTTCACTGAGAGATTTAACTCTCCATAGGATTGAGTATAATATAACTGGTTACTTAGCTGAGTTGTGGGGGGCAATGTGCTTGGTTGGAAGTTCGGTAATAAAGAGCCAGCAATCTAGTCACCTGCCAGATAGGGGTTAAGACTTCTTTGGGTAGCAAAGGAGACATCTTGGAAAGGCAGCTTTATGGTGTAAAGATGCTGCTTTCTGCTATCTTCCCATATCTCCCAAAGACAGCAAAAATAAAACAAGGGTTGCCAAGAGAATAGGACTTCAGAACTTAACCCATTGCAGGTCAGCTAAATTCTGAACTAAATTTAGACACAGAAGCATGTTTTAAGCAGTTACAGGACAAAATCAATAGCAAAAAGGATGAATAGAAAAATGATACAGAATCAATTTAAATGTTTTCATTGGAGGAGAGAAGGGGAGGTTTAGATGTAAACCAGTGCCTCTTTCCAGAATTTGTGGCTTTTTCTGATCATTAGGTTGACCCACTTCTTTCCAATCTTCCTGTCTTTCATTCTGCCGACTTTAATGCATTTTTACTTAGAAATTAATGCATTTACTTAGAAAGCTGGGCTCAAAGGTTTTTGTTCCTGGGAGAAAATCCTAGCTTTGGGGCAAACTTGGAGGGCACGGAAGGTGTGTGTTGGGAGGGATGGAGCATAGCAGTGCAATAGTCATCAACCCTGGTGGATAGAAAAGAACAAAGTTCAGTGTGTGGAGCAGAGTTCAGAATACAATGTAATTTGCTTATTTGTCCTTGTTCTCTCTCTGTGTGTCTGTCTCTGTCTTTCTGTGTGTCTCTCTTACACACACACACACAGAGAAAGAGAGAGAGAAAGAGAGAGAGAGAGCTGTTTCTTTACATAGTAGGTAGCATCCCACATTTCTTAGTGTTTGCTGTTCCTGATCTTATAACTGGAGGGTTATCCAAGCAACTAAGAAGCCCCACTTTCCCCCCTCTGGTGGCCTTGACTGACTGCTGATAGCCCTATCATCCTATCATGTTGCAAATCAGAGATATGACTCCTGACTGGTGGAGATGTGGATTTTGTGTGGTGAAGGGCAGGGACTGTCCTGCTATACCCCACCCATTTCAGAAGAAGCTGACACATTCCCATTTTCCTTAATTCCTTTCCTTAATTAAGGGCACAAACTCTTAGAGGCGGCTTAGAGTGGACTCTTTGGAAGTATTAGGATATCATTGAATATATGAGTCTGTGCTGATGTCACCAGTGGCCATTTTTCTTAGTTATCCCTGATTTCCACTCATATAATGTGTTATTTTGGGGGAGGAATTAAACTGTCAGATTAAGTTAATAAGGAATGGGGCAGAACTCTTTTCCCAACTATGGAAGGAGACTTTTCTCTTGAATCATAAAAAAATTATTAACCCTAGATGTTAAATATTTGATGGGTAATTCAAAGATATAATTCCTGCCTGATACCCTTGGCAAGGGAGGAACCAGCCATGACCTTTTCTTAATCCCCAACATAGGTGGATTTTAAGTCTTTTCTGGGATGTGGGGTAGGGTATCCCCACACTATCTATCCATTTATCAAGTTTGCCACTCAGTCTTTGATGTATAATCCTTACCGCAAATGGGAATTTGTTCAACACAATATTTTTTAATACTTGCTGGTTATCAAGAATTTATGTTTGTATATACACATATGCACACATAACATAAATACACTTTTTCTAGGATGGGAGGGAATCACCACTCTTGGAGGCAACTAGTACTTGAAAGAGTAGAAAAGCACAGGCACAGAATTGAGATTTTCAGGAAGATGTGGAAGAAAAAAGGTCAACAAGAGAAGGTATAAATCAGGGGGATGTTCCCTACAATGGAGTAGTGTTATCTCTGACAACTGCAATGATACACACTACTCGCAAAGTTAGGTACAATGGAAAAGGGTATTGAAACCATGAAGTTAGCCCTACAAGACTGTGACAGAAAACCTGAAGGACATAGCTTAGAATGGATACCTTGGAGACTTTGTATGAAGTATGGTCAAAAGAGAGAGACTAGATGAGTAGAAGGGCTATGAATCAAAGAATGAGAATCTAGGTAAGAAAAAAAAAAAGAGACAGAAGATATAAAATGTAAACACCAAAGGAATCCATGTATCCTTTCATTCCATAATGAAATAAGAATGAAAACTGGCTTAGGAACCATAAAGAATATAAACCCAAATGGACACTCAATAATGACATATAAGGATTGAGTTACAGAACAAATCACAGAAACAATAACTTTGGCTTTTTTCTTAATAGTATTTTATTTTTCCAATTACATTAAAAACATTCATTTTCATAAGATTTTGAATTCTGAATTTTTCTTCCTCCCTTTCTTTCTTCTTAAAGCAGTAAGCCACCATAAAAAATAACTATTTCATTTGGGGGGCAATATGTAGCTTCTTTCCTCTCTTTTATTCTCTATTTGGCATACAGAGTCAGTAGTGACACTGCTGGATCAAAGGGTATGCACAGTTTCATAGCT
Organism: Sarcophilus harrisii; assembly: GCF_902635505.1. Classification (NCBI taxonomy): domain Eukaryota; kingdom Metazoa; phylum Chordata; class Mammalia; order Dasyuromorphia; family Dasyuridae; genus Sarcophilus; species Sarcophilus harrisii. The sequence continues at coordinate 343,887 of NC_045427.1, read as the reverse complement.
TTTTGGGCATAGATCCAAATTGTTCTCCAGAATGGCAGGATCATTTCACAATTCCACCAACAATGCAATACTGTCTCATTTTCCCAAATCCCTTACAACATTTATCTTTTCCTGTCTTCTTAGCCAGTCTGATAGTATGAGGGGGGCCCTTTTCTAAAGGAGCTCACTTGAAACAAGGTGTACACAAATCCATCAATTATGGGAGGCATTACACATAATTACATAAGCACATAGCAATATAACACAGGCTAGTAGTAATGTTAATAAATAACATGAATTAACATGAGAATTTACACATTTACACATTGTCCATTACTTCATGTGCCAGGAATCCAATGATTCCTGTAAGCTTTGAAATAAACAATTTTTCATAATATGAATCAACATACAGAATTATACATCTCCATAAGTCCTAAAAATAGTCCCGAAGAAATCCATTGTCCATTAATGTGCCAAGAAACCAATAATAGATTTTAAAGTTATTTTAACAGTCTCATTATCAGTTGTTTTAATGTGCATTTCTCTAATAGTGATTGAAAGAATTTTTTCAAATACGTCTATAGATTGCTTTGCCTTCTTCATCTGAAAACTGGCTATTCATAACTTTTTGTAATGTTCTGGTTAGTTTTCTGTAGGTCTTGGGATCAGCCTTCATTTCAAATGAGTAATCACCAGGAGAATAGCCAGTGATAAAGTCCAAAAGTTTTTATTGTCTCCTTCACAGTCTGTCTCCTTGCTTGGCCCTTGGCTAGCTTTCTGGAGGCCCTTCAGATGGGCCTTAGTCTCAGTGGGGGGAAGCAGGAGGACAGGCCAGCCACCACAAACAAGGCTGATGAAAATGGAATGTCTCTCTGAATCTGTTTGAGTCTCCCTCCCCTTCCCTATAGGTCTGACTGCCCTCTTAAATACTCTATTACAATTAAATCCATACTCATACCGAGTATAAGCCAATCATTATATCACTAGGGAACCATTATTTGTTGTAAGATAAATTCAATTATATTGAACTAGAGAACTATTAATCACCATGCTAGATAATCATTGTTTTATCAATTCCACTGAGTTAATTAATACCTCGTTGTAAGAATTTCTCCACAAGTCTGGTCCATTACATCTTTTGACCATTTATCAATTGAAGAATGACTTGTTTTCTTATAAATTTGACTCTGTTCTCCATATATTTTAGAAGTGAGGCCTTTATCAGAAACACTGGTTGTAATAATTATTTCCCAGATTTGTTTCTTTTCTAATCTTGGCTGCATTGGTTTTGTTTGTGCAAACCCTTTTTAATTTAATAAAATCAAAATTATCCAATTTGTATTACATAGTGTTTATTTCTCATTTGGTCATAAATTCCCCCCTTCTTCAAAGATCTGACAGGTAAACTATCCATTAATTTGCTTATAATATATTACATTTTATGTCTAAAATAGAAACCCATTTTTACCTTATTTTGGTATAGGGCATGAGATGTTGGTTTATGCTCAGCTTCTGCTCCACTATTTTCCAGTTTTCCCAATAATTTTTGTCAAGAGTTCTTATCACTATGCTCAAAAAGTTATTAAACTGTGCATACCCTTTGATCTAGCAGTGTTTCTACTGGGCTTATATCCCCAAAAAATCTTGAAGGGAAAGGGGCCTGTATGTGCACGAATGTTTGTGGCAGCCCTCTTTGTAGTGGCCAGGAACTGGAAACTAAGTGGATGCCCATCAATTGGAGAATGGCTGAATAAATTGTGCTATATGAATATTATAGAATATTATTGTTGGGTAAGAAATGACCAGTAGGATGATTTCAGAAAGGCCTGGAGAGACTTACATGAACTGATACTGAGGGAAATGAGCAGGACCAGGAGATCATTATATACTTCAACAACAATACTATATGATGATCAATTCTGATGGACGTGGCCATCTCCAGCAATGAGATGAGCCAAATGAGTTCCAATAGAGCAGTAATGAACTGAACCAGCTACGCCCAGTGAAAGAACTCTGGGAGATGACAATGAACCACTACATAGAATTCCCAATCCCTCTCTTTTTGTCCACCTGCAGTTTTGATTTCCTTTACAGGACAATTGTACACTATTTCAAAGTCTGATTCTTTTTGTACAGCAAAATAACTGTTTGGACATGTATACTTATATTGTATTTAATTTATACTTTAACATATTTAACATGTATTGGTCAACCTGCCAGCTGGGGGAGGGGATGGGGAGAAGGAGGGGAAAAATTGGAACAAAAGATTTGGCAATTGCCAATGCTGTAAAATTACCCATGCATATAACTTGTAAATAAAAAGCTACAATTGAAAAAAAAAGAGTTCTTATCACAGAAGCCAGACTGTATGGGTTTATCAAACAATAGATCAACTATATTGTTTCTTGTCTCTCTAACCTCAATGAAGTATGCCTGTAAACCCTGAACAGTATATCAGTGCCATGCCAGGAAACTAATTGCTTCCAATTGAATTGCCCGAGGAAGATTCTGAAGATCACCTTGCAAAATAAGATAACAGACACCAAGATCCTTTCCTGAACTAAACTACCCAGCATTCCAAGGGTACTCTGTTGGGCTGGTCACATTGTTTGGATTCCAAAAAAACTTGCCAAAACTTATTTTATGGAGAACTCACATAGGACAAGTGCTCACAAGGTGTTCAAAAAAAGTGATACAGAGACATTCTCAAGGTATGTCTTAAGAACTTTAGAATGGAAGTTCTGGCATAGGACTGCCCAACATGGTGTGCCCTCATGAGGGAAGGTGCTGGGCTCTAGGAGCAAAGTAGAATTGAATTAGCCCAAAACAAACACGAAATGCATAAATTTATAGAAGCCACCCCAAATGTTCATGTGGATTATTTGTGTGTGACCTGGGCAGAGTATTCAGAGTTTGTATTGAGCTGATCAGCCAGAGTTGGATGTTAGAATCCTAGTGTTAACTCACTAGAGTTGATAGAAATGGACTTCTTGATATTTGATGTTTCTTTCTGGGTGCTTACAGAGCTTTGTTCTTGACTTGATGCTTTAAATGCTTGATAGCCCTGGAATTTAGCAACAATACTCCTTGGGTTTTCAGGAGGTCATCAGTGGATTCTTTCAATAACTATTTTACCTCTGGTTCTAGGATATCAGGGAAGTTTTCCTTGATGATTTCTTTTTTTTTTTTTAATTTAATAGCCTTTTATTTACAGGATATATACATGGGAATTTACAGAAAAATTTCCAAACCTCTTTTAATTTTCCCTCTTACCCCCCCCTCCCTAAATGGAGGATAATAGATTTAAAATATTAAAATATAAAGATACATAATAATAATGACCAAAAATTATTTTGCTGTACAAAAGAATCAGACTCTGAATTATTGAATTAGCTTGTGAAGGAAATCAAAATGCAGGTGATAAAATAGGGATTAAATTCAATTAATGGTTTTAGTCATCTCCAGGTTCTTTTTCTGGGATGGGTTCAGTTCATTACTGCCCATTAAATGATTTGGTTTGATCTTTTTTAGGGGCCCATCCATCAGAACTGGTCATCATCTAGTATTTTGTTGAAGTATAATGATCTCCTGGTCCTGCCATTTCACCAGCACGTTCTGAAGTCTCTCAGGCCTTTCAAATCATCCTGTTGGCTTTCTTCAAAAAGTAATATTCCATAATTTTCATATACCAAATTTATTCAGCCTTCTCCAACTGATGGTCCATTCAGTTTCAGTTTCTACCACTACAAAAGGGCTGCCCAAACATTCGTGCAATAAGGTCCCTTTCCCTTCTTTATAATCCTTTGGGATAAAGCCAGTTAACACTGGGGATCAAAGGGTATGCAAGTTTGAAACTTTTAATATTCAAACTCTTCCAAAATGGTTGGATTCTTCAAACTCCACCAACAATGAATCAATTCCAGTTTTACCCCTCCAACAATCATCATTATTTTTTCCTGTCATCTTCCAATCTACAGGTGTGTAAAGGGTATCTTGGTTTCTTAATTTGCATTTCTATTAATAAACTTGGAGATCTTTTCATTGACTAGAAATAGTTTCAATTTCTTATCGAGTTTCTTTCATTCCTTTACCATTTTCAATTGGAGAAATTTATTTTTATAAATTAAAATTCTTATATTTTTGGAAATGAGGCCTTTATCAGAACCTTTGACTGTAAAAATATTTTTAGTTTATTCTTCCTTTAATCTTGTCTGCATTAGTTTTGTTTGTACAAAACTTTTCAGTTTTATAATCAAATTTTCATTTTTCATAATGATCTCGTTCTGTTTTCATAAATACCTTCCCCTTCCACAGGTCTAGATGTAAACTATCCTATGTTCCTCTAATTTTTAAGTTTCTTCTTTGCCTAGGTCTAACCCATTTTGTTATCTTGGTTAGGGTTTTATGGATCAATGCCTGTTTCGCCATATTAGTTTAATTTTCCCAGAATTTTATCAAAAGGTTCTTATCCCAAAAGCTGGGATCTTTGGGTTTGTCAAAGACTAGGTTGCTATATTTGTTGTGTTTATCCCTTAAACCTACTCTATTCCACTGATCCAATCTTTTCCTTTAAATCAAAGTTTTGGTAATCTGCTCCATAATAAATTTTAGATCCCGGGCTAAGCCACCATCATTTGATTTTTTTCATTAATTCCTTTGAAATTTTATTTGTTTTCCATATGAACTTTGTTGTTACAGGTATTAAAAGTTTTTTGGGGAGTCATTGGTTAACCCAAAAAAATGATTAGTTTATAAATATTTCATCTTTATTTTTTCTCCCCTATCCAAGAGCATTTAATATTTTTCAATTGGTTAGATCAGACTTAATTTGTGGAAAAGTGGTCTGTAATTTTTTAAAAGTTTCTGATTTTCCTTAATAATTCAAATTTTTAATATCAGTAGTTACTTTAAATGGAATTTCCTCTGAATTATTTTTTGGGATATATAAAGAATCTGTGACTTATGTGGGTTTTATTTTATAAAGCAACTTTCAAAAGTTGTGGATTATTTCTAAAACTTTTTTGCAGAATCTCAGGGTTTCTAAGTAACCATCATTCACGGCAAAATATAATTTTTCCTCATTTGCCTATTCTTTTTCCTTAATTTTTGTTAATATAGCGTTTCTAATAAATATTAAAGGTGGTGATTGGGAACCTTTTTCCCAGATCTTATTGGGAATGGTTGGTTGTCTCCATTACATATAGCTTTGTGGTTTAAATAGATCTGGATTTTTTAAGGAAAAGTCCAATTTTCCTTACCTCAATGTTTTTAATAGGGAATGGATGTTGGATTTTACAAATGCTTTTCTCATCTATTGAGATGACATATTTTTTTAATTTGGTTATTAAATCCAATTATAAGTTTTCCTAATATTGAAAAACCCCATTCCTTTAAAACCATTTGACTAGTGTAACTTGGGATGATTTTCAGTCTTTTTCTAATATCTTATTTAAGTTTAGACAATATTCATTAGGAGATTATTATAATTTTCTTTCTTTTTCCCTACCTGGTTTAGGGTATCATACCTGTTTGGTCATAGAAGGAATTTGGTGGGACTTTCTTCCCTATTTTTCAAATAATTTATATAATTGGGAATTTTCTTTAAATGTTTGGTAAAATTCCATGTTCCATCTGGTCCTGGGATTTTTCTTAGGGGTTTTAATTCCTGTTCTATTTCTTTTCTGAAATACATTCAAAAATTTACTTCCTCCTCTTTAATCTGGAAGTCTATATTTTTGGGGTAGTCATCCATTTCCTTAGGTTTAAATTTATTCATAAAGTTAGAAAATAACTCTTATTCTCTAATTTCTTTCCCTTGGGGAAAGTTCTTTTTCATTTTGACTACTAATTTCATTTTCCTCCTCCTTTTTCTAATCAGATTTACCAAAGGCTATCTGTTTTTTGGCTTTTTCATGAACCAATCTGTTTTAAATTTTCAAATGATTTTTTTCCAATATTTTTAATTTCTCCTTTTAATTTTAAATTTCCAATTTATTTATTTGATTGGGGGTTTTTTTGGTCTTTTTAGTTTTTTAGTTTTAAAAATTAATCTTTTCTTTTCTTTTTATTCAAGTAAGCCTCTAGGATATAAAATTCCCTCTTATTACCCTTTGGCTGCATCCCAAAATTTTGGTTGATGTCCATTTTCATTTCTTGGTAAATTATTAATTTATCTAATTTCTTTCCCCAATCATTCTTTAAATAGAGTTTATTTCAAACTTTTTGTCATTTCCCCAATTTTTGTTGAATGTTTTTATTGCATCATGATCGAAAAAAGCATTTATATTTCTGCTTTTTCATTTAATTTAAGGTTTTATGTCAATATATTAATTTTGAATGGTTCCATGAACTCCAGAAATTATTCCTTCTACCCATTCAATTTTCTCAAAAGATCAACATACCTAATTTTTCTAATATTCTGTTTCTTTTTAATTTCTTTCTTATTTGTTTTGTGGTTTGTTTGTTAACTAAAGGAGGTTGGATTCCCCTATTACAGTTTGTTGCTTTTCTTCTTCAACTCTCTTTAACTTCCCTTTAGGAAGCTAGTGCCATACCACTTGGCATATATTTTTTTGATATTGCTTCGTTTTTAAATTATTTAGCAGGATGTTTCCTTCCTTATCCTTTAATTGATCAATTTTACTTTTTTGATCGGATAAGGAAAGCTACCCTCTTTTTGACTTACCTGAAATAAAGATTTTGCTCCATTTTACCTTTACTCTTATGTTCCCCCTGTTTAAATTTTTCTTTTAAACAAATATTTGGGGTTCTGACTTTTGATCCAGTCTCATCTGCCTCTCATGGGGGAGTTATCCATTCAATTTACGGTTAGAATTACTAAATTGTTTTTCCATCCTAAAACCCCCGATTGTTTTACTTATTCTTGCCTCCCCCAACCCTCTTTTTTTAAACTTTACCCTCTTGTTCCGTCTTATCCTCTTTATAATCCCCCTCCCCCAGTCTTTCCCCTTCCTTCCCTTATTATCTTTTCTTTTCCTTTTCTCCCCCCTTTTTGGGGGAGAGAATTTTTCTAAAACAAATGTCAATTATTTTCCTTTTGGCCAACTCTGATGAGTAAGATTCACCTTCCTCCCCTCAAATTCCCTCAGATAGATAAGTTTCTTGCCTCTTTGTGGGATGTGGTTTCCTCTTTTATCCCTCCTTCCACCATTCTGCCATCATCCCTTTTCCATATCTACTTCCCTTTTTATGTTATATCAGTACTATCAAATTTTACATGTATTTTTTTTGTATATCCACAAAATAATTCTCAAAAATTTTTACCTTTTCTGCATCTCTTTTTCTATTCTTGGAGATCAAATTTTTTTGTTTAGTTCTGGTTTTTCTTCAGAAACAAAATGGAATTCATTTGTTTCATTAAATTCCATCTTTTCCCTGGAAAAAATGCTCCACTTAGCGGGGTTTATTCTTGGCGATCCCAAAGTTCTTGTGCCTTTCGGAATATCATATTCAGGCCCTTCTTTCCTTTAATGTGAACGATCTTGGGGACCTTATTGTACCTCGGTATTTAAATGGTTTTGGCTGTTAAAATTTTTCCCTTAATCTGATAGTTCTGAAATTTTACAATATTCCTTGGGGTTTTTTATTTAGGGTTTTTCAGAAGGTGTTCAGAATTTTTCAATGCCTATTTTACCTTCTGATTCTATTACATCTGGGCGTTCTCTTTTGATGATTTCTTTAAAATAGTATCTAGGCTCTTTTTTTTCATCATAGTTTTCAAGTCCAATAATCCTCAGTTATTCTCCTGATCTATTTTCCAAGTTGTCATTTTAAATGAAATTCTGGTTTTTTGTTTGTCATTTTTTTTTTTGTTTGTTCTTGCCTGCCAATGCATCTTAGTTTCAATTTTTCAGTTCAATTTTTAAAAATTATTTTCCAAAGCTTTTTTTCTTCTTTCTTATATGTCAATTGGTTTTTAAATGTATTGTTTTGGTCGGGAATTTTTTCCATTTATAATTTTTTTTTTTTAGTGAATTATTTTTTTTTCAATTAGATCCTACTTTCTTGAGTTCTTTATTTTTCCAATTCAAATTTTGTTTCCCTGCACTTCCAGAATTTTTAATTTTTCAATTGTATTTGGGGTTGTTGCCCTTTTGGCTTCTTTCCTTTTCCCCATTTATCTTCTTTCTTTTGAGACTTTTAATGGTCTCTTCTTGGAGCATTTTGTAAGGAGGACAGTCTGATGCATTTTGCTGTTTGAGGTTCTTCAGGTTTGCTGACCTGCTCTTTTCTCATGAAGCTGTCGTTGTTCTTTTTCCCTTTTTATTATTTTAAAATTGGTGGTTCTCCTAAAAGGGGTTAACTTCTCTGCAGACGGGAAGATTTAAAAGGATTTCCAGTCCGGGGTATGGGGTCTTGGGAGGTTTTCCTTAAAGGAAGTGGATTCAGCCTCCAGTATCAAACGGCTTAGGGAGGGCTAGGGTTATCGTCCCTGGCGAGATAAGTGGTGAAAGTGTCACGCCCCGGGCCAGTTTTGGGGACTGTGGAAGCACGGCCGCCGCGCCGCCGGGGCTCTGGCGTCTCTGCCATGCAAATCGGCCCTGGAAAGTTGGCTGCCGACTCCCACGTGCGGATTGGGTCCCTGCGTCCTCCTGCGTGGGGATCCCAAATCCCCGGAAAAGCCCTAGGGTTGGGTGGCCCCTTGTGCTGGATCTGTGCTTTCACCCTCTTTGAGACTCTCCCGGAACCTAATTTTCCTCCCGCCCCGATCTCCCCCTTTGGGGAACCAACCTTTTTGGGGACTAAGATTTTCCCGGGGGTGGGTTTTCTTATCTTTTAGAATTGTGCATCAAACTTTTTGAGGCTCGATATAATATTGATAAAGGGTAAGAGAAGAGCTTGAAAGTCGCGGGCCCTCCGCCATCGGCTCCCCCTCCGATGTTTTGAAAGATATTTATAAGGTTCTTTTACTTTTTTCTTTCTTGGGTTTTTTTGATTAAATTTTTGTTTAGCCCGTCTTTCAAGAAATGTCAATTCATTTTTTTTGAATCCCATCTTCTTCCCTAGAGAAATGCCGTTTATCAGGGAAGTTTATTCTTGGCTGACGTTTTTGCCTTTTGGGAATTAGTTCTGGTTTTTGATCCTTTGGGAAACCGGTCTTGGTCTTTTGTGACCCTTGGTGTTTGAATTATTTTTTTTTTCCTGGCTGCTTGTAATATTTTTTCTTGGTCGAATAGTTCTGAAATTTAACTATGATATTCCTTGGAGTTTTAATTTTGGGATCTCTTTCAGGAGGTGTTTGGTGAATTCTTTCAATGGCTATTTTACCTTCTGATTCTGTGTCATCAGGGCAGTTCTCTTTGATGGTTTTTTTGAAAAACAGTGTCTAGGCTCTTTTATACATCATGGTTTTCAGGGAGTCCAATAATCCTTAAATTATCTCTCCTAAATCTATTTTCCAGGTGAGTTGTTTTCCCAAATACCTATTTTACATTTTTTCTATTTTTTTTCTTAGTTTTGATGTCTCATTGAATCATTCATTTCCATTTGTTCAGGTCTGATTTTTAGCGAATTATTTTCTTCATTTACTTTTTTTTTTTTTTTTTTTTTTTTTTTTTTTTTTTTTTTTTTTTTTTTTTACTTCTTTTTGTATTTGTTCAATTGACTTTTTAAATGAGTTGTTTTGTTCCATGGAATTTTTTTCCATTTCACAAATTCTGTTTTTTAAGGAGTTATTTTCTTTTTCTGTTTCACAAATTCTGGTTTTCAGGGAGTTGTTTTCTTTTTCCATTTTGTCAACTCTATCTTTTAATAAATTATATGCCTTTTCCAAACCTTCATGCAAAGTTTTCATTTCCTTTCCCCATTTTTCTTGTAGCTCTCTTTTAAGATCCTTTTAAATTTCTTCTAGGAGAGCCTTGTGTGGGGACCAATTTATATCATCCTTCGGAACTTCATTTGTAGACAGTTGCTTTTAGTCTCCTCAGGGTTTGAAATCTGCCTGACCGAAACAGACCTTTTCTGGCGATCTTTGAAGTTATCTTCTGCTGGTAATTTGTTGCACTCGCAATATATGTGTATTCTGCCAGTCCAGAAACAATTCAGAGGGTCGTAGGAGAAGATCAGAAAGAAGCATGTGTCCTCTCCATCATCTTGGCTCTGCCCACCTGCCCACCTTTCCCCCTCTCCTTCCCCCCCCCCTCCACATTGATTACATTTATAAGGTTTCTCTCCAGTGTGGATTTTCTAGTATATTGTGGTGTTCTTCTTTTATATAATATAAGATGGTTCTCTCTGGGAGCAGGTTTCTTGGGGAGGTTTTCTGGAGGCAACTTAGTTTCAGCTCTGAGTAATAATTACTCCAAATACAGCTAGGTATTAAAAGTTCAAATCCTTTATTATGTCTGGTTTCTGAATCTTCTTCCTGGTGCCTGGTTAGCTTTCTTAGAGACCTATCTCTCCTTGGTTCCAAGAGCTCTTGCCACTAATCTTTTGCCTCTGCCAGCTTTGTCTTCTCTTCTTCCAAATGTCTCCAGCCAGCACCAAGGTGAAAGTTGGAATGAATCTGACTTGCCTCCGAAAGAGGGCTTCTGGCTCTCAATCTCCCAGAGTGCCTCTGTATCTGTCCCAGAGTGCTCTTTGGCCCTGCTTGCTTCCTGCTTATATGCGCTCTCTAAAGGTATGAACACAAGCATTGTTTCTATCAGTTCCACTTAGTACCTTGTTTCAAGTTCTGGCCCATAACATCTCCTTGTAAGATCAGATCAATCATACTGAACCATGCTAAATTAGATAATTTTTGTCTCTATCAATTCTAATGACTTAACAGCTTGTAAGGATTCTTATAGTATATAACACAGATATCACTCCACGTAAAGTCACAGGGACTCCCACTCATGAATCTTTGCTTGTGAGTTTCTTTTATAGAAAGGTCTAACTCTTTAGTAGTCTCATTTCAAGTTTGATCTTTCCTTCTGAAAGAAATAAGAAATAAAGCATATAAACAGAAACGTGTAATTATATCCCCTTCCTTCCGTCAGCAGAACATAAACTCATTTATATTCTATTTCCCCATGCAAAAAGAAAAGTCTTCAAGTGTAAATAGGCAGAATTAATTATTTTAAAATGCCATTAGCTCATATCCCCATTAGCTCATATCAAAAGGATGATTTAATTTACAAAAAGCTTCACACACAATTACATTGTATCTTCACAAGAAAACTGTGATACACTGGTTGAGTGACTTAATCCAAATTCTACTAGGTGAGATTAGAACTCAAACCCTCAGACTGGGCATGCTCTATCTATGGTATTAGACAGATTGTCTCCATTTCCAATCATTTTTTTTTAAACTTTCACTTCTGTACTTTCAATCCTTGCATCATAGGTATGATATGTATCAAATGTCATACCCTAATATTCAAATTAGTTCATGACCTATTATATTTGTAAGCACAATTAAATTTCTCTAGTAATAGTTTTCAATATCATTTTTTTTTCTGTTGCAATATTTGAGGTCACATGAAAAACATGTGACTAAACTCCTCCCAGGACTCCAAACTCCACCCCAGCTTTCAAATTCCACCTGGGCCACCTCCATCTCCCTCAGGTAAATCCAATTCTATTGCATGTCATGGCATCACACCCCTGTTGTCATGTTCTCTTCGAGAATGAAGGACAAGCCCATCTCAAACTGTCCATCTCTGGCTGAGATGCTCCCCACCTGCAGAGGGCCTGAACAGGGAGGCTTGTGTGTCTCCTTAAGTGAGGAATGCTGTTTGATGCTAATAATTCTGTGGTTAACAGGGAGAAATTGGTCCTTGCCACAAGTCCTTGCATTTTTCTAGTTTTAGTTTGGTTTATTTGCTTTACATAGGGCTGATCAAAATTATGCTAAGACCTTCTAGAGGAGGGTAATTTAATGATTTGAAAATTCAGAAGAGAGAGAGTGAGGAATGTTATGCCACAGTTCTCTTTTATTGTCCTGCCTCAGTTTCCCTGCTTCTCAGTTCTTCAAAATCTCCCCTCCCTCTTTATCAGAACACTTGATAGAACATCAGAATGCCTCTCCCCATCCCAAGCTATTAGAATATCAAATACTGTCTTATCAAGATGGCTCTCCCCATGTCTGGGGTGCCTCCCCCTGATTATGTCATCCCCTCTCCAGAGGCTCACCCCACCCTGTCAGAATCCTGTTCTTATTCTCAGTACCCTGACTCTGCCCCTGCCTCAGTCTATCCTCTGCGTCTGAACCACATGCATATATGTCATTGAGAACTCTGATTCTTGGATCCAGAACGCTGAATTCTTGGAAATGATAGTCTCATTCAGCCCTGGGACCAAACCATGGATCCATTGGTCCCAGTATATCTCTCCATTTAATAAATTATTAAATACTCTCTAAAAGAGGGGGGGGGGGGGACAAACAACTTCTTCTCTACCACCTCCCATTCCTTCTTCCATCCTCCCTCCCTCCCAGACTCACTCCACCCCCTCTTTCTGAGCAGAAAGACTTCCAAGCTAAAACTGCAGCTTTAGACTAATTGAAAGTAATATTCCCCATACTTTGAGGAGCTGGCAGCAAATGGCTCTTGGGAAAATTGGGATGCTATATATACTTTTTAAACTGTAAATCCAGATTGGATTAAACTGTTTTCCCCAGCCAGAAGTACTCCCATTTTAATTGTGCAATTTGACCCTCTACAAGCAGCCCAGACCATAATGCCAAATATATTTAAAATTATGCATTAAGGCAATATGATGAGGAGTTGTAAGAAGAATTAAACACAATTGAATTAGAATTACTCTAGTATATCTTTAATGTAATCATTCTAGAGTATCAAGCTAAGAACTAGATGGACTGATTTTTCCATGGAAGATAATTCAGAAATGCATTAAACTGATGTCATCTGGCACTTTTATTTCACATTTAAATCTGTAGCATTGCCTATGTTATTATTATACTTCCAATTTTCCTGATGTTGAAATGTTTGGGAAATGTTGGAAACTGAAAAAAAAAATTCCAGATAATGATGCAATTGTATCCTTAGAAAATTAATTTCTTTCCTTATCTGAATGCTATGAAACTATGAGTTAAGACCCAGCTTCTTAAACTGCAGGTTAGGGTTAGGGTTACCCACATAGGATTTCATAACTGAATGTAGGATTGCAATATTATGATTTATTATTAGCAAATTGTGAAATGCCAATGACAAACCAACTCTATTGGCTCTCACAGAGACCATGAAAGCAAAAAAAGATAGGAAACATCAACGTATGTGATCAAGACAAGAAGTAAGTGGTCAACAGGAGTTTGTTGTATCTATGCTCTCCATATTGCAAAATGGCAAAATTGCTAAGGAAACATAAAGCAGATAAACCAATCAGTGCATGAAGGAGCAATGTTTTGTGTCCTAGTAGAAACTAGGCATTCTCTATAGAAATGGCTTCACCCCCTGGCCATCCTGATTTATGATACATGCCTACACACTCATTCTTAATTCTTCTCAGTCTTTGCCAGTCTGCTGGCTAACATCTTGGGGGGCCAGGTCAAGAGGACCTTGAATCCTTCAGCTAAGGAGGTGTTGCTAGGTAGGTGGTGTTGCCTGAAGAGGCGCAATATCCCCTTTTTCTTCTTGCTGCAGATGTATACGATGATTGACAGCTACTATGTGCTTGTAGATGCCCCAGCTACTCACCAAAAAAAGGAATCAGGCAACAGAGTGTGAGTATTAATACTACAGTAGCGAGAATAGGACCAAGGAAGGTGACGCCCAATGCCACGAAGGCAAGGCTTGCTGGAACTATGTCCTAATTTTATCAGCAACACCCTCTAAGTCTGATAGTTCTAGGGAAGCCCGATACATGTCCTGAATGACTTTCAAAGATAGCCATGTTAAGACCAGTCTTAGAGTAGTTAAATACTCCAAACAAATGAACTCTTAGCTGATCCCAAATGCAGAGGGCCACAGATAGTGGGGGACTCTGGGTAAGGTCTAAGACCTTTCAGCCCAGAGGGAACCTGCTGACAGTGTCTGTTTTGGCACCCCAGCATCCCTAAGGGCTCTTACCTTTTCCTGAGAAGTCAAGGAGGGCATGACCACCTGTGTCCTATTTGAAGCAAGTAAAGAGGAATTGATATGTAATCAATAGGAGGGTGCTTATAGTTAATACTTGCACAATGTGCTGTGGTGATGTAATGCTACTATAGTTAGCACATGCTCAGTGTACTGTAGTGGTGTAATCGTATTAAGGTATTTAAGGGCTGAGAGGACTTGAAATAAGGGGGCTCCATCTTTGACCAGCCTCGTGGATCCCCTGACTTCTTCATTCCTCCACTAAGACCAAGGACTCAGGTTGGCCTCAAGAGCCTCCAGAGAACTAATCTGGGCAGTATATTTTGGCACCAATTTGGGGTCTCTAGAAAATACACTATACCAAGAATAATAAGAATCATTAACTTTTACAGCAGTGACACACAAAGGGTAAGATCTATAGTCACATTCTTTTTTTAATAGCTTTTTATTGACAAGATATATGCATGGGTAATTTTTCAGCATTGACAATTGCAAAACCTTCTGTTCCAACTTTTCCCCTCCTTCCCCCCGCCCCCTCTCCCAGATGGTGGGCACTCCCATACTTGTTAAACATGTTAAAGTATATGTTAAATACAATATGTGTATTCATATTTATACAGTTATCTTGTATAGTCACATTCTGAATGGATATCGTCATTTTAGGTAGTCTACATGATCTTCTAAAGTTAACAAAGTATCTCTAACTTCTGTAATGAGCTGTAACAACTTCTGGTTAATAGCTTCTTGTTTTTGCCATGCAAGTGATATGCTGTAAAGCAGTTACAAATGGAGCTGTCTGTTCATTTTCATGAACAGCTTGTATAGAAACAGCAATAAAGGTTGCAGAAACAATAAAAGCTGCTGGAAGTGTAACACCTAAAATAATACGGGAAATACAATGCTTTTTCTTCTCGGTCTAAGGTTATTGTGTTCTGCTTCCTAGTACCCCTAAGCTGGGGTGACAAAACATACAGTGCTTTCTAGAGCCTCCACGCTGGGGTGGTTAAAACATTCCTTCCTAGTGGAGAAGTGATGAGGCAGGACTCCTGAGGAGAGTGGGAAAATGGAGTCCATTTATTTCAAGGGCTTTCCCCTTTTTATAATGTAATATAAACAACTCTGAGCACATGGGACCACATAAACAACTTGCTATTGTAGTTTGCCACTTGGTATCCCTCTGCCTCAATCTCAACAGGTTGTCACCACCCCCTGACTTCTCAGGAAGGCCGAGAGCCCTTAGGGGAGCTGGTGAGCCGAACCAGACATTGTCAGCAGGTTCCCTCTGGGCTGAAGGGTCTTATACATCGCCCAGAGTTTCCCCACTGACTGTGACCCTCTACATAAGATAATACAGAGTTTTTTGGGCAGGGGAATCATACTGTCATGAAGAATTACAAAAGAAATATGGGTAAGAACATAAACGTGGATCTGTTTTTTAGGTCACATAGCTTGGCCTTTGGTATACATTCCATAAAATAAACATTGAAAAAGCATACAATCCATACATGTCACATTCCCATGAAGCAACTGTCTTAGAGTGGGAGGTATTAGTATGTCCACAGCATGAGGAACTGCCATCGTCCAAGAGGAGTAGGTGGATCTTCCCACATCACCAGTGAGAACCAGGATGGAACATCCCACAATGCCCAGCAGAGTTTCATGGACACATGCTGTGGTGGAAGAAGAACAGGCAGGCACAGCAAGATCTTCATGGTGGTTTCTCAGTCACTGCTTTACTCTCAATAGGCCATACTGCTCTCCAGGATATTATCTTGTCCCCAGAATCTGTAACAAGAAGAACTGCCCTCTTCCCCGATCTGACCACTGTGGCTGGACCAGGCCTTTGTCCTATAGCCAGATCTTTCCACATAATCTGTGGACCCAATGGTGAGGGTTTATTATGATGGCTGGTGAAGGGCTCAGATAACTGTTGGAGTGAATGGAGAAAAAAAAAATCACTTGGCTGGAGAAATGCCATCTGAATCAAGAGTTTAAAATTTTAAAGTGAATAATACCTTCCTAATCTGCTGCTGGGGAGTGATTGCACAGGCCATTGACTCCCCCTTTTTGCTTTTGTCTTTGGCTTTGATGTCTCCGGTGCCAACGCTCAACAATTGCTTATTGTGAGGAATACCTGTAAGATGCTGAATACAGGAGACACAAAATGTGTGAAAAACAGAAGAAGCATATGCAAGGCCACTGTCTGTTTTAAGAGAAGCTGAGATACCTAAAGTTGCAAAAACAAGGAGAAAATGAGTCTTAAAGGAACAAGGAAGCTCTCTTGTTCTTTGTGGTATAGCCTGTGGCAATGGAGAAAAACTTATGTGAGGGGCTCTAAAGCGCCTAGAGGAAATAGTAGACATAATTGGTAAAGTGGAACAAGATAGAGATATAAAAGGAATTAAAAACCTTAACCCTAACCCTAAATGCACATGTAAGAAGCATTTGCCACTCAAGGTCCTGTGAGAGGAGGGTCTCTGATTGGCTTTTAATATACATAGTGGCAATAGCATCTGGTAGAGAAGCAAAGCATGAAATAACTCCATAGTGTAAAGGGCAGGAACTCTGGAGAAATATACTTAATGCTCAGTATGATTGATTTAATCCTAAACAAGGTATTAACTCAGTGGAATTAAGATAATGATTTCTCTGATTTACTCGTCCTTAGTACTTAGTACAGTTCTACAAATTGACATCTATTCTACAACATTGACACCTATGATGATGTACTTATAATAGAGTATATAAGAGTTAAGAGATCTGGGAGGGGGAACAGAATTGAAGATAAAGTTGCTAGGTAGGTGGTGTTGCCTGGAGAGGCACAATAAACATTTGATTTGCATACCCATTTTATATACTTATATATGTAGTCAAGTAAAAGTTTCTTTAGTGAAAAGGGGTCATGAGTGAAAAAAGTTTAAGCCTGA
Source organism: Sarcophilus harrisii (assembly GCF_902635505.1). Classification (NCBI taxonomy): domain Eukaryota; kingdom Metazoa; phylum Chordata; class Mammalia; order Dasyuromorphia; family Dasyuridae; genus Sarcophilus; species Sarcophilus harrisii. The sequence goes on along the minus strand of NC_045427.1, from coordinate 326,945 downwards.
GTTATGCTATAAGAGTTTAAAATGACTACAATGTTTAAAAATGGTTTCATATTTATTTTTAATTTATGGAACAAATTAAGCATTTGCATACAGCACAATAAAAATGTGATTTCATATAGAACTGCAAATCTGTGCAAAATTTGCTATTCTTTTCAAATACACAACAAAATTATCATGTTAATTTCACATAAAATTATTCTAAACATACTTTTATTTGTCAGTTCTTTCTCTGGATGCAGATAGCAGCTTACTTCACATGTCCTCCATAATTAATTTTTAGCATTTTTAATAGTCAGAATAACCCATTTACTCAAAGTAGTTCTTTTTTCCTATTTCAAAGTATTTTACTTTTTTCTAATTACATTCAACATTTACTTTTGAGATTTTGATTTCCATTTTTCTCCTTCCCTTCTTTCTTTACCCCTTCCCAAGATAGCAATCAATCTGATATAGATTAAACATATGCAATCACATAAACATATTTCCAAATCATGTTGTGAAAGAAGAATCAGAACAAAAGGGGAAAACTATAAAAAGGAAAAAACAAGCAAACAACCCCCTCCCCCCAAAAGAAAAAAAAAAAAACAGTGAAAATGATATGCTTCCATCTGCATTCAGATACCATAGTTTTTTTTTTTCTATGCATGTGTATAGCATTTTCCATCATGAGTCTTGGAACTGTCTTGTATCATTGTATTGATGAAAACAGCTAAGCATTATAGCTGGCCATAGCACAATGTTATTGTTACAGTTGGTTCTACTCACTTGATTTAGGATTAGTTCATGTAAGTCTCTTTAGTTTTTTGTGAAATCTATCTGCTCATCATTTCTTTTCTTTTTTTTTCTACATTCATGATCTTTACTTTTTATTAGTATTTTATTTTTCAAATTACATGTAAAGATAGTTTTCAACATTCATTTTTGTAAGATTGAGTTTCAGATTTTCCTCCCTCCCTTATCTCCTTTTGTCCAAGACAGCAAGCGATCTGATATGTTATACATGTATAACCAATTTATACTTGTTTCCATATTTGTCATATTGTGAAAGAAAAAAAAGAGGAAAAAAACCAAAGAAAAATCAAACAAACAAAAAAGATGAAAATAGTATACTTTGATTCATATTAAATCTCCATTGTTTTCCCTCTAGAGGTGGGATAGCATTTTCCACAGTAAGTTTATTGGAATTGTCTTGGTATTTCTGAGAAGAGCCAAGTCTCATAGTTGATCATCATACACTGTTGTGGTTACTGTGTACAATGTTCTGGTTCTGCTCACTTCATTCAACATGAGTTCATGTAAATCTTTCCAGGTTTTTCTAAAATTTGCCTGCTCATCATTTCTTATAGAAAAATAGAATTCCATTACATTCATATACCACAACTTGTTCACTCATTCCCCAATTGATGGGCACCCCCTTTATCTCCAATTCTTTGCAACACAGAAAGAGCTGCTACAGGGGACCCTATATGTGGGCCCTTTCCTCCTTTTTAATGATTTTTTGGGACACAGACCTAGTGGTATTGGTGGATCAAAAGGTATGCAGTTTTATTGCCATTTGGGTATAGTTCCAAATTGTCCTCCAGAATGCTTAGATCAGTTCACAACTTAACAAACAGTTCATTAATGTCTCAATTTTCCCACATCTTCTCCAGTATTTATTATTTTCTTTTTCTGTATGTGAGCCAATTTGATAGGTGTGAGATGTTCCCTCAGTTGTTTTAATTTGCATTTTTCTACTCAATAGTGATTTAGAGCATTTTTATATGACTATAGTTTAAATTTCATCTAAAAACTGCCTGTTCATATTGCTTGACTTTTTATCAGTTGGGGAATGGCTTGTATCCTTATATACTTGATTTACTTTCTTCTGCTTTTGAGAAATGAGCCAGGGGCAGAGCCAAGATGGCAGAGAGCAGACATGGCTTTCTGTGACCTCCTTCAACCAGAGCCAAGATGGCAGAGAGCAGACATGGCTTTCTGTGACCTCCTTCGACCTTCTCTCAAACCAACAGCAAATTAAGTCTTTGAATCGGTTTTGGAGTCTCAGAACCCACAAATATTTGGAGTACAACACTTTCCCAGAAGAAGATACTTTGGACGAATTTCAGAACAGGTCTGTTTCATTTGGCTAGGGGGATAGTCTCTCAAGCCCAGATGGTAGTGTAGGGAGCCTGGGGCAAGGAGCTGGGGTAGGGAGCCAGAGAACTGAGGTGTCCACACACCAGGGAATCTTCTGTGAGGCTCTTAGACTACTCTGTCCTGATTGCAAGCAGGTGGTATAGCAGATTTGCTGTAAAACCCCCAAAAGCAAATACAAAAGGCAAATTGTAAGTCCCTGAGCCCCAAAAGAATGCAGGACCTGGCTGCAATTACCCAACACTAGAATTCAGTCAGTAGAACTGCCCCAGGGCAAACTATAGTGGCTGACACCCCTTTACCTTAAGAGCAGTCCTCAACCCTTTAAAAAAAAATGAGCAAAAAAGAAAAAGAACTCTAACCATAGACAGTTTTTATGGAGACAATAACAGCCCTCAAACCCTGAAGTTCTTAAACTCAAATCAACTCTAGATGAAGCCCCAAAGGGAGATATGAGCTGGTCCCCATTTCTCATTTTCTTGGAAGATTTCAAAAAGGATCTTTAAAAAAAAAAAGTTAGAAAAAATGGGGAAAGGAAATGAGATCTTTGCAAGAGATTATGGAAATGGAAAAACAGAAAACTCCTTAAATAGATATGACAAAATGGGAAAAGCATATAACTCCTTACAAAATAGATATGAAAAAGAAACCATCATTGAAAAAAAAATTGTGAAATGGAAAAAAAAAAAATGCAATGAACAAAACAACTCATTTAAAAATCCAGTTGGCCAAATACAAAAGGAGCTAAAAATAAAAGGTAATTGAAAAAATAACACACTAAAAATCAGAATTGAACAAATGGAAATGAATGACTTAATAAGACTTTAAAAATCAGTCAAGCAAAACCAAAAAAAAAAAAAAAAGAAAAAAAAAGAAAAAATGGAAGAAAATGTGAAATACCTTATTGGAATAAAACCAACCTGGAAAATTGATCTATGAGAGACAATCTAAAGGTTATTGAACTTCCTGAAAGCCATGATGGAAAAAAAAAAGAGCCTGGACACAATCTTTCAAGAAATTATCAAAGAAAACTGCCATGATGTCTTAGAATCAAAAGATAAAATGGCCATTGAAAGAATTCACCCATCACTTCATGAAAGAGACCCCAAAATGAAAACTCTAAGGAATAGAGTTGCTAAATTTCAGAATTATCAGATCTAGGAAAAAATATTGCAAGCAGCCAGAAAGAAACAATTCAAATATTGAGGAGCTACAATCAGGATTATCCAGGACCTAGCATCTTCCACCATAAAGGATTGAAAGGCCTATAATCTGATATTCCAAAAGGCATTGAATTGATATTTGGAATTTTAGAGAGAAGAGTTATCTTATTGAACTGATATTCCAAAAGGCATTGAAACATGGGTTGAAGCCAAAAATCCACTCTCCAGCTAATTTGAGAATTGTCTTTCAAAGAAGAAAATGAACATTTGATGATATGGGTGAATTTCATTTTGAAGCCTTTCTATATTGATTACAGAATCAAGGTTTCTTTTTTTTTTTTTTTTTTTTAGGAGAGAATATCTTTTAATTTTTAGTAGAAGGTCAACTCTCATTTAATTCAGGGTGACAGAGGGCAAAAGTAACATCAATGCTTAGCTGAAATGCCACTTCCTCCTTGAAGCTTTTCTTGATTCCCCAGCTAAAATCAGTTTTTTCCATCCTCAAAATTTCTTTTTTTTAAAATTTTTTTTTTATTATAGTAACTTTTTATTGACAGAATCCATGCCAGGGTAATTTTTTTACAACATTATCCCTTGCACTCACTTCTGTTCCGATTTTTCCCTCCCACCCTCCACCCCCTCCCCTAGATGGCAAGTAGTTCAAGGTTTCTTTTTAAAGCTCGAGCAGCCTGATGATATTTAGAATGAGATTCTTGGGCTTCCTGAAATAAAGGAGGACTGACTAACATAGTTAAAAGGCTATCTGCCTTTGAATTTCCATCAAAAATAGGACCTGGAAGTCCACTATGTGAGTGGACATGCGAGATATAACTCTTACCTGGATGCTTTCTCACTTGCTCTTGAAGTTCCTTAAAGAGCTGATAAATATTAGAAGATGAAAATTTTATTTGGGCTGTGGCAATTCTTTGTACCACACCTACTGAATAGGCTGAATCAGATATTATATTTATATCTCCCAGATAATGAGTAAGAGCTAGCATGTTTGTATACAATTCATTCTGCTGAGTGGACTGAAAAGGAGTTCTGATTACTCCCTTTATGGTTAAATCATGAGAGTATATAGCACAAATATTTTGTTTGGATGCATCTGTAAAGATAGTTGGTCTTTAAGAGGAACCTTAGAGGTTCTGATAAAGGCCTCATTTCCAAAATATATAGAGAATTAACTCTAATTTATAAAAAATCAAGCCATTCTCCAATTGAAAAATGGTCAAAGGATATGAACAGACAATTCTCAGATGAAGAAATTGAAACTATTTCTAGTCATATGAAAAGATGCTCCAAGTCATTATTAATCAGAGAAATGCAAATTAAGACAACTCTAAGATACCACTACACACCTGTCAGATTGGCTAAGATGACAGGAAAAAATAATGATGATTGTTGGAGGGGATGTGGGAAAACTGGGACATTGATTCATTGTTGGTGGAGTTGTGAACGAATCCAACCATTTTGGAGAGTAGTTTGGAACTATGCTCAAAAAGTTATCAAACTGTGCATACCCTTTGATCCAGCAGTGTTACTACTGGGCTTATATCCCAAAGAGATTATAAAGAAGGGAAAGGGACCTGTATGTGCATGAATGTTTGTGGCAGCCCTCTTTGTAGTGGCTAGAAACTGGAAACTGAATGGATGTCCATCAGTTGGAGAATGGCTGAATAAATTATGGTATATGAATATTATGGAATATTACTGTTCTGTAAGAAATGACCAACAGGATGATTTCAGAAAGGCCTGGAGAGACTTACACGAACTGATGCTGAGTGAAATGAGCAGGACCAGGAGATCATTATATACTTCAACAACAATACTAGATGATGACCAGTTCTGATGGATCAGGCCATCCTCAGCAACGAGATCAACCAAATCATTTCTAATGGAGCAGTAATGAACTGAACTAGCTATACCCAGAAAAAGAACTCTGGGAGATGACTAAAAACCATTACATTGAATTCCCAATCCCTATATTTATGCACACATGCATTTTTGATTTCCTTCACAAGCTAATTGTATAATAATTCAGAGTCTGATTCTTTTTGTACAGCAAAATAATGTTTTGGTCATGTATACTTATTGTGTATCTAAGTTATATTTTAATATATTTAACATCTACTGGTCATCCTGCCATTTAGGGGAGGGGGTGGGGGGGGGTAAGAGGTCAAAAATTGGAACAAGAGGTTTGGCAATTGTTAATGCTGTAAAGTTACCCATGTATATATCATGTAAATAAAAGGCTATTAAATAAAAAAAACAAACAAACAAACAAACAAAAAAAAAAAAAAAAAAGAGGAACCTTAGAAACCTTTTCTTCAAGAATCCATCACCAATTATGTAATAGTTTGGTTATCTTTAATGGAAACCCATGTGTAAAATTTGGAGCCATGGCCAATAAAATTTATCACTCTGGGATGGTTTCACAGCATACATTAATTTGTGTGTTAGTATAAAAGGGGTACATTTTGTCAGGTCTCATCCCAGATAATTGTATTGCTCACTTAATGGCCTTTAATAAAATTCTAGCCACAAGCACTGGGTAAGGAATAAGGCTTTGTTCTGATTGTGCCGGGAGGTTCACCCACTCTATCACGCTGTCTCCTTGATGAAGGACTGGTGTGGGTGCCTCTTGTGTAGCAAAAAACTGATATTTCCAAGGGTTTTTGAGTGACTCTTTCAACCACACTGGATAAAGCCAGTTCAATTTCTCTCAAAGCCTCTTGTGCTTCTTTTGTAAGCTGGCGTGGTGAGTTTAAAGCAGTGTCTCCACTTAAAATTTAATATAGAGGTTGCAATTGATTGGTAGTTAAGTCTAACACTGGACACATCCATTGGATATCTCCTATTAATTTTTGGAAATCATTTAAAGTGTTTAGCATCTGTTCTTAAGAAAAGATTTTGTACTCTAAGTGCCTTGAGATATACTTCATATCCTAAATATTGAAAAGAAGCATGTCTTTGAAATTTTTCTGGAGATATGTGCAATTTGTAGTTCCTTAGTATTTCTATGGTCTTTTGTAACCATGCTTCTAACATTTGTTCTTCAGGTGCACACCCCAAGATATCATCCATATAATATAATAATATTACTTTTGGAGATGCTCTTCTTACTGGAGTAAGAGCAGCAGCAACATATATTTTGGCACATAGTTGGGCTATTTTTCATTCCCTGTGGCAAAACTGTCCATTCATATCTTTTATAAGGCTCAGCTAAAGTAACGCTGAGCACTGAAAAGACAAACTTTCTCATATCCTCCTTATCTAGAGGGATAGAATAGAAACAATCCTTAATGTCTATAACCCAAAGAGGCCATTCTCTTGGCAATTGAGTAGAAGATGGAAGTCCAGAATGAAGAGTTCCCATAGTTTCCATCTGTTCATTTACTCTTCTTAAATCAGTCAACATCCTCCATTTTCCAGGTTTCTTTCAACAAATACTGGGGAATTCCAAGGACTTAGAGCAGTTTGTAAGTGTCCTTGGTCAAGTTGCTTTTGCACTATATCTACTAAGGCCTGAATTTTACTGCTTCTTAAGGGCCACTGTTCAATCTACACTGGTATATCAGTTTTCCACTGAATAGGAACAGGTGAAAGTGCAAGCATGCCTTCAACAGCAGCTTTACCTAAAAAGTCTAAGTACTTAATTGTAATCCTATCTGCAGAAAAATGTCTCTTCCCCACAAATTGATGGGGATTTTTTCAACCACAAAAGAAGTAAAAACTCCTGTTTCATTTTAATATGTCTATCTCATAGGAGCAACACTAACTCCTGCTTCTATTGATCCTCCTACGCAAGACAAGTAGGTGTCTGCCTTAATCTTTGGCCAGTGACTGGGCCAGCTGGCACTCTAATGACAGTATGATCTGCACCCGTGTCTACCAATCCTTCTAATAGTAGGCCATTTATATAGATAGTGAGTATAGATTGTTCGGGTGTCACAGCTGCAGTCCAGTTTATTCCTGGACTCTGCTGCTTGGAGTCAGAATCTGGGCAACTATCATCAGATTGCTGATTAGGGCTACGCAATAGTAAACCTGATGCTACTACTTCTGGTTGATGTCACACATTGTCTACCTGTGTTAGTGACTGGGATATTAGCTACACATTCTCCAGTTTCCCACAGTGTATGGATGAACACTCTTTTGTAAGCAATCTCAGGAGGTGAAATGGTCAAGCCCACTGTGCCTGGAGGCAAGGGATCCATAGGCCAGACAGGAACAGGTTTCACCTCTCTAGGGGATATCTCAGTAGTCCCTACTGTATACAACTCTATTTTCCCCATTTGCAATCCCTTTTTCCCCTCTGACTGCTTCTTGCCTAACAGATCATGTAATCCCTTTCTTCTGTCTGATTGCCTTTTGGCTGATTGATCATGTAATCCCTTTCTGCCATCTAATTGCCTTTTGGCTGATTGATCATGTCTTAATATGGAATTTCTAAGGATTCTCTGGGTATAATCTCAGCTGCCATCATGCCCCATCTGGGGCCTTGAAGCTGGGCCCCACTTCTCACTTCCCTGGGTCAATCTACATTCTGAGGCCCAGTGGAAACCTTTGTTGCCTTTTGGACATAGGGTTTTAGGTCTTCTCTTACCCTGTCTTCTCATTCTATGTCTACACCTACCTTGGGCTCTCAGATACCCAATTTTTCCACATTGAAAGCATCAGTGAGTTTCTCTAGAAGTCTCTTGCCAAGAGGGGCCCTGTCTTCCCATGTTCTTCATAGTCTGGGTATAATAAGCACTTGTGCCCACTGTGGCACAGCATTTTATGATCTCCTCTAAAGGAGCATCTTTGTGTAGTCCCCATATAATTCTTCTGCAAAGCTCATTGGCATTTTCCTTAGCCAGTTGTCTGATCACAATTCTTGTAGCTGCATTTTCTCCAATGTTCTTGTGACAGCTGTTTGCAAACGTCCCACAAAATCAGAAAAAGGTTCATTGGGACCTTGTTCTATTTTTGTGAAGGCTTCCCCTCGATCTTTCCCTGGGAGGGAACCCCAAGCTTTCATTACAGCAATAGCAATTTGTTCATGAGCTGCTATGGGGTAATTAATCTGTGCTGAATTCTCTGCATACTGACCTTCATCTGCTAGTTGGTCAAAAGTGATCTGTATGTTAACTCCTGTTTGCTTATTGCACTGGGCTTGAATCCTACATAATTCACTATATTCCAAAAACCACAACAAGTTTTGTCCAAGTTCTAAACATGTCCTTGCTTTGGATTTCCAGTCACTAGGGGTTAGAATTTCATAAGCCAAATTCTTTAGTAACATAAGGTGATGTAGCCCCATAAAGAGTGCAACCTTTTTCAAATCCTTAATTTTTTCCAGATCAAAAGGAATGTATCTTCTCCATGCTTGACCTATCTCAGTTTTCTACTTCCCTCACCCTTTACAGCACCAAAATTGAAGCAACAGCCATATCACACCTAACCAAAGGTTTTAATTGTATGCTTTTCTGATAACCAAGAGAAAGGCCTGGAGCCTCCTAGAGTCCCTCCCTTCTTTAACTCTGCATAGAAAAGTGTTGGAATCCAAGTGTTAACTCAATTTGAAACAAGGTACTAAGTGGAACTGAGAAACAATGCTTGTGTTCACACCTGTATTCACTGGAGTTCACATGTTTGGGAGATTTCAGGGTTTAGTATGAGATATCTGAATTCACACCTCCCTTGAAACTCTCAGGCCCAGAAAGCACTCTGGGAGAAACCCATAATCCCTCTCTCTCAGGAGAGATCCTCTATAAGAAACAGACAGAGACTCTCTCGGGGAGTTGAGCTGAAAACACTGAGAGAAGAGTTCAGCTGACTTAGATTGGAGAAGGGAGCGTCAGTTCAGTTTAGGAGAAGCATTCTTTCAGAGGTACAACCAGATTCAGCACTCTGGGAGATTGAGAGTCAGAAGCCCTCTCTCGGAGGCAAGAGATATTTATTCCATCTGGAGGCTGAAGAAAGCAGAGATAAAGGGCAAAGCTGCAAGAGCTCTTAGAACTAAGGAGAGAGAGCAAAGGTAGAAGCAAGGGACAATCTGCAAGAGCTCTTGGAAGCAAGCAGAGATATAGGCCTCTGAGCTAACCGGGCCCAAGGAAAGAGACAAGACTTGGAAGGAGAAAATAAATGTTTGCATTTTATCAGCTGGCTGCATTTTGGGTGATTATTTACTTGTAACTGAAACTAAGGCTGCCTCCACAAAACCTCCCCGAGAAACCTCTCTCCTAGAGAGAACTCTTAGATCTTAAAGAAGAAAAACACCACAGAAAAGCCCATCTTTTCTCCACAATCTTCTTCCCAGGCTGACTGACTTTGTGTTCTTCATCCTCTGGACGATTGCCATTTGGGACCCTCATAATAAAACCATTCTAATTTCTCTCCAAGTTTGGAGTCTACATTTGACGCAGTACTTGCTTGGACCAGGCTTTTGTCCACTGAAGACTGAGCTGGAGAGGGAGAACCAACCCACAAGGGGAGAGGAGTTTCCAAAGGTAGGAGGCAAGCCTACAAAGATGTACAGGGGGTGAGGAACCCCATGGGGAGTTTCAAAGGCCCTGACCCTCGTCTCAGGGGACAGACTGACCTACTGAGGGATGCAGGTAGCAGGGAGGGTCAGTATTGGAAATGAAGATGATCTGAACAGGAAAACTACTCCCTTCTCTCCGTCTTTCTGTGGAAGCTCCAAAGATACAAAAGACTTGGGATCCCAGATAGGAGGAGACCAGTCAGTTCTTGAGTCATAGCTTTCCCTCCACTTGGTCCTCTGCCCTCCCTGTATTCCTTCTCCCCAACTAACACACACATAATTCTAGGCAATAGACTGACTACTTGATGTAGGGGGGAGGGAAAACAGGGAAGGTGAGGGAGGGGGAGGACTCTTGAATGGAGGGAATGACCAGGGGACCTACAATCCAGTCTGGGATTCAACCCTGAGGACTTTGAAAGAAGAGGTGGTAGGGAAGCAAAAGACCTGGAGAGCAGGGTTAGAGTCTGGGAGGTAAGACAGGTCATAGAAGAGAGGTCAGGACCAAGAGCGGGACAGAAGTGCTACAGATAGAGAGCTGAGTTTGAGAAAGCAGGAAGACTGTGTCCTGAAGTCTAACCAGACTTCACCAGTAACTAAGGAGGATAGCTGGGATCCTCTTAGAAAGCTTAAGATTGGGATCCCTAAAGGGAAAGTGGAGACAAGGAACCACATATGCCTGGGACTGGATGAGGCAAGAGCCCAAATAAAGGGTTCAGATAAAGGGGAGCAGGATGTTCAGGGTGGAGTCCTAGGAGTTGGAAGGCAGGACTCTTGGATCATTAAAGAGGACCGAGTCTGAATGTAGGACACCAGAATCTCTAACCAACAGATGGGCATAGGGACTCAGGATGTCTGGGCCCTAATCAGGACTACTGGATTTCTATGAGCAAAGTCTGGATTCTAGGAAAATGTGAGGCAATGGTAAATCTGAGGAAGTTTGGAAAATGATTAGAATTCTGGAAAAGGGGTGAGGAGCTCACCCAACAGGAAGGCCTGATAGAAAGGAGTGCTCCTGGTAGATCTGGAGGACACTCATCACGAGGTAAGAAAAGGAGAATGAGATCCAATAGCCAAGTCAGCCATTAGAAGCCAGGAAATATGGGGGATGTTGGCTCAGACCTACTGGGAGCTGCAAGCACAGTTCCAGCTTCCAGAAGACAAAACGACTGTAGCTCCAAGGGGAAAAAAAAAAAAAAAAAAACAAGAGAGATTGTAGCTCCAGCCAATGCAGATAGATCTCAGCTCAGAGATTTCCTGCTTCTCACCAACCCAGTCTGGGAGGGTTTTCCTAGTCCCAAAACTCCACCTTATCTATTCCCTGGATGCTTCAGTTCTTTCCTCTACTCACAATCAGGGCTGAGAATGAAGGAATCTTTCTGCCTCTCCCACCTAAACCATTCCCCGCTCCAATCCCTCAATCATACAAAGGTTGCCTCTTCTAAACTCCTCCTCCAGGCTTCCATAATCCACCTAATGCTCAAATTCCACCTGGGTCACCACCCACCAGGCTGGTCATCTCTGATAGTTCTTCCTCCCCAATGCCTCTACCAGCTCCTTCCCTCCCAGACTCATCCCCTCCTCCTTTTTTTTTTTTTTTTTCCTGAGGCAATTGGAGTTAAGTGACTTGCCAGGGTCACACAGCTAGTTCCTGTTAAGTGTCTAAGACCATATTTGAACTCTGGTCCTCCCGACTTCAGGGCTGGTGCTCTATTCACTGTACCCCCTAGCTACCCTAGCCTGTCCTCCTTTTTTAGCAGAAAGACTGCTCTGCTAAAATTGCAATACCAGATTAACCCAAAGCAATGGATCCTATACTCTAAGAAACTTAAAGCAAATGGCTTTTGGGGAAAATGGGATGCCATACAACATTTGTAATTGTAAATCCAGATTGGATTGTACTGAGGTCTCCCATTGACCAGACCTTAAGGGAAAATACACTTAAAATTTAGTACTAATGCTATAGGGTGAGGAAGTATAGGAATGAAGGGTAATGGATCAGAATTACTCTCTTCTATTCTGTATGCAATCAGTCTAGAGTGTCAAACTGATAGATGCATGAAGTGATTTTCTATATAACACAATTTGGAAATACATTTGACTGAATTGATATCATTTGTCAATAACCATTTGATATTTTAAATGTATGTCTTTTATTATTTCCTAATTTTGCTTGTATTGGAATTTGGGGGAAACCCTTGTGTAGGAAAAGTTGCTAATGAAAAAAATGACTTCTAAAGGGTGATGCAATCATATATACCCAGAAGACCATGGGAACTGAGTGTGGATCACAACATAGCATTTTCACGCTTTTTGTTTCCCTTTTCAGATTTTTTTTCTTTCTAGACCTGATTTTTCTTGTGTAGCAAGATAACTGTAAATATATATACATATATTGGATTTAACATATTTAACATGTGTTGAACTACCTGACATCTAGGGGAGGGGATGGGGGGGTAAGAAGGGAAAAATTTGGAAGAGAAAGTTTTGCAAGGGTCAGTGTTGAAAAATTACTCATGCATATGTCTTATAAATAAAAATCTGAAAAAAATTTATTAATGAAGAGATGCATATAGCTATCAGGATAATTGTGAAATTTGACCTTGGATAGCTAAGACAGATCCAAATGTAAAATATGATTAAAATTTCATGAGAACAATCTATTTAGAAATGTCAGAATAAGAAATAAAACTGTGTAATTAGATCTAAAGTCTGCTATATCGGTCACTGAATACAATCAGTCCAAGGTGTCAAATTGATAGATGCATGAAGTGATTTTCTATGCAATATAATTTGGAAATATATTTGATTGAATTTATATCATCTGTCAATAACCATTTGATATTTAAAATCCTATAACATTTATTATTTTCTGATTTTACTTGCATTGGGATTTTGGGGAAACACGTGTGTAGGAAAAGTTGCTAATGAAAAAATGACTTCTAGAGGATGATGCAATCATACCTTTACTAAATTAAGTCCCTTTAGATCTAGAGGCCAAATGATGAATTCAGCTGCTCAAGAGTAGAGTTACTTGGCAACTCCAGTGTGTATTTGAACATTCTTTGTTTCAAAACAATACTTTAAGATTTTAGGGGTGGGGGGACCTTGAAAATTCTTCCTATGTGGAAAGAGCTGGGATTTAAAAGGTGCTTCTCTTTGGAAAAGGTCAGAAAATCTTATTAGTCTTGGCGAAGACATTGCTAAAGTAAAACTATCCAATTTTGAATAAGAAAGACCTCTCTGTATCCAAGGTGATAGTGGTGTTTAGAAGGTTTATTCCTAATATAGGAATGATTGTTATCTGATAAGATTGACCATTGATGGCAAAAATTATAAAACTGAATCTGGAAGAATTTGTGTGCAAGTTATGCCTTTGAGCCACCTTTAGTCTCAGCAACTTGATTCAAATTGATCACCTGAAGTTGACAGAATGACAACTTTCCTGACCCTCAAGAGTGGGACAAGACTGAATGACTTAAAAACAAATGCTCTCCAAGCTTACAGCCTCCTTTAAGGTGAGACCAAGGGCTGCTAGGAGCACATAGTACTCAGAGCTTCAACCCTCATCCTAAATCAGGAAGACTCAACTCCTTGTATTTAAATCCTGTCTCAGATTAGGTGTGAAGCCTGGTCACCTCATTGAAGCCTGTTTGCCCGAGTTTCATCCTCTATAAAATGAGCTGGAAAAGGAAATTTCAAGCCACTTCTAGTATCTTTGCTTCCATTGAAGTGACTGAACAACAAATCAAGCAAGACAAACCCAAGACAATTGGGTTTAATTTGATAGCAATGGCTTCCATGTATACATTCTATAAACTTAAATGTTCCTTCAAGAGAGGTCGTATGAATGTTCTAAAGACCACCAGGCCTAATTGTCACAAGTCAAGTCAAGTCAACTGAGAGACAAAGCTCTGAGCATTAGCAGTTTATTAAATAAGCACAACTTTAATAGTGAAGAGAACCAATGGATTCTCAACAGAGTTAAAGACCTGAAGGATAAAAGGTTCCCCTGTTCCCCATTTTAAAGATAGACAAAACACAGGAGTTGGGAGGTGGGGAAAACAATCTAAACAGGTAAAGGACTGACAGTATCATGGGGACAGGGACAATTTGGTTGAAAGTCTGAAATGTGAATTGGTAACAAGCTCTTTTTTCATCTTGAAAACATTGATACTTTCCACCTGGATCTTGCAGAAATAACTGATAGCAAATTTCCTCCAATTGTACAAAAATAGCTAGAGACAGCATTTCCAGGAATGGCACCATCTTGGCTAGTACAGAGAACAACAGATGCTCTAGAACAAAATCACAATAAATTTCCTGGACATGAAATGATTTTTAAGTGGTGCTGAGAGACCAATTTCTTTGGAATTTGAGTATTTTGTAAAAATAATGCACTTTTCGCCTGGAGAGACTTACACAAACTGATGCTGAGTAAAATGAGCAGGGCCAGGTGATCATTATATACTTCAACAACAATACTATATGATGATCAATTCTGATGGCCCTGGCCATCCTCAGCAACAAGATCAACCAAATCAGTTAGAATGGAGCAGTAATGAACTGAACCAGCTACGCCCAGCAAAAGAACCCTAGGAGATAACTAAGAACCATTACATTGAATTCCCAATCCCTATATTTTTGCCTGCCTGCATTTTGGATTTCCTTCACAGGCTAATTGTACAATATTTCAGAGTTCGATTCTTTTTGTACAGCAAAATAACGGTTTAGTCATGTATAAGTATTGTGTATCTCATTTATATTTTAATATATTTAACATCTACTGGTCATCCTGCCATCTAGGGAAGGGGGTGGGAGGAAGGAGGGGGAAAATTGGAACAAAAGGTTTGGTAATTGTCAATGCTGTAAAATTACCCATACATATAACGTGTAAATAAAAAATTATTTAAAAAATAATGCACTTTTCAACTTAAGCCAGAGTTTTCTTGCAATTAAAAGTGACTGATGGGAAAACTGAACTTTTGCTTTTAACTGAGAGGAATGCTGAACTTTTGAACTCATGAGCTTTTTTTACCTGAAGATTGTTTTTATTCTTTTGATCTCAAAGAGAATTGATGCCATCAGCAAGTGATGTCTTGATTTGCAAGTAACTTGGATGTAAGTGAGATAAAACTGGACAAAGTCATCAGCCTTACTTCATCCTTCAGGACCATCTGAGCCCAGTGGCAAGATATATGCCAAGAATATATCTTGGTGATGGTCCCCTATTTCTGCCTAATGTATCAACCTACCAACAACTGACAGATTGTAGAGTCCTAAAGTTGTGTTTTTCCACTGTTAGCACAGACAGATTCCAAAGTTAAAAGATTTTACAAGTTCATTCATAGTCCATTTGGTACCATCTCTGGCAGCTGCCTCTCTCCATTTGTTAAGGAAATCAGATGTTTGCTGATCAATGCACTTTGTGAACTTTCTTGGTGTCCTCTGTTGGGATAATTGGCATTACTCATTCTTCACATTAAAGAATTATGGGACAAGAAAAGAGGAGGAGCTGGTCACATGGTAAGGAAGAGGGCTGATGAGTGGATAGCCATAATACTCCACAAGTGCCCTTGAGATGGTAGGAGAAAGGAAGGAAGGACTCCATCGTATAGGATAGATGCTCTGTGATGAACTCATGTGAAACATAGGCAAGAGTCACATAGGATGGACAGACAGACATTGCTGGATCTACATTGTTGGAACAATTTCAAATTGAAGAGATCACTGATCAGGATATCTGAGTATTTGAGGGAATCACCATGTAGCTGGGTTGTTTTTGGTTTTTTTTTTTTTTTGTTTTGTTTTGTTTTTTGCTTTTTCTCAATTCAGTCTACTTCCATTCATTTACATATCCCCATACTTCTTTGAATTCTTCCTATCCACTTTTTCTCAAGGCACAATATGCCAGTATGTCCATTATCATAATTTGTTTAGACATTCTCCAACTAAAAATCATCAACTTTTTTTTTTTGCTACCAAAAAAACCAAATTAAACAAAAATAAAAATCCACTGCAATGAATATTTTAGTGTAGATGGAATCCTTCTTTCCCTCACTTCCTTAGAATGCATGCCTTTCTGTTAAGGTCTTTTTATCACAAAGTATGAACATTTGGTCACCTTTTAATAAATCCTGATACTAAATGACTTTCAGAACAGTTGGACCATCAATTCATAACTATATACATTGTATTACTGTGTCTCTAATTTGATTCTCCCCTCCCCCCAATGCTATTTCCAGTTTTTGGAATTATCACTGTCAATTTGAGGGATTTAAGATGAAACCTCAGAGTTGAAATTTTTTATTCTTAAAAGCATCTTAATATCTTCTGCCTGAAGAAACATAGCAAGAAACCTATTTCATTAATTGCACAGAGTTGTTCATTTAGGAAGGATGTGCAAGTTTCCTAAATCAACAAGGACCTAGGTTTAGAATTGCTGATATCTTATTGCCTCTTCCAAACTGCCAATCATACCCAGAAGGCTTAATGAAGTCATCTGAGTCATTACCCCTAATCTGAAGCTTAAAACCAGTAATAATTGGCATTGGGGCAAAGGGTTCATATTAAAACTATTCTTTGGCTTCTTAAAGGATTTAGGGTTGGGACAGAGCCTAACCTTAATCTAAATGCACTGAGCTCCCGTCAAATTAAATTACTTTCCCAAGACCAGAGTTGCAGAACCAGAATTTCAACCCATGTCCTGACTCCAAATATAGTGATCTTTCCATTCTGCCATGTTGCCTTTCAAGTAGGTGACCAGGTGGCAAAGAAGGAAATGCCCCCTCTAGTCCTCTTTTATTTTCCCTTCCTCATTCTCCCCATAGGATTATAGCTAGACATGGCTAAGTATGAAAGGCATAAGTACTACCACATCTCCTAGGGTTCTCTCCCTAATTCATTTTCCTCCTTATTTTGATGCCTTTACATTTCTTCACAGATCTGGCAATTAACAATCAGATTTTTATATAAAACTCTTTGCATACTGGTTACATTCATAAGGTTTCTCTCCAGTGTGGATTCTCTGATGTCCAGTAAGAGATGCCCGTTGTCTAAAAGCCTTCCACACTGGTTACAATTCATGA
Organism: Sarcophilus harrisii; assembly: GCF_902635505.1. Lineage (NCBI taxonomy): Eukaryota > Metazoa > Chordata > Mammalia > Dasyuromorphia > Dasyuridae > Sarcophilus > Sarcophilus harrisii. The sequence goes on along the minus strand of NC_045427.1, from coordinate 310,029 downwards.
GGTTTCTCTCCAGTGTGGGTTCTCTGATGCACAGTAAGATCTGCCCTTTGTATAAAAGTCTTTCCACAGTGGTTACATTCATAAGGTTTCTCCCCAGTATGGATTCTCTGATGTAGAGTAAGACTATTCTTATAATTGAAAGTCTTCCCACACTGGTTACATTCATAAGGTTTCTCTCCAGTGTGGATTCTCTGATGTCTAATAAGAGCTCTCTTTATTCTAAAAAACTTTCCACATCGATTACATTCATAAGGTTTCTTTCCAGTGTGGATTCTGTGATGTAGAAGAAGACTATTCCTATATTTGAAAGTCTTTCCACACTGGTTACATTCATAAGGTTTCTCTCCAGTTTGAGTTCTCTGATGTCTAGTAAGACCTCCCCTTTCTGTGAAAGCTCTTTCACTTTGGTTATGTTGATAGGATTTCTCACCAATGTGGATTTTCTTGTGTGTATCACAAATATTTCTCCAAGTGAAGTTACCAGGACCATCCTTGATGAATCTTTGATTGTGAGTTTCTATCACAGAAAAGCTGAGCTCTGTAGTACTTTCCTTTATTTTAAGTCTGACCTGTTTTTCTGAAAAAATGAAGACAACAAAATGATAAACAGATTCCACACACAGACATTTATATCCCCTTCCTTTCATTAGTAGAATAGAAACTCAGTTATTTTCTGTTTCCCCCAAGCAAAGAGAAAAATTTTAAATGGGCAGAATGAATCACTTAAAAATCCCATTAGCTCACATACCAAGGATGATTTAATTTCTTTCTTTCTTTTTTTTTGCTGAAGCAATTGGGGTTAAGTGACTTACCCAGGGTCATGCAGCTAGGAAGTGTTAAGTTTCTGGGGCCAAATTTGAACGCAGGTCCTCCTAACTTCAGGGCTGGTCCTCTATTCACTATGCCACTTTTAACTGCCCTGATGATTTAATTTCTAATGAGCTTTATGCACAAATGCATTGGATCTGCACAGTAACCTTGTGACAACATAGAAAGTGCCTTCATTCCCACTACATGTAAACTCAGGCCATCAATTTAGAATTGAATTGACCTAAATCGCAGCAGCTGAGATTGGAATCCACATTTTGTAAATGGGAATGCTCTTCTAGAATATTTGACAAATGATCTCCAATCTCAATTTTTCCCTTTTTCTTTCATTGTCTGCACTCTCTGGTAATCACTTAAATTTTTTTTTTCTTTTCTTTCTTTCTTTTTGTTACATTATCTGAGGTTACATTCACAACACTAATATTGTTTTAGTTTTGTATTTTATCTGAGACATAAGTGATTTTGTTCTGGAATTCATTACTTTTTTTGAGACAGCCATTAGTTATTTCTTTTTTTTTTTTAAAATTACCATTATATCCCTCTGCCTATTCTTTTACCAAACAAAATTTTAAAAAATATATGAAATTATCCATATCTGAAAATATATGTCTCATACAAAAAACAGAGTTAATCATCTTGTAGAAAAGTAGAGCATGCTCTTGCACCTCTTTCCCCTTTAGATGTTCACAAGATCCCTGAAGGATTGAGACAATGATCCAAGGGATTTCACCCCAAAATTTGACACTGCTACCTCAAGTAATAAATTGTTCTCTGAGACAACAAGTATGTGCATCTATCTATTTTAACAACTATCTTTTTGTAGTGATTTCAGATGATCATGTATACAATGTTTTTGAGGATCGTGCAGTGATTACCTCAGACTCTACTTCTTAAGTATAACATAACATTGTATTGGGATTTGGGGGAAACCCTTATGTAGGAAAAGTTGCTAATGAAAAAACAACTTCTAGAAGGTGATGCAATTATACCTTTACTAAATTAACTTCTTTTGGATCTGGATGCCAAATGATGAATTCAGCTGCACAAGAATAGGGTTACAATACTTGGCAACTCCAGTATATATTTGAGCATTCTTTATCTTAAAACAATACTTTAAGATTTGGGGAAGGGGAGACCTTGAAAATTCTCCCTATGTGGAAAGACCTGGGATTTAACAGGTGCGTTCTCTTTGGAAAAGGTCAGAGAATCTTATTAGCCTTGGGGAAGACATTGATAAAGGAAAACTGTTCAATTCTGACTAAGAAAGACCTCTCAGTATCCAAGGTGGTGGTGGTGTTTAGAAGTTTATTCCTAATATAGAAATGATTGTTTTCTGCTAAGATTGACCATTGATGGCAAAAATTTTAAAAATTAGTCTGGAAGAATCTGTGCACAAGTTATGCCTTTGACCCATTTTTAGTCTCAGCAACTTGATTCAAGTTGATCACCTGAAGTTGACAGAATGATGTAACTTTCCTGACCCTCAAGAGTGGTACAAGACTGGATGACTTAAAAACAAATGCTCTCCAAGCTTACAGCCTCCTTTAAGGTGAGACCAAGGGCTGCTAGGAGCCCATGGTACTCAGAGCCTCACCCCTCACCCTAAATCAGGAAGACTCAACTCCCTGTATTTAAATCTTGTCTCAGATTAGGTGTGTAGCCCAGCCACTTCACTGAACCCTGTTTGCCCGAGTTTCATCCTCTATAAAATGAGCTGGAAAAGGAAATTTCAAGCCACTCTATTATCTTTGCTTCCACTGAAGTGACTGAACAACAAATCAGGTAAAAGACAATCAGGTTTAATTTGATGTCAAGGGCTTCCAAGCATACATTCTACAAACTTAAACCTTCCTTCAGGAGAGGTTGTATGAATATTCTAAAGACCACCAGGCCTAATTGTCACAAGTCAAGTCAAGTCAATTGAGAGACAAAGCTCTGAGCATTAGCAGTTTATTAAATAAGTACAACTTTAATAGTGAAGAGGAACAATGGATTCTCAATGGAGCTAAAGACCTGAAGGATGAAACGTTCCCTTGTTCCCCATTTTAAAGATAGAACAAAACACAGGAGTTGGTAGGTGGGGAAAACAATCTAAATAGGTAAAGGACTGACAGTATCATGGGGACAGTGACAATTTAGTTGAAAGTCTGAAATATGAATTGCTAACAACCTCTCTTTTCATCTCGAAAACATTGATACTTTCCACCTGGATCTTGTAGAAATAACTGATAGCAAATTTCCTCCAATTGTACAAAAATACCTAGAGACAGCATTTCCAGGAATGGTACCATCTTGGCTAATAAAGATAACAACAGATGCTTTAGAACAAAATCACAATAGTGAACCATATAAAAATAATACATTTCCTGGACATGAAGTGATTTGCAAACAGTGTTAAGAGACCAATTTCTTTGGAATTTTGAGTGTTTTATTAAAATAATGCACTTTTCAACTTAAGCCAGAGTTTTCTTGCAACTAAAAGTGACAGATGGGAAAACTGAACTTTTGCTTTTGAGAGGAATGCTGAACTTTTGAAATCATGAGCTTTTTCATCTGAAGATTGTTTTTATTCTTTCCTTCTCAAAGAGGGTTGATGCCATCAGCAAGTGAAGTCTTGATTTACATGTGATTTGGATTTAAGTGAGATAAAACTGGGCAAAATCATTAGCCTTGCTCCATCCTTCAGGATGATCTGAGCCCAGTGGGAAGAGATAGGTCAAGACAACTGGTGGTGGTCCCCAATTTCTGCATAGTGTATCAACCTACCAACAACTGATAGATTGTAGGGTCCCAAAGTTGTGTTTTTCCACTGTTAGCACAGATTACAAAGTTAGAAGATTTCACAAGTTCATTTATAGTCCAGTTAGTACCATCTCTGGGAGCTGCCTCTCTCCATTTGTTAAGGGAGTCAGATGTTTGCTGACCAATGCACTTTGTGAACTTTCTTGGTGTCCTCTGTTGGGATAGTTGGCATTACTCATTCTTCACATTAAAGAATTATGGGACAAGAAGAGAAAAGGAGCTGCTCACATTGTAAGGAAGAGGGCTGATGAGTGGATAGCCATAACACTCCACAAGTGCCCTTGAGATGGTAAGAGAAAGTAAAGGAGGACTCCATCATATAGGATAGTTGCTCTGTGATGAACTTTTTTGAAACATAGGCAAGAGTCACATAGGATGGACAGACGGACATTGCTGGATCTACATTGTTGGAACAATTTCAAATGGAAGAGATCATGATCAGGATATCTGAGTATTTGAGGGAATCACCATGTAGCTAGTTTTTCTTCCTTTTTCTCAATTCAGTCTATCTCCATTCATTTACATATCCCCATACTTCTTTGAATTCTTCCTATCCACTTTTTCTCATGGCACAATATGCCAATATGTCCATTACCATAATTTGTTTAGAGATTTTCCAACTAAAAATCATCAATTTTTTTTTTTGCTACCAAAAAACCAAACTAAAACAAACAAACAAAAATCCATTGCAACGAAAATTTTAGTATAGATGGAATCCTTCTTTCCCTCACTTCCTTAGAGTTCATGCCTTGTTATAGGATCTATCACAAAGTATGTGACATTTGGTCCCCTTTTAATAAATCCTGATACTAAATGACTTTTCAGAACAGTTGGACCATCAATTCATAGCTATATACATTGTATTACTGTGTCTCTAATTCCATAACCCACCATTCCCTAGTGCTATTTCTGGCTTTTGGAATTATCACTGTCAATTTGAAGGATTTAAGATGAAATCGCGAAGTTGAAATCTTTCATTTTTAAAAGCATCTTAATAAAACATCTTCTGCCTGAACAAATATAGCAAGAAATTTCATTAGTTTCCCAGAGTTTTTCATTTAGGAAGGATGGGCAAGTTTCCTAAATCAAAGATCTAGGTTTAGAATTGCTGCTATCTTATTATCTCTTCCAAACTGCCATTCATATGAAGTCATCTGAGTCATTACCCCTAATCTGAAGCTGAGAAGCAATAATAGTTGACGTTGGAGCATAGGGTTCATTTTCTTTGACTTCTTAAAGGATTTAGGGTTGGGACAGAGGCTAACTAATCTAAATGCACTGAGCTCCAGTGAAATTAAATTACCTTGCCAAGCCCAGAGTTGCAGAACCAGAATTTCAACCTCTGTCCTGAGTCCAAATATAGTGATCTTTCCATTCCGTCCTGCTGCCTTTCAAGTAGGTCACCAGGTGGCAAAGAAGGATCCAATATGCTTAAGAAGTTACTGGCTCTGTCTAGTCCTTTTATTTTCCCTTCCTCACTCTCCCCCTAGTGTTAAAGTTAGAGCTGGCCAAGTATGAAAGGCATCAGCACTACCACATTTTCTCCCAGGATTCTCTCCCTGATTCATTTTCCTCCTTATTTCAATGCCTTTACATTTCTTCACAGATCTGGCAATTAAAAGTCAAATTTTTATATAAAACCCTTTCCATATTGGTTGTATTCATAAAATTTCTCTACTATGTGGATTCTCTGATGGTTAGTAAGAGTTCCCTTTTGTCTAAAAGCTTTTCCACACTGGTTACATTCATAAGGTTTCTCTCCAGTGTGGATTCTCTGATGTACAGTAAGAGCTCCCTTTTGTGTAAAAGTCTTTCCACACTGGTTACACAGGTAAGGTTTCTCCCCTGTATGGATTCTCTGGTGTATAGTAAGAGCTTTTCTTTCTGTAAAAGCTTTTCCACACTGGTTACATTCATAAGGTTTTTCTCCAGTATGGATTCTCTGATGTACAATAAGTGATTCCCTTTTGGTAAAAGCCTTTCCACATTGGTTACATTTATAAAGTTTCTCTCCAGTGTGGATTCTCTGATGTATGGTGAGAGATACCATCTTTGTAAAAGTCTTTCCACACTGGTTATATTCATATGGTTTCTCTCCAGTGTGGATTCTTTGATGTCCAGTAAGAGAGTCCTTTGTTGTAAAAGCCTTCCCACATTGCTTACATTCATATGGTTTCTCTCTAGTGTGGATTCTTTGATGTCCAGTAAGAGAGTCCTTTGTTGTAAAAGCCTTCCCACATTGCTTACATTCATATGGTTTCTCTCCAGTGTGGAATCTTTGATGTCCAGTAAGAGAGGCCTTTTTTTTAAAAGCCTTCCCACATTGCTTACATTCATATGGTTTCTCTCCAGTGTGGATTCTCTCATGTGTAAGAAGACTATTCTTATGTTTGAAAGTCTTCCCACACTGGTTACATTCATAAGGTTTCTCTCCAGTGTGGATTCTCTGATGCACAGTAAGAGTTCCCTTTTTGCTAAAAGCCTTTCCACATTGTTTACATTCATAAAGTTTCACTCCAGTGTGGATTCTATGATGTTTAATAAAACTATCCTTCCAGGTAAAAGTCTTTCCACATTGGTTACATTCATAAAGTTCCTTTCCAGTGTGGATTCTATGATGTTTAATAAAACTCTCCTTCCAGGTAAAAGTCTTTCCACATTGGTTACATTCATAAGGTTTTTCTCCAGTGTGCATTCTATGATGGTTAATAAAACTCTCCTTCCATGTAAAAGTCTTTCCACACTGTTCACACTCATAAGGTTTCTCTCCAGTATGAATTCTTTGATGTTTAGTAAGAGCTCCCTTTCTTCTAAAAGTCTTTCCACATTGTTCACACTCATAAGGTTTCTCTCCAGTGTGGATTCTTTGATGTCCAATAAGAGCTGCATTTTGTCTAAAAGCCTTTCCACATTGATTACATTTATAAGGTTTCTCTCCAGTGTGGATTCTCTGATGTCCAATAAGAGTTGCATTTTGTCTAAAAGCCTTTCCACATTGATTACATTTATAAGGTTTCTCTCCAGTGTGGATCCTCTGATGTCCAGTAAGAGTACTCTTTTTTCTAAAAGTCTTTCCACAATGGTTACATTCATAACTTTTCTCTCCAGTGTGGGTTCTTTGATGCTCAATAAGACATTGGTTATTTAAAAAAGCCTTTCCACACTGGTTACATTCATAATGTGTCTCTCCAGTGTGGATTATCTGATGTCTAATAAGAGCTCCATTTTGTCTAAAAGCCTTTCCACATTGATTACATTCATAAGGCATCCTTGCAGTGTGGATTCTCTTATGTACAATAAGAGTTTCCTTTTTTATAAAACCTTTTCCATATTGGTTACCTTCATAATGTCTCTCTCTAATCTGGATTCTCTCATGTAATTCACAGATTTCTCTCCAAGTAAAGTCACAGGGATCATCACACATGAATCTTTGCTTGTGAGATTTGAACACAGAATGGCTTAGCCCTGCAGGAGTTTTCTTCATTCCAAGTCTGATCTCTGCTTCCAAAAAAGAAAGAAAACAACAAATAAAGAAATATAAACATGATGCAAGGCATATAAATAAATATATGTTTATTTATTCATATCCCCTTCCCTTCATGAGTAAAAGAGAAACTCGGTTATTTTCTCTTTTCCTAGGCAAAGAGAAAAATTCTAAATGGCCAGAAGCAATCACTTTAAATCTCATTAGTTTACATTCCAAAAATAATTTATTTTTTAAGGAGTTTCCTGCACACTTACAGTGGAACCCTAGAATAAGCTTATGACAACACTGACTGCCTTCATTCTGATTAGGTACACAACTCAGGTCAAAATGGCTGAGGGACTTGACCTCAATCCCAGCAGTTTAGACTAGGATTTACATTCTGTGAATGGGCATGCTCTGCGTACAGTATGTGACAAAGGATATCCACCCTCAATTTTTCCCTTTCCCTGTCATTATTTGTATGTTCAATGCTTTTTCCATAGATATGTCATGTGGTGCATATATACTAAATACTCAAGTTATTTTATGATCCATCCTACCTGTAGCCATAAGAAATTTCCATGATGACCACTTTCAATTTTATTTTTTTCTATTACATTATCTGAGGTCATATTCAGAAAGCTAACCCACTTGTTATTTGTAACAATGCAATTTGTAACTTATACCTCAGTATAACTTATATCAAAAGTGATTTTGTACTGACACATTACTCTTTTTGAGACAGCTAATAATCATTTCTTTTTTAAACAATTATCATGGGGTAGCTGGGTGGTGCAGTGGATAGAGTCCTGAAGTCAGGAGGACCCAAGTTCAGATCTGCTCTCAGACACTTAATACTTCCTGGCTGTGTGATCCTGGGCAAGTCACTTAACCCCAATTGCCTCAGGAGAAAAAAAAAAAAACTTTATCATTATATGTTCCCTGCATAGCACAACAAACACAATTTTTTTTTAAAAAATTATGAAAATATCCACATTTGAAAATGTGTTTCATATAGAAAATTGAGCTCCTCATCCTATGATATGGAAGGTCAATCCTTTCCCCTTTAGAAGCCCACAAATGCCTTGAAGGATTGAGATAATCATTCAAGGAATCTGACCCAAAAATGTCTTAGCAGCACCTTCAGTGGTAAATAAATGTCTGATTTGGTTACACAGGTAGCTGTTCTCTGGGACAACACAGATGTGCATAACTCTGGCTGCTTCTAAGTGCAGTACAGACTTTTGGTTTCTCAAAATGACATTACACTGATCCCAGCATTTCAGGAAGGCTGAACATTCATATACAAATGGCCACAGGAGTGCAAAGACCCTTGGGCCAGTCTCTCCCTGGGCCAGTGTAGTTCTCTCCTTCTTGGGTTACCTAGCAACCCCATCTCTAACTGCCTGAGCAAGATGTGACGTGGGTCTGCATTCCTGCAGCAGTGCTGACAGGCTACTTGAAAACCATGGTAGGAAGCAGGGACAGGAGAGGCCACTATGAAATCACTATGGAAGGCCACAACCTTTCCAGAAAATCAGATCTTAAAATTCTGCTCATTGACATGTGTAAGCTTATCTTCTAATTTGAACGTTTCCTCTGAATATGTTACTCTTCTTCTATCTGGCAGTTTCTGGTCATTCAGTAGGGATTCAGTTACTATTCTTTCAAAGGTTGTGAGTATGTAATTATAGAAAAGCAACATAAAGCAGTATTTGAAATTGACCCTTGAGTACATTTGTCATTTAGTGCAATACTTGTCAAGAGCCAATATAAATATAAATCTTTTTTTTTTTTTTTTTTAAACAGTAATTAGCAATTGCTTTGACTGGTTAGAGTTTAAAAAATGAATTTCTATGTCTCCACAGGAGTTTGTCCAATGCTCCTGTTTTCTACCTCATACATATATGACTATGTTCATCATATCTGTTTAAAAATCAAAATACAGTTACATTGGATAGAATGTGGATAGGGCCTTGAATCAGGAATCCCAGGGTTTTAATCCCACTTCAAAAATTTGCTGGTCAAATTATAGGACCTCTGTTAGATTCAGTTTTTTAATCTGTCAAATGGGTATAATAATAGCAGTTAAGTCCTCAGATTCTCATGAGGATAAAATAAGACAATGCAGAGCATGGCACACAGGGCTGTACACATACTAGCTATTTTATTTCACTTTGGCTCTTTCCTCCCCAGGTCTGCTCTCCTTCTTAAACCATTATGATCCTCCCCGGCCCTTAATTGTTTACTGACTAGAAGTTCTAAGAATGGCTCAAGTCCCAAACCTAATCCCTTGGGACAATTTCAGGAGAGCTCCATTGCCTCAAATCCCTAATAGTGACTTCTTATGGGATCACAGATGAGCACTGGAAGGGCCCTTCAGGGCCATGGCGTGATCCACTCATTTTGTAAATGGGAAACTGAGGTTCACTGAGGAGCCCTGGACACTGCTGCCAAGAAATATCCATTACAGAATTCCAAGTCTGGCCTTTCTCCCCTGAACTGAGCATTTACTTCAGGGTAAGTCCCAGAACCCTCTTGTAACCCCAGCTCTCATATCCCTGCTTTCACCTGACTCACCTGGAGAGCATTTCCTCAGGCCTTCTTGGTCCAGCATCCACAGTGCTTCCCTTTGCTCAAAATAAGAGGTCACCTCTTCTCTGAGAACTGGAAGCCCTGGGCACAGAAATCAGTTAGACAAGAAGATGGAGAGAAGTTGGTCACTTAGTTCTCTGTAGGGAAAGATGAGGATCCAGAGCTGCTCCCTGCTGAATTTCAGCCCCTGGGGTTCAGACATATCCATCAATATTCACCAACTGGGGCCTGTAAAGCAAGTGACCTAAAACAGGATATGCCCACTATTTCTACAGCTTCCTCTGAGAGAGAGCCAAAGGTCTTTCCTCCCACCTCCTGTCCTGTGAGGCTCCCTTCTGGCAGAAACTTCTGATCCCAAACCTGGGTAAAAAGAGTTGTTGGGTGGGAACACCCTCAGGCCTAATCAAGAGGGACCTTGGACTTAGTACACCTTTATTACAGAAAGATAGACTCATTCTATAGTTTCCATTTTCCATGACTTAAAGAGAGCCGGTAGTTCAGTGGAGAGTCCTGGACATAGTCAAGTGTACCTGAGTTTGAAGTGAGCCTTGGACATTTACTAACTGTGCATCTCTGGGTAAGTCAATTAAACTCTGTTTTCCTCAGTTTCCTCAACTCTTAAATGGGGATAACATTATCACCCTAAGTTAGAAAGTTAAGATGAGGATAAAGTGATACAATATTTTGTTTTACTTTTAATTTATAAACATACATTTCCATTATCAGAGTATATTAAAAAAGATGAGTGCACGTGAAACTGTAAATCCACAATGTACAACTTTCTATTAATTTCAAATAGACAAGAAAATTATCACATAAATTTTTTCTCTTCACTTTGCCTGTCCCAACCTAGAGATGGCTGCCATTACATAGACACTTTTATACATACAGAAATATACACAGACATGTAAATATACATGCATATATATATACACACACACATATACTTATGTAAAATTATGATAACCATATGTTATGGCCAGAACTATGTACCTGAAACAAGCAGTCTTACAAAGTGTTAACTCAGTGGAATTGATAAGACAGTGATTGTTAAGCATGGTGCTTAACAGTTCTCTAGTTCAGTACATGTACTTAGTACTTAATATAGTTCTACAAGAGTCACACCTATGATGTAATTGTAATAGAGCATATAAGCAGCCAATGGGGATTCAGAGACAGATTCATTCCATTGTCCACCTTTGTGGTGGCTGGAAGCTGGAACACAAGTCCTCGGACTCTCACACTACTGTGCTTCCTGGCCTGTCCTCCTGCATTTCCTGCATTGAGACCAAGCTAGCCCAGGTCCCAGGCAAGGAGACAATAAACAATTTGGACTTTGAACACCTGGCTGTTCTTGTGGTGATTACTCCACTGAAACGAAGGCTGCTCCAAGACCTCCAGAAAACCCACCAAAACATTAAAACCCTATTTCTATTTCTCAGTTTTTTCTCTAGATGCAAATGGCATCTTTCTTGATTTCTCCTTTATCATTAATTTAGGTACTTAGAAATAGTCAAAATTACAAATTTGCTAGAAGGTATTCTTAATGAATGTTGTTATTGTATTGTAAAGAAAACATATGGCACAGCACGGGGCAAATAGTTGGTAAAAAAAAAAAATGTGCTTTTTCCCTTCCATTCCTTTCCCACCACTTGGAAATGTCCACCTAGGTGCCTGTTTCTCACCACTTTTGCTGGAATTTGAAGGCAATACTAAGGCAGATTAAAGAGAAACTTCCTATACTCTAGGTCCAACTAGTTGCTTTGAGTTACAAATTGATGCTTATAAAAAAGAATATTCCAAATATTAGACTCATTGTGGTGTTCTTTTTCCAACACACAGCCAGGTGATAAAAGTTCAGATTTTTTATTGTGTCCCTCAATATAGCCCTGTTAGCTCAGGCCTATCTCTCTGCTTGGTTCCAAGAGCTCTTGCCGCTTCGTCCTTTGCCTCTGCTTTCTTCAGCCTGCAGCCAGCACCAAGATGGAAGATGCAATGAATCTCTCTTGCCTCAAAGATAGGGCTTGTAGGCTTCCTCCCAGTGTACTCCTCTCTGACCCCTGGGAATGTTCCCAAGTAACTCCTTCAATCTCTAAGAGCTTCCTCTCTATATATGATCTCCCAAAGGTTAATTCCTCCTTCTAGAGAGAATGGGATTCTGGGTTATCTCCCAGAGTGCTCTCTGACCCCAAGAACTTCAAGGGAGGTGTGAACACAAGCATTATTGTCTATCAGTTGTACTTAGTACCTTGTTTCGGCCCAAAACATCTCCTTCCAAGACCAATCAATCATATTGAACCATGCTAAATTAGATAATTATTGTCTCTATCAACTCTAATGGCTTAACACTTTGTAAAGATTCCAACAACCCCTCCCCAGAAGGAATGAATTGAAAGGAAAAGCTGTGTGAGAAAGGTTCAGAATTTTGGCAGGCAAAATTTGTGTCCAGGTAGAGGCTAACCCTAAGATTAGTTCCATGTTTGAGATACTTCCACTGATTTAATCTTTGATCTGAGAATGGGTAAGAGCTTCAGGAACAAAGGACATCCCCAGGCCCTATCATACAAGGCAGAGACCAGCACTTTCCTTTCTCTTTAATGTTGTAATCCTTACAAAGTGTTAAATCATTAGAGTTGATAGAGACCATAATTATCTAATTTAGCATGGTTCAGTATGATTGATCTGATCCTACAAGTGTTTCAGAACTTGAAGCAAAGTACTAAGTAGAACTGATAGAAACAATGCTTATGTTCACACCTTTAGAGAGCTCATATAAGCAAGAAGTTCTTAGCGCCAGAGAGCACTCTGGGAGGAAACCCACAATCCCACTCTCGGAGAAGGAACATAAATAGAGCTTCAGTGAGCCAGTCTAGTTAGTTCAGAGGGAAGCCCTCTCTTGGAGGCAAGATAGATTCATTCCATCTTCCACTTTTGTGATGGCTGGAGATTGAAGGGAGCAGAGGCAAAGGACTAGTGGCAAGAGCTTTTGGAACCAAGCAGAGAGATAGGCCTCTAAGAAAACTAACGAGTCCCAAGGAAGGAGAAAATAAACATTTGCATTTTATCAGCTGGTGCGTTTGGAGTGATTATTACTTTTAACTAAAACTAAGGCTTCCTCCAGAAAACCTCCCCAAGAAATCGACTCCCAGAGAACCATTACATTTTAAAGAAGAGAACACCACATTTTGGCACCCAATGTGGGGCCCCTCCCCAAATCTTGCACTCCCAGGAATGAAGATTTTCCCTTTGACTGCAGGCTTGCGATTATCAGCGGAAGTGCCCTTACCCAGGGATAGCAGGTTCTTGGCATTCTCCACCATGACCTCCTTGTACAGCTCCTTCTGAGAGGGCTCCAAGAGCCCCCACTCTTCCTTAGTGAAGTCCACAGCCACATCCTTTAATGTCACCATCTCCTACACCATCAAAAGTCAGAAGATGTGGAGCTGAAAGACACTTCAGAAGTAGAATCCAATCCCCTTCAATTTATAGGAGGAAAATGAAACTCAGAGCAGGGATTTGCCCAAAGGTCATAGACTTTCTGAGAGTCAGGGTCTGCTCTTAAGACTGTGATTATTAAGAGGCTGATAAAATTTGGGATCAGTTGAAATAAAGCTGAGAAATAACTTATTATGGAACACATAATGGAATGGCATCCTAGGGCCACATGGCATATCCCTTTAATGAATTCTTCCAAAGTCTTTTCCTCAGTAATCCTTTTGTTTTTTTCCAACTGCAGTTCATATTTCCCACTCCTTGGGCCTATTTTATGTTTTCATTTTATCTATAATCTTTTCTCCTAAAAAAAAAACCACCTTTTGGCAAAGAGAGTGGCCATTGTGAATTTTACACTTGTTTATTTCAAACAAGGAATTGCCACCCTGACCTCATCATGGTCTTTGTGTAAGACACATTTTACAGTTTTTCTTCTAATCTATTATTTCACTTCTGAACATCTGAGGAATTTATTGCTTTTTTAATAGTTTTTGACATTGCTAAGGAGACCACATGGGGGGAGGAAGGTGGGAAGTTGGACATGATGGAGGAAAGCAGGAGGCCTGACTTAGGAGGTGGGTTCTACTGATGAAAATTCTTATAGGAGATGGGGGACCTAAAGTGCCTGAAAAATCTATTAATCTTGGGGATGGGGGAGTTGTCACTCCTGGGGGAAACTAGCACTTGGAGAAGAAGAACAGCATGGACACAGGAATGGCATTTGTAGGAGAATGTGGAGAAAAAAATGAAAGGACAGCAAGAGAGGATGAATTATCTGCAGAGGATGTTCCCTGCTAGAAGCAGGGTTTTCCCCAACACTTGACCTGATACAGTGTTCTGAAAGGAAGGCATCTGTGCAGTTGGCCAACATATAGTGGCAGAAAGCTCCTGCAGCACAGCCTCGGAATGGGGACCTTGGAGTATGAAGTGTCAAGGAAAAAAGACCAAGTGCTGTGTGACAGAGAATGAAAATCTAGGTAAAACAGGAAGGGAAATGGACAGAGAGGAGTCTAGAGAAATTGGAGGTAAAAGACTTATGACATGGGACAACAAAGATGCATATTTCTTTTCAACACACGGTACTTTTAGAAAAATTAACCATAACAGAGATCTTGCACACACATGTAAAAAGATAGAAATGATCAATATACTCTTTCATTCCCTAGTGAAATATGAATAAAACTTGGTTCAGAGATCACCAACAAAAAATACAAACCTAAAAGGAGATTTACCTGCGACAGATTACATTAGGGATGAGACAGAGAACAAAACTTAGGAATAATAACTTTGTAAAAGAAAATGAAAATTATTAATTAAATAATATTCCAAAATGGTTGAGATTCATCTTAAGCTTTCCTCAGGAGAAACATAGACTTACCAGCACACATTAAGAATATAGAAAAAATGAAGATCAACTGAATATACATTATTAAAAAAAAAAAAAAAAACTAGAAAAATAAATGAACAAATCCCAAATAAATACAAAAGACAAGACAAATTTGGAAATAAAAAATGACAATTTTTTATTGTCCCACAGCCCATCCTCCCCGTCTATAGAAAAGGCTGTGACTGCTGATGTTGGTAGCGTCTGGGGATGGACTGCACTCACCTGAGGATGAGGTCCGTGGCTCCCAGGGCCCATTGCCTCTGGCTCCTGGCTCCCTGTGGAGGTAGCAAAGCAATCAAAGTGACTCCATTTTGTCAAGTTCCTCCCTCTGGTCCCTGGTCTTAATCTCAGGGTCCTGTTGCTCCCACCCTTGAAGGACCCACAGAAGTGACAATAGCCAATGCTCTCACAAACAGAGGTCACACCTAACTTTGGGGGGCTTTAATTCTAAGCCTCCCTGAAAACCAAGAGAAGGCCAGGAGCTCCAGGAGAGCCCCTCCCTTCTTTACCTCTGCATAGAAAAGCCCAGCCTTCCCTCATCCTGGTCCCAGGCCGATTGCCTTGGTGTGCACAGCCTGGGAGACTGGTCTTTGGGGCCCTGACAGTAAAACTGTGCTAATTTCACCCCACTTTGGGCGTCTGTCTTTGATCCAATCCCTGCCTGGGCCAGTCCTTGCTCCCAAGAAGCTGGAGAGGGAGAAACATCCCAGAGGAGGAGAGGATTTTCCCCTCTTTTCTAAGCAGGAGAAAAGCCTATGGGGATTCATGGAGCTGAGGTCCTCCAGGAGTTACAAGGCCCTGGTCTTGTCCTCAGGGGAGAGACTGCACCAGTGCAGGAGGGGGCACTAGGGGTAGCAGTGGGTAGAGCACCAACCGGAATTCAGGAGGCCCCGAGTACAAATCAGGCACCTAACACCTTAACCCTGGCTGTGTGACCCTGGGCAAGTCACTTAACCCCAATTGCCTGGGGGGTAAGGGGGGAATAAAAAAACAATGCCGGAGGTCAGGATTGGAAAGTATGAGGTCTGCAGAAGAAGACTGTTCCCCTCCATCTTTTACTCCTCTTCTCCTCCCTCCTCTCCCCATCCTTCTACAGAGAGCCCAGAGGTACAGGGGCCGTGGAGTCGGGATGGGAGGAAACCAGTCAGTCTCCAAAGCTCCTGAGTCAGAGCTCCCCTCCTGGTCCTCAGCCTCCCTCCCACAGAACTAACTCACACATTCTAGGAAATAGACTGACTGCTTTGTGTAGGAGGGAGGGAAAGTGGGAAGCTGGAGAAGGGAAGGGCTCTGGAATGGAGCCCCCAGGGCAAGATCAGGGAAACTAAGAGCTTGGGAGACTAAATGCGGTGTAGGATTTAAAATGAGGGTTCAAAGAGAAGAGGGGCCAAGGAAGCAGGAGGTTTGGGGAGCAGGGGTGGGGTCTGGGAGGCAAGATAGGCCAGTATAGTCCATGGTAAGGAGGTCAGAGCCACTGGAGTGAGAGAAGTGCTCCTAATGGACCGCTGAGCATGGGAAAGAAGGAAGATTTGTTAAGCCAGTTTCTTTGTTTCTGTTCTACCTCATTTTCCCTGCACTGGTTTCCCTAATTGTCCTACCTCACTTTCCTTAACTGTTCTACCTCAATCCCCTTAGTTGTAAACTTCTCCTTTAGTCCATTAAGGCTGAGGGGGAGATCAGACTTCCTGACTCCCAGCTCCTCCTGTCACCAAGAATTTATGACACTACCCCCTCTAAAATATTCCAAAAGATAAAGACTATCTGGGATACCTCATTGACAGCTTTACTTCTCTTTGTTCAAACATCCTGACTCTGGCTTTTAGTAAGAATTTATGGCCTCCCCCCCCCCCTCCACCCCTCCTGACAGAACTTAATGGTTTTGGAAAGAAACTTCCCACTTCTTTTCCTTTCTTTGTTCAAAAAAGATATATAAAGACTTGGGGAGACAGATATATAAAGAACTTCGGGGAGAGCTTAGTTTGGAGTCTGATATTAGGACTCCCGGATTTCTGAGGACAAAGTCTGAAGTCTGGGAAACTGGGAAAGTGTGAGCCAATGGGAAATATGGCCAAGTGTGGGAAGTGACTGGGAGTCTGGAAAAGGTTTAGGGGTGGGAGAACTCATCCAACAGACAGCCGTGGTAGAAAGGGGTGCTCCTGGTAGACCCGGAGGTCATGTACCACAAGTTCAGAAGAGGAGACCCAAAGGGCAGGGCAGCCAGGGAAGCCAGTGTGTGGTTCAGACAGCATTTAATAAAAAAGGCTGGATAAATATCTAGAAGCAAAGCAAAGTGTATTATAAGTTCTTGAGAATCGGGCGTCCCACCCATGGAGCAGACATCAGAAGGGAGGAAGCCCTAGAGGAAGGGTCAACACTTTTTATCCCCAACGCAAATACCCCCTCCCCACCGCCCTCATCCTTTTGGTTGAGGATTTAATTCTAAAGGGGAACTAACCCAAAGGAAATTTAATTTGGGTAAAATTTAGTTAACTTCATAAAAGGGGGAAAGTATGCCCTTAGGGAAGGTAGGGAGGGGATTAAATGCCTTTGATTGATGAGTCTTCAAGCCTTAACTTCCTAAGAAAGAGGAACCTTTCAATTTAAACTTTTGAAAGATCTTACCTTATCTTGTTCAGTCCCTCTTTTTAACTGAGATCTTTTCAAATTTTAACTTCTTTTTATTCCAATTTCCTATCCTTTCCTTCCTTTTTGGTTTTTTAGACCATTTTCCATGTTTTAAACCTTCTAAAGACCCTTTCGGTTTTCTTCTTAAACTTTTGATTGGGTTTTGGATTATTTAAATTAATTAAAAAAGGTATAGATAGGGATAATAATTACTACAAGGGGATAAACCAAATAAGGTTTCCAAAGGGACCAAAGGAAGGGAGGTCAGGTCTGAAAAAAGAAAAGTTTCCTAATGTTTTAATTTATTTTTAATCTTTATACAACAAATATTAATTTTAAATTTACAAATTTCCCTTTAATAAAAAAATAATTCCAACACAAAATCTATGTTTAAAAATTTCTGATTTGAATTTTAATTAAAGATCAAATGCCTAAGCCTAATTTTAAATTTGAATTTAACATAAAAGGGGTTCTATTTCAACTTTATCCCAAGTAACCATATTTAACTAATTTTTAGTGAACCACCCAACATTTAATTCAATTTGAGAAAAGGATCTAAACCCCATTTCTCTTTAAAATTATTACAACTGAATCCCTTAAATATTGGTTTTGTTTATTCAGGAAGAAAAGAAAAATTTTGGGCCTTATTAGTCCAATAAATTCCCTGTCCAATTAGAGGAATATCAACAGTTAGTCCACAGATTTAATAATGACCCATTAAGGCAGGTTGTTCCTTCAAAAAATATTTCTTGCTATTCCTTTGTAAAAGGGTTATTTAAGGCCTTTCCCTAGGGGGGGCCCTTTCCCTCAAGGTGAATTAAACATTTTAAACCCCTTCTTCCTCCAGTAAATTTTAAAGTAATGACCATTAGGTTAAAGGTTTCCAAATGTAAAAAGACTTATATTTCCCCAGGTTCCCCATTGATTCTAGAAGGAAAAAACTTAGTTTTCAAATTCCTTGCAGCCTCCCTCTTATCTCCTAGGAAGGTAGACAAAAAACAATTTTTGTTAATCCAAATCAATTCCTTAAAATTGTGGAAACTTAGCTCCAAAGAGCCTGAGGTTCCATCAAGGAAAGGAAAGAAAGTTTTTACCTTTGTCCCAAGGAGTTGTTCCTCCATTCCACTATTTCCCTTAAATTTTGGCCCTGTTTAACAAAACCTTCTTCTTCATTGACGTTTTTCTTCTAGGTTCCAAAATTTGGTCCAAGAATTTGGATCAAAACAAGGATCCGGGCCGGGGCTTAAGGAAAAGGTACAATTAGGAAACCTTGTTGGGATCCACCACAGATCCAAAATTTGATAAGTTAAAAAGAGTTCTCCTATTTCTTCAAAAGGAAGGAGGGCTGGTTCTATTCTTTGGAAGACAGAGGTCTAGTTTCTATGGCTATCATGAGGAAAAACCAAACCCAAGGCCAAGGGAAAGCCCCATGAGGTTTAAAAGTAATTAATTAAGAAAAGTCATACAATTAAATGCATTGGATTCAAGTTTGTGTTCCATCGAAAGAGGGTCCCTCCTCAAATGTAATTTAAGGCTCCCCTTCTTCTTCTTCCCACTTTGATAAAGGGTAACCAAGCCTTTTGTTCTTGGTAAATGTGTCAATTTCTTCCTAAGGTAAAAATTCAGTGTCCAGGTTAGTATCACCTGGTTAAGGGTCCGGTCCCAACCGGTCAGCTTCTCATCCTCCCAAGGGAAGGGAATCAACACCCAAATTTTAACCTGAATTTATGGAAAGGAAACCTAGGAGTCTTGACTATTAACCCTTTTTTTGCCTTTTACCCAAGGTTATAAATTCTAGCAAGATAAACAAGAGGCAGAACCCTGACCCCTCCCTGTTAAAAATTTATAATATCCCTAAAATATTCCCAAGATATTTAATCCTTTTATCTTTGGTATTCAGACATCCCCTTCTCTGGGCTTTTAAGGTTTATACCTCCCTTATCCTAAAAAACTTTCGTGGGCTTCTTGGTTTCTTTGTCTTTAGAGAATATTTAAAAGGTTGGCTTTCCCTACGTTGCTGGATTCTCTGAGATGACAGTCTCTCCCCCCGGGCCAAATAATGGATTCTGGTCCCAGTATATTTTTATCACTATTACTGGATAATTTAGGACAGAGTCCTGTCCAGTCAATTATACTCCAATTAATAAAATTTGAAAAACCTCTAATCTCTCTCCCTGCCCAGTTTCTTGGCATTACACCAAGAATATTTAAATATCTCTTAAAAATAAACCTTTGTTCTAAGATGGGTCCCAGTTTTTATAGGAAAGCCAGGAGGGATGACCCGTACAAAATTTCATAAAGGTGAAACCCTCCATCTCTATGTGGCTTGGTTCTGATTCTAACTACAGCAAAAGAAAGATATTTAGTCTTAGATAGTTGGGTCTCGAAAACAATTTAGTTGGTTGCCTTTTTATTTCTTGATTCATCTTTTCTATTTTCTCAGAAGAGGGAGGATGCCAAGGGTTGGAATCCCATGTGATTTCTAAGGCCCTAATCAGATTCTCAATACTTGGGCAGAAAAATGTTTCCCTGATCCGAGGTATTTCTTCCACTATTCCATATCGGAATAATTTGTTCTTAAAAGACCTTTTTCGAGGAGTTGTCGGGTTGAGAGGAATGCCCCCACCATGATGGTCCACTATGAAGAAGTATTTGAAGGCCCACTTGGTGGCAGCCAATTAAAGCCCACACCTGGATTTTTAGGAATGGGTCCGTTCCAGAGCTCTTCCCTTTTTGGGATCTGGTGTTGAGAGCCTTGGTTAGTCCTTCAACCAAACCGAGACAGTCGTCCACCAGTTGTCAGGGTTAGTATAAGGCCAGGGAAATACTTTTCCACAGGCATCACAAGGTTTGGACATCCCAGGATGCCCTGGTGCAGTTGCCGAAGGACCTGCCTCATACTTGCTTTGGTCAGTACCTTCCTTTGCCATCAGGGTAAGAGCCATCGTTTTAGGTTCCCAACTGCCCCTAGGTTGAGGCCTTCTTTTTCCTTTGGTTAAAACTGGAGGAGGGTAGGACTAGAGGGAAGTAAGGTATCAAGGCCATTATATAGAAATTCCCGTCCCGGCTCCCTTTGCCTTCTCATCTCAATCTTTTCCCCTTTGCCTCAAAAGAATTTCCCATCTACCACTCTAAAGGTCCATCTATAAAAATTTACTCCCCAGGCATTGGGGATTCATGGAACCTTTTACTTTTTTGAAAATCCAATTAACTCTAAACAAAAACCTCTGAAGGGTGTTCTGTTTCCCAAGGGCAGGAGGCTGGATTAAGATTCAGTAATGCCCGGGATTTTATAAACCTCCTTCCTTACCTAGAGTGAATTCCCTTCATTTCATTTGCTCTGAGTATTTAATGGGGAATTGTTTGGGTGTCAAAAGTTCTCTTTCAATACAGCCTCCCACACACCACGATCACGCAAAACATGAAAAACGCATCTAAAGACAATATAGATCTTTGATTAGTAAGCCAGGGACCTAGGATTGGGGTTCCAGAGACAGCCCTGCCTTCCGTCAACATACAATGTAAAAGACTAGACCTAAACCACAGCCTAGTCAGGGCATGATTCCCCCTTTTTTTTTTTTTCCAAAAGGCAAGGTGGGAGGGCCCCAAGATTTGGGGAAAACCTTTAGATAAAGAAGCCCTAGGAAGTAAAAAGGTAAAGCAGCAACCAAAGTTTGGTAAATTAAAATATCTATTTAAAGCTTTTACTTTAGGTAACTGTCCTTAAGTTTTCAAATTCCCCTTTAATATCAGTCACAATGAATTAAAATTCCCAACAAATATTAAGGCTTTCCCAATAAAAAGATTTTTCCCCAACCCAAATTATCATTAACAAGGTTTCAAATGAATCTAGTTCTCAAATCCAGTAAAGGGTTCATCCTTAAAATACAACTTATAGCTTAGATAGTTCAATTTAAATTACAGAATCATTTTGCCTTTTAAAATACTAAATACAAAGAAAAAAAATTTCTAAATATAATTGTCCATCCCCACATAAAAGAAACTTTAAATCTTTTCAAAATGGTCTTTCTTTCATTCAGTTTTTAGAAATAACACTATCAAATTACAGATCAATTTAAAATCCTGTCTTAGATTTTTTTTAATCATCTTCCTTAAAAAAGTCTATCATGCACATAAATAAGCATTAAATAATTTGCTTTAGACAGATGGGAACTAAGAAATAAATTCCTTTAGATTCTTCCAATTCCAACAAACTTTTGAGCAGCTAGACTTGAAAATAAAAATAAAAATTCCGTTAAATCTTATATAAATGTAGGCTGTTCCTTTAAACAGTAGAAGCAATTGATATCTGAACCAGCAAGGTGGTACAGGATACTTAAGGGGAAAGGGGGATTAGATCACCTGACAAGGTCCCTCTCCACGTGGCCATCCTTCCCCGACTCCACCATACTTCCCGACTCTAACTTATCACAGCTAACTTTTTAGGGTGCCATTTCCCCAGGATCCAATCTGTCAGCTCAAGACAGGCCCCAACCTCATCGGATATATCTCCTTTTCCCATAGCAAATGGCAGATTCACTAGGGAATTGTGCCTTTTTCTTTCATTTCTGGAGAGCTATTTTCCTCTCTTTTTCTCTCATATCATCTCTTCTTGTTCCCTCTCTCTCCTTCCAAAGCTTACTTGCTTAAATCTCCAACATATGTTAAACACTCCCAAACCAATGCTAGATGCCCTATTTAAACTATTAATTGCTTTTGCAAATCAATCTTTTTTGTCCCTTCATCTTTAAGTCAAAGAAAAAAAAGATTTTTTTTTTAAACTTTAAACTTCAAGGTTCTCAAATAACTGAACCAAATGTCATAACTTATACATGCCCAACAGAGATGACAAATTTTAAAATATAAATTCCAAATTACCCAATATCTCTAGAAAAAACAAATTTCTAAGTAGGGAATAAACCCCAAACCTTCCTAAGGTAAACTACCAGCATTTTGTTTTAATAACCTATATTCCAACTTAAAATCCCAAACACAGCTTTAAATTCCCATTAATATAAAACTACTTTTGCCATCATATTTAAAATAATAAATTTCACCAAATAGCAGTTTCTTTCCCTTGGTCCCACGTGGGCCTACTGCAGGTCAGGACACGTGAGAGGGAAAGGAAAGAACCCACCATCTTCACTCTCTCGATCCCACATACTTCCCCGATGTATAGGGTAATTGCACTCCCAATTGGGATCTGCTAAAGGTATTTCTGATCAGCTGAAACTATTCCTGCAGCCGGAGGGTTTCTCCTGTCCCAGTCCTTCATAGCTGCACCTCCTCTCTCCTTAGTCCCCTCTCCTCTTGTGAGAAGAGAGAATTCAAAATAGACCTAAGTTCTCCTCCTGGCTCCGAGGGCCCTTGGAGGGGCTGATGGAATTAAATCCTTTCCTTCTCTTTCAGGTACAAATTCAGTCTTTGGCACACCCAGTCTGCAATAGTGCCTTCACCAATATCTTTGTCACCCCAGACAACACAGCAATGCCTTATTCCCTAGCTTTTTCCTTCTATATTTTGACAGTTCGTTCCAATTACTTAATTTATCTCCCAAGGGACTATCTACCGGTATTATTTCTCTCATTTCTCTCCCAGAGGGCTGGCTGGGACTGGGCCATACCCATTGAATTTGGATGGAATCTAAATTCCAAAACGCCCAAACACACCAATTGTCGCCAATTGATTCCAGCCACCCTAGAAGGCCTCGCCAAGCCTATCCTGTCCAGAGACCCAGAGTTTCAAGGGCCTCACAGGAGGGCTTATCTCCTGTCCAGAGACCCAGAGTTTAAGACTCCAGGCCTCACAGTGGGCTTACCTCTGGGTTGTTGCACAACAAATTACTTGACTGATGCGTTCTCCACCAAACCGGTCGGGATTTTTACCTCGGACTTTCTCCCTTTGCTTTGCTCCGAATTTCTCCACTTCGGGCCCACTTTACCTTGGGGAGTAAGGAGAAGCCCTGGACGCCGGCGGGCTGCCTAAATGAGGGCAGGGCGCCACCCCGCCAGCACCCCAGGGGTTCACCTACTCACCACAAGTAGTGTGATCTGGACTAGCCCCCAAAATTGTGTGGTTCAGACAGCATTTAATAAAAAAAGCTGGAGAGAGCTCTAGAAGCAAAGCGAAGTTTATTATACGTTCTCGAGAATCGGGGATCCCACCATTGAGCAGATAATCCAAGGGAGGAAGCGCCGTAAGGGCAGGGTCAACACTTTTTATCCCTAATGCAAATACCCCCTCCCACTACTGACCCTCATCCTTATTAGCTGAGGATCTTACATTCTAAACTCGGGAACTACCCAAGAAATAGAACTTGACCAATAAGTACATAGTTGCCCATAACAAGGGGGCATAACAAGTATGCCCTTAGGGGATAGCAGGGAGGGGACTTAAATATGCCCTTAGGGGATAGCAGGGAGGGGACTTAAATATGCCCTTAGGGGATAGCAGGGAGGGGACTTAAGTATACCGTTGACTTGATGCTTAAAGTCCTTCAAGCCTACTCCAACTCTGAAATAGATGAAGCCTTACTCAGTTTTCACAACTGTCTTGAAAGATCGCACCTCATCTCGTTCACCAGGAAATATGGGGGACGCAGGCTCAGACCTACCTGGGAGCTGCAAACACGGGCCTGGCTGCCTGAGTGTCTCGTGATCCCAGGGAAAAGGGGGGAGAGATCTGATCCCTCGGGGAAAAGGGGAGAGATCTGAGTTCTCGGGGAAAAGGGGAGAGATCTCTCTTCCTGATCCCAAGAACCCCGCTCCGCCCCTCCCCCAGGACGGTGAGCCCTTTCCTCCAATCACACGGAGGGTCTGGACTTTAGGACGCCCAGGGCCGCTCCTCCCTTCCCAGTTTGGGAGGGTCTTCCTGATCCCAAGAACCCCGCTCCGCCCCTCCCCCAGGACGGTGAGCCCTTTCCTCCAATCACACGGAGGGTCTGGACTTTAGGACGCCCAGGGCCGCTCCTCCCTTAGTCCATCACACAAAGATCTTCTGCCCTAAACTCCTCCCCGACTCCCAAGTCCTCCTCAGTGCTCAAATCGCACCTGAGCAACATCCCTCTCCAGGCTGCTCCTCTCTGAGAGCTCCTCCTCCCCGCGGCCTCCTTCACTTCCTCCCCTCCCACACTCACCTCCTCCTCCTTGTTAGCAGAAAGATCCTCCCGCTGAAACTGCCTCTCAGACTAACCCGAAGTACGGGATCCCTCGCTCGGAACGTCTGGAAGCAAAAGGCTCTGGGGAAGATCGGGGGCTGTGCAGCATCATTGACTGTATTGACTGAATTGTCTGGATTGTATTTAATTTTCCTCAGTAATTGTGATCTTTGACCCTCTACAAGCAGACCAGACCTTAAGGCAAACTTCCCTTAAAATCCAGCGTTAAACGGTGTGATGAGGAATGAGAAGCAGGAAGAAGAAGGCGATGTCCTTGGCTCGGGATTCCTCTGTCCCCCCTACCCGTACGGCTCCCTCCTCTAGCGTCATGTTATTGGATTGTGACTATTCCCTCCCAAACTCTGCTCTCCTGGAACCCTTATCATCCTCCCTAACTAGTGAGTTAGTAAATCACTCCGTTTAGTTCCAGTTTATCCTGTGCACAGCGCGTTTCTATCTCATTGTTGATGTGTTGTCTGCCCCACAGTCCGTGACCTCCGTGACACCAGGGGAGGTTCCTCAAACCTCCTTTTGCTCCTGGTGCTTAGCCCAGAGCCTGGCATTTGCAGGCCCTTCAGTGTTTGCCGACTTGAAGAAATAAGCTCATCTTGGATCACCTCATCCCTTTGGACTCTTTCAAGAGAATCTCATACCCCCAAATCCCAAACAGTGACTTCTTGTAGGATCCCAGAGGATCACTGGAAGGAACCTACCAGGCCATAGAGTGCACCTCCTCATTTTACAGACAGGGAAACATAGATTCATTGACCAGCCCAGGATATCCCTGCTAAGAAATATTTTTTAAAAGAATTTCTAGGCACTTCTTCCCCAAGTCTAGCACTTACTTCTTGGTAACTCCTGGAAGCCTCTTGTAACCCCAACTCCCTTAGACCTGCTTTCCCCTCCCTCACCTGGAGGGCAGCTCCTCAGGCCTTCTTGGTCCAGCATCCATGGTAGTCCCAAAATAAATGATCACACCTTCTCTCGGGCCTGGAACCCCTTGACAGGGAAATCAGTTAGGGATGAAGAGGGAGAGAAGCTTGTAACTTAATTCTCTTCAGAGAAAGATGGGAGGAACCAGAGCTACAGCATTTTGACATTTATTCTAATATGTTCACACATATTAATCTTTTTTGCTCAATCATAAGTGCTTATTTAAGGAAAACTAGAATATGCCACATTATTCTGCTGTATAATTATTATTTTAATATATTTCAAAATATTTTCATTTATTTTTTCAAAACTTATTTTCAAATTTTATTTATATTCAAAATTTTCAAAATAGATACAAAAATTGTTTGCAACATTCACCCTTGCAAAACCTTGTGCTCCAAATTTTTCTTCCTTTCTTTTTCCACTCTGTCCTCTGGGAACAAGTCATCCAATATATGTTAAACATATACAATTCTTCTATGCATATTTCCATATGTATCATGCTTCACAAGAAAAATAAGATCAAAAATGGAAAAAAGCAATCAAATAACGACAAAGAAAGTAAAATACTATATTATGATCCACTTTCAGTCCTCACAGATGGCTCTCTCCAACACAAGCCTATTGGAATTTGCCTGCAACACCACATTACTTATAAGAGCCATTAGAATCGATCACCACACAGTCTTTCTGTTGCCACGTACACGGTTCTCTTGGGCACAAGTGAGACAAAGCCAAAAACCTTTTTCCATATCCTGCCTCCTATCCTGTCAGGCTTCATTCTGGAAGAGAGTCCTAATCCAACACCTGGACAAAGGAGTAATACTGGGCCAGAGCAACTGCAAGTCTGACCAACAGGGGACCTTGGTTTTGAGGCATCTTCTTCATAGAAAATTATTTATCCCAAGGTTTCCATTATCTAGAAGTTAAGGGGAGCTGGTAGAATAATTAAAAGAGACCTGGGCATAGAATCATAAGTTCCTGAGCTTAAATCAAGCTTAAGACAGTTCCTAGCTCTGTGCCCCTTAACAAGCACTTAAACTCTTTACCTCAGTTTCCTCAACTCTTAAATGGGGGAGAATAAAATCACCTAACTTGCAAGGTTATTTTGAAGATAAGGTGAATTAATATTTAGTTTTCTTTTAAAATTATGGAACAAAACAAGTATTTCTATAATATAGTACAATTTTAAAAAGATGATTGCACATAAAACTGTATATCTATAATGCACGATTTGCTGGTTTTTTCATTTAGACAATAAATTTATAAAATATTTTTTTCCCTTTCCTCTGCCTTCATACACCCTAGACATGACTACCATTCATATGCAAATAGCATCTTTTTTCCTTTATCATTAATTAGGGTAATTAAAGTCAAAATGATTTATTTGCTGAATGTTGTTCTTAAACAATATTTTGTTACTGTATTGTTAAAAAAAAAACAAAAACAAAAACAAAGCACACCACACCTGACAAAGAGTAGGTGAAAATAAATGCTTCTCCCCCTCTGCTGATATTTGAGGGCAATAGGAAAGGAAGATCGTGGACCAATTTCCTATATTAGGATCAACCAAGTGCTTTCAGCTCAAATTGATGCTTGTTAGAAAGAATAATATTCCAAATACTAGACCCAGAGGAATAGGCTGTATGGATGAGCTGCTTGAGCAAATTTCAGGTTATTGGAAGATAAAATTCATGTCTAGGTAGAGATGTAGTGAAATAACTGTGAGATTAGTTCTGTGTTTGAGATACTTCTATACTGGTTTGACCTTGGACTTTAATTGAGAATTAGTAGAATTACCTACAATTAGTAAGAGACAGTTGCAGGACCAATAGAGGAAGAGCTTAGGTTCCTATTACACAATTCAAAGACATTTTACAAGAAAATCAGCCTGTTGAAGGATGATGTTTCTTAGACACAGAGGACCAGCACTTTTACTTTTCTGGTCTCTGATAAACCTTTCTAACTCATCACACTAGGGAATAAAGATATTCCTTTGGCTCCAAATTCAGACTTACCAGGGGAAATGTGCTTAGCTGGGGAGCACCCGCTTCAGGTATTCTCCAAAATGATCTTCTTGTATACATATCTTCCTGAGGCTGGTCCAAGAGGCCCCACTCCTCCAGGATGAAGTCCATAGCCAAGTCCTTGAATGTCATCAATTCCAAAACCACCAAAAATCATGAGTTGTAGAGCTGAAAGACATTTCAGAGTCCAACCTTTTTCAATATACAGGAAGATACTGAAACACAGAGAAGTGATTTTCTCAAGGGTCATCACATTTGTGTGTGTCATAGGCAACTCTTGTTGTCATTAAGAGCTTGATTGAATTTTGAGAAAAAAGCATTTTTAGGAGGAGTTGGAATAGAGCTAAGAATTGTCTTATCATGAAATCAGGAAGAAAGTTTATGTTTTATCTATGAAATAGATGGATCTGTGGAAGAGAGCAAGAGGGTGATGAAAAATTTCTTCCTCAGCAGAACTGATATAAATGATATGTTCTGAACACAATTCTTCAAAGAGTTCACAAGGAGCTAACTCTAACCCTAAGCCTAACCCTAAATTCTCTGGGAGAAAAAGTTATATATCATCACTTAAAAGAGAACAAAGTTAAAGAAAAGATATATTCTGTTTTCTGAGAATCTGGAATAAAGTTTTATCTTATGAAAATACAAAAAGGATTCTAAAGAGATGTTCATCAGAATTTAGACTGTACTGATAGAAGACAGTTTCCATCCAAGTGAAGTACTATTATCTGTTATTCTATGTAGTGCCTAAGGTCACTCTGGGCATGATGTTGTCATGGGCAAAACATGCCCTTATTTATAATGGCTTTCATTATTCCATTATATTATTTCATTGCATAAATGAGCATTTAGAATGGAGACTTTTTTTCATCAATTAAACAACAATTCAGGAGGAAACTATTTTTCAATTTCATATGAAAAAAAATATATACCCTAAAGAGGCACCTGCAAACTACAGAATCTTGAGAAGATGAGAATCATGAAAATCAACTGAGATGCCAACTATATATGGATGGACCATATATGGAGAGGCTGACCAGATCTGAGAATACTCTGATACTTGGGAGAGGTCATCTATATTTCCAATCATCTATATATGTACAACATCAGTTTGGCCAATGCACTTGGATTTTGATTGTTTGACTTGCCATTTTCTTCCATTTCCGCTATAAGCATAGGATCCATTTCATCAGAGATTCTGATATTTGGGAACAATTCTCCACTTTGTATAAAAAATGGCTGTTCCGTTTTTTTTTTAAATTCATTTTGATTTTTTCTTTACCACATCTTTATTTGTGGTGTATGTGTAATCCTCATGTCGTGTTTTGTTTGTTTCATTCAATTATTTCACATTTGAACAATTGAGAAATTCATTGCTCTTTTAGACTGTTTGCAATTCCAAAGGATTTCTAAATCTTTCCTTTTCTCTAGTCGGCTGAACCATTTGTGCACACTATTCTACACTGCCAGGGCCATACATACCTGTCTTTGGGATACTCTCAGATACACACAAGGACGAGCCGATCTTGAGGTGGAAAACAGCCTTTCTTTATTGGTAATCTCAGGAGGGGTGAGCAGGAAACAAGAGCAAGAGAGTCCAAGATCAACCCTATGTATGATTGCCTGTGTCTGTCTGTCTCTGTTTCTCTCTCATGGACTCAAAGCTTTATATTCACTCTCCTCTGGGATTATGCTGTGCCCAGTCCACTCAGCGCTGCACAGGTGGATCCATGGAAGGGAGACACCTGGAGTTAGTGCTGGGTCCTAGATGGAGATCTAGCAAGAGGGCACCCCTCCCCCATCGAAAGGAACCTCTTAGTAGTTTCTGTAACTCTTGCCAAACAACCTCCTGCCTCAGAGGCTGAGCCCCTTTTTACCTCCTGGGCCCTCCCTACCAGCTGTCATGGGGCACATGGCAATTCTCAGGGACAGCAATGTCCCTAATCTATCCCTCTTTTTATTAATAAGGCTGAGTGTTCTTATGTTTATGTCTTAAGCACCTGTAGAGATTTTCCAAAAACACGTATACATATAAAACATGTAAGAGTAGAAGTAACAATACAAAGATACAAGAGAGGGGATGGGAAAGGAAGCATGTTTGATCCAATAAGCCAGTGACATCACAGTCATGTTGGCACCAAGTCAGGTGCTGGGACCGGAGTATTAGGTGGATCTGTGGAAGGATTTCCCCAAATCAGCTGCCACTCAGCCAGAAGGCTGGCAATTGGAGAGTTCTGAGGTTGTGGGACAGCACCCTCACTGCCTCTGAGCACCCGGACAGCATGTGAGCTGTTCTGATACGGGATGAATGGGCTCAGGGAACTCTTACAGGCCTGGAGAATAGAGAAAAGCCCATTTTCCTGGGTGGAGTCATATGGAGTCTCCAGCACCTGAATCTCTCTTGAGCTCTCATGATAAATTGAGGCCATGTGGTTCTTAGCGGGTTCAGTAAAGACATCTGTGCCTTGCACAGGCTCCTCAACAATCATCTTATAGGGACTGTAACATAACATGGGATAGCAAATGTTGGAATTCTTACAAAGTAATAAGTCAGTTGCCTAATTTAGCATGGTACTTGGCAAATCCTCTAGCTCACTAGCACTCTGGGAGATACAGAAGCCCAGAAGCCCTCTCTCAGAGGCAAGACAGATTCATTCCAACTTTCATCTTGGTGACCTATCTCTCTGCTTGGTTCCAAGAGCAACCTCTGAATGTCTCCAAATCCAAAGGTTTGTCCTTCAGCCTCCAGCCAGCACAAAGGTAGAAAATGGAATGAATCTGTCTTGCCTCCGAGAGTGGGCAAGGGCCTGTGGCTTCCTCCCAGAGTGCTCCTCTCTAACTCCTGGCAATGTTCCGAACTGACTCTGACTGAGCCTCTGTCAGCTTCTTATATGTGATCTCCCAAAGGTTGACTCCTCCTCAGAGAGAGTGGGATTATGGGATCTGAGAGTGGAATTATGGGTTTCTGACTTGTGAATCTCCCAAAAGTGTGAACTCCAATGAGTACTTAAATACATTAGTGAGCGGGAGGATTTGCTAAGTACCATGCTAAATTAGGCAACTAACTTATCACTTTGTAAGGATTCCATCAAGCAAGGAGAGGAGTAAGCATGTAGAATGGGGGCTCAGTGTAGCCCATTGAGCACAACACGCCCATGGCCAATAAATCTACATCATGACTTCTCTAGCTCCTGGAAGGGAAAGGGATCCATATGTGTCAAAATGTTTGTGGCAGCCCTCTTTGTAGTGGCTAGAAACTGAGTGGATGCCCATCAGTTGGACAATGGCTGAATAAGTTCTGGTTTATGAATGATATGGAATATGATTGTTCTGTAAGAAATATCCAGCAGGATGATTTCAGAAAGGCCTGGAGAGACTTACAGGAACTGATGCTGAGTGAAATGAGCAGGACCAAGAGATCATTACATACGGTTGGGGTCTTCAGCTGATGCAGACCTGCTGACACCAGTAGAGGTCTCAGCACTTAGCCACAGTTATCCTCACCTCTAAGACCTGTGGTCGTCTCTGGATACAACAGAGTAGACAACACCACTGTGCAGTTAAGAAGCTTTATTGCTTAGTTACTTGGTCTGCTTCTGCTTCTCTCTCTCTGCAGTCCTGTATTTATATCCCTCTTTTCTGCCCCTGCCCACATGACTCAGCAACAAGTAGGAGTATAGCTTGTGTATCTCAGAGCCCCACCCTTGGGATGATGATTATCTCCATCTGGTGTGTGCTCAGTGCCTGACCTGTCAACAGAACATAATCCAGACCTGTAGTCAGCCAGGAAAAAACATACACCCGAGGACCTCGACATCCGTTCCCAAGAGTGTGCTGACCAGCTACAGACCACAAGGTCAGGCTGCACAAGATATGTTTTCTCACTTACTTGTTGCTTATTCAAGTGGGGCATTGAGTGCAGGGTACACATTGATAAGATTAATACAGACTCTTGTTATCCTCTTCCCTAGCAATATACTTCAACAACAATACTATATGATGATCAATTCTGATGGATGTGGCTCTCTTTAACAATGAGATGAACCAAATCAGTTCCATTTGTTCAATAATGAATAGAGCCAGCTACACCCAGTGAAAGAACTCTGAGAAATGAGTGTGAACCACTACATAGTATTTCCAATCCCTTTGTTTTGTCTGCTTGCATTTTTGTTTCCCTTCTCAGGCTAATTTTATCTTATTTCAAAGTCTGATTCTTCTTATGCAGCAAAATAACTGTGTGGACATGTGTGTGGTGTGTGTGTGTGTATATATATATATACACCCATTGTATTTAACATAAACTTTAACATATTTAACATGTATTGGTCTACCTGCCATCTGGGAGTGGGGGAAGGGGGAAGGAGGGGAAAAATTGGAACAGAAGGTTTTGCAAGGGTCAATGCTGAAAAATTCCCCTGCATATATCTTGTAAATAAAAAGCTATAATAAAAAAAGAAAGAAAAAGCATACTTGGGAAACAAAGAAAGAATAAATGTGGTCAAAGCACAAATAGAAATCATCTGATCGTTTTTGGTTGAACAATTATATTGCTCCTATCAACCTTGTGATCTCCATTAGACAAATTCTATCAGCTGCTCCCTAGACATGTGGTTTGTAGCCAGATTCTATTTGACTGGTATCCACTACTTGCACATTTTTCATTAACTGGTTCTGGGAATTGTCCACATGTAGATATGAAGTAACCATTAGCTTCAGCTGCAGTCATTCACTGCAGTACTATCTATTATTCCCTTGCTCTTATGAGTCAAAGAATTAAGAATTTTAACTTAGGTGTTTAGGAGAAATAAACCAATTCACAAACACAGAAGCCTTCACTTCAGCTATGAAGCTATGAGAATGTTCTCTGAGGGTCAGAATTTTCCTGTAAATAAGAGTTTATGTTATTTTACCAAAAAGAAAAAGAAACTGGAATCAGGGCTCGAGCCCCTAACCATGGGATTTGTCCAACTAGTTTCTGAAATAGGTTCAGAGTATTCACCTTGTCTAATTGTAAGTTAGGTATCTGATTGGTAACTATTGCTGGAGGCCAGGAGAGCCAACAGCTCCTTAACTTTTGGAAAGTCATCCCTGTAAGTGGTCACTGCCTCTTTCAGTTCCTTACATTTCTTCCACTCTAATGGGGCCCATGTCCTTCCCCGGGGGCCATCAAACCCGGGGCTAGCTTCTAGCCAAATCCTAGTCCCCTTCATTCCTAATTCTGTCTGTAAATTTCCAAATCCTCTACAAGGGGGCACATAAGGAGCAGAAGGGATTCGTTCCTGAGGGAAGGCGGAGGACGGGGAAGGAGGCCATGTCTCTGAGGCAATCTTCCCTCTGTGGCCTTCTTCTCCCTCATCTTATCCCTGCCTCCTCCCATGGCAAGATGGAGAAGAAGCCTTGAAGAAATTAGCCCGAGGTCCCAATGGACCCTTTGCTGATTCTGTGGGACATCTGAGACAGTTGCAGGAATTGTCACAAGTCAACTGAGAGACAAAGCTCTGAGCATTAGCAATTTATTAAATAAGCACAACTTTAATAGTGAAGAGAACCAATGGATTCTCAATGGAGCTAAAGACCTGAAGGATGAAAGGTTCCCCTGTTCCCCATTTTAAAGATAGAACAAAACACAGGAGTTGGGAGGTGGGGAAAACAATCTAAACAGGTAAAGGACTAACAGTATCATGGGGACAGGGACAATTTGGTTGAAAGTCTTTAATATGAATTGCTAACAACCTCTCTTTTCATCTCAAAAACATTGATACTTTCCACCTGGATCTTGCAGAAATAGCTGATAGCAAATTTCCTCCAATTGTACAAAAATAGCTAGAGACAGCATTTCCAGGAATGACACCATCTTGGCTAGTACAGAGAACAACAGATGCTCTAGAACAAACTCACAATAGTGAACCCTGTAGAAAATAATAAATTTCCTGGACATGATATGATTTGCAAGTGGTGCTAAGAGACCAATTTCTTTGGAATTTGAGGGTTTTGTAAACATAATGCACTTTTCAACTTAAGCCACAGTTCTGTTGAAATTAAAAGTGACTGATGGGAAAACTGAACTTTTGCTTCTGAGAGGAATGCTGAACTTTTGAACTCATGGGGTTTTTCACCTGAAGATTGTTTTTGTTCTTTTGTTCTCAAAGAGGGTTGATGCCATCATCAAGTGAAGTCTTGATTTACAGGTGATGTGAAAGTAAGTGAGATAAAACTGAGTAAAGTCATCAGCCTTACTCCATCCTTCAGGACCATCTGAACCCAGTGGCAATATATACACCAAGACAACTGGTGATGATCCCCTATTTCTGCTTAATGTATCAACCTACCAACAACTGACAGATTGTAGGGTCCCAAAGTTGTGTTTTTCCACTGTTAGCACAGACAGATTCCAAAGTTAAAAGATTTCACAAGTTCATTCGGTACCATCTCTGGCAGCTGCCTCTCTCCATTTGTTAAGGAAATCAGATGTTTTCTGACCAATGCATTTTGTGAACTTTCTTGGTGTCCTTTATTGGGATTCTTCACATTAAAGAATTATGGCACAAGAAGAGGAGAGGAGCTGGTCACATGGTAAGGAAGAGGGCTGATGAGTGGATGGCCATAACATTCCACAAGTGTCCTTGAGATGGTAGGAGAAAGGAAGGACGGACTCCATCATATAGGATAGATGCTCTGTGATGAACTCATGTGAAACATGGGCAAGAGTCACACAGGATGGACAGACAGACATTCTTGGAAGAATTTCAAATTGGAGATCACTGATCAGGATATCTGAGTATTTAAGGGAATCACCATGTAGCTAGTTTTTCTTCCTTTTTCTCAATTCAGTCATTACCCCTAATCTGAAGCTGAGAACCAGTAATAATTGGCATTGGAACATAGGGTTCATTTTAAAACACTTCTTTGGTTTCTTAAAGGATTTAGGGTTGGGACAGAGCCTAATCCTAAATTACTTTCCCAGGCCTAGAGGTGCAGAATCAGAATTTCAACACATGGCCTGACTCCAAAT
Source organism: Sarcophilus harrisii (assembly GCF_902635505.1). Taxonomy (NCBI): domain Eukaryota; kingdom Metazoa; phylum Chordata; class Mammalia; order Dasyuromorphia; family Dasyuridae; genus Sarcophilus; species Sarcophilus harrisii. The sequence continues at coordinate 275,709 of NC_045427.1, read as the reverse complement.
ATAGTCTTCTTTCCATTCTGCCATGCTGCCTTTCAAGTAGATGACCAGGTGGCAAAGAAGGATCCAATATGCCTAAGAAGTTATTGGCCCCCTTTAGTTCTCTTTTATTTTCCCTTCCTCACTCTCCCCATAGTGTTATAGTTAGAGCTGGCCAAGTACAAAAGGCATCAGCACTATCACATCTTCTCCCAGGGTTCTTTCCCCAATTCATTTTCCTCCTTATTTTAATGCCTTTATATTTCCTCACATATCTGGCAATTAAAAATTAGAATTTTATATAAAACCCTTTCCATATCGGTTGTTTTCATAAGGTTTCTTTCCAGTGTGGATTCTATGATGTTTAATAAAACTATTCTTCCATGTAAAAGTCTTTCCACATTGGTTACATTCATAAGGTTTCTCTCCAGTGTGGATTCTCACATGTGTAAGAAGACTATTCTTATGTTTGAAAGTCTTCCCGCACTGGTTACATTCATAAGATTTCTCTCCAGTGTGGATTCTATGATGTTTAATAAAACTATCCTTCCATGTAAAACTCTTTCCACATTGGTTACATTCATAAGGTTTCTCTCCAGTGTGGATTCTCTGATGTCTTGTAAGAGCTCCCTTGTTGCTACAAGTCTTTCCACATTGTTCACACTCATAAGGTTTCTCTCCAGTGTGGGTTCT